>NW_027203159.1:32296180-33729305 GCF_024711535.1 Dipodomys merriami | reverse complement strand
AAAGAAACTCCATAGTGTTTTTACTATACAATGTTATTGCAATGAATGTAAATCAACATGATAAATTGATCTCCATTTCAATTATTGAGAATATATGCATTCACAAAGAGTTTTCTTGAGATGTAATCTACCAAAGGATACATGCTTTAGGTTATCCAAATAAACTAATAAGGGATCCCATGTAAATACCTACAGGTAAAATTACAAGAAATAATCCGTGGATCAAACAAATAAACGGCTTTTCCATTCTTATATGTTGACAAAAAAATGCTATTGTGAAGTCACAATCACATTGTGAAGTGGTATCAGGTAAATATATTCAGCAGTTTCTAAAAATAATTGACCTTTAAAAACCACATGCATGTCACCTCTCAGTATGAATACTGAAATATTGGACTTTGTAATGAACATAGAAAATTTCCATATGCATAGGGTAATATTTCTACATAAACATTGCTTTCTCAAATAAATATGGTTCTGAAAATTCTTTGCCAGAATCATACCATTATTGGGAATATATCATTGGATTTCAAGCCCAGGTGAAGCTTGAATACCAACGGCCAAATCAAGGATTCAATACTTATTACCAAGGAACACACATAAAAATCCTTGATAACCTGTGATTAATTTTATCATAAATGCTTTAAAAGAAAAGGAGGCAGGAGAAATTCCAAAAATCATAGAAATATGTCCTGTATCAACTTAGGGGTCTTGAAACAATAGGGAAAACTGTACTCCTTTTCAATTTGTACACACACAGACACAAAACTTGCACCTCAAATGGATGGGCAACAGAAATATCTGATCACATACACAAATAACCTCAAATATATATAATGACAAAGCTTGCTTTGAATAAATCAGACAAATCAGCAAGTAACATGGCCTCCTACATTGTCACAGATTCTCACAGGGTCTTTAGTATGATCTACTTTTAGATGCCAGAATAACTATGATTAAATAAGTAAGAAATACTATCATCAGGAAATAGAATTAGTAATCCCATTGGGTCACATTATGTGTTCTAATAACCAATGAAGTAAATAAATATCACTGCCACATCAAACATTTTTGTATGAAATTTGGAGAGAAAATACATGAAGTAAGTGTAGGGAGTTCATAAAATCTAAGTGTCTCTTATGTGGAAGGAAAAAAATCAGAGATTTCGGAAAAACCAGTAAATATGTGGCATTGTTGATGAATATGTCATTACGTTCCTCTCTTTGGTTAAACTTCTTGTTGGTCGTTCGCCTCAAACTTTGGGCTTGGGCAGAGTCCCTGATTTCTTCACCACTCTAATGTTCTACCACTTCATCTACAGTGCCACATCCATTTTTGAGATGGTTAAATTGTGATGAGAGTGGGAAACCTATTCCTGTTAGGCTATTTTGAAAACTAATTCTCAGATTTCATTGTCCTAAGGTTGCTAAGCGACCTGTACCAGGCTTCTTCTTTTTTTTGTTATCCAAAATGTGCAAATGATTTTTGAGTTTGTATGTTCCCAACATTCGTGCACACTGCAGGTCTATGAGTAACCATGGTTTTCCTTAAGGATAAGATTCTCTATAGTATTTGATTTTGAGGAGATGAATTCCAGAAATGAATCTGAAAAAAATTCTGCTCTTTATTAATTTGTAATTAGATCCTTCTATGTCAAATGAATGAGATGCTAGAGTTAACAACATTTTCACCTGGCCTTTCTAAAATGTGGTTTTCTACCCCAAATTAATTTCACATGACAATCTTTTTCCCCTGCATTACAGCAGATGACAAACTCCCTAACCACAAGAATAAGTATATCCTGTTGTTCAATTAGTAAATTGATCTGTTCAGTTTGTAAACATGATGAGTTTAAGTCATTTCCATAATCTATCTGAATTAGAAAATTGTCAACAGATGCAAAAATGAATTTATCTATTCCCATTACATTTCCACAGCATTTTAATTATATAAACTGCACATTCATCCTTCACATAATATTGTAATACATTTGACATAGAACAGACGTTTGAATATAAGTTCTTAATGTGCTTACTGCCTTTTGAGAGAAAAATATATGAGGCCCTCTTGTGATGACAGGTGCACATAAATTCACCTAGGTCTAATGTTGAATAAGCTTGTATTTTATGTACTGAACAAAAGAAAATACTTGACACTATCAATACGATTTGAATTTATTACCTCATTTATAAAAATTATGAGGTCACATATTTGCCAGGAAGACAAATTACATGATTTCGAGTTAAATAAATGCTTATGAAAAATTACAAGCAAAACCATTACTGTTCAATTTTTCTTGTATTTTCCACCTTAGGATATCAGAGAGAAAATGTTTTCACATTCCATAAAATAAAATGTACTATCTATTTTGTGAATCTAGAAGGACGTATATGCTAGCAATTACAATTCTTTAAACCATCTCATAAGTACTAAGAGAGCAAAACCTTTGTAATTACACATCTAATTTTGAATTTCCATTCTAAAACATATCCAATATATGCAAACTTTATTCAGGAATGAGAAATTTGAAATCCATGTACAAATTTTGCTTAAAAAATAGCTCTGAGCACATTTTATTAAAACGTATCTTTGCAAAGTGCAAATTGTAAATCATCTCAAGAATCTCAAATATGTTATACTAATTCATGGAGTAAATTTAAATCCTATAGTCAATCCTAAAATATTCATTAATCAATTTCTGTAGGAAGACAGGGTAACCCACCAATCAGGCCGTACATTGATCAATTAACAGGTGAAGATACTGCCATTCACACTATCAGAATTGATGTGATGAGTGAATCTTGAAACCAGGAAATAAGGACAAAAACTATTGGTCCAACATAATACGGTTATCTATGGCTTTACTGATTTAAATTGATTATAAAAGAATGAGAAGAACATTCATATAAAGTAATTCAGATATGATGTAAGTTGGGTGATTTTCTTCTTGGTTCTAGTGAAACTATCCTTGAATTTGCCACCAATCACAGGATCACAAGTCAAAGAGCAATCCAAACATTATTTCTACTGAGCAAAATACTTCGGTATATAGTTAGTTATTTATTTATCCTATTTCTTCACTTTGAATTTTGACAGACAATAGTGTGTCATTAAAAAACAGCATTTTCTTTACCTGTTGTCGCCAGAGGGTTGGATTGTGCCCCAAACAAAACTTGGGCTAGGATCTTCCAAGGATTCTGCCAAAGATAGAATTACATACTCGATTGAGGTGCTAGATTAGATGGGCTCTAACATTATACCATTATTGATATAAAAAAAGAATAAGCTTAACGTCCTTAAGAGTCTTATGAGAAACATTTACCTGAATAATAAACATAGAAAAGAATGAGTTCTTAGCCAGGTGCAAACACAAATCATTTAAATGTTTGACAAGGTTTTGAATCATTTATGACTGCATATGATCATATACGTTATTGATATTAGCAGTCAAGAAAATGCAAGTTGAACATAGATTTTAATTCCACTCCTAAAGGAAGAAATCATACAAAATCATAAGGTAAGGTGTAATTCAATAATGGAAAATGCAGAAAAATCTACAAGCTTTTTGGGGGGTGGGGAGGAATCCGTTCGTGGGGCCTGAACTCTAGGCCTGGGCACTCTACCTCAGCTCTTCAGCTCAAGGCTAGCGCTCTACCATTTGAGCTATCGCACCACTTCCAGCTTTTGTTTTAGTCTTATATGGTGCTGAGGAATTGAAACCAGAGCCTCATGCATGCAAGGTAAGCCCTCTACCACTGAGCCACCTACCCAGCCCCCAAATCAACAAGCTTTGTACCTTTATCCCATTCTTCTTCAGAGGAAATATATGGCCATGTATTTTTAGAACTCTTGTCTTGTTTCCCGTTCCATTTGATGTTATCTACAAATAAACAGAAATCAACCATCTGAGTAGGTGAAAATGGCCTAAATTGATTTAGTTTCTGTTTTCCTTTTAAGGCTTACCTACATCAACTACAAGAGTTTTGTCCATACAAGTTGCAATATGTTCACTGAGTTGATCTCGTGTAATCAGGTGGCGAGCATTAAAGGGACAAGTAGCCAATCTGGCAGCAATATCAGGGTGATTCTGTGTAACAAAAGTTCAAAAATGAAGAAATATTTTCAATTTTTCTCTTTTTAGATTTCTTTGGGCAGGATGCCTACCATGGGTTTGACACCACGGTATGGGTACTCTGCTAGTTCATCCTGTTTGTTATAAATACATATTTTATTTGTAAAGATACTGTACAGAAGAGTTAGAATTTTGTGAATAAGTACATTTCCTATAGATCATTGTTACTGCCTCCTTTGTTTTCCCCTATGATCCCTTCCTTCCCTATCATCCCAACTCCTCCTACCCTTTCCTGAACTCATAGCTAAGGTTGTAAAGCTCATTATCAACATAGGTTCGTGTATGTATAATTGTTGAATGGGTCAACCTGTATCCCAAAGCACTATAGAGTTTCCTCAAAAGATTACATGTAGAGCTACTCTATTATCCAGCAATCCCACTTTTGTGCATTAACACGAATGATCATGTACAAGACCATGGTAAATCTACCACAATTGTTTACCATAGCTATGATATGGGACCAACTCAGAAGTCCCTCAGTAGATGAATGGATTAAGAAAATATGGTAATTATATGTAAAATGGAATTCCATGCCTCCATCAGAAAGAATGATATTGCTCCATTTGTTAGTAAATGGTAAGATTCAGAAAAAATATGTTAATTGAAGCAAGTCAGGCCCAAAGAAACATAGGTCCATTGTTTCCCTTAGTTAGAATAAGTAGTGTATGTTCAGAATAAACAGAAATGTTCAAAAGTGATGTACATGGGACCATAAAAATGCACTTTACAATTACAGGAGGGGTGATGGGAAGTTGGGAGTGTAGTTGAGGAGGTTGGAGCTAGGGGATGATAGGGTGAAACAAAGGAGGAGGCAAAAGTACTTGATGTCTCCATCAGAATGAATGGTATTGGCAATTTTGTTAGCAAATCGGAAGACAGGGAAAATTTATATCAAGTGATGTAAGCCAGGCCCAAAGAAACATAGGTCCTATGGTTTCCTTATTTGCAATAACTAGTATATGTCTGAGACAAGCAGTAAATATTAATTAAAAGGAACCCCAAGATAAGGACAGAAGTGTATTTTTCTTTCTTGCTACAGTTCAAACATATTGCTTCAAAAGTACCACATGACGTTTTTGTTCCATTGTATATACCCTCCCCCACAGAATAACCCCTATTTTTGGAAGAGCTGAGGAAGATCACAGAAGAGAAGCTGGAGGAAAATCTCTCGATGAGAAAGCAGTTTTAGTGTTCCAGAGAAATTTTCTGGGCTAGAGAATTGCACTAAGTGAGCCATCACAGTATAGAGATTTTGGCCAGAGAGGGAAATCCATCAAGGAGACACATCTGAGCACTTGCTGGTAGGTGTGGGTGCAGAGGTTGTGGTGGATGTGGTGGCCATGGCCAACATACTAACAGACAGAGTCTGAGACATAGGTTCCAGTCACTATTCACAATTAGCCAGAAATGACAGGGAGCAGAAATCTTCATCCTCAGGGCCACAAACCAGGGATGGCCCAGAAACCAAGAATATGGCATGAGTACATCTGTGACACCTCACTCATTCTAAGAGAGCAGCTGTGGAAAGACTGCCCCTCCCCACCACCAGAGCTCTCCGTCTCTGATACTGACAAACGCCTGGCTGAGCAGCCAGCTCTTGGTGTTGGAAGAACTTAAAGAAAAAAATCCATTTAGCAGGGTTCAGGTACCTGACCTGAAATGTTTGGCTCAGCTCCACCCATGGAAAAGTCACCCTGCCCAGGCAGAGAAGCTCCATCCCATGAAAAGTGACCTTTTTCACTGGGTAAACAGAGCCAGATTATGCTCCTCCCAATTGCATCATAGACACAGTATTGAAACTCAGTAAACCTAAACACTAAGAATGGCTCCAGGCTGGGCTCTGTGAATTTTTTAGGAGGTAGGTCCTCAGGGAAAAGCTATCATTGGTCATCGGTCTTAACACTACCCAGGACCTAGCCTTATCACATAAACTCCAAGCTAGAGGAAAAAGGCATCTCACTGAATTGAGATACTCAAAGCCAATCTCCCTGCCATTCAACTATACTGGTAGGAAAGCAATAAATTCCTTCAACATTCAGAGCATTTTTCTGCCTGCTCAAACAAATTTACTTAAGAAATCAAGCAACAGAAAATCAAACACCATAAGCAGACTAGAGACTCCATAAAGAGAGTGGTTACAGAACCAGGGGAGATACAAGATTCCCACCACCACACCCGAAAAATTCAAAGGAACATTTATCTATCATTTTTTTATTTTTGTATTTTAATTTTATTTTTTTTTCATTTTTTGTTGTGAAAATATTGTTCAGAGGGGTTACTATTACCTGGACAAGATAATGAGTACATTTCTTATCAAACATTGTAGCCTCCTCCTTGCTTTCCCCTTCCCATCCCTTCACATTTAGCCCCACCAGCCCAACACACTTCCTGCACCCCAACAAAGTTGTAAAGTTCGTTTTTGACATAACAACTTGCACATCATATTATTCCAATGGGTCTGCCTCTATTCCTAAATGATTTGTTTTTTCTTTTCCCCTATATCAATTATACCAACAACAAATACAATGAATGTCTTTAAGAAATGTTTTCCATTATTTTGCTCTGATAGTTTTTATTTTTTTATTTTTATTTTTTATACCGAAATATTGTACAGATGGGTTACAATTACACGAGTAAGATAATGAGTAAATTTCTTACCAAGCATTGTAGCCTCCGATTGTGTTTCCCCTTCCCATCCCTTCCTTTCCCCCCTCCTGCTCCCCCCCCACCGAATCCTCCCTGCTACCACTCCACAACAAAGTCATAATTTTTATTTTAAGTGTGTATGTGTGTATGCTTTTATGTTTTAACCTCTTGTGACCTTTTTGTGCTTTTATATTATTTTTTCTCTTTTGATGTCATTTTTTTTATTCTTCCCTTTTTCACATGACTTAATTACTATTTTTCTCATCCATTGATATATACCCATTGTGAATTATTCGACCTTATCCCACATGTGGCCATACTTAAACCAGAAATGTATTACTCAATACACAACCTCTTAAGTTTAACTTTTTATTAGTAATATTATGTCTTTATACATATATAACTTTCAAGTATTCCAATTTTAGGAATTTTAATTATTAGTTTTCATGTTCTTTTTATTTCTCCTCTCCTCTCATCCTATAAAAAGATTGAAAATCTGCAAATTACTCACTGTGAGTTTCATAGGTAACAAGAGAATTTAAACCAAAGTTTAATACAGGAATAGCAGGAGTGTTAGGAATCTACTCAAAGGTTAATATAGGAATTTTGTAAGCAGGCTGAGAAGAGACAAATAGAAATGTAGGAATTGCATGAGTAGGCTGAGGACAGTGCAAAAGAAAGACAGGAATTGTGTGAGCAGGCTGAGAAGAGTTAAATAGAAACACAGGAATTGTGTGGTGAGCAGAAACTAATCAAAGGGCAATGGAGGAATTGCATGAGTTGGATGACAAGAGATAAAAATCAAAAGGCATTCATAGAATGCATAAATAGACAGCTGAAGGAATCCAGGGATACCACAAATGGAATGCTGAAGAAATGGGAATCCAAAAAAAGGATAACCTATCAACTAATTGATTTGAGAATAAACACTGAACACCAAGTTATGGTACTAAAGAAGTACATAAAAGATGTAAAACAAAGCTCCAACAAAGAATTTGAAGCCATCAAAGTCAACCAGTTAGAAGAAAGGCAATAAGAAACAAAGTAGAAATTCTTGAAATTATGTTAGACCAAGCAGAAGGTTGAATCTCAGAGATTGAAGAAAACCTCGATAATAGAGTGAAAAACATACCTCTATCCAAGACTAACCCAAGAGAGATTTATTCCACATTTGGAAGACAACATTAGAAGGCCTAATCAGAGGATAGTGGATGTAGAGGAACACCTAGAGACAGAAGTTAAATAATCTAAGAAATTTATGAGGATGCTAACAGAGAACTTCCCAAACATGCAAAAAGATAGGCCTATTAAGACAAAAGAAACTTGTATAACCCACAGTAGAACAGACCAGAACAGGAAATTACACTGTAATATTATAATGTGCACAGTCCCAATTCAGACCAAGGACAGGATCCTTAAAATTGTAAAGGAGAAAAAATCAATCATCTCAAAAGCGAAACCCTTTAGAAAAACCAGATTTCTCAGCAGAGACAATTAATAAGAATAGCCAAGAATGATGTATGCCATGTTATAAAGAGAAACAATTATCAACAATCTTATTGTCCCCAACAAAAATATCCTTCATAAGCAAAGGTCAAATAAAAACCCTCTTTAGGGGACAGAGAAGGTGGATCAGTGGTAGAGCATTACCTTGCCTTCCTGAGGCTGTGTGTTCGATTCCTCAGCACCACATAAGCAAAAAGAGAAAAAAGCCAGAAGTGCTGCTGTGGCTCAAGTGATATAGCGCTAGCCTTGACTTGATGAGCTGAGGGAGAGTGCCCATGCCTATAGTTCAGCCCCAAACCGGACCCCCCACTCTGAAAAATAAACAAACCCTCCATATCAAAGAAACAGGAAAACCATATATTTCCACCACACAAGACCTACAACAGATACTTAACTATGTCGTACACATAGAAAAACAACAAGACCACAATAAAGGGCAAGAAACTGCATCGAAACTGAGAATCCAAGAACCATAGGAGGAGGCCAGTTGTTATGGCCCCTAAGAAGGTGAATAACATGGCAGGAACTACCAAACATCTCTCAGTCCTAACTCTTAATATTAATGGACTTAACTCTCCAATTAAGCAACATAGACTGTCTAGATCTATGAAAAAACAAGATCATTCTATCTGCTGCCTCCAAGAATAAAGAACACATTGCCCATAAGGACAAACTTATTTTGAAAAGGAAAGGCTGGTTTAAAATTTACCAAGCACAGAGCCCACATAAACCGGCAGAAGTTGCAATCCTAATGTAAGGTAACATAGACTACAATTTAAAATTGAGAAGAGGTAAAATTACACCATGCATTCCCTTAAACCACAAGGGGATAAACTTAGAACTCAGTACCAAAAGCCACCAAAGAAAATCCTATAACACATGGAGGTTAAACAACACACTACTCTATCACAAGTGGGTCATGGAAGAGATTAGAAGAGATTTTCAATTACTCATGATATTCAACAAAAATGATCATACAAATTCCCAGCTCCTCTGACACACAGCTAAAGCAGTACTCAGATGCAAGTTTACAGCTCTGAGTTCCATCAAGAACAATTGGAGATATCTGAAACCAATATTAATGGAGACATCTGAACCTAAATGAAAAAGAGCAGCAAGATAAACCCTATCAGTAGATGGAAAGAAGTCATTAAAATTAAATCAGAATTAAATGAATTAGAATTTTTTTAAAATAGAAAGAATAATAAATATGGTTGTTTCTTTGAAAAAATTTAAAGAATTGACAGGATTAGCAAATTTGATCAGGAAAAGAAGGGACCACACCAAATAAACACAAAGGCAAATGGAAACATTTCCACAGGAAAGACCAGGATTCAGAACATTATGAGAGAATAGAGCTCAAACCATTGTGCTAATAAATTTTGGAATCTGGAAGAAATGGACTATAGAATGGACTATTTCCTATCAAATTTCGACATGCCAAAACTAAACCACAGTGAGTTAAACCAACTTGACCAACCCATATCAAGAATCTAAATAGGAACAGCAATAACAGACCACCCATCTAAGAAAAACCCAGGACAGAATGGATTTTCCATGGAATTTTACAAGGCCTTCAAAGCAGAATTAAACCAGTACTCCTCCATATCTTCAATAAAATTGAAGGAAAATTTGATTGCTATGCTCTTTGTATGAAGCCATCATAACCCTCAATATCAAAATGTGGCATGGTTTCATTAAAGAAAGGAAATTAAGGACCCATTACTTTCAAAAATATCGAACTAAAACTACTCAACAATATTTTGGTCAATCAAATTCATCAATTCATCCAAAAAAATCATACATCACCATCAAACTGGATACATTTCAGGGATGCAAATATACACAAATCAGTTAGTTAAATATAAAAAAATCAATTACGGTAATTCACCACATCGACAACAGCAAGGATATGTACCATATGATTACTTCAATAGATGCAGAAAAGCCAATGACAAGATCCAACACTCCTTTATGATGAAGGCTCTGGAAAAAAATAGGTATTCATGGAACATTCTTCAATACAATAAAGACAAATCTATAGCCAGCATTTTACACAATGATGAAAATTTAAAGCCATTCCGTCTAACTCAGGAAGCAGACAAGGATGTCCACTCTCTCCAGTTCTCTTCAATTTAGCACTAGAATGCTCAAAAACAGCACTAAGACAAGATGGAAACATAAAGGGGATCCAAATACCATAAATTGAAGTAAAAAAGCTCCCTCTTTGCAGAGGACATGATCTTGTATTTACAAATTCCCATGGACTCCACTCCCAAATGACTCAAGCTCATTAGAAACTTTGGCAAAGTCTCAGCGTATAAAATTCACACTTAATAGTAAATGGCTTTCATGAATACCAATAATGAGAAAGGTGTGCCTGAAATCAGGAAAGCAACTCCATTCCTCATAGCCCCATAAAAATTAAAATACCAAAGAATTAACTTAACCAAAGAAGTGAAGGACCTCTATGATTAAGTCTTTAACAATCTGAAAATGGAAATCTAAACAGAACTTAGAAATTGGAAAATCTGCCCATGTTCCTGGATAGGAAGGATCAAATCCTGAAAATGGCAATACTTCCCAAAGCGATCTAGAAATTCAATAATATAGATATCAATATTCCAACTCATTTTTCAAGGAAATGGAAGAAACAATCCAAAAATTCATATGGAACAATAAAAGATCCCAAATGGCAAAAACAATCCTCAACAGAAAGAATTGTCCTGGAAGAAAACCAATACCAAATTTCAAACTCTACTACAAAACCATAGTAATTAAAACAGCTTGCTACTGGAACAAGAGACCACAGGACCAATGGAATAGAATTGAAAACCAAGAAAGCAACCATAGTCCTATAGCTATATAAACTTCCATAAAATAGCTAAAAAAAACTAGAATAGAAGAAACTTAGCCTTTTCAGTAAGTGGTGCTGACAAAACTGATTAATCACCTGTTGAAAACTATAGCTAGATCCTCACCTATCAACCTGCATTAGAATCAGCTCCAAATAGATTAATGTCCTTTGAGTTAAAACAGACACCCTTACACCATACAGGTTGGAATAGGAGAAACCTTAGGTCTCCTTGGCACAGGCCGAAATTTGATTAATAGAGATTCAGAAACACAATCAAAGAAAGTTTGGAAAATAGGATTGTATGAAGCTGCATATCTTCGGCATTTCAAAGGACATACCTAGCAATATCAATAAAAATCCCACAGATTAGGATAAGATCTTCACTAGCCATACAACTGACAAGGGTCTCATATCTAAAATATACTTTGAACTCAAAAAATTAAATCACTCAACAACAAACACTCAAAAAAAACCTGCCCAATAGTTAAGTCAGCTAAAGATTAAAGAGAAACCTCTCTGGAGAGAAAACCTCTCTGTCCACTAGACAGTGAAGATATTCTCAACACATCTAACCATAAAATAAATGCAAATCAAAAGAACATTGACATTCCACCTCACCCCAGATAGAATGGCTATACTCAAGAACTCTCATAACATCAGATGAAGGAGGGGTGTGGCCAGAAGGGAATCCTACTGCATTTTCATAGGGAGTGTGAACTTGTTCAACCACTTTGGAAAGTAGCATGGTGTTTCATGAAAAGACTCCACATACAGCTTTCCTATGACCCAGCAATCCCACTTTGGGGCATTTACCCAAATGATAACAAACAAGACCACACTAAAGCTACCAGCACAGCTAAATTTATTGCAGCATTATTTAACCTAGCTAAGATATTGAAGCAACACAGATGCCCCTCCGTAAATTAATGGATCTAGCAAATTGATTTATACTCAGTGGAATTCTATGCCTCCATCAGAAAGAATGACATTGCCCCATTTGATCTGGAACTTAGTATAGCAGTGTTACATGAAGAAAAACATAATTTTCTACCCATAGTTCTGTGAAACTTTAAAGTTTTGTGAAATTTGGATGAAACTAAAAGCAAGATTTTAATCAATACCCTAAATAAAGAAAAGAGACACAATGCATCTCCCATGTTAACAGTTTGTAACCATGGCATCATAACTAAATTGTCCAAACTGAATTCTAGGCCATTTGATAATACAGTGACTGTTTTAACAAAAAAAATGTTTAATAATAAAATCAATTTACATTTTGGCCATTAGGCACTGGGGAGGAGAAGGAAACCACCTCTACGTTTTGTGAAATATGGCACACACAGTTTATCATAATTGCACACATCTTGCCTTTGTTCTGTTTTGAATAGAGATTGAGATATACATCTCCAGAAATAACCGAGTTGGGCTTCGATTGTCTTACTTTCCATTACATGCTGAAGAGATTTCAAAGGAAATACAAATTTCTATTCCATTTATGCCCACAATCTTTCATATCTTTCACATACATTTCCCTAAATTGATTTTAAAACTATATGCAAATTGATCTATGAACCAAAGTAATTACATAATATCAACATGTTCTAATGAAACATTACCTTTCTACATTTCACAAGGTGGTATGGGAACCTGCATGATCTAATTTTCTGATTTTTATCATAGGGACACTTCAATAACCTCTCCGGATCCACACATTCCTGTGAAAGAGAAAAATACCTCGGGAAAATCAATGCATTGGGAACATGCGAATTTTTCAATCTTATTTCCCTTATGAACTCTAGCTTTACTTAGGAATCTGTATTTGGGGAATATAGATTCAAAATATGACAAGAGTATTACTCAGGAATTTAATTTCTGAAGTATTCTGTTTCTAGTACGGAGTTGTTACTTTTTAGCATTATGAAAAATATTTATTCTAGTTAAAAATTACATTCGTTTTCAATTTTCAATCTAGAACATCAAAAGTCACAGTTATAATTATCAAAATGTCTAAAGTTTCAGATTCAATCAGGAGAAATCTCATTATCCCATTCTCTCAGCTCCCATCAATATATTTTCTGTTATTCCAAAAAATAGTGTGAACAAGACCATTTAAGATAACTTCCCCAAACAAATGTGTAAACATTTTTACCTTTTTCCATTGTGACAGCCAGATAAATATTAGCAATTCCTGCAGATAAAAAAAAATTCTGAGAGAAAACATGATTAAATACATCAAAACCACATCATAAATATGGTTCCACAGCGATATGAAAAAAAAAAACTGGGTAAAACTTATTCATCTCTAATACGTTTTGTTGCTGGACACACTTGAATTGAAATGCATGGATATCCCTGTCTACTTCACAGATTATGACATGCTATGGAAATGTATAACTTTTGAACTCAAAATATTTTGTGTTTTTCAGGCCTTTCTACCTTATCAAATTAGAGGATGACGCATCATGACAACTTTCAAGAGAATTTGGAAAATGTCTTCTTAATTATCGATGTCTGAATTAACAATATCCAAATTCCAATGTACAAATATCTAATACCTATTGAACAAATGCACTTATGTGAATGAGGATTTGCTATTCTCACAGATATGTGATATCCTCTTCAGATCAGTATGGAATATTATTCAAGTAACTGCTTCTTAGAGAAGATATGTTTTGCAAAGTAAAGGAATCATTGAGACTGGTTAGTCAATGTTTCAGATTGGACTTTGGTTCAATGGGTAGTGAATTTCAGTTGTGCAGTGTCTAGTGGCCGTGAAGTAAGCCAGGCCCAAAGAAGCAAAGGTCCCATGGTTTCCCTTATTTGCAATATCTAGTATAGGTATGAGTCACGCAGAAAAGGTCAGATAATGTGATGTTAGGAAAATGAACCCTTAAATATGTATTTTAATGTTTTCGTTTCTTTCATGCATATGTTTCTAAAGCATTTATAAGATTATTTCTTTGTTGCTTTGTATGTCCCTCCCCCACAGTGTAACCCCCACTTTCACTATACTTGATGTCAGTATAACATGTGGAGGAGATGGGGGCAAACAAGTCGTTTAAGGATTCTGGTGGACCTGTTTCAACAATGAGAAGTACAAAATGTCATGTCAAAACCAGCTTTACAATGTCGGTGTGGGGGGGAGGCGGGTATAATTGGGTGGGGGGAGGGGGGAGGCTGGGAAGGGAGGTGAAGGGTAAACAAAGGAGGAGGCTGCAATGCTTGGTAAGAAATGTATGCATTATCTTGCCCATGTAATTGTAGCCCCTCTGTACAGTATGTTCTCAAATAAAATAAAATAATATTAAAAAAAAATTCCAGGTTTGCTCTTCAAGTTTCAGGCCCTGAGTTCAAGGATTAGATTATGCCTTCAATCCTCAATCCCTGTTTTCAAGGTCCTGGGCACCAGTTAAACTACCAGCCCATGAGATCATGACCTAGGCTATGAGCTCAAGGGATAGGCTTTTAGTTTCTAGGCACAGGCCCAGAGATTCAGGCCCAGCTATAAGTTCAAGTCCCAGGCAAACATTTCAAGGACCAAACAGAAGTTCAAGGCTTGGGCTTTGCAATCAAAGTCTAATCTTTGAGTTTAAGTCACAGGCCCAGAATTCAAGGTCAAAGGCCCCAGTAAAAATACCAGGCTGAGAATTCATGGCACAGTCTCAGAGTTTATTGTAAGGTTCCATTTCAAGCCATAGGACCCAAGTTCAAAACCTAGGTCCTGAGTTTAAATCCCAAACGTTGAGTTCCAGGCGAAGAAGTTGATACTAGGTACCATGAGTTTAAGGCTCAGTCATCAGCTTAAGACTCCAGCCCTAATGTGAAGTCCCAGTTCCACAATTCCTACTGAGTGCAAGATCCAGGGCCCCAGTTCAAGTACCAGTCCATGAATTCAAGGCTCAGGTAATATTTTAGGCCCAATCATGTAGTTCCATGCCCAAGTCAAGAGTGTCTCGACCAGGCAATGAGTCCAAGTCCTAGGACCACAGTTCAACGCCTGAGTGGTGAGTTCCAGGCCCAGGCCTATGAGTTCAGGACATAAGCATTGAGTTAAATACCCCAAGTATGTGTTCAGATCCAGGCAGTTCAGATCCCATGCCAAGGGTTCAAAGTGTAGGCTAGGAGATCATTCCCCAGGCCCTCATTTCAAGTAACAGACCATGAATAAAAATTCTAGGCTAAGAATTCATGTTGCAGACCCTGAGTTCAAGGACCAGCCCTCGAGTTGAATGTCCAAGGCCACTGTTTAAATCCCAGTAAGAGCCCAGGTCCTGATTTTAATGCCAGGATGTGAATTTCATCCCTAATCCCCATGTTATAGTCTCAGGCTGATCATTCAATGCCCAAGCCTACAGTTCAACTCCAAGGCAATAAGTTCAAGCCTAAACCTGAATGGAAGTCATATGAATGCAGGTCAAATTCCAGGCACCAAATTCAAGTCTCAGTCTGATAGCTAAAGGCCCAGAAACAAAACTTCAAATCACAGGCTGCAAATTCAAGTCCCAGGCCCTGAATTCAAGTCTCAGGCTGCAATGGAATTCCCAGACATGGATTTCAAAGCCCTGGTGCCAGTTTAAGGCCCAGCCTGTGAGTTAAAGGCCTAGGCCTCATGTTGGAATCCCAGGCCCCCAATTCATCCTGTAGCTCAATATGGTGAGATGAAGGACTAAGCTGTGAGTTTAAGGACTACTCTGTGAATTCAAGATCCAGACCCAGAGTTTCAGGCCCAATCTTTGAGTTCAAGTTCCAGGTCCTAATTCAAGAATGAGGCACCAAGTTCATGGCCCTGTTACTACTTGAAGGGCAAGGCATTGAATTAAAGGCCCAGGCCCAGAGATCAAATCCCAAGCTTTAAATTCCAGGTCCAGACCATGAGTTAAAATCCAAGGCCCTGAAAATTAATCTAAATACCCTCTTCTTGTTGAGTTCAAAGTCCAGGGATCCAGTTCAATAACCAGGACATAAGATCAAGGCCCAGGCTGTGAGTTCAAGGCCCAGGCTCCAAGTTCAAGACTCAGGCACCCAGTTCAGGATCAGGGTTGTGAATTCAAAGCCCAGGCTGTGAATTGAAGCCCATGCTCAGTGTTCAAGATCCAGAGAAACATTACATCAGAGCAATCCCTAGGCTATGAGTTCCACTTCCAGTCTCTGAGTTTAATCCTAGACCATGAGGTCAAGGCCCAGATCCTGTGTTCAAAGTAGAGGCCAAGTTCATGTCCCTGGCTTTGTTAATATTCCTGGGCACATATTCAACTTGCAAACTGTGTGTTCAAAGCCTTGACACGGAGTACAAGGTCCAGGGACCAGCTCAAATCCAAGTTTGTGAGTTCAAGGCTCAGCATGTGAGTTTCAGTACCAAGCTTGAGTTCAACTCCCTAGTTCCAAGTGCAACTTCCAGGCAGAATTCATGTCCCAGGCAGTGTTAACATCATTCACCCCATGTTAAAATTAAATATTGTGAGTAAAAGTCCCAAAGCTGAGTACAAGATCCAGGCTTCCAGTGCAAGTCCAGGTGGTGAGTTCAAGGCTCAGCGTGAGAGTACCAGCCCCAAGCCTGAATTCAACTCCCAAGCACTAGTTCAAATTCGAGGTCCCAAGTTCAAGGCCCAGGATCCTGGTTCAAAGACGAGTTTTGAATGCTAACCCAAGACTTTGAATTTAGGCCCAGGCAGGAATTCAAGTCCCAAGTCATGAGTAAAAAATCCCTGGTTCCAAACTAGAGTTTTAGGCTCAGAATTCAAGGACAAGGCCTCAGTTTGAATACCCATCAAATTCAAGCACAAGGGGCCTAGTTCAAATACCGGCCCAAGCTGAGAGTTCTAAGCCCCAGCCAAGAGTTTCTGGCCAAAATAGGAGTTCAATTCCTCGAACCCCAGTTCATGTCCTAGGCACCCTGTTCCAAGTGGTGGGCCACAGTTCAACTCCTAAATCCTGAGTTTAAGGGCCAGGACAAGTTTCAGGCCCCCCTGCTTTAATTTGAGTTTCTGGGAGGTGAACTCATGACCAAGGCAACAGTTTCAAGGCCCATCCTGAGTTCAACGGCCAGGACATTTGTTCAGGGCCCAAACAATAATTTCTGGTTCCTGACCTTGAATACAGGTCCCAACCCATGAGTTCAAGTCCCATGACTTCAATTCAAGGACAAGCCTCCAACTTAAATGCCCAAACCTCATATTCAAAGTCTATTTGTTATTTGTTCTGCCTAAACAATATCATACATTCTATGTCTCATATTCCCTCAATTAATCAATCTTTAACATTATAATTTTCTTCATTTCTTCATTTCTGTATTTTCCTACTGAGAGTCATGAAGATGGTAAAAATGCCACCTAGTTGTTAAAAAAAAAAACGGGATGAAACACTTGGGCATTAGGAAAATTTTCATGGTCATAATTGGGACCTGGAGAACCATTACAAAATAAATCTTACTTGTGCAAATTTACTAAAACAAATTGATTAAGGTTAGCTTGGAATCCTGTTTACTTATAAATCTTTCATGATCGTTCTGTTTCTATTCTGACACAAAGTTCACCATACTGTTGTAAGGATAGACTTTGTCTCAGAATGACAGTGTCTATTTATTTTGATAAACAGAAATGCCACTTCTCAATATTTTTATTAGGAGGTAGATTCAAAACAAGACTTTTTCAGAACATGTTCAACTATGTCAAAAACGTTCCTCTGCCTTAATTGATGTGGTTCATCTTTCTATGTATCTTTTGAATTCACATCTTACATTCATATCCATGTAAAGTAAAAGTAAAATGAGCTAAGAATTTTTAAAGCAAGTACTTCCAAATATAAAACAATGAGAGCAAATGAGACAAGATCCCAGAATGTTTGTCACGTATATATATATATATATATATATATATATATATATATATATATATATGTGTACATATGTATAATTATATGTGTGTGTACATTTACACACATATACATTTATATTTATAAAACAATTACAGTTAGTACATAACACAAAACAAAAACATTTTGATATTAAGTATTAGGAAATTTCCTGGAAATTAATTTATTTATATTTAGTTTGTAGAATTTTCACTTAATGCCTCGGTTGTCAGGCTTATCCCGAACACATGAAATGAAGTTAGGTATTATTAAAAATATTTATTATTCAATGATCTTCAAAAGTAGAATTGATTCATTTAATATCAAATTGCAGGTGATCCATTTTATTTGTCACTCTTCTAGTATTAGGTAAATTCCTTAGCCATACTTTTCATCAATACCAGTAATTTTATTTAAAAATCTCCTACCAAGTGTTTTGGGGTTAATATTCAGAAAACTTTGAGAGAATAAAGACTTAAGGATAGTGTAATATGTATTCCTCAGTGTCAAGTTCCTTCATGAAATATCTAGTGTATCTGAACAAAGTACTGGAAATATAAGGAGTTGTATGAAAATAATAAGGAAAGGGAAATGTGGGTTTTCAAAACTCTGTGTTTGCAATTCTTTTGTGAACCTGAAGAACTGAAGAATTTAAATATGCTATGTGTAGAATAAAAGAACCTGATTTGAGACTATACTAACAAGACCAAGAAGAGAGAAAAGTATTACAAAACCATGATTTGACTTTAAATGGAGAATCAGGCAACATCCCTAAGCAAAAACCAAAACATGGATACTTAGCTACTGATAAAAGAAAGGATGGTATGGATGGGCTTGATATCTCATGAAGCAGAGCAGGAGCCCTCTCTGAAATAGACAGAAATGCCATCCATCAGATGGCGTCTGACAAGGAAAGATGAGGTTTTGTTTCTATTGTGGATGTGTTCATCGTTCTTGTGATAGGAGAAATCGAGCTCATGTAAGAATGAAGATCTCCAGGGTTCCAACCCAACATGGGCGTCTCTCAGTTCAGTCAAAGTATACAAAACATTCAACAAGTGCTTTTGCTTCAATGAACAACAATTCATTTCATTGCCTGGAGTTCTAGATGGATTGCTCACTGTTATTGACCAACCTGCAATCTGATCCTCATTCAAATTCCTTGTAATAAGCCAGTGCTCTTTTCTTTCTCACCATTGTGTAGGCTACCCCATACTAGATATTTTTGTGAACTCCATTTTCACTGAAAGTAATAGAGATACTACATTTGAAATAACTAATAGACACTACATTTGAAATAACTAAGCACAATGCACAGATGGGATAGGCTTCAACTGGTTTTCTTTATAACAGTAGCCTACTGACAGCTACAATTATTAATAATTAGTCCACATAGTATGTGTTGGTAAAATGTAATTTGATAGGACAGTGGGACTCATGAAGAAACAGAAAAAAATCACTGAAGTTTTATTGTAGTTAGTGATATACAAGGATTTAGGAATATCCGGAATTTGTTTTAAGAATATCAGGGCCAAATGTGAACACAGGATTAGTAATAAGGAATATGATTCAATGAATTGCTTCCATCATGGCAATATTGTAGTCGGAATTGTTAGGAACAATCACCAAAATTATCTCAAAATGGATCCTCACAAATCAGTGTTCTGATGTAAACATCTATGAATTGATTGTTTATAGGGAAATTTTGGTACCTGTAAAATTGAGGAGTTTATACAATTCTCAATGACTACAGTGGCTTTAATTACTTTACCAGGTAATTCATGCTTGGACAGCAGCCTAACACTGAATCAGAAAATATAAACATTAATAGTTACTTCTGCTCACCACAAACAGTCTGTCATGTTCCTGACATGAACACTTAAGGAAATGCATGGAAATTTATAGAAAATGATTTGTTTCTTAGTTGGTGCTGGCCACTGTTTGGAAGTTCAGAATTACTCAATCTCTTTATATTCTCATTTTTTTTCCATTTTAATATGTCCTGTGATAGGTTTCTCCTTGTATTGGTTTCTTGAACCTTCTATAGTCTATACTATCCAATATGAATGGAAAATGCTCGTGGTTACCCATAGACTCTCTTTTCCAGTATTATGAGTCAATCCTGAGAATTGTGCTCATGTTCCAAGTTTCTCCAGATTTCTGCCAATATTTTATGGTATTCAAAGGGAAATGTATTGATTACTGATTATGCACAACGCCAGAAACAAACTGTTTTCAAAACCACTATATCTGTTGATCACATTCTGAATTTACATATCTAACCTTTACCCTAACTACACTGTTCCAATATCTTTCACAAGGTAGAAATTCAAAAAACATGCTTTAAAAACCAGTCCAATTAGCAACAGGACTGTTTCTACTGTAAAATTTATTCTGAAAACAAATTGTAATTTCAGAAATCATGATACACATAATATGGTTTTGTATGAAAAATTAAATAGTTTATATGGAAACAAAGTAGCACTTAGTCCTTCAATCCATGTGGAAACCTGATAAAATTTTTCTGAACTTTGGTAACAATGGCTTCTGTCCCAACAGTACTTTCAAAGTGTGCAGCTACTATTGTTCTTAGTGTTTATCCTAATTGAACATGAGAAGACTATAATTCTTGAGGGACTCAAGTAAGAAACAATATAACCATTTTTTATTCCTCTGAAATTCTCATGGAGAAAAATTTTGGAAAACCAAGATTGCGTTGATTTCAAGCAAAATGTTATCAGGTACTTATTTTTCCTGGTGGTCTATGAAAGAACCTTCCTTGACTGCCTTTCTCCTTTATATTTCATGTATTTTGTTTGTTGCATATTTTGTTAAGATGCAATAAACAAATTCCATATCTTATTTATGCATTTATTACTAAGTACTGGAAATCTCAGAGTATTAGCCCTGATAATTATCTCTTGAAATTAAGAAAAGCAAAATGTATTTGAAATAAGACTTCGAATTTTAATACATATGTGAGTTCTTTCCAACTTACAATCCATCAGTCAAACAATGTTTGTGTCCTTTTAGTTTTTGAACACAAGTCCAGGTGTCCAATTTTAATCATCCCAAATGACAGGAAAAATTGATATCAAACTTAATGAAAATATGTCAAAATGCATGATTTTGCAATATTCAACTACACTGCATGTAGTTGTGAGTGGAAAAGTAATAATTTTATCTCACTGTACTTGAGCAGTATCTACTGAATATTTCTTGAGAAAAGTTTTATCTCTTCTTGATGTGACTGGTAAAGAAAGTTTCAAAATCCTAATAGAGTCACTTCTGTTCAGAATTATTTGGTATATCTCTTCCAAATGAACAACACAAAACTGATGATTTATTTGTAATAATTAGCATAGGTCTATGGTAATTTATCAGATGATCAGAAAAGTTCAAATATGACATAGATTGATAAATAGATTATAGATACTAGATAGGTAAACAGAGACACAGACAGAGAGCCACACAGACAGATAGATAGATGGATACATAAATAGATGGATAGATAGATAGATAGATAGATAGATAGATAGATAGATAGATAGATAGATAGATAGATAGATAGATAGAAAGAAATAGATATTTTATTTCTATATAAAATAACGTAACAGGTAATGAAGTGCAAGATATGGACAGAAGAGTTTTTCTTTGTTTTCCTTGACTTTCATATCATGATTTTTTTTGTTTCTACAATTTGACATGAAATTGTATTGTTCCCTAAACGCTGTCAATAAATCTGTATGGACCCATCACTGGTGGCTTATGCCTGCAATCCCAGCTACTTAGAAAGCTGAGATCTGAGGATCGCAGTTCAAACCCAGCCCGTGCAGCAAATTCTGTGAAACGCTGATCTCAAATAAACCATCAGAAAACCGGAAGTGGCACGGAGCTCAAGTGATAGAGTGCTAGCCTTGAGCTGAAGAGCAGGAGGACAGCACGCAGGCCCAGAGTTCAAGACCCAGGACCACCAAAATAATTAAAAAACCTGTGTGAAAGACTGACCATGTTTTTACTATTCTCAAGGGTTGTATTCGATTGATTTAGGAGAAAAGTGAAAAGCAATTAAACCAATGTGAAATATATTATAAGTATAATATAATATATATAATATAAATGATATATAAATATAATATTGATGGATAGTCAGAATGAGTGAATCACTCAAAGAATTTTAGTCAAATATATTCCAATTTGAAATAAGAAAACAAAAATCATGAAATGAAAGCATCTTAAACAAAAAGAAAAAAAAGAAAACAAAACGAAAACTAAATAACAACAATAAAAACACATCACCTTAATTATTTGCAATGTCAAACAAAGATACAGGATAGTGGATCAACAATATTATAAATGGTAAATCATTGAAATGACAAGAAAATGAGAGGAAATAACTTAGAATTAGACTTAAAGTAGAAATTGTTCTTGGCTAAACAAACTTCTCAGCAACGTAAATATGTATAGCATTTAATATTTTTAATTTGTGTAAATACCATACAAAGGGTTTACAATCACATGGGCACTATAATGAGTACATTTCTTTTTTTTTTATTGTGAGAATACCATACAGATAAGGTACATTTACAAGGGTAAAATAACGAGTACATTTCTTATCAAGTACTGTATCATCCTTCTTTGTTTCCCCAAACCATCCCTTACCAGCTCCTACTCCCCCCACCTCCATTCCCTCCCCACACATTTTTGGGGTGCTGTGTGTGTGTGTGTGTGTGTGTGTGTGTGTGTCTGTGTGTGTGTGTGTCTGTGTGTGTGTCTTTGTAACTTGCCAATAGTTCTAACATGCTGTGGAATGATTCCTAAAATTTATGAATTCCCGCAAATCAACAGGTAGTGTAATTTTACATTTTTCTTTTTTCCATGGAGTTTTGACAAATTACATTCTTAAAATATTAAGCATATGTTCTTTCTCTATGTATCTCCTTCTTCAATATGAGTAACTACTGCAATCTAAAGTGTTTGTAGTATACTAATCAATTTAGTCTCATCACCTGTAATAGAATGATTTTGTCCAAACTCTGGCAGTAGTCCATTCTTGTCTAAAAGTTTTCTTGAAAGTTCTTGTTCCATTGTCAGTGTATATTCCTGTGTTTGGAGCATACATACCTTAGGAAATTTCTGGAGAATATCAGGTTTTGTAATGATTTATTTGGTACTAAAAATACCTGAATTGAAGACTACTACTCACTGTCAACAACACCATATTTATATATATTCTGTGCAAAACACCTTAACATACATTCTGTAATGGGGAAATAACTGGCACGTATATTCATAGGGATTGCTATAGATACCAATTCTGAAAATAGCACTTGTCTTGGCTTGGAAAATTGGCTGAGTGGTAGAGTGCTTGCTTTGCATTCATGAGGCCCTGGGCTCGATTGGTCAGCACCACATGAACAGAAAATTCCAGAAGGAGTGCTGTAGGTCAAGTGCTGGGACAGTATCCTTGATCTTTAGAAGTGAGCGACAATGCTGAGACCCAGAATTCAGGTACCACAACAGACTAAAACAACAACAACAAAAAAGTCTCTTGCATATCACAGTGTGAAGGGCTGTATAATCTATAATGAGAAGATAATATTAATTGATTCAAGAAGTAAATCAATTTACAGAAATTGTCAATGATATGATAAAAAACTTCAATATAATTACAAAAGGCCTGTCATAATGGGGCATAATGTTGACCCTATGTTTAAACAGAGAATCACTTTGGTTCCCTTAAGAAGTGCACAATATTTATGAACCCATAACTTTCACAGTAAGTAATTATAATAAGGAAAGATATAGAGTGGTGTGGGATTTATATTTCATATATATATGAATGTTACCTCTTCATGTGAATATTACAATTTAACAGCACTGACTTCTGTTTAAAAAATATTTTTAACATATCAAAACCTCAGAACACTACTGAAAGGGAATATCAATAGCTTTAAACCCTGTAGATGTTAGAAAACTCAGTGGTTATCCAAATAGAGTGGTGTAGAGAGAGTATTGCAATCACAAGACAGGTAAAAGATCATTTACTTTCAATATTATATCAAAGTTCCATACTGCTCATATTTATATTTGTTTAAATCCTATTACAAGAATTCGAACTTCTCCACTTCCCTAAATATTGTAAAAAAAGTTTTTGAACTTGCAGCAAGGAGATAACAGCTGAACCCAATTTTGCATCATGTCAAACCAAATATGCCAGAAACTGCACAAGAGAGAATTACCCAAAGTAATGGACACGAAAGTGTACACATTAACACAATTCACCACAAAGAAGCAAATCAAAATGATTTAAACGATTCCTCGGGGGGGGGGGGGAGGGGGCAAACGGAAAGTATTAATTCGGCAACTATATTTTCACATGTTCTCTCATCAGAAGTATCTACATTTTGGTATATTTCCCTCCTACTTTCTTCCCTCCCTCACTCGGGAAAGGTGCTTGCCTTTTGGATTTCTCTCTCAAGAGTAGCTGAAAGGTTGTTAGGAAGGATTATGCAGAAGATGTTTAATACTTTCCAGTTTTCCTCAAACAGGGCATTACTATGTCTTGCTAGGCCCATGTTTAGAAATTATATTGACATGAAAATATAGAAATACTATCTCAGGACCTCTGAATAAGTTCTAACTTCATTTGAAGTCCTGATTTAGATATGATTTCTGAATATTTATTCAATACATATTTTGAACTTAAATTTCAGTAATCTTTGTGGAATTAATCCTGTGACATTAACTGGTACATATGAAGGATAAGCAGCTAAATTCACATAGGTGTTTATATAATTTAATGATTTTAATAAAATTGTATTTTAAAATGTATATTTTGTTTATTGTATTTCAAAGAGCCTTCTACATGGTGGCTCACACTGTGAATTTTGCAAGCAAATTCTCAGGAAACTACTGAAAAATGTATAGTCCCAAAAGTTCATGTGCCTATCTTATATCATTTAAGAAAGCGTATTTTGACACTTATTTGCCTGTTATTAATAACTGTGAAGAAATTATGCTAAAGAGCTTCATAGCAAAGATATAGGTTTAAATTTGGTTAGTTGATGGAATATGGACCAGGTATTTATATTTCTGTTTTGATTTTGATATTTTTAATTATGAAAATACCATACAAAGTGATTCCAATTAAATGGGCAAAGTAAAGAGTGCATTTCTTATCAAACATAATTGACGCTTCCTTTGTTTCCCCTTTCCATCCCTTTTCATCTCCAAGCCCCTGCATCTGACCTCTTCCCATACACACACCCCCACCAGCTAAAGTTGTAATGTTCATTATCGACATACCATCTTGTACATCGCATTGTTGCAAATGGTCCACCTGTATGGCTATTTAAACAATTCCTTTCCCCTCCCCACATTGTAGCAACATTAAGTACAGTATAAACAGGGGTTATACCGTGGGGGAGGAACAGAGAAAGCAATAAAGAAATATCTTGTACATATGTTAGACACACTAGCAAGAGAGAAATTTAGAGAGATTCTATGATTTTATGATAGAAACAACACTGCAATTCAGAGTGGAATATATTGACATTAAAATATAATCTATAGAATACAAACTGATATTGAACTTATAGGAAGACAACTGATACTCAGAAAAGCTCTGAATATGAGTAATGTATAAAACTGAGAGTAAAAGGAAATTTGAGCACATTTAGGTGTATGCTGCTTATCTAAGGATAAGTGAACTGACCAAAGCCAGCCTGAAGCCCTTCAATCAAAAACACATTTCACTTGCAGCGGTCAATTCCAGTTTCTCCTCTGTATGGGACCTCAATTATTGTTCTATTGACATAATAATATTCTCGTTCATGATTTCAGGTCCTTCAGCAAGCCAACCTTTGTCAATTGAAATGCTCCCTTCTGGCCCAAAGACCAAAGGTAAGATTTCTTTTTTCAGTGCTATAGTTTTCAACATAAAATTCACTGGAATTCAATAAGGGTTCAATAGAAGGGTGCTGCTAATGTTTTTAACTTCTAACTCATCTGAACTATGATCATACTGTTTATAGCTACATAGAACTGCTTTTACATCACTCTTGTTTGGATAGTCTGTTGGTTCTAGAGAAGTATTCAGTTCCCTAAAAATAGTCCCAGAAAAAAGATAACATCTTTGTTTTATTTCATCCCCTGAAACAGCATGATTCCTTAATGAAGTTTATCCAGCTAGGATTGAAGTAATTGCTTGGATATATATATATATATATATATATATATATATATATATATATATATATATATATATATGTACATATATATATATGTGTTTGTGTGCATATATATTAGTATATATATTAATAATGGTATTTTAGGAAATATTTTACACTATGTATAGAGTTAAAAGGTTTGTAAATTCTGTGCCTTTAAATGTAACTTAGAGCTGGACACTGGTGGCTCATGCCATTAATTCTATCTACTAAGGAGTCTGAGATCTTTGGATGAAGGTTCAAAGCCAGCCCTGGTAGGAATCTCTTTGAGATGCTTATTCCAAAAAAACACTGGAAACCACAAGTGCCCTTTCGGGTCAAGTGATAAACCTTTGTCTTCAGCTGAAGAGCACAAGGACAGCAACCAAGACCACACTTCAAGACCCACAACCAAAAAAACAAACAAACAATGAATAAAAAAAGAGAATGTGACATCAAAACACACAGCAAAAAGGAGAAATAAAAGAATAATATCAGTATATGATAATTTATGAACAACCAAGAGCCAAATGACCTGTAGAAATAGTATTTGGAAGATGCACAAAAAGTTACATTTTCATTGATATCTCCTAAAGGGAATCAGATGCAGTAAAATGAAGCAGGATTCTCCCTTAAGAAGGAGGAAAACATCCACATTGGTTTGTTTTTACAAACAATTGTAACATTTTTGACTATGCCCCTGGAGATTATCTTAGTCATTGTGATAGGGCAAAGAATGGTCATTTCCAGTTTATGAACTCAGGACTCCCAAATCAACCTGTGCATCAGTCAATTGAAACTTACACATAGCACAGACAACCCAACAAGTATAAATTATGGTCACTAACTATTCTATTACATATTGAATTTCATGGCAACTGTGCTATTATTAGGACATATGTGACTTGTTTCAATTTTCTGTATGTTCCAATATTCGCCAAACAGGTATTGCACCTTTCCTTGGATTATTTATTGCTTTTGAACACAGAACACTGCTTTATTCTCTTCCACTTCCTCTGCAGAAATAAAATCATAGGAAATTTTACAGTTGTGTTATAGCATTTATCACAGCATAAAATACAAAATCAGCTTAACCAGTATAGTTTGGAATCTTAAACTGTGTGTGTAGATAGACAATATGAATGGAGGACTTTTTATGAAAGTTGCCAACCAACTGTGACACAGAACATTGGGGACAAATTTTTAAGTCCTCTGAATGACACGTGAAGTCCTGTAATTCTCTAATGTGGCAGGAAGAGAAATGGAAAAATACAAAATCATGTCTTCAATTCTGGAAGCAAATAAATTACACCGTCTGGATGAAAATTGGCAACAAAGAGTATTGTTACATATTTCACACTGCACATATGGCATTCCACTTGCCAATAAAGATATAGATTACGCAATAACCTAGAATGCATTCTTTTTTTCAACTACACATTTGTAAGGGTGTACTCTCAATACCTATATATCACTTTATTACTCATGTGATTTTTTATCTTGGAATTTTATCCTTGAGGTTCTGTCCATCAATACTCTGTTATACTAAATTATAATTTTTCATGTGAAATGATGTCAACTTCATTAGAATCATTGAAACAGAAGATCAATGATTGAGTTGCATTATTGTGAAGTGATATTGCAATGGAAGAAGCAATAAAATGGATGTTATAATATGACACATTGATGTACACAATAATATATAGCATTCTTTGTATATTTTCATGAAGCTCTGGAACCACATCTAAAATATTAAGCCTACATTCTTTTGACTAGTATATGTAACTAATTGTTACAGATTGAAAGGTAGCCAATTAAATCAGACACCCTATTGTGAATGTGTACATCTAGCTAGGAGGAGTTGTCAATTTGATGCCACAATTCTATTTTTTTTTTTATTCCCACGGTTGATTGAGACATTGCAAGGAATTATCTGTGAGGTTTAATTGCAGATAATTTTCATCAAAAACATTGAGTGTATTTTGAACTCATTGAATTTAAAATGTTGAGAATGGAACTCTCTTTCAATTTGCAGATACATAATTAGTAGTAATGTGCCATGGAAGTAACTAGACCACTTACAGAGGAGAAATGTGAATGCCTTTTATTGCTCTATGACATCATATAAACCAGGTATTTTTAGGACAAAATTTTGAAGTTCCTATATCATTAATTTAGAAAAATCAATCAACTAATTATTGTACCAATTTGACAATTGCAGACCGTTCAGAGAGTTGTGGCAAAAGAAGTAAGACTGCATGTTTTGGAAGGCCACAGCTCTTCTGTAGAACGTTCAGTTACTATATGTAATAGCAAAACTTCATATCATTTACTGACAAGTCATCAAAAGAAATCTTAGAATGATACTTGTTTCTATCTCCTCAGCTTCTGTAGTTTTAAACTAACTAGACTTGGAAGAGGAAATAAATACACCACAGGGATGCATGGATAAAAATATTCAAAATTCAAGAGGAATTAAAAATGACAATTTTTAAAACCATAACAAGGACAGAATAACCAAAACAGGTTACGTGAAAAAATAACACAACTGATAAAACTTAGCAAATCAGAAAGGAGATAGTGAGTGAAGAGCAATGGAGAGAGAGAATGTACCGAAATGAGTGAAACCAGAGATGAGATACTTATCCTCATGACAGAAACAAGATATAGAAAAGGATATGGGAATATTGGAAAAAGCCAGTAAAATAAAGCCCAGCATGCATGTATTTATATATATGTATATAGTAAAAATACTGTACAGAGGGGTTACAGTTACATGAATATAGTAATGAGTGCAATTTTATCTAGCATTGTTGCCTCCTCCTTTGTATTTCCCATACCATCGCTTCCTTCCCCATCTCCCCAACTACTCCCTCCCACCTAGGTTGTAAACTTCATTTGCCACATACAGTCTTGGTCATCGCCTTGTTACAATGGGTCAACCTTTATCCAAATTTGAACAATTTGTTTTTTCCCTTCACCTAACCAAATAAGACAAATGTATATACAGGAGGCAAGACACTGGAATATAATACAGTGAAAATAGGGGTGGCAGAGGAATATATCAAAGAACCAAAAAATTATATACTTCATTTTAAATATATTAAAACCATAGCACAGAAAAAATACTGTGTCCCTAACTTTGTGATCATTTCTCTTACCACCAACATATATATAGTATATATTATACATAATACAGATAGACAGGGAGAGAGAGAAAAAGCCTTTGACTTAAATGTTTGTCTTAAGCTTATACAAGTTATTGCAAATAAAGGAATCCATGGGACCTATGTGTCTTTGGGTCTGGCTTACTTCAATTTACAAAATTTTTTGAACGTTTCCATTTCCTAAAAAATTGGGCGATAGCCATTCTTTCTGCTGTAATCATACTATTCATATATATATATATATTTAATTCATATACATAGAGAAAGAATGCATATATATATTATTCATATATATATATCACATTTTCTTGATCCATTCATTTACTGAGGTGCACCTGGATTGGTTCCATATTTTAGCTATGGTAATTAATGCTATGATTAACATAGTAGTGTTGGTAGCTACAGTAAAGTTTTGTTTGTGATCATTTGGTTAAATGCCCAAAAGGGTATTTGCTGGGGCGTAGGAGAGCTCTATGTGGAGTCATTTCAGGAAACTCCATGTTACTTTCCAAAGTGGTTGAACAAGTTTATATTCCCACCTACAATGTAGTAGTGTTCCCTTTTTACCAGTATATGTTATTAGATTCTTTTGTTATAGGCATTCAACCTGGGTGAGGTGGAATCTCAATGTTGTTTTGATTTGCATTTCTTTTATGGCTAGAGAAGTTGACCATTTCTTCATGGGTCTTTTGGCCTTTCTTATTTCTCCTTCAGTGAAGTTTCTTTCTAATTCATTGGCCCACTGATTGACCAGGCAGTTGTTTCAGGATTTGTTTTTGGACCACTCAATTGTTTAAGTTCTAAGAATACTTTATTTTATTTATTATTTTTTGGGGTGGGGTCTAGACGTGGGCCTGAAGTCTGGGCCAGGGCGCTGTCCCCCAACTCTTCAGCTCAAGGCTAGCTCTCTACCACTTGAGCCACAGCGCCACTTCTGGCTTTTTTCTTTTCGTCTGTGATGCTGAGGAATGGTACCCAGGGCCTCCGGCATGCATGGCAAGGGCTCTAAGACGGAGCCACCTTCCCAGACCCTCTAAGTATATTTTAGATATGAAATCCTTGTCTGTTTTATGGCTAGTAAAGATCTGCTCCCAATCCCTGGGCTTTCAATTGATCTTGTTAGCTATGTCCTGTGCCATGCAGAAGCTCTGCAATGTCATGCAATCTCATTTTTCCAACATTTCTTTGACTGCTCTGTGAATGGAATGTTGTTTACCCAAAAGGAACATGCATAACAATTCATAACATAGTAAAATATTCTTGCAAAATTGAAATGGATGAAGGTTTCTTTACCAGTATCATGTCATTTACACAAACTATAGCTCAGGTTTGTAACTGGTTTAACAGCAAGAATTCCGACCCACCAAGTTCTTATGAACGATTTAATGTATAATATGAGGAAAGTAAGGGAAGATTGAGACTCGCTTTCACAGATTTCAACTATGCTTACACAGGGACAGATCATTTTAGTTGTGTAGTCAGTGGATTGGAGTTACTGTAAAATAAAGGAAATAGAATAGGAGAGTGAACTTGTGAGAAACCATACCAGTGATTTAGAGAAACTGAGAACAATGTGTGGTATCTATGTACAAGAGGGGGTTGAAAAACAAAAATGAGTATATGCTAGAAGATTGAAAATAAATTGATCCGTTCTGGGGTGTGTCCAAGTAAAATGATAAACTAAGCCGACAAGAAATCCTTACCATCTGGAGAGAGAAGGACTAACATCAAGTAGGTATCTCACCAGCAGTGGTCACTTGCTTGCAGTGTGTCTTAAGGATGGGGCTACAGGTATTCTATCATGATAGAACAATAATATCTTTGTCATGATTACTCAAGTTAATGAACATCATCCCAACTTATAGCAAGTCAACTGTTTCCTGCAGTTACAAATGTTCAAAGCGAAGGTTCCACAGCATGCTCTATTTTTCCCCTTGTTGATTTCCTGAGAACTCTGCTGTTGTTCAATAGAATTGAATATCTGGTGGATATCCTACCCTTTCTAACTCATATATAAAAAGTTCATACTAAGCTGGGTTCCTCTGGTTCATGCTGAAATCATACTTTCTCAGGATGCTGAGATCTGAGGATAGCGGCTCAAAGCCAGCCCAGGCAGGAAATTCCGTGAGACTGTCTTCTCCAAGAGAGTACTAGAGAACTGGAAGTGGCACTGTGGTTCAAGCAGTAGAGCATTCCTCTTGAACGGAAGAGCTGAGGAATAGCGCCCAAGTCCAGAATTCAAGCCCCATGACTGAAAAAAACAAAGATACATAAATAATAAATTAGAAGGATCTTACTGCATATGTTTATATATATATATACATATATATATATGTTTATACATATATATATATATATATATATATATATATGCTTGTGCCTACCATACTGTCTGGATTAATGAGTGCACTAATTGCCAATGCAGATTTTATTCTTTTTATGACAGTTTGAATGAGAATAAGAAATCAGAATTTCATATAGTATAAAATAGACATAAATTTGTGTGCATAAAGTGCAGTAGAAGACATTTTTTCATAATGACCCCTCAAAATTGTTGATCACCAACTAAAAACATGTCCTCCTATGAGAAAGCTTTTTCACTAATATGTCATTGATTCCACTTTGACTATGAGGTAGCAGAAACTAATTCAGTTCCTTTAAAAAATACTTTTTTATTCTAAAAATTGTGTAGAGAAGGGTTAGAATTACATGATTAAGGTAATGAGTACATTTTCTATCGAGCATTTTTACTTCCCCTACCGCCCCTCCTCCCCATATCCTAAAATTGTGAAATTTGAAGTCTTTTACATCTCATTGTTACATCAACTAGTATTCTGTTTCAGCATTTTATCATTTTCTTTACCTCCACAATGTAAAAAAAAATGTATATATATATGTAAGAGGCAGGCCCCTGTCATCAAATACAATGAAAACAGGGATAAAAATTGGGGAAGAACACTGAAGAAAAACAAATCACATAGAAGAGTTTAGAATCATGAAAAACAATAGCAAGAAAGTAGAAATAAGTTGTGTCCCTATCTAGGGGTGCATTTCATTTAACATCTTCTTGTAAAGTCATTTTGGCACATCACTAATAATCATCAAATTACGTGAAAAACAGTATGTACCAAAATCCAATACAGTGGCAACATTGTATAAAACAGAAACTAAAGGAAAAAGGCAAGTAAAGAGAAATAGATTCACATAGCACATTTTAAAAAATCAAGAAAGTGAAACCAACTGATTTTGTATTTCACAGCTTGTTTTGTTTAATCTAATATTCAATGGTTGTATGTGTATTAATATTAAGCTATTGTGATCCTATTCTAGGACTAAAATGGGCATATACCAGTTTTTAAAATAAGATCTATGGAGTCTATGTTCCTTGGGTCTTGAACACTTTAATTCATGTTTGTTTGTTTTTTTTTTACAATTTTTGCATTTCCTTACAAAGGGCACTGTGCCATTCTTTCTAATGGAAAGTAGAATTCTGAGGTGTTTATACCCCACATTTACTGATCCATTAGTCTACATTCAGGCATCTGGAGTGGTTCCTGATTTTCCCTCTGCAATGAACATAACTTTGCCATTCTAATGGAATGTGGTGGAATTTCAATGTTGAATTGATTTGTCTTTTTTTTTTTAATTGTCAGAGTTTTTGAGAATTTCTTCATATGTCCTTAGGCAATTCTCAATTAGCCATCATTGAAGTCTCTCTTTAAATAGACTTCTTTCATAGAGCGGGCTTATAGTTCAGGATTCTTTGGGGCTGAGGGATTTGACTTGTTGAATGTTGATTATATTTCAGCGCTGACACTTTTCTCTTTCTTAGCTAGTGAAGATTTTCTCCCAGTGTTTTTGGCTTCCTTTTTTCCTACATAGCTATGTCCTTTGGTATAAAGAAGCTGGCAGGTTCAATTTATACACTTTGTCTAACCTTTCTTTGGCTTGATGCATTTGTGCATCTGTAATGGAAAGTTTCAACCTGTTCTAAGAGACCTCGTATTTCTCTATTGTTTCCATTCTGAGTATTTTTTTTAAACTAGAGGTCTGAATCCTTTGGAAAGTGTTATGACAAAGGGTGGTGTATAATCTAACTTTGTTATACGCATTTAACCAACATTATAAGACTATTTATTGAATATTGCTATTTCCTTTCAATGCGACTATCCTTCTTCTATTTAAACTTACCCAATGAACTCATATTTTTTTTCTTTAGCAGTGACTTTTAAAACATAGGTGCCCTACTTTTTCTCTTTTTGTCTTAATTAGTTTATATCCAATTTCATCCTGGAAGAGGAATGCAAGTGCTTAATTGCTAGATATATAGGAACAAGAAGTTCATGGTAAGGCAAATGAACTCCAAGAAACATAAGTTTTATGTTGATGGTGTATTTAAAAAAAACACAATTTCTTTTTCTTGCTTTATTTCCTTTAGTTTTCATAGGATTTCTCTCTCCTTGTCACTATATTTGAGTTTGGTAACCTGTGGATTGTAGAAACTTTAATTTGAATAGGGCAAAGAAGGGGAATCAAAATTTTTTCATAGAGGACAATGGGGGACCCACTGCCATAAAATTCTTTACAAGGCCACATGTTGAAAATTCCCTTTACATCAGTTATATCAAAGAGCGATTTTAAGCTGAATAAACTGTTATAAAAATGAGGAATAGGATATCGTATGACAAGAAAAAGATTCACTGGCTTACCTTGATAATTATAATCCCTCTGAACATCACATTGACAATAAGTACATATAATGGTACATATAATGATTTTAGTTGTCATAAGTTTAGAAATGCATACGTATCTAGATTGGGTTGCAGTCTATACACAGACATGTGTAGATAACCCTGTCCCCTTCATATCACTACCAGACTAGAAAAGGCCCAGGTTTCCTTGAGTATACAGGTTCCAAACTATCCTTCACAAATTAGTGTTTAATGCATTCCTGCTCACAATATCTGAAGAAAAACCAAGAAACATTTAAAATTATACACTATTTGCAAATGATGGCCATAATCAGAAATGCTCCCTTCTCAACACCATTATGAATATGAGCAACAATCACACATCTTTAACTTCTGCATTTGTATCCAAAAGATTCAACTCTATTTATTTCACAGGAGTCCTACCAATAAGTTTTCTTAAAGTATGTTTCAAAAACTATTCCATTTTGCATCAGAAAGGTTTTGGACCACACTGCCAAGTCCAGTATAAATATGTAGGGCCTTATATATGTGGAGCAAATCCCACACAAGTTGAATATGAATATAGCCATCAAATATGTTCCCATAATATTGTGTTACACTCGACAGATACAGTCCACTCTTCTTGGAACACTTAGGAAATACATTGGGAAATTGCCAAAATATCCACACCCTCTCGCACTCCAAATGTCACACTTCTAGCACAAAAATCATGGCATCTTCACAAGTTGCAATTTGGCCCCTCAAAAGAATATGGTTTGAATAGTAGTTTGTGTACACATCCATGAATTTGTTTTTTTCTGCCACAGCTTTTAGGAGGAACTCCCAGAATCCTTCTTTAGATGAGTTTACATGTGGAAATCATTGAGATGGACGAGAAGATTGTATAGTAAGGAATATACTTCAGAATGTTGGTTGAAAAATCCCATTGAAATTTTAATGACCATTCTGTATGGAATATATAATTGGTGTAAGATTTTTGTAAGAGGTCTAATGTTTTTAGAATTTTGTTATGTATTAGGCTCTGCAATTATAACAATGTATGAAATGGAAGATGATTTTCACAGGCAAACAACGACAGTGAAAAATGAAGTATGATTTGTTCTCCATTGGGAAAAAAAATTAGATTTCGATTTTATTATTGAAGTTTCTATATTCGAACCTCACCATTTCTATGGGGAGAGGGACATGGTGAATTCCAAATAGGACATAAACACCAGGGTTTACTTCTGGATTAAAGGTAAGGGGCAATAGGGAGTGAATAGGTAGTAGAAATCAAAATTAAGTCATTTGGTTGAGTGAGCATCAGAATACAGTAATAAATGTAAGATGTAGATGGTACAATGAGAAATGGTTTGAACTCATGGTTTGCTCATAGAATGACTCCTGCAAAGAAATAAAGAAAAAATATTATTTTAGTTTCAATGGAAAATCCTTGAATATATATTCCTGTATTCTCCATATGAACAATAACTTCACTAGTAGTTGGAGAAATACTCAAAAACTAGGGAGAGCACCTCCTCAGTTATTTTCAAAAAAATTCATGGTTGCTTCCACTTCCATTTCTACAGAAATTTGATCATTGTAAACAAACTTCACAAATTACACGTGGACACGCTGTCTCAGAACATTCAAACTTCATTGAACATTTGAAGTGTGATGCTAATTATTGTATTACTTGAGTGATTATTGTCCAGTTCATCAAAATTTTTCTAATTCCACCAATTCAGGCTCACCCAGGTCTTCGCACAGTTTCTGAAACGGGTCTCTTGTTAAATATTCATGGATGTATCATGCATCCAGGAAAAAAGGAAGAAATAATTCATGTGATTGTATAGAAAACAAAATCCATAGTGTTTTTACTATACAATGTTATTGCAATGAATGGAAATCAACATGATAAATTGATCTCCATTTCAATAATTGTGAATATATGCATTCACAAAGAGTGATTGTTTCATGAGATGTAATCTACCATAGGATACATGCTTTAGGGTATGCAAGTAAAATATGAAGGGATACCATGCAAATACCTACAGGTACAATTACAAGGAATAATCCGCGGCTCAAACATATAAGCAGCTCTTTTATTCTTATATGTGGGCAAAACAAATGCTATTGTGAAGTCACAATCACATTTTTAAGTGGTATCAAGTAAATATATTCACCAGTTTGTAAAAATAATTGACCTTTAAAAACCACATGCATGTCACCTCTCAGTATGAATACTGAAATATTTGACTTTGAAATGAACATAGAAAATTTCAATTGACTAAGGGTAACATTTCTACCTTAACATTGCTTACTCAAATAAATATGGTTCTGAGAATTCTTTGCCAGAATCATAACAACATTGGGAATATATCACTGGGATCAAGCCCAGGTAAGAGGCTTGAATACCAACGGCCCAATCAAGGATTCAATAATTATTACCAAGGAAGACACATAAAAATCCTTGATAACCTATGAATAATTTTATCATAATTGATTTAAATCAAAAGAAGAGAGGAGAAATTCCAAAAATCATACAAATATGTCCTGTAACAACTTACGGGTGTTGAAACAGTAGGAAAAACTGTACTCCTTTTCAGTTTGTACACACACAGACACAAAACTTGCACCTACAAATGGACGGGCAACAGAAATATATGATCACATACACACATCAGCTCAAATATATATAATGACAAACTAGGTTTGAATAAATCTTTGAGAAAAATCAGCAAGTAACATGGCCTCCTACTTTGTCACAGATTCTCTCAGGGTCTTTAGGATGATGTACTTTTTAGATGCCAGAAAAACTATGATTAAATAAGTAAGAAATACTATCATAAGGGAATAGAATTAGTAATCCCAAGGGGTCACATTATGTGTTCTAATAACCAATGAAATAAATAAATATCACTGCCCCATCAAACATTTTTGTATGAAATTTGGAGAGAAAATACATGATAGTAAGTCTAGGGTGTTCATAAAATCTAAGTGGACCTTATGTGGAGGGAAAAAAATCAGAGATTTCTGAAAAACCAGTAAATATGTGGCATTGTTGATGAATATGTCATTACGTTCCTGTCTTTGGTTAATCTTCTTGTTGGTCACTGGCCTTCAACTTTGGGCTTGGGCAGAGTCCCTGATTTCTTCACCACTCTAATGTTCTACTACTTGATCTACAGTGCCACATCCATTTTTGAGATGGTTAATTTGTGATGAGAGTGGGAAAACTATTCCTGTTAGGCTACTTTGAAAACTGATTCTCAGATTTCATCGTTCTAAGTTTCTTAAGCAACCTGTACCAGGCTTCTTCTTCTTTTTGTTATCCAAAATGTGCAAATGATTTTTGAGTTTGTATGTTCCCAACAATCGTGCACACTGCAGGTCTATGAGTAACCATGGTTTTCTTTAAGGATAAGATTCTCTATAGTATTTGATTTTGAGGAGATTAATTCCAGAAATGAATCTGAAAAAAATTCTTCTCTTTATCAATTTGTAATTACATCCTAATATGTCAAATGCATGAGATGCTAGAATTAACAACATTTTCACCTGGTTGGTCTCAAGTGTGATTTTCTACCCCAAATTAATTTCACATGACATCATATTTTTCCCCTGCATTACAGCAGATGACAAACTCCCTAACCACAAGTATAAATTTATCCTGTTGTTCAATTTCTAAATTGATCTGTTCAGTTTGTAAACATGATGAGTTTAAGTCATTTCCATAATCTTCCTGAATTAGAAAATTGTCACCAGATGCAAACGTTTATTTATCTATTCCCATTACATTTCCACAGCACTTTTTCATTATATAAACTGCCCATTCATCCTTCACATAATATTGTAATACATTTGACATAGAACAGACGTTTGAATATAAGTTCTTAGTGTGCTTATTGCCTTTTGAGAGAAAAATATATGAGGCCCTCATGTGATGACAGGCGCACATAAATTCACCTAGGTCTAATGTTGAATAAGCTTGTTTTTTATGTACTGAACAAAAGAAAATACTTGACAATATCAATACAATTTGAATTTATTACCTCATTTATAAAAAGCATGAGGTCACATATTTGAAGGAAGAAAAATTACATGATTTCGAGTTAAATAAATGCTTATGAAAAATTCCAAGCAAAACCATTACTTTTCAATTTTTCTTGTATTTTCCACCTTTGGATATCAGAGAGAAAATGTTTACACATTCCATACAATAAAATGTACTATCTATTTTGTGAATCTAGAAGGACGTATATGCTAGCAATTACAATTCTTTAAACCATCTCATAAGTACTAAGAGAGCAAAACCTTTGTAATTACACATCTAATTTTGAATTTCCAATCTAAACCATATCCAATATATTCCAACTTTATTCTGGAGTGAGAAATTTGAAATCCATGTACAAATTATTGCGTAAAAAATAGCTCTGATCACATTTTATTAAAATGAATCTTTGCAAAGTGCAAATTGTAAATCATCTCAAGAATCTCAAATATTTTATACTAATTCATGGAGTAAATTTAAATCCTATAGTCAATCCTAAAATATTCATTAATCAATTTCAGTAGGAAGACAGGGTAACCCACCAATCAGGCCGTACATTGATCAATTAACAGGTGAAGATACTGCCATTCACACTATCATAATTGATGTGATGAGTGAATCTTGAAACCAGGAAATAATGACAAAAACTATTGGTCCAACATAATACGGTTATCTATGGCTTTACTGATTTAAATTGATTATAAGAGAATGAGAAGAACATTCATATAAAGTAATTCAGATATGATGTAAGTTGGGTGATTTTCTTCTTGGTTCTAGTGAAACTATCCTTGAATTTGGAACCAATCACAGGATCACCAATCAACGAGCAATACAAACTTTATTTGTACTGAGCAAAATACTGGGGTATATAGTTAGTTATCCATTTATCCTATATCTTCACTTTGAATTTTGACAGACAATTGTGTGTCACTAAAAAACAGCATTTTTTTACCTGTTGTCGCCAGAGGGTTTGATTGTGCCCCAAACAAAACTTGGGCTAGGATCTTCCAAAGATTCTGCCAAAGATAGAAATACATACTCGATTGAGGTGCTAGATTAGATGGGCTCTAACATTATACAATTATTGATATAGAAAAACAACAAGCTTAACGGCCTTAAGAGTCTGATGAGAAACATTTACCTGGATAATAAACATGGAAAAGAATGAGTTCTTAGCCAGGTGCAAAAACAAATCATTTAAATGTTTGACAATGTTTTGAATCATTTATGACTGCATATGATCATATACGTTATTGATATTAGCAGACAAGAAAATGCAAGTTGAACATAGATTTTAATTTCACTCCTAAAGGAAGAAATCATACAATATCATAAGGTCAGATGTAATTCAATAATGAAAAATGCAGAAAAATCTACAAGCTTTTTTGGGGGGTGGGGAAGAATCCGTTCGTGGGGCTTGAACTGTAGGCCTGGGCGCTGTACCTCAGCTCTTCATCTCAAGGCTAGTGCTCTACCATTTGAGCTATCGCACCACTTCCAGCTTTTGTTTTCTGCTTATATGGTGCTGAGGAATTGAACCCAGAGCCTCATGCATGCAAGGTAAGCCCTCTACCACTGAGCCACTTTCCCAGTCCCCAAATCTACAAGCTTTGTATCTTTATCCCAGTCTTCCTCAGAGGAAATATATGGCCATGTATTTTTAGAACTCTTGTCTTGTTTCCCGTTCCATTTGATGTTATCTACAAATAAACAGAAATCAACCATCTGAGTAGGTGAAAATGGCCTAAATTGATTTAGTTTCTCTTTTCGTTTTAAGGCTTACCTGCATCAACTACAAGAGTTTTGTCCATACAAGTTGCAATATGATCACTGACTTGATCTCATGGAATAAGATGGCGAGCATTAAAGGGACAAGTAGCCAATCTGGCAGCAATATCAGGGTGATTCTTTGTAATAAAAGTTCAAATATGAAGAAATATTTTCAATTTTTCTCTTTTCAGATTTCTTTGGGCAGGATGCCTACCATGGGCTCGAAACTACGGTATGGGTACTCTGCTAGTTCATCCTGTTTGTTATAAATAAATATTTTTATTGTAAAGATACTGTACAGAGGAGTTAGAATTTTGTGAGTAAGTACATTTCCTATACATCATTGTTACTGCCTCCTTTGTTTTCTCCTATGATCCCTTCCTTCCCTATCATCCCAAGTCCTCCTGCCCTTTCTGAACTCATAGCTAAGGTTGTAAAGCTAATTTTCAACATAGCTTCTTGTATATATAATTGTTGAATGGGTTAACCTGTATCCCAAAGCAGTATAGAGTTTCCTCAAAAGATTACATGTAGAGCTCCTCTATGATCTAGCAATCCCACTATTGTGCATTAACACGAATGATCATAGACAAGACCAATGTAAATCTAGCACAAATGTTTACCATAGCTAAGATATGGGACCAACTCAGAAGTCCCTCAGTAGACAAATGGATTAAGAAAATATGGTAATTATATGTAAAACGGAATTCCATGCCTCCATCAGAAAGAATGATATTGCTCCATTTGTTAGTAAATGGTAAGATTTAGAAAAAATATTTTAATTGAATCAAGTCAGGCCCAAAGAAACATAGGTCCATTGTTTCCCTTAGTTAGAATAAGTAGTGAATGTTAAGGATAAGCAGAAATCTTCAAAAGTGATGTACATGGGACCATAAAAAATGCACTTTACAATTTCAGGGGGGGTGATGGGCAGTTGGGAGTGTAGTTGAGGAGGTTGGAGCGAGGGGATGGTAGGGTGAAACAAAGGAGGAGGCAAAAGTGCTTGATGTCTCCCTCAGAATGAATGGTATTGGCAATTTTGTTAGCAAATCGGAAGACAGGGAAAATTTATATCAAGTGAAGTAAGCCAGGGCCAAAGAAACATATGTCCCATGGTTTCCTTATTTGTAATAACTAGTATATGTCTGAGACAAGCAGTAATTATTAATTAAAAGGAACCCCAAGATAAGGACAGAAGTGTATTTTTCTTTCTTGCTACATTTCCAACATATTGCTTCAAAAGTACCACATGAGGTTTTTGTTCCATTGTATATACCTGCCCCACAGTATAACCCCTATTTTTGGAAGAGCTGAGGAAGATCACATAAGAGAAGCTGGAGGAAAATCTCTCGATGAGAAAGCAGTTTTAGTGTTCCAGAGAAATTTTCTGGGCTAGAGAATTGCACTAAGTGAGCCATCACAGTATAGAGATTTTGGCCAGAGAGGGAAATCCATCAAGGAGACACATCTGAGCACTTGCTGGCAGGTGTGGGTGCAGAGGTTGTGGTGGATGTGGTGGCCATGGCCAACATACTAACAGACAGAGTCTGAGACATAGGTGACAGAACCTTCTCACAATGAGTCAGAACTGACAGGGAGCAGAAATCTTCATCCTAAGGATCACAAACCAAGGATGGCCCAGAAACCAAGAATATGGTGTAAGTAGAACAATGACATGTCATTCATTCTCAGAGAGCAGCTGTGGAAAGACTGCCCCTCCCCACCACCAGAGCTCTGATACTGACAAAGGTCTGGCTGAGCAGCTAGCTCTAGGCTTTGGAAGAACTTTAAACAAAGAGCCATTTAGCAGGTTACAGGTACCTGACCTGAACTGCCAGGCTCAGTTCCACCCAGGGGAAAGTCACCCTGCCCAGGCAGAGAAGCTCCATCCCATGAAAAGTGACCTTTTCCACTGGGTAAACAGAGTCAGAATATGCCCCTTCCCATTGCATCCTAGACACAGGATTGAAACTCAGTAAACCTAAACACTGAGAATGGTTCCAGGCTGGGCTTTGTGAATTTTTTAGGAGCTAGGTCCTCACGGAAAAGCTATCATTGGTCATAGGTCTAACACTACCCAGAACCTAGCCTTATCACATAAACTACAAGCTAGAGGAAACAGGCATCTCACCCATTTGAGATTCTCAAGCCAATCTCCCTGCTATTCAACTATCCTGGGAAGAAAGCAATAAATTCCATCAACATTATGAGCATTTTTCTGCCTAATCAAAGAAAACGACTTAAGAAAGCAATCAAACAACAGAAAAGCAAACATCATAAGCAGACTAGAGACTCTATGAAGAGACTGGTTACAGACACAGGCGACATACAAGATTCCCCCCCCATCCCCAAAATTCAAAAGACTCTTTATCTATCACTTTTTATTTTTTTTATTTTTATTTTATCTTTTGTTGTGAAAATATTGTTCAGAGGGGTTACTATTACCTGGGCAAGATAATGAGTACATTTGCATCTCTCAGTCATAACTCTTAATATTAATGGACTTAACTTTCCAATTAAGCAACATAGACTGTCCAGATCGATGAAATAGCAAGATCATTCTATCTGCTGCCTCCAAGAATACAGAACACTTTGCCCATAAGGATAAACATATTTGGAAGGGAGAGGCTGGATTAAAATTTAGCAAGCATAGAGCCCACATAAACAGGCAGAAGTTGCAATCCTAATGTCAGATAAAATAGACTACAATTTAAAATTGAGAAGAGGTAAAAATTACACCCTGCATTCCCTTAGACCACAAGGGGATAAAATTAGAACTCAATATCAAAAGCCACCAAAGAAAACCCTATAACATATGGAGGCTAAACAACACACTGCTCTATCACAAGTGGGTCATGGAAGAGATTAGAAAAGATTTTCAATTACTCATGATATTCAACAAAAATGATCATACAAATTCCCAGCTCGTCTGACACACAGGAAAAGCAGTACTCAGAGGCAAGTTTACAGCTCTGAGTTCCATCAAGAACAATTGAAGCTATCTGAAACCAATTTTAATGGAGACATCTGAAACTAACTGTAAAAGAGCGGCAAGAAAAACCCAATCTGTAGATGGAAAGAAGTCGTTAAAATTAAATCAGAATTAAATGAATTAGAATTTTTTTAATAAATAGAAAAAATAAAATATACAGGGTTGTTTCTTTGAAAAAATTTAAAGAATTGACAGTCTTAGCAAATCTTATCAGAAAAAGAAGAGACAACACCAAGTAAACATTGAGGAAAATGGAAACATTACCACAGGAAGAACCAGGATTCAGAACATTATAAGTGAATACATCTCAAACAGTTATGCAAATAATTTTTGGTATCTGGAAGAAATCGACTATAGAAATGGAATATTTCCTATCAAATTTCGAAATGCCAAAACTAAACCAAAGTGAGTTAAACCAACTTCACAGACACATATCAAGAATTTAAATGAAACACCAATAGCAGACCACCCAACTAAGAAAAGCCCAGGACAGAATGGATTTTCAATGGAATTCTACAAGGCCTTCAAAGCAGAATTAAACCAGTACTCCTCGAAATCTTCAATGAAATTGAAGGAAAATTTGATTTCTATGCTCTTTGTATGAAGCCATCATAACCCTCAATCCCAAAATGTGGCCTGGTTTCATTAAAGAAAGGAAATTAAGGACCCAATTCTTTCAAAAATATCGAACTAAAATTACTCAACAATATTTTGGTCAATCAAATTCAACAATTCATACAAAAAAATCATACATCAACATCAAAATGGGTGCATTTCAGGGATGCAAATAAACACAAATTAATTAGTTCAATATACACAAATCAATTGCTATAATTCAGCACATCAACAAGAGCAAGGATATGTACCACATGGTTACTTCAATAGATGCAGAAAAGTCAATGACAAGATCCAACACTCCTTTATGATGAAGGCTCTGGAAAAAAAATAGGAATCCATGGAACATTCTTCAATACAATAAAGACAAACCTACAGCCAGCATTTTACACAATGATGAAAATTTAAAGCCATTCCGTCTAACTCAGGAAGCAGACAAGGATGTCCACTCTCTCCAGTTCTCTTCAATTTAGCACTAGAATGCTCAACAACAGCAGTAAGAAAAGATGGAAAATAAAGGGGATCCAAATACCATAAAATGAAGTAAAAAAGCTCTGTCTTTGCAGAGGATATGATCTTGTATTTACAAATTCCCATTGACTCCACTTCCAAATGACTTGAGCTCATTAGAAACTTTGGCAAAGTCGCAGCGTATAAAATTCACACTTAAAAGTAAATGGCTTTTATGATTACCAATAATGAGAAAGGTGTGCCTGAAATCAGGAAAGCAACTCCATTCCTAATTGCCCCACAAAAATTAAAATACCTAAGAATTAACTTAACCAAAGAAGTGAAGGACCTCTATGATTAAATCTTTAACAATCTGAAAAGGGAAATCTAAACAGAACTTAGAAATTGGAAAAACCGCCCATGTTCCTGGGGGTATAGTTATAAAGTTTTGAGTTCAATGCTTGTTGAAATTGTTACACTCTTCCTCATTTTTCTCTCTTTTACCCATTATCCATTAACCCCAATGTTGTACAGATCATACCCAACATATTGTCTTATGAGTATTGTGTTACATAGGTTTCCCCATTGTCATTTGTCATGCAATATTATTTTCACACTAGTCATTGCATAAGTTCTATGGTGTTGATCTAACTTTTCACACGTTGTGTCCTGGTGAATACATAAGCCTACACAGAGTTTACAAAACTCTTGGAAATACATCACATTGATAAAATAAAGTGGACTATCAGGAATTACAGACTTTCAAAAATCAGTATGTAATAAAGAAATACAAAACAACTTTAGTATCTTTGGAATTATTATATTTATGATTTTATGTGATTTCTGTACTCAGTTGCTCATTTCCTAAGCTCTTACAGATCACACTGTGAAGCGATCTGGGTTCTTGGATGATAAGACTAAGAGGAATTCATTCAACAATTACATGAACAATCAAAAAATTGGAAGTAATATGATCCAAAATCTTCAACATAATTAACATCAAAGCAGACCAATTAGAAGGAAAAGAGATATAAATAAACAGTAGAGAGTCTTGACAGCAGGTTATACCATGCAGAAAATCGAATCTCAGGGATTGAAGACAGCTTGATATTATAGAGAAAGAACATACAACCATCCAAGACAAGTCCAAGAAATATGATAGGTCTATCCAACACCTGGAAGACGCCACCAGAAGGACCAATCTAAGGAAAATGGGTGTAGAAGAGCACCTAGAAACAGAAGTTAATGGTCTAGGAAATTTGTATTACAGGATCCTAGCAGGGAACTTCCCAAACATACAAAAACATAGGCCTATTCAGATACAAGAAGCTTTTAGAACCTCAAATAGAGCAGAACAGAATAGGACATCCCACCGTCACATTATAATCCACACAGGATCAATCCAGACCAAGGAAAAGATCCTTAAAGCTGTCAGGGAGAAAAGGTTAATCACCTATAAAGGGAAACCAATTAGAATTACCTCAGATTTCTCAGCAGAGACAATCAAAGCAAGAAGAGCCTGGAATGATGTATGCCATGCCCTAAAAACAAACAACTATCAACCAAGAATACTGTACCCAGCTCAACTCTCCTTCATAACTGAAGGTCAAATAAAAACCTTCCATAGCAAAGAGAAACAATATATCTCCACCAAAACAGCCCTACAAAAGATTCTTAAAGATGTCCTAAACATAGAAAACCAACCAGAAGGCAACAAAGGCCAAGAAACTGCACCCAAACTGAGAATCCAAGAACCTTAGGAAGAACCCAGGTTTCGCAGCCCCAAAAAAGGTGGATAACATGCCAGGAAATCCCAAATACCTCTCAGTCCTATCTCTTAACGTTAACGGGCTGAACTCTCCAATAAGCGACATAGACTCTCTAGTTGGATTAAAAAACAAGACCCTTCTATCTGCTGCCTGCCGGAGTCACATCTTGACCGTAAAAACAAACACATTTTCAATGTTAAAGGCTGGAACAAAATATACCAAGCAAACGGCCCTCATAAACAGGCGAGAGTTGCAATCCTAATATCAGATAAAATAGACTTCAAATTAAAATTCATGAGAAGAGATAAAGAAGGTCGCTACATACTAATTAAAGGATCTCTCCTTCAGGAGGTTATTAGAATTCTAAATATCTATTTGCCAAACAATGGAGCACCCAAATTTTTCAAAGAAACACTACTTTCCCTCAAATCCCATATAGATCCAAAGACATTAATTGTTGGGGATTTTAACACACCACTCTCCCCACTAGATAGATCAACTCGGCAAAAACTCAACAGAGAAACCGCAGATCTAAACAGCTGCATAGATCAACTAGACTTAACAGACATTTACCGAACATTTCACCCAGCAGCATCAGAATACACATTCTTCTCAGCAGCCCATGGAACGTTTTCTAAAATAGACCACAATTTAGGCCACAAAGCAAACTTGTCTAAATTTAGAAACATGGAATTTATACCTTGCATTCTCTCTGACCACAAGGGAATTAAATTAGAACTCAATACCAAAAGCCACCAAAGAAAGTCCAGTATCACATGGAGGCTGAACAACACACTGCTGAATCATGAGTGGGTCATGGAAGAGATTAGAAAGGAAATTCAAATGTTCATGCTATTCAACAAAAATGAACACACAAATTACCAGCTCCTCTGGGATACAGCAAGGCAGTAATCAGAGGCCAGTTTATAGCTCTGAGCTCCTACATCAACAAATTGGAGAGATCTGAAACTAACAATTTAATGACATATCTAAACCTCCATTAAAAAGAGCAGCAAGATAAACCCCAATCCAGTAGACGCAAAAAAATAATCAAAATTAAATCAGAATTAAACGAATTAGTATCCAAAAAAACTATAGAAAGAATCAACAAAACAAAGAGTTGGTTCTTCGAAAAACTTAACAAAATTGACAGACCCTTAGCAAACCTTATCAGAAAAAGGAGAGAACACACCCAAATTAATAAACATAGAGATGAGAACGGAAACATCACCACGGAAACAACCAAGATTCAGAACATTATAAGGGAATACTTCTCAAAATTTATGCTAATAAGTTTAATTTTGTTCTTTTTAAAAATACTTTTTATTCTAAAAATTGTGTAGAGAGGGGTTAGAATTACATGATTAAGGTAATGAGTACATTTTTTATTGAGCATTGTTACTTCCCCTATCTCCCCTCGTCCCTCTCACCCTAAAATTGTGAAATTTAAAGTCTTGTACATCTCATTGTTACAGTACATCAACTAGTATTCTGTTTCAGCATTTTATTATTTCCCTTCCCTCCACAATGTAGAAAAAAATATATTTGTAAGAGGCAGGCCACTGTCAGCAAATACAATGAAACAGGGATAAAACTTGGGGAAGAACATTGAAGAAAAACAAATCACATAGAAGAGTTTAGAATCATGAAAAACAATAGCAAGAAAGTAGAAATAATTTGTGTCCCTATCTAGGGGTTCATTTCATTTAACATCTTCTTGTATGGTCATTTTTGCACATGCCTAATTCTCATCAAATTACATGAAATACAGTCTGTACCAAAATCCATCAGTGGCAACATTGTATAAAACAGAAATTAAAGGAAAAAGGCAAGTAAAGAGAAATAGATTCACATAGCACATTTTAAAAAATCAAGAAAGTGAAACCAACTGCTTTTGTATTTTAAGCTTGTTTTGTTTAACCTAATATTCTATGGTCGTATGTATATTACTATTAAGCTATTGTGATCCTATTCTAGGACTAAAATGGGCATATACAAGTTTTTAGAAATAAGAGAATCTATGGAGTCTATGTTCGTTGGGTCTGGCACATTTTAATTCATGTTTGTTTGTTTTTTTACAATTTTTGCATTTCCTTACAAAGGGCACTGTGCCATTCTTTCTAATGGAAAGTAGAATTCTGAGGTGATTAAACCCCACATTTACTGATCCATTAATCTACATTCAGGCATCTGGAATGGTTCCTGATTTTCCCTCTGCAATGAACATAACTTTGCCATTCTAATAGAATGTGGTGAATTTCAATGTTGAATTGATTTGTCTTTTTTTTTTTTTTTTTATTGTCAGAGTTTTTGAGCATTTCTTTATATGTCCTTAGGCCATTCTCAATTAGCCATCATTGAAGTCTCTCTTTAAATAGACTTCTTTCATAGAGCGGGCTTATAGTTCAGGATTCTTTTGGGGCTGAACATTGTTGAATGTTGATTATATTTCAGCGCTAAGACACTTTTCTCTTTCTTAGCTAGTGAAGATTTTCTCCCAGTATTTTTGGCTTCCTTTTTTCCTACATAGCTATGTCCTTTGTTATAAAGAAGCTGACAGGTTCAATTTATTGACTTTGTCTAAACTTTCTTTGGCTTGATGCATTTGTGCATCTGTAATGAATAGTTTCAACCTGTTCTAAGAGACCTCGTATTTCTCTATTGTTTCCATTCTGAGTATTTATTTTAACCTAGAGGTCTGATTCCGTTGGAATGTATTATGACAGGGTGGTGTATAAACTAACTTTGTTATAGGTATTTAACGAGCATTACAAGACTATTTATTGAATATTGCTATTTCCTTACAATGCATCTATCCTGCTTCTATTTAAACTTACCCAATGAACTCATATTTTTTTTCTTTAGCAGTGACTTTTAAAACATCGGTGCCCTACTTTCTCTTTTTGTCTTAATTGGTGTATATCCAGTTTCTTCCTTGAAGAGGAATGCAAGTGCTTAATGGCTAGATATATAGGAACAAGAAGTTCATGGTGAGCAAAATGAACTCCAAGAAACATAAGGTTTATCTTTGATGGTGTTTTTTATTTTTTAAAAACCACAATTTCTTTTTCTTGCTTTATTTCCTTTAGTTTTCATAGGATGTCTCTCTCCTTGTCACTATATTTGAGTTTGGTAACCTGTGGATTTTAGAAACTTTAATTAGATTAGGGCAAAGAAGGGGAATCAAAATTTTTTCTTAGAGGAAAATGGGGGACCCACTGCCATAAAATTCTTTACAAGGCCACACGTAAAAAATTACCTTTACATCAGTTACATCAGGGATCGATTTTAAGCTGAATAAAGTCTAAGAAAAGTGAGGAATAGGATATCATATGACAAGAAAAAGATTCACTGCCTTACCTTCATAATTATAATCCCTCTGTACATCACATTGACAATAAGTTTAACGAAAAAGAAGGGTATTGGTACATATATTGATTTAATTCTCATAAGTTTACAAATGGAAACGTATTTAGAATGGGTTGCGGTCTATACACAGACATGTGTAGATAACCCTTTCCTCTTCATATCCTTACCAGACTAGAAAAGGCCCAGGTTTCCATGTGTGTACAGGTACCAATCTATCCTTCACAAATTAGTGTTTAATGAATTCCTGCTCACAGTATCTGAAGGAAAACCGAGAAACATTTAAAATTATACACTATTTGCAAATTGTGGCCATAATCAGAAATGCTCCCTTTTCAACAACATGATAAATATGAGCAACATTCTCACATCTTTAACTTCTGCATCTGTACCCATAAGATTCAACTGTATTTATTTCACAGGAGTCCTACCAATAAGTTTTCCTAAAGTAAGTTTCAAAAACTATCCCATTTTGCATCACAAAGGTTTTGGACCACCCTGCAAGTCCAGTATAAATATATAGGGCCTTATATATGTGGAGCAAATCCCACACAAGTTGAATATGAATATAGCCATCAAATATGGTTCCATAATATTGTATTACACTCGACAGATACAGTCCACTCTTCTTGGAACACTTTGGAAATACATTGGGAAATTGCCAAAATATGCACACCCTCTCGCACTCAAAATGTCACACTTCTAGCACAAAATCATGGCAGCTTCACAAATTGCACTTTGGCCCCTCAAAAGAATATGGTTTGAATAGTAGTTTGTGTACACATCCATGAATCTGTTTTTTCTGCCACAGCTTTTAGGAGGAACTCCCAGAATCCTTCTTTAGATGAGTTTATATGTGGAAATCATTGAGGTGGACGAGAAGATTGTATAGTAAGGAATATACTTCAGAATGTCGGTTAAAAAATCCCATGAAATTTTAATGACCATTCTATATGGAATATATAATTGGTGTAAGATTTTTGTAAGAGGTCTAATGTTTTTAGAATTTTGTTATGTATTAGGCTCTGCAATTATAACAATGTATGAAATGGAAGATGATTTTCACAGGCAAACTACGACAGTGAAAAATGAAGTATGATTTATTCTCCATTGCGAAACAAATTAGATTTCGATTTGATTAATGAAATTTGTATATTTGAACCTTACCTTGTCTATGCGGAGAGGGACATGGTGAATTCCAAATAGGACATAAACACCAGGGTTTACCTCTGGATTCAAGTAATTGGCAATAGGGAGTGAATAGGTAGTAGAAATCAAAATTAATTCATTTGGTTGAGTGAGCATCAGAATATAGTAATAAATGTAAGATGTAGATGGTTCAATGAGAAATGGTTTGAACTAATGGTTTGCTCATAGAATGACTCCTACAAAGAAATAAAGAAAAAATATTATTTTACTTTCAATGGAAAATACTTGAATATATATTCCTGTATTCTCCATATGAACAATAACTTCACTAGTAGTTGGAGAAATACTCAAAAACTAGTGAGAGCACATCCCCACTTATTTTCAAAAAATTTCATGATTGTTTCCAATTCTATTTCTACAGAAATTTGATCATTGTAAACAAACCTCACAAATTACACGTGGACACGCTGTCTCAGAACATTCAAACTTCATTGAACGTTTGAAGTGTGATGCTAATTATTGTATTACTTGAGTGATTATTGTCCAGTTCATCAATATTTTTCTAATACCACCAGTTCAGTCTCACCCAGGTTTTGCATAGTTTCTGAAACGGGTCTCCTGTTAAATATTCATGGATGTATCATGCATCCAGGAAAAAAGGAAGAAATAATTCATGTGATTGTATAGAAAACAAAATCCATAGTGTTTTTACCATACAATGTTATTGCAATGAATATAAATCAACATGATAAATTGATCTCAATTTCAAAAAATGTGAATATATGCATTCACAAAGAGTGATTGTTTCATGAGATGTACTCTACCAAAGGATACATGCTTTAGGGTATGCAAGTAAAATATGAAGGGATACCTGGGCAAGTACCTACAGGTACAATTACAAGAAATAATCCGTGGCTCAAACATATTAACAGCTTTTCCATTCTTATATGTGGACAAAACAAATGCTATTGTGAAGTCACAATCATATTGTGAAGTGGTATCAGGTAAATATATTCAGCAGTTTGTAAAAATAATTGACCTTTGAAAACGACATGCATGTCACCTCTCAGTATGAATACTGAAATATTGGACTTTGAAATGAACATAGAAAATTTCCATTGACTAAGGGTAACATTTCTACCTTAACATTGCTTTCTCAAACAAATATGTTTCTGAGAATTCTATGCCTGAAGGATACCAACATGGGGAATATATCACTGGGATCAAGCCCAGGTAAGAGGCTGGAATGCCAATGGCCCAATCAAGGATTCAATACATATTACCAACGAAGACACATAAAAATCCTTGATAACCGGTGAATAATTTTATCATCATTGATTTAAATCAAAAGAACGCAGGAGAAATTCCAAAAATCTTAGAATTATGTCCTGTATCAACGTATGGGTGTTGAAACAGTAGGAAAAAATGTACTCCTTTTCAGTTTGTACATACACAGACACAAAACTTGCACCTACAAATGGACGGGCAGCAGAAATATCTGATCACATACACAAATCAGCTCAAATATATATAATGACAAACTAGGTTTGTATAAAACTTTGAGAAAAATCTGCAAGTAATATGGCCTCCTACTTTGTCACAGATTCTCTCAGGGTCTTTAGGATGATCTACTTTTTAGATGACAGAAAAACTATGATTAAATAAGTAAGAAATACTATCATAAGGAAATAGAATTAGTAATCCCATGGGGTCACATTATGTGTTCTAATAACCAATGAAAAAAATAAATATCACTGCCCCATCAAACATTTTTGTATGAAATTTGGAGAGAAAATACATGATAGTAAGTGTAGGGATTTCATAAAATCAAAGTGGCTCTTATGTGGAAGGAAAAAAATCAGAGATTTCGGAAAAACCAGTAAATATGTGGCATTGTTGATGAATATGTCTTTACGTTCCTGTCTTTGGTTAATCTTCTTGTTGGTCGCTGGCCTTGCACTTTGGGCTTGGGCAGAGTCCCGGATTTCTTCACCACTCTAATGTTCTACCATTGATCTACAGTGCCACATCCATTTTTGAGATGGTTAATTTGTGATGAGAGTGGGAAAACTATTCCTGTTAGGCTACTTTGAAAACTGATTCTCAGATTTCATCATTCTAAGTTTCTTAATTGACCTTTACCAGGCTTCGTCTTTTTTTTTTGTTATCCAAAATGTGCATATGATTTTTGAGTTTGTGTGTTCCCAACAATCGTGCACACTGCAGGTCTATGAGTAACCATGTTTTTCTTTAAGGATAAGATTCTCTATAGTATTTGATTTGAGAAGATGATTTCCAAAAATGAATGTGAAAAAAATTCTTCTCTTTATTAATTTGAAATTAGATCCTTATATGTCAAATGCATGAGATGCTAGAATTAACAACATTTTCACTTGGTTGGTCTCAAGTGTGATTTTCTACCCCAAATTAATTTCACATGACATAATCTTTTCCCCCTGCATTACAGCAGATGACAAACTCCCTAACCACAAGAATAAATGTATCCTGTTGTTCAATTACTAAATTGATCTGTTCAGTTTGCAAACATGATGTATTTTAGTCATTTCCATAATCTTCATGAATTAGAAAATTGACACCAGATGCAAACGTGAATTTATCTGTTCCCGTTTCATTTCCACAGCACTTTTTCATTATATAAACTTCCCATTCATCCTTCACATAATATTGTAATACATTTGACATAGAACAGACGTTTGAATATAAGTTCTTAGTGTGCTTACTGCCTTTTGAGAGAAAAATATATGAGGCCCTCTTGTGATGACAGACGCACATAAATTCACCTAGGTCTAATGTTGAATAAGCTTGTTTTTTATGTACTGAACAGAAGAAAATACTTGACAATATCAATACAATTTGAATTTATTACCTCATTTATAAAAAGCATGAGGTTAAATATTTGCCAGGAAGAATAAATAAATAAATAAATAAATAAATAAATAAATAAATGCTTATGAAAAATTCCAAGCAAAACCATTAATTTTCAATTTTTCTTGTATTTTCCACCTTTGGATATCAGAGAGAAAATGTTTTCACATTCCATACAATAAAATGTACTATCTATTTTGTGAATCTAAAAGGACGTTTATGTTAGCAATTACAATTTTTTAAACCATCTCATAAGTTTAAGAGAGCAAAAACTTTGTAATTATACATCTAATTTTGAATTTCCAATCTAAAACATATCCAATATATTCAAACTTTATTCAGGAATGAGAAATTTGAAATCCATGTACAAATTATTGCGAAAAAATAGCTCTGAACACATTTTATTAAAATGTATCTTTGCAACGTGCAAATTGTAAATCATCTCAAGAATCTCAAATATTTTATACTAATTCATGGAGTAAATTTAAATCCTATAGTCAATCCTAAAATATTCATTAATCAATTTCAGTAGGAAGACAGGGTAACCCACCAATAAGTCCGTACATTGATCAATTAACAGGTAAAGATACTGCCATTCACACTATCATAATTGATGTGATGAGTGAATCTTGAAACCAGGAAACAAGGACAAAAACTATTGGTCCAACATAATACCGTTATCTATGGCTTTACTGATTTAAATTGATTTTAAGAGAATGAGAAGAACATTCACATAAAGTAATTCAGATATGATGTAAGTTGGGTGATTTTCTTCTTGGTTCTAGTGAAACTATCCTTGAATTTGCCACCAATCACAGGATCACCAGTCAAAGAGCAATACAAACGTTATTTGTACTGAGCAAAATACTTGGGTATATAGTTGGTTATTCATTTATCCTATTTTTTCACTTTGAATTTTGACAGACAATAGTGTGTCATTAAAAAACAGCATTTTCTTTACCTGTTGTCGCCAGAGGTTTGATTGTGCCCCAAACAAAACTTGGGCTAGGATCTTCCAAGGATTCTGCCAAAGATAGAAATACATACTCGATTGAGGTGCTAGATTAGATGGGCGCTAATATTATACCATTATTGATATAGAAAAACAACAAGCTAAACGGCCTTAAGAGTCTTATGAGAAACATTTACGTGGATAATAAACATGGAAAAGAATGAGTTCTTAGCCAAGTGCAAAAACAAATCATGTAAATGTTTGACAAGGTTTTTAATCATTCATGACTGCATATGATCATATATGTTATTGATATAAGCAGACAAGAAAATGCAAGTTGAACATAGATTTTAATTTCACTCCTAAAGGAAGAAATCATACAATATCATAATGTAAGGTGTAATTCAATAATGGAAAATGCAGAAAAATCTACAAGCTTTTTTGGGGGGTGGGGTGGAATCCGTTCGTGGGGCCTGAACTCTAGGCCTGGGCGCTGTACCTCAGCTCTTCAGCTCAAGGCTAGCGCTCTACCATGTGAGCTATTGCACCACTTCCAGCTTTTGTTTTCTGTTTATATGTTGCTGAGGAATTGAACCCAGAGCCTCATGCATGCAAGGTAAGCCCTCTACCACTGAGCCACCTTCCCAGCCCCCAAATCAACAAGCTTTGTACCTTTATCCCAGTCTTCCTCAGAGGAAATATATGGCCATGTATTTTTAGAACTCTTGTCTTGTTTCCAGTTGCATTGGATGTTATCTACAAATAAACAGAAATCAACCATCTGAGTCGGTGAAAATGGCCTAAATTGATTTAGTTTCTCTTTTCGTTTTAAGGCTTACCTACAAAAACTACAAGAGTTTTGTGCGTACAAGTTGCAATATGTTCACTGAGTTGATCTCGTGGAATCAGGTGGCGAGCATTAAAGGGACAATTAGCCAATCTGGAAGCAATATCAGGGTGATTCTGTGTAACAATAGTTCAAATATGAAGAAATATTTTCACTTTTTCTCTTTTCAGGTTTCTTTGGGAAGGATAACTACCATGGGCTTGACACCACGTTATGGGTACTCTGCTAGTTCATCCTGTTTGTTATAAATACATATTTTTATTGTAAAGATACTGTACAGAAGAGTTAGAATTTTGTGAATAAGTACATTTCCTATACATCATTGTTACTGCCTCCTTTGTTTTCCCCTATGATCCCTTCCTTCCCTATCATCCCAACTCCTCCTGCCCTTTCCTGCCCTCATAGCTAAGGTTGTAAAGCTCATTTTCAACATAGGTTCTTGTATATATTATTGTTGAATGGGTCAACCTGTATCCCAAAGCAGTATAGAGTTTCCTCAAAAGATTACATGTAGAAATCCTCTATGATCTAGCAATCCCACTTTTGTGCATTAACACGAATGATCATATACAAGACCATGGAAAATCTACCACAATTGTTTACCATAGGTAAGATATGGGACCAACTCAGAAGTACCTCAGTAGATGAATGGATTAAGAAAATATGGTAATTATACGTAAAATGGAATTCCATGCCTCCATGAGAAAGAATGATGTTGCTCCATTTGTTAGTAAATGGTAAGATTCAGAAAAAATATGTTAATTGAAGCAGATCAGGCCCAAAAAAACAGAGGTCCATTGTTTCCCTTAGTTAGAATAAATAGTGTATTTTAAGGATAAGCAAAAATGTTCAAAAGTGATGTACATGGGACCATAAAAAATGCACATTACAATTTCAGGAGGGGTGATGGGAGTTGGGAGTGTAGTTGAGGAGGTTGGAGGGAGGGGATGTTAGGGTGAAACAAAGAGGAGGCAAAAGTTCTTGATGTCTCCAGCAGAATGAATGGTATTGGCAATTTTGTTAGCAAATCGGAAGACAGGGAAAATTTATATCAAGTGAAGTAAGCCAGGCCCAAAGAAACATAGGTCCCATGGTTTCCTTATTTGCAATAACTAGTATATGTCTGAGACAAGCAGTAAATATTAATTAAAAGGAACCCCAAGATAAGGACAGAAGTGTATTTTTCTTTCTTGCTACAGTTCAAACATATTGCTTCATAAGTACCACATGAGGTTTTCGTTGCATTGTATATACCTCCCCCACAGTATAACCCCTATTTTTGGAAGAGCTGAGGAAGATCTCAGAAGAGAAGCTGGAGGAAAATATCTCGATGAGAAAGTAGTTTTAGTGTTCCAGAGAAATTTTCTGGGCTAGAGAATTGCACTAAATGAGTCATCACAGTATAGAGATTTTGGCCAGAGACGGAAATCCATCCAGGAGACACATCTGAGCTCTTGCTGGTAGGTATGGGTGCATAGGTTGTGGTGGATGTGGTGGCCATGGCCAACATACTAACAGACAGAGTCTGAGACATAGGTGACAGACCCTTCTCACAATCAGTCAGAACTGACAGGGAGCAGAAATCTTCATCCTAAGCATCACAAACGAGGGATGGCCCAGAAACCAAGAATATGGTATAAGTAGAACCATGACATGTCATTCATTCTCAGAGAGCAGCTGTGGAAAGACTGCCCCTCCCCACCACCAGAGCTCTCCATCTCTGATACTGACCAAGGCCTGGCTGAGCAGTTAGCTCTAGGCTTTGGAAGAATTTTAAACAAAGAGCCATTTAGCAGGTTACAGGTACCTCACCTGAAATGCCAGGCTCAGCTCCACCCAGGGGAAAGTCACCCTGCCCAGGCAGAGAAGCTCCATCCTATGAAAAGTGACCTTTTTCACTGGGTAAACAGAGTCAGATTATGCCCCTCCCCATCGCATCCTAGACAGAGAATTGAAACTCAGTAAACCTAAACTCTGAGAATGGCTCCAGGATGGGCTCTGTGAATTTTTTAGTAGCTAGGTCCTCACGGAAAAGCTATCATTGGTCATAGGTCTTAACACTACCCAGAATCTAGCCTTATCACATAAACTACAAGCTAGAGGAAACAGGCATCTCACTCATTTGAGATACTGAAGCCAATCTTCCTGCCATTCAACTATCCTGGGAGGAAAGCAATAAATTCCATCAACATTCAGAGCATTTTTCTGCCTAATGAAACAAAATGACTTAAGGAAGCAATCAAGCAACAGAAAAGCGAACATCATAAGCAGACTAGTGACTCTATGAAGAGACTGGTTACAGACACAGGCGACATACAAGATTCCTCGCCCCCCATCCCCAAAATTCAAAGGACTCTTTATCTATCATTTTTTAATTTTTTATATTTATTTTATTTTATCTTTTGTTGTGAAAATATTGTTCAGAGGGGTTACTATTACCTGGGCAAGATAATGAGTACATTTGTAGGGAGCCGAGGCGAGACTCCGCCCACTCCCTTGCAGCTTTGAGGTAACCACCCCAGACGGTGCTTGGCGGGACGCCTGGGCTGTGCGCGTGCACGAGCCAGGTAGGGTCCCCACCCAATCCCATTACACCTGGTGACGGTGAAAGGCAGGCGACCAACAATAGAAAGACCCGCGTTCCAATTCTCCTATATAAGCGGCTGTGTTTCGGGTGCAAGCTCTCTCGTGCTCAAGCTCTCCTACAACTAAAAGCTCTCCAATAAAGCGTGATCTGAGAAGACTCCTGGTGTGGTGGTCGTTTTTTCTCGCTGGTCGAGTAGACGGTAGCTACAAGTGGTGCCGAGACCTTGGAACAAACCAGGGACGGGACCCGCGCGAGAGGCTGAAAACAGGAGCCAAAAAACGGAGAGAAGGGCCCTCGTCCCCAGGGCCCGAAAGTTTATGGGGCATTTCAGACTCTGGCTCCCGGACAGCACCCGCAACAACCCCCCAGCCAAGAAGAGCAACCTCAGGCTCCGCAGGGTTGGACCTCTGTGCCACCTCCGGACGGGTATTAACACAGCAGATGGGAGTCCAGATTGTGGAGGCAGACATGACAGGACCCCTAGATGAAGGCACTGTAGGAATAGTTTTAGGACGCTCCTCCTCCACAATGAGAGGATTAATAATTTTCCCGGGAGTAATTGACCCTGACTATACGGGGACTATCAAGGTCCTCTGCCATGTCCCCCATGGAGTGGTGTCCATTTCTCCCGGGGATAGAATTGCACAGCTCCTGCTTTTGCCTTCTCTTCATGGCAACTTCCCTGCTAAGGAGATAGAGAGAGGAGATAAAGGGCTAGGCTCCACTGGAGTCGACCTTACATGCCTGTCCATAACTTTAGACCAAATACCCATGCTAACTCTCCAAGTGGAAGGGAGAGGATTTGAGGGATTGGTGGATACAGGGGCAGATCAAAGCATCATCCAAAGAGGGGAGTGGCCAAAGCAATGGCCAACTCAGAAATCCTCCCAGACCTTACAAGGGCTGGGCTATGCCGATGCCCCACAGTTAAGTGCAAAAGAATTGACTTGGAGAACAGACGAAGGCCAGGTTGGAAAAATGCAGCCATTTGTGCTAGACGTCCCTGTCAATCTTTGGGGAAGAGATGTGCAGCAACAGCTAAAGCTAACTTTAACTAATGATTATTCTGAGGCCAGTCAGAATATGATGAAACAGCAAGGATTTGTGCCAGCCTTGGGGCTTGGTCGGCGTCTCCAAGGATGCAAGGAGCCGATAGAGCCACTTCCTAAACAGGACAGGGAGGGTTTGGGTTTTTCTTAGGGGCCTCTGAAAACAAAGCTTCCACTGAAGGTGCGGTACCCATACCTTGGGTAACGCAAAAGGCGGTGTGGGTTCCTCAGTGGCCCCTCTCTCGAGAAAAATTGGAAGCGGCTCAAACTCTTGTCCAGGAACAGCTGCAGCTGGGGCATGTTGAGCCTTCAGTGTCATCTTGGAATACCCCAATTTTTGTGATCAAAAAGGCCTCCGGAAAATGGAGATTATTACATGACCTTAGAGCAGTAAATGCCCAGATGCAAATTATGGGACCCATCCAAAGGGGACTTCCACTGCTCTCTGCTTTACCTAGAGAGTGGCCTATTTTGGCTTTAGACATTAAGGATTGCTTTTTTTCCATACCTCTTTATGAAAAGGATAGGGAGCGCTTTGCCTTTACTTTGCCCTCGGTTAATCATGAAACCCCGGATGCTCGCTATCAGTGGAAAGTTCTCCCCCAAGGGATGGCTAATAGCCCAACAATTTGTCAATTGTTCGTGGGGGCTGCATTAACCCCTGTTAGGGAAAAATTTCCAAAAGTACGATTGTCCATTATATGGATGATATCTTGTTGGCTGCTCCCTCGGTAGAGACTCTTCATAAGGTGTTTGGGCAGGTAACGGAGACCTTAGCTAATAAAGGATTAATTATTGCCCCTGAGAAGGTTCAGCAGACTAGTGTTGTTCAATTTCTGGGAACCATTGTTTCTCCTACTGAGATTAAACCACAAAAACTTTCCATTCGAACTGGTCATCTTAAAACACTTAATGATTTTCAGCAATTGGCAGGAGATATTATTTGGATAAGGGGGTTTCTTAATCTCCCTCGGTCAGAGTTGTTACCTTTATTTGCTATTTTGGAGGGCGACCCTGAAGTCACCTCCTCTAGATCCATGACACCTTTAGCACTAAATTCCCTACAAAAGGTTGAGCCAGCTTTGTCTAGGGATCAACTTTCACGGGTTGATTTAAAATTACCTATTGATTTATGTATATTAAAAACAAAAAATTATCCCACGGGGGTTCTTTGGCAAAATGGCCCCTTACTGTGGCTCCACGGCAATTCTGTGGGAGCAAAAACTGTTCAATATTTTCCTGAATTAGTGGCTAAACAGGCAATTTTGTGTATAAAGTATTGTTTGATGCACTTTGCAAAAATTCCAGATTAATTATTCCATACACCCGTGAGCAAGTTGAAATTTTAGCAGCCACAATGGATATGTGGGCAATTCTTGTTTGTTCATTTCCAAATGTAATTGATAATCATTATCCTAAGCATCCTCTGCTTGCCATAGTTAACAAAAATTTAGTGTATTTTCCTGTTGTCACTTCAAAGGAGCCCTTGGTTGATGCTCTAACCATCTTTACGGATGGATCAAAATCTGGACAAGGTGCCTTTTTTGTTCAAGGACACAAACAGCCGGTAGTCTTTAATTTTCGGCCGAATGCCCCACAGGCTGTTGAGTGTTTAATTGTGCTTGAAGTTTTTAAAACATTTGATCAACCTTTTAACTTATTTTCTGATTCATTATATGTTGTAAATGCCGTTGCTTCTCTTGAAGTTGCTGCTTCAGTTAAGCAGGCCAGTACAATTTCTAATGTTTTGTTACAGATTCAATCCCTTATCTTAAACAGAAAACATCCTTTTTATATTGGACATATTCGTGCCCACTCTATGTTGCCGGGCCAGATGGCAAAGTGTAATGATTTGGTGGACCAGGCAACTCGGGCTGTGGCTCTGGTTGCTGCTGATCCTGTAGAATTGGCAAAAGACTTTCATAGATTGTATCATGTACCTGCTAATACCCTTAGGAAAAGATATAATTTGTCCAGGCATGTGGCAAGAGATATTGTTAAAGCCTGTAAATCTTGTGTTACCTTTCTTCATCCTCCCCATGTGGGGGTAAACCCCAGGGGGTTGAGACCAAACGCCCTATGGCAAATGGATGTTACTCATCTGACGGAATTTGGTAAGTTGAAATATTTACATGTGTCTGTGGACACCTTTTCTGGTGTCATTCATGCCACACCTCTGGCAGGATAAAAGGTGTCTCACGTCAGAATACACTGCTTAGAAGCTTGGGCATCTTGGGGAAAGCCCCTTAGACTTAAGACGGATAATGGCCCTGCTTATACTTCCCATGGTTTTCGCGCCTTTTGCGCACAAATGCAGGTTGCCCACACCACCGGATTGCCCTACAATCCTCAAGGACAAGGTATAGTGGAAAGAGCTAATCGAAGCATAAAAGAAATGCTTCAAAAGCAAAAGGGGGGAATTGCTGAGTCTGCGTCCCCCAGGGAAAGACTTTCTCTTGCGCTCTTTACCCTTAATTTTTTAATTCTAAATGACAATGATCAGTCTGCCGCAGATCGGCATATGACAAGAGACTCCATGGATACTAAAGACATGGTTATGTGGAAGGATGTTATTAATAATAAATGGTATGGACCGGATCCGGTAATAACGAGATCCAGGGGAGCTGTTTGTGTTTTTCCACAGAGTCAAGAAGTACCTCACTGGGTGCCAATGAGACTGACCAGGCCGGTGGAGACTGCAGAAAAACCCCCTCTTGAAGATGCCATCCACTCGTCTCCTGATACAGCTGATCTTCCTGCTGTTAGCAACAGTGCTAATAGCAATCCCTGTGATAGCTAAACCGATGTTGCTGTGGGCTGTTACAATTTACTGACTGGATTGCCTCTGCGGTGTCCTTTTCCAAAGAGCGGGTGGGAGTCGGAATGTTTTTAGCCTGCTGCTTGGGAGGATGCGTGGTCTGCCTATGGTTGGTCTGTCGCCTTCGAGCCCAAACCAGAAGGGACAAGGTTGTTATCTTACAAGCATTAGCCGCTTTGGAGAGTGGATCCTCACCCCAGATTTGGCTGTCGGCCCTAAGAGGCAGTTAAGCCTTACCATTCTGCATAGCCTTAGCACCCCGAGGGATCAGGGGATCCCATTGCACCGGGACAGGTATGCAATTTGCAATTTGGGACAGGGTGCAAGGCAAGTGCACTGCACTTGAGGAGATGGTTCTCATCTCCTCAAGAAGAGCATGCTGGGTTGCAAGTGGGTTGATACCCAAGATCCCACCTCTGCAAAAAAGGCATCGGACGGGCCTGGTCATCACTGGGGAAGGCGCGCCCCTCAGGCGAAGGCCAGTACAAGGTCCTAATGTTTAGACAGAGGCCCAACCTCTACTCTTACCTGTTGCCATAAAACAAAGAAGGGGGAACTGTAGGGAGCCGAAGCGAGACTCCGCCCACTCCCTTGCAGCTTTGAGGTAACCACCCCAGACGGTGATTGGCGGGACGCCTGGGCTGTGCATGTGCACGAGCCAGGTAGAGTCCCCAGCCAATCCCATGACACCTGGTGACAGTGAAAGGCAGGCGACCAACAATAGAAAGACCCGCGTTCCGATTCTCCTATATAAGCGGCTGTGTTTCGGGTGCACGCTCTCTCGTGCTCAAGCTCTCCTACAACTAAAAGGCTCTCCAATAAAGCGTGATCTGAGAAGACTCCTGGTGTGGTGGTCGTTTTTTCTCGCTGGTTGAGTAGACGGACGCTACATACATTTACATCTCTTAGTCCTAACTCTTAACATTAATGGACTTAACTTTCCAATTAAGCAACATAGACTGTCTAGATCGATGAAAAAGCAAGATCATTCTATCTGCTGCCTCCAAGAATAAATAACACATTGCCCATAAGGATAAACATATTTGGAAGGGAGGGGCTGGATTAAAATTTACCAATCACAGAGCCCACATCAACAGGCAGAAGTTGCAATCCTAATGTCAGATAAAATAGACTACAATTTAAAATTGAGAAGAGGTAAAAGTTACACCCTGCATTCCCTTAGACCACAAGGGGATTAAAATAGAACTCAATATAAAAAGCCATCAAAGAAACCCTATAACACATGGAGGCTAAACAACACACTGCTCTATCACAAGTGGGTCATGGACGATATTAGAAAAGTTTTTCAATTACTCATGGTATTCAACAAAAATGATCATACAAATTCCCAGCTCCTCCGACACACAGGAAAAGCAGTACTCAGAGGCAAGTTTACAGCTCTGAGTTCCATCAAGAACAATTGAAGATATCTGAAACCAATATTAATGGAGACATCTGAACCTGAATGAAAAAGAGTGGCAAGATAAACCCAATCCGTAGATGGAAAGAAGTCATTAAAATTAAATCAGAATTAAATGAATTAGAATTTTTTTTTAAAAAATAGAAAGAATAAAATATACAAGGTTGTTTCTTTGAAAAAATTTAAAGAATTGACAGTCTTAGCAAATCTTATCAGAAAAAGAAGAGACCACACCAAGTAAACAGAGAGGAAAATGGAAACATTACCACAGGAAGAACCAGGATTCAGAACATTATAAGTGAATACATCTCAAACAGTTATGCTAATAATTTTTGGTATCTGGAAGAAATCGACTATAGAAATGGACTATTTCCTATCAAATTTCGAAATGCCAAAACTAAACCAAAGTGAGTTAAACCAACTTCACAGACCCATATCAAGAATCTAAATAGAAACCGCAATAACAGACCAAACAAATGAGAAAAGCCCAGGGCAGAATGGATTTTCAATGGAATTCAACAAGGCCTTCAAAGCAGAATTAAACCAGTACTCCTGGAAATCTTCAATGAAATTGAAGGAAAATTTGATTTCTATGCTCTTTGTATGAAGCCATCATAACCCTCAATCCCAAAATATGGCCGGGTTTCATTAAAGAAAGGAAATTAAGGACCCATTATTTTCAAAAACATCGAACTAAAACTACTCAACAATATTTTGGTCAATCAAATTCAACAATTCATACAAAAAAATCATACACCAACATCAAAATAGGTGCATTTCAAGGATGCAAATAAACACAAATTAATTAGTTCAATATACACAAATCAAATGCTATAATTCACCACATCAACAAGAGCAAGGATATGTACCACATCGTTACTTCAATAGATGCAGAAAAGTCAATGACAAGATCCAACACTCCTTTATGATGAAGGCTCTGGAAAAAAATAGGAATCCATGGAACATTCTTCAATACAATAAAGACAAACCTACAGCCAGCATTTTACACAATGATGAAAATTTAAAGCCATTCCGTCTAACTCAGGAAGCAGACAAGGAAGTCCACTCTCTCCAGTACTCTTCAATTTAGCACTAGAATGCTCAACAACAGCACTAAGACAAGATGGAAAATAAAGGGGATCCAAATACCATAAAATGAAGTAAAAAGCTCCCTCTTTGCAGAGGACATGATCTTGTATTTACAAATTCCCATGGACTCCACTCCCAAATGACTCGAGCTCATTAGAAACTTTGGCAAAGTCTCAGCGTATAAAATTCACACTTAAATGTAAATGGCTTTTATGAATAGAAATAATGAGAAAGGTGTGCCTGAAATCAGGAAAGCAACTCCATTCCTAATTGCCCCACAAAAATTGAAATACCTAAGAATTAAATTAACCAAAGAAGTGAAGGACCTCTATGATTAAATCTTTAACAATCTGAAAAGAGAAATCTAAACAGAACTTAGAAATTGGAAAAACCGCCCATGTTCCTGGATAGGAAGGATCAAATCCTGAAAATGACAATACTTCCCAAAGCGATCTAGAAATTCAATAAGATGGATATCAATATTCCAAACTCATTTTTCAAGGAAATGGAAGAAACAATCCAAAAATTCATATGGAACAACAAAAGATCCCAAATGGCAAAAACAATCCTCAACAGAAAGAAATGTCCTGGAGGAATATCAATAGCAAATTTCCAACTATACTACAAAAACATAGTAATTAAAACAGCTTGCTACTGGAACAAGAGAACACAGGACCAATGGAATAAAATTGAAAACCTAGAAATCAACCCACAGTCCTATAGCTACATAAACTTCCATAAAAGAGTTAAAAAGTAGAATGGAAGAAAGTTAGACTTTTCAATAAGTGGTGCTGGCAAAACTGATTCATCACCTGTAGAAAACTAAAGCTAGATCCTGATGTATCAACCTGCATCACAATCAACTCCAAATAGATTAAAGTCCTTTGAGTTAAAACAGACACCCTGACACCATACAGAATGGAGTAGGAGAAACCATAGTTATCCTTGGCACAGGCCAAAATTTAGTAATAGAGATTCAGAAACACAGTCAAAGAAAGTTTGGAAAATAGGATTTTATGAAGCTGCAGAGCTTCTGCATGGGAAAGGACATACCTAGCAATATCAATAGAAAGCCCACAGATTAGGAGAAGGTCTTCACTAGCCATAAAACTGACAAGTGTCTCACATCTAAAATATACTTTGAACTCAAAAAATTAAATCCCCCAACAACAAATACTCAAAAAACAACTGACCAATAATTAACTCAGCTAAAGATTAAAGAGAAACCTCTCTGGAGAGAAAAGATGGAAGAAATGCTCAACACATCTAGCCATAAAATAAATGCAAATCAAAAGAACATTGACATTCCACCTCACCCCAGATAGAATGGCTATACTCAAGAACTCTCATAACATCAGATGCAGGAGGGCATGTGGCCAGAAGGGAATCCTACTGCATTGTCATTGGGAGTGTGAACTTGTTCAACCACTTTGGAAAGTAGCATGGTGTTTCAAGAAAAGACTCCACATACAGCTCTCCTATGACCCATCAATCCCACTTTGGGGCATTTACGCAAATGATAACAAACAAGACCACACTAAAGCTACCAGCACAGCTAGATTTATTGCAGCATTATTTATCCTAGCTAAGATATGGAAGCAACCCAGATGCCCCTCCCTAAATTAATGGACCAAAAAAATGGATTTATACTCAGTAGAATTCTATGCCTCCATCAGAAAGAATGACATTGCCCCATTTGATCTGGAACTTAGTAAAGCAGTGTTACAAGAAGAAAAACATAATGGTCTCCCCACAGTTCTGTGAACCTTCAAATTTGGTGAAATTTGGATGAAACTAAAAGCAAGTTTTTAATCAATACCCTAAATAAAGAAAAGAGACACATTGCATCTCCCATGTTAACAGTTTATAACCATGGCATCATAACTTAACTATCCAAACTGAATTCTAGGCCATATGATAATACAGTGGCTGTTTTAACAAAATAATGTTTAATAATAAAATTAATTTACATTTCGGCTATTAGGGACTTGGGAGGAAAAGGAAACCACCTCTACGTTTTGTGAAATATGGCACACACAGTTTAACATAATTTCACACATCTTGCCTTTGTTCTGTTTTGAATAGAGATTGAGATATACATCTCCAGAAATAACCGAGTTGGGCTTCCATTGTCTTACTTTCCATTACATGCTGAAGAGATTTCAAAAGAAATACAAAAATCTATTACATTTGTGCCCACAATCTTTCATATCTTTCACGTACATTTCCCACAATTTATCTTAAAAACAATATGCAAATTGATCTATGAACTAAAGTAATTACATAATATCAACATGTTCTAATGAAACATTACCTTTCTACATTTCACAAGATGGTATGGTATGGGATCTGATTTTCTGATTTTTAACATAGGGACACTGCAGTAACCTCTCAGGATCCACACATTCCTCTAAAAGAGAAAAATACCTCGGGAAAATCAATGCATTGGGAAAATGCCAAGTCTTCAATCTTATTTCCCTTATGAACTCTAGCTTAACTTAGGAATCTGTATTTGGAGAATATAGATTCAAAATTTGACAAAGAGTATTACTCTGGGATTTAATTTCTTATGTATTCTGTTTCTTATAGGGAGTTGTTACTATTTAGCATTATGAACAATATTTATTCTAGTTAAAAATTATTCAATGAGGTCAAGTGGAACTGTTTTGTCTTGTGAGAGCATACATCCACTGAGCTCCCCTTATTTAATTGCTTTCTTACATTTCAATCTCCAATATGCCCATCATTTACATTTGTTTTCACTTTTCAATCTAGAACATCAAAAGTCACAGTAATAATTATCAAAATGTCTAAAGTTTCAGATTCAATCAGGAGAAATCTCATTATCCCATTCTCTCAACTCCCATCAATATACTTTCTGTTATTCCAAAAAATAGTGTGAACAAGACCATTTAAGATAATTTCTCCAAACAAATGTGTAAACATTTTTACCTTTTTCCATTGTGACAGGATGATAAAATTAGCAAGTCCTGCGGTTAAAAAAAAAAAGTCTGAGAGGAAACATGACTAAATACATCAAAACCACCTCATAAATGTGGTTCCTCTGCGATATGGAAAAAAAAACTGGGTAAAACTTATTCATCTCTTATACGTTTTGTTGCTGGACACACTTGAATTGAAATTCATGGATATTCCCTGTCTAATTCACAGATTATAACACTCTATGGAAATGTATAACTTTGAACTCAAAATATTTTGTATTTTTCAGGCCTTTCTACCTTATCCAATCAGAGGATGATGCATCATGACAACTTTTAAGTGAATTTGGAAATGGTCTTCTTAATTATGGATGTCTGAGTTAACAATATCAAAATTCCGGCTGGGAAGGTGGCTCAGTGGTAGAGCGCTTGCCTTGCATGCTCGAGGCCCTGGGTTCGATTCCTCAGCACCACATAAGCAAAAAGAAAAAAGCCGGAAGTGGCGCTGTGGCTCAAGTGGTAGAACGCTAGCCTTGAGCTGAAGAGCTGAGGGACAGCGCCCAGGCCCAGAGTTCAGGCCCCACGACCGGACCCAAAAAAAAAAAAATTAAAAAAAAAAAAAAAAAAAAAAAACAATATCCAAATTCCAATGTATATATATCTAATACCTATTGAACATATGCAATTATGTGAATGAGGATTTGCTATTCTCACAGATATACTGTGATATCCTATTCAGATTATAAGATCAGTATGGAATATTATTCAAGTAACTGCTTCTTAGAGCAGATATGTATTGCAAAGCAAAGGAATCATTGAGACTCGTTAGTCAATGTTTCAGATTGGGCTTTGGTTCACTGGGTAGTGAATTTCAGTTGTGCATTGTCTAGTGGTGGCGAAGTAGAGCCAGAAGACATTAAACATATGATTGCTTTGATGCACATAAATGTGAGGGGAATAAAAGTAAATTTCGAGTTCTCCAGAATGGAAATAGCTATTTTTTGAAGTCTAAGAAAGTAAAGAATTTTAATTATTTTCCCATGGAACAAGTCAGCCTAGTTGGAGAAAATTTTTAGAACTACATTTGTGATGTCAGGGGTAGAAAGTGAGAAAAGTTCTAATCACATACACAAGCCAAAGAGATGATTTACATATCTAAGACTTAAAAGAAAGAAGAGAAGGCAAGGGGCTGTTACCTGTGTCCTTCAGTTAACTGGATTCACCAAACAAGTCAGGATCTCCTCCTCCCCACGACGGACGATGTCCCACTAGTTGGTTTTCCACAGCAACAGCTACTTCTGTATAATGACTTCTCTAGGTGGGGTCACCGTTATTGTGATGTAGCTCATAAACCTCACTTTGGTTTTAGGAACTGACAGAACTCAGCCACACTTCCGCATATGGCAACGGAAGTGCTGACTTCCGGCCTGAACTCGGACCACAAATTACCATTTCCTTTTAGTATGCATTGGTAGACTCCGATTCGGTATAAGAGAAATGTGTGAATATTCAGTAGAGGAATAATGTGAATGGATGTGTCACACTTTTCATCTTCACAGCAACTACTGATTCTTTGTAAATGATTCTGCCTAGACATCTCTACACATTCTATGTTCTATAAACCCACAATAAATCAATCTTTAGGTATTATTTTTTCTTGTTTAGTTTCTTTAGTCATCAATAATTTTATTAAGAGTTTCACAAAAAAGACCCTTAATCATCTTTTGACAAAAACGTTCTTTAGTCTTCCTTGCATTTTCTCTTTACGGCATCTTTTAAAGAAAATGATTTAAAAACAGAGTCAAAAAATAACAACAGAATAAAAAACTAATTATGGTATTCAAATTCCCTATTGATCTGAATGAAATAGAGGCAGTTTTACCACATGTGACTATTACTGCATTGTGAGATTTTGTTATTTTTAAGTTTTCTAAGGAAATTAGTGTTCCCTGATCGATACTGAAAATATGAGCAGGACATAAAAAGTTGATACAAACAATATACTGTTTGACATTAAACTGTAATAATTATGAAATGTTGTCGACCAAACTGTAACAGATTGATGATCTTCTTTTCTATTATCAAAGATAGAATTTGATACATGCAGAAAAATGAAAGGCTATTGACCTCAAGTATAATGTTACCTTCTCATTTATTACTATTCACATTGACTTAATCCCCTCAAAAGTTGTTGTCAAATGCATTCTGATTTGAAATAAAAAAAAAACAAATGTTATGAAAGGAGAAGATTAAATTCTGGTTTGGAAACGAATGTGCTCTAAGGCAAACAGAAAAAAATAAACAAAAACCCCACTTTCATTATAGTTCAATGTGCATCCAAAAGTAGGTGCAGCTCATCAACTTCAATGTAAGCAGTAATTCATTCAAGTGGTAAGAAAATAAAAAGAAGTAATTACACATAGTGTTAAAATTGGGATTCATAGTGGGCAAAGAACTTCTGAGGAACTTTGCTTAGTTTACCGTTGTTTTGTGTGGTGTGGGTATGTGGAAGTGCCACTTGACCACAGTTGTATTGAGGTGTAGAATATTTTCTAAAATTTATGAATTGCACCCTATAGCATAATTATATGTATATCTAGGTTAAATAGAGTTTTTAAAAAATCACGTATTTTAAAAATTTGACATGTGTTCTCCCTATATGTAGGTTTTATTTTGCAATCTAAAGGTATCATCCAATTTTCACCCACAGTAAGTGGGTAACACTGAGTAACAGTGGTCACCTGTGATAGAATGATTATATCAAAGCTCTAGCTGTAGTGTATTCATGTCTACAAAATGTGTTGAAAGTTCTCATTACAATATCATTGTGCATTTTTTTTTTGTTTTATGACTGAAATTATTTATTTTTTCTTTCATTTTTCCCCCTTTATCCCCTGTTCTCACTGTTTTTGATTTTGGTACCTTGTGACTTGTAAGTATATTTATCTGACTTGAGGAAGGGATGAGAAATAACAAAATGGTGAGACAAAGGACAAAGAGTGAACCAATGCAACAGTGACACCAGACACTATGTTGGAAATAAGCTTTACACCTGGGGGGGGCAGAAATGAGGACGAGGGTAACTATGTTTAACAATAAATGTACTTATTCTCTTACTTTTGTAACTATAACTCTTCTGTGCATCATCTTTACAATACAATAAAACAATTCAATGCATATTCTATAAAATGAAGAAAATTGCAAGAAGGAATGGGGTTGAGTGATAGGGGAGAATGATGAAAGGGGTAACGATCAAAGTTCATTGAGTTCATATATTACTTTGTGAAATGACAAATCCTTTTTACAATGAAAAGGTAATTAAAAAGATATTCTATTACAAAAAGCAAGAGAGAGAGAGAGAGAGAGAGAGAGAGAGAGAGACAGAACAGAGACAGAGACAGAGACAGAGACAGAGATAAAAAGAGAGAGAGAGATCTATTTAATCCCAGGTGGGAAAAACTGATTGACTGAAATCTGTGTAACACCTTTCCATTTCTGGTTTTCTTATAATTCTTGTATTTAAGATTTTTGGTATTCTTTATTTTTAATATTATTTTATTTTATTTGAGAACATACTGTACAGAGGGGCTACAATTACATGGGCAGGATAAAGCATACATTTCTTACCAAGCATTGCAGCCTCCTCCTTTGTTTACCCTTCACCTCCCTTCCCAGCCTCCCCCCTCCCCCCATCCAATTATACCCCGCTCCCCCCCCACCGACATTGTAAAGCTGGTTTTGACATGACATTTTTTACTTCTCATTGTTGCAACAGGTCCACCTAAATCCTTAAAGGACTTGTTTGCCCCCATCTCCTCCACATGTTATACTGACATCAAATATAGTGAAAGCGGGGATTACAATGTGGGGGAGGGACATACAAAGCAAAAAAAATAATCTTATAAATGCGTTAGAAACATATGCATGAAAGAAACGAAAACATTAAAATACATATTTAAGGGTTCATTTTGCTAACATCACATTATCTGACCTTTTCTGCTTGACTCCTACCTATACTAGATATTGCAAATAAGGGAAACCATGGGACCTATGCTTATTTGGGACTGGCTTACTTCACTTAATATAATTTTTTCCAAGCCTTTCCATTTCCTAACAAATGGGGAAATGTCATTCTTTCTGATGGAAGCATAGAATTCCATTGTGTATATATACCACATTTTCTTGATCCATTCATCTACTGAGGGGCATCTGGGTTGGTTCCATATCTTAGATATGGTAAATAATGCTGCAATAAACATAGTTGTGCTGGTAGCTTTAGTGTGGTCTTGTTTGTAAACATTTGGGTAAATGCCCAAAAGTGGGATTGCTGGATCATAGGGGAGATCTATGTGAAGTCTTTTGAGGAACCTCCATACTGCTTTCCAAAGTGGTTGGACAAGTTTACATTCCCACCAACAATGAAGTAAGGTTCCTTTCTGTCCACATCCCCTCCAGCATCTGTTTTTGTTAGAGTTCTTGATTTTTGCTGTTCTAACTGGAGTTAGGTGATATCTCAATGTTGTTTTGATTTGCATTTCTTCTATGGCTAGGGATGTTGAACATTTCTTCATGTGTCTATTGGCCATCCTTCTTTCTTCTTCAGAGAAGCTTCTCTTTAAGTCTTTGGCCCACTTATTTATTGGGCAGTTGTTTCTTTGAGGATTTGTTGTTGGGTGGTTTAATTTTTTGAGTTCCAAGTATATTTTAGATATGAGACCCTTGTCCATTGTATGGCTAGTAAAGATCTTCTCCCAATCGGTGGGCTTTCTATTGATCTTGCCAGCTATGTCATTTGCCCTGCAGAAGCTCTGCAACCGTATGCAATCCCATTTGTCCAAACTTTCTTTGATTTGTTGTGCTTCCGGGTCTCTATTCAGAAAATTTCGGCCTGAGCCAAGGGGACCTAAGATTTCTCCTATTCCATCCTGTAATGTTTTCAGAGTATCTGCTTTAAGTTCAAGGTCTTTGATCCATTTGGAGTTGATTCTGGTGCAGGGTGATATATAAGGATCTAGATTTAGTTTTCTCTATGTAGTTAACCAATTTTGACAGCACCATTTACTGAAGAGGCTGTCTTTCTTCCATTCTATTGTTTTAGCTTCCTTATCGAAGATTAGATGGCTATAGGTCTGTAGGTTCATTTCTGGGTTTTCAATTCTATTCCATTGGTCCTGAGGTCTGTTCTTATGCCAATACCAAGCTGTTTTGTTTACTATGGCTTTATAGTAGAGTTTGAAATTTGGTATTGATATTCCTACAGCAGTGTTCTTTCCGTTGAGGAGCGTTTTTGCTACTCGGGGTCTTTTATTGTTCCATATGAATTTTTGGATTGCCTCCTCTATTTCCTTGAAGAATGAGGGTGGAATATTGATAGGTATGGCATTGAATTTGTAGATAGCCTTGGGAAGTATTGCCATTTTGACGATGTTAATCTTGCCAATCCAGGAGCATGGGAGGTTGTGCCATTTTTTAAGTTCTGTGTTGATTTCCTTTTTCAAGATTTTAAAGTTTTCATTATAGAGGTCCTTCACTTCTTTGGTTAAGTTAATTCCTAGGTATTTTATTTTTTGTGGGGCTATTACAAATGGAGTTGCTTTCCTAATTTCAGCCACACTTTTCTCATTGTTGGCATATAGAAAAGGCATTGATTTTTGGGGGTTAATTTTATAACGTGCTACTTTGCCAAAGTTTTGAATCAGCTTGAGTAATTTGGGAGTGGAGTCTATAGGATTCTTTAAATACAAGATCATGACATCTGCAAAGAGGGAGAGTTTTATTTCTTCTTTCCCTATTTGGATCCCCTTTATGTCTGCATCTTGTCTTAATGCTGTAGCTAGGCATTCTAATACTAGATTGAAGAGAAGTGGAGAGAGTGGGCATCCTTGTCTTGTTCCTGAGTTAAGAGGAAATGGCTTTAGTTTTTCATCATTGAGTATAATGCTCGCTGTAGGTTTGTCATATACAGCCTTTATTGTATTGAGGAATGATCCATGGATTCCTAATTTTTCCAGAACCTTCATCATAAAGGGGTGTTGGATTTTGTCAAATGCTTTTTCTGCATCTATTGAGATAACCATGTGGTTCTTATTCTTGCTCCTGTTGATGTGATGAATAATATTAATTGATTTGCGTATGTTGAACCAGCTTTGCATCACTGAAATGAATCCTGTTTGATCATGGTGTATGATTTTTTGGATGAATTGTTGAAGTCGATTGGCCAAAATTTTGTTGAGAAGTTTTGCATCAATGTTCATCAAAGAAATGGGTCTATAGTTCTCTTTCTTTGATGAGTCCCTGCCTGGTTTTGGGATGAGGGTTATAATGGCTTCATAGAATGTGTTCGGTAGTGAGCTTTCTCTTTCAATTTCATTGAAGAGTTGGCGGAGTATTGGTGTGAGCTCTGCTTTGAAGGCCTTGTAAAATTCCGTTGTAAATCCATCAGATGAGAAAAAAAGTTACTGGAAAACAATTATTTTTTCAGAAGAGGCAAAAATTAAAGATTAATAAAAGTTTTAGAAGGGAAAAAATTTATATATATATATATATATATATATATATATATATATATATAAGGTAACAAAAAACAAAAACAAGCAAAAAAAAAGAAAAGAAGAAGAAGAAAAAAAAGAAAAAAAGTCTTTTGATTTTTTTTTGGGGGGGGAGGAGTGGGAAGAATGCTGTATCTCCCTTTTATCTGTAACCAGTCTCTTGTTGGAGTCTCTTGTCAGCTTGAGGTCCTGTGGCTTGATTGGTTTCTTAAGTCAGTTGGTTGGAAGAGGCAGAAAAATGCTCTGCTTTACCGAAGATTTTGAGATCCCCCTCCCAGGTTAGTTTTCTGGGAGGGTGATCTGCTTTGAGAATCACAAAAGAGGGGGATGTGGTGATGAGGCTAGGTTCTGGGTAGAGTTGAGGCCTTTCAACAAACAGTAGCTTTTCCCTGGGGCTATTTTGTGATGAAGCTCACAGCACCCAGCCTGGAGCCATTCTCAGGGTTTCTGTTATTCAATTGATTGTGGTGGCTGCTAGAGGGAGGGGCAGCCTCTGGCTCTGGTTACCCAGTGAGGCAAGGCACTCCAATGGCTGGCGCCTGAGCTGGGGGACTTTTTCCTGGACGGAGCTGAGTCTGGCAGGTCACTTCGCCATTAAGTTCTTGTGACCTGCTAAATGACTCGTTTTATTCCAAGGCCTGAGCTGGAGCTAGCAGCTCCTCCGAGCTTTGTCGGTATCCAAGATGGAGATCACCGGTGCTGGGGGGGAGGGGTGGCCTTCCCTCCTCTGCTCCCTGAGAAGGAGTGAGGATGTCGGGCTTGTACTCATGCCGAGTCTTGGATCCTGGTTCGTTTCTTGTCTGCAAACAGCTGGATGAAGATGTCCACTCCTTGTCAGTTCTTGTTGGTGTTGAGTAGAATCTGCTCGTCCGCTGCTTCGGGCTCCTTCGTCCCGAACTCTCTGTGTCTCAGGTATGACCCTGTGGCAGTGGTTGCCGCTGCGACCCTGCCGCCGCAGCGGCAGCTGATGTGTTTCCTTGGCTTCCCCTCTCTTGTCTAACTCTCTGTCCTGTGATGGCACACGGTGTGATTCTCTGGCTTAGGACTGTTCACTGAAACTCTAAAACTGCTTTCTATGCGAGAAATTTTCAGATTCCAGCTTCTCCTCTGCCATCTTTCTGGAACTCCTAATCTGGAAATAATTAACAAGGATATTCATAGGATTGGTATAGATACAACAATTCTAAAATAATAATTGTCTAATGAGCCTAAAATTCTTTTCTGTTGTGTTTGTCTTGTATATGCAAAAAGAAGCTAATTGCAAAATTAGAATTCAAAGAATTAATAGATATTTTCATTATTATGTTTGAAAAAGGGTTGAAGATGTACACTTGTGTTCCCATCAATGCTATCATTTACATCTAATATTTTCTTTCTTATTTAAATTTTATTGTCATAATAACCTACATAGGGGTATAGTTATACAAGCTATGAGTTCAATGCTTGTTGAAATTGTTACACTCTTCCTCATTTTTCTCTCTATTTGCCATTATCCATTAACGCCAGTGTTGTACATATCATATCCAACATATTGTTTTATGAGTATTGTGTTACATAGGTTTCCCCATTGTCATTTGTCATGCAATATTATTTTCACACTAGTCATTGCATAAGTTCTATGGTGTAGAACTAACTTCTCACACTTTGTGTCCTGGTGAATACCTTAGCCTACACAGAGTGTACAGAACTCTTGGAAATACATCACATTGATAAAATAAAATGGACTATCAGGAATTACAGACTTTCAAAAATCAGTATGTAATAAAGAAATACAAAACAACTTTACTATCTTTGGAATTATTGTATTTATGATTTTATGTGATTTCTGTATACAGTTGCTCATTTCCTAAGCTCTTGCAGGTCACACTGTGAAGCGATCTGTGTTCTTGGATGAGAAGACTAAGAGGAATTCATTCAACAATTATATGAATATTCAAAAAATTGGAAGTAATATGATCCAAAATCTTCAACATAATTACCATCAAAGCTCACCAATTAGAAGGAAAAGACATAAAAAAACAAAGTAGAGAGTCTTGACAGCAGGTTAGACCATGCAGAAGATCGAATCTCAGGGATTGAAGACATCCTAGATATTATAAAGAAAGAACATACAACCATCCAAGACAAGTCCAAGAAATATGATAGGTCTATCCAACACCTGGAAGACACTACCAGAAGGACCAATCTAAGGATAATGGGTGTAGAGGAGCACCTAGAAACAGAAGTTAATGGTCTAGGAAATTTGTTTATCAGGATCCTAGCAGAGAACTGCCCAAACTTACAAAAAGATAGGCCTATTCAGATACAAGAAGCTTTTAGAACCTCAAATAGACCAGACCAGAATAGGACATCCCACTGTCACATTATAATACACACAGGATCAACCCAGACCAAGGAAAAGATCCTTAAAGCTGTCAAGGAGAAAAGGTTCATCACCTATAAAGGTAAACCAACGAGAATTACCTCAGATTTCTCAGCAGAGACAATCAAAGCAAGAAGAGCCTGGAATGACCTAAGCCATGCCCTAGAAACAAACAACTATCAACCAAGAATACTGTACCCAGATAAACTCTCCTTCATAACTGAAGGCCAAATAAAAACCTTCCATAGCAAAGAAAAATTTTAACAATACATCTCCACCAAACCAGCCCTATATGAGATTCTTAAAGATGTCCTATACATAGAAAACCAACAAGACCGCAACAAAGGCCAAGAAACTGCACCCAAACTGAGATTCCAAGAACCTTAGGAAGAACCCCAAGAAGGTGGATAACATGACAGGAACTCCCAAATACCTCTCAGTCCTATCTCTTAACATTAATGGACTGAACTCTCCAATTAAGTGACATAGACTGTCTAGTTGGATTAAAAAACAAGACCCTTCTATATGCTGCCTGCCGGAGTCACATCTTGCATGTAAAAACAAACACATTTTTCATGTTATAGGCTGGAACAAAATCTACCAAGCAAACGGCCCTCATAAACAGGCGGGAGTTGCAATCCTAATATCAGATAAAATAGACTTCAAATTAAAATTCATGAGAAGAGATAAAGAAGGTCGCTACATACTAATTAAAGGATCTCTCCTTCAGAAGGGTATTACAATTCTAAATATCAACTCACCAAACAATGGAGCACCCAAATTTATCAGAGAAACACTGCTTTCCCTCAAATCCCATATAGATCCAAAGACATTAATTGTTGGGGATTTTAACACACCACTCTCCCCACTAGATAGATCAACTCCGCAAAAACTCAACAGAGAAACCGCAAATCTAAACATTTGCATAGATCAACTAGACTTAACAGACATTTACCGAACATTTCACCCAGCAGCATCAGAATACACGTTCTTCTCAGCAGCACATGGAACGTTTTCTAAAATAGACCACATTTTAGGCCACAAAGCATACTTGTCTAAATTCAGAAACATTGAAGTTATACCTTGCATTCTCTCTGACCACAAGGGAATAAAATTAGAACTCAACACCAAAAGCCACCAAAGAAAGTCCGGTATCATATGGAGGCTGAACAACACACTGCTGAATCATGAGTGGGTCATGGAAGAGATTAGAAAGGGAATTCAAATGTTCATGCTATTCAACAAAAATGAACACACAAATTACCAGCTCCTCTGGGACACAGCAAAGGCAGTACTCAGAGGCAAATTTATACCTCTGAGCTCCTACATCAACAAATTGGAGAGATTTAATGACACATCCAAACCTCCTTGAAAAAGAGCACGAAGATAAACCCCAATCCAGTAGATGGAAAGAAATAATCAAAATTTAATCAGAATTAAATGAATTAGAATCCAAAAAAGTATAGAAAGAATCAACAAAACAAAGAGTTGATTCTTCGAAAAACAACAAAATTGACAGACCCTTAGCAAACCTTATCAGAAAAAGGAGAGAACACACCCGATATTCCTCCAGGACAATTCTTTCTGTTGAGGATTGTTTTTGCCATTTGGGATCTTTTGTTGTTCCATATGAATTTTTGGATTGTTTCTTCCATTTCCTTGAAAAAATGAGTTTGGAATATTGATATCCATCTTATTGAATTTCTAGATCGCTTTGGGAAGTATTGCCATTTTCAGGATTTGATCCTTCCTACCCAGGAACATGGGCGGTTTTTCCAATTTCTAAGTTCTGTTTAGATTTCCCTTTTCAGATTGTTAAAGACTTAATCATAGAGGTCCTTCACTTCTTTGGTTAAGTTAATTCTTAGGTATTTCAATTTTTGTGGGGCAATTAGGAATGGAGTTGCTTTCCTGATTTCAGGCACACCTTTCTTATTATTGGTAATCATAAAAGCCATTTACTTTTAAGTGTGAATTTTATACGCTGCGACTTTGCCAAAGTTTCTAATGAGCTCAAGTCATTTGGGAGTGGAGTCCATGGGAATTTGTAAATACAAGATCATGTCCTCTGCAAAGACGAAGCTTTTTTACTTCATTTTATGGTATTTGGATCCCCTTTATTTTCCATCTTGTCTTAGTGCTGTTGTTGAGCATTCTAGTGATAAATTGAAGAGAACTGGAGAGAGTGGACATCCTTGTCTGCTTCCTGAGTTAGACGGAATGGCTTTAAATTTTCATCATTGTGTAAAATGCTGGCTGTAGGTTTGTCTTTATTGTATTAAGAATGTTCCATGGATTCCTATTTTTTTTCCAGAGCCTTCATCATAAAGGAGTGTTGGATCTTGTCATTGGCTTTTCTGCATCTATTGAAGTAACGATGTGGTACATATCCTTGCTCTTGTTGATGTGCTGAATTATAGCAATTGATTTGTGTATATTGAACTAATTAATTTGTGTTTATTTGCATCCCTGAAATGCACCCATTTTGATGTTGATGTATGATTTTTTTGTATGAATTGTTGAATTTGATTGACCAAAATATTGTTGAGTAATTTTAGTTCGATATTTTTGAAAGAATTGGGTCCTTAATTTCCTTTCTTTAATGAAACCAGGCCACATTTTGGGATTGAGGGTTATGATGGCTTCATACAAAGAGCATAGAAATCAAATTTTCCTTCAATTTCATTGAAGATTTCGAGGAGTACTGGTTTAATTCTGCTTTGAAGGCCTTGTAGAATTCCATTGAAAATCCATTCTGTCCTGGGCTTTTCTTAGTTGGGTGGTCTGCTATTGCTGTTTCATTTAAATTCTTGATATGGGTCTGTGAAGTTGGTTTAACTCACTTTGGTTTAGTTTTGGCATTTCGAAATTTGATAGGAAATATTCCATTTCTATAGTCGATTTCTTCCAGATACCAAAAATTATTAGCATAATTGTTTGAGATGTATTCACTTATAATGTTCTGAATCCTGGTTCTTCCTGTGGTAATGTTTCCATTTTCCTCTCTGTTTACTTGGTGTTGTCTCTTCTTTTTCTGATAAGATTTGCTAAGACTGTCAATTCTTTAAATTTTTTCAAAGAAACAACCCTGTATATTTTATTTTTTCTATTTATTAAAAAAATTCTAATTCATTTAATTCTGATTTAATTTTAATGACTTCTTTCCATCTACAGATTGGGTTTTTCTTGCCACTCTTTTTCAGTTAGTATCAGATGTCTCCATTAAAATTGGTTTCAGATATCTTCAATTGTTCTTGATGGAACTCAGAGCTGTAAACTTGCCTCTGAGTACTGCTTTTCCTGTGTGTCAGATGAGCTGGGAATTTGTATGATCATTTTTGTTGAATATCATGAGTAATTGAAAATCTTTTCTAATCTCTTCCATGACCCACTTGTGATAGAGCAGTGTGTTGTTTAGCCTCCATGTGTTATAGGGTTTTCTTTGGTGGCTTTTGATATTGAGTTCTAATTTTATCCCCTTGTGGTCTAAGGGAATGCAGGGTGTAATTTTTAGGTCTTCTCAATTTTAAATTGTAGTCTATTTTATCTGACATTAGGATTGCAACTTCTGCCTGTTTATGTGGGCTCTATGCTTGCTAAATTTTAATCCAGCCTCTCCCTTCCAAATATGTTTATCCTTATGGGCAAAGTGTTCTGTATTCTTGGAGGCAGCAGATAGAATGATCTTGCTTTTTCATCGATATGGACAGTCTATGTTGCTTAATTGGAAAGTTAAGTCCATTAATATTAAGAGTTATGACTGAGAGATGCAAATGTACTCATTATCTTGCCCAGGTAATAGTAACCCCTCTGAACAATATTTTCATAACAAAAGATAAAATAAAATAAAAATAAAAAAAATAAAAAGTGATAGATAAAGAGTCTTTTGAATTTTGGGGATGGGGGGGGAATCTTGTATGTCGCCTGTGTCTGTAACCATTCTCTTCATAGAGTCTCTAGTCTGCTTATGATGTTTGCTTTTCTGTTGTTTGATTGATTTCTTAAGTCGTTTTCTTTGATTAGGCAGAAAAATGTTCATAATGTTGATGGAATTTATTGCTTTATTCCCAGGAAAGTTGAATAGCAGGGAGATTGGCTTGAGAATCTCAAATGGGTGAGATGCCTGTTTCCTCTAGCTTGTAGTTTATGTGATAAGGCTAGGTTCTGGGTAGTGTTAGACCTATGACCAATGATAGCTTTTCCGTGAGGACCTAGCTCCTAAAAAATTCACAAAGCCCAGCCTGGAACCATTCTCAGTGTTTAGGTTTACTGAGTTTCAATCCTGTGTCTAGGATGCAATGGGAAGGGGCATATTCTGACTCGGTTTACCCAGTGAAAAAGGTCACTTTTCATGGGATGGAGCTTCTCTGCCTGGGCAGGGTGACTTTCCCCTGGGTGGAACGGAGCCTGGCAGTTCAAGTCAGGTACCTGTAACCTGCTAAATGGCTCTTTGTTTAAAGTTCTTCCAAAGCCTAGAGCTAGCTGCTCAGCCAGACCTTTGTCAGTATCAGAGCTCTTGTGGTGGGGAGGGGCAGTCTTTCCACAGCTGCTCTCTGAGAATGAATGACATGTCATTGTTCTACTTACACCATATTCTTGGTTTCTGGGCCATCCTTGGTTTGTGATCCTTAGGATGAAGATTTCTGCTCCCTGTCAGTGCTGACTGATTGTGAGAAATGTCTGTCACCTATGTCTCAGACTCTGTCTGTTAGTATGGTGGCCATGGCCACCACATCCATCACAACCTCTGCACCCACACCTACCAGCAAGTGCTCAGATGTGTCTCCTTGATGGATTTCCCTCTCTGGCCAAAATCTCTATACTGTGATGGCTCACTTAGTGCAATTCTCTAGCCCAGAAAATTTCTCTGGAACACTAAAACTGCTTTCTCATCGAGAGATTTTCCTCCAGCTTCTCTTCTGTGATCTTCCTCAGCTCTTCCAAAAATAGGGGTTATACTGTGGGGCAGGTATATACAATGGAACAAAAACCTCATGTGGTACTTTTGAAGCAATATGTTGGAAATGTAGCAAGAAAGAAAAATACACTTCTGTCCTTATCTTGGGGTTCCTTTTAATTAATAATTACTGCTTGTCTCAGACATATACTAGTTATTACAAATAAGGAAACCATGGGACATATGTTTCTTTGGGCTTGGCTTACTTCACTTGATATAAATTTTCCCTGTCTTCCGATTTGCTAACAAAATTGCCAATACCATTCATTCTGAGGGAGACATCAAGCACTTTTGCCTCCTCCTTTGTTTCACCCTACCATCCCCTCGCTCCAACCTCCTCAACTACACTCCCAACTGCCCATCACCCCCCCTGAAATTGTAAAGTGCATTTTTTATGGTCCCATGTACATCACTTTTGAAGATTTCTGCTTATCCTTAACATTCACTACTTATTCTAACTAAGGGAAACAATGGACCTATGTTTCTTTGGGCCTGACTTGATTCAATTAAAATATTTTTTCTAAATCTTACCATTTACTAACAAATGGAGCAATATCATTCTTTCTGATGGAGGCATGGAATTCCGTTTTACATATAATTACCATATTTTCTTAATCCATTTGTCTACTGAGGGACTTCTGAGTTGGTCCCATATCTTAGCTATGGTAAACATTTGTGCTAGATTTACATTGGTCTTGTCTATGATCATTCGTGTTAATGCACAATAGTGGGATTGCTAGATCATAGAGGAGCTCTACATGTAATCTTTTGAGGAAACTCTATACTGCTTTGGGATACAGGTTAACTCATTCAACAATTATATATACAAGAAGCTATGTTGAAAATGAGCTTTAGAACCTTAGCTATGAGTTCAGAAAGGGCAGGAGGAGTTGGGATGATAGGGAAGGAAGGGATCATAGGGGAAAACAAAGGAGGCAATAACAATGATCTATAGGAAATGTACTTATTCACAAAATTCTAACTCTTCTGTACAGTATCTTTACAATAAAAATATTTATTTATAAAAAACAGGATGAACTAGCAGAGTACCCATACCGTGGTTTCGAGCCCATGGTAGGCATCCTGCCCAAAGGAATCTGAAAAGAGAAAAATTGAAAATATTTCTTCATATTTGAACTTTTGTTACAAAGAATCACCCTGATATTGCTGCCAGATTGGCTACTTGTCCCTTTAATGCTCGCCATCTTATTCCATGAGATCAAGTCAGTGATCATATTGCAACTTGTATGGACAAAACTCTTGTAGTTGATGCAGGTAAGCCTTAAAACGAAAAGAGAAACTAAATCAATTTAGGCCATTTTCACCTACTCAGATGGTTGATTTCTGTTTATTTGTAGATAACATCAAATGGAACGGGAAACAAGACAAGAGTTCTAAAAATACATGGCCATATATTTCCTCTGAGGAAGACTGGGATAAAGATACAAAGCTTGTAGATTTGGGGGCTGGGTAGGTGGCTCAGTGGTAGAGGGCTTACCTTGCATGCATGAGGCTCTGGTTTCAATTCCTCAGCACCATATAAGCAGAAAACAAAAGCTGGAAGTGGTGCGATAGCTCAAATGGTAGAGCACTAGCCTTGAGCTGAAGAGCTGAGGTACAGCGCCCAGGCCTACAGTTCAAGCCCAACGAACGGATTCTTCCCCACCCCCCAAAAAAGCTTGTAGATTTTTCTGCATTTTTCATTATTGAATTACATCTGACCTTATGATATTGTATGATTTCTTCCTTTAGGAGTGAAATTAAAATCTATGTTCAACTTGCATTTTCTTGTCTGCTAATATCAATAACGTATATGATCATATGCAGTCATAAATGATTCAAAACATTGTCAAACATTTAAATGATTTGTTTTTGCACCTGGCTAAGAACTCATTCTTTTCCATGTTTATTATCCAGGTAAATGTTTCTCATAAGACTCTTAAGGCCGTTAAGCTTGTTGTTTTTCTATATCAATAATTGTATAATGTTAGAGCCCATCTAATCTAGCACCTCAATCGAGTATGTATTTCTATCTTTGGCAGAACCTTTGGAAGATCCTAGCCCAAGTTTTGTTTGGGGCACAATCAAACCCTCTGGCGACAACAGGTAAAAAAATGCTGTTTTTTAGTAACACACAATTGTCTGTCAAAATTCAAAGTGAAGATATAGGATAAATGGATCACTAACTATATACCCCAGTATTTTGCTCAGTATAAATAAAGTTTGTATTGCTCGTTGATTGGTGATCCTGTGATTGGTTCCAAATTCAAGGATTGTTTCACTAGAACCAAGAAGAAAATCACCCAACTTACATCAGATCTGAATTACTTTATATGAATGTTTTTCTCATTCTCTTATAATCAATTTAAATCAGTAAAGCCATAGATAACCGTATTATGTTGGACCAATAGTTTTTGTCATTATTTCCTGGTTTCAAGATTCACTCATCACATCAATTATGATAGTGTGAATGGCAGTATCTTCACCTGTTAATTGATCAATGTACGGCCTGATTGGTGGGTTACCCTGTCTTCCTACTGAAATTGATTAATGAATATTTTAGGATTGACTATAGGATTTAAATTTACTCCATGAATTAGTATAAAATATTTGAGATTCTTGAGATGATTTACAATTTGCACTTTGCAAAGATTCATTTTAATAAAATGTGATCAGAGCTATTTTTTACGCAATAATTTGTACATGGATTTCAAATTTCTCACTCCTGAATAAAGTTGGAATATATTGGATATGGTTTAGATTGGAAATTCAAAATTAGATGTGTAATTACAAAGGTTTTGCTCTCTTAGTACTTATGAGATGGTTTAAAGAATTGTAATTGCTAGCATATACGTCCTTCTAGATTCACAAAATAGATAGTACATTTTATTGTATGGAATGTGTAAACATTTTCTCTCTGATATCCAAAGGTGGAAAATACAAGAAAAATTGAAAAGTAATGGTTTTGCTTGGAATTTTTCATAAGCATTTATTTAACTCGAAATCATGTAATTTTTCTTCCTTCAAATATGTGACCTCATGCTTTTTATAAATGAGGTAATAAATTCAAATTGTATTGATATTGTCAAGTATTTTCTTTTGTTCAGTACATAAAAAACAAGCTTATTCAACATTAGACCTAGGTGAATTTATGTGCGCCTGTCATCACATGAGGGCCTCATATATTTTTCTCTCAAAAGGCAATAAGCACACTAAGAACTTATATTCAAACGTCTGTTCTATGTCAAATGTATTACAATATTATGTGAAGGATGAATGTGCAGTTTATATCATGAAAAATTGCTGTGGAAATGTAATGGGAATAGATAAATAAACGTTTGCATCTGGTGACAATTTTCTAATTCAGGAAGATTATGGAAATGACTTAAACTCATCATGTTTACAAACTGAACAGATCAATTTAGAAATTGAACAACAGGATAAATTTATACTTGTGGTTAGGGAGTTTGTCATCTGCTGTAATGCAGGGGAAAAATATGATGTCATGTGAAATTAATTTGGGGTAGAAAATCACACTTGAGACCAACCAGGTGAAAATGTTGTTAATTCTAGCATCTCATGCATTTGACATATTAGGATGTAATTACAAATTGATAAAGAGAAGAATTTTTTTCAGATTCATTTCTGGAATTAATCTCCTCAAAATCAAATACTATAGAGAATCTTATCCTTAAGGAAAACCATGGTTACTCATAGACCTGCAGTGTGCACGATTGTTGGGAACATACAAACTCAAAAATCATTTGCACATTTTGGATAACAAAAAGAAGAAGAAGCCTGGTACAGGTTGCTTAAGAAACTTAGAACGATGAAATCTGAGAATCAGTTTTCAAAGTAGCCTAACAGGAATAGTTTTCCCACTCTCATCACAAATTAACCATCTCAAAAATGGATGTGGCACTGTAGATCAAGTAGTAGAACATTAGAGTGGTGAAGAAATCAGGGACTCTGCCCAAGCCCAAAGTTGAAGGCCAGTGACCAACACGAAGGTGAACCAAAGACAGGAACGTAATGACATATTCATCAACAATGCCACATATTTACTGGTTTTTCAGAAATCTCTGATTTTTTTCCCTCCACATAAGGGCCACTTAGATTTTATGCACACCCTAGACTTACTATCATGTATTTTCTCTCCAAATTTCATACAAAAATGTTTGATGGGGCAGTGATATTTATTTATTTCTTTGGTTATTAGAACACATAATGTGACCCCATGGGATTACTAATTCTAATCCCTTATGATAGTATTTCTTACTTATTTAATCATAGTTTTTCTGTCATCTAAAAAGTAGATCATCCTAAAGACCCTGAGAGAATCTGTGACAAAGTAGGAGGCCATGTTACTTGCTGATTTTTCTCAAAGATTTATTCAAACCTAGTTTGTCATTATATATATTTGAGCTGATTTGTGTATTTGATCAGATAAAATGCTGAAACAGAATAGTAGTTGATGTAACAATGAGATGTAAAAGACTTCAAATTTCACAATTTTAGGATATGGGGAAGAGGGACGGTAGGGGAAGTAAAAATGCTCGATAGAAAATGTACTCATTACCTTAATCATGTAATTCTAACCCTTCTCTACACAATTTTTAGAATAAAAAAGTATTTTTTAAAGGAACTGAATTAGTTTCTGCTACCTCATAGTCAAAGTGGAATCAATGACATATTAGTGAAAAAGCTTTCTCATAGGAGGACATGTTTTTAGTTGGTGATCAACAATTTTGAGGGGTCATTATGAAAAAATGTCTTCTACTGCACTTTATGCACACAAATTTATGTCTATTTTATACTATATGAAATTCTGATTTCTTATTCTCATTCAAACTGTCATAAAAAGAATAAAATCTGCATTGGCAATTAGTGCACCCATCAATCCAGACAGTATGGTAGGCACATGCATATATATATATATATATATATATATATATATATATATATAAACATATGCAGTAAGATCCTTCTAATTTATTATTTATGTATCTTTGTTTTTTTCAGTCATGGGGCTTGAATTCTGGACTTGGGCGCTATTCCTCAGCTCTTCCGTTCAAGAGGAATGCTCTACTGCTTGAACCACAGTGCCACTTCCAGTTCTCTAGTACTCTCTTGGAGAAGACAGTCTCACGGAATTTCCTGCCTGGGCTGGCTTTGAGCCGCTATCCTCAGATCTCAGCATCCTGAGAAAGTATGATTTCAGCATGAACCAGAGGAACCCAGCTTAGTATGAACTTTTTATATATGAGTTAGAAAGGGTAGGATATCCACCAGATATTCAATTCTATTGAACAACAGCAGAGTTCTCAGGAAATCAACAAGGGGAAAAATAGAGCATGCTGTGGAACCTTCGCTTTGAACATTTGTAACTGCAGGAAACAGTTGACTTGCTATAAGTTGGGATGATGTTCATTAACTTGAGTAATCATGACAAAGATATTATTGTTCTATCATGATAGAATACCTGTAGCCCCATCCTTAAGACACACTGCAAGCAAGTGACCACTGCTGGTGAGATACCTACTTGATGTTAGTCCTTCTCTCTCCAGATGGTAAGGATTTCTTGTCGGCTTAGTTTATCATTTTACTTGGACACACCCCAGAACGGATCAATTTATTTTCAATCTTCTAGCATATACTCATTTTTGTTTTTCAACCCCCTCTTGTACATAGATACCACACATTGTTCTCAGTTTCTCTAAATCACTGGTATGGTTTCTCACAAGTTCACTCTCCTATTCTATTTCCTTTATTTTACAGTAACTCCAATCCACTGACTACACAACTAAAATGATCTGTCCCTGTGTAAGCATAGTTGAAATCTGTGAAAGCGAGTCTCAATCTTCCCTTACTTTCCTCATATTATACATTAAATCGTTCATAAGAACTTGGTGGGTCGGAATTCTTGCTGTTAAACCAGTTACAAACCTGAGCTATAGTTTGTGTAAATGACATGATACTGGTAAAGAAACCTTCATCCATTTCAATTTTGCAAGAATATTTTACTATGTTATGAATTGTTATGCATGTTCCTTTTGGGTAAACAACATTCCATTCACAGAGCAGTCAAAGAAATGTTGGAAAAATGAGATTGCATGACATTGCAGAGCTTCTGCATGGCACAGGACATAGCTAACAAGATCAATTGAAAGCCCAGGGATTGGGAGCAGATCTTTACTAGCCATAAAACAGACAAGGATTTCATATCTAAAATATACTTAGAGGGTCTGGGAAGGTGGCTCCGTCTTAGAGCCCTTGCCATGCATGCCGGAGGCCCTGGGTACCATTCCTCAGCATCACAGACGAAAAGAAAAAAGCCAGAAGTGGCGCTGTGGCTCAAGTGGTAGAGAGCTAGCCTTGAGCTGAAGAGTTGGGGGACAGCGCCCTGGCCCAGACTTCAGGCCCACGTCTAGACCCCACCCCAAAAAATAATAAATAAAATAAAGTATTCTTAGAACTTAAACAATTGAGTGGTCCAAAAACAAATCCTGAAACAACTGCCTGGTCAATCAGTGGGCCAATGAATTAGAAAGAAACTTCACTGAAGGAGAAATAAGAAAGGCCAAAAGACCCATGAAGAAATGGTCAACTTCTCTAGCCATAAAAGAAATGCAAATCAAAACAACATTGAGATTCCACCTCACCCAGGTTGAATGCCTATAACAAAAGAATCTAATAACATATACTGGTAAAAAGGGAACACTACTACATTGTAGGTGGGAATATAAACTTGTTCAACCACTTTGGAAAGTAACATGGAGTTTCCTGAAATGACTCCACATAGAGCTCTCCTACGCCCCAGCAAATACCCTTTTGGGCATTTAACCAAATGATCACAAACAAAACTTTACTGTAGCTACCAACACTACTATGTTAATCATAGCATTAATTACCATAGCTAAAATATGGAACCAATCCAGGTGCACCTCAGTAAATGAATGGATCAAGAAAATGTGATATATATATATGAATAATATATATATGCATTCTTTCTCTATGTATATGAATTAAATATATATATATATATATATGAATAGTATGATTACAGCAGAAAGAATGGCTATCGCCCAATTTTTTAGGAAATGGAAACGTTCGAAAAATTTTGTAAATTGAAGTAAGCCAGACCCAAAGACACATAGGTCCCATGGATTCCTTTATTTGCAATAACTTGTATAAGCTTAAGACAAACATTTAAGTCAAAGGCTTTTTCTCTCTCTCCCTGTCTATCTGTATTATGTATAATATATACTATATATATGTTGGTGGTAAGAGAAATGATCACAAAGTTAGGGACACAGTATTTTTTCTGTGCTATGGTTTTAATATATTTAAAATGAAGTATATAATTTTTTGGTTCTTTGATATATTCCTCTGCCACCCCTATTTTCACTGTATTATATTCCAGTGTCTTGCCTCCTGTATATACATTTGTCTTATTTGGTTAGGTGAAGGGAAAAAACAAATTGTTCAAATTTGGATAAAGGTTGACCCATTGTAACAAGGCGATGACCAAGACTGTATGTGGCAAATGAAGTTTACAACCTAGGTGGGAGGGAGTAGTTGGGGAGATGGGGAAGGAAGCGATGGTATGGGAAATACAAAGGAGGAGGCAACAATGCTAGATAAAATTGCACTCATTACTATATTCATGTAACTGTAACCCCTCTGTACAGTATTTTTACTATATACATATATATAATTAAATGCATGCTGGGCTTTATTTTACTGGCTTTTTCCAATATTCCCATATCCTTTTCTATATCTTGTTTCTGTCATGAGGATAAGTATCTCATCTCTGGTTTCACTCATTTCGGTACATTCTCTCTCTCCATTGCTCTTCACTCACTATCTCCTTTCTGATTTGCTAAGTTTTATCAGTTGTGTTATTTTTTCACGTAACCTGTTTTGGTTATTCTGTCCTTGTTATGGTTTTAAGAATTGTCATTTTTAATTCCTCTTGAATTTTGAATATTTTTATCCATGCATCCCTGTGGTGTATTTATTTCCTCTTCCAAGTCTAGTTAGTTTAAAACTACAGAAGCTGAGGAGATAGAAACAAGTATCATTCTAAGATTTCTTTTGATGACTTGTCAGTAAATGATATGAAGTTTTGCTATTACATATAGTAACTGAACGTTCTACAGAAGAGCTGTGGCCTTCCAAAACATGCAGTCTTACTTCTTTTGCCACAACTCTCTGAACGGTCTGCAATTGTCAAATTGGTACAATAATTAGTTGATTGATTTTTCTAAATTAATGATATAGGAACTTCAAAATTTTGTCCTAAAATTACCTGGTTTGTATGATGTCATAGAGCAATAAAAGGCATTCACATTTCTCCTCTGTAAGTGGTCTAGTTACTTCCATGGCACATTACTACTAATTATGTATCTGCAAATTGAAAGAGAGTTCCATTCTCAACATTTTAAATTCAATGAGTTCAAAATACACTCAATGTTTTTGATGAAAATTATCTGCAATTAAACCTCACAGATAATTCCTTGCAATGTCTCAATCAACCGTGGGAATAAAAAAAAAAATAGAATTGTGGCATCAAATTGACAACTCCTCCTAGCTAGATGTACACATTCACAATAGGGTGTCTGATTTAATTGGCTACCTTTCAATCTGTAACAATTAGTTACATATACTAGTCAAAAGAATGTAGGCTTAATATTTTAGATGTGGTTCCAGAGCTTCATGAAAATATACAAAGAATGCTATATATTATTGTGTACATCAATGTGTCATATTATAACATCCATTTTATTGCTTCTTCCATTGCAATATCACTTCACAATAATGCAACTCAATCATTGATCTTCTGTTTCAATGATTCTAATGAAGTTGACATCATTTCACATGAAAAATTATAATTTAGTATAACAGAGTATTGATGGACAGAACCTCAAGGATAAAATTCCAAGATAAAAAATCACATGAGTAATAAAGTGATATATAGGTATTGAGAGTACACCCTTACAAATGTGTAGTTGAAAAAAGAATGCATTCTAGGTTATTGCGTAATCTATATCTTTATTGGCAAGTGGAATGCCATATGTGCAGTGTGAAATATGTAACAATACTCTTTGTTGCCAATTTTCATCCAGACGGTGTAATTTATTTGCTTCCAGAATTGAAGACATGATTTTGTATTTTTCCATTTCTCTTCCTGCCACATTAGAGAATTACAGGACTTCACGTGTCATTCAGAGGACTTAAAAATTTGTCCCCAATGTTCTGTGTCACAGTTGGTTGGCAACTTTCATAAAAAGTCCTCCATTCATATTGTCTATCTACACACACAGTTTAAGATTCCAAACTATACTGGTTAAGCTGATTTTGTATTTTATGCTGTGATAAATGCTATAACACAACTGTAAAATTTCCTATGATTTTATTTCTGCAGAGGAAGTGGAAGAGAATAAAGCAGTGTTCTGTGTTCAAAAGCAATAAATAATCCAAGGAAAGGTGCAATACCTGTTTGGCGAATATTGGAACATACAGAAAATTGAAACAAGTCACATATGTCCTAATAATAGCACAGTTGCCATGAAATTCAATATGTAATAGAATAGTTAGTGACCATAATTTATACTTGTTGGGTTGTCTGTGCTATGTGTAAGTTTCAATTGACTGATGCACAGGTTGATTTGGGAGTCCTGAGTTCATAAACTGGAAATGACCATTCTTTGCCCTATCACAATGACTAAGATAATCTCCAGGGGCATAGTCAAAAATGTTACAATTGTTTGTAAAAACAAACCAATGTGGATGTTTTCCTCCTTCTTAAGGGAGAATCCTGCTTCATTTTACTGCATCTGATTCCCTTTAGGAGATATCAATGAAAATGTAACTTTTTGTGCATCTTCCAAATACTATTTCTACAGGTCATTTGGCTCTTGGTTGTTCATAAATTATCATATACTGATATTATTCTTTTATTTCTCCTTTTTGCTGTGTGTTTTGATGTCACATTCTCTTTTTTTATTCATTGTTTGTTTGTTTTTTTGGTTGTGGGTCTTGAAGTGTGGTCTTGGTTGCTGTCCTTGTGCTCTTCAGCTGAAGACAAAGGTTTATCACTTGACCCGAAAGGGCACTTGTGGTTTCCAGTGTTTTTTTGGAATAAGCATCTCAAAGAGATTCCTACCAGGGCTGGCTTTGAACCTTCATCCAAAGATCTCAGACTCCTTAGTAGATAGAATTAATGGCATGAGCCACCAGTGTCCAGCTCTAAGTTACATTTAAAGGCACAGAATTTACAAACCTTTTAACTCTATACATAGTGTAAAATATTTCCTAAAATACCATTATTAATATATATACTAATATATATGCACACAAACACATATATATATATGTACATATATATATATATATATATATATATATATATATATATATATATATATATATCCAAGCAATTACTTCAATCCTAGCTGGATAAACTTCATTAAGGAATCATGCTGTTTCAGGGGATGAAATAAAACAAAGATGTTATCTTTTTTCTGGGACTATTTTTAGGGAACTGAATACTTCTCTAGAACCAACAGACTATCCAAACAAGAGTGATGTAAAAGCAGTTCTATGTAGCTATAAACAGTATGATCATAGTTCAGATGAGTTAGAAGTTAAAAACATTAGCAGCACCCTTCTATTGAACCCTTATTGAATTCCAGTGAATTTTATGTTGAAAACTATAGCACTGAAAAAAGAAATCTTACCTTTGGTCTTTGGGCCAGAAGGGAGCATTTCAATTGACAAAGGTTGGCTTGCTGAAGGACCTGAAATCATGAACGAGAATATTATTATGTCAATAGAACAATAATTGAGGTCCCATACAGAGGAGAAACTGGAATTGACCGCTGCAAGTGAAATGTGTTTTTGATTGAAGGGCTTCAGGCTGGCTTTGGTCAGTTCACTTATCCTTAGATAAGCAGCATACACCTAAATGTGCTCAAATTTCCTTTTACTCTCAGTTTTATACATTACTCATATTCAGAGCTTTTCTGAGTATCAGTTGTCTTCCTATAAGTTCAATATCAGTTTGTATTCTATAGATTATATTTTAATGTCAATATATTCCACTCTGAATTGCAGTGTTGTTTCTATCATAAAATCATAGAATCTCTCTAAATTTCTCTCTTGCTAGTGTGTCTAACATATGTACAAGATATTTCTTTATTGCTTTCTCTGTTCCTCCCCCACGGTATAACCCCTGTTTATACTGTACTTAATGTTGCTACAATGTGGGGAGGGGAAAGGAATTGTTTAAATAGCCATACAGGTGGACCATTTGCAACAATGCGATGTACAAGATGGTATGTCGATAATGAACATTACAACTTTGGCTGGTGGGGGTGTGTGTATGGGAAGAGGTCGGATGCAGGGGCTTGGAGATGAAAAGGGATGGAAAGGGGAAACAAAGGAAGCGTCAATTATGTTTGATAAGAAATGCACTCTTTACTTTGCCCATTTAATTGGAATCACTTTGTATGGTATTTTCATAATTAAAAATATCAAAATCAAAACAGAAATATAAATATCTGGTCCATATTCCTTCAACTAACCAAATTTAAACCTATATCTTTGCTATGAAGCTCTTTAGCATAATTTCTTCACAGTTATTAATAACAGGCAAATAAGTGTCAAAATACGCTTTCTTAAATGATATAAGATAGGCACATGAACTTTTGGGACTATACATTTTTCAGTAGTTTCCTGAGAATTTGCTTGCAAAATTCACAGTGTGAGCCACCATGTAGAAGGCTCTTTGAAATACAATAAACAAAATATACATTTTAAAATACAATTTTATTAAAATCATTAAATTATATAAACACCTATGTGAATTTAGCTGCTTATCCTTCATATGTACCAGTTAATGTCACAGGATTAATTCCACAAAGATTACTGAAATTTAAGTTCAAAATATGTATTGAATAAATATTCAGAAATCATATCTAAATCAGGACTTCAAATGAAGTTAGAACTTATTCAGAGGTCCTGAGATAGTATTTCTATATTTTCATGTCAATATAATTTCTAAACATGGGCCTAGCAAGACATAGTAATGCCCTGTTTGAGGAAAACTGGAAAGTATTAAACATCTTCTGCATAATCCTTCCTAACAACCTTTCAGCTACTCTTGAGAGAGAAATCCAAAAGGCAAGCACCTTTCCCGAGTGAGGGAGGGAAGAAAGTAGGAGGGAAATATACCAAAATGTAGATACTTCTGATGAGAGAACATGTGAAAATATAGTTGCCGAATTAATACTTTCCGTTTGCCCCCTCCCCCCCCCCGAGGAATCGTTTAAATCATTTTGATTTGCTTCTTTGTGGTGAATTGTGTTAATGTGTACACTTTCGTGTCCATTACTTTGGGTAATTCTCTCTTGTGCAGTTTCTGGCATATTTGGTTTGACATGATGCAAAATTGGGTTCAGCTGTTATCTCCTTGCTGCAAGTTCAAAAACTTTTTTTACAATATTTAGGGAAGTGGAGAAGTTCGAATTCTTGTAATAGGATTTAAACAAATATAAATATGAGCAGTATGGAACTTTGATATAATATTGAAAGTAAATGATCTTTTACCTGTCTTGTGATTGCAATACTCTCTCTACACCACTCTATTTGGATAACCACTGAGTTTTCTAACATCTACAGGGTTTAAAGCTATTGATATTCCCTTTCAGTAGTGTTCTGAGGTTTTGATATGTTAAAAATATTTTTTAAACAGAAGTCAGTGCTGTTAAATTGTAATATTCACATGAAGAGGTAACATTCATATATATATGAAATATAAATCCCACACCACTCTATATCTTTCCTTATTATAATTACTTACTGTGAAAGTTATGGGTTCATAAATATTGTGCACTTCTTAAGGGAACCAAAGTGATTCTCTGTTTAAACATAGGGTCAACATTATGCCCCATTATGACAGGCCTTTTGTAATTATATTGAAGTTTTTTATCATATCATTGACAATTTCTGTAAATTGATTTACTTCTTGAATCAATTAATATTATCTTCTCATTATAGATTATACAGCCCTTCACACTGTGATATGCAAGAGACTTTTTTGTTGTTGTTGTTTTAGTCTGTTGTGGTACCTGAATTCTGGGTCTCAGCATTGTCGCTCACTTCTAAAGATCAAGGATACTGTCCCAGCACTTGACCTACAGCACTCCTTCTGGAATTTTCTGTTCATGTGGTGCTGACCAATCGAGCCCAGGGCCTCATGAATGCAAAGCAAGCACTCTACCACTCAGCCAATTTTCCAAGCCAAGACAAGTGCTATTTTCAGAATTGGTATCTATAGCAATCCCTATGAATATACGTGCCAGTTATTTCCCCATTACAGAATGTATGTTAAGGTGTTTTGCACAGAATATATATAAATATGGTGTTGTTGACAGTGAGTAGTAGTCTTCAATTCAGGTATTTTTAGTACCAAATAAATCATTACAAAACCTGATATTCTCCAGAAATTTCCTAAGGTATGTATGCTCCAAACACAGGAATATACACTGACAATGGAACAAGAACTTTCAAGAAAACTTTTAGACAAGAATGGACTACTGCCAGAGTTTGGACAAAATCATTCTATTACAGGTGATGAGACTAAATTGATTAGTATACTACAAACACTTTAGATTGCAGTAGTTACTCGTATTGAAGAAGGAGCTACATAGAGAAAGAACATATGCTTAATATTTTAAGAATGTAATTTGTCAAAACTCCATGGAAAAAAGAAAAATGTAAAATTACACTACCTGTTGATTTGCGGGAATTCATAAATTTTAGGAATCATTCCACAGCATGTTAGAACTATTGGCAAGTTACAAAGACACACACACAGACACACACACACACACACACACACACACACACACACACACACACACACATAGCACCCCAAAAATGTGTGGGGAGGGAATGGAGGTGGGGGGAGTAGGAGCTGGTAAGGGATGGTTTGGGGAAACAAAGAAGGATGATACAGTACTTGATAAGAAATGTACTCGTTATTTTACCCTTGTAAATGTACCTTATCTGTATGGTATTCTCACAATAAAAAAAAAAAGAAATGTACTCATTATAGTGCCCATGTGATTGTAAACCCTTTGTATGGTATTTACACAAATTAAAAATATTAAATGCTATACATATTTACGTTGCTGAGAAGTTTGTTTAGCCAAGAACAATTTCTACTTTAAGTCTAATTCTAAGTTATTTCCTCTCATTTTCTTGTCATTTCAATGATTTACCATTTATAATATTGTTGATCCACTATACTGTATCTTTGTTTGACATTGCAAAATAATTAAGGTGATGTGTTTTTATTGTTGTTATTTAGTTTTCGTTTTGTTTTCTTTTTTTTCTTTTTGTTTAAGATGCTTTCATTTCATGATTTTTGTTTTCTTATTTCAAATTGGAATATATTTGACTAAAATTCTTTGAGTGATTCACTCATTCTGACTATCCATCAATATTATATTTATATATCATTTATATTATATATATTATATTATACTTATAATATATTTCACATTGGTTTAATTGCTTTTCACTTTTCTCCTAAATCAATCGAATACAACCCTTGAGAATAGTAAAAACATGGTCAGTCTTTCACACAGGTTTTTTAATTATTTTGGTGGTCCTGGGTCTTGAACTCTGGGCCTGCGTGCTGTCCTCCTGCTCTTCAGCTCAAGGCTAGCACTCTATCACTTGAGCTCCGTGCCACTTCCGGTTTTCTGATGGTTTATTTGAGATCAGCGTTTCACAGAATTTGCTGCACGGGCTGGGTTTGAACTGCGATCCTCAGATCTCAGCTTTCTAAGTAGCTGGGATTGCAGGCATAAGCCACCAGTGATGGGTCCATACAGATTTATTGACAGCGTTTAGGGAACAATACAATTTCATGTCAAATTGTAGAAACAAAAAAAATCATGATATGAAAGTCAAGGAAAACAAAGAAAAACTCTTCTGTCCATATCTTGCACTTCATTACCTGTTACGTTATTTTATATAGAAATAAAATATCTATTTCTTTCTATCTATCTATCTATCTATCTATCTATCTATCTATCTATCTATCTATCTATCTATCTATCTATCTATCTATCCATCTATTTATGTATCCATCTATCTATCTGTCTGTGTGGCTCTCTGTCTGTGTCTCTGTTTACCTATCTAGTATCTATAATCTATTTATCAATCTATGTCATATTTGAGCTTTTCTGATCATCTGATAAATTACCATAGACCTATGCTAATTATTACAAATAAATCATCAGTTTTGTGTTGTTCATTTGGAAGAGATAAACCAAATAATTCTGAACAGAAGTGACTCTATTAGGATTTTGAAACTTTCTTTACCAGTCACATCAAGAAGAGATAAAACTTTTCTCAAGAAATATTCAGTAGATACTGCTCAAGTACAGTGAGATAAAATTATTACTTTTCCACTCACAACTACATGCAGTGTAGTTGAATATTGCAAAATCATGCATTTTGACATATTTTCATTAAGTTTGATATCAATTTTTCCTGTCATTTGGGATGATTAAAATTGGACACCTGGACTTGTGTTCAAAAACTAAAAGGACACAAACATTGTTTGACTGATGGATTGTAAGTTGGAAAGAACTCACATATGTATTAAAATTCGAAGTCTTATTTCAAATACATTTTGCTTTTCTTAATTTCAAGAGATAATTATCAGGGCTAATACTCTGAGATTTCCAGTACTTAGTAATAAATGCATAAATAAGATATGGAATTTGTTTATTGCATCTTAACAAAATATGCAACAAACAAAATACATGAAATATAAAGGAGAAAGGCAGTCAAGGAAGGTTCTTTCATAGACCACCAGGAAAAATAAGTACCTGATAACATTTTGCTTGAAATCAACGCAATCTTGGTTTTCCAAAATTTTTCTCCATGAGAATTTCAGAGGAATAAAAAATGGTTATATTGTTTCTTACTTGAGTCCCTCAAGAATTATAGTCTTCTCATGTTCAATTAGGATAAACACTAAGAACAATAGTAGCTGCACACTTTGAAAGTACTGTTGGGACAGAAGCCATTGTTACCAAAGTTCAGAAAAATTTTATCAGGTTTCCACATGGATTGAAGGACTAAGTGCTACTTTGTTTCCATATAAACTATTTAATTTTTCATACAAAACCATATTATGTGTATCATGATTTCTGAAATTACAATTTGTTTTCAGAATAAATTTTACAGTAGAAACAGTCCTGTTGCTAATTGGACTGGTTTTTAAAGCATGTTTTTTGAATTTCTACCTTGTGAAAGATATTGGAACAGTGTAGTTAGGGTAAAGGTTAGATATGTAAATTCAGAATGTGATCAACAGATATAGTGGTTTTGAAAACAGTTTGTTTCTGGCGTTGTGCATAATCAGTAATCAATACATTTCCCTTTGAATACCATAAAATATTGGCAGAAATCTGGAGAAACTTGGAACATGAGCACAATTCTCAGGATTGACTCATAATACTGGAAAAGAGAGTCTATGGGTAACCACGAGCATTTTCCATTCATATTGGATAGTATAGACTATAGAAGGTTCAAGAAACCAATACAAGGAGAAACCTATCACAGGACATATTAAAATGGAAAAAAAATGAGAATATAAAGAGATTGAGTAATTCTGAACTTCCAAACAGTGGCCAGCACCAACTAAGAAACAAATCATTTTCTATAAATTTCCATGCATTTCCTTAAGTGTTCATGTCAGGAACATGACAGACTGTTTGTGGTGAGCAGAAGTAACTATTAATGTTTATATTTTCTGATTCAGTGTTAGGCTGCTGTCCAAGCATGAATTACCTGGTAAAGTAATTAAAGCCACTGTAGTCATTGAGAATTGTATAAACTCCTCAATTTTACAGGTACCAAAATTTCCCTATAAACAATCAATTCATAGATGTTTACATCAGAACACTGATTTGTGAGGATCCATTTTGAGATAATTTTGGTGATTGTTCCTAACAATTCCGCCTACAATATTGCCATGATGGAAGCAATTCATTGAATCATATTCCTTATTACTAATCCTGTGTTCACATTTGGCCCTGATATTCTTAAAACAAATTCCGGATATTCCTAAATCCTTGTATATCACTAACTACAATAAAACTTCAGTGATTTTTTTCTGTTTCTTCATGAGTCCCACTGTCCTATCAAATTACATTTTACCAACACATACTATGTGGACTAATTATTAATAATTGTAGCTGTCAGTAGGCTACTGTTATAAAGAAAACCAGTTGAAGCCTATCCCATCTGTGCATTGTGCTTAGTTATTTCAAATGTAGTGTCTATTAGTTATTTCAAATGTAGTATCTCTATTACTTTCAGTGAAAATGGAGTTCACAAAAATATCTAGTATGGGGTAGCCTACACAATGGTGAGAAAGAAAAGAGCACTGGCTTATTACAAGGAATTTGAATGAGGATCAGATTGCAGGTTGGTCAATAACAGTGAGCAATCCATCTAGAACTCCAGGCAATGAAATGAATTGTTGTTCATTGAAGCAAAAGCACTTGTTGAATGTTTTGTATACTTTGACTGAACTGAGAGACGCCCATGTTGGGTTGGAACCCTGGAGATCTTCATTCTTACATGAGCTCGATTTCTCCTATCACAAGAACGATGAACACATCCACAATAGAAACAAAACCTCATCTTTCCTTGTCAGACGCCATCTGATGGATGGCATTTCTGTCTATTTCAGAGAGGGCTCCTGCTCTGCTTCATGAGATATCAAGCCCATCCATACCATCCTTTCTTTTATCAGTAGCTAAGTATCCATGTTTTGGTTTTTGCTTAGGGATGTTGCCTGATTCTCCATTTAAAGTCAAATCATGGTTTTGTAATACTTTTCTCTCTTCTTGGTCTTGTTAGTATAGTCTCAAATCAGGTTCTTTTATTCTACACATAGCATATTTAAATTCTTCAGTTCTTCAGGTTCACAAAAGAATTGCAAACACAGAGTTTTGAAAACCCACATTTCCCTTTCCTTATTATTTTCATACAACTCCTTATATTTCCAGTACTTTGTTCAGATACACTAGATATTTCATGAAGGAACTTGACACTGAGGAATACATATTACACTATCCTTAAGTCTTTATTCTCTCAAAGTTTTCTGAATATTAACCCCAAAACACTTGGTAGGAGATTTTTAAATAAAATTACTGGTATTGATGAAAAGTATGGCTAAGGAATTTACCTAATACTAGAAGAGAGACAAATAAAATGGATCACCTGCAATTTGATATTAAATGAATCAATTCTACTTTTGAAGATCATTGAATAATAAATATTTTTAATAATACCTAACTTCATTTCATGTGTTCGGGATAAGCCTGACAACCGAGGCATTAAGTGAAAATTCTACAAACTAAATATAAATAAATTAATTTCCAGGAAATTTCCTAATACTTAATATCAAAATGTTTTTGTTTTGTGTTATGTACTAACTGTAATTGTTTTATAAATATAAATGTATATGTGTGTAAATGTACACACACATATAATTATACATATGTACACATATATATATACATATATATACGTGACAAACATTCTGGGATCTTGTCTCATTTGCTCTCATTGTTTTATATTTGGAAGTACTTGCTTTAAAAATTCTTAGCTCATTTTACTTTTACTTTACATGGATATGAATGTAAGATGTGAATTCAAAAGATACATAGAAAGATGAACCACATCAATTAAGGCAGAGGAACGTTTTTGACATAGTTGAACATGTTCTGAAAAAGTCTTGTTTTGAATCTACCTCCTAATAAAAATATTGAGAAGTGGCATTTCTGTTTATCAAAATAAATAGACACTGTCATTCTGAGACAAAATCTATCCTTACAACAGTATGGTGAACTTTGTGTCAGAATAGAAACAGAACGATCATGAAAGATTTATAAGTAAACAGGATTCCAAGCTAACCTTAATCAATTTGTTTTAGTAAATTTGCACAAGTAAGATTTATTTTGTAATTGTTCTCCAGGTCCCAATTATGACCATGAAAATTTTCCTAATGCCCAAGTGTTTCATCCCGTTTTTTTTTTTAACAACTAGGTGGCATTTTTACCATCTTCATGACTCTCAGTAGGAAAATACAGAAATGAAGAAATGAAGAAAATTATAATGTTAAAGATTGATTAATTGAGGGAATATGAGACATAGAATGTATGATATTGTTTAGGCAGAACAAATAACAAATAGACTTTGAATATGAGGTTTGGGCATTTAAGTTGGAGGCTTGTCCTTGAATTGAAGTCATGGGACTTGAACTCATGGGTTGGGACCTGTATTCAAGGTCAGGAACCAGAAATTATTGTTTGGGCCCTGAACAAATGTCCTGGCCGTTGAACTCAGGATGGGCCTTGAAACTGTTGCCTTGGTCATGAGTTCACCTCCCAGAAACTCAAATTAAAGCAGGGGGGCCTGAAACTTGTCCTGGCCCTTAAACTCAGGATTTAGGAGTTGAACTGTGGCCCACCACTTGGAACAGGGTGCCTAGGACATGAACTGGGGTTCGAGGAATTGAACTCCTATTTTGGCCAGAAACTCTTGGCTGGGGCTTAGAACTCTCAGCTTGGGCCGGTATTTGAACTAGGCCCCTTGTGCTTGAATTTGATGGGTATTCAAACTGAGGCCTTGTCCTTGAATTCTGAGCCTAAAACTCTAGTTTGGAACCAGGGATTTTTTACTCATGACTTGGGACTTGAATTCCTGCCTGGGCCTAAATTCAAAGTCTTGGGTTAGCATTCAAAACTCGTCTTTGAACCAGGATCCTGGGCCTTGAACTTGGGACCTCGAATTTGAACTAGTGCTTGGGAGTTGAATTCAGGCTTGGGGCTGGTGCTCTTACGCTGAGCCTTGAACTCACCACCTGGACTTGCACTGGAAGCCTGGATCTTGTACTCAGCTTTGGGACTTTTACTCACAGTATTTAATTTTAACATGGGGTGAATGATGTTAACACTGCCTGGGACATGAATTCTGCCTGGAAGTTGCACTTGGAACTAGGGAGTTGAACTCAAGCTTGGTACTGAAACTCACATGCTGAGCCTTGAACTCACAAACTTGGATTTGAGCTGGTCCCTGGACCTTGTACTCCGTGTCAAGGCTTTGAACACACAGTTTGCAAGTTGAATATGTGCCCAGGAATATTAACAAAGCCAGGGACATGAACTTGGCCTCTACTTTGAACACAGGATCTGGGCCTTGACCTCATGGTCTAGGATTAAACTCAGAGACTGGAAGTGGAACTCATAGCCTAGGGATTGCTCTGATGTAATGTTTCTCTGGATCTTGAACACTGAGCATGGGCTTCAATTCACAGCCTGGGCTTTGAATTCACAACCCTGATCCTGAACTGGGTGCCTGAGTCTTGAACTTGGAACCTGGGCCTTGAACTCACAGCCTGGGCCTTGATCTTATGTCCTGGTTATTGAACTGGATCCCTGGACTTTGAACTCAACAAGAAGAGGGTATTTAGATTAATTTTCAGGGCCTTGGATTTTAACTCATGGTCTGGACCTGGAATTTAAAGCTTGGGATTTGATCTCTGGGCCTGGGCCTTTAATTCAATGCCTTGCCCTTCAAGTAGTAACAGGGCCATGAACTTGGTGCCTCATTCTTGAATTAGGACCTGGAACTTGAACTCAAAGATTGGGCCTGAAACTCTGGGTCTGGATCTTGAATTCACAGAGTAGTCCTTAAACTCACAGCTTAGTCCTTCATCTCACCATATTGAGCTACAGGATGAATTGGGGGCCTGGGATTCCAACATGAGGCCTAGGCCTTTAACTCACAGGCTGGGCCTTAAACTGGCACCAGGGCTTTGAAATCCATGTCTGGGAATTCCATTGCAGCCTGAGACTTGAATTCAGGGCCTGGGACTTGAATTTGCAGCCTGTGATTTGAAGTTTTGTTTCTGGGCCTTTAGCTATCAGACTGAGACTTGAATTTGGTGCCTGGAATTTGACCTGCATTCATATGACTTCCATTCAGGTTTAGGCTTGAACTTATTGCCTTGGAGTTGAACTGTAGGCTTGGGCATTGAATGATCAGCCTGAGACTATAACATGGGGATTAGGGATGAAATTCACATCCTGGCATTAAAATCAGGACCTGGGCTCTTACTGGGATTTAAACAGTGGCCTTGGACATTCAACTCGAGGGCTGGTCCTTGAACTCAGGGTCTGCAACATGAATTCTTAGCCTAGAATTTTTATTCATGGTCTGTTACTTGAAATGAGGGCCTGGGGAATGATCTCCTAGCCTACACTTTGAACCCTTGGCATGGGATCTGAACTGCCTGGATCTGAACACATACTTGGGGTATTTAACTCAATGCTTATGTCCTGAACTCATAGGCCTGGGCCTGGAACTCACCACTCAGGCGTTGAACTGTGGTCCTAGGACTTGGACTCATTGCCTGGTCGAGACACTCTTGACTTGGGCATGGAACTACATGATTGGGCCTAAAATATTACCTGAGCCTTGAATTCATGGACTGGTACTTGAACTGGGGCCCTGGATCTTGCACTCAGTAGGAATTGTGGAACTGGGACTTCACATTAGGGCTGGAGTCTTAAGCTGATGACTGAGCCTTAAACTCATGGTACCTAGTATCAACTTCTTCGCCTGGAACTCAACGTTTGGGATTTAAACTCAGGACCTAGGTTTTGAACTTGGGTCCTATGGCTTGAAATGGAACCTTACAATAAACTCTGAGACTGTGCCATGAATTCTCAGCCTGGTATTTTTACTGGGGCCTTTGACCTTGAATTCTGGGCCTGTGACTTAAACTCAAAGATTAGACTTTGATTGCAAAGCCCAAGCCTTGAACTTCTGTTTGGTCCTTGAAATGTTTGCCTGGGACTTGAACTTATAGCTGGGCCTGAATCTCTGGGCCTGTGCCTAGAAACTAAAAGCCTATCCCTTGAGCTCATAGCCTAGGTCATGATCTCATGGGCTGGTAGTTTAACTGGTGCCCAGGACCTTGAAAACAGGGATTGAGGATTGAAGGCATAATCTAATCCTTGAACTCAGGGCCTGAAACTTGAAGAGCAAACCTGGAATTTTTTTTTAATATTATTTTATTTTATTTGAGAACATACTGTACAGAGGGGCTACAATTACATGGGCAAGATAATGCATACATTTCTTACCAAGCATTGCAGCCTCCTCCTTTGTTTACCCTTCACCTCCCTTCCCAGCCTCCCCCCTCCCCCCACCCAATTATACCCGCCTCCCCCCCACACCGACATTGTAAAGCTGGTTTTGACATGACATTTTGTACTTCTCATTGTTGAAACAGGTCCACCAGAATCCTTAAACGACTTGTTTGCCCCCATCTCCTCCACATGTTATACTGACATCAAGTATAGTGAAAGTGGGGGTTACACTGTGGGGGAGGGACATACAAAGCAACAAAGAAATAATCTTATAAATGCTTTAGAAACATATGCATGAAAGAAACGAAAACATTAAAATACATATTTAAGGGTTCATTTTCCTAACATCACATTATCTGACCTTTTCTGCGTGACTCATACCTATACTAGATATTGCAAATAAGGGAAACCATGGGACCTTTGCTTCTTTGGGCCTGGCTTACTTCACGGCCACTAGACACTGCACAACTGAAATTCACTACCCATTGAACCAAAGTCCAATCTGAAACATTGACTAACCAGTCTCAATGATTCCTTTACTTTGCAAAACATATCTTCTCTAAGAAGCAGTTACTTGAATAATATTCCATACTGATCTGAAGAGGATATCACATATCTGTGAGAATAGCAAATCCTCATTCACATAAGTGCATTTGTTCAATAGGTATTAGATATTTGTACATTGGAATTTGGATATTGTTAATTCAGACATCGATAATTAAGAAGACATTTTCCAAATTCTCTTGAAAGTTGTCATGATGCGTCATCCTCTAATTTGATAAGGTAAAAAGGCCTGAAAAACACAAAATATTTTGAGTTCAAAAGTTATACATTTCCATAGCATGTCATAATCTGTGAAGTAGACAGGGATATCCATGCATTTCAATTCAAGTGTGTCCAGCAACAAAACGTATTAGAGATGAATAAGTTTTACCCAGTTTTTTTTTTTTCATATCGCTGTGGAACCATATTTATGATGTGGTTTTGATGTATTTAATCATGTTTTCTCTCAGAATTTTTTTTTATCTGCAGGAATTGCTAATATTTATCTGGCTGTCACAATGGAAAAAGGTAAAAATGTTTACACATTTGTTTGGGGAAGTTATCTTAAATGGTCTTGTTCACACTATTTTTTGGAATAACAGAAAATATATTGATGGGAGCTGAGAGAATGGGATAATGAGATTTCTCCTGATTGAATCTGAAACTTTAGACATTTTGATAATTATAACTGTGACTTTTGATGTTCTAGATTGAAAAGTGAAAACGAATGTAATTTTTAACTAGAATAAATATTTTTCATAATGCTAAAAAGTAACAACTCCGTACTAGAAACAGAATACTTCAGAAATTAAATTCCTGAGTAATACTCTTGTCATATTTTGAATCTATATTCCCCAAATACAGATTCCTAAGTAAAGCTAGAGTTCATAAGGGAAATAAGATTGAAAAATTCGCATGTTCCCAATGCATTGATTTTCCCGAGGTATTTTTCTCTTTCACAGGAATGTGTGGATCCGGAGAGGTTATTGAAGTGTCCCTATGATAAAAATCAGAAAATTAGATCATGCAGGTTCCCATACCACCTTGTGAAATGTAGAAAGGTAATGTTTCATTAGAACATGTTGATATTATGTAATTACTTTGGTTCATAGATCAATTTGCATATAGTTTTAAAATCAATTTAGGGAAATGTATGTGAAAGATATGAAAGATTGTGGGCATAAATGGAATAGAAATTTGTATTTCCTTTGAAATCTCTTCAGCATGTAATGGAAAGTAAGACAATCGAAGCCCAACTCGGTTATTTCTGGAGATGTATATCTCAATCTCTATTCAAAACAGAACAAAGGCAAGATGTGTGCAATTATGATAAACTGTGTGTGCCATATTTCACAAAACGTAGAGGTCGTTTCCTTCTCCTCCCCAGTGCCTAATGGCCAAAATGTAAATTGATTTTATTATTAAACATTTTTTTGTTAAAACAGTCACTGTATTATCAAATGGCCTAGAATTCAGTTTGGACAATTTAGTTATGATGCCATGGTTACAAACTGTTAACATGGGAGATGCATTGTGTCTCTTTTCTTTATTTAGGGTATTGATTAAAATCTTGCTTTTAGTTTCATCCAAATTTCACAAAACTTTAAAGTTTCACAGAACTATGGGTAGAAAATTATGTTTTTCTTCATGTAACACTGCTATACTAAGTTCCAGATCAAATGGGGCAATGTCATTCTTTCTGATGGAGGCATAGAATTCCACTGAGTATAAATCAATTTGCTAGATCCATTAATTTACGGAGGGGCATCTGTGTTGCTTCAATATCTTAGCTAGGTTAAATAATGCTGCAATAAATTTAGCTGTGCTGGTAGCTTTAGTGTGGTCTTGTTTGTTATCATTTGGGTAAATGCCCCAAAGTGGGATTGCTGGGTCATAGGAAAGCTGTATGTGGAGTCTTTTCATGAAACACCATGCTACTTTCCAAAGTGGTTGAACAAGTTCACACTCCCAATGAAAATGCAGTAGGATTCCCTTCTGGCCACACCCCTCCTTCATCTGATGTTATGAGAGTTCTTGAGTATAGCCATTCTATCTGGGGTGAGGTGGAATGTCAATGTTCTTTTGATTTGCATTTATTTTATGGTTAGATGTGTTGAGAATATCTTCACTGTCTAGTGGACAGAGAGGTTTTCTCTCCAGAGAGGTTTCTCTTTAATCTTTAGCTGACTTAACTATTGGGCAGGTTTTTTTTGAGTGTTTGTTGTTGAGTGATTTAATTTTTTGAGTTCAAAAAATTAAAAAAGTTCAAAGTATATTTTAGATATGAGACCCTTGTCAGTTGTATGGCTAGTGAAGATCTTATCCTAATCTGTGGGATTTTTATTGATATTGCTAGGTATGTCCTTTGAAATGCCGAAGATATGCAGCTTCATACAATCCTATTTTCCAAACTTTCTTTGATTGTGTTTCTGAATCTCTATTAATCAAATTTCGGCCTGTGCCAAGGAGACCTAAGGTTTCTCCTATTCCAACCTGTATGGTGTAAGGGTGTCTGTTTTAACTCAAAGGACATTAATCTATTTGGAGCTGATTCTAATGCAGGTTGATAGGTGAGGATCTAGCTATAGTTTTCAACAGGTGATTAATCAGTTTTGTCAGCACCACTTACTGAAAAGGCTAAGTTTCTTCTATTCTAGTTTTTTTTAGCTATTTTATGGAAGTTTATATAGCTATAGGACTATGGTTGCTTTCTTGGTTTTCAATTCTATTCCATTGGTCCTGTGGTCTCTTGTTCCAGTAGCAAGCTGTTTTAATTACTATGGTTTTGTAGTAGAGTTTGAAATTTGGTATTGGTTTTCTTCCAGGACAATTCTTTCTGTTGAGGATTGTTTTTGCCATTTGGGATCTTTTATTGTTCCATATGAATTTTTGGATTGTTTCTTCCATTTCCTTGAAAAATGAGTTGGAATATTGATATCTATATTATTGAATTTCTAGATCGCTTTGGGAAGTATTGCCATTTTCAGGATTTGATCCTTCCTATCCAGGAACATGGGCAGTTTTTCCAATTTCTAAGTTCTGTTTAGATTTCCATTTTCAGATTGTTAAAGACTTAATCATAGAGGTCCTTCACTTCTTTGGTTAAGTTAATTCTTTGGTATTTTAATTTTTATGGGGCTATGAGGAATGGAGTTGCTTTCCTGATTTCAGGCACACCTTTCTCATTATTGGTATTCATAAAAGCCATTTACTTTTAAGTGTGAATTTTATACGCTGAGACTTTGCCAAAGTTTCTAATGAGCTTGAGTCATTTGGGAGTGGAGTCCATGGGAATTTGTAAATACAAGATCATGTCCTCTGCAAAGAGGGAGCTTTTTTACTTCAATTTATGGTATTTGGATCCCCTTTATGTTTCCATCTTGTCTTAGTGCTGTTTTTGAGCATTCTAGTGCTAAATTGAAGAGAACTGGAGAGAGTGGACATCCTTGTCTGCTTCCTGAGTTAGACGGAATGGCTTTAAATTTTCATCATTGTGTAAAATGCTGGCTATAGATTTGTCTTTATTGTATTGAAGAATGTTCCATGAATACCTATTTTTTTCCAGAGCCTTCATCATAAAGGAGTGTTGGATCTTGTCATTGGCTTTTCTGCATCTATTGAAGTAATCATATGGTACATATCCTTGCTGTTGTTGATGTGGTGAATTACCGTAATTGATTTGATTATATTTAACTAACTGATTTGTGTATATTTGCATCCCTGAAATGTATCCAGTTTGATGGTGATGTATGATTTTTTTGGATGAATTGATGAATTTGATTGACCAAAATATTGTTGAGTAGTTTTAGTTCGATATTTTTGAAAGTAATGGGTCCTTAATTTCCTTTCTTTAATGAAACCATGCCACATTTTGATATTGAGGGTTATGATGGCTTCATACAAAGAGCATAGCAATCAAATTTTCCTTCAATTTTATTGAAGATATGGAGGAGTACTGGTTTAATTCTGCTTTGAAGGCCTTGTAAAATTCCATGGAAAATCCATTCTGTCCTGGGTTTTTCTTAGATGGGTGGTCTGTTATTGCTGTTCCTATTTAGATTCTTGATATGGGTTGGTCAAGTTGGTTTAACTCACTGTGGTTTAGTTTTGGCATGTCGAAATTTGATAGGAAATAGTCCATTCTATAGTCCATTTCTTCCAGATTCCAAAATTTATTAGCACAATGGTTTGAGCTCTATTCTCTCATAATGTTCTGAATCCTGGTCTTTCCTGTGGAAATGTTTCCATTTGCCTTTGTGTTTATTTGGTGTGGTCCCTTCTTTTCCTGATCAAATTTGCTAATCCTGTCAATTCTTTAAATTTTTTCAAAGAAACAACCATATTTATTATTCTTTCTATTTTAAAAAAATTCTAATTCATTTAATTCTGATTTAATTTTAATGACTTCTTTCCATCTACTGATAGGGTTTATCTTGCTGCTCTTTTTCATTTAGGTTCAGATGTCTCCATTAATATTGGTTTCAGATATCTCCAATTGTTCTTGATGGAACTCAGAGCTGTAAACTTGCATCTGAGTACTGCTTTAGCTGTGTGTCAGAGGAGCTGGGAATTTGTATGATCATTTTTGTTGAATATCATGAGTAATTGAAAATCTCTTCTAATCTCTTCCATGACCCACTTGTGATAAGAGCAGTGTGTTGTTTAGCCTCCATGTGTTATAGGATTTTCTTTGGTGGCTTTTGGTACTGAGTTCTAAGTTTATCCCCTTGTGGTTTAAGGGAATGCATGGTGTAATTTTACCTCTTCTCAATTTTAAATTGTAGTCTATGTTACCTTACATTAGGATTGCAACTTCTGCCGGTTTATGTGGGCTCTGTGCTTGGTAAATTTTAAACCAGCCTTTCCTTTTCAAAATAAGTTTGTCCTTATGGGCAATGTGTTCTTTATTCTTGGAGGCAGCAGATAGAATGATCTTGTTTTTTCATAGATCTAGACAGTCTATGTTGCTTAATTGGAGAGTTAAGTCCATTAATATTAAGAGTTAGGACTGAGAGATGTTTGATAGTTCCTGCCATGTTATTCACCTTCTTAGGGGCCATAACAACTGGCCTCCTCCTATGGTTCTTGGATTCTCAGTTTCGGTGCAGTTTCTTGCCCTTTATTGTGGTCTTGTTGTTTTTCTATGTGTACGACATAGTTAAGTATCTGTTGTAGGTCTTGTGTGGTGGAAATATATGGTTTTCCTGTTTCTTTGATATGGAGGGTTTGTTTATTTTTCAGAGTGGGGGGTCCGGTTTGGGGCTGAACTATAGGCATGGGCACTCTCCCTCAGCTCATCAAGTCAAGGCTAGCGCTATATCACTTGAGCCACAGCAGCACTTCTGGCTTTTTTCTCTTTTTGCTTATGTGGTGCTGAGGAATCGAACACACAGCCTCAGGAAGGCAAGGTAATGCTCTACCACTGATCCACCTTCTCTGTCCCCTAAAGAGGGTTTTTATTTGACCTTTGCTTATGAAGGATATTTTTGTTGGGGACAATAAGATTGTTGATAATTGTTTCTCTTTATAACATGGCATACATCATTCTTGGCTATTCTTATTAATTGTCTCTGCTGAGAAATCTGGTTTTTCTAAAGGGTTTCGCTTTTGAGATGATTGATTTTTTCTCCTTTACAATTTTAAGGATCCTGTCCTTGGTCTGAATTGGGACTGTGCACATTATAATATTACAGTGTAATTTCCTGTTCTGGTCTGTTCTACTGGGGGTTATACAAGTTTCTTTTGTCTTAATAGGCCTATCTTTTTGCATGTTTGGGAAGTTCTCTGTTAGCATCCTCATAAATTTCTTAGATTATTTAACTTCTGTCTCTAGGTGTTCCTCTACATCCACTATCCTCTGATTAGGCCTTCTAATGTTGTCTTCCAAATGTGGAATAAATCTCTCTTGGGTTAGTCTTGGATAGAGGTATGTTTTTCACTCTATTACGAGGTTTTCTTCAATCTCTGAGATTCAACCTTCTGCTTGGTCTAACATAATTTCAAGAATTTCTACTTTGTTTCTTATTGCCTTTCTTCTAACTGGTTGACTTTGATGGCTTCAAATTCTTTGTTGGAGCTTTGTTTTACATCTTTTATGTACTTCTTTAGTACCATAACTTGGTGTTCAGTGTTTATTCTCAAATCAATTAGTTGATAGGTTATCCTTTTTTTGGATTCCCATTCCTTCAGCATTCCATTTGTGGTATCCCTGGATTCCTTCAGCTGTCTATTTATGCATTCTATGAATGCCTTTTGATTTTTATCTCTTGTCATCCAACTCATGCAATTCCTCCATTGCCCTTTGATTAGCTTCTGCTCACCACACAATTCCTGTGTTTCTATTTAACTCTTCTCAGCCTGCTCACACAATTCCTGTCTTTCTTTTGCACTGTCCTCAGCCTACTCATGCAATTCCTAAATTTCTATTTGTCTCTTCTCAGCCTGCTTACAAAATTCCTATATTAGCCTTTGAGTAGATTCCTAACACTCCTGCTATTCCTGTATTAAACGTTGGTTTGAATCCTCTTGTTACCTATGAAACTCACAGTGAGTAATTTGCAGATTTTCAATCTTTTTATAGGATGAGAGGAGAGGAGAAATAAAAAGAACATGAAAACTAATAATTAAAATTCCTAAAATTGGAATACTTGAAAGTTATATATGTATAAAGACATAATATTACTAATAAAAAGTTAAAATTAAGAGGTTGTGTATTGAGTAATACATTTCTGGTTTAAGTATGGCCACATGTGGGATAAGGTCGAATAATTCACAATGGGTATATATCAATGGATGAGAAAAATAGTAATTAAGTCATGTGAAAAAGGGAAGAATAAAAAAAAGACATCAAAAGAGAAAAAATAATATAAAAGCACAAAAAGGTCACAAGAGGTTAAAACATAAAAGCATACACACATACACACTTAAAATAAAAATTATGACTTTGTTGTGGAGTGGTAGCAGGGAGGATTCGGTGGGGGGTGAGCAGGAGGGGGGAAAGGAAGGGATGGGAAGGGGAAACACAATCGGAGGCTACAATGCTTGGTAAGAAATTTACTCATTATCTTACTCGTGTAATTGTAACCCATCTGTACAATATTTCGGTATAAAAAATAAAAATAAAAAAATAAAAATTATCAGAGCAAAATAATGGAAAACATTTCTTAAAGACATTCATTGTATTTGTTGTTGGTATAATTGATATAGGGGAAAAGAAAAAACAAATCATTTAGGAATAGAGGCAGACCCATTGGAATAATATGATGTGCAAGTTGTTATGTCAAAAACGAACTTTACAACTTTGTTGGGGTGCAGGAAGTGTGTTGGGCTGGTGGGGCTAAATGGGAAGGGATGGGAAGGGGAAAGCAAGGAGGAGGCTACAATGTTTGATAAGAAATGTACTCATTATCTTGTCCAGGTAATAGTAACCCCTCTGAACAATATTTTCACAACAAAAAATGAAAAAAAAAATAAAATTAAAATACAAAAATAAAAAAATGATAGATAAATGTTCCTTTGAATTTTTCGGGTGTGGTGGTGGGAATCTTGTATCTCCCCTGGTTCTGTAACCAGTCTCTTTATGGAGTCTCTAGTCTGCTTATGGTGTTTGATTTTCTGTTGCTTGATTTCTTAAGTAAATTTGTTTGAGCAGGCAGAAAAATGCTCTGAATGTTGAAGGAATTTATTGCTTTCCTACCAGTATAGTTGAATGGCAGGGAGATTGGCTTTGAGTATCTCAATTCAGTGAGATGCCTTTTTCCTCTAGCTTGGAGTTTATGTGATAAGGCTAGGTCCTGGGTAGTGTTAATACCGATGACCAATGATAGCTTTTCCCTGAGGACCTACCTCCTAAAAAATTCACAGAGCCCAGCCTGGAGCCATTCTTAGTGTTTAGGTTTACTGAGTTTCAATACTGTGTCTATGATGCAATTGGGAGGAGCATAATCTGGCTCTGTTTACCCAGTGAAAAAGGTCACTTTTCATGGGATGGAGCTTCTCTGCCTGGGCAGGGTGACTTTGCCCTGGGTGGAGCTGAGCCAAACATTTCAGGTCAGGTACCTGAACCCTGCTAAATGGATTTTTTTCTTTAAGTTCTTCCAACACCAAGAGCTGGCTGCTCAGCCAGGCGTTTGTCAGTATCAGAGACGGAGAGCTCTGGTGGTGGGGAGGGGCAGTCTTTCCACAGCTGCTCTCTTAGAATGAGTGAGGTGTCACAGATGTACTCATGCCATATTCTTGGTTTCTGGGCCATCCCTGGTTTGTGGCCCTTAGAATGAAGATTTCTACTCCCTGTCATTTCTGGCTAATTGTGAATAGTGTCTGAAACCTATGTCTCAGACTCTGTCTGTTAGTATGTTGGCCATGGCCACTATATCCACCACAACCTCTGCACCCACACCTACCAGCAAGTGCTCAGATGTGTCTCCTTGATGGATTTCCCTCTCTCGCCAAAATCTCTATACTGTGATGGCTCACTTAGTGCCATTCTCTAGCCCAGAAAATTTCTCTGGAACACTAAAACTGCTTTCTCATCGAGAGATTTTCCTCCAGCTTCTCTTCTGTGATCTTCCTCAGCTCTTCCAAAAATAGGGGTTATTCTGTGGGGGAGGGTATATACAATGGAACAAAAACGTCATGTGGTACTTTTGAAGCAATATGTTTGAACTGTAGCAAGAAAGAAAAATACACTTCTGTCCTTATCTTGGGGTTCCTTTTAATTAATATTTACTGCTTGTCTCAGACATATACTAGTTATTGCAAATAAGGAAACCATGGGACCTATGTTTCTTTGGGCCTGGCTTACTTCACTTGATATAAATTTTCCCTGTCTTCCGATTTGCTAACAAAATTGCCAATACCATTCATTCTGATGGAGACATCAAGTACTTTTGCCTCCTCCTTTGTTTCACCCTACCATCCCCTCGCTCCAACCTCCTCAACTACACTCCCAACTGCCCATCACCCCTCCTGTAATTGTAATGTGCATTTTTTATGGTCCCATGTACATCACTTTTGAACATTTCTGTTTATTCTGAACATACACTACTTATTCTAACTAAGGGAAACAATGGACCTATGTTTCTTTGGGCCTGACTTGCTTCAATTAACATATTTTTTCTGAATCTTACCATTTACTAACAAATGGAGCAATATCATTCTTTCTGATGGAGGCATGGAATTCCATTTTACATATAATTACCATATTTTCTTAATCCATTCATCTACTGAGGGACTTCTGAGTTGGTCCCATATCATAGCTATGGTAAAAAATTGTGGTAGATTTACCATGGTCTTGTACATGATCATTCGTGTTAATGCACAAAAGTGGGATTGCTGGATAATAGAGTAGCTCTACATGTAATCTTTTGAGGAAACTCTATAGTGCTTTGGGATACAGGTTGACCCATTCAACAATTATACATATACGAACCTATGTTGATAATGAGCTTTACAACCTTAGCTATGAGTTCAGGAAAGGGTAGGAGGTGTTGGGATGATAGGGAAGGAAGGGATCATAGGGGAAAACAAAGGAGGCAGTAACAATGATCTATAGGAAATGTACTTATTCACAAAATTCTAACTCTTCTGTACAGTATCTTTACAATTAAAATATGTATTTATAACAAACAGGATGAACTAGCAGAGTACCCATACCGTGGTGTCAAGCCCATGGTAGGCATCCTGCCCAAAGAAATCTAAAAAGAGAAAAATTGAAAATATTTCTTCATATTTGAACTTTTGTTACACAGAATCACCCTGATAATGCTGCCAGATTGGCGACTTGTCCCTTTAATGCTCGCCACCTGATTCCATGAGATCAACTCAGTGAACATATTGCAACTTGTATGGACAAAACTCTTGTAGTTGATGTAGGTAAGCCTTAAAAGGAAAACAGAAACTAAATCAATTTAGGCCATTTTCACCTACTCAGATGGTTGATTTCTGTTTATTTGTAGATAACATCAAATGGAACGGGAAACAAGACAAGAGTTCTAAAAATACATGGCCATATATTTCCTCTGAAGAAGAATGGGATAAAAGTACAAAGCTTGTTGATTTGGGGGCTGGGAAGGTGGCTCAGTGGTAGAGGGCTTACCTTGCATGCATGAGGCTCTGGTTTCAATTCCTCAGCACCATATAAGACTAAAACAAAAGCTGGAAGTGGTGCGATAGCTCAAATGGTAGAGCGCTAGCCTTGAGCTGAAGAGCTGAGGTACAGCGCCCAGGCCTAGAGTTCAGGCCCCACGAACGGATTCCTCCCCACCCCCCAAAAAAGCTTGTAGATTTTTCTGCATTTTCCATTATTGAATTACACCTTACCTTATGATTTTGTAAGATTTCTTCCTTTAGGAGTGGAATTAAAATCTATGTTCAACTTGCAATTTCTTGACTGCTAATATCAATAACATATATGATCATATGCAGTCATAAATGATTCAAAACCTTGTCAAACATTTAAATGTTTTGTTTTTGCACCTGGCTAAGAACTCATTCTTTTCTATGTTTATTATTCAGGTAAATGTTTCTCATAAGACTCTTAAGGACGTTAAGGTTGTTCTTTTTCTATATCAATAATGGTATAATGTTAGAGCCCATCTAATCTAGCACCTCAATCGAGTATGTATTTGTATCTTTGGCAGAATCCTTGGAAGATCCTAGCCCAAGTTTTTTTGGGGCACAATCCAACCCTCTAGCGACAACAGGTAAAGAAAATGCTGTTTTTTAATGACACACTATTGTCTGTCAAAATTCAAAGTGAAGAAATAGGATAAATAAATAACTAACTATATACCCAAGTATTTTGCTCAGTAGAAATAAAGTTTGGATTGCTCTTTGACTTGTGATCCTGTGATTGGTGGCAAATTCAAGGATAGTTTCACTAGAACCAAGAAGAAAATCACCCAACTTACATCATATCTGAATTACTTTATATGAATGTTCTTCTCATTCTCTTATAATCAATTTAAATCAGTAAAGCCATAGATAACCGTATTATGTTGGACCAATAATTTTTGTCATTATTTCCTGGTTTCAAGATTCACTCATCAAATCAATTATGATAGTGTGAATGGCAGTATCTTCACCTGTTAATTGATAAATGTACGGCCTGATTGGTGGGTTACCCTGTCTTCCTACTGAAATTGATTAATGAATATTTTAGGATTGACTATAGGATTTAAATTTACTCCATGAATTAGTATAAAATATTTGAGATTCTTGAGATGATTTACAATTTGCACTTTGCAAAGATACATTTTAATAAAATGTGCTCAGAGCTATTTTTTAAGCAAAATTTGTACATGGATTTCAAATTTCTCATTCCTGAATAAAGTTTGCATATATTGGATATGTTTTAGATTGGAAATTCAAAATTAGATGTGTAATTACAAAGGTTTTGCTCTCTTAGTACTTATGAGATGGTTTAAAGAATTGTAATTGCTAGCATATACGTCCTTCTAGATTCACAAAATAGATAGTACATTTTATTTTATGGAATGTGAAAACATTTTCTCTCTGATAGCCTAAGGTGGAAAATACAAGAAAAATTGAAAAGTAATGGTTTTGCTTGTAATTTTTCATAAGCATTAATTTAACTCGAAATCATGTAATTTGTCTTCCTGGCAAATATGTGACCTCATAATTTTTATAAATGAGGTAATAAATTCAAATCGTATTGATATTGTCAAGTATTTTCTTTTGTTCAGTACATAAAATACAAGCTTATTCAACATTAGACCTAGGTGAATTTATGTGCGCCTGTCATCACAAGAGGGCCTCATATATTTTTCTCTCAAAAGGCAGTAAGCACATTAAGAACTTATATTCAAACGTCTGTTCTATGTCAAATGTATTACAATATTATGTGAAGGATGAATGTGCAGTTTATATAATTAAAATGCTGTGGAAATGTAATGGGAATAGATAAATTCACGTTTGCATCTAGTGACAATTTTCTAATTCAGGAAGATTATGGAAATGACTTAAACTCATCATGTTTACAAACTGAACAGATCAATTTACTAATTGAACAACAGGATATACTTATTCTTGTGGTTAGGGAGTTTGTCATCTGCTGTAATGCAGGGGAAAAAGATTGTCATGTGAAATTAATTTGGGGTAGAAAACCACATTTTAGAAAGGCCAGGTGAAAATGTTGTTAACTCTAGCATCTCATTCATTTGACATAGAAGGATCTAATTACAAATTAATAAAGAGAAGAATTTTTTTCAGATTCATTTCTGGAATTCATCTCCTCAAAATCAAATACTATAGAGAATCTTATCCTTAAGGAAAACCATGGTTACTCATAGACCTGCAGTGTGCACGAATGTTGGGAACATACAAACTCAAAAATCATTTGCACATTTTGTATAACAAAAAAAAAGAAGAAGCCTGGTACAGGTCGCTTAGCAACCTTAGGATAATGAAATCTGAGAATTAGTTTTCAAAATAGCCTAACAGGAATAGGTTTCCCACTCTCATCACAAATTAACCATCTCAAAAATGGATGTGGCACTGTAGATGAAGTGGTAGAACATTAGAGTGGTGAAGAAATCAGGGACTCTGCCCAAGCCCAAAGTTTGAGGCGAACGACCAACAAGAAGTTTAACCAAAGAGAGGAACGTAATGACATATTCATCAACAATGCCACATATTTACTGGTTTTTCCGAAATCTCTGATTTTTTTCCTTCCACATGAGACACTTAGATTTTATGAACTCCCTACACTTACTATCATGTATTTTCTCTCCAAATTTCATACAAAAATGTTTGATGTGGCAGTGATATTTATTTACTTCATTGTTTATTAGAACACATAATGTGACCCAATGGGATTACTAATTCTATTTCCTTATGATAGTATTTCTTACTTATTTAATCATAGTTTTTCTGGCATCTAAAAGTAGATCATACTAAAGACCCTGTGAGAATCTGTGACAATGTAGGAGGCCATGTTACTTGCTGATTTGTCTGATTTATTCAAAGCAAGCTTTGTCATTATATATATTTGAGGTTATTTGTGTATGTGATCAGATATTTCTGTTGCCCATCCATTTGAGGTGCAAGTTTTGTGTCTGTGTGTGTACCAATTGAAAAGGAGTACAGTTTTCCCTATTGTTTCAAGACCCCTAAGTTGATACAGGACATATTTCTATGATATTTGGAATTTCTCCTGCCTCCTTTTCTTTTAAAGCATTTATGATAAAATTAATCACAGGTTATCAAGGATTTTTATGTGTGTTCCTTGGTAATAAGTATTGAATCCTTGATTTGGCCGTTGGTATTCAAGCTTCACCTGGGCTTGAAATCCAATGATATATTCCCAATAATGGTATGATTCTGGCAAAGAATTTTCAGAACCATATTTATTTGAGAAAGCAATGTTTATGTAGAAATATTACCCTATGCATATGGAAATTTTCTATGTTCATTACAAAGTCCAATATTTCAGTATTCATACTGAGAGGTGACATGCATGTGGTTTTTAAAGGTCAATTATTTTTAGAAACTGCTGAATATATTTACCTGATACCACTTCACAATGTGATTGTGACTTCACAATAGCATTTTTTTGTCAACATATAAGAATGGAAAAGCCGTTTATTTGTTTGAGCCACGGATTATTTCTTGTAATTTTACCTGTAGGTATTTACATGGGATCCCTTATTAGTTTATTTGGATAACCTAAAGCATGTATCCTTTGTAGATTACATCTCAAGAAAACTCTTTGTGAATGCATATATTCTCAATAATTGAAATGGAGATCAATTTATCATGTTGATTTACATTCATTGCAATAACATTGTATAGTAAAAACACTATGGAGTTTCTTTTCTATACAATAACATGAATTATTTCTTCCCTTTTCCCTGGATGCATGATACATCCATGAATATCTAACAAGAGACCCGTTTCAGAAATTGGGCCAGGTCCTGGCTTAGCCTGAATTGGTGGTATTAGAAAAATTTTGATGAACTGGACAATAATCACTCAAGTAATACAATAACTAGCGTCACACTTCAAATGTTCAATCAAGTTAGAATCTGTTGAGACAGCATGTCCACGTGTAATTTGTGAGGATTTTATACAATGATCAAATTTCAGTAGAAATTGAAGTGGAAGCCACCATGAAATTGTTTGAAAATAACTGAGTATGTGCTCTCACTAGTTTTTGAGTATCTCTCCAACTACTAGTGAAGTTATTGTTCATATGGAGAATACAGGAATATATATATATATATATATATATTCAAGTATTTTCCATTGAAAGTAAAATAATATTTTTCTTTTATTTCTTTGCAGGAGTCATTCTATGAGCAAACCATGAGTTCAAACCGTTTCTCATTGTATCATCTACATCTTACATTTATTACTATATTCTGATGCTCACTGAACCAAATGAATTAATTTTGATTTCTACTACCTATTCACTCCCTATTGCCCCTTACCTTGAATCCAGAAGTAAACCCTGGTGTTTATGTCCTATTTGGCATTCACCATGTCCCTCTCCCCATAGACATGGTAAGGTTCGAATATAGAAACTTCAATAATCAAATCGAAATCGAATTTGTTTCCCAATGGAGAATAAATCATACTTCATTTTTCACTGTCGTTGTTTGCCTGTGAAAATCATCTTCCATTTTTTTAATTTAATTTTATTTTATTTGAGAACATACTGTACAGAGGTGTTACCATTACATGGGCACTATAATGCATACATTTCTTACCAAGCATTGCAGCCTCCTCCTTTTTTTACCCTTCATCTCGCTTCCCAGCCCCCCTGACCCCCACCCAATCAAACCCCCAACCCCCCAAAACTACATTATAAAGCTCGTTTTGACATGACATTTTGTACTTCTCATTGTTGCAACAGGTCCACCTGAATCCTTAAACGACTTGTTTGTCCCCATCTCCTCCACATGTTATACTGACATCAAATATAGTGAAAGCGTGGGTTACACTGTGGGGGAGGAACATACAAAGCAATAAAGAAATAATCTTATAAATGCGTTAGAAACACATGCATGAAAGAAACGAAAGCATTAAAATACATATTTAAGGGTTCATTTTCCTAACATCACATTATCTGACCTTTTCCGCTTGACTCATTTTATACATTGTTATAATTGCAGAGCCTAATACATAACAAAACTGTAATGACATTAGACCTCTTACAAAAATCTTACACCAATTATATATTCCATACAGAATGGTCATTAAAATTTCAATGGGATTTTTTAACCAACTTTCTGAAGTATATTCCTTACTATACAAACTTCTCATCCATCTCAATGATTTCCACATGTAATCTCATCTAAAGAAGGATTCTGGGAATTCTATCTAAAACCTGTGGCAGAAAAAAAACAGACTCATGTATGTGTACACAAACTATCATTCAAAGCATATTCTTTTGATGGGGCAAATTGCAACTTTTGAAGATGCCATGATTTTGTGCTAGAAGTTTGACATTTTGAGTGCGAGAAGGTGTCCATATTTTGGTAATTTCCCAATATATTTCTAAAGTGTTCTAAGAAGACTGGACTGTATCAGTCGAGTGTAACATAATTTAATGGAACCATATTTGATGGCTATCTTCATATTCAACTTGTGTGTAATTTGGTCCACATATATAAGGCCCTACATATTTATACTGGACTTGGCAGTGTGGTCCAAAACCTTTCTGATGCAAAATGGAATAGTTTTGAAACATACTTTAGGAAAACTTATTGGTAGGACTCCTGTGAAATAAATAGAGTTGAATCTTTTGGATACAGATGCAGAAGTTAAAGATATCGGAATGTTGTTCATATTTATCATGGTGTTGAAAAGGGAGCATTTCTGATTATGGCCATATTTTGCAAGTAGTGTATAATTTTAAATGATTCTTGGTTTTCCTTCAGATATGTGAGCAGGAATGCATTTGACATTAATTTGTGATGGATAGTTTGGAACCTGTATACTCATGGAAATCTGGGCCTTTTCTAGTCTGGTAGATATGAAGAGGACAGGGTTATCTACACATATCTGTGTATAGACTGCAACCCAATCTACATACGTATCCATTTGTAAACTCATGAAAACTAAAATAAATATATGTACCAATACCCTTCCTTTTCGTTAAACTTATTGTCAATGTGATGTACAGAGGGATTATAATTATGAAGGTAAGGCAGTGAATCTTTTTCTTGTCATATGATATCCTATTCCTCATTTTTTTTACACTTTATTCAGCTTAAAATCGCTCCCTGATGTAACTGATGTAAATGTAATTTTCTACATGTGGCCTTGTAAAGAATTTTATGGCAGTGGGTCCCCCATTTTCCTCTATGAAAAAATTTTGATTCCCCTTCTTTGCCCTATTCAAATTAAAGTTTCTACAATCTACTGGTTACCACACTCAAATACAGTGACAAGGAGAGGGAAATCCTGTGAAAACTAAAGGAAATGAAGCAAGAAAATAAATCATGTTTTTAAAACTTAAGTTTATTGGATTTCATTTTGCTCACCATGAACTTCTTGTTCCTATATATCTAGCAATTAAGAACTTGCATTCCTCTTCCAGGATGAAATTCCATATACACCAATTAAGACAAAAAGAGAAAGTAAGACACCTATATTTTAAAAGTCACTGCTAGAGAAAAAAATATGACTTCATTGGGTAAGTTTAAATAGAAGCAGGATAAATGCATTGAAATGAAATAGCAATATTCAATAAATAGTGTTGTAATGCTCGTTAAATGCCTATAACAAAGTTAGATTATACATCACCCTGTGTCATAACACATTCCAAAGGAATCAGACCTCTAGGTTAAAAAAAATACTCAGAATGGGATCAATAGAGAAATACGAGGTCTCTTAGAACAGGTTGAAACTTTCCATTACAGATGCAAAAATGCATCAAGCCAAAATAAGTTAAACAAACTCTATAAATTGAACCTGCCAGCTTCTTTATACCAAAGGGCATAGCTACGTAGGAAAAAAGGAAGCCAAAAATACTGGGAGAAAATCTTCACTAGCTAAGAAAGAGAAAAGTGTCTTAGCACTGAAATATAATCAACATTCAACAAGTCAAATCCCTCAGCCCCAATGAATCCTGAACTATACACCCGCTCTATGAAAAGAAGTCTAAATATTTAAACAGAGACTTCACTGATGGCTAATTGAGAATGGCCTAAGGACATAGGAAGAAATGCTCAAAAACTCTGACAATAAAAAACAGACAAATCAATTTAACATTGAAATTGCACCACATTTCATTAGAATGGCAAAGTTATGTTCATTGCAGAGTAAAAATCAGGAACCACTCTAGATGCCTGAATGTAGATTAATGGATTAGGAAATGTGGGGTATAAACACCTCAGAATTCTATTTTCCATTAGAAAGAATGGCACAGTGCCATTTGTTAGGAAATGCAAATATTGTAAAAAAAAAAAACATGAATTAAAGTGTGCCAGACCCAAGGAACATAGACTCCATAGATTCTCTTATTTCTAAAAACTTGTATATGCCCATTGTAGTCCTAGAATAGGATCACAATAGCTTAATAGTAATATACGTTGGACCATAGAATATTTGGTTAAACAAAATAAACTGTGAAGTACAAAATCAGTTGGTTTCAATTTCTTGATTTTTTAAAATGTGCTATGTGAATCTATATCTCTTTACTTGCCTTTTTCCTGTAGTTTATGTTTTATACAATGTTGCCACTGTATTGGATTTTGGTACATACTGTATTTCATATAAATTAATGAGAATTAGGCATGGGAAGAGCAACATCTAATTCTGAGACTAAGCACAATGGGTGAAACATGTCAAAAGAATCCCAACAAAACTACATATTGGGAATAAACATTACGCCCGGTTGGAGGAGATAGAGATTTTAGGTTGAAATCCAGTAAAAATGAACAATGGGTAAGAACCTGTGATGAGACCAGTACTTGTTTATTGCTTACATATATAATTCTAATCCCTGTGTACATCACCTTACCATTCCCTTAAAAAGAAGAGTATTGATAAATACACTCGTCTCAATTCTCATAAATTTACATGTAGACACTTAAGTCGATGGGTCCTATTACATATACAGACACGTGGATATAGTTATGATCTGTTGACATTCCTAAAAGCATAGAAAAGTTTGGCCTAAGTTACCAGGTTCCAAGCCAACACTGACAAATTAATGTTGAAATCATTTTTATTCAAATATTTCTGTGGGAATCCCAATAATAATTTCATATTACAAACTATAAGAGACCTGATGCTCAAATATGCCCCCAAACCCTCATATTTTCACACCTATTTTACATGTGAGCAGGATTCTCTCATGTAAATCTTCCTCATCTGGACTCAAATACTTCACGACTTTTGATTACATAGCAAGCTAACCAATGATAAATATTTTTTCACAAGGGGGATCTTCCTAAAATATACTTCAAAGTCTATTCCATTTAGCAATAGGAATGTTGTGGACCCGGAATGCCAAATGAACTATATAAGGGAGTGTGTGGGGGTGCTTCAATATGAGAGGCAAATTACACACAAGTTGAAAACAAATATTCATTAGCTATGGTTTCATGAACTGGTCTTCAATTACAATCCAAATTTGCAAATTAATATTCCAAGAGCATTTTAGTAATATAGTGCAACATTTCTGAAATGGAGCACATATTATTGTCTGGTAAGTCACAGATTCTCTGAATAAAATATGGAACCTTCAAAGAGTGAATATTGTTCACCCAAAGTCATAAATATTGGCTGATATTTGTTATACACGAGCAAGAGCCTATTTGTTTCCCTGCCACAGAAAATGGGTATAAGTCACAGATTTCTGCTGCAGATTAGGTGTCCGATGAAAAATATTGAGATGATTTAGAATCTTGTGTCCAGAAATACCTTGCAATATTAGGTGGTTTAAAAAAATCCATATAATTTTCCTACCCATCTTTTTGGAAAACAGACGTTGCTTGGAAGTTTGTGTTAGGGACCAAATATTGTACCTTGACTATATTGTTTATGATATTTTACATTATTAATAAGTGAAATGGAAGGTGTTATTCCCAGAAAAATGTAACTACTGCGTGTGGTGAACTTACTTTTACAAGTTAGGAAATAGTCCTTTACTCACGTTTCTTTCTTTACCCAACAACCTAGGCATGCTTATTAATGGGCTCTTGGATAAGTCCAAGGTGTTCCTGAAAGACCCGCTTATGTCTGGTATACCCTTCAATACCACACTTTGTTTGACTGAATGTTCTCCAATTAGGCACAGTTATTGTGTAAAATAGTCAAGATCCTTGACTTCCCCTAAGATCCAAAAAAAAACTGAGTTTTTAAAATCTACATTGACATTTGCCTGTAACTCTTGTCCCTGTCATTGCAAGAAAAAACAGTCATATAACTTTTGTATTTTTAGGAGGCATAATTCCAAATTCTGTATTGGGGTCTCAATATTCTCAAAGTTTCATTTGGGCATTGTTAAATGTCTGCTCTCAGTAAAACCTCCAAGGAAGACTCATGATATGTCTTAACACATTGATAGGAATCAAGATATGTGTGGGAAAAGGCCATTAATATCACACAGACTCCCTCATATGGAAACCCTACAGTAATGACTTTGAGATTTTTTTAAGGAAAATTTTGAATTGATTGAGTCTGATCTTTGCAATTTGGCAAAGCTCTCTATTCAATTCCTACAAAAATCCCATCTCAGGTGGACCCATTGAAACACTGAGATAAGAAATGTACTCATTATCATGCCCATGTAATTGTAACTCTCCTGTATCGTATTTTCACAATAAAAAAATAAAATTAAAAAAATGAATGCCATCTCATCATAAGGGAGTTAATAATTTGAAGTACTTCAGTGTTACACAGAAATATTGTAAATGCTTCTTTTCTTGCTTTTTTCTTTTTGTCTGTCTGGGAGTATGTAGTGTGGGCTTGGGCATTGTCCCTGCACACTTTAGCTCAAGCCTTAAGCTCTGCCCCTTGAGAGAGAGTGACACTTTCAATTTACTCCTGGTGATTTGGAGAAAAACTCTCATGGACTTTCCCGTCCCTGCTGGCTTTGAACCTCCACCTCAAGATCTCAGTTTCCTGAGTACCTGGGATTACAGTTCTTAGCCATTGGAACTCACTCTTACTCTTCTCTAATGAAATAGCATAGTAGTCACTAAAAAAGTATCCACGGGTATTTAAACAACATTGAAGAAATTTGGCATCATTTCCAAAGAGAAAATTTGCACTGAAGTATGCCATTCCACTTTGATGCTGCTTCCTCCTGAAGAGGAAACTTCTATATCAACAAGGAAGGAAAACGTAAATTATCAGAGACATGTAAAATCTATAACCATGTACACAAGATATTAAAGATTTTGTAGAAAATTATCTTTCAGTTGGACAGAATTGATTCATGTAAATGAGATTATATTAATAGCCAGTGTTTTTCATTTTTAACCACTGCATTATAAAAATCGATAAACCTCTAAATGGGTGCTAATATATACCTCTTTGTTTGAAAATTAGAGTTTCTACACACTATTTAGTATCTACACACTGAAATATATTTCTCATATAATACTCCCTGTTTGAAGACATTTACCAATTACTTGTAATCAAGGGTGGACAAAACTAATTTTTTCTCAACATTCACTATTCCTCACTATTCCCATATTTATCCTTCTAATCCTCATTTAGAAACAAATTCAATGACTCCATCAGAATGAATAACATCACCTCATTGGTTAGCAAATGAAAAGACTTGGAAAACATTTATATTAAGTGAAGTACGCCAGGCCCAAAGAAACACAGGTCCCATCATTTCCCTTATTGCATTAAATAGTATAAGTTAAGGAGAAGCAGAAAAGTTCGAAAACTGTGTAAATGTGACCGTACAAGAAGAAATGAACACCTAGATAGGGACACAACTTATTTCTACTTTCTTGCTATTGTTTCTCATGATTCCAAACTTTTCTATGTGATTTGTTTTTCTTGAATGTTCTTCCCCAAGTTTTATCCCTGTTTTCATTGTATTTGATGACAGTGGCCTGCCTCTTACATATATTTTTTTTTCTACATTGTGGAGGGAAGAGAAATATTAAATGCTGAAACAGAATACTAGTTGATGTATTGTAACAATAAGATGTACAAAACTTTAAATTTCACAATTTTAGGGTGTGGGGGACGAGGGGAAGTAGGGGAAGTAACAATGCTCAATAAAAAATGTAATCATTACCTTAATCATATAATTCTAACCCCACTCTACACAATTTTTAGAATAAAAAGTATTTTTAAAAAGAACTGAATTAAACTTATTAGCATAAAGTTTTCAGAAGTATTCCCTTATAATGTTCTGAATATTGGTTGTTTCCGTGGTGATGTTTCCATTCTGATCTCTGAGTTTATTAATTTGGGTATGTTCTCTCCTTTTTCTGATAAGGTTTGCTAAAGGTCTTTCAATTTTGTTAAGTTTTTCGAAGAACCAACTCTTTGTTTTGTTGATTCTTTCTATAGTTTTTTTGGATTCTAATTCATTTTATTCTGATTTAATTTTGATTATTTCTTTCCATCTACTGGATTGGGGTTTATCTTCTGCTTTTTTTCAAGGCGGTTTAGATGTGTCATTAAATTGTAAGTTTCAGATCTCTCCAATTTGTTGATGTAGGAGCTCAGAGCTATAAACTTGCCTCTGAGTACTGCCTTTGCTGTGTCCCAAAGGAGCTGGTAATTTGTGTGTTCATTTTTGTTGAATAGCATGAACATTTGAATTTCCTTTCTATTCTCTTCCATGACCCATTCATGATTCAGCAGTGTGTTGTTCAGCTTCCATGTGATACCGGACTTTCTTTGGTGGCTTTTGGTGTTGAGTTCTAATTTTATTCCCTTGTGGTCAGAGAGAATGCAAGGTATAACTTCAATGATTCTGAATTAAGACAAGTTTGCTTTGTGGCCTAAAATGTGGTCTATTTTAGAAAACGTTCCATGTGCTGTTGAGAAGAACGTGTATTCTGATGCTGCTGGGTGAAATGTTAGGTAAATGTCTGTTAAGTCTAGTTGATCTATGCAGCTGTTTAGATCTGCGGTTTCTCTGTTGAGTTTTGCCGAATTGATCTTTCGAGTGGGGAGAGTGGTGTGTTAAAATCCCCAACAATTAATGTCTTTGGATCTATATGGGATTTGAGGGAAAGCAGTCTTTCTCTGATAAATTTGGGTGCTCCATTGTTTGGCGAATAGATATTTAGAATTGTAATATCTTCCTGAAGGCGAGATCCTTTAATTAATATGTAGTGACCTTCTTCATCTCTTCTCATGAATTTTAATTTGAAGTCTATTTTATCTGATATTAGGATTGCAACTCCAGCCTGTTTATTAGGGTCATTTGCTTGGTAGATTTTGTTCCAGCCTTTAACATTGAAAATGTGTTTGTTTTTACGGGCAAGATGTGACTCCAGCAGGCAACAGATAGAAGGGTCTTGTTTTTTAATCCAACTAGACAGTCTATGTCGCTTAATTGGAGAGTTCAGTCCGTTAACGTTAAGAGATAGGACTGAGAGGTATTTGGGAGTTCCTGCCATGTTATCCACCTTCTTGGTGGCTGCCACAACTAGGTTCTTCCTAAGGTTCTTGGATTCTCATTTTGGGTGCAGTCTTGGCCTTTGTTGCGGTCTTGTTGTTTTTCTATGTGTAGGACATCTTTAAGAATCTTTTGTAGGGCTGCTTTGGTTGAGATGTATTGTTTCAATTTTTCTTTCCTATGGAAGGTTTTTATTTGGCCTTCATTTATGAAGGAGAGTTTATCTGGGTACAGTATTCTTGGTTGATTGTTGTTTGTTTTTAGGGCATGGCATATGTCATTCCAGGCTCTTCTTGCTTTGATTGTCTCTGCTGAGAAATCTGAGGTAAATCTAATTGGTTTCCCTTTATAGGTGATTAACCCTTTCTCTTTGACAGCTTTAAGGATATTTTCCTTGGTCTGGGTTGATCCTGTGTGGATTATAATGTGACAGTCGGATGTCCTATTCTGGTCTTGTCTATTTGGGGTTCTAAATGATTCTTTTATCTGAATATTCCTATCTTTTTGTATGTTTGGGAAGTTCTCTGCTAGGATCCTGTTAAACAAATTTCCAAGACCATTAACTTCTGTTTCTAGGTGCTCCTCTACAAATATTATCCTTAGATTGGGCCTTCTGATTCTGCCTTCCAGGTGTTGGATAGACCTATTATATTTATTGGAATTGTCTTGGACGGTTGTATGTTCTTTCTCTATAATATCTAGGCTGTCTTCAATCCCTGAGATTCGATCTTCTGCATGGTCTAACCTGCTGTCAAGACACTCTACTTTGTTTTTTTTATCTCTTTTCCTTCTAATCGGTCAGCTTTGACGGTAATTATGTTGAAGATTTTGGATCATATTACTTCCAATTTTTTAATATTCATATACATGTTGAATGAATTCCTCTTAGTCTTCTCATCCAAGAACACAGATCGCTTCACAGTGTGATCTGCAAGAGCTTAGGAAATGAGCAAATGAGTACAGAAGTCACATAAAATCATAAATACAATACTTCCCAAGATAGTAAAATTGTATTGTATTTCTTCATTACTTCCTGATTTTTGAAGGTCTGTAATTCCTGATAGTCCATTTTATTTTATCAATGTGATGTATTTCCAAGAGTTTTGTCTACTCTGTGGAGGATTATGTATTCACCAGGACACAAAGTGTGAGAAGATAGATCTACACCATAGAACTTATGCAATGACTATTGTGAAAATAATATTGCATGACAAATGACAATGGGGAAACCTATATAACACAATACTCATAAGACAATATTTTGGATATGATCTGTACAACACTGGGGTTAATGGATAATGGCAAAAAGAGATAAAAATGAGGAAGAGGTTAACAATTTCTACAAGCATTGAACTCATACCTTGTATAACTATACCCCTATGTAGGTCACTATGACAATAAAATTTAAATAAGAAAGACAATATTAGACGTAAATGATAGCATTGATGGGAACACAAGTGTACATCTTCAACTCTTTTTCAAACATAATAATGAAAATACTATTAATTCTTTGAAATCTAATTTTGCAATTAGCTTCTTTTTGCATATACAAGACAAAAAAAACAGAAAAGAATTTTAGGCTCAGTAGACAATTATTATTTTAGATTTGTTGTATCTATAACAATCCTATGAATATTCTTTTTAATTATTTCCAGATTAGGAGTTCCGGGAAGATGGTGGAGGAGAAGCTGGAATCTGAACATGCTCTCGCATAGAAAGCAGGTTTAGAGTTCCAGTGAACAGTCCTAAGCCAGAGAATCACACCAAGTGTGCCATCACAGGACAGAGAGTTAGACAAGAGAGGGGGAGCCAAGGAAACACATCAGCTGCCGCTGCGGCGGCATGGTCGTGGTGGCGACCACCGCCGCGGGGTCATACCTGAGACACAGAGAGTCCGGGGCGAAGGAGCCAGACACAGCTGATGAGCAGATTCTACTCAACACCAACAAGAACCGACAAGGAGCGGACATCTTCATCATGCTGTTTGCAGACCAGAGATGACCCAGGATCCAAGACTCGGCGTGAGTACAAGCCCGACGTCCTCACTCCTTCTCAGGGAGCAGAGGAGGGAAGGCCACCCCTCACCCCCCAGCACCGGTGATCTCCATCTTGGATACCAACAAAGCTCGGAGGAGCTGCTAGCTCCAGCTCAGGCCTTGGAATAAAACGAGTCATTTAGCAGGTCATAAGAACTTAATGGCGAAGTGACCTGCCAGACTCAGCTCCATCCAGGGAAAAGTCACCCAGCTCAGGCGACAGCCATTGGAGTGCCTTGCCTCACTGGGTAACCAGAGCCAGAGGTTGCCCCTCCTTCTAGCAGCCACCACAATCAATTGAAAAACAGAAACCGTGAGAATGGCGAAAAGCTACTGTTTGTTGAAAGGCCTCAACTCTACTCAGAACCTAGCCTCATCATCACATACCCCCTCTTTTGTGATTCTCAAAGCAGATCACCCTCCCAGAAAACTAACCTGGGAGGGGGATCTCAAAATCTTGGGTAAAGCAGAGCATTTTTCTGCCTCTTCCAACCAACTGACTTAAGAAACCAATCAAGCCACAGGACCTCAAGCTGACAAGAGACTCCAACAAGAGACTGGTTACAGATAAAAGGGAGATACAGGATTCTTCCCACTCCTCCCCCCCAAAAAAAAATCAAAAGACTTTTTTTTCTTTTTTTCTTTTTTTTTCTTCTTTTTCTTTTCTTTTTTTTTTCTTGTTTTTCTTTTTTGTTACCTTATATATTTGTATATACATATATATATTTATATATATATATATAAATTTTTTCCCTTCTAAAACTTTTATTAATCTTTAATTTTTGCCTCTTCTGAAAAAATAATTGTTTTCCAGTAACTTTTTTTCTCATCTTATAATTTTTATTTTAGGAATATGTGAATGAGCGTTTTCCTTTCTTTTCTTGTCTTCTTTCTCTTTTTCTTTCTTTCTTAATTATCTTTTTGTTTTTTGTCTAGCTCTACTGAACTTCTGATCTTTTCTTCTCCCTTTCCCATCCTTAAAGTTTTTCACATCTCCTCTATGTCCCTCCCCTTCTCTGAACATATTCACATTCCTCTCTAAGTAGACGGTCTTTTAACCTTTATAATATCATTAATTTTTACGTTTCTATTTTTTTTCTGGTCTCTCTTCATTCCCCTTTCCGTCTCTTCTTTTTCTCTCTCTCTCTACTTGCATCCTACCCAACCCATTTTCTGCATTGTGATTAGGACATAGTTAACTCTCCCTGTGCCTCCCCACACCAATTTATTCCTATTTTTACCCACATCTCTCCCTAATCCTAATAATTTCTGGTTTTCCAAATTCTTTTCTGCGGTTCGAAGTCCTTTAACATATAGTTGTTTGATGTTGAATAGATGTATATGTTGAACTAGATTGTATCTGTAGACTATTGACTGTACAAGCACAAACTTTGGTTGATGGTTGCCTTAAGATAGTGTTCTAGCACAAAACTGGTACAATGATCATCTCAAATGGGCCGAGTAAGCTGGAAAAACACAAGAATAATGGCAAATTCGGGTATCTCAATTCCCAATCTTGATAATGAGGGATGAGAACAGATAAAGAATAATCCAGAGGAGAGTTCCGAAATAGCTCTACAAACACTAATAGCAAACATGATAAATGAGAAGTTTGACAATGTACAAAGGACTCTGTATGAGCATGATAGGGAGAGAGAGGAGGCATCCCAGAAGTTTATACAGGAATATCATAAGCATGAGGAATCTACTCAAACACTGATACAGGATTTGCGTGAACAACTTGAGAATACTCAAAGAGAAAGGGAGGAATGGCGTGAGCAGGCAGAGAACACTCAAAGAGAACTGCAGGAATCCCACAGACGGGAGGAAGCTAATCAAAGAGTAATTCAGGAATTGACAGACCGGGTAGAGAATACACAAAGATCACTAAAGGCATTCATGGAATCCATTAACAAAGAGCTGAAGGAAGTCAGGGAGACCACAAAGGGAATGCTGAATGGAACCCAACAGAAGGAATGGGAGTCCAAAGAAACCATCACCAATCAACTAAGTGATTTGAGAACAAACACTGAACACCAAATTAAGGAAGTAAAGAAATTCATACAAGACCTAAAACAGAGCTTCAACACAGAACTTGAAGCCATCAATGTTGACCAATTAGAAGGAAAAGAGATAAAAGACAAAGTAGAGAGTCTTGACAGCAGGTTAGCCCATGCAGAAGATCGAATCTCAGGGATTGAAGACAGCCTAGATATTATAGAGAAAGAACATACAACCATCGAAGACAAGTCCAAGAAATATGATAGGTCTATCCAACACCTGGAAGACACCATCAGAAGGCCCAATCTAAGGATAATGGATGTAGAGGAGCACCTAGAAACAGAAGTTAATGGTCTAGGAAATTTGTTTAACAGGATCCTAGCAGAGAACTTCCCAACATACAAAAAGATAGGCCTATTCAGATACAAGAAGCTTTTAGAACCCCAAATAGACCAGACCAGAATAGGACATCCCACCGTCACATTATAATCCACACAGGATCAACCCAGACCAAGGAAAAGATCCTTAAAGCTGTCAAGGAGAAAAGGTTAATCACCTATAAAGGGAAACCAATTAGATTTACCTCAGATTTCTCAGCAGACACAATCAAAGCAAGAAGAGCCTGAAATGACGTATGCCATGCCCTAAAAACAAACAGCTATCAACCAAGAATACTGTATCCAGCTAAACTCTTCTTCATAACTGAAGGCCAAATAAAAACCTTCCATAGTAAAGAAACATTGAAACAATACATCTCCACCAAACCAGCCCTACAAAAGAGTCTTAAAGATGTCCTACACATAGAAAACCAACAAGACTGCAACAAAGGCCAAGAAACTGCACCCAAACTGATAATCCAAGAACCTTAGGAAAAACCCAGTTTTCCCATCCCCCAAGAAGGTGGATAACATACCTCTCAGTCCTATCTCTTAACTTTAACGCACTGAACTCTCCAATTAAGCAACATAGACTTTCTAGTTGGATTAAAAAACATGACCCTTCTATCTGCTGCCTGCCGGAGTCACATCTTGCCCGTAAAAACAAACACATTTTCAATGTTAAAGGCTGGAACAAAATCTACCAAGCAAATGGCCCTCATAAACAGGCGGGAGTTGCAAGCCTAATATCAGATAAAATAGACTTCAAATAAAAAATCCTGAGAAGAGATAAAGAAGGTCGCTACATACTAATTAAAGGATCTCTCCTTCAGGAGGATATTACAATTCTAAATATCTATTCGCCAAACAATGGAGCACCCAAATTTATCAAAGAAACACTACTTTCCCTCAAATCCCATATAGATCCAAAGACATTAATTGTTGGGGATTTTAACACACCACTCTCCCCACTAGATAGATCAACTCGGCAAAAACTTAACAGAGAAACCGCAGATCTAAACAGCTGCATAGATCAACTAGACTTAACAGACATTTACCGAACATTTCACCCAGCAGCTTCAGAATACACGTTCTTCTCAGCAGCACATGGAACGTTTTCTAAATTAGACCACATTTAAGGCCACAAAGCAAACTTGTCTAAATTCAGAAACATTGAAGTTATACCTTGCATTCTCTCTGACCACAAGGGAATAAAATTAGACATCAACACCAAAGCCACGAAATAAAGTCCACTATCACATGGAGGCTGAACAACACACTGCTGAATCATGAGTGGGTCATGGAAGAGATTAGAAAGGAAATTCAAATGTTCATGCTATTCAACAAAAATGAACACACAAATTACCAGCTCCTCGGGGACACAGCAAAGGCAATACTTAGAGGCAAGTTTATAGATCTGAGCTCCTACATCAACAAATTGAAGAGATCTGAAACTAACAATTTAATGACACATCTAAACATCCTTGAAAAAGAGCAGCAAGATAAACCCCAATCCAGTAGACAGAAAGAAATAATCAATATTAAATCAGAATTAAATGAATTAGAATCCAAAAAAACTATAGAAAGAATCAACAAAACAAAGAGTTGGTTCTTCAAAAAACTTAACAAAATTGACAGACCCTTAGCAAACCTTATCAGAAAAAGGAGAGAACACACCCTAATTAATAAACTCAGACTTGAGAATAGAAACATCACCACGGAAACAACCAAGGTTCAGAACATTATGAGGGAATAATTCTCAAAACTTGATGCTAATAAGTTTGACAACTTGATAGAAATGGACCTTTTCCTAGCAAATATTGACATGCCAAAACTAAACCAAGATGAGATAAACCAGCTTAACAGGCCCATATCAAGCATTGAAATAGAAACAGCAATAAGAGACCTCCCAGCTAAGAAAAGTCCAGGACCAGATGGTTTTATAGCGGAATTTTACAAGGCCTTCAAAGCAGAGCTCACACCAATACTCCGCCAACTCTTCAATGAAATTGAAAGAGAAAGCTCACTACCGAACACATTCTATGAAGCCATCATAACCCTCATCCCAAAACCAGGCAGGGACTCATCAAAGAAAGAAAATTATAGACCCATTTCTTTGATGAACATTGATGCAAAACTTCTCAACAAAATTTTGGCCAATCGACTTCAACAATTCATCCAAAAAATCATACACCATGAACAAACAGGATTCATTTCAGGGATGCAAAGCTGGTTCAATATACGCAAATCAATTAATATTATTCATCACATCAACAGGAGCAAGAATAAGTACCACATGGTTATCTCAATAGATGCAGAAAAAGCATTTGACAAGATCCAACACCCCTTAATGATGAAGGTTTTGGAAAAATTAGGAATCCATGGATCATTCCTCAATACAATAAAGGCTGTATATGACAAACCTACAGCCAGCATTATACTCAATGGTGAAAAACTAAAGCCATTTCCTCTTAACTCAGGAACAAGACAAGGATGCCCACTCTCTCCACTTCTCTTCAATCTAGTATTAGAATGCCTAGCTACAGCAATAAGACAAGATGCAGACATAAAGGGGATCCAAATAGGGAAAGAAGAAATAAAACTCTCCCTCTTTGCAGATGACATGATCTTGTATTTAAAGAATCCCATAGACTCCACTCCCAAATTACTCAAGCTGATGCAAAACTTTGGGAAAGTAGCACGTTATAAAATTAACCCCCAAAAATCAATGCCTTTTCTATATGCCAACAATGAGAAAAGTGTGGCTGAAATTAGGAAAGCAACTCCATTTGTAATAGCCCCACAAAAAATAAAATACCTAGGAATTAACTTAACCAAAGTAGTGAAAGACCTCTATGATGAAAACTTTAAAATCTTGAAAAAGGAAATCAACAGAGAACTTAAAAAATGGCACAACCTCCCATGCTCCTGGATTGGCAAGATTAACATCGGGAAAATGGCAATACTTCCCAAGTCTATCTACAAATTCAACGCCATACCTTTCAAAATTCCATCCTCATTCTTCAAGGAAATAGAAGAGGCAATCCAATAATTCATATGGAACAATAAAAGACCCCGAATAGCAAAAACGCTCCTCAACGGAAAGAACACTGCTGGAGGAATATCAATACCAAATTTCAAACTCTACTATAAAGCCATAGTAATCAAAACAGCTTGGGATTGGCATAAGAACAGACCTCAGGACCAATGGAATAGAATTGAAAACCCAGAAATGAACCTACAGACCTATAGCCATCTAATCTTCGATAAGGAAGCTAAAACAATAGAATGGAAGAAAGACAGCCTCTTCAGTAAATGGTGCTGCCAAAATTGGTTAACTACATGTAGAAAACTAAATCTAGATCCTTATATATCACCCTGTACCAGAATCAACTCCAAATGGATCAAAGACCTTGAACTCAAAGCAGACACTCTGAAAACCTTACAGGATGGAATAGGAGAAACCCTAGGTCTCCTTGGCACAGGCCAAAATTTTCTGAATAGAGACCCGGAAGCACTACAAATCAAAGAAAGATTGGACAAATGGGATTGCATAAGGTTGCAGAGCTTCTGCAGGGCAAATGACATTGCTAGCAAGATCAATAGAAAGCCCACCGATTGGGAGAATATCTTTACTAGCCATACAACGCACAAGGGTCTCATATCTAAAATATACTTGGAACTCAAAAAATTAAACCACCCAACAACAAATCCTCAAAGAAACAACTGCCCAATAAATAAGTGGGCCAAAGACTTAAAGAGAAGCTTCTCTGAAGAAGAAAGAAGGATGGCCAATAGACACATGAAGAAATGTTCAACATCCCTAGCCAGAAAAGAAATGCAAATCAAAACAACATTGAGATATCACCTCACTCCAGTTAGAACAGCAAAAATCAAGAACTCTAACAACAACAGATGCTGGAGGGGATGTGGACAGAAAGGAACCTTACTTCATTGTTGGTGTGAATGTAAACTTGTCCAACCACTTTGGAAAGCAGTATGGAGGTTCCTCAAAAGACTTCACATAGATCTCCCCTATGATCCAGCAATCCCACTTTTGGGCATTTACCCAAATGTTTACAAACAAGACCACACTAAAGCTACCAGAACAACTATGTTTATTGCAGCATTATTTATCATAGCTAAGATATGGAACCAACCCAGATGCCCTTCAGTAGATGAATGGATCAAGAAATTGTGGTATATATAAACAATGGAATTCTATGCCTCCATCAGAAAGAGTGATATTTCCCCATTTGTTAGGAAATGGAAAGGTTTGGAAAAAATTATGATAAGTGAAGCAAGCCAGGCCCAAAGAAGCATAGGTCCCATGGATTCCCTTATTTGCAATATCTAGTATAGGTATGAGTAAAGCGGAAAAGGTCAGATAATGTGATGTTAGGAAAATGAACCCTTAATGTTTTCGTTTCTTTCATGCATGTGTTTCTAACGCATTTATAAGATTATTTCCTTGTTGCTTTGTATGTCCCTCCCCCACAGTGTAACCCCCGCTTTCACAATATTTGATGTCAGTATAACATATGGAGGAGATGAGGACAAACAAGTCGTTTAAGGATTCAGGTGGACCTGTTGCAACAATGAGAAGTACAAAATGTCATGTCAAAGCAAGCTTTCCAATGTCGTTGTGGGGGGGGAGGAAGGGATGATTGGGTGGGGGGAAGGGGGGAGGCTGGGAAGGGAGGTGAAGGATAAACAAAGGAGGAGGCTGCAATGCCTGGTAAGAAATGTAGGCATTATCCTGCCCATGTAATTGTAGCCCCTCTGTACAGTATGTTCCCAAATAAAATATAATTAAATTAGAAAAAAAAAAGAATAAAAAAATTATTTCCGGATTACAGAAGCCATAGAAAGGTCTTTTGCACAGATCATATATTAATATGGATTTGTTAACAGTGAATAGTATTCTTCCATTTATTTACTCTTTTTAGTACCAATAAATCATTAAAAAGTTAATGTTCAACACAAATTTAATGTGGATATGTATTCTCCACTCAAGGATGCACACTGATATTGTAATGAGAACTTTCAACACATTTTTTAGACATGAATACTCCACTGCTAGAGCTTTGATATAATCATTCTATCACAGGTGACCACTGAGTAAGTGGGTGAAAATTGTATGATACCTTTAAATTGCAGTAGTTACTCATATCAAAATAAAACCTACAGATAGGGAGAACACATGTCAAATTTTTAAAATACGTGATTTGTTAAAAACTCTATTGAACCTAGTTATACATATAATTATACTATAGGGTGAAATTCATAAATTTTAGAAAATATTCTACACCTCAATACAACTGTGGTCAAGTGGCACTTCCACCTACCCACACCACACAAAACAACGTTATACTAAGCAAAGTTCCTCAGAAGTTCTTTGCCCACTATGAATCCCAATTTTAACACTATGTGTAATTACTTCTTTTTATTTTCTTACCACTTGAATGAATTACTGCTTACATTGAAGTTGATAAGCTGCACCTACTTTTGGATGCTCATTGAACTATAATGAAAGTGGGGTTTTTGTTTATATTTTTCTGTTTGCCTTAGGGCACATTCGTTTCGAAACCAGAATTTAATCTTCTCGTTACATGACATTCGTTTTCTTTATTTCAAATCAGAATGCATTTGACAACAACTTTTGAGGGGATTAAGTCATTGTGAATAATAATAAATGTGAAGTTAACATTATACTTGAGGTCAATAGCCTTTCATTTTTCTGCATGTATCAAATTCTATCTTTGATAATATAAAAGAAGATCATCATTCTGTTACAGTTTGGTCGACAACATTTCATAATTATTACAGTTTAATGTCAAACAGTATATTGTTTGTATCAATTTTTCATGTCCTGCTCATATTTTCAGTATCGATCAGGGAACACTAATTTCCTTGGAAAACTTAAAAAGAACAAAACCTCACAATGCAATAATAGTCACATGTGGTAAAGCTGCCTCTACTGCATTCAGATCAATAGGGAATTTGAATACCATAATCAGTTTTTTTTTCTGTTGTTATTTTTTGTCTCTGTTTTTAAAAAATTTTCTCCAAAAGATGACATAAATAGAAAATGCAAGGAAGACTAAAGAACTTTTTTGTCAAAAGATGATGTAGTTCTAAAAGGGTCTTTTTTGTGAAACTCTTAATAAAATTATTGATGACTAAAGAAACTAAACAAGAAAAAATAATACCTAAAGATTGATTTATTGTGGGTTTATAGAACATAGAATGTGTAGAGATGTCTAGGCAGAACCATTTACAAAGAATCAGTAGTTGCTGTGAAGATGAAAAGTGTGACACATCCATTCACATTATTCCTCTACTGAGTATTCACACATTTCTCTTATACCGAATCGGAGTCTACAAATGCATACCAAAAGGAAATGGGACTTTGTGGTCCGAGTTCAGGCCGGAAGTCAGCATTTCCGTTGCCATATGCGGAAGTGTGGCTGAGTTCTGTCAGTTCCTAAAACCGAAGTGAGGTTTATGAGCTACATCACAATAACGGTGACCCCACCTAGAGAAGTCATTATACAAAAGTAGCTGTTGCTGTGGAAAACCAAGTAGTGGGACATCGTCCATTGTGGGGAGGAGGAGATCCTGACTTGTTTGGTGAATCCAGTTAACTGAAGGACACAGGTAACAGTCCCTTGCCTTCTCTTCTTTCTTTTAAGTCTTAGATATGTAAATCATCTCTTTGGTTCCTGTATGTGATTAGAACTTTTCTCACTTTCTACCCCTGACATCACAAATGTAGTTCTAATAATTTTCTCCAACTAGGCTGACTTGTTCCATGGGAAAAGAATGAAAATTCTTTACTTACTTAGACTTCAGAAAATAGCTATTTCCATTCTGGAGAACTCGAAATTTACTTTTATTCCCCTCACATTTATGTGCATCAAAGCAATCATATGTTTAATGTCTTCTGGCTCTACTTCACGGCCACTAGACACTGCACAACTGAAATTCACTACCCATTGAACCAAAACCCAATCTGAAACATTGACTAATGAGTCTCAATGATTCCTTTGCTTTGCAATACATATCTGCTCTAAGAAGCAGTTACTTGAATAATATTCCATAATGATCTTATAATCTGAATAGGATATCAAAGTGTATCTGTGAGAATAGCAAATCCTCATTCACATAAGTGCATATGTTCAATAGGTATTAGATATTTATACATTGGAATTTGGATATTGTTAACTCAGACATCCATAATTAAGAAGACCTTTTCCAAATTCACTTAAAAGTTGTTTTGATGCATCATCCTCTGATTTGATAAGGTAGAAAGGCCTGAAAAATACAAAATATTTTGAGTTCAAGAGTTGTATATTTCCATAGAGTGTTATAATCTGTGAAGTATACAGGGAATATCCATGCATTTCAATTCAAGTGTGTCCAGCAAAAAAACATATTAGAGATGAATAGGTTTTACACAGTTTTTCTTTTTTTCATATCACGGTGGAACCACATTTATGATGTGATTTTGATGTATTTAGTCATGTTTCCTCTCAGAATTTTTTTTTATCTGCAGGACTTGCTAATATTTATCTGCCTGTCACAATGGAAAAAGGTAAAAATGTTTACACATATGTTTGGGGAAATTATGTTAAATGGTCTTGTTCACACTATTTTTTGGAATAACAGAAAGTATATTGATGGGAGCTGAGAGAATGGGATAATGAGATTTCTCCTGATTGAATCTGAAACTTTAGAAATTTTGATAATTATTACTGTGACTTTTGATGTTCTAGATTGAAAAGTGAAAACGAATGTAAATGATGGACATATTGGAGATTGAAATGTAAGAAAGCAATTAAATATGGGGAGCTCAGAGGATGTATGCTCTCAGAAGATAAAACAAGCTAACAGGTCCACTTGACCTCACTGAATAATTTTTAACTAGAATAAATATTTTTCATAATGCTAAAAAGTAACAACTCCCTATTAGAAACAGAATACATAAGAAATTAAATTCCAGAGGAATACTCTTTGTCAAATTTTGATTCTATATTCTCCAAATACTGATTCCTAAATTAAGCTAGAGTTCATAAGAGAAATAAGATTGAAGACTTGGCATTTTCCCAATGCATTGATTTTCCCGAGGTATTTTTCTCTTTCAGAGGATTGTGTGGATCCTGAGACGTTATTGCAGTGTCCCTATGTTAAAAATCAGAAAATCAGATCATGCAGGTTCCCATACCATCTTGTGAAATGTTGAAAGTTAATGTTTCATTAGAACATGTTGATATTATGTAATTACTTTAGTTCATAGATCAATTTGCATATTGTTTTAAGATAAATTGTGGGAAATGTACATGAAAGATATGAAAGATTGTGGGCACAAATGTAATAGATATTTGTATTTCTCTTGAAATCTCTTCAGCATGTAATGGAAAGTAAGACAATCGAAGCCCAGCTCGGTTATTTTTGGAGATGTATATCTCAATCTCTATTCAAAACAGAACAAAGGCAAGATGTGTGAAATTATGTTAAACTGTGTGTTCCATATTTCACAAAACGTAGAGGTGGTTTTCTTTTCCTCCCCAGTGGCTAATGGCCGAAATGTAAATTAATTTTATTATTAAACATTATTTTGTTAAAACAGCCACTGTATTATAATATGGCCTAGAATTCAGTTTGGATAATTTAGTTATGATGCCATGATTATAAACTGTTAACATGGGAGATCCATTGTGTCTCTTTTCTTTATTTAGGGTATTGATTAAAAACTTGCTTTTTGGTTTCATCCAAATTTCACCAAATTAGAAGGTTCACAGAACTGTGGGTAGAAAATTTTTTTTCTTCTTGTAACATTGCTATAATAACTTCCAGATCAAATGGGGCAATGTCATTCTTTCTGATGGAGGCATAGAATTCCACTGAGTATAAATCCATTTTGTTGATCCATTAATTTACGGAGGAACATCTGGATTGCTTCCATATATTAGCTAGGATAAATTATGCTGCAATAAATCTAGCTGTGCTGGTAGCTTTAGTGTGGTCTTGTTTGTTATCATTTGGGTAAATGCTCCAAAGTGGGATTGCTGGGTCATAGGAGTGCTGTATGTGGAGTCTTTTCATCAAACACCATGCTACTTTCCAAAGTGGTTGAACAAGTTCACACTTCCAATGACACTGCAATAGGATTCCCTTCTGGCCACATGCCCTCCTGCATCTAATGTTAGGAGAGTTCTTGAGTATAGCCATTCTATCTGGGGTGAGGTGGAATGTCAATGTTCTTTTGATTTGCATTTATTTTATGGCTAGATATGTTGTGCATTTCTTCCATCTTTTCTCTCCAGAGTGGTTTCTCTTTAATCTTTAGCTGACTTAATTATTGGTCAGTTGTTTTTTGAGTATTTGTTGTTGGGGGATTTAATTTTTTGAGTTCAAGGTATATATTAGATATGAGAGCCTTGTCAGTTGTATGGCTAGTGAAGACCTTCTCCCAATCTGTGGGCTTTCTATTGATATTGCTAGGTATGTCCTTTCCCATGCAGAAGCTCTGAAGCTTCATAAAATCCTATTTTCCAAACTTTCTTTGATTGTGTTTCTGAATCACTATTACTAAATTTTGGCCTGTTGGTTTCTCCTATTCCATCCTGTATGGTGTCAGGGTGTCTGTTTTAACTCAAAGGACTTTAATCTATTTGGAGTTGATTTTGATGCAGGTTGATACAAGAGGATCTAGCTTTAGTTTTCTACAGGTGATGAATCAGTTTTGTCAGCACCACTTACTGAAAATGCTAACATTCTTCCATTCTATTTTTTACCTCTTTTATGGAAGTTTATGTAGCTATAGGACTGTGGGTTGATGTCTACGTTTTCAATTCTATTCCATTGGTCCTGTGGTCCCTTGTTCCAGTAGCAAGCTCTTTTAATTACTATGTTTTTGTAGTAGAGTTTGAAATTTGCTATTGATATTCCTCCAGGACAATTCTTTCTGTTGAGGATTGTTTTTGCCATTTGGGATCTTTGGTGGTTCCATATGAATTTTTGGATTGTTTCTTCCATTTCCTTGAAAAATGAGTTTGGAATATTGATATCCATCTTATTGTATTTCTAGATCGCTTTGGGAAGTATTGCCATTTTCAGGATTTGATCCTTCCTATCCAGGAACATGGGCGGTTTTTTCAATTTCTAAGTTCAGTTTAGATTTCCCTTTACAGATTGTTAAATATTTAATCATAGAGGACCTTCACTTCTTTGGTTAAGTTAATTCTTAGGTATTTTAATTTTTGTGGGGCAATTAGGAATGGAGTTGCTTTCCTGATTTTAGGCACACCTTTCTCATTATTGGTATTCATAAAAGCCATTTACTTTTAAGTGTGAATTTTATACGCTGCGACTTTGCCAAAGTTTCTAATGAGCTCGAGTCATTTGGGAGTGAAGTCCATGGGAATTTGTAAATACAAGATCATGTCCTCTGCAACGAGGGAGCTTTTTTACTTCATTTTATGGTATTTGGATCCCCTTTATGTTTCCATCTTGTCTTAGTGCTATTGTTGAGCATTCTCGTGCTAAATTGAAGAGTACTGGAGAGAGTGGACATCCTTGTCTGCTTCCTGAGTTAGACGGAATGGCTTTAAATTTTCATCTTTGTGTAAAATGCTGGCTGTAGGTTTGTCTGTATTCTATTGAAGAAGGTTCCATGGATTCCTTTTTTTTTCCAGAGCCTTCACCATAAAGGAGTGTTGGATCTTGTCATTGACTTTTCTGCATCTATTGAAGTAACCATGTGGTACATATCCTTTCTGTTGTTGATGTGGTGAATTATAGCAAATGATTTGTGTATATTTAACTAATTAATTTGTGTTTATTTGCATCCCTGAAATGCACCCAGTTTGGTGTTGATGTATGATTTTTTTTGTATGAATTGTTGAATTTGATTGACCAAAATATTGTTGAGTAGTTTTAGTTCGATGTTTATGAAAGTAATGAGTCCTTAATTTCCTTTCTTTAATGAAACCAGGCCACATTTTGGGATTGAGGGTTATGATGGCTTCATACAAAGAGCATAGAAATCAAATTTTCCTTCAATTTCATTGAAGATTTCGAGGAGTACTGGTTTAATTCTGCTTTGAAGGCCTTGTAGAATTCCATTGAAAATCCATTCTGCCCTGGTCTTTTCTTAGATGGGTGGTCTGTTTTTGCTGTTTCTATTTAGATACTTGATATGGGTCTGTGAAGTTGGTTTAACTCACTTTGGTTTAGTTTTGGCATGTCAAAATTAGATAGGACATAGTCCATTACTATAGTCCATTTCTTCCAGATACCAAAAATTATTAGCGTAATGATTTGAGATGTATTACCTTATTATGTTCTGAATTCTGGTTCTTCCTGTGGTAATGTTTCCATTTTCCTCTCTGTTTACTTGGAGTGGTCTCCTCTTTTTCTGATAAGATTTGCTAAGACTGTCAATTCTTTAATTTTTTTCAAAGAAACAACCCTGTATATTTTATTCTTTCTATTTAAAAAAAATTCTAATTCATTTAATTCTGATTTAATTTTAATGACTTCTTTAAATCTACGAATTGGGTTTAGCTTGCCACTCTTTTTTCAGTTAGGTTCAGATGTCTCCATTAATATTGGTTTCAGATATCTTCGATTGTTCTTGATGGAACTCAGAGAAGTAAACTTGCCTCTGAGTACTGCTTTTACTGTGTGTCAGAGAGAAGCTGAGAATTTGTATGATCATTTTTTGTTGAATACCATGAGTAATTGAAAATCTTTTCTAATCTCTTCCATGAACCACTTGTGATAGAGCAGTGTGTTGTTTAGCCTCCATGTGTTATAGGTTTTTCTTTGGTGGCTTTTGATATTGAGTTCTAATTTTATCCCCTTGTGGTCTAAAGGAATGCAGGGTGTAATTTTTACCTCTCCTCAATTTTAATTGTAGTCTATTTTATCTGACATTAGGATTGCAACTTCTGCCTGTTGATGTGGGCTCTGTGCTTGGTAAATATTAATCCAGCATTTCGCTTGCAAATATGTTTATCCTTACAGGCAATGTGTTATTTATGCTTGGAGGCACCAGATAGAATGATCTTGCTTTTTCATCGATCTAGAGAATCTATGTTGCTTAATTGGAAAGTTAAGTCCATTAATATTGAGTTAGGACTGAGAGATGTAAATGTACTCCTTATCTTGCCCAGGTAATAGTAAACACTCTGAACAATATTTTCACAGCAAAAGATAAAATAAAATAAAAATAAAAAAATAAAAAATGATAGATAAATAGTCCTTTGAATTTTGGGGTAGTGGGGGGTAATCTTGTATGTTGCCTCTGTCTGTAACCCCTCTTTTCATAGAGTCTCTAATCTGCTTATGATGTTTGCTTTTCTGTTGCTTGATTGCTTCCTTAAGTCATTTTGTTTGATTAGGCAGAAAAATGCTCTGAATGTTGATGGAATTTATTGCTTTCCTCCCAGCATAGTTGAATGGCAGGGAGATTGGCTTGAGTATCTCAAATCAGTGAGATGCCTGTTACCTCTAGCTTGTAGTTTATGTGATAAGGCTAGGTTCTGGGTAGTGTTAAGACCTATGACCAATGATAGCTTTTCCGTGAGGACCTAGCTCCTAAAAAATCACAGAGCCCAGCCTGGAGCCATTCTCAGTGCTTAGGTGTACTAAGTTTCATTTCTGTGTCTAGGATGCAATGGAGAAGGGCATAATCTCACTCTGTTTACCCAGTGAAAAAGGTCACTTTTAGTGGGATGGAGCTTCTCTGGCTGGGCAGGGTGACTTTTCCCTCGGTGGACATGGGCCTGGCAGTTCAGGTCAGGTACTTGTAACCTGCTAAATGTCTCTTTGTTTAAAGTTCTTCCAAAGCCTAGAGCTAGCTGCTCAACCAGGCCTTTGTCAGTATCAGAGATGGAGAGCTCTGGTGGTGGGGAGGGGCAGACTTTCCACAGCTGCTCTCTAAGAATGAATGACATGTCATGGTTCTACTTATACCATATTCTTGGTTTCTGGGCCATCCCTGGCTTGTGATCCTTAGGATGAAGAATTCTGCTCCCTGTGAGTTCTGACTGATTGTGAGTAGGGTCTGTCACCTATATCTCAGACTCTGTCAGTTAGTATGTTGGCCATGGCCACCACATCCACCACAACCTTTGCACCCACACCTACCAGCAAGTGCTCAGATGTGTCTCCTTGATGGATTTCACCCTCTGGCCAAAATCAATATACTGTGATGGCTCACTTAGTGCAATTCTCTAGCCCAGAAAAGTTCTCTGGAACACTAAAACTGCTTTCTCATCGAGAGATTTTCCTCCAGCTTCTCTTATGTGATCTTCCTCAGCTCTTCCAAAAATAGGGGTTATTCTGTGGGGGAGGTATATACAATGGAACAAAATACTCATGTGGTACTTTTGAAGCAATATGTTTGAACTGTAGCAAGAAAGAAAAATACACTTGTGTCCTTATCTTGGGGTTCCTTTTAATTAATATTTACTGCTTGTCTCAGACATATACTAGTTATTGCAAATAAGAAAACCATGGGACCTATGTTTCTGGGGCCTGGCTTACTTCACTTGATATAAATTTCCCCTGTCTTCCGATTTGCTAACAAAATTGCCAATACCATGCATTCTGATGGAGACATCAAGCACTTTTGCCTCCTCCTTTGTTTCACCCTACCATCCCCTCGCTACAACCTCCTCAACTGCACTCCTAACTTCCCATCACCCCTCCTGAAATTGTAAAGTGCATTTTTTATGGTCCCATGTACATCACTTTTGAACATTTCTGCTTATCCTTAACATACACTACTTATTCTAACTAAGGGAAACTAGGGACCTATGTTTCTTTGGGCCTGACTTGCTTCAATTAAAATATTTTTTCTGAATCTTACCATTTACTAACAAATGGAGCAATCCCCCATTCTTTCTGATGGAGGCATGGAATTCCATTTTACATATAATTACCATATTTTCTTAATCCATTCATCTACCGAGGGACTTCTGAGTTGGTCCCATATCTTAGCTATGGTAAACAATTGTGGTAGATTTACCATGGTCTTGTATATGATCATTCGTGTTAATGCACAAAAGTGGGATTGCTGGATCACAGAGGAAATCTACATGTAACCTTTTGATAAAATTCTATACTGCTTTGGGATACAGGTTGACCCATTCAACAATTATATATACAAGAAGCTATGTTGAAAATGAGCTTTACAACCTTAGCTATGAGGGCAGGAAGGGGCAGGTGGAGTTGGGCTGATAGGGAAGGAAGGGATCATAGGGGAAAACAAAGGAGGCAATAACAATGATCTATAGGAAATGTACTTATTCACAAAATTCTAACTCTTCTGTACAGTATCTTTACAATAAAAATATGTGTTTATAAAAAACATGATGAACTCGCAGAGTACCCATAACGTGGTGTCAAGCCCATGGTAGGCATCCTTCCCAAAGAAATCTGAAAAGAGAAAAATTGAAAATATTTCTTCATATTTGAACTTTTGTTACACAGAATCACCCTGATATTGCTGCCACATTGGCTACTTGTCCCTTTAATGCTCGCCACTTAATTCTACGATATCCACTCTGTGAACATATTGCAACTTGTATGGACAAAACTCTTGTAGTTGATGTAGGTAAGTCTTAAAACGAAAAGAGAAACTAAATCAATTTAGGCCATTTTCACCTACTCAGATGGTTGATTTCTGTTTATTTGTAGATAACATCAAATGGAACGGGAAACAAGACAAGAGTTCTAAAAATACATGGCCATATGTTTCCTCTGAGGAAGACTGGGATAAAGGTACAAAGCTTGTTGATTTGGGGGCTGGGAAAGTGGCTCAGTGGTAGAGGGCTTACCTTGCATGCATGAGGCTCTGGGTTCAATTCCTCAGCACCATATAAGCAGAAAACAAAAGCTGGAAGTGGTGCGATAGGTCAAATGGTAGAGCACTAGCCTTGAGCTGAAGAGCTGAGGTAGAGCGCCCAGGCCTGGAATTCAGGCCTCCCGAACGGATTCTTCCCCACCCCCGAAAAAAGCTTGTAGATTTTTCTGCATTTTCCATTATTGAATTACACCTTACCTTATAATATTGTATGATTTCTTCCTTTAGGAGTGAAATTAAAATCTATGTTCAACTTGCATTTTCTTGTCTGCTAATATCAATAACATATATGATCATATGCAGTCATAAATGATTAAAAACCTTGTCAAACATTCTCATGATTTGTTTTTGCACCTGGCTAAGAACTCATTCTTTTCCTTGTTTATTATCCAGGTAAGTGTTTCTCATAAGACTCTTAAGGCCATTAAGCTTGTTGTTTTTCTTTATCAATAATGGTATAATGTTAGAGCCCATCTAATCTAGCACCTCAATCGAGTATGTATTTCTATCTTTGGCAGAATCCTTGGAAGATCCTAGCCCAAGTTTTGTTTGGGGCACAATCAAACCCTCTGGCGACAACAGGTAAAGAAAATGCTGTTTTTTAATGACACACTATTGTCTGTCAAAATTCAAAGTGAAGAAATAGGATAAATGAATAACTAACTATATAACCAAGTATTTTGCACAGTACAAATAAAGTTTGTATTGCTCTTTGACTGGAGATCCTGTGATTGGTGGCAAATTCAAGGATAGTTTCACTAGAACCAAGAAGAAAATCACCCAACTTACATCATATCTGAATTACTTTATATGAATGTTGTTCTCATTCTTTTATAATCAATTTAAATCAGTAACGCCATAGATAACCGTATTATGTTGGACCAATAGTTTTTGTCATTATTTCCTGCTTTCAAGATTCACTCATCACATCAATTATGATAGTGTGAATGGCAGTATCTTCACCTGTTAAGTGATCAATGTAGGACTGATTGGTGGGTTACCCTGTCTTCCTACTGAAATTGATTAATGAATATTTTAGGATTGACTATAGGATTTAAATTTACTCCATGAATTAGTATAAAGTATTTGAGATTCCTGAGATGATTTACAATTTGCACTTTGCAAAGATACTTTTTAATCAAATGTGTTCAGAACTATTTTGTATGCAATAATTTGTACATGGATTTCAAATTTCTCATTCCTGAATAAAGTTTGAATATATTGGATATGTTTTAGATTGGAAATTCAAAATTAGATGTGTAATTACAAAGGTTTTGCTCTCTTAGTTCTTATGAGATGGTTTAAAGAATTGTAATTGCTAGCATAAACGTCCTTCTAGAATCACAAAATAGATAGTACATTTTATTGTATGGCATGTGAAAACATTTTCTCTCTGATATCCTAAGGTGGAAAATACAAGAAAAATTGAACAGTAATGGTTTTGCTTGGAATTATTCATAAGCACTTATTTAACTCGGAATCATGTAATTTGTCTTCCTGGCAAATATGTGACCTCATGCTTTTTATAAATGAGGTAATAAATTCAAATTGTATTGATATTGTCAAGTATTTTCTTCTGTTCAGTACATAAAAAACAAGCTTATTCAACATTAGACCTAGGTGAATTTATGTGCGCCTGTCATCACAAGAGGGCCTCATATATTTTTCTCTCAAAAGGCAGTAAGCACACTAAGAACTTATATTCAAACGTCTGTTCTATGTCATGTGCATTACAATATTATGTGAAGGATGAATGGGCAGTTTATATAATGAAAAAGTGCTGTGGAAATGTAATGGGAATAGATAAATTCACGTTTGCATCTGGTGACAATTTTCTAATTCAGGAAAATTATGGAAATGACTCAAACTCATTATGTTTACAAACTGAACAGATCAATTTAGTAATTGAACAACAGGATACATTTATTCTTGTGGTTAGGGAGTTTGTCATCTGCTGTAAGGCAGGGGAAAAAGATTGTCATGTGAAATTAATTTGGGGTAGAAAATCACACTTGAGACCAACCAAGTGAAAATGTTGTTAATTCTAGCATCTCATGCCTTTGACATATAAGAATCTAATTACAAATTAATAAAGAGAAGAATGTTTTTCAGATTCATTTCTGGAAATCATCTCCTCAAAATCAAATACTATAGGGAATCTTATCCTTAAGGAAAACCATGGTTACTCATAGACCTGCAGTGTGCACGATTGTTGGGAACATACAAAATCAAAAATCATTTGCAAATTTTGGATAACAAAAAAAAGAAGAAGCATGGTAAAGGTCACTGAAGAAACATAGAATGATGAAATCTGAGAATCAGTTTTCAAAGTAGCCTAAAGAATAGTTTTCCCACTCTCATCACAAATTAACCATCTCAAAAATGGATGTGGCACGGTAGATCAAGTGGTAGAATATTCGAGTGGTGAAGAAATCAGGGACTCTGCCCAAGCCCAAAGTTGAAGGCCACCGACCAACAAGAGGATTAACCAAAGACAGGAACGTAATGACATATTCATCAACAATGCCACATATTTACTGGTTTTTCCGAAATCTCTGATTTTTTTCCTTCCACATAAGAGCCACTTCGATTTTATGAACACCCTACACTTACTCTCATGTATTTTCTCTCCAAATTTCATACAAAAATGTTTGATGGGGCAGTGATATTTATTTATTTCATTGGTTATTAGAACACATAATGTGACCCCATGGGATTACTAATTCTATTCCCTTATGATAGTATTTCTTACTTATTTAATCATAGTTTTTCTGGCATCTAAAAAGTAGATCATACTAAAGACCCTGAGAGAATCTGTGACAAAGTAGGAGGCCATGTTACTTGCTGATTTTTCTCAACGATTTATTCAAACCTAGTTTGTCATTATATATAGTTGAGCTGATTTGTGTATGTGATCAGATATTTCTGTTGCCCGTCCATTTGTAGGTGCAAGTTTTGTGTCTGTGTGTGTACAAACTGAAAAGGAGTACAGTTTTTCCTACTTTTTCAACACCCATATGTTGATACAGGACATATTTCTATGATTTTTGGAGTTTCTCCTGCCTTCTTTTGATTTAAACCAATTATGATAAAATTATTCACAGGTTATCAAGGATTTTTATGTGTCTTCGTTGGTAAGAAGTATTGAATCCTTGATTGGGCCGTTGGCATTGAAGCCTCTTACCTGGGCTTGATCCCAGTGATATATTCCCCATGTTGGTATCCTTCAGGCATAGAATTCTCAGAACCATATTTATTTGAGTAAGCAATGTTATGGTAGAAATGTTAGCCTTAGTCAAGGGAAATTTTCTATGTTCATTTCAAAGTCCAATATTTCAGTATTCATACTGAGAGGTGACATGCATGTCGTTTTTAAAGGTCAATTATTTTTACAAACTGGTGAATATATTTACTTGATACCACTTAACAATGTGATTGTGACTTCACAATAGCATTTGTTTTGTCCACATATAAGAATGGAAAAGCTGTTTATATGTTTGAGCCACGGATTATTTCTTGTAATTGTACCTGTAGGTACTTGCATGGTATCCCTTCATATTTTACTTGCATGCCCTAAAGCATGTATCCTTTGGTAGATTACATCTCATGAAACAATCACTCTTTGTGAATGCATATATTCACAATTATTGAAATGGAGATCAATTTATCATGTTGATTTACATTCATTGCAATAACATTGTATAGTAAAAACACTATGGATTTTGTTTTCTATACAATCAAATGAATTATTTCTTCCTTATTCCATGGATGCATGATACATCCATGAATATTTAAAAAGAGACCCGTTTCAGAAACTGAGCGAAGACCTGGGTGAGCCTGAATTGTTGGTATTAGAAAACTTTTGATGAACTGGACATTAGTCACTCAAGTAATACAATAATTAGCATCACACTTCAAATGTTCAATGAAGTTTGAATATTCTGAGACTGCATGTCCACGAGTAATTTGTGAGGTTTGTTTACAATGATCAAATTTCTGTACAAATGGAAGTGGAAGCAACCATGAAATTTTGTGGAAATAACTGGGAGGTGCTCTCATTAGTTTTTGAGTATTTCTCCAACTACTAGTGAAGTTATTGTTCCTATGGAGAATACAGGAATATATATTCAAGTATTTTCCATTGAAAGTAAAATAATATTTTTTCTTTAGTTCTTTGCAGGAGTCATTCTATGAGCAAACCACGAGTTCAAAACATTTCTCATTGTACCATCTACATCTTATATTTATTACTATATTCTGATGCTCACTCAACCAAATGAATTAATTTTGATTTCTACTACCTATTTACTGCCTATTGCCACTTACCTTGAATCCAGAAGTAAACCCTGGTGTTTATGTCCTATTTGGAATTCACCATGTCCCTCTCCCCATAGACATGGTAAGGTTCGAATATAGAAACTTCAATAATCAAATCGAAATCTAATTTTTTTCCCAATGGAGAATAAATCATACTTCATTTTTCACTGTCGTTGTTTGCCTGTGAAAATCATCTTCCATTTCACACATTGTTATAATTGCAGAGCCTAATACATAACTGTAATTACATTAGACCTCTTACAAAAATCTTACACCAATTATATATTCCATACAGAATGGTCATGAACATTTCAAAGGGATTTTTCAACCAACATTCTGAAGTATATTCCTTACTATACAATCTTCTCGGCGATCTCAATGATTTCCACATGTAAACTCATCTAAAGAAGGATTCTGGGTGTTCCTCCTAAAAGCTGTGGCAGAAAAAAACAGATTCATGTATGTGTACACAAACTACTATTCAAACCATATTCTTTTGAGGGGCCAAATTGCAACTTGTGAAGATGCCATGATTTTGTGCTAGAAGTGTGACATTTTGAGTGCGAGAGGGTGTGCATATTTTGGCAATTTCCCAATGTATTTCCTAAGTGTTCCAAGAAGAGTGGACTGTATCTGTCGAGTGTAACACAATATTATGGGAACATATTTGATGGCTGTCTTCATATTCAACTTGTGTGGGATTTGCTCCACATATATAAGGCGCTACATATTTAAACTGGACTTGGCAGTGTTGTGCAAAACCTATCTGATGCAAAATGGAATAGTTTTTGAAACTTACTTTAGGAAAACTTATTGGTAGGACTCCTGTAAAATAAATAGAGTTGAATCTTTTGGGTACAAATGCAGAAGTTAAAGATGTGTGAATGTTGCTCATATTTATCATGGTGTTGAAAAGGGAGCATTTCTGATTATGGCCATCATTTGCATATAATGTATAATTTTAAATGTTTCTTGGTTTTCCTTCAGATACTGTGAGCAGGAATGCAATAAACACTAATTTGTGAAGGATTGTTTGGAACCTGTATACTCATGGAAACCTGGGCCTTTTCTAGTCTGGTAGGGATATGAAGAGGACAGGGTTATCTACACATGTCTGTGTATAGACTGCAACCCAATCTACATACGTCTCCATTTGTAAACTTATGACAACTAAAATCAATATATGTACCAATGCCCTTTTTTTCGTTAAACTTATTGTCAATGTGATGTACAGAGGGAATATAATTATGAAGGTAAGTCAGTGAATCTTTTTCTTGTCATATGATATCCTATTCCTCATTTTTCTTACAGTTTATTCACCTTAAAATCGCTCACTGATGTAACTGATGTAAAGGTAATTTTCTACATGTGGCCTTGTAAAGAATTTTATGGCAGTGGGTCCCCCATTTTCCTCTATGAAAAAATTTTGATTCCCCTTCTTTGCCCTATTCAAATTAAAGTTTCTACAATCCACCGGTTACCAAACTCAAATATAGTGACAAGGAGAGACAAATCCTATGAAAACTAAAGGAAATAAAGCAAGAAAAAGAAATTGTGGTTGTTTTTTTTTTAAAAAAAACACCATCAAAGATAAAACTTATGTTTCTTGGAGTTCATTTTGCTCACCATGAACTTCTTGTTCCTATATACTACCAATTAAGCACTTGCATTCCTCTTCCAGGATGAAATTGGATATACACCAATTAAGACAAAAAGAGAAAGTAGGGCACCTATGTTTTAAAAGTCACTACTAAAGAAAAAAATATGACTTCATTGGGTAAGTTTAAATAGAAGCAGGATAGACTCATTGAAATGAAATGGCAATATTCAATAGTGTTGTAATGTTCGTTAAATACCTATAACAAAGTAAGATTATACACCACCCTGTTTCATAACACTTTCCAAAGGAGTCAGACTTCTAGGTTAAAAAAAATACTCAGAATGGAAACAATAGTGAAATACGAGGTCTCTTAGAACAGGTTGAAACTTTCCATTACAGATGCACAAATGCATCAAGCCAAAGAAAGGTTAGACAAAGTGTATAAATTGAACCTGCCAGCTTCTTTATAACAAAGGACATATCTATGTAGGAAAAAAGGAAGCCAGAAATACTGGGAGAAAATCTTCACTAGCTAAGAATGAGAAAAGTGTCTTAGCGCTGGAATATAATCAACATTCAACAAGTCAAATCCCTCAGCCCCAAAGAATCCTGAACTATAAGCCCGCTCTATGAAAGAAGTCTATTTAAAGAGAGACTTCAATGATGGCTAATTCAGAATGGCCTAAGGACATATGAAGAAATGCTCAAAAACTCTGACAATAAAAAAAAATACAAATCAATTCAACATTGAAATTCCACCACATTCCATTAGAATGGCAAAGTTATGTTCATAGCAGAGAGAAATTCAGGAAACACTACAGATGCCTGAATGTAGATTAATGGATCAGTAAATGTGGGGTATAAACACCTCAGAATTCTACTTGCCATTAGAAAGAATGGCACATGGCCTTTGTAAGGAAATGCAAAAATTGTAAAAAAACAAACAAACATGAATTAAAGTGTGCCAGACCCAACAAACATACACTCCATAGATTCTCTTATTTGTAAAAACTTGTATATGCACATTTTAGTCCTAGAATAGGATCACAATAGCTTAATAGTAATATACATACGACCATAGAATATTAGGTTAAACAAAACAAGCTGTGAAATACAAAAGCAGTTGGATTCACTTTCTTGATTTTTTAAAATGTGCTATGTGAATCTATTTCTATTTACTTGGCTTTTTTCTTTAGTTTATGTTTTATACAATGTTGCCACTGTATTGGATTTTGGTACATACTGTATTTCATGTAATTTGATGAGAATTAGGCATGTGCAAAATGACCATACAAGAAGATGTTAAATGAAATGAACCCCTAGATAGGGTCACCACTTTTTTCTACTTTGTTGCTATTGTTTTTCATGATTCTAAACTCTTCTATGTGATTTGTTTCTCTTCAATGTTCTTCCCCAAGTTTATCCTTGTTTTCATTGTATTTGCTGACAGTGGACTGACTATTACATATTTTTTTTATTAATATATTACATATATATTATTTCTACATTGTGGAGGGAAGGGAAATAATAAAAAGCTAAAACAGAATACTAATTGATGTATTGTAACAATGAGATGTACAAGTCTTTAAATTTCACAATTTTAGGGTGTGGGGGACGGGGGAGATAGGGGAAGTAACAATGCTCAATAAAAAATGTACTCGTTACCTTAATCATGTAACTCTAACCCCTTTCTACACAATTTTTAGAATAAAAAGTATGTTTTAAAAGAACTGAAGTAAACTTATTAGCATAAATTTTGAGAGGTATTCCCTTATAATATTCTAAATCTTGGTTGTTTCCGTAGTGATATTTCCATTCTCATGTCTAAGTTTATTAATTTGGGTGTGTTCTCTCCTTTTTCTGATAAGGTTTGCTAAGGGTCTGTCAATTTTGTTAAGTTTTTCGAAGAACCAACTGTTTGTTTTGTTGATTCTTTCTATAGTTTTTTTGGATTCTAATTCATTTAATTCTGATTTAATTTTGATTATTTCTTTCCGTCTACTGGATTGGGGTTTATCTTGTTACTCTTTTTCAAGGAGGTTTAGATGTGTCATTAAATTGTTAGTTTCAGATCTCTCCAATTTGTTGATGTAGGAGCTCAGAGCTATAAACTTGCCTCTGAGTACTGCCTTTGCTGTGTCCCAGAGGAGCTGGTAATTTGTGTGTTCATTTTTGTTGAATAGCATGAACATTTGAATTTCCTTTCTAATCTCTTCCATGACCCACTCATGATTCAGCAGTGTGTTGTTCAGCCTCCATGTGATACCAGACTTTCTTTGGTGGCTTTTGGTGTTGAGTTCTAATTTTATTCCCTTGTGGTCAGAGAAGGCAAGGTATAACTTCAATGTTTCTGAATTTAGACAAGTTTGCTTTGTGGCCTAAAATGTGGTCAGTTTTAGAAAACATTCCATGTGCTGCTGAGAAGAACGTGTATTCTGATGCTGCTGGATGAAATGTTCGGTAAATGTCTGTTAAGTCTAGTTGATGTATGCAAATGCTTAGATTTGCGGTTTCTCTGTTGAGTTTTTGCCGAGTTGATCTATCTAGTGGGGAGAATGGTGTGTTAAAATCCCCAACATTTAATGTCTTTGGATCTATATGGGATTTGAGGGAAAGTAGTGTTTCTCTGATAAATTTGGGTGCTCCATTGTTTAGCGAATAGATATTTAGAATTGTAATATCCTCCTGAAGGAGAGATCCTTTAATTAGTATGTAGCGACCTTCTTTATCTCTTCTCATGAATTTTAACTTGAAGTCTATTTTATCTGATATTAGGATTGCAACTCCCGCCTGTTTATGTGGGCCATTTGCTTGGTAGATTTTGTTCCAGCCTTTAACATGAAAAATGTGTTTGTTTTTACGGGCAAGATGTGACTCCTGCAGGCAGCAGATAGAAGGGTCTTGTTTTTTAATCCAACTAGAGAGTCTATGTTGCTTAATTGGAGAGTTCAGTCCGTTAACGTTAAGAGATAGGACTGAGAGGTATTTGGGAGTTCCTGCCATGTTATCCAGCTTCTTGGGGGCTGCGAAAACTGGGTTTTTCCTAAGGTTCTTGGATTCTCATTTTGGGTGCAGTTTCTTGGCCCTTGTTGCAATCTTGTTGGTTTTCTATGTGTAGGACATCTTTAAGAATCTTTTGTAGGGCTGGTTTGGTGGAGATGTATTGTTTCAATTTTTCTTTGCTATGAAGGTTTTTATTTGGCCTTCAGTTATGAAGGAGAGTTTAGCTGGGTACAGTATTCTTGGTTGATAGTTGTTTGTTTCTAGGGCTTGGCATACGTCATGTCAGGCTCTTCTTGCTTTGATTGTCGCTGCTGAGAATCTGATGTAATTTTCATTGGTTTCCCTTTATAGCTGATTAAACTTTTCTCCTTAACAGCTTTAAGGATCTTTTCCTTGGTCTTCGTTGATCCTGTGTGTATTATAATGTGACAGTGGGATGTCCTATTCTTGTCTGGTGTATTTGGGGTTCTAAAAGCTTCTTGTATCTGAATAGGCCTATCTTTTTGTATGTTTGGGAAGTTCTCTGCTAGGATCCTGATAAACAAATTTCCTAGACCATTACTTCTGTTTCTAGGTGCTCCTCTACACCCATTATCCTTAGATTGAACCTTCTGGTGGTGTCTTCCAGGAGTTGGATAGACCTATCATATTTCTTGGACTTGTCTTGGATGGTTGTATGTTCCTTCTCTATAATATCTAGGATGTCTTCAATCCCTGAGATTCGATCTTCTGCGTGGTCTAACCTGCTGTCAAGACTACTTTGTTTTTTTATCTCTTTTCCTTATAATTGGTCAGTTTTGATGGTAATTATGTTGAAGATTTTGGATCATATTACTTCCAATTTTTTGAATATTCATATACTTGTTGAATGAATTCCTCTTAGTCTTCTCATCCAAGAACACAGATCGCTTCACAGTGTGATCTGCAAGAGCTTAGGAAATGAGCAAATGAGTACATATGTCACATAAAATCATAAATACAATACTTCCCAAGAAAGTAAAATTGTATTTTATTTCTTCATTACATCCTGATTTTTGAAAGTCTGTAATTCCTGATAGTCCATTATATTTTATCAATGTGATGTATTTCCAAGTGTTCTCTACACTCTGAGTAGGCTAATGTATTCAATAGGACACAAAGTGTGAGAAGTTAGATCTACACCATAGAACTTATGCAATTACTAGTGTGAAAATAATATTGCATGACAAATGACAATGGGGAAACTTATGTAACACAATACTCATAAAACAATATGTTGGATATGAAATGTACAACACTGGGGTTAATGGATAATGGCAAATAGGGAGAAAAATAAGGAAGAGTGTAACAATTTCAACAAGCATTGAACTCATAGCATGTATAACTATTCCCCTATGTAGGTTATTATGATAATAAAATTTAAATAAGAAAGAAAATATTAGACGTAAATGATAGCATTGATGGGAACACAAGTGTATATCTTCAATTCTTTTTCAAACATATTAATGAAAATATCTATTAAGTCTTTGAATTCTAATTTTGCAATTAGCTTCTTTTTGCATATTCACGACAAACACAACAGAAAAGAATTTTAGGCTCATTAGACAATTATTATTTTAGAATTGTTGTATCTATAACAATCCTATGAATATCCTTGTTAATTATTTCCAGATTACAGAAGGCACAGAAAGGTCTTTTGCACAGAACATATATTAATATGGTTTTGTTAACATTGAATAGTATTCTTCCATTTATTTACTATTTTTAGTACCAAAGAAATCATTAAAAAGTTAATGTTCAACACAAATTTAATGTGGATATGTATTCTCCACTCAAGGATGCACACTGATATTATAATGAGAACTTTCAACACATTTTTTAGACATGAATACACCACTGCTAGAGCTTTGATATAATCATTCTATCACAGGTGACCACTGAGTAAGTGGGTGAAAATTGTATGATACCTTTAAATTGCAGTAGTTACTCATATCAAAATAAAACCTACAGATAGGGAGAACACATGTCAAATTTTTAAAATACGTGATTTGTTAAAAACTCTATTGAACCTTGTTATAAATATAATTATACTATAGGGTGAAATTCATAAATTTTAGAAAATATTCTACACCTCAATACAACTGTGGTCAAGTGGTACTTCCACCTACCCACACCACACAAAACAACGGTATACTAAGCAAAGTTCCTCAGAAGTTCTTTGCCCACTATGAATCCCAATTTTAACACTATGTGTAATTACTTCTTTTTATTTTCTTACCACTTGAATGAATTACTGCTTACATTGAAGTTGATAAGCTGCACCTACTTTTGGATGCACATTGAACTATAATGAAAGTGGGGTTTTTGTTTATATTTTTCTGTTTGCCTTCGGGCCTATTCCTTTGGAAACCAGAATTTAATCTTCTCGTTTCATAACATTTGTTTTTTTAAATTCAAATGAGAATGCATTTGACAACAACTTTTGAGGGGATTAAGTCATTGTGAATAATAATAAATGGGAAGTTAACATTATACTTGAGGTCAATAGCCTTTCATTTTTCTGCATGTATCAAATTCTATCTTTGGTAATAGAAAAGAAGATCATCAATCTCTTACAGTTTGGTAGACAACATTTCATAATTAATACAGTTTAATGTCAAAGAGTATATTGTTTGTATCAACTTTTTATTTCCTGCTCATATTTTCAGTATGGATCAGGGAACACTAATTTCCTTGGAAAACTTAAAAAGAACAAAAACTCTCAATGCAATAATAGTCACATGTGGTAAAGCTGCCTCTATTTCATTCAGATCAATAGGACATTTGAATACTATAATCAGTTTTTTTTTCTGTTGTTATTTTTTGTCTCTGTTTTTAAATCATTTTCTTCAAAAGATGACGTAAGAGAAAATGCAAGGGAGACTAAAGAACGTTTTTGTCAAAAGATGATTAAGTTCTAGAAGGGTCTTTTCTGTGAAACTCTTAATAAAATTATTGATGACTAAAGAAACTAAACAAGAAAAAATAATACCTGAAGAATGATTTATTGTGGGTTTTAGAGATGTCTAGGCAGAACCATTTACAAAGAATCAGTAGTTGCTGTGAAGATGAAATGTGTGACAAATCCATTATTATTCTTCTACTGAATATTCACACATTTCTCTTATACCGAATGGCAGTCTACCAATGCATACTAAAAGGAAACGGGACTTTGTCGTCCAAGTTCAGGCCGGAAGTCAGGACTTCCGTTGCGATATGCAGAAGTGTGGCTGAGTTCTGTCAGTTTCTAAAACGGAAGTGAGGTTTATGAGCCACATCACAATAACGGTGACCCCACCTAGAGAAGTCATTATACAGAAGTAGCTGTTGCTGTGGAAAACCAACTAGTGGGACATCGCCAGTCGTGGGGAGGAGGAGATCCTGACTTGTTTGGTGAATCCAGTTAACTGAAGGACACAAGTAACAGTCCCTTGCCTTCTCTTCTTTCTTTTAAGTCTTAGATATGTAAATCATCTCTTTGGCTCATGTTCGTGATTAGAACTTTTCTCACTTTCTACCCCTGACATCCCAAATGTAGTTCTAATAATTTTCTCCAACTAGGCTGGATTGTACCATGGGAAAAGAATGAAAATTCTTTACTTTCTTAGACTTCAGAAAATAGCTATTTCCATTCTGGAGAACTCGAAATTTACTTTTATTCCCCTCACATTTATGTGCATCAAAGCAATCATATGTTTAATATCTCCTGGCTCTACTTCACGGCCACTAGACACTGCACAACTGAAATTCACTACCCATTGAATCAAAGCCCAATCTGAAACATTGACTAACGAGTCTCAATGATTCCTTTGCTTTGCAATACATATCTGCTCTAAGAAGCAGTTACTTGAATACTATTCCATACTGATCTTATAATCTGAATAGGATATCAGTATATCTGTGAGAATAGCATATCCTCATTCACATAATTGCATATGTTCAATAGGTATTAGATATTTATACATTGTAATTTGGATATTGTTAACTCAGACATCCATAACTAAGAAGACCTTTTCCATATTCACTTAAAAGTTGTCATGATGCATCATCCTCTGATTTGATAAGGTAGAAAGGCATGAAAAATACAAAATATTTTGATTTCAAAAGTTATACATTTCCATAGCGTGTTATAATCTGTGAAGTAGACAGGGAATATCAATGCATTTCAATTCAAGTGTGTCCAGCAACAAAACGTATTAGGGATGAATAGGTTCTACCCTGTTTTTTTTTTTTTCATATCGCTCAGGAACCACATTTATGATGTGATTTTGATGTATTTAGTCATGTTTCCTCCCAGAATTTTTTTTTTATCCACAGGACTTGCTAATATTTATCTGACTGTCACAATGCAAAAAGGTAAAAATGTTTACACATTTGTTTGGGGAAATTATCTTAAATGGTCTTGTTCACACTATTTTTTGGAATAACAGAAAGTATATTGATGGGAGCTGAGAGAATGGGAGAATGAGATTTCTCCTGATTAAATCGGAAACTTTAGACATTTTGATCATTATTACTGTGACTTTTGATGTTCTAGATTGAAAAGTGAAACGAATGTAAATGATGGGCATATTGGAGATTGAAATATAAGAAAGCAATTAAATAAGGGGAGCTCAGTGGATGTATGCTCTCAGAAGATAAAACAAGCTAACAGTTCCACTTGACCTCATTGAATAATTTTTAACTAGAATAAATATTTTTCATAATGCTAAAAATTAACAACTCCCTATTAGAAACAGAATACATAAGAAATTAAATTCCAGAGTAATACTCTTTTTCAAATTTTAATCTATATTCTCAAATACAGATTCCTAAGTTAAGCTAGAGTTCATAAGGGAAATAAGATTGAAGACTTGGCATTTTCCCAATGCATTGATTTTCCCGAGGTATTTTTCTCTTTCAGAGGAATATGTGGATCCTGAGAGGTTATTGCAGTGTCCCTATGTTAAAAATCACAAAATCAGATCATGCAGGTTCCCATACCATCTTGTGAAATGTAGAAAGGTAATGTTTCATTAGAACATGTTGATGTTATGTAATTACTGTAGTTCATAGATCAATTTGCATATTGTTTTTAAGATAAATTGTGGGAAATGTACGTGAAAGATATGAAAGATTGTGGGCACAAATGTAATAGATATTTGTATTTCTTTTGAAATCTCTTCAGCATGTAATGGAAAGTAAGACAATCGAAGCCCAACTCGGTTATTTCTGGAGATGTATATGTCAATCTCTGTTCTAAACAGAACAAAGGCAGGATGTGTTCACTTATGTTCAACTGTGTGTGCCATATTTCACAAAACGTAGAGGTGGTTTCCTTTTCCTCCCCAGTGCCTAATGGCCGAAATGTAAATTAATTTTTTTATTAAACATTATTTTGTTAAAACAGCCACTGTATTATCATATGGCCTAGAGTTCAGTTTGGATAATTAAGTTATGATGCCATGGTTATAAACTGTTAACATGGTAGATGCATTGTGTCTCTCTTCTTTATTTAGGGTATTGATTAAAAACTTGCTTTTAGTTTCATCCAAATTTCACCAAATTTGAAGGTTCACATAACTGTGGGGAGAACATTATGTTTTTCTTCTTGTAACACTGCTATACTAAGTTCCAGATCAAATGGGGCAATGTCATTCTTTCTGATGGAGGCATAGAATTCCACTGAGTATAAATCCATTTTCTTCGTCCATTAATTTAGGGAGGGGCATCAGGGTTGCTTCCATATCTTAGCTAGGATAAAAATGCTGCAATAAATCTAGCTGTGCTCGTAACTTTAGTGTGGTCTTGTTTGTTATCATTTGGGTAAATGCCCCAAAGTGGGATTGCTGGGTCATAGGAGAGCTGTATGTGGAGTCTTTCCATGAAACACCATGCTACGTTCCAAAGTGCTTGAACAAGATCACACTCCCAATGACAATGCAGTAGGATTCCTTTCTGGCCACATGCCCTCCTGCATCTGATGTTAGGAGAGTTCTTGACTATAGCCATTCTATCTGGGTGAGGTGGAATGTCAATGTTCTTTAGATTTGCATTTAGTTTATGGCTAGATGTGTTGAGCATTTCTTCCATCTTTTCTTTCCAGAGAGGTTTCTCTTTAATCATTAGCTGACTTAATTATTGGTCAGTTGTTTTTTGAGTATTTGTTGTTGGGGGATTTAATTTTTTGAGTTCAAGGTATATTTTAGATATGAGACCCTTGTCAGTTGTATGGCTAGTGAAGACCTTCTCCTAGTCTGTGGGCTTTCTATTGATATTGCTAGGTATGTCCTTTCCCATGCAGAAGCTCTATAGCTTCATATAATCCTATATTCCAAACTTTCTTTGAATGTATTTCTGAATCTCTATTACTCAAATTTTGGCCTGTGCCAAGGGACCTATGGTTTCTCCTATTCCATCCTGTATGGTGTCAGGGTGTCTGCTTTAACTCAAAGGACTTTAATCTATTTGGAGTTGATTCTGATGCAGGTTGATACATGAGGATCTAGCTTTAGTTTTCTACAGGTGATGTATCAGTTCTGTCAGCACCACTTACTGAAAAGTCTAACTTTCTTCCATTCTATTTTTTACCTCTTTTATGGAAGTTTATGTAGCTATAGGACTGTGGGTTGATTTCTAGGTTTTCAATTCTATTCCGTTGGTCCTGTGGTCTCTTGTTCCAGTAGCAAGCTGTTTTAATATACTATGTTTTTGTAGTAGAGTTGGAAATTGGCTATTGATATTCCTCCAGGACAATTCTTTCTGTTGAGGATTGTTTTTGCCATTTGGGATGTTTTGTTGTTCCATATGAATTTTTGGATTGTTTCTTCCATTTCCTTGAAAAATGAGTTTGGAATATTGATATCCATCTTAATGAATTTCTAGATCTCTTTGGGAAGTATTGCCATTTTCAGGATTTGATCCTTCCTATCCAGGAACATGGGCGGTTTTTCCAATTTCTAAGTTCTGTTTAGATTTCTCTTTACAGATTGTTAAAGATTTAATCATAGAGGTCCTTCACTTCTTTGGTTAAGTTAATTCTTATGTATTTCAATTTTTGTGGGGCAATTAGGAATGGAGTTGCTTTCCTGATTTCAGGCACACATTTCTCATTATTGGTATTCATAAAAGCCATTTACTTTTAAGTGTGAATTTTATACGCTGCGACTTTGCCAAAGTTTCTAATGAGCTTGAGTCATTTGGGAGTGGAGTCTATGGGAATTTGTAAATACAAGATCATGTCCTCTGCAAAGAGGGAGCTTTTTTACTTCATTTTATGGTGTTTGGATCCCCTTTATGTTTCCATCTTGTCTTAGTGCTGTTGTTAAGCATTCTAGTGATAAATTGAAGAGAACTGGAGAGAGTGGACATCCTTGTCTGCTTCCTGAGTTAGATGGAATGGTTTTAAATTTTCATCATTGTGTAAAATTCTCGCTGTATGTTTGTTTCATTGCATTGAAGAATGTTCCATGGATTCCTATTTTTTCCAGAGCCTTCATCATAAAGAGTGTTGGATCTTGTCATTGGCTTTTCTGCATCTATTGAAGTAAGCATGTGGTACATATCCTTGCTGTTGTTGATGTGGTGAATTATAGCAAATGATTTGTGTATTTTGAACTAATTAATTTGTGTTTATTTGCATCCCTGAAATGCACCCAGTTTGATGTTGATGTATGATTTTTTTTTGTTATGAAATTTTGAATTTGATTGACCAAAATATTGTTGAGTATTTTTAGTTCGATGTTTTTGAAAGTAATGGGTCCTTAATTTCCTTTCTTTAATGAAACCAGGCCACATTTTGGGATTGAGGGTTATGATGGCTTCATACAAAGAGCATAGAAATCAAATTTTCCTTCAATTTCATTCAAGATTTCGAGGAGTACTGGTTTAATTCTGCTTTGAAAGCCTTTTAGAATTCCATTGAAAATCCATTCTGTCCTGGGCTTTTCTTAGTTGGGTAGTCTGTTACTGCTGTTTCCATTTAGATTCTTGATATGGGTCTGTGAAGTTGTTTTAACTCATTTTGGTTTAGTTTTGGCATGTCAAATTTTGGTAGGAAATAGTCCATTTCTATAGTCCATTTCTTCCAGATACCAAAAATTATTAGCATAACGGTTTGAGATGTATTCACTTATAATGTTCTGAATCCTGGTTCTTCCTGTGGTAATGGTTCCATTTTCCTCTCTGTTTACTTGGTGTGGTCTCTTCTTTTACTGATAAGATTTGCTAAGAATGTCAATTCTTTATATTTTTTCAAAGAAACAACCATATTTTTATTCTTTCTATTTTTAAAAAAAATTCTAATTCATTTAATTCTGATTTAATTTTAATGACTTCTTTCCATCTACAGATTGGGTTTTTCTTGCCACTCTTTTTCAGTTAGGTTCAGAGGTCTCCATTAATATTGGTTTCAGATATCTTCAATTGTACTTGATGGAACTCAGAGATGTAAACTTGCCTCTGAGTACTGCTTTTACTGTGTGTCAGAGGAGCTGGGAATTTGTATGATCATTTTTGTTGAATATCATGAGTAATTGAAAATCTTTTCTAATCTCTTCCATGACCCACTTGTGATAGAGCATTGTGTTGTTTAGCCCCCATGTGTTCTAGGTTTTTCTTTGGTGGCTTTTGATATTGAGTTCTAATTTTATCCCCTTGTGGTCTACGGGAATGCAGGGTGTAATTTTTACCTCTTCTCAATTTTAAAATGTAGTCTATTTTATCTGACATTAGGATTGCAATTTCTGCCTGTTGATGTGGGCTCTATGCTCGGTAAATTTTAATCCAGCCTCTCCCCTCCAAATATGTTTATCATTATGGGTAATGTGTTATGTATTCTTGGAGGCAGCTGATAGAATGATCTTTATTTTCATCGATCTAGAGAGTCTATGTTGCTTAATTGGAAAGTTAAGTACATTAATATTAAGAGTTAGGACTGAGAGATGTAAGTGTACTCATTATCTTGCCCAGGTAATAGTAACCCCTCTGAACAATATTTTCACAACAAAAGATAAAATAAAATAAAAATAAAAAAATAAAAAATGATTGATAAAGAGTCCTTTGAATTTTGGGGATGGGGGCGGTAATCTTTTATGTCGCTTGTGTCTATAACCAGTCTCTTCATAGAGTCTCTAGTCTGCTTATGATGTTTGCTTTTCGGTTGCTTGATTGCTTTCTTAAGTCATTTTGTTTGATTAGGCAGAAAAATGCTCTGAATGTTGATGGAATATATTGCTTTCCTCCCAGGATAGTTGAATGGCTGGGAGATTGGATTGAGTATCTCAAATGAGTGAGATGCCTGTTTCCTCTAGCTTGTAGTTTATGTGATAAGGCTAGGTTCTGGTTAGTGTTAAGACTGATGACCAATGACAGCTTTTCCGTGAGGACCTAGCTCCTAAAAAATTCACAGAGCGAGCCCGGAGCCATTCTCAGTGTTTAGGATTACTGAGTTTCAATTCTGTGTCTAGGATGCAATGGGGAGGGGCATAATCTGACTCTGTTTACCCAGTGAAAAAGGTCACTTTTCATGGGATGGAGCTTCTCTGCCTGGGCAGGGTGACTTTCCCCTGGGTGGAACTGACCCTGGCAGTTCAGGTCGGGTACCTGTAACCTACTAAATGGCTCTTTGTTTAAAGTTCTTCCATAGCCTAGAGCTAGCTGCTCAGCCAGGCCTTTTTCAGTATCAGAGATGGAGAGCTCTGGTGGTGGGAAGGGGCAGTCTTTCCACAGCTGCTCTTTGGGAATGAATGACATGTCATGGTTCTACTTATACCATATTCTTGGTTTCTGGGGCATCCCTGGTTGGTGATCCTTAGGATGATGATTTCTGCTCCCTGTGAGTTCTGACTGATTGTGAGAAATGTCTGTCACCTATGTCTCAGACTCTGTCTGTTAGTATGTTGGCCATGGCCACCACATCCACCACAACCTCTGCACCCACACCTACCAGCAAGTGCTCAGATGTGTCTCCTTGATGGATTTCCCTCTCTGGCCAAAATCTCTATACTGTGATGGCTCACTTAGTGCAATTCTCTAGCCCAGAAAATTTCTCTGGAACACTAAAACTGCTTTCTCATCGAGAGATTTTCCTCCAGCTTCTCTTATGTGATCTTCCTCAGCTCTTCCAAAAATAGGGGTTATTCTGTGGGGGAGGTATATACAATGGAACAAAAAATTCATGTGGTACTTTTGAAGCAATATGTTTGAACTGTAGCAAAAAAGAAAAGTACACTTCTGTCCTTATCTTGGGGTTCCTTTTAATTAATATTTACTGCTTGTCTCAGACATATACTAGTTATTACAAATAAGGAAACCATGGGACCTATGTTTCTGGGGCCTGGCTTACTTCACTTGATATAAATTTCCCCTGTCTTCCGATTTGCTAACAAAATTGCCAATACCATGCATTCTGATGGAGACATAAAGCACTTTTGCCTCCTCCTTTGTTTCACCCTACCATCCCCTCCCTGCAACCTCCTCAACTACACTCCCAACTCCCATCACCCCTACTGAAATTGTAAAGTGCATTTTTTATGGTCCCATGTACATCACTTTTGAACATTTCTGCTTATCCTTAAAATACAATAATTATTCTAACTAAGGGAATCAATGGTCCTATGTTTTTTGGCCCTGACTTGCTTCAATTAACATATTTTTTCTGAATCTTACCATTTACTAACAAATGGAGCAATCCCCCATTCTTTCTGATGGAGGCATGGAATTCCATTTTACATATAATTACCATATTTTCTTAATCCATTAATCTACTGAGGGACTTCTGAGTTGGTCCCATATCTTAGCTATGGTAAACAATTGTGGTAGATTTACCATGGTCTTGTATATGATCATTCGTGTTAATGCACAAAAGTGGGATTCCTGGATCATAGAGGAGCTCTACATTTAATCTTTTGAGGAAACTCTATAGTGCTTTGGGATACAGGTTGACCCATTCAACAATTATATATACAAGAAGCTATGTTGAAAATGAGCTTTACAACCTTAGCTATGAGGGCAGGAAAGGGCAGGTGGAGTTGGGCTGATAGGGAAGGAAGGGATCATAGGGGAAAACAAAGGAGGCAGTAACAATGATCTATAGGAAATGTACTTATTCACAAAATTCTAACTCTTCTGTACAGTATCTTTACAATAAAAATATGTATTTATAACAAACAGGATGAACTAGCAGAGTACCCATAACGTGGTGTCAAGCCCATGGTAGGCATCCTGCCCAAAGAAATCTAAAAAGAGAAAAATTGAAAATATTTCTTCATATTTGAACTTTTGTTACACAGAATCACCCTGATATTGTTGCCACATTGGCTACTTGTCCCTTTAATGCTCGCCACCTGATTCCACGAGATCAACACAGTGAACATATTGCAACTTGTATGGACAAAACTCTTGTAGTTGATGTAGGTAAGCCTTAAAACGAAAAGAGAAATTAAATCAATTTTGGCCATTTTCACCTACTCAGATGATTGATTTCTTTTTATTTGTAGATAACATCAAATGGGACGGGAAACAAGAAGAGAGTTCTAAAAATACATGGCCATATATTTCCTCTGAGGAAGACTGGGATAAAGGTACAAAGCTTGTGGATTTGGGGGCTGGGAAGGTGCCTCAGTGGTAGAGGGCTTACCTTGCATGCATGAGGCTCTGGCTTCAATTCCTCAGCACCATATAAGCAGAAAACAAAAGCTGGAAGTGGTGCAATAGCTCAAATGGTAGAGTGCTAGCCTTGAGCTGGAGAGCTGAGGTACAGATCCCAGGCCTAGAGTTCATGCCCCACGAATGGATTCTTCCCCACCCCCCAAAAAACTTGTAGATTTTTCTGCATTTTTCATTATTGAATTACATCTGACCTTATGATATTGTATGATTTCTTCCTTTAGGAGTGAAATTAAAATCTATGTTCAACTTGCATTTTCTTGTCTGCTAATATCAATAACATATATGATCATATGCAGTCATAAATGATTAAAAACCTTGTCAAACATTCCCATGATTTGTTTTTGCACCTTGCTAAGAAGTCATTCTTTTCCATGTTTATTATCCAGGTAAATGTTTCTCATAAGACTCTTAAGGCCGTTACCCTTGTAGTTTTTCTATATCAATAATGGTATAATGTTAGAGCCCATCTAATCTAGCACCTCAATCGAGTATGTATTTCTATCTTTGGCAGAATCCTTGGAAGATCCTAGCCCAAGTTTTGTTTGGGGCACAATCAAACCCTCTGGCGACAAGAGGTAAAGAAAATGCTGTTTTTTAATGACACACTATTGTCTGTCAAAATTCAAAGTGAAGAAATAGGATAAATGAATAACTAACTATATACCCAAGTATTTTGCACAGTACAAATAAAGTTTGTATTGCTCTTTGACTGGTGATCCTGTGATTGGTGGCAAATTCAAGGATAGTTTCACTAGAACCAAGAAGAAAATCACCCAACTTACATCATATCTGAATTACTTTATATGAATGTTCTTCTCATTCTCTTACAATCAATTTAAATCAGTAAAGCCATAGATAACCGTATTATGTTGACCCATAGGTTTTGTCTTTATTTCCTGGTTTCAAGGTTCACTCATCACATCAATTATGATAGTGTGAATGGCAGTATCTTCACCTGTTAATTGATCAATGTACGGACTGATTGGTCTTTTACCTGTATTCCTACTGAAATTGATTAATGAATATTTTAGGATTGACTATAGGATTTAAATTTACTCCATGAATTATAAAATATTTGAGATTCTTGAGATGATTTACAATATGCACTTTTCAAAGATACATTTTAATAAAATGGGTTCAGAGCTATTTTTTACGCAATAATTTGTACATGGATTTCAAATTTTCATTCCTGAATAAAATTTGAATATATTGGATATGTTTTAGATTGGAAATTCAAAATTAGATGTGTAATTACAAAGGTTTTGCTCTCTTAGTTCTTATGAGATGGTTTAAAGAATTGTAATTGCTAGCATAAACGTCCTTCTAGATTCACAAAATAGATAGTACATTTTATTGTATGGCATGTGAAAACATTTTCTCTCTGATATCCTAAGGTGGAAAATACAAGAAAAATTGAACAGTAATGGTTTTGCTTTGAATTTTTCATAAGCATGTATATAACTCGAAATCATGTAATTTGTCTTCCTGGCAAATATGTGACCTCATGCTTTTTATAAATGAGGTAATAAATTCAAAGTGTATTGATATTGTCAAGTATTTTCTTCTGTTCAGTACATAAAATAAAAAAAAATAAAAATCATAAAAAACATTAGACCTAGGTGATTTTATGTGCGCCTGTCATCACAAGAGGGCCTCATATATTTTTCTCTCAAAAGGCAGTAAGCACACTAAGAACTTATGTTCAAACGTCTGTTCTATGTCAAATGTATTACAATATTATGTGAAGGATGAATGGGCAGTTTATATAATGGAAAAGTGCTGTGGAAATGTAATGGGAATAGATAAATTCAGGTTTGCATCTGGTGACAATTTTCTAATTGAGGAAGATTATGGAAATGGCTTAAACTCATCATGTTTACAAACTGAACAAATCAATTTACTAATTGAACAACAGGATACATTTATTCTTGTGGTTAGGGAGTTTATCACCTGATGTAATGCAGGGGAAAAAGATTATGTCATGTGAAATTAATTTGGGGTAGAAAATCACACTTGAGACCAAGCAGGTGAAAATGTTGTTAATTCTAGCATCTCATGCATTTGACATATAAGGATGTAATTACAAATTAATAAAGAGAAGAATGTTTTTCAGATTCATTTCTGGAAATCATCTCCTCAAAATCAAATACTATAGAGAATCTTATCCTTAAGGAAAACCATGGTTACTCATAGACCTGCAGTGTGCACGATTGTTGGGAACACACAAACTCAAAAATCATTTGCACATTTTGGATAACAAAAAGAAGAAGAACCCTGGTACAGCTCGCTTACGAAACATGGAACGATGAAATCTGAGAATCAGTTTTCAAAGTAGCCTAACAGGAATAGTTTTCCCACTCTCATCACAAATTAACCATCTCAAAAATGGATGTGGCACTGTAGATCAAGTGGTAGAACATTAGAGTGGTGAAGAAATCAGGTACTCTGCCCAAGCACAAAGTTGAAGGCCAGCAACCAACAAGAAGATTAACCAAAGACAGGAACGTAATGACATATTCATCAACAATGCCACATATTTACTGGTTTTTCCGAAATCTCTGATTTTTTTCCTTCCACATAAGAGCCACTTAGATTTTATGAACACTCTACACTTACTATCATGTATTTTCTCTCCAAATTTCATACAAAAATGTTTGATGGGGTAGTGATATTTATTTATTTCATTGGTTATTAGAACACATAATGTGACCCCATGGGATTACTAATTCTATTCCCTTATGATAGTATTTCTTACTTATTTAATTATAGATTTTCTGTCATCTAAAAAGTAGATCATACTAAAGACCCTGAGAGAATCTGTGACAAAGTAGGAGGCCATGTTACTTGCTGATTTTTCTCAACGATTTATTCAAACCTAGTTTGTCATTATATATAGTTGAGCTGATTTGTGTATGTGGTCAGATATTTCTGTTGCCCGTCCATTTGTAGATGCAAGTTTTGTGTCTCTGTGTGTACAAACTGAAAAGGAGTACAGTTTTTCCTACTGTTTCAACACCCATACGTTGATACAGGACATATTTCTATGATTTTTGGAATTTCTCCTGCCTTCTTTTGTATTAAATCAATTATGATAAATTTATTCACAGGTTATCAAGGATTTTTATGTATCTTCCTTTGTAATAAGTATTGAATCCTTGATTGGGCAGTTAAAATTCAAGCCTCTTACCTGGGCTTGATCCCAGTGATATATTCCCCATGTTGGTATCCTTCAGGCATAGAAATCTCAGAACCATATTTATTTGAGTAAGCAATGTTAAGGTAGAAATGTTACCCTTAGTCAAGGGAAATTTTCTATGTTCATTTCAAAGTCCAATATTTCAGTATTCATACTGAGAGATGACATGCATGTCGTTTTTAAAGCTCAATTATTTTTACAAACTGTTGAATATATTTACTTGATACCACTTTACAATGTGATTGTGACTTCACAATAGCATTTGTTTTGTCCACATATATGAATACAAAAGCTGTTTATATGTTTGAGTTTATATGTTTGAGCCATGGATTATTGCTTGTAATTGTACCTGTAGGTATTTGCATGGTATCCCTTCATATTTTACTTGCATACCCTAAAACATGTATCCTTTGGTAGATTACATCTCATGAAACAATCACTCTTTGTGAATGCATATATTCACAATTATTGAAATGGAGATCAATTTATCATGTTGATTTACATTCATTGCAATAACAATGTATAGTCAAAACACTATGGATTTTGTTTTCTATAAAATCCCATGAATTATTTCTTCCTTTTTTGCTGGATGCATGATACATCCATGAATATTTAAAAAGAGACCCGTTTCAGAAACTATGCGAAGACCTGGGTGAGCCTGAATTGGTGGAATTAGAAACATTTTGATGAACTGTTCAATAATCACTCAAGTAATACAATAATTAGCATCACACTTCAAATGTTCAATGAAGTTTGAATGTTCTGAGACAGCGTGTCCACGAGTAATTGGTGAGGTTTGTTTATGATGATCAAATTTCTGTACAAATGGAAGTGGAAGGAACCATGAATTTTTTTGAAAATAACTTGGGATGTGCTCTCACTAGTTTTTGAGTATTTCTCCAACTACTAGTGAAGTTATTGTTCCTATGGAGAATACAGGAATATATATTCAAGTATTTTCCATTGAAAGTAAAATAATATTTTTTCTTTATTTCTTTGCAGGAGTCATTCTATGAGCAAACCACGAGTTCAAAACATTTCTCATTGTACCATCTACATCTTATATTTATTACTATATTCTGATGCTCACTCAACCAAATGAATTAATTTTGATTTCTATTATCTATTCACTCCTTTTGCCCCTTACCTTGAATCCAGAAGTAAACCCTGGTGTTTATGTCCTATTTGGAATTCACCATGTCCCTCTCCCCATAGACATGGTAAGGTTCGAATATAGAAACTTCAATAATCAAGTCGAAATCTAATTTGTTTCCCAATGGAGGAGAATAAATCATACTTCATTTTTCACTGTCGTTGTTTGCCTGTGAAAATCATCTTCCATTTCATACATTGTTATAATTGCAGAGCCTAATACATAACAAAACAGTAATGAGATTAGACCTCTTACAAAATCTTACACCAATTATATATTCCATACAGAATGGTCATTAAAATTTCAATGGGATTTTTCAACCAACATTTCGAAGTATATTCTTTACTATACAATCTTCTCGTCCATCTCAATGATTTCCACATGTAAACTCATCTAAAGAAGGATTCTTTGAGTTCCTCCTTAAAGCTGTGGCAGAAAGAAACAGATTCATGGATGTGTACACAAACTACTATTCAAATCATATTCTTTTGAGGGGCCAAATTGCAACTTGTGAAGATGCCATGATTTTGTGCTAGAAGTGTGACATTTTAAGTGCGAGAGGGTGTGCATATTTTGGCAATTTCCCAATGTATTTCCAAAGTGTTCCAAGAAGAGTGGCCTGTATCTGTCGAGTGAAACACAATATTATGGGAACATATTTGATGGCTATATTCATATTCAACTTGTGTGGGATTTGCTCCACATATATAAGGCCCTACATATTTATACTAGACTTGGCAGTGTGGTCCAAAACCTATCTGATGCAAACTGGAATAGTTTTTGAAACATACCTTAGGAAAACTTATTGGTAGGACTCCTGTGAAATAAATAGAATTGAATCTTTTGGGTACAGATGCAGAAGTTAAAGATGTGTGAATGTTGCTAATATTTATCATGGTGTTTAAAAGGAAGCAATTCTGATTATGGCCACAATTTGCAAATAGTGTAAAATTTTAAATGTTTCTTGGTTTTCCTTCAGATATTGTGAGCAGGAATGCATTAAACACTAATTTCTGAAGGATAGTTTGGAACCTGTATACTCCTGAAAACCTGGGCCTTTTCTAGTCTGGTAGGGATATGAAGAGGACAGGGTTATCTACACATGTCTGTGTATAGACTGCAACCCAATCTACATACGTATCAATTTCTAAACTCATGACAACTAAACTCAATATATGTACCAATACCCTTCTTTTTCGTTAAACTTATTGTCAATGTGATGTACAGAGGGATTATAATTATGAAGGTAAGGCAGTGAATCTTTTTCTTGTCATATGATATCCTATTCCTCATTTTTATAACAGTTTATTCAGCTTAAAATCGCTCCCTGAAGTAACTGATGTAAAGGTAATTTTCTACATGTGGCCTTGTAAAGAATTTTATGGCAGTGGGTCCCCCATTGTGCTCTATGAAAAAATTTTGATTCCCTTTCTTTGCCCTATTCAAATTAAGTTTCAACAATCCGTCGGTTACCAAACTCAAATATAGTGTCAAGGAGAGAGAAATCCTATGAAAACTAAAGGAAATAAAGCAAGAAAAAGAAATTGTGGTTGTTTTTTTTTTTAAAAAGAAAAAAAACACCATCAAAGATAAAACTTATGTTTCTTGGATTTCATTTTGCTCACCATGAACTACTTGTTCTTATATATCTAGCAATTAAGCACTTGCATTCCTCTTCCAGGATGAAATTGGATATACACCAATTAAGACAAAAAGAGAAAGTAGGGCACCTATGTTTTAAAAGTCACTGCTAATGAAAAAAAATATGACTTTATTTGGTAAGTTTAAATAGAAGCAGGATAGACGCATTGAAAGGAAATAGCAATATTCAATAAATAGTCTTGTAATGCTCGTTAAATGCCTATAACAAAGTTAGATTATACACCACCCTGTATCATAAGACTATGCAAAAGAGTCATAACTCTAGGTTAAAAAAAATACTCAGAATGGAAACAATAGGGAAATACGAGGTCTCTTAGAACAGGTTGAAATTTCCATTACATATTCACAAATGCATCAAGCCAAAGAAAGTTTAAAAAAAGTCTATAAAATGAAGCTGCCAGCTTCTTTATACAAAAGGACATAGCTATGTAGGAAAAAAGGAAGCCAAAATACTGGGAGAAAATCTTCACTAGCTAAGAAATAGAATAGTGTCTTAGCGCTGAAATATATTCTACATTCAGCAATATTCAGCTCCAAAGAATCCTGAACTTTAAGCCCTCTCTATGAAAGAAGTCTATTTAAAGGGAGACTTCAATGATGGCTAATTGAGAATGGCCTAAGGACATATGAAGAAATGCTCAAAAACTCTGACAATCAAAAAAAAAAAAAGACAAATCAATTCAACACTGAAATTCCACCACATTCCATTAGAATGGAAAAGTTATGTTCATTACAGAGGTAAAATAAAGAACCACTCCACATGCCTGAATGTAGATTAATGGATCAGTAAATGTGGGGTATAAACACCTCAGAATTCTACTTTCCATTAGAAAGAATGGCAAAGTGGCCTTAGTAAGGAAATGCAAAAATTGTAAAAAAACAAACAAACATGAATTAAAGTGTGCCAGACCCAACGAACAAAGACTCCATAGATTCTCTTATTTCTAAAAACTTGTATATGCCCATTTTAGTCCTAGAATAGGATCACAATAGCTTAATAGTAATATACATACGACCATAGAATATTAGGTTAAACAAAACAAGCTGTGAAATACAAAAGCAGTTGGTTTCACTTTCTTGATTTTTTAAAATGTGCTATGTGAATCTATTTCTCTTTACTTGCCTTTTTCCTTTAGTTTATGTTTTATACAATGTTGCCCCTGTATTGGATTTTGGTACATACTGTATTTCATGTAATTTGATGAGAATTAGGCATGTGCAAAAATGACCATACAAGAAGATGTTAAATGAAATGAACCCCTAGATAGGGACACAACTTATTTCTACTTTCTTGATATTGTTTTTCATGATTCTAAACTCTTGTATGTGATTTGTTTTTCTTCAATGTTCTTCCCCAATTTTATCCCTGTTTTCATTGTATTTGATGACAGTGGCCTGCCTCTTACATATATTTTTTTTCTACATTGTGGAGGGAAGGGAAATAATAAAATGCTGAAACAGAATACTAGGTGATGTATTGTAACAATGAGATGTGCAAGACTTTAAATTTCACAATTTTAGGGTGTGGGGGAGGAGGGGAGATAGGGGAAGTAACAATGCTCGATAAAAAATGTACTCATTACCTTAACCATGAAATTCTAACCCCTCTCTACACAATTTTTAGAATAAAAAGTATTTTTAAAAAGAACTGAATTAAACTTAATAACTTAAAGTTTTGAGAGGGATTCCCTTATAATGATCTGAATCTTGGTTGTTTCCTCGGTGATGTTTCCATTCTCATGTCTGAGTTTATTAATTTGGGTGTGTTCTCTCCTTTTTCTGATAAGGTTTGCTAAAGGTCTTTCAATTTTGTTAAGTTTTTCGAAGAACCAACTCTTTGTTTTGTTGATTCTTTCTATAGTTTTTTTGGATACTAATTCATTTTATTCTGATTTAATTTTGATTATTTCTTTCCATCTACTGGATTGGGGTTTATCTTGCTGCTCTTTTTCAAGGAGGTTTAGATGTGTCATTAAATTGTGAGTTTCAGATCTCTCCAATTTGTTGATGTAGGAGCTCAGAGCTATAAACTTGCCTCTGAGTACTACCTTTGCTGTGTTCCAGAGGAGCTGGTAATTTGTGTGTTCATTTTTGTTGAATAGCATGAACATTTGAATTTCCTTTCTATTCTCTTCCATGACCCATTCATGATTCAGCAGTGTGTTGTTCAGCCTCCATGTGATACCGGACTTTCTTTGGTGGCTTTTGCTGTTGAGTTCTAATTTTATTCCCTTGTGGTCAGAGAGAATGCAAGGTATAACTTCAATGTTTCTTAATTTAGACAAGTTTGCTTTGTGGCCTAAAATGTGGTCCATTTTAGAAAACGTTCCATGTGCTGCTGAGAAGAACGTGTATTCTGATGCTGCTGGGTGAAATGTTATGTAAATGTCTGTTAAGTCTAGTCGATCTATGCAGCAGTTTAGATCTATGTTTTCTCTGTTGAATTTTGCCGAATTGATCTTTCGAGTGGGAAGAGTGGTGTGTTAAAATCCCCAACAATTAATGTCTTTGGATCTATATGGGATTTGAGGGAAAGCAGTGTTTCTTTGATAAATTTGGGTGCTCCATTGTTTGGCGAATAGATATTTAGAATTGTAGTATCCTCCTGAAGGAGAAATCCTTTAATTAGTATGTAGTGACCTTCTTCATCTCTTCTCATGAATTTTAATTTGAAGTCTATTTTATCTGATATTAGGTTTGCAACTCCAGCCTGTTTATTAGGGTCGTTTGCTTGGTAGATTTTGTTCCAGCCTTTAACATTGAAATTGTGTTTGTTTTTACGGGCAAGATGTGACTCCGGCAGGCAACAGATAGAAGGGTCTTGTTTTTTAATCCAACTAGACAGTCTATGTCACTTAATTGGAGAGTTCAGTCCATTAACGTTAAGAGATAGTTCTGAGAGGTATTTGGGAGTTCCTTCTATGTTATCCACCTTCTTGGGGGCTGCGACAACTAGGTTCTTACTAAGGTTCTTGGATTCTCAATTTGGGTGCAGTTTCTTGGCCTTTGTTGCGGTCTTGTTGGTTTTCTATGTGTAGGATATCTTTAAGAATCTTTTGTAGGGCTGCTTTGGTTGAGATATATTGTTTCAATTTTCCTTTGCTATGGAAGGTTTTTATTTGGCCTTCAGTTATGAAGGAGAGTTTAGCTGGGTACAGTATTCTTGGTTGATAGATGTTTGTTTTTAGGGCATGTCATATGTCATTCCAGGCTCTTCTTGCTTTGATTGTCTCTGCTGAGAAATCTGAGGTAATTCTAATTGGTTTGACTTTATAGGTGATAAACCTTTTCTCCTTGACAGCTTTAAGGGTCTTTTCCTTTGTCTGGGTTGATCCTGTGTGGATTATAATGTGACAATGGGATGTCTTATTCTGGTATTTTCTATTTGGGGTTCGAAAAGCTTCTTGTATCTGAATATTCCTATCTTTTTGTATGTTTGGGAAGTTCTCTGCTAGGATCCTGTTAAACAAATTTCCAAGACCATTAACTTCTGTTTCTAGGTGCTCCTCTACAAATATTATCCTTAGATTGGGCCTTCTGATGGTGTCTTCCAGGTGTTGGATAGACCTATCATCTTTCTTGGAATTGTCTTGGATGGTTGTATGTTCTTTCTCTATAATATCTAGGCTGTCTTCCATCCCTGAGATTCGATCTTCTGCATGGTCTAACCTGCTGTCAAGACTCTCTACTTTGTTTCTTTTATCTCTTTTCCTTATAATTGGTCAGCTTTGATGGTAATTATGTTGAAGATTTTGGATCATATTACTTCCAATTTTTTAATATTCATATACATGTTGAATGAATTCCTCTAAGACTTCTCATCCAAGAACACAGATCGATTCACAGTGTGATCTGCAAGAGCTTAGGAAATGAGCAAATGAGTACAGAAGTCACATAAAATCATAAATACAATACTTCCCAAGATAGTAAAATTGTATTGTATTTCTTCATTACTTCCTGATTTTTGAAAGTCTGTAATTCCTGATAGTCCATTTTATTTTATCAATGTGATGTATTTCCAAGAGTTTTGTAAACTCTGTGGAGGATTATGTATTCACCAGGACACAAAGTGTGAGAAGATAGATCTACACCATAGAACATATGCAATGACTATTGTGAAAATAATATTGCATGACAATGACAATGGGGAAACCTATATAACACAATACTCATAAGACAATATTTTGGATATGATCTGTACAACACTGGGGTTAATGGATAATGGCAAAAAGAGAGAAAAATAAGGAAGAGGTTAACAATTTCTACAAGCATTGAACTCATACCTTGTATAACTATACCCCTATGTAGGTCACTATGACAATAAAATTTAAATAAGAAAGAAAGTATTAGACGTAAATGATAGCATTGATGGGAACACAAGTGTACATCTTCAACTCTTTTTCAAACATAATAATGAAAATATCTATTAATTCTTTGAAATCTAATTTTGCAATTAGCTTCTTTTTGCATATACAAGACAAAAACAACAGAAAAGAATTTTAGGCTCAGTAGACAATTATTATTTTAGAATTGTTGTATCTATAACAATCCTATGAATATTCTTTTTAATTATTTCCAGATTAGGAGTTCCGGGAAGATGGCGGAGGAGCAGCTGGAATCTGAACATGCTCTCGCATAGAAAGCAGTTTTAGAGTTCCAGTGAACAGTCCTAAGCCAGAGAATCACATCAAGTGTGCCATCACAGGACAGAGAGTAAGACAAGAGCGGGGGAGCCAAGGAAACACATCAGCTGCCGCTGCGGCGGCATGGTCGCGGCGGCAACCATCGCCGCGGGGTCATACCTGAGACACAGAGAGTCCGGGGCGAGGGAGCCAGACACAGCGGATGAGCAGATTCTACTCAACACCAACAAGAACCGACAAGGAGAGGACATCTTCATCATGCTGCTTGCAGACCAGAGACGACCCAGGATCCAAGACTCGGCATGAGTACAAGCCCGACGTCCTCACTCTTTCTCAGGGAGCAGAGGAGGGAAGGCCACCCCTCACCCCCCAGCACCGGTGATCTCCATCTTGGATACCGACAAAGCTCGGAGGAGCTGCTAGCTCCAGCTCAGGCCTTGGAATAAAACGAGTCATTTACCAGGTCACAAGAACTTAACGGCGAAGTGACCTGCCAGACTCAGCTCCATCCTGGGAAAAGTCACCCAGCTCAGGCGACAGCCATTGGAGTGCCTTGCCTCACTGGGTAACCAGAGGCAGAGGTTGCCCATCCCTCTAGCAGCCACCACAATCAATTGAAAAACAGAAACCCTGAGAATGGCGAAAAGCTACTGTTTGTTGAAAGGCCTCAACTCTACTCAGAACCTAGCCTCATCACCACATTCCCCCTCTTTTGTGATTCTCAAAGCAGATCACCCTCCCAGAAAACTAACCTGGGAGGGGGATCTCAAAATCTTGGGTAAAGCAGAGCATTTTTCTGCCTCTTCCAACCAACCGACTTAAGAAACCAATCAAGCCACAGGACCTCAAGCTGACAAGAGACTCCAACAAGAGACTGGTTACAGATAAAAGGGAGATACAGGATTCTTCCCACTCCTCCCCCCAAAAAAAAAAAATCAAAAGACTTTTTTTCTTTTTTTCTTTTTTTTCTTCTTCTTCTTTTCTTTTTTTTGCTTGTTTTTGTTGTTTGTTACCTTATATATATGTATATACATACATACATACATATATATATATATATATATAAATTTTTTCCCTTCTAAAACTTTTATTAATCTTTAATTTTTGCCTCTTCTGAAAAAATAATTGTTTTCCAGTAACTTTTTTTTCTCATCTTATAATTTTTATTTTAGGAATATGTGAATGAGCGTTTTCCTTTCTTTTCTTGTCTTCTTTCTCTCTTTCTTTCTTTCTTAATTATCTTTTTGTTTTTTGTCTAGCTCTACTGAACTTCTGATCTTTTCTTCTCCCTTTCCCATCCTTAAAGTTTTTCACATCTCCTCTATGTCCCTCCCCTTCTCTGAACATATTCACATTCCTCTCTAAATAGATGGTCTTTTAACCTTTATAATATCATTAATTTTTACGTTTCTATTTTCTTTCTGGTCTCTCTTCATTCCCCTTTCCGTCTCTTCTTTTTCTCTCTCTCTCTACTTGCATCCTACCCAACCCATTTCCTGCATTGTGATTAGGACATAGTTAACTCTCCCTGTGCCTCCCCACACCAATCTATTCCTATTTTTTACCCACATCTCTCCCTAATCCTAATAATTTCTGGTTTTCCAAATTCTTTTCTGCGGTTCGAAGTCCTTTAACATATAGTTGTTTGATGTTGAATAGATGTATCTGTTGAACTAGATTGTATCTGTAGACTATTGACTGTACAAACGCAAACTTTGGTTGATGGTTGCCTTAAGATAGTGTTCTAGCACAAAACTGGTACAATGTTCATCTCAAATGGGCCGAGTAAGCCGGAAAAACACAAGAAAAATGGCAAATTCGGGTATCTCAATTCCCAATCTTGATAATCAGGGATGAGAACAGATAAAGAATAATCCAGAGGAGAGTTCCGAAATAGCTCTACAAACACTAATAGCAAACATGATAAATGAGAAGTTTGACAATGTACAAAGGACTCTGTATGAGAGTGATAGGGAGAGAGAGGAGGCATCCCAGAAGTTTATACAGGAATATCATAAGCATGAGGAAGCTACTCAAAAACTGATACAGGATTTGCGTGAACAACTTGAGAATACTCAAAGAGAAAGGGAGGAATGGCGTGAGCAGGCAGAGAACACTCAAAGAGAACTGCAGGAATCCCACAGACGGGAGGAAGCTAATCAAAGAGTAATTCAGGAATTGACAGACCGGGTAGAGAATACACAAAGATCACTAAAGGCATTCATGGAATCCATTAACAAAGAGCTGAAGGAAGTCAGGGAGACCACAAAGGGAATGCTGAATGGAACCCAACAGAAGGAATGGGAGTCCAAAGAAACCATCACCAATCAACTAAGTGATTTGAGAACAAACACTGAACACCAAATTAAGGAAGTAAAGAAATTCATACAAGACCTAAAACAGAGCTTCAACACAGAACTTGAAGCCATCAATGTTGACCAATTAGAAGGAAAAGAGATAAAAGACAAAGTAGAGAGTCTTGACAGCAGGTTAGCCCATGCAGAAGATCGAATCTCAGGGATTGAAGACAGCCTAGATATTATAGAGAAAGAACATACAACCATCGAAGACAAGTCCAAGAAAGATGATAGGTCTATCCAACACCTGGAAGACACCATCAGAAGGCCCAATCTAAGGATAATGGATGTAGAGGAGCACCTAGAAACAGAAGTTAATGGTCTAGGAAATTTGTTTAACAGGATCCTAGCAGAGAACTTCCCAAACATACAAAAAGATAGGCCTATTCAGATACAAGAAGCTTTTAGAACCCCAAATAGACCAGACCAGAATAGGACATCCCACCGTCACATTATAATCCACACAGGATCAACCCAGACCAAGGAAAAGATCCTTCAAGCTGTCAAGGAGAAAAGGTTAATCACCTATAAAGGGAAACCAATTAGATTTACCTCAGATTTCTCAGCAGACACAATCAAAGCAAGAAGAGCCTGGAATGACGTATGCCATGCCCTAAAAACAAACAACTATCAACCAAGAATACTGTACCCAGCTAAACTCTCCTTCATAACTGAAGGCCAAATAAAAACCTTCCATAGTAAACAAACATTGAAAAAATACATCTCCAACAAACCAGCCCTACAAAAGATTCTTAAAGATGTCCTACACATAGAAAACCAGCAAGACCGCAACAAAGGCCAAGAAACTACACCCAAACTGAGAATCCAAGAACCTTAGGAAAAACCCAGTTGTCGCAGCCCCCAAGAAGGTGGATAACATGGCAGGAACTCCCAAATACCTCTCAGTCCTATCTCTTAACGTTAACGGACTGAACTCTCCAATTAAGCGACATAGACTCTCTAGTTGGATTAAAAAACATGACCCTTCTATCTGCTGCCTGCAGGAGTCACATCTTGCCCGTAAAAACAAACACATTTTCAATGTTAAAGGCTGGAACAAAATCTACCAAGCAAACGGCCCTCATAAACAGGCGGGAGTTGCAAGCCTAATATCAGATAAAATAGACTTCAAATTAAAAATCGTGAGAAGAGATAAAGAAGGTCGCTACATATTAATTAAAGGATCTCTCCTTCAGGAGGATATTACAATTCTAAATATCTATTGGCCAAACAATGGAGCACCCAAATTTATCAAAGAAACACTACTTTCCCTCAAATCCCATATAGATCCAAAGACATTAATTGTTGGGGATTTTAACACACCACTCTCCCCACTAGATAGATCAACTCGGCAAAAACTCAACAGAGAAACCGCAGATCTAAACAGCTGCATAGATCAACTAGACTTAACAGACATTTACCTAACATTTCACCCAGCAGCATCAGAATACACGTTCTTCTCAGCAGCACATGGAACGTTTTCTAAATTAGACCACATTTTAGGCCACAAAGCAAACTTGTCTAAATTCAGAAACATTGAAGTTATACCTTGCATTCTCTCTGACCACAAGGGAATAAAATTAGAACTCAACACCAAAAGCCACCAAAGAAAGTCCGGTATCACATGGAGGCTGAACAACACACTGCTGAATCATGAGTGGGTCATGGAAGAGATTAGAAAGGAAATTCAAATGTTCATGCCATTCAACAAAAATGAACACACAAATTACCAGCTCCTCTGGGACACAGCAAAGGCAGTACTCAGAGGCAAATTTATAGATCTGAGCTCCTATATCAACAAATTGGAGAGATCTGAAACTCACAATTTAATGACACATCTAAACATCCTTGAAAAAGAGCAGCAAGATAAACCCCAATCCAGTAGACGGAAAGAAATAATCAAAATTAAATCAGAATTAAATGAATTAGAATCCAAAAAAACTATAGAAAGGATCAACAAAACAAAGAGTTGGTTCTTCAAAAAACTTAACAAAATTGACAGACCCTTAGCAAACCTTATCAGAAAAAGGAGAGAACACACCCTAATTAATAAACTCAGACTTGAGAATAGAAACATCACCACGGAAACAACAAAGGTTCAGAACTTTATAAGGGAATACTTCTCAAAACTTGATGCTAATAAGTTTGACAACTTGACAGAAATGGACCTTTTCCTAGCAAATATTGACATGCCAAAACTAAACCAAGATGAGATAAACCAGCTTAACAGGCCCATATCAAGCATTGAAATAGAAACAGCAATAAGAGACCTCCCAGCTAAGAAAAGTCCAGGACCAGATGGTTTTATAGCGGAATTTTACAAAGCCTTCAAAGCAGAGCTCACATCAATACTCCGCCAACTCTTCAATGAAATTGAAAGAGAAAGCTCACTACTGAACACATTCTATGAAGCCATCATAACCCTCATCCCAAAACCAGGCAGGGACTCATCAAAGAAAGAAAACTATAGACCCATTTCTTTGATGAACATTGATGCAAAACTTCTCAACAAAATTTTGGCCAATCGACTTCAACAATTCATCCAAAAAATCATACACCATGATCAAACAGGATTCATTTCAGGGATGCAAAGCTGGTTCAATATACGCAAATCAATTAATATTATTCATCACATCAACAGGAGCAAGAATAAGTACCACATGGTTATCTCAATAGATGCAGAAAAAGCATTTGACAAGATCCAACACCCCTTAATGATGAAGGTTCTGGAAAAATTAGGAATCCATGGATCATTCCTCAATACAATAAAGGCTGTATATGACAAACCTACAGCCAGCATTATACTCAATGGTGAAAAACTAAAGCCATTTCCTCTTAACTCAGGAACAAGACAAGGATGCCCACTCTCTCCACTTCTCTTCAATCTAGTATTAGAATGCCTAGCTACAGCAATAAGACAAGATGCAGACATAAAGGGGATCCAAATAGGGAAAGAAGAAATAAAACTCTCCCTCTTTGCAGATGACATGATCTTGTATTTAAAGAATCCCATAGACTCCACTCCCAAATTACTCAAGCTGATGCAAAACTTTGGCAAAGTAGCAGGTTATAAAATATACCGCCAAAAATCAATGCATTTTCTATATGCCAACAATGAGAAAAGCGTTGCTGAAATTAGGAAAGCAACTCCATTTGTAATAGCCCCACAAAAAATAAAATACCTAGGAATTAACTTAACCAAAGTAGTGAAAGACCTCTATGATGAAAACTTTAAAATCTTGAAAAAGGAAATCAACAGAGAACTTAAAAAATGGCACAACCTCCCATGCTCCTGGATTGGCAAGATTAACATCGGGAAAATGGCAATACTTCCCAAGTCTATCTACAAATTCAACGCCATACCTTTCAAAATTCCATCCTCATTCTTCAAGGAAATAGAAGAGGCAATCCAATAATTCATATGGAACAATAAAAGACCCCGAATAGCAAAAACGCTCCTCAACGGAAAGAACACTGCTGGAGGAATATCAATACCAAATTTCAAACTCTACTATAAAGCCATAGTAATCAAAACAGCTTGGGATTGGCAAAAGAACAGACCTCAGGACCAAAGGATTAGAATTGAAAACCCAGAAATGAACCTACAGACCTATAGCCATCTAATCTTCGATAATGAAGCTAAAACAATAGAATGGAAGAAAGACAGCCTCTTCAGTAAATGGTGCTGGCAAAATTGGTTAACTACATGTAGAAAACTAAATCTAGATCCTTATATATCACCCTGTACCAGAATCAACTCCAAATGGATCAAAGACCTTGAACTCAAAGCAGACACTCTGAAAACCTTACAGGATGGAATAGGAGAAACCCTAGGTCTCCTTGGCACAGGCCAAAATTTTCTGAATAGAGACCCGGAAGCACAACGAATCAAAGAAAGGTTGGATAAATGGGATTGCATAAGGTTGCAGAGCTTCTGCAGGGCAAATGACATAGCTGGCAAGATCAATAGAAAGCCCACCGATTGGGAGAAGATCTTTACTAGCCATACAACCGACAAGGGTCACATATCTAAAATATAATTGGAACTCAAAAAATTAAACCACCCAACAACAAATCCTCAAAGAAACAACTGCCCAATAAATAAGTGGGCCAAAGACTTAAAGAGAAGCTTCTCTGAAGAAGAAAGAAGGATGGCCAATAGACACATGAAGAAATGTTCAACATCCCTAGCCATAAAAGAAATGCAAATCAAAACAACATTGAGATATCACCTCACTCCAGTTAGAACAGCAAAAATCAAGAACTCTAACAACAACAGATACTGTAGGGGATGTGGACAGAAAGGAACCTTACTTCATTGTTGGTGGGAATGTAAACTTGTCCAACCACTTTGGAAAGCAGTATGGAGGTTCCTCAAAAGACTTCACATAGATCTCCCCTATGATCCAGCAATCCCACTTTTGGGCATTTACCCAAATGTTTACAAACAAGACCACACTAAAGCTACCAGCACAACTATGTTTATTGCAGCCTTATTTACCATAGCTAAGATATGGAACCAACCCAGATGCCCCTCAGTAGATGAATGGATCAAGAAAATGTGGTATATATACACAATGGAATTCTATGCCTCCATCAGAAAGAATGACATTTCCCCATTTGTTACGAAATGGAAAGGTTTGGAAAAAATTATATTAAGTGAAGTAAGCCAGGCCCAAAGAATCATAGGTCCCATGGTTTCCCTTATTTGCAATATCTAGTATAGGTATGAGTCAAGCGGAAAAGTTCAAATAATGTGATGTTAGGAAAATGAACCCTTAAATAGGTATTTTAATGTTTTCGTTTCTTTCATGCATGTGTTTCTAACGCATTTATAAGATTATTTCTTTGTTGCTTTGTATGTCCCTCCCCCACAGTGTAACCCCCGCTTTCACTATATTTGATGTCAGTATAACATGTGGAGGAGATGGGGACAAACAAGTCGTTTAAGGATCCAGGTGGACCTGTTGCAACAATGAGAAGTACAAAATGTCATGTCAAAACCAGCTTTACAATGTCGGTGTGGGGGGTGACGGGGGTATAATTAGTTGTGGGGAGGGGGGAGGCTGGGAAGGGATGTGAAGGGTAAACAAAGGAGGAGGCTGCAATGCTTGGTAAGAAATGTATGCATTATCCTGCCCACGTAATTGTAGCCCCTCTGTACAGTATGTTCTCAAATAAAATAAAATAAAATTGTAAAAAATTAAAAAAAAAAGAAATAGAGATGGAAATAAAGAATAATGGTACTGTTCCTATATTAACATGTGAAAAATAAACAGAGCAGAAAAATAAAAAATAAATAAAAAATAAAAGTCACTGCTAAAGAAAAAAAATATGACTTCAATGGGTAAGTTTAAATAGAAGCAGGATAGACGCATTGAAAGGCAATAGCAATATGCAATAAATAGTTTTATAATGCTCGTTAAATGCCTAAACAAAGTTAGATTATACACCACCCTGTGTCATAACACTTTCCAAAGGAGTCAGAATGGAAACAATAGAGAAATACGAGGTCTCTTAGAACAGGTTGAAACTTTCCATTACGGATGCACAAATGCATCAAGCCAAAGAAAGGTTAGACAAAGTCTATAAATTGAACCTGCCTGCTTCTTTATACCAAAGAATATAGCTATGTAGGAAAAAAGGAAGCCAAAAGTACTGGGAGAAAATCTTCACTAGCTAAGAAAGAGAAAAGTGTCTTAGTGCTGAAATATAATCAACATTCAACAATATATAGCCCAAAGAAACCTGAACTATAAGCCCACACTATGAAAGAAATCTAGTAAAGAGAGACTTTAATGATGGCTAATTGAGAATGGCCTAAGGAAATATGAAGAAATGCTCACAAAATCTGATAATAAAAAAAATAAAGGCAAATGAATTCAACATTGAAATTCCACCATATTCCATTAGAATGGCAAAGTTATGTTCATTGCAGAGGGAAAATCAGGAACCACTCCAGATGCCTGAATGTAGATTAATGGATCAGTAAATGTGGGGTATAAACACATCAGAATTCTACTTTCCATTAGAAAGAATGGCACAGTGCCCTTTGTAAGGAAATGCAAAAATTGTAAAAAAACAAACAAACATGAATTAAAGTTTGCCAGACCCAACGAACATAGACTCCATAGATTCTCTTATTTCTAAAAACTTGTATATGCCCATTTTAGTCCTAGAATAGGATCACAATAGCTTAATAATAATGTACATACGATCATAGAATATTAGGTTAAACAAAACAAGCTGTGAAATACAAAAGCAGTTGGTTTCACTTTCTTGATTTTTTAAAATGTGCTAAGTGAATCTACTTCTCTTTACTTGCCTTTTTCCTTTAGTTTATGTTTTATACAATGTTGCCACTGTATTGGATTTTGTTACCTACTGTATTTCATGTAATTTGATGAGAATTAGGCATGTGCAAAAATGACCATACAAGAAGATGTTAAATGAAATGAACCCCTAGATAGGGACACAACTTATTTCTACTTTCTTGCTATTGTTTCTCATGATTCTAAACTCTTGTATGTGATTTGTTTTTCTTCAATGTTCTTCCCCAATTTTATCCCTGTTTTCATTGTATTTGATGACAGTGGCCTTCCTCTTACATATATTTTTTTTTCTACATTGTGGAGGGAAGGGAAATAATAAAACGCTGGAACAGAATACTAGTTGATGTATTGTAACAATGAGATGTACAAGACTTTAAATTTCACAATTTTAGGGTGTGGGGGACAAGGGGAAGTAGGGGAAGTAAAAATGCTCGATAAAAAAATGTACTCATTACCTTAATCATGTAATTCTAACCCCACTCTACACAATTTTTAAAATAAAAAGTATTTTTAAAAAGAACTGAATTAAACTTATTAGCATAAAGTTTTGAGAAGTATTCCCTTATAATGTTCTGAATATTGGTTGTTTCCGTGGTGATGTTTCCATTCTCATGTCTGAGTTTATTAATTAGGGTGTGTTCTCTCCTTTTTCTGATAAGGTTTGCTAAGGGTCTGTCAATTTTGTTAAGTTTTTCGAAGAACCAACTCTTTGTTTTGTTGATTCTTTCTATAGTTTTTTTGGATTCTAATTCATTTAATTCTGATTTAATTTTGATTATTTCTTTCCGTCTACTGGATTGGGGTTTATCTTGCTGTTCTTTTTCAAGGAGGTTTAGATGTGTCATTAAATTGTGAGTTTCAGATCTCTCCAATTTGTTGATGTAGGAGCTCAGAGCTATAAACTTGCCTCTGATTACTGCCTTGCTGTATCCGAGAGGAGCTGGTAATTTGTGTGTTCATTTTTGTTGAATGGCATGAACATTTGAATTTCCTTTCTAATCTCTTCCATGACCCACTCATGATTCAGCAGTGTGTTGTTCAGCCTCCATGTGATACCGGACTTTCTTTGGTGGCTTTTGGTGTTGAGTTCTAATTTTATTCCCTTGTGGTCAGAGAGAATGCAAGGTATAACTTCAATGTTTCTGAATTTAGACAAGTTTGCTTTGTGGCCTAAAATGTGGTCTAATTTAGAAAACGTTCCATGTGCTGCTGAGAAGAACGTGTATTCTGATGCTGCTGGGTGAAATGTTAGGTAAATGTCTGTTAAGTCTAGTTGATCTATGCAGCTGTTTAGATCTGCGGTTTCTCTGTTGAGTTTTTGCCGAGTTGATCTATCTAGTGGGGAGAGTGGTGTGTTAAAATCCCCAACAATTAATGTCTTTGGATCTATATGGGATTTGAGGGAAAGTAGTGTTTCTTTGATAAATTTGGGTGCTCCATTGTTTGGCCAATAGATATTTAGAATTGTAATATCCTCCTGAAGGAGAGATCCTTTAATTAATATGTAGCGACCTTCTTTATCTCTTCTCACGATTTTTAATTTGAAGTCTATTTTATCTGATATTAGGCTTGCAACTCCCGCCTGTTTATGAGGGCCGTTTGCTTGGTAGATTTTGTTCCAGCCTTTAACATTGAAAATGTGTTTGTTTTTACGGGCAAGATGTGACTCCTGCAGGCAGCAGATAGAAGGGTCATGTTTTTTAATCCAACTAGAGAGTCTATGTCGCTTAATTGGAGAGTTCAGTCCGTTAACGTTAAGAGATAGGACTGAGAGGTATTTGGGAGTTCCTGCCATGTTATCCACCTTCTTGGGGGCTGCGACAACTGGGTTTTTCCTAAGGTTCTTGGATTCTCAGTTTGGGTGTAGTTTCTTGGCCTTTGTTGCGGTCTTGCTGGTTTTCTATGTGTAGGACATCTTTAAGAATCTTTTGTAGGGCTGGTTTGTTGGAGATGTATTTTTTCAATGTTTCTTTACTATGGAAGGTTTTTATTTGGCCTTCAGTTATGAAGGAGAGTTTAGCTGGGTACAGTATTCTTGGTTGATAGTTGTTTGTTTTTAGGGCATGGCATACGTCATTCCAGGCTCTTCTTGCTTTGATTGTGTCTGCTGAGAAATCTGAGGTAAATCTAATTGGTTTCCCTTTATAGGTGATTAACCTTTTCTCCTTGACAGCTTTAAGGATCTTTTCCTTGGTCTGGGTTGATCCTGTGTGGATTATAATGTGACGGTGGGATGTCCTATTCTGGTCTGGTCTATTTGGGGTTCTAAAAGCTTCTTGTAACTGAATAGGCCTATCTTTTTGTATGTTGGGAAGTTCTCTGCTAGGATCCTGTTAAACAAATTTCCTAGACCATTAACTTCTGTTTCTAGGTGCTCCTCTACATCCATTATCCTTAGATTGGGCCTTCTGATGGTGTCTTCCAGGTGTTGGATAGACCTATCATCTTTCTTGGACTTGTCTTCGATGGTTGTATGTTCTTTCTCTATAATATCTAGGCTGTCTTCAATCCCTGAGATTCGATCTTCTGCATGGGCTAACCTGCTGTCAAGACTCTCTACTTTGTCTTTTATCTCTTTTCCTTCTAATTGGTCAACATTGATGGCTTCAAGTTCTGTGTTGAAGCTCTGTTTTAGGTCTTGTATGAATTTCTTTACTTCCTTAATTTGGTGTTCAGTGTTTGTTCTCAAATCACTTAGTTGATTGGTGATGGTTTCTTTGGACTCCCATTCCTTCTGTTGGGTTCCATTCAGCATTCCCTTTGTGGTCTCCCTGACTTCCTTCAGCTCTTTGTTAATGGATTCCATGAATGCCTTTAGTGATCTTTGTGTATTCTCTACCCGGTCTGTCAATTCCTGAATTACTCTTTGATTAGCTTCCTCCCGTCTGTGGGATTCCTGCAGTTCTCTTTGAGTGTTCTCTGCCTGCTCACGCCATTCCTCCCTTTCTCTTTGAGTATTCTCAAGTTGTTCACGCAAATCCTGTATCAGTTTTTGAGTAGCTTCCTCATGCTTATGATATTCCTGTATAAACTTCTGGGATGCCTCCTCTCTCTCCCTATCACTCTCATACAGAGTCCTTTGTACATTGTCAAACTTCTCATTTATCATGTTTGCTATTAGTGTTTGTAGAGCTATTTCGGAACTCTCCTCTGGATTATTCTTTATCTGTTCTCATCCCTGATTATCAAGATTGGGAATTGAGATACCCGAATTTGCCATTTTTCTTGTGTTTTTCCGGCTTACTCGGCCCATTTGAGATGAACATTGTACCAGTTTTGTGCTAGAACACTATCTTAAGGCAACCATCAACCAAAGTTTGCGTTTGTACAGTCAATAGTCTACAGATACAATCTAGTTCAACAGATACATCTATTCAACATCAAACAACTATATGTTAAAGGACTTCGAACCGCAGAAAAGAATTTGGAAAACCAGAAATTATTAGGATTAGGGAGAGATGTGGGTAAAAAATAGGAATAGATTGGTGTGGGGAGGCACAGGGAGAGTTAACTATGTCCTAATCACAATGCAGGAAATGGGTTGGGTAGGATGCAAGTAGAGAGAGAGAGAAAAAGAAGAGACGGAAAGGGGAATGAAGAGAGACCAGAAAGAAAATAGAAACGTAAAAATTAATGATATTATAAAGGTTAAAAGACCATCTATTTAGAGAGGAATGTGAATATGTTCAGAGAAGGGGAGGGACATAGAGGAGATGTGAAAAACTTTAAGGATGGGAAAGGGAGAAGAAAAGATCAGAAGTTCAGTAGAGCTAGACAAAAAACAAAAAGATAATTAAGAAAGAAAGAAAGAGAGAAAGAAGACAAGAAAAGAAAGGAAAACGCTCATTCACATATTCCTAAAATAAAAATTATAAGATGAGAAAAAAAAGTTACTGGAAAACAATTATTTTTTCAGAAGAGGCAAAAATTAAAGATTAATAAAAGTTTTAGAAGGGAAAAAATTTATATATATATATATATATATATATATATGTATGTATGTATATACATATATATAAGGTAACAAACAACAAAAACAAGCAAAAAAAAGAAAAGAAGAAGAAGAAAAAAAAGAAAAAAAGAAAAAAAGTCTTTTGATTTTTTTTTGGGGGGGGGAGGAGTGGGAAGAATCCTGTATCTCCCTTTTATCTGTAACCAGTCTCTTGTTGGAGTCTCTTGTCAGCTTGAGGTCCTGTGGCTTGATTGGTTTCTTAAGTCGGTTGGTTGGAAGAGGCAGAAAAATGCTCTGCTTTACCCAAGATTTTGAGATCCCCCTCCCAGGTTAGTTTTCTGGGAGGGTGATCTGCTTTGAGAATTACAAAAGAGGGGGAATGTGGTGATGAGGCTAGGTTCTGAGTAGAGTTGAGGCCTTTCAACAAACAGTAGCTTTTCGCCATTCTCAGGGTTTCTGTTTTTCAATTGATTGTGGTGGCTGCTAGAGGGATGGGCAACCTCTGCCTCTGGTTACCCAGTGAGGCAAGGCACTCCAATGGCTGTCGCCTGAGCTGGGTGACTTTTCCCAGGATGGAGCTGAGTCTGGCAGGTCACTTCGCCGTTAAGTTCTTGTGACCTGGTAAATGACTCGTTTTATTCCAAGGCCTGAGCTGGAGCTAGCAGCTCCTCCGAGCTTTGTCGGTATCCAAGATGGAGATCACTGGTGCTGGGGGGTGAGGGGTGGCCTTCCCTCCTCTGCTCCCTGAGAAGGAGTGAGGACGTCGGGCTTGTACTCATGCCGAGTCTTGGATCCTGGGTCGTCTCTGGTCTGCAAACAGCATGATGAAGATGTCTTCTCCTTGTCGGTTCTTGTTGGTGTTGAGTAGAATCTGCTCATCCGCTGTGTCTGGCTCCTTCGCCCCGGACTCTCTGTGTCTCAGGTATGACCCCGCCGCGACCATGCCGCCGCAGTGGCAGCTGATGTGTTTCCTTGGCTCCCCCTCTCTTGTCTAACTCTCTGTCCTGTGATGGCACAGTTGGTGTGATTCTCTGGCTTAGGACTGTTCACTGGAACTCTAAAACTGCTTTCTATGCGAGAGCATGTTCAGATTCCAGCTTCTCCTCCGCCATCTTCCTGGAACTCCTAATCTGGAAATAATTAAAAAGAATATTCATAGGATTGTTATAGATACAACAATTCTAAAATAATAATTGTCTACTGAGCCTAAAATTCTTTTCTGTTGTGTTTGTCTTGTATATGCAAAAATAAGCTAATTGCAAAATTAGATTTCAAAGAATTAATAGTATTTTCATTATTATGTTTGAAAAAGAGTTGAAGATGTACACTTGTGTTCCCATCAATGCTATCATTTACGTCTAATATTGTCTTTCTTAATTAAATTTTATTGTCATAGTGACCTACATAGGGGTATAATTATACAAGGTATGAGTTCAATGCTTGTAGAAATTGTTAACCTCTTCCTCATTTTTCTCTCCTTTTGCCATTATCCATTAACCCCAGTGTTGTACAGATCATATCCAAAATATTGTCTTATGAGTATTGTGTTATATAGGTTTCCCCATTGTCATTTGTCATGCAATATTATTTTCACAATAGTCATTGCATAAGTTCTATGGTGTAGATCTATCTTCTCACACTGTGTGTCCTGGTGAATACATAATCCTCCACAGAGTTTACAAAACTCTTGGAAATACATCACATTGATAAAATAAAATGGACTATCAGGAATTACAGACTTTCAAAAATCAGGAATAATGAAGAAATACAATACAATTTTACTATCTTGGGAAGTATTGTATTTATGATTTTATGTGACTTCTGTACTCATTTGCTCATTTCCTAAGCTCTTGCAGATCACACGGTGAAGCGATCTGTGTTCTTTGATGAGAAGACTAAGAGGAATTCATTCAACATGTATATGAATATTAAAAAATTGGAAGTAATATGATCCAAAATCTTCAACATAATTACCGTCAAAGCTGACCGATTAGAAGGAAAAGAGATAAAAAAAACAAAGTAGAGTGTCTTGACAGCAGGTTAGACCATGCAGAAGATCGAATCTCAGGGATTGACGACAGCCTAGATATTATAGAGAAGGAACATACAACCGTCCAAGACAATTCCAATAAATATAATAGGTCTATCCAACACCTGGAAGGCAGAATCAGATGGCCCAATCTAAGGATAATATTTGTAGAGGAGCACCTAGAAACAGAAGTTAATGGTCTTGGAAATTTGTTTAACAGGATCCTAGCAGAGAACTTCCCAAACATACAAAAAGATAGGAATATTCAGATAAAAGAATCATTTAGAACCCCAAATAGACAAGACCAGAATAGGACATCCGACTGTCACATTATAATCCACACAGGATCAACCCAGACCAAGGAAAAGATCCTTAAAGCTGTCAAAGAGAAAGGGTTAATCACCTATAAAGGGAAACCAATTAGATTTACCTCAGATTTCTCAGCAGAGACAATCAAAGCAAGAAGAGCCTGGAATGACATATGCCATGCCCTAAAAACAAACAACTATCAACCAAGAATACTGTACCCAGATAAACTCTCCTTCATAAATGAAGGCCAAATAAAAATCTTCCATAGGAAAGAAAAATTGAAACAATACATCTCAACCAAAGCAGCCCTACAAAAGATTCTTAAAGATGTCCTACACATAGAAAAACAACAAGACCGCAACAAAGGCCAAGACTGCACCCAAAATGAGAATCCAAGAACCTTAGGAAGAACCTAGTTGTGGCAGCCACCAAGAAGGTGGATAACATGGCAGGAACTCCCAAATACCTCTCAGTCCTATCTCTTAACGTTAACGGACTGAACTCTCCAATTAAGCAACATAGACTGTCTAGTTGGATTAAAAAACAAGACCCTTCTATCTGTTGCCTGCTGGAGTCACATCTTGCCCGTAAAAACAAACACATTTTCAATGTTAAAGGCTGGAACAAAATCTACCAAGCAAATGACCCTAATAAACAGGCTGGAGTTGCAATCCTAATATCAGATAAAATAGACTTCAAATTAAAATTCATGAGAAGAGATAAAGAAGGTCGCTACATACTAATTAAAGGATCTCTCCTTCAGGAGGATATTACAATTCTAAATATCTATTCGCCAAACAATGGAGCACCCAAATTTATCAAAGAAACACTACTTTCCCTCAAATCCCATATAGATCCAAAGACATTAATTGTTGGGGATTTTAACACACCACTCTCCCCACTAGATAGATCAACTCGGCAAAAACTCAACAGAGAAACCGCAGATCTAAACAGCTGCATAGATCAACTAGACTTAACAGACATTTACCTAACATTTCACCCAGCAGCATCAGAATACACGTTCTTCTCAACAGCACATGGAACGTTTTCTAAATTAGACCACATTTTAGGCCACAAAGCAAACTTGTCTAAATTCAGAAACATTGAAGTTATACCTTGCATTCTCTCTGACCACAAGGGAATAAAATTAGAACTCAACACCAAAAGCCACCAAAGAAAGTCCGGTATCACATGGAGGCTGAACAACACACTGCTGAATCATGAGTGGGTCATGGAAGAGATTAGAAAGGAAATTCAAATGTTCATGCCATTCAACAAAAATGAACACACAAATTACCAGCTCCTCTGGGACACAGCAAAGGCAGTACTCAGAGGCAAATTTATAGATCTGAGCTCCTACATCAACAAATTGGAGAGATCTGAAACTAACAATTTAATGACACATCTAAACATCCTTGAAAAAGAGCAGCAAGATAAACCCCAATCCAGTAGACGGAAAGAAATAATCAAAATTAAATCAGAATTAAATGAATTAGAATCCAAAAAAACTATAGAAAGAATCAACAAAACAAAGAGTTGGTTCTTCAAAAAACTTAACAAAATTGACAGACCCTTAGCAAACCTTATCAGAAAAAGGAGAGAACACACCCTAATTAATAAACTCAGACATGAGAATAGAAACATCACCACGGAAACAACCAAGGTTCAGAACTTTATAAGGGAATACTTCTCAAAACTTGATGCTAATAAGTTTGACAACTTGACAGAAATGGACCTTTTCCTAGCAAATATTGACATGCCAAAACTAAACCAAGATGAGTTAAACCAGCTTAACAGGCCCATATCAAGCATTGAAATAGAAACAGCAATAAGAGACCTCCCAGCTAAGAAAAGTCCAGGACCAGATGGTTTTATAGCGGAATTTTACAAGGCCTTCAAAGCAGAGCTCACACCAATACTCCGCCAACTCTTCAATGAAATTGAAAGAGAAAGCTCACTACCGAACACATTCTATGAAGCCATCATAACCCTCATCCCAAAACCAGGCAGGGACTCATCAAAGAAAGAAAACTATAGACCCATTTCTTTGATGAACATTGATGCAAAACTTCTCAACAAAATTTTGGCCAATCGACTTCAACAATTCATCCAAAAAATCATACACCATGATCAAACAGGATTCATTTCAGGGATGCAAAGCTGGTTCAATATACGCAAATCAATTAATATTATTCATCACATCAACAGGAGCAAGAATAAGTACCACATGGTTATCTCAATAGATGCAGAAAAAGCATTTGACAAGATCCAACACCCCTTAATGATGAAGGTTCTGGAAAAATTAGGAATCCATGGATCATTCCTCAATACAATAAAGGCTGTATATGACAAACCTACAGCCAGCATTATACTCAATGGTGAAAAACTAAAGCCATTTCCTCTTAACTCAGGAACAAGACAAGGATGCCCACTCTCTCCACTTCTCTTCAATCTAGTATTAGAATGCCTAGCTACAGCAATAAGACAAGATGCAGACATAAAGGGGATCCAAATAGGGAAAGAAGAAATAAAACTCTCCCTCTTTGCAGATGACATGATCTTGTATTTAAAGAATCCCATAGACTCCACTCCCAAATTACTCAAGCTGATGCAAAACTTTGGCAAAGTAGCAGGTTATAAAATATACCGCCAAAAATCAATGCATTTTCTATATGCCAACAATGAGAAAAGCGTTGCTGAAATTAGGAAAGCAACTCCATTTGTAATAGCCCCACAAAAAATAAAATACCTAGGAATTAACTTAACCAAAGTAGTGAAAGACCTCTATGATGAAAATTTTAAAATCTTGAAAAAGGAAATCAACAGAGAACTTAAAAAATGGCACAACCTCCCATGCTCCTGGATTGGCAAGATTAACATCGGGAAAATGGCAATACTTCCCAAGTCTATCTACAAATTCAACGCCATACCTTTCAAAATTCCATCCTCATTCTTCAAGGAAATAGAAGAGGCAATCCAAAAATTCATACGGAACAATAAAAGACCCCGAATAGCAAAAACGCTCCTCAACGGAAAGAACACTGCTGGAGGAATATCAATACCAAATTTCAAACTCTACTATAAAGCCATAGTAATCAAAACAGCTTGGGATTGGCAAAAGAACAGACCTCAGGACCAATGGAATAGAATTGAAAACCCAGAAATGAACCTACAGACCTATAGCCATCTAATCTTCGATAAGGAAGCTAAAACAATAGAATGGAAGAAAGACAGCCTCTTCAGTAAATGGTGCTGCCAAAATTGGTTAACTACATGTAGAAAACTAAATCTAGATCCTTATATATCACCCTGTACCAGAATCAACTCCAAATGGATCAAAGACCTTGAACTCAAAGCAGACACTCTGAAAACATTACAGGATGGAATAGGAGAAACCCTAGGTCTCCTTGGCACAGGCCAAAATTTTCTGAATAGAGACCCGGAAGCACAACGAATCAAAGAAAGGTTGGACAAATGGGATTGCATAAGGTTGCAGAGCTTCTGCAGGGCAAATGACATAGCTGGCAAGATCAATAGAAAGCCCACCGATTGGGAGAAGATCTTTACTAGCCATACAACCGACAAGGGTCACATATCTAAAATATAATTGGAACTCAAAAAATTAAACCACCCAACAACAAATCCTCAAAGAAACAACTGCCCAATAAATAAGTGGGCCAAAGACTTAAAGAGAAGCTTCTCTGAAGAAGAAAGAAGGATGGCCAATAGACACATGAAGAAATGTTCAACATCCCTAGCCATAAAAGAAATGCAAATCAAAACAACATTGAGATATCACCTCACTCCAGTTAGAACAGCAAAAATCAAGAACTCTAACAACAACAGATGCTGGAGGGGATGTGGACAGAAAGGAACCTTACTTCATTGTTGGTGGGAATGTAAACTTGTCCAACCACTTTGGAAAGCAGTATGGAGGTTCCTCAAAAGACTTCACATAGATCTCCCCTATGATCCAGCAATCCCACTTTTGGGCATTTACCCAAATGTTTACAAACAAGACCACACTAAAGCTACCAGCACAACTATGTTTATTGCAGCCTTATTTACCATAGCTAAGATATGGAACCAACCCAGATGCCCCTCAGTAGATGAATGGATCAAGAAAATGTGGTATATATACACAATGGAATTCTATGCCTCCATCAGAAAGAATGACATTTCCCCATTTGTTACGAAATGGAAAGGTTTGGAAAAAATTATATTAAGTGAAGTAAGCCAGGCCCAAAGAAGCATAGGTCCCATGGTTTCCCTTATTTGCAATATCTAGTATAGGTATGAGTCAAGCAGAAAAGTTCAGATAATGTGATGTTAGGAAAATGAACCCTTAAATAGGTATTTTAATGTTTTCGTTTCTTTCATGCATGTGTTTCTAACGCATTTATAAGATTATTTCTTTGTTGCTTTGTATGTCCCTCCCCCACAGTGTAACCCCCCTTTCACTATATTTGATGTCAGTATAACATGTGGAGGAGATGGGGACAAACAAGTCGTTTAAGGATCCAGGTGGACCTGTTGCAACAATGAGAAGTACAAAATGTCATGTCAAAACCAGCTTTACAATGTCGGTGTGGGGGGTGACGGGGGTATAATTAGTTGTGGGGAGGGGGGAGGCTGGGAAGGGATGTGAAGGGTAAACAAAGGAGGAGGCTGCAATGCTTGGTAAGAAATGTATGCATTATCCTGCCCACGTAATTGTAGCCCCTCTGTACAGTATGTTCTCAAATAAAATAAAATGAAATTGTAAAAAATTAAAAAAAAAGAAATAGAGATGGAAATAAAGAATAATGGTACTGTTCCTATATTAACATGTGAAAAATAAACAGAGCAGAAAAATAAAAAATAAATAAAAAATAAAAGTCACTGCTAAAGAAAAAAAATATGACTTCATTGGGTAAGTTTAAATAGAAGCAGGATAGACGCATTGAAAGGCAATAGCAATATGCAATAACTAGTTTTGTATTGCTCGTTAAATGCCTAAACAAAGTTAGATTATACACCACCCTGTGTCATAACACTTTCAAAAGGAGTCAGACCTCTAGGTTAAAAAAAAATACTCATAATGGAAACAATAGAGAAATACGAGGTCTCTTAGAACAGGTTGAAACTTTCCATTACAGATGCACAAATGCATCAAGCCAAAGAAAGGTTAGACAAAGTCTATAAATTGAACCTGCCTGCTTCTTTATACCAAAGAATATAGCTATGTAGGAAAAAAGGAAGCCAAAAGTACTGGGAGAAAATCTTCACTAGCTAAGAAAGAGAAAAGTGTCTTAGTGCTGAAATATAATCAACATTCAACAATATATAGCCCAAAGAAACCTGAACTATAAGCCCACTCTATGAAAGAAATCTAGTAAAGAGAGACTTTAATGATGGCTAATTGAGAATGGCCTAAGGAAATATGAAGAAATGCTCACAAACTCTGATAATAAAAAAAAAAAGGCAAATGAATTCAACATTGAAATTCCACCATATTCCATTAGAATGGCAAAGTTATGTTCATTGCAGAGGGAAAATCAGGAACCACTCCAGATGCCTGAATGTAGATTAATGGATCAGTAAATGTGGGGTATAAACACATCAGAATTCTACTTTCCATTAGAAAGAATGGCACAGTGCCCTTTGTAAGGAAATGCAAAAATTGTAAAAAAACAAACAAACATGAATTAAAGTTTGCCAGACCCAACGAACATAGACTCCATAGATTCTCTTATTTCTAAAAACTTGTATATGCCCATTTTAGTCCTAGAATAGGATCACAATAGCTTAATAATAATGTACATACGATCATAGAATATTAGGTTAAACAAAACAAGCTGTGAAATACAAAAGCAGTTGGTTTCACTTTCTTGATTTTTTAAAATGTGCTAAGTGAATCTACTTCTCTTTACTTGCCTTTTTCCTTTAGTTTATGTTTTATACAATGTTGCCACTGTATTGGATTTTGTTACCTACTGTATTTCATGTAATTTGATGAGAATTAGTCATGTGCAAAAATGACCATACAAGAAGATGTTAAATGAAATGAACCCCTAGATAGGGACACAACTTATTTCTACTTTCTTGCTATTGTTTCTCATGATTCTAAACTCTTGTATGTGATTTGTTTTTCTTCAATGTTCTTCCCCAATTTTATCCCTGTTTTCATTGTATTTGATGACAGTGGCCTTCCTCTTACATATATTTTTTTTTCTACATTGTGGAGGGAAGGGAAATAATAAAACGCTGGAACAGAATACTAGTTGATGTATTGTAACAATGAGATGTACAAGACTTTAAATTTCACAATTTTAGGGTGTGGGGGACAAGGGGAAGTAGGGGAAGTAACAATGCTCGATAAAAAAATGTTCTCATTACCTTAATCATGTAATTCTAACCCCACTCTACACAATTTTTAAAATAAAAAGTATTTTTAAAAAGAACTGAATTAAACTTATTAGCATAAAGTTTTGAGAAGTATTCCCTTATAATGTTCTGAATATTGGTTGTTTCCGTGGTGATGTTTCCATTCTCATGTCTGAGTTTATTAATTAGGGTGTGTTCTCTCCTTTTTCTGATAAGGTTTGCTAAGGGTCTGTCAATTTTGTTAAGTTTTTTGAAGAACCAACTCTTTGTTTTGTTGATTCTTTCTATAGTTTTTTTGGATTCTAATTCATTTAATTCTGATTTAATTTTGATTATTTCTTTCCGTCTACTGGATTGGGGTTTATCTTGCTGCCCTTTTTCAAGGAGGTTTAGATGTGTCATTAAATTGTTAGTTTCAGATCTCTCCAATTTGTTGTTGTAGGAGCTCAGATCTATAAACTTGCCTCTGAGTACTGCCTTTGCTGTGTCCCAGAGGAGCTGGTAATTTGTGTGTTCATTTTTGTTGAATGGCATGAACATTTGAATTTCCTTTCTAATCTCTTCCATGACCCACTCATGATTCAGCAGTGTGTTGTTCAGCCTCCATGTGATACCGGACTTTCTTTGGTGGCTTTTGGTGTTGAGTTCTAATTTTATTCCCTTGTGGTCAGAGAGAATGCAAGGTATAACTTCAATGTTTCTGAATTTAGACAAGTTTGCTTTGTGGCCTAAAATGTGGTCTAATTTTGAAAACGTTCCATGTGCTGCTGTGAAGAACGTGTATTCTGATGCTGCTGGGTGAAATGTTAGGTAAATGTCTGTTAAGTCTAGTTGATCTATGCAGCTGTTTAGATCTGCGGTTTCTCTGTTGAGTTTTTGCCGAGTTGATCTATCTAGTGGGGAGAGTGGTGTGTTAAAATCCCCAACAATTAATGTCTTTGGATCTATATGGGATTTGAGGGAAAGTAGTGTTTCTTTGATAAATTTGGGTGCTCCATTGTTTGGCGAATAGATATTTAGAATTGTAATATCCTCCTGAAGGAGAGATCCTTTAATTAGTATGTAGCGACCTTCTTTATCTCTTCTCATGAATTTTAATTTGAAGTCTATTTTATCTGATATTAGGCTTGCAACTCCCGCCTGTTTATGAGGACCGTTTGCTTGGTAGATTTTGTTCCAGCCTTTAACATTGAAAATGTGTTTGTTTTTACGGGCAAGATGTGACTCCTGCAGGCAGCAGATAGAAGGGTCATGTTTTTTAATCCAACTTGAAAGTCTATGTCGCTTATTTGGAGAGTTCAGTCCGTTAACGTTAAGAGATAGGACTGAGAGGTATTTGGGAGTTCCTGCCATGTTATCCACCTTCTTGGGGGCTGCGACAACTGGGTTTTTCCTAAGGTTCTTGGATTCTCAGTTTGGGTGTAGTTTCTTGGCCTTTGTTGCGGTCTTGCTGGTTTTCTATGTGTAGGACATCTTTAAGAATCTTTTGTAGGGCTGGTTTGTTGGAGATGTATTTTTTCAATGTTTCTTTACTATGGAAGGTTTTTATTTGGCCTTCAGTTATGAAGGAGAGTTTAGCTGGGTACAGTATTCTTGGTTGATAGTTGTTTGTTTTTAGGGCATGGCATAAGTCATTCCAGGCTCTTCTTGCTTTGATTGTCTCTGCTGAGAAATCTGGGGTAATTCTAGTTGTTTTCCCTTTATAGGTGATTAACCTTTTCTCTTTGACAGCTTGAAGGATCTTTTCCTTGTTCTGGGTTGATCCTGTGTGGATTATAATGTGACAGTGGGATGTCCTATTCTGGTCTGGTCTATTTGGGGTTCAAAAAGCTTCTTGTATCTGAATATTCCTAACTTTTTGTATATTTGGGAAATTCTCTGCTAGGATCCTGTTAAACAAATTTCCTAGAACATTACCATCTGTTTCTAGGTTCTCCTCTATACCCATTATTCTTAGATTGGGCCTTCTGATGGTGTCTTCGCGGTGATGGATAGACCTATCATATTTCTTGGACTTGTCTTGCATGGTTGTATGTTCTTTCTTTATAATATCTAGGCTGTCTTCAATCCCTGAGATTCGATCTTCTGCATGGTCTAACCTGCTGTCAAGACTCTCTACTTTGTTTTTTTTTTTTAATATCTTTTCCTTCTAATTGGTCAGCTTTGATGGTAATTATGTTGAAGATTTTGGATCATATTACTTACAATTTTTTGAATATTCATAAACTTGTTGAATGAATTCCTCTTAGTCTTCTCATCCAAGAACACAGATCGTTTCACAGTGTGATCTGCAAGAGCTTTGGAAATGAGCAAATGAGTACAGAAGTCACATAAAATCATAAATACAATACTTCCAAAGATAGTAAAGTTGTATAGTATTTCTTCATTACATCCTGATTTTTGAAGAAAATCTGTAATTCCAGATAGTCCATTTTATTTTATCAATGTGATGTATTTCCAAGAGTTTTGTAAACTCTGTGGAGGATTATGTATTCACCAGGACACAAAGTGTGAGAAGATAGATCTACACCATAGAATTTATGCAATCACTAGTGTGAAAATAATATTGCATGACAAATGACAATGGGGAAACCTATGTAACACAATACTCATAAGACAATATGTTGGATATGATCTGTACAACACTGGGGTTAATGGATAATGGCAAAAAGAGAGAAAAATGAGGAAGAGGTTAACAATTTCTACAAGCATTGAACTCATACCTTGTATGACTATACCCCTATGTAGGTCACTATGACAATAAAATTTAAATAAGAAAGAAAGTATTAGACGTACATGATAGCATTGATGGGAACACAAGTGTACATCTTCAACACTTTTTCAAACATAATAATGAAAATATCTATTAATTCTTTGAATTCTAATTTTGCAATTAGCTTCTTTTTGCATATACAAGACAAATACAACAGAAAAAATTTTAGGCTCATTAGACAATTATTATTTTAGAATTGTTGTATCTATAACAATCCTATGAATATCCTTGTTAATTATTTCCAGATTACAGATGCATAGAAAGATCTTTTGCACAGAACATATATTAATATGTTTTTGTTAACAGTGAATTGTATTCTTCCCTTTTTTTATTATTTTTAGTACCAAATAAATCATTAAACAGTTAATGTTCAACACAAATTTAATGTGGATATGTATTCTCCACTCAAGGATGCACACTGATATTATAATGAGAACTTTCAACACATTTTTTAGACATGAATACTCTACTGCTAGAGCTTTGATATAATCATTCTATCACAGGTGATCACTGAGTAAGTGGGTGAAAATTGTATGATACCTTTAGATTGCAGAAGTTACTCATAGCAAAATAAAACCTACAGATAGGGAGAACACATGTCAAATTTTTAAAATACGTGATTTGTTAAAAACTCTATTGAACCTTGTTATAAATATAATTATACTATAGGGTGAAATTCATAAATTTTAGAAAATATTCTACACCTCAATACAACTGTGGTCAAGTGGCACTTCCACCTACCCACACCACACAAAACAACGGTATACTAAGCAAAGTTCCTCAGAAGTTCTTTGCCCACTATGAATCCCAATTTTAACACTATGTGTAATTACTTCTTTTTATTTTCTTACCACTTGAATGAATTACTGCTTACATTGAAGTTGATAAGCTGCACCTACTTTTGGATGCACATTGAACTATAATGAAAGTGGGGTTTTTGTTTATTTTTTCTGTTTGCCTTAGGACACAATCGTTTTGAAACCAGACTTTAATCTTCTCCTTTCATAACATTTCTTTTTTTTTTATTTCAAATCAGAATGCATTTGACAAGAACTTTTGAGGGGATTAAGTCATTGTGAATAGTAATAAATGTGAAGTTAACATTATACTTGAGGTCAATAGCCTTTCATTTTTCTGCATGTATTAAATTCTATCTTTGATAATAGAAAAGATCATCAATCTGTTACAGTTTGGTCGACAACATTTCATAATTATTACAGTTTAATGTCAAACAGTATATTCTTTGTATTAACTTTTTATGTCCTGTTCATATTTTCAGTATCGATCAGGGAACACTAATTTCCTTGGAAAACTTAAAAAGAACAAAATCTCACAATGCAATAATAGTCACATGTGTTAAAACTGCCTCTACTGCATTCCGATCAATAGGGCATTGGAATACCATAATCAATTTTTTTTTTCCTGTGGTTATTTTTTGTCTCTGTTTTTAAATCATTTTCTTCAAAAGATGACGTAAAGAGAAAATGCAAGGAAGACTAAAGAACGTTTTTGTCAAAAGATGATTAAGTTCTAGAAGCGTCTTTTTTGTGAAGCTCTTAATAAAATTATTGATGACTAAAGGAACTAAACAAGAAAAAATAATACCTAAAGATTGATTTATTGTGGGTTTATAGAACATGGAATGTGTAGAGATGTCTAGGCAGAACCATTTACAAAGAATCAATAGTTGCTGTGATGATGAAAAATGTGACACATCCATTCACATTATTCCTGTACTGAATATTCACACATTTCTCTTATACCGAATCGGAGTGTACCAATGCATACTAAAAGGAAATGGGACTTTGTCGTCCGAGTTCAGGCCGGAAGCCAGCACTTCCGTTGCCATATGCGAATCTCTGGCTGAGTTCTGTCAGTTCATAAAACGGAAGTGAGGTTTATGAGCCACATCACAATAACGGTGACCCCACCTAGAGAAATCATTATACAGAAGTAGCTGTTGCTGTGAAAAACCAACTAGTGGGACATCATCCGTCGTGGGGAGGAGGAGATCCTCACTTGTTTGGTGAATCCAGTTAACTGAAGGTCATAGGTAACAGTCCCTTGCCTTCTCTTCTTTCTTTTAAGTCTTAGATATGTAAATCATCTCTTTGGCTCCTGTATGTGATTAGAACTTTTCTCACTTTCTACCCCTGACATCCCAAATGTAGTTCTAATAATTTTGTCCAACTAGGCTGGCTTGTTCCATGGGAAAAGAATGAAAATTCTTTACTTTCTTAGACTTCAGAAAATAGCTATTTCCATTCTGGAGAACTTGAAATTTACTTTTATTCCCCTCACATTTATGTGCATCAAAGCAATCATATGTTTAATGTATGCTGGCTCTGGTTCACGGCCACTAGACACTGCACAACTGAAATTCAATACCCATTGAAAAAAAGCCCAATCTGAAACATTGACTAACGAGTCTCAATGATTCCTTTGCTTTGCAATACATATCTGCTCTAGGAAGCAGTTACTTGAATAATATTCCATACTGATCTTATAATCTAAATAGGATATCAAAGTATATCTGTGAGAATAGCAAATCCTCATTCAAATAATTGCATATGTTCAATAGGTTTTAGATATTTATACATTGTAATTTGGATATTGTTAACTCAGACATCCATAATTAAGAAGACCTTTACCAAATTCACTTAAAAGTTGTCATGATGCATCATCCTCTGATTTGATAAGGTAGAAAGGCCTGAAAAATACAAAATATTTTGAGTTCAAAAGTTATACATTTCCTTATCGTGTTATATTCTGTGAATTAGACAGGGAATATCCATGCATTTCAATTCAAGTGTGTCCAGCAACAAAACGTATTAGAGATGAATAGGTTTAACCCAGTTTTTCTTTTTTATATATCGCAGAGGAACCATATTTATGATTTGGTTTTGATGTATTTAGTCATGTTTCCTCTCAGAGTTTATTTTTTATCCGCAGGACTTGCTAATATTTATCTGCCTGTCACAATGGAAAAAGGTAAAAAAGTTTACACATTTCTTTGGGGAAATTATCTTAAATGGTCTTGTTCACACTATTTTTTGGAATAACAGAAAATATATTGATGGGAGCTGAGAGAATGGGATAATGAGATTTCTCCTGATTGAATCTGAAACTTTAGACATTTTGATAATTATTACTGTGACTTTTGATGTTCTAGATTGAAAAGTGAAAACGAATGTAAATGATGGGCATATTGGAGATTGAAATGTAAGAAAGCAATTAAATAAGCGGAGCTCAGTGGATGTATGCTCTCAGAAGATAAAACAAGCTAACAGTTCCACTTGACCTCATTGAATAATTTTTAACTAGAATAAATATTTTTCATAATGCTAAAAAGTAACAACTCCCTATTAGAAAGAGAATACATAAGAAATTAAATTCCAGAGTAATACTCTTTGTCAAATTTTGAATCTATATTCTCCAAATACAGATTCCTAAGTTATGCTAGAGAACATAAGGGAAATAAGATTGAAGACTTGGCATGTTCCCAATGCATTGATTTTCCCGAGGTGTTTTTCTCTTTCAGAGGAATGTGTGGATCCTGAGAGGTTATTGCAGTGTCCTATGTAAAAATCACAAAATCAGATCATGCAGGTTCCCATACCATCTTGTTAAATATAGAAAGGTAATGTTTCATTAGAACATGTTTATATTATGTAATTACTTTAGTTCATAGATCAATTTGCATATTGTTTTTAAGATAAATTGTGGGAAATGTACGTGAAAGATATGAAAGATTGTGGGCACAAATGGAATAGATTTTTCTATTTCTTTTGAAATCTCTTCAGCATGTAATGGAAAGTAAGAAAATCGAAGCCCAACTCGGTTATTTCTGGAGATGTATATCTCAATCTCTGTTCAAAAAAGAAAAAAGGCAAGATGTGTGCCCTTATGTTCAACTGTGTGTGCCATATTTCACAAAACGTAGAAGTGGTTTCCTTTTCCTCCCCAGTGCCTAATGGCCGAAATGTAAATTAATTTTATTATTAAATATTATTTTGTTAAAACAGCCTCTGTATTATCATATGGCCTAGAATTCAGTTTGGATAATTTAGGTATGATGCCATGGTTATAAACTGTTAACATGGGAGATGCAATGTGTCTCTTTTCTTTATTTAGGGTATTGATTAAAAACTTACTTTTAGTTTCACCAAATTTGAAGTTTCACAGAACTGTGGGGAGAACATTATGTTTTTCTTCTTATAAGACTGCTATACTAAGTTCCAGATCAAATGGGGCAATATCATTCTTTCTGATGGAGGCATAGAATTCCACTGAGTATAAATCCATTTTCTTGGTACATTAATTTAGGGAGGGGCATCTGGGTTGCTTCCATATCTTAGCTAGGATAAATAATGCTGCAATAAATCTAGCTGTGGTGGTATTTTTAGTGTGGTCTTGTTTGTTATCATTTGGGGAAATGCCCCAAAGTGGGATTGCTGGGTCATAGGAGAGCTGTATGTGGAGTCTTTCCATGAAACACCATGCTACTTTCCAAATTGGTTGAACAAGTTCACACTCCCAAAGACAATGCAGTAGGATTCCCTTCTGACCACATGCCCTCCTGCATCTGATGTTAGGAGAGTTCTTGAGTATAGCCATTCTATCTGAGGTGAGGTGGATAGTCAATGTTCTTTTGATTTGCATTTCTTTTATGGTTAGATGTGTTGAGCATTTCTTCCATCTTTTCTCTCCAGAGAGGTTTCTCTTTAATCTTTAGCTGACTTAATTATTGGGCAGTTGTTTTTTGAGTATTTGTTGTTGGGGGATTTAATTTTTTGAATTCTAGGTATATTTTAGATATGAGACCCTTGTCAGTTGTATGGCTAGTGAAGACCTTCTAATCTGTGGGCTTTCTATTGATATTGCTAGGTATGTCCTTTCGCATGCAGATGCTCTGCAGCTTCATACAATCCTATTTTCCAAACTTTCTTTGATTGTGTTTCTGAATCTCTATTACTCAAATTTTGGCCTGTGCCAAGGAGACCTATGTTTTCTCCTATTCCATCCTGTATGGTGTCAGGGTGTCTGTTTTAACTCAAAGGACTTTAATCTATTTGGAGTTGATTCTGATGCAGATTGATACATGAGGATCTAGCTTTAGTTTTCTACAGGTGATGAATCAGTTTTGTCAGCACCACTTACTGAAAATGCTAACATTCTTCCATTCTATTTTTTACCTCTTTTATGGAAGTTTATGTAGCTATAGGACTGTGGGTTGATTTCTAGGTTTTCAATTCTATTCTATTGGTCCTGTGGTCTCTTGTTCCCGTAGCAAGCTGTTTTAATTACTATGTTTTTGTAGTAGAGTTGGAAATTTGCTATTGGTATTCCTCCAGGACAATTCTTCTGTTGAGAATTGTTTTTGCCATTTGGGATCTTTTGTGGTTCCATATGAAATTTTGGATTGTTTCTTCCATTTCCTTCAAAAATGAGTTTGGAATATTGATATCCATCTTATTGAATTTCTAGATCGCTTTGGGAAGTATTGCCATTTTCAGGATTTGATCCTTCCTATCCAGGAACATGGGCGGTTTTTCCAATTTCTAAGTTCTGTTTAGATTTCCCTTTTCAGATTGTTAAAATTTAATCATGGAGGTTCTTCACTTCTTTGGTAAAGTTAATTCTTAGGTATTTTAATTTTTGTGGGGCAATTAGGAATGGAGTTGCTTTCCTGATTTCGGGCACACCTTTCTCATTATTGTTATTCATAAAAGCCATTTACTTTTAAGTGTGAATTTTATATGCTGCGACTTTGCCAAAGTTCCTAATGAGCTCGAGTCATTTGGGAGTGGAGTCCATGGGAATTTGTAAATACAAGATCATTCCTCTGCAAAGACGGAGCTTTTTTACTTCATTTTATGGATCCCCTTTATGTTTCTATCTTGTCTTAGTGCTGTTGTTGAGCATTCTAGTGCTAAATTGAAGAGAACTGGAGAGAGTGGACATCCTTGTCTGCTTCCTGAGTTAGACGGAATGGCTTTAAATTTTAATCATTGTGTAAAATGCTGGCTGTAGGTTTGTCTTTATTCTATTGAAGAATGTTCCATGGATTCCTATTTTTTTCCAGAGCCTTCACAATAAAGGAGTGTTGGATCTTGTCATTGGCTTTTCTGCATCTATTGAAGTAACCATGTGGTACATATCCTTGCTCTTGTTGATGTGGTGAATTATGGCAATTGATTTGTGTATATTGAACTAATTAATTTGTGTATATTTGCATCCCTGAAATGCACCCAGTTTGATATTGATGTATGATTTTTTGTATGAATTGTTGAATTTGATTGACCAAAATATTGTTGAGTAGTGTTAGTTCAATGTTTTTGAAAGTAATGGGTCCTTAATGTCCTTTTTTTAATGAAACCAGGCCACATTTTGGGATTGAGGATTATGATGCCTTCATACAAAGAGCATAGAAATCAAATTTTCCTTCAATTTCATTGAAGATGTCGAGGAGTACTGGTTTAATTCTACTTTGAAGGCCTTGTAGAATTCCATTGAAAATCCATTCTGTCCTGGGCTTTTCTTAGATAGGTCGTCTGTTATTGCTGTTTCTATTTAGATTGTTGATATGGGTCTGTGAAGTTGGTTTAACTCACTTTGGTTTAGTTTTGGCATGTCGAAATTTGATTGGATGTAGTCCATTCCTATAGTCCATTTCTTCCAGATACCAAAAATTATTAGCATAACGGTTTGAGATGTATTCCCTTATAATGTTCTGAATCCTGGTTCTTCCTGTGGTAATGTTTCCATTTTCCTCTCTGTTTACTTGGTGAGGTCTCTTCTTTTTCTGATAAGATTTGCTAAGACTGTCAATTCTTTAAATTTTTTCAAAGAAACTTCCCTGTATATTTTATTCTTTCTATTTTTTAAAAAAATTCTAATTCATTTCATTCTGATTTAATTTTAATAACTTCTTTCCATCTATGGATTGGGTTTATCTTGCCACTCTTTTTCAATTAGGTTCAGATGTCTCCATTAATATTGGTTTCAGATAACTTCAATTGTTCTGGATGGAACTCAGAGCTGTAAACTTGCCTCTGAGTACTGCTTTTCCTGTGTTTCCGAGGAGCTGGGAATTTGTATGATCATTTTTGTTGAATATCATGAGTAATTGAAAATCTTTTCTAATCTCTTCCATGACCCACTTGTGATATAGCAGTTTGTTGTTTAGCCTCCATGCGTTCTAGGGTTTTCTTTGGTGGCTTTTGATATTGAGTTCTAATTGTATCCCCTTGTGGTCTAAGGAAATGCAGGGTGTAATTTTTACCTCTTCTCAATTTTAAATTGTAGTCTAGTTTATCAGACATTAGGATTGCAACTTCTGCCTGTTGATGTGGGCTCTGTGCTTGGTAAATTTTAATCCAGTCTCTCCCTTCCAAATATGTTTATCCTTATGGGCAATGTGTTATTTATTCTTGGAGGCAGCAGATAGAATGATCTTGCATTTTCATCGATCTAAACAGTCTATGTTGCTTAATTGGAAAGTTAAGTCCATTAATATTAAGAGTTAGGACTGAGAGATGTAAATGTACTCATTAATTTGCCTAGGTACTAGTAAACCCTCTGAACAATATATTCACAACAAAAGATAAAATAAAATAAAAATGAAAAAAACAAAAAATGGTAGATAAAGAGTCCTTTGAATTTTGGGATGGGCGGGGGGGGCATCTTTTATGTAGCCTGTGTCTCTAACCTGTCTCTTCATAGAGTCTCTAGTCTGCTTTTGATGTTTGCTTTTCTGTTGCTTGATTGATTCCTTAAATCATTTTGTTTGATTAGGCAGAAAAATGCTCTGAATGTTGATGGAATTTATTGCTTTCCTCCCAGGATAGTGGAATAGCAGGGAGATTGGCTTGAGTATCTCAAATGAGTGAGATGCCTGTTACCTCTAGCTTGTAGTTTATGTGATAAGGCTAGGTTCTTGGTAGTGTTAAGACCTATGACCAATGATAGCTTTTCCGTGAGGACCTAGCTCCGAAAAAATTCACAGAGCCCAGCCTGGAGCCATTCTCAGTGTTTAGGTTTACTGAGTTTCAATTCTGTGTCTAGGATGCAATGGGGAGGGGCATATTCTGACTCTGTTTACCCAGTGAAAAAGGTCACTTTTCATGGGATGGAGCTTCTCTGCCTGGGCAGGGTGACTTTCCCCTTGGTGGAACTGAGCCTGGCAGTTCAGGTCAGGTACCTGTAACCTGCTAAATGGCTCTTGGTTTAAAGTTCTTCCAAAGCCTAGAACTAGCTGCTCAGCCAGACCTTTGTCAGTATCAGAGCTCTGGTGGTGGGGTGGGGCAGACTTTCTACAGCTGCTCTCTGAGGATGAATGACATGTCATGGTTCTACTTATACCAGATTCTTGGTTTCTGGGCCATCCTTGGTTTGTGATCCTTAGGATGAAGATTTCTACTCCATGTCAGTTCTGACTGATTGTGAGAAGGTTCTGTCACCTATGTCTCAGATTCTGTCTGTTAGTATGTTGGCCATGGCCACCACATCCACCACAACCTCTGCACCCACACCTACCAGAAAGTGCTCAGATATGTATCCTTGATGGATTTCCCTCTCTGGCCAAAATCTCTATACTGTGATGGCTCACTTAGTGCAATTCTCTAGCCCAGAAAATTTCTCTGGAACACTAAAACTGCATTCTCATCGAGAGATTTTCCTCCAGGTTCTCTTATGTACTCTTCCTCAGCTGTTCCAAAAAATAGGGGTTATTCTGTGGGGGAGGTATATACAATGGAACAAAAACCTCATGTGGTACTTTTGAAGCAATATGTTTGAACTGTAGCAAGAAAGAAAAATACACTTGTGTCCTTATCTTGGGGTTTCTTTTAATTAATATTTACTGCTTGTCTCAGACATATACTAGTTATTGCAAATAAGGAAACCATGGGACCTATGTTTCTTTGGGCCTGGCTTACTTCACTTGATATAAATTTTCCCTGTCTTCCGATTTGCTAACAAAATTGCCAATACCATTCATTCTGATGAAGATATAAAGCACTTTTGCCTCCTCCTTTGTTTCACCCTACCATCCCGTCCCTCCAACCTCCTAAACTACACTCCCAACTTCCCATCACCCCTCCTGAAATTGTAAAGTGCATTTTTTATGGTCCCATGTACATCACTTTTGAACATTTCTGCTTATCCTTAATATACACTACTTATTCTAACTAAGGGAAACAATGGACCTATGTTTCTTTGGGCCTGACTTCCTTCAATTAAAATATTTTTTCTGAATCTTACCATTTACTAACAAATGGAGCAATATCATTCTTTCTGATGGAGCCATGGAATTCCATTTTACATATAATTACCATATTTTCTTAATCCATTCATCTACTGAGGGACTTCTGAGTTGTTCCCATATCTTAGCTATGGTAAACAATTGTGGTTAATGCACAAAAGTGGAATTGCTGGATCATAGAGGAGCTCTACATATAATCTTTAGAGGAAACTCTATACTGCTTTGGGATACAGGTTGACCCATTCAACAATTATATATACAAGTAGCTATGTTGAAAATGAGCTTTACAACCTTAGCTATGAGGGCAGGAAAGGGCAGGAAGATTTGGGATGATAGGGAAGGAAGGGGTCATACAGGAAAACAAAGGAGGCAGTAACAATGATGTATAGGAAATGTACTTATTCACAAAATTCTAACTCTTCTGTACAGTATCTTTATAATAAAAATATGTATTTATAAAAAACAGGATGAACTAGCAGAGTACCCATAACGTGGTGACAAGCCCATGGTAGGCATCCTGCCCAAAGGAATCTAAAAAGAGAAAAATTGAAAATATTTCTTCATATTTGAACTTTTGTTACACAGAATCACCCTGATATTGCTGCCAGATTTGCTACTTGTCCCTTTAATGCTCGCCACCTGATTCCACGAGATCAACTCAGTGAACATATTGCAACTTGTATGCACAAAATTCTTGTAGTTGATGTAGGTAAGCCTTAAAAGGAAAACAGAAACTAAATCAATTTAGGCCATTTTCACCTACTCAGATGGTTGATTTCTGTTTATTTGTAGATAACATCAAATGGAACGGGAAACAAGACAAGTGTTCTAAAAATACATGGCCATATGTTTCCTCTGAGGAAGGCTGGGATAAAGGTACAAAGCTTGTTGATTTGCGCGCTGGGAAGGTGGCTCAGTGGTAGAGGGCTTACCTTGCATGCATGAGGCTCTGGCTTCAATTCCTCAGCAACATATAAGCAGAAAACAAAAGCTGGAAGTGGTGCGATAGCTCAAATGGTAGAGCACTAGCCTTGAGCTGAAGAGCTGGGGTACAGCGCCCAGGCCTAGAGTTGAGGCCCCACGAACGGATTCCTCCCCACTCCCCAAAAAAGCTTGTAGATTTTTCTGCATTTTCCATTATTGAATTACACCTTACCTTATGATATTGTATGATTTCTTCCTTTAGGAGTGAAATTAAAATCTATGTTCAACTTGCATTTTCTTCTCTGCTAATATCAATAACATATATGATCATATGCAGTCATAAATGATTCAAAACCTTGTCAAACATTTAAATGATTTGTTTTTGCACCTGGCTAAGAACTCATTCTTTTCCATGTTTATTATCCAGGAAAATGTTCCTCATAAGATTCTTAAGGCCGTTAAAGCTTGTTGTTTTTCTATATCAATAATGGTATAGTGTTAGAGCCCATCTAATCTAGCACCTCAATCGAGTATGTATTTCTATCTTTGGCAGAATCCTTGGAAGATCCTAGCCCAAGTTTTGTTTGGGGCACAATCAAACCTCTGGCGACAACAGGTAAAGAAAATGCTGTTTTTTAATGACACACTATTGTCTGTCAAAATTCAAAATGAAGAAATAGGATAAATGAACAACTAACTATATACCCAAGTATTTTGCTCAGTACAAATACAGTTTGTATTGCTCTTTGACTGGTGATCCTCTGATTGGTGGCAGGCAAATTCAAGGATAGTTTCACTAGAACCAAGAAGAAAATCACCCAACTTACATCATATCTGAATTACTTTATATGAATGTTCTTCTCATTCTCTCATAATCAATTTAAATCAGTAAAGCCATAGATAACCGTATTATGTTGGACCAATAGTTTTTGTCCTTATTTCCTGGTTTCAAGATTCACTCATCACATCAATTATGATAGTGTGAATGGCAGTATCTTCACCTGTTAATTGATAAATGTACGGACTGATTGGTGGGTTACCCTGTCTTCCTACTGAAATTGATTAATGAATATTTTAGAATTGACTATAGGATTTAAATTTAATCCATGAATTAGTATAAAATATTTGAGATTCTTGAGATGATTACAATTTGCATTTTGCAAAGATACATTTTAATAAAATGTGTTCATAGCTATTTTTTACGCAATAATTTGTACATGGATTTCAAATTTCTCATTCCTGAATAAAGATTGAATATATTGGATATGTTTTAGATTGGAAATTCATAATTAGATGTGTAACTACAAAGGTTTTGCTCTCTTAGTACTTATGAGATTGTTTAAAGAATTGTAATTGCTAGCATAAACGTCCTTCTAGATTCACAAAATAACAGTACACATTATTGTATGGAATGTGAAAAAATTTTCATCCTGATATACTAGATGGAAAAATTGAACAGTAATGGTTTTGCTTGGAATTTTTCATAAGCATTTATTTAACCCGGAATCATGTAATTTATCTTCCTGGCAAATATGTGACCTCATGCTTTTTATAAATGAGGTAATAAATTCAAATTGTATTGATATTGTCAAGTACTTTTTTCTGTTCTGTACATAAAAAAACAAGCTTATTCAACATTAGACCTAGGTGAATTTATGTGCGTCTGTCCTCACAATAGGGCCTCATATATTTTTCTCTCAAAAGGCAGTAAGCTCAGTAAGAACTTATATTCAAACGTCTGTTCTATGTCAAATGTATTACAATATTATGTGAAGGATGAATGGGCAGTTTATATAATGAAAAAGTGCTGTGGAAATGTAATGGGAATAGATAAATTCACGTTTGCATCTGGTGACAATTTTCTAATTGAGGAAGATTATGGAAATGACTGAAACTCATCATGTTTACAAACTGAACTGATCAATTTAGTAATTGAACATCAGGATACATTTATTCTTGTGGTTAGGGAGTTTGTCATCTGCTGTAATGCAGGGGAAAAAGATTATGTCATGTGAAATTAATTTGGGGTAGAAAATCACACTTGAGACCGACCAGGTGAAAATGTTGTTGATTCTAGCATCTCATGCATTTGACATATAAGGATCTAATTACAAATTAATAAAGAGAAGAATTTTTTTCAGATTCATTTCTGGAAATCACCTCCTCAAAATCAAATACTATAGAGAATCTTATCTTTAAGGAAAACCATTGTTGCTCATAGACCTGCAGTGTGCACGATTGTTGGGAACATGCAAACTCAAAAATCATTTGCAAATTTTGGATAACAAAAAAAAGAAGAAGCCTGGTACAGGTCGCTTAAGAAACTTAGAATGATGAAATCTGAGAATCAGTTTTCAAAGTACCTAACAAGAATAGTTTTCCCACTCTCATCACAAATCAACCACTTCAAAAATGGATGTGGCACTGTAGATCAAGTGGTAGAACATTAGAGTGGTGAAGAAATCAGGGACTCTGCCCAAGCCCAAAGTGCAAGGCCAGCGACCAACAAGAAGATTAACCAAAGACAGGAAGGTAATGACATATTCATCAACAATGCCACATATTTACTGGTTTTTCTGAAATCTCTGAATTTTTCCTTCCACATAAGAGCCACTTAGATTTTATGAACTCCCTACACTTACTATCATGTATTTTCTCTCCAAATTTCATACAAAAATGTTTGATGGGGCAGTGATATTTATTTATTTCATTGGTTATTAGAACACATAATGTGACCCCATGGGATTACTAATTCTATTCCCTTATGATAGTATTTCTTACTTATTTAATCATAGGTTTTCTGGCATCTAAAAAGTACATCATACTAAAGACCCTGAGAGAATCTGTGACAAAGTAGGAGGCCATGTTACTTGCTGAGTTTTCTCAAAGATTTATTCAAACCTAGTTTGTCATTATATATATGTGAGCTGATTTGTGTATGTGATCAGATATTTCTGTTGCCTGTCCAGTTGTAGGTGCAAGTTTTGTGTCTGTGTGTGTACAAACTGAAAAAGAGTACAGTTTTTCCTACTGTTTCAACACCCATATGTTGATACAGGACATATTTCTATGATTTTTGGAGTTTCTCCTGCCTTCTTTTGATTTAAACCAATTATGATAAAATTATTCACAGGTTATCAAGGATTTTTATGTGTCTTCCTTTGTAATAAGTATTGAATCATTGATTGGGCCGTTGGTATTCAAGCCCCTAACTGGGCTTGATCCCAGTGATATCTTCCCAACGTTGGTGTCCTTCAGGCAAAGAATTCTCAGAACCATATTTATTTGAGTAAGCAATGTTAAGGTAGAAATGTTACTCTTAGTCAATGGAAATTTTCTATGTTCATTTCAAAGTCCAATATTTCAGTATTCATACTGAGAGGTGACATGCATGTCGTTTTTAAAGGTCAATTATTTTTACAAACTGCTGAATATATTTACCTGATACCACTGCACAATGTGATTGTGACTTCACAATAGCATTTGTTTTGTCCACATATAAGAATAGAAAAGCTGTTTATTTGTTTGAGCCACGGATTATTTCTTGTAATTGTACCTGTATGTATTTGCATGGTATCCCTTCATATTTTACTTGCATACCCTAAAGCATGTATCCTTTGGTAGATTACATCTCATGAAACAATCACTCTTTGTGAATGCATATATTCACAATTATTGAAATGGAGATCAATTTATCATGTTGATTTACATTCATTGCAATAACATTGTATAGTAAAAACACTATGGATTTTGTTTTCTATACAATCACATGAATTATTTCTTCCTTTTTTCCTGGATGCATGATATATCCATGAATATTTAACAAGAGACCCATTTCAGAACGTGTGCGAAGACCTGGGTGAGCCTGAATTGGTGGTATTAGAAAAATTTTGATGAACTGGAAAATAATCACTCAAGTAATACAATAATTAGCATCACACTTCAAATGTTCAATGAAGTTTGAATGTTCTGAGACAGCGTGTCCACGTGTAATTTGTGAGGTTTGTTTACAATGATCAAATTTCTGTAGTAATGGAAGTGGAAGCAACCATGAAATTTTTTGAAAATAACTGGGGATGTGCTCTCACTAGTTTTTGAGTATTTCTCCAACTACTAGTAAAGTTATTGTTCCTATGGAGAATACAGGAATATATATTTAAGTATTTTCCATTGAAAGTAAAATAATATTTTTTCTTTATTTCTTGGCAGGAGTCATTCTATGAGCAAACCATGAGTTCAAACCATTTCCCATTGTACCATCTACATCTTACATTTATTACTATATTCTGATGCTCACTCAACCAAGTGACTTAATTTTGATTTCTACTACCTATTCACTCCCTATTGCCCCTTACCTTGAATCCAGAAGTAAACCCTGGTGTTTATGTCCTATTTGGAATTCACCATGTCCCTCTCCCCATAGACATGGTAAGGTTCGAATATAGAAACTTCAGTAATCAAATCGAAATCTAATTTGTTTCCCAATGGAGAATAAATCATACTTCATTTTTCACTGTCGTTGTTTGCCTGTGAAAATCATCTTCCATTTCATACATTGTTATAATTTTGAGCCTAATACATAACAAAACTGTAATGACATTAGACCTCTTACAAAAATCTTACACCATTTATATATTCCATACAGAATGTTCATTAAAATTTCAATGGGATTTTTCAACCAACATTCTGAAATATATTCCTTACTATACAATCTCGTCCATCTCAATGATTTCCACATGTAAACTCATCTAAAGAAGGATTCTGGGAGTTCCTCCTAAAAGCTGTGGCAGAACAAAACAGATTCATGGATGTGTACACAAACTACTATTCAAACCATATTCTTTTGAGGGGCCAAATTGCAACTTGTGAAGATGCCATGATTTTGTGCTAGAAGTGTGACATTTTGAGTGCGAGAGTGTGTGCATATTTTGGCAATTTCCCAATGTATTTCCAAAGTGTTCCAAGAAGAGTGGACTGTATCTGTCGAGTGAAACACAATATTATGGAAACATATTTGATGGCTATCTTCATATTCAACTTGTGTGGGATTTGCTCCACATATATAAGTTCCTACATATTTATACTGGACTTGGCAGTGTGGTCCAAAACCTATTTGATCCAAAATGGAATAGTTTTTGAAACATACTTTAGGAAAACTTATTGGTAGGCTCCTTTGAAAAAATAGAGTTGAATCTTTTGGATACAGATGCAGAAGTTAAAGATGTGTGAATGTTGCTCATATTTATCATGGTATTGAAAAGGGAGCATTTCTGATTATGGCCATCATTTGCAAATAGTGTATAATTTTAAATATTTATTGGTTTTCCTTCAGATATTGTGAGCAGGAATGCATTAAACACTAATTTGTGAAGGATAGTTTGGAACCTGTATACTCATGGAACCCTGGGCCTTTTCTAGTCTGGTAGTGATATGAAGAGGACAGGGTTATCTACACATGTCTGTGTATAGACTGCAACCCAATCTACATACGTATCCATTTGTAAACTTATGAAAACTAAAATCAATATATGTACCAATACCCTTCTTTTTCATTAAACTTATTGTCAATGTGATGTACAGAGGGATTATAATTATGAAGGTAAGGCAGTGAATCTTTTTCTTGTCATATGATATCCTATTCCTCATTTTTATAACAGTTTATTCAGCTTAAAATCGCTCCTTGATGTAACTGATGTAAAGGTAATTTTCTACATGTGGCCTTGTAAAGAATTTTATGGCAGTGGGTCCCCCATTGTCCTCTATGAAAAAATTTTGATTCCCCTTCTTTGCCCTATTCAAATTAAAGTTTCTACAATCCACCGGTTACCACACTCTAATATAGTGACAAGGAGAGAGAAATCCTATGAAAACTAAAGGAAATAAAGCAAGAAAAAGAAATTGTGGTTGTTTTTTTAAAAAAAAACACCATCAAAGATAAAACTTATGTTTCTTGGAGTTCATTTTGCTCACCATGAACTTCTTGTTCCTATATATCTACAAATTAAGCACTTGCATTCCTCTTCCAGGATGAAATTGGATATACACCAATTAAGACAAAAAGAGAAAGTAGGGCACCTATGTTTTAAAAGTCACTGCTAAAGAATAAAACTATGACTTCATTGGGTAAGTTTAAATAGAAGCAGGACAGACGCATTGAAAGGAAATAGCAATATTCAATAAATAGTCTTGTAATGCTCGTTAAATGCCTATAACAAAGTTAGATTATACACCACCCTGTGTCATAACACTTTGCAAATGAGTCAGACCTCTAGGTTAAAAAAAATACTAATAATGGAAACAATAGAGAAATACGAAGTCTCTTAGAACAGGTTGAAACTTTCCATTACAGATGCACAAATTCATCAAGCCAAAGAAAGGTTAGACAAAGTCTATAAATTGAACCTGCCAGCTTTTTTATACCAAAGGACATAGCTATGTAGGAAAAAAGGAAGGCAAAAAACTGAGAGAAAATCTTCACTAGCTAAGAAAGAGAAAAGTGTCTTAGCGCTGAAATATAATCAACATTCAACAAGTCAAATCCCTCAGCCCCAAAGAATCCTGAACGATAAGCCCGCTCTATGAAAGAAGTCTATTTAAAGAGAGACTTCAATGATGGCTAATTGAGAATGGCCTAAGGACATATGAAGAAATGCTCAAAAACTCTGACAATAAAAAAAAAAAAAGACAAATCAATTCAACATTGAAATTCCACCACATTCCATTAGAATGGCAAAGTTATATTCATTGCAGAGGGAAAATCAGGAACCACTCCAGATGCCTGAATGTAGATTAATGGATCAGTAATTGTGGGGTATAAACACCTCAGAAATCTACTTTCCATTAGAAAGAATGGCACAGTGCCCTTTGTAAGGAAATGCAAAAATTGTAAAAAAAAAAACAAACAAACATGAATTAAAGTGTGCCAGACCCAACGAACATAGACTCCATAGATTCTCTTATTTTAAAAACTGGTATATGCCCATTTTAGTCCTAGAATATTATCACAATAGCTTAATAGTAATACACATACGACCATAGAATATTAGGTTAAACAAAATAAGCTGTGAAATACAAAATCAGTTGGTTTCACTTTCTTGATTTTTTAAAATGTGCTATGTGAATCTATTTCTCTTTACTCGCCTTTTTCCTTTAGTTTATGTTTTATACAATGTTGCCACTGTATTGGATTTTGGTACATACTGTATTTCATGTAATTTGATGAGAATTAGGCATGTGCCAAAATGACTTTACAAGAAGATGTTAAATGAAATGCACCCCTAGATAGGGACACAACTTATTTCTACTTTCTTGCTATTGTTTTTCATGATTCTAAACTCTTCTATGTGATTTGTTTTTCTTCAGTGTTCTTTCCCAAGTTTTATCCCTGTTTTCATTGTATTTGATGACAGTGGCCTGCCTCTTACATATATATATGTGTGTGTGTGTGTGTATATATATATATATATATATATATATATATATATATATATATATATATATATATTACATTGTGGAGGGAAGGGAAATAATAAAATGCTGAAACAGAATACTAGTTGATGTAACAATGAGATGTAAAAGACTTCAAATTTCACAATTTTAGGGTGTGGGGACGAGGGGCGGTAGGGGAAGTAACAATGCTCGATAGAAAATGTACTCATTACATTAATCATGTAATTCTAACCCTTCTCTACACAATTTTTAGAATAAAAAAGTATTTTTTAAAGGAACTGAATTAGTTCCTGCTACCTCATAGTCAAAGTGGAAGTACATAGTAATTTTTGGATCAATGTCATATTAGTGAAAAAGCTTTCTCATAGGAGGACATGTCTTTAGTTGGTGATCAACAATTTTGAGGGGTCATTATGAAGAATTGTCTTCTACTACACTTTATGCACACAAATTTATGTCTATTTTATACTATATGAAATTCTGATTTCTTATTCTCATTCAAACTGCCATAAAAAGAATAAAATCTGCATTGGCAATTAGTGCACCCATCAGTCAAGACAGTATGGTAGGCACAAGCATATATCCTTCTAATTTATTATTTATGTATTTTTGTTTTTTTCAGGCATGGGGCTTGAATTCTGGACTTGGGCGCTATTCCTCAGCTCTTCCGTTCAAGAGGAATGCTCTACTGCTTGAACCACAGTGCCACTTCCAGTTTTCTAGTACTCTCTTGGAGAAGAGAGTCTCACGGAATTTCCTGCTGGGGCTTGGTTTGAGCCACTATCCTCAGATCTCAGCATCCTGAGAAAGTATGATTTCAGCATGAACCACAGAAACCCAGCTTAGTATGAACTTATTATATATGAGTGAGAAAGGGTAGGAAATCCACCAGATGTTCAATTCTATTGAACAACAGCAGAGTTCTCAGGAAATCAACAAGGGGAAAAATAGAGCATGCTGTGGAACCTTCGCTTTTAACATTTGTAACTGCAGGGAACAGTTGACTTATTATAAGTTGGGATGATGTTCATTATCTTGAGTAATCATGACAAAGATATTATTGTTCTATCATGATAGAATACATGTAGCCCCATCCTTAAGACACACTGCAAGCAAGTGACCACTGCTGTTGAGATACCTACTTGATGTTAGTCCTTCTCTCTCCAGAGGGTAAGGATTTCTTGTCGACTTAGTTGATCATTTCACTTGGACAACCCCAGAACGGATCAATTTATTTTCAATCTTCTAGCATATACTCATTTTTGTTTTTCAACCCCCTCTTGTACATAAATACCACACATTGTTCTCAGTTTCTCTAAATCACTGGTATGGTTTCTCACAAGTTCACTCTCCTATTCTATTTCCTTTATTTTACAGTAACTCCAATCCACTGACTACACAACTAAAATGATCTGTCCCTGTGTAAGCATAGTTGAAATCTGTGAAAGCGAGTCTCAATCTTCCCTAACTTTCCTCATATTATACATTGAATCATTCATAAGAACTTGGTGGGTCGGACTTCTTTCTGTTAATCCAGTTACAAAACTGAGCTATAGTTTGTGTAAATGACATGATACTGGTAAAGAAACCTTCATCCATTTCAACTTTGCAAGAATATTTTACTATGTTAGGAATTGTTATGCATGTTGCTTTTGGGTAAACAACATTCCATTCACAGAGCAGTCAAAGAAATGTTGGAAAAATGGGATTGCATGACATTGCAGAGCTTCTGCATGGCACAGGACATAGCTAATAAGATCAATTGAAAGCCCAGGGATTGGGAGCAGATCTTTACTAGCCATAAAACGGACAAGGATTTCATATCTAAAATATACTTAGAAGGTCTGGGAAGGTGGCTCCGTGGTAGAGCCCTTGCCATGCATGCCGGAGGCCCTGGGTACCATTCCTAAGCATCACAGACGAAAAGAAAAAAGCCAGAAGTGGCGCTGTGGCTCAAGTGGTAGAGAGCTAGCCTTGAGCTGAAGAGTTGGGGGACAGCGCCCTGGCCCAGACTTCAGGCCCACGTCTAGACCCCACCCCAAAAAATAATAAATAAAATAAAGTATTCTTAGAACTTAAACAATTGAATGGTCCAAAAACAAATCCTGAAACAACTGCCTGGTCAATCAGTGGGCCAATGAATTAGAAAGAATCTTCACTGAAGGAGAAATAAGAAAGGCCGAAAGATCCATGAAGAAATGGTCAACTTCTCTAGCCATAAAAGAAATGCAAATCAAAACAGCATAGAGATTCCACCTCACCCAGGTTGAATGCCTATAACAAAAGAATCTAATAACATATTCTGGTAAAAAGGGAACACTACTACATGGTAGGTGGTTATATAAACTTGTTCAACCACTTTGGAATGTAACATGGAGTTTCCTGAAATGACTCCACATAGAGCTCTCCTACACCCCAGCAAATACCCTTTTGGGCATTTAACCAAATGATCACAAACAAGACTATACTGTAGCTACCAACACTACTATGTTAATCATAGCATTAATTACCATAGCTAAAATATGGAACCAATCCAGGTGCACCTCAGTAAATGAATGGATCAAGAAAATGTGATATATATATATATATATGAATGATATATATATGAATTCTTTCTCTATGTATATGAATTATATATATATATATATATATATATATATGAATAGTATGCCTACAGCAGAAAGAATGGCTATCGCCCAATTTTTTAGGAAATGGAAACGTTGGAAAAATTATGTAAATTGAAGTAAGCCAGACCAAAGACACATAGGTCCCATGGATTCCTTTATTTGCAATAACTAATATAAGCTTAGGACAAACAAATAAGTCAAAGGCTTTTTCTCTCTCTCCCTGTCTATCTGTATTATTTATAATATATACTATATATATGTTGGTGGTAAGAGAAATGATCACAAAGTTTGGGACACAGTATTTTTTCTGTGCTATGGTTTTAATATATTTAAAATGAAGTATATAATTTTTTGGTTCTTTGATATATTCCTCTGCCACCCCTATTTTCACTGTATAATATTCCAGTGTCTTGCCTCCTGTATATACATTTGTCTTATTTGGTTAGGTGAAGGAAAAAAACAAATTGTTCAAATTTGGATAAAGGTTGACCCATTGTTACAAGGCGATGAGCAAGAATGTATGTGGCAAATGAAGTTTACAACCTAGGTGGGAGGGAGTAGTTGGGGAGATGGGGAAGGAAGAGATGGTATGGGAAATACAAAGGAGGAGGCAACAATGCTAGATAAAATTGCACTCATTACTATATTCATGTAACTGTAACCCCTCTATACAGTATTTTTACTATATACATATATATAATTAAATGCATGCTGGGCTTTATTTTACTGGCTTTTTCCAATATTCCCATATCCTTTTCTATATCTTGTTTCTGTCATGAGGATAAGTATCTCATCTCTGGTTTCACTCATTTCGGTACATTCTCTCTCTCCATTGCTCTTCACTCACTATCTCCTTTCTGATTTGCTAAGTTTTATCAGTTTTGTTATTTTTTCACGTAACCTGTTTTGGTTATTCTGTCCTTGTTATGGTTTTAAGAATTGTCATTTTTAATTCCTCTTGAAATTTGAATATTTTATCCATGCATCCCTGTGGTGTATTTATTTCCTCTTCCAAGTCTATTTAGTTTAAAACCAGAGAAGCTGAGGAGATAGAAACAAGTATCATTCTAAGATATCTTTTGATGACTTGTCAGTAAATGATATGAAGTTTTGCTATTACATATAGTAACTGAACCTTCTACAGAAGAGCTGTGGCCTTCCAAATCATGCAGTCTTACTTCTTTTGCCACAACTCTCTGAACGGTCTGCAATTGTCGAATTGGTACAATAATTAGTTGATTGATTTTTCTAAATTAATGATATAGGAACTTCAAAATTTTGTCCTAAAAATACCTGGTTTGTATGATGTCATAGAGCAATAAAAGGCATTCATATTTCTCCTCTGTAAGTGGTCTAGTTACTTCCATGGAACATTACTACTAATTATGTATCTGCAAATTGAAAGAGAGTTCCATTCTCAACATTTTAAATTCAATGAGTTCAAAATACACTCAATGTTTTTGATGAAAATTATCTGCAATTAAACCTCACAGATAATTCCTTGCAATGTCTCAATCAACTGTGGGAATAAAAAAAGAAATAGAATTGTGGCATCAAATTGACAACTCCTCCTACCTAGATGTACACATTCACAATAGGGTTTCTGATTTAATTGGCTACCTTTCAATCTGTAACAATTAGTTACATATTCTAGTCAAAAGAATGTAGGCTTAATATTTTAGATGTGGTTCCAGAGCTTCATGAAAATATACAAAGAATGCTATATATTATTGTGTACATCAATGTGTCATATTATAACATCCATTTTATTGCTTCTTCCATTGCAATATCACTTCACAATAATGCAACTCAATCATTGATCTTGTGTTTCAATGATTCTAATGACATTGACATCATTTCACATGAAAAATTATAATTTAGTGATGGACAGAACCTCAAGGATAAAATTCCAAGATAAAAAATCATATGAGTAATAAAGTGATATATAGGTATTGAGAGCACACCCTTACAAATGTGTAGTTGAAAAAAAGAATGCATTCTAGGTTATTGCTTAAAGTAATCTATATCTTTATTGGCAATTGGAATGCCATATGTGCAGTGTGAAATATGTAACAATACTTTTGTTGCCAATTTTTCATCCAGACGGTGTAATTTGCTTCCAGAATTGAAGACATGATTTTGTATTTTTCCATTTCTCTTCCTGCCACATTAGAGAATTACAGGACTTCACGTATCATTCAGAGGACTTAAAACTTTGTCCCCAATGTTCTGTGTCACAGTTGGTTGGCAACTTTCATAAAAAGTCCTCCATTCATATTGTCTATCTACACACACAGTTTAAGATTCCAAACTATACTGGTTATGCTGATTTTGTATTTTATGCTGTGATCAATGCTATAACACAACTGTAAAATTTCCTATGATTTTATTTCTGCAGAGGCAGTGGAAGAGAATAAAGCGGTGTTCTGTGTTCAAAAGCAATAAATAATCCAAGGAAAGGTGCAATACCTGTTTGTCGAATATTGGAACATACAGATAACTTAAACAAGGCCCATATGTCCTAATAATAGCACAGTTGGATGAAATTAAATAAATCATAGAGTGACCATAATTTATACTTTTTGGGTTGTCTGTGCTATAAGTTTCAATTGACTGATGCACAGGTTGATTTGGGAGTCCTGAGTTCATAAACTGGAAATGACCATTCTTTGCCCTATCACAATGACTAAGATAATCTCCAGGGGCATAGTCAAAAATGTTACAATTGTTTGTAAAAACAAACCAATGTGGATGTTTTCCTCCTTCTTAAGGGAGAATCCTGCTTCATTTTACTGCATCTGATTCCCTTTAGGAGATATCAATGAAAATGTAACTTTTTGTGCATCTTCCAAATACTATTTCTACAGGTCATTTGGCTCTTGGTTGTTCATAAATTATCATATACTGATATTATTCTTTTATTTCCCCTTTTTGCTGTGTGTTTTGATGTCACATTCTCTTTTTTTATTCATTGTTTGTTTGTTTTTTTGGTTGTGGGTCTTGAAGTGTGGTCTTGGTTGCTGTCCTTGTGCTCTTCAGCTGAAGACAAAGGTTTATCACTTGACCCGAAAGGGCACTTGTGGTTTCCAGTGTTTTTTTGGAATAATCATCTCAAAGAGATTCCTACCAGGGCAGGATTTGAAACTTCATCCACAGATCTCAGACTCCTTAGTAGATAGAATTAATGGCATGAGCCACCAGGGTCCAGCTCTAAGTTACATTTAAAGGCACAGAATTTACAAACCTTTTAATTCTGTACATAGTGTAAAATATTTCCTAAAATACCATTATTAATATATATACTAATATATATGCACACAAACACACATATATATATATATGTACATATATGTATGTATGTGAATATATATATGTATATATATATATATATATATATATATATATATATATATATATATATATATGCAAGCAATTACTTCAATCCTAGCTGGATATACTTCATTAAGGAATCATCCTGTTTCAGGGCATGAAATAAAACAAAGATGTTATCTTTTTTTCTGGGAATATTTTTAGGGAACTGAATACTTCTCTAGAACCAACAGACTATCCAAACAAGAGTGATGTAAAAGCAGTTCTATGTAGCTATAAACAGTATGATCATAGTTCAGATGAGTTAGAAGTTAAAAATATTAGCAGTAACCTTCTATTGAACCCTTATTGAATTCTAGTGAATTTTATGTTGAAAACTATAGCACTGAAAAAAGAAATCTTACCTTTGGTCTTTGGGCCAGAAGGGAACATTTCAATTGACAAAGGTTGGCTTGCTGAAGGACCTGAATTCATGAACGAGAATATTATTATGTCAATAGAACAATAATTGAGGTCCCATACAGAGGAGAAACTGGAATTGACCGCTGCAAGTGAAATGTGTTTTTGATTGAAGGGCTTTAGGCTGTCTTTGGTCAGTTCACTTATCCTTAGATAAGCAGCATACACCTAAATGTGGTCAAATTTCCTTTTACTCTCAGTTTTATACATTACTCATATTCAGAGCTTTTCTGAGTATCAGTTGTCTTCCTATAAGTTCAATATCAGGTTGTATTCTATAGATTATATTTTAATGTCAATATATTCCACTCTGAATTGCAGTGTTGTTTCTATCATAAAATCATAGAATCTCTCTAAATTTCTCTCTTGCTAGTGTGTCTAACATATGTACAAGCTATTTCTTTATTGCTTTCTCTGTCCCTCCCCCACGGTATAACCCCTGTTTATACTGTACTTAATGTTGGTACAATGTGGGGAGGGGAAAGGAATTGTTTAAATAGCCATACAGGTGGACCATTTGCAACAATGCGATGTACAAGATGGTATGTCGATAAGGAACTTTACAACTTTGGCTGGTGGTGGTGTGTGTATGGGAAGAGGTCGGATGCAGGGGCTTGGAGATGAAAAGGGATGGAAAGGGGAAACAAAGGAAGCATCAATTATGTTTGATAAGAAATGCACTCTTTACTTTGCCCATTTAATTGGAATCACTTTGTATGGTATTTTCATAATTAAAAACATCAAAATAAAAACAAAAATATAAATACCTGGTCCATATTCCATCAACTAACCAAATTTAAACCTATATCTTTGCTAGGAAGCTCTTTAGCATAATTTCCTCACAGTTATTAATAACAGGCAAATAAGTGTCAAAATACACTTTCTTAAATGATATAAGCTAGGCACATGAACTTTTGGGACTATACATTTTTCAGTAGTTTCCTGAGAATTTGCTTGCAAAATTCACAGTGTGATCCACCATGTAGAAGGCTCTTTGAAATACAATAAACAAAATATACATTTTAAAATACAATTTTATTAAAATCATTAAATTATATGAATACCTATGTGAATTTACCTGCTTATCCTTCATATGTACCAGTTAATGGCACAGGATTAATTCCACAAAGATTACTGAAAATTAAGTTCAAAATATGTATTGAATAAATATTCAGAAATCATATCTAAATCAGGACTTCTGTATTTTCATGTCAATATAATTTCTAAACATGGGCCTAGCAAGACATAGTAATGCCCTGTTTTGAGGAAAACTTGAAAGTATTAAACATCTTCTTCAATAATTTTTCCTAACAACCTTTCAGCTACTCTGGAGAGAGAAATCCAAAAGGCAAGCACCTTTCCCGAGAGAGGGAGGGAAGAAAGTAGGAGGGAAATATACCAAAATGTAGATACTTCTGATGAGAGAACATGTGAAAATATAGTTGCCGAATTAATACTTTCCATTCCCCCCCCCCAGGAATCGTTTAAATCATTTTGATTTGCTTCTTTGTGGTGAATTGTGTTAATGTGTACACTTTCGTGTCCATTCCTTTGGGTAATTCTCTCTTGTGCAGTTTCTGGCATATTTGGTTTGACATGATGCAAAATTGGATTCAGCTGATATCTCCTTGGTTGCAAGTTCAAAAACTTTTTTTTTACAATATTTAGGGAAGTGGAGAAGTTCGAATTCTTGTAATAGGATTTAAACAAATATAAATAGGAGCAGTATGGAACTTTGATATAATACTGAAAGTAAATTATCTTTTACCTGTCTTGTGATTGCAATACTCTCTTTACACCACTCTATTTGGATAACCACTGAGTTTTCTAACATCTACAGGGTTTAAAGCTATTAATATTCCCTTTCAGTAGTGTTCTGAGGTTTTGATATGATAAAAATATTTTTTAAACAGAAGTCAGTGCTGTTAAATTGTAATATTCACATGAAGAGGTAACATTCATATATTTATGATAATATAAATCCCACATCACTCTATATCTTTCGTTATTATAATTACTTACTGTGAAAGTTATGGGTTCATAAATATTGTGCATTTCTTAAGGGAACCAAAGTGATTCTCTGTTTAAACATAGGGTCAACATTATGCCCCATTATGACAGGCCTTTTGTAATTATATTGAAGTTTTTTATCATATCATTGACAATTTCTGTAAATTGATTTACTTCTTGAATCATTTAATCTTATCTTCTCATTATAGATTATACAGCCCTTCACACTGTGATATGCAAGAGACTTTTTTGTTGTTGTTGTTTTAGTCTGTTGTGGTACTTGAATTCTGGGTCTCAGCATTGTCGCTCACTTCTAAAGATCAAGGATACTGTCCCAGCACTTGACCTACAGCACTCCTTCTGGAATTTTCTGTTCATGTGGTGCTGACCAATCGAGCCCAGGGCCTCATGAATGCAAAGCAAGCACTCTACCACTCAGCCAATTTTCCAAGCCAAGACAAGTGCTATTTTCAGAATTGGTATCTATAGCAATCCCTATGAATATACGTGCCAGTCATTTCCCCATTACAGAATGTATGTTAAGGTGTTTTGCACAGAATATATATAAATATGGTGTTGTTGACAGTGAGTAGTAGTCTTCAATTCAGGTATTTTTAGTACCAAATAAATCATTACAAAACCTGATATTCTCCAGAAATTTCCTAAGGTATGTATGCTCCAAACACAGGAATATACACTGACAATGGAACAAGAACTTTCAAGAAAACTTTTAGACAAGAATGGACTACTGCCAGATTTTGGACAAAATCATTCTATTAGAGGTGATGAGACTAAATTGATTAATATACTACAAACACTTTAGCTTGCAGTAGTTACTCGTATTGAAGAAGGAGCTACATAGAGAAAGAACATATGCTTAATATTTTAAGAATGTGATTTGTCAAAACTGCATGTAAAAAAGAAATATGTAAAATTACACTACCTGTTGATTTGCGGGAATTCATAAATTTTAGGAATCATTCCACAGCATGTTAGAACTATTGGCAAGTTATACACACACACACACAGACACACACACAGACACACACACAGACACACACACACACACACACACACACACACACACACACATACCACCCCTAAAAATGTGTGGGGAGGGAATGGAGGTGGGGGAAGTAGGAGATGGTAAGGGATGGTATGGGGAATCAAAGAAGGATGATACAGTACTTGATAAGAAATGTACTCGTTATTTTACCCTTGTAAATGTACCTTATCTGTATGGTATTCTCACAATAAAAAAAAAAAAGAAATGTACTCATTATAGTGCCCATGTGATTGTAAACCCTTTGTATGGTATTTACACAAATTAAAAATATTAAATGTTATACATATTTACGTTGCTGAGAAGTTTGTTTAGCCAAGAACAATTTCTACTTTAAGTCTAATTCTAAGTTATTTCCTCTCATTTTCTTGTCATTTCAATGATTTACCATTTATAATATTGTTGATCCACTATCCTGTATCTTTGTTTGACATTGCAAAATAATTAAGGTGATGTGTTTTTATTGTTGTTATTTAGTTTTCGTTTTGTTTTCTTTTTTTTCTTTTTGTTTAAGATGCTTTCATTTCATGATTTTTGTTTTCTTATTTCAAATTGGAATATATTTGACTAAAATTCTTTGAGTGATTCACTCATTCTGACTATCCATCAATATTATATTTATATATCATTTATATTATATATATTATATTATACTTATACTATATTTCACATTGGTTTAATTGCTTTTCACTTTTCTCCTAAATCAATCGAATACAACCCTTGAGAATAGTAAAAACATGGTCAGTCTTTCACACAGGTTTTTTAATTATTTTGGTGGTCCTGGGTCTTGAACTCTGGGCCTGCGTGGTGTCCTCCTGCTCTTCAGCTCAAGGCTAGCACTCTATCACTTGAGCTCCGTGCCACTTCCAATTTTCTGATGATTTATTTGAGATAAGCGTTTCACAGAATTTGATGCACGGACTGGGTTTGAACCACGATCCTCAGATCTCAGCTTTCTAAGTAGCTGGGATTGCAGGCATAAGCCAGCAGTGATGGGTCCATACAGATTTATTGACAGGGTTTAGGGAACAATACAATTTCATCTCAAATTGTAGAAACAAAAAAATCATTATATGAAAGTCAAGGAAAACAAAGAAAAACTCTTCTGTCCATATCTTGCACTTCATTACCTGTTACGTTATTTTATATAGAAATAAAATATCTATTTCTTTCTATCTATCTATCTATCTATCTATCTATCTATCTATCTATCTATCTATTATCTATCTATCTATCTATCTATATATCTATCTATCTCTTTATGTATCCATCTATCTATGTCTGTGTGTTTCTCTGTCTGTATTTCTGTCTACCTATCTAAGTATCTATAATCTATTTATCAATCTATGTCATATTTGAGCTTTTCTGATCATCTGATAAATTACCATAGACCTATGCTAATTATTACAAATAAAACATCAGTTTTATGTTGTTCATTTGGAAGAGATAAACCAATAATTCTGAACAGAAGTGACTCTATTAGGATTTTGAAACTTTCTTTACCAGTCACATCAAGAAGAGATAAGCCTGACAATCGAGGCTTTAGGTGAAAATTCTACAAACTACACAAACTAAATATAACTAAATTTATATTCCAGGAAATTTCCTAATACTTTCTACAAAAATATTTTTGCTTTGTGTTATATACTAACTGTAATATTTTTATAAATACAAATGTATATGTGTGTCTATATACACAAACACATGCACACCCACAAACACACAAACATATATACATATATATCCGACAAACATTCTGGGAACTTGTCTCTTTTGCTCTTATTGTTTATATTTGGAAGTATTTGCTTTAAAAAGTCTTAGCCCATTTTACTTGTACTTTACATGAATATGAATGTAACATGTGAATTAAAAAGGTATATAGAAAGTTGAAACACATCAAGTAAGGCAGAGGAACGTTTTTGACATAGTTGAATAAGTTCTGAAAATTTCTTCTTTTGAAACTACCTTCTACTAAAAATATTGATAAATGTCATTCCTGTTTATCCAAATAAATAGACATTGTCATTCTGAGACAAAGTCTATCCTTACAACAGTATGGGGAACTTTGTGTCAGATTAGAAACAGAACGAACATGAAATTTTTATAATTAAACAGGATATCAACCTAACCTTAGTCAATATGCTTTAGTAAATTTACAACAGTAAGATTTATTTTGTGATGTACTATTATTATTTTCCTCCAGGTCCGATTTATGATCATGAAAATTTTCCTAATGTCCAAGAGATTCAGCCTATTTTTTTTTGTTTTCTTTTGTTTTGTTTTGTTTTTACCAAAAGTAGCATGTTCAACACTTTCATAACTCTCAGCATGAAAATAGAGAAATGAAGAAGTGAAGAAAATAATAATACTTAAAGATTGATTAATTGAGGGAATGTGGGCCATAGAATGTATGATGTTGTTTAGGCAGAACAAATAACAAATTGGCCTTGAATACTAGGCTTGGGCATTTAAGTTGGGGACTGGTCATTGTATTGCAATCCTGGGACTTGAACTTATGAGTTGGGACCTGTATCAAGGTCTGAGAACAGAAATTATTGCTTGGGCCTTGAACCAATGTCCTGGCCCTTGAACTCAGGATAGGCCTTGTAACTAGAGCCTTGGCCTTGAATTCACCTCCCAGAAACTGAAATCACAGCAGGGCTGAAACTTGTCCTGGGCCTTAAACTTAGGATCTAGGAGTTGAACTGTGGCCTACTACTTGGAACAGGCTGCCTAGGACATGAAATGGGGTGCTAGGACTTGAACTCATATTTTGGCCAGAAACTCTTGGCCTGCACTTTGATCTCTCAGTTTGGGCTGGTATTTGAACTAGGTACCTTGTGCTTGAATTTGTGGGATGGGTATTCAAGTTGAGGCCTTGATCTTGAATTCTGAGCCTAAAACTCTAAATTAGAACCTGGGATTTTTACTCATGACTTGGGACTTGAATTCCTGCCTGGGCCTAAATTCAAAGACTTGGCTTAGCATTCAAAACTGGTCTTTGAACTAGAATCCTGGGCCTTGAACATGGCACCTGGAATTTGAACTAGAACTTGGGTGTTGTTGAATTCAGGCTTTGGGTTGGTACTTTCATGCTGGGCCTTGAACTCACCACCTGGGACTTGAACTGGAAGCCTGGATCTTGTACTCAACATTGGGACTTTAACTCACAGTGTTCAATTTGAAGATGGGGTTGAGGATGTTAACACTGGATGGGACATGAATTCTGCCTGGAAGTTGTACTTGGAACTTGTGAGTTGAACTCAGGCTTGGTACTGGAACTCACATGCTGAGCCTTGAACACACAAACTTGGATTTGAACTTGTCCCTGCACCTTGTACTCAGTGTCAAGTCCTTGAACACACAGTTTTCAAGTTGAATATGTGCTCAGGAATATTAACAAAGCCAGGGACATGAACTTAGCCTGGACTTTGAACACAGGATCTGGGACTTGACCTCATGGTCTAGGCTTAAACTCAGAGACTGGAAGTGGAACTCATAGCCTCGGGATTGCATTCATGCAATGTTGCCCTGGATCTTGAACTCTGAGCATGGGCTTGAATTCTCAGCCTGGGTTTTGAATTTACAACCCCAATCCTAAACTGGGTGCCTGGGTCTTGAACTTGGAGCCTGGGCCTTGAACTCACAGCCTGGGCCTTGATCTTATGTCTTGGTGATTGAACTGGATCCCTGGATTTTGAACTCGACAAGAAGAGGGTATTTAGACTAATTTTCAGGGCTTTGGATTTTAACTCATGGTCTGGACCTTGAATTTAAAGCTTCGGATTTGATCTCTGGGCCTGGGCCTTTAATTCAATCCCTTGCCCTTCAAGTAGTAACAGGGCCATGAACTGTGTGCCTCATCCTTGAATTAGGACCTGGAACTTGAACTCATAGTTAGGGCCTGAAACTCTGGGTCTGGGTGTTGAACTCACAGAGTAGTCCTTAAACTCATAGCTTAACTCTTCATCTCACAATGTTGAGCTACTGGAGGAAGTGGGGGCCTCGGATTCCAACATAAGGCCTAGGCCTTAAACTCAGAGTCTTGGCCTTAAACTGGCACCAGGGCTTTGAAATTTATGCCTGGGAATTCCATTGCAGCCTGAGACTTGACTTCAGAACCTGGGGCTTGAATTTGCATCCTCTGCCTTGAAGTTTTGTTTCTGGGCTTTGAGCTATCAGACTGAGACTTGAATTTGGTGCCTGAAACTTGACCTGTTCTCATATGTCTTCAATTCAGGTTCAGGCCTTGAACTCAGTGCCTTGGAGTTGAACTGTGGGCTTGAACTGTATGATCAGCCTGAGACTATAATATGGGCTTAGGAACAAAATTCACATACTGGGCATTAAAATCAGGACCTGGGCTCTGACCTGGGATTTAAACAGTGGCCTTGGACATTCAACTCAAGGGCTGGTCCTTGAACTCAAGGTCTGTGACTTGAATTCTTAGCCTAGAATTTTAAGTCATGGTCTGGTACTTGAAATGTTGGCCTGGGGATTGAACTCCTAGCCCACACTTTGAACCCTTGTCATGGGATCTGAACTCCCTGGATCTTGAACTCATAGCTGGGGTAACTAAATAAATGCTTTTGACCTGAATTCATAGGCCTGGGACTTGAATTCAGGACCTGGGCCTAAAACTCACCACTCAGGTCTTGAACTATGATCCTGGTATTGAACTCATAGCAGGGTCCAGACAGTCTGGACTTGGGCATTGAACTACAAGATTGGGCCTAAAACACACAACATGAGCATTCGTGGACTGGTACTTGAACTGGGGCCCTGGATCTTGAACTCAGTAGGAAAGGTGGCACTGGGAATTCAAATTAGGGCTAGAGCCTTAAGCAGATATGCTGGGCCTTAAACTCATGGTCCATGGCATCAACTTCTAGGCCTGGAACTCAACGTTTGGGATTTAAATTCAGGACCTGTGTTTTAAACTTGTGTCTTAAACTTGTGCTTTAAACGTGGGTCTTGAAATGAAACCTTACCACATAAACTCAGAGACTAGACATGAACTCTCAGCCTGGTATTTTTACTGGGGCCTTTGACCTTGAATTCTGGGCATGTAACTTAAACTCAAAGATTAGACTTTGATTGCAAAGCCCAAGCCTTGAACTGCTGTTTGGTCCTTGAACTGTTTGCCTGGGACTTGAACTTATAGTTGGGCCTGAATCTCTGGACCTGGGCCTAGAAACTCAAAGCCTAGGTCTTGAAGTCATACCCTAGGTCATGATCTCATGGGCTGGTAGTTTAACTGGGGTCCAGGGCCTTGAAATCAGGAACTGAGGATTGAAAGCATACTCTAATCCTTGAACTCAGGGCCTGAAACTTGAAGAGCAGACCTGGAACTTTTGTCTGGAGTCCTTGGGTCCTTAGCTTGGGCAGGCCTGCTCAGGCATAAGCATTATCTATACTGCGGGCTCCTGGCACTATGCATTCTTATCCTGGGGTCCTTGGTTTTGTCATTGCTGGTGATCCTGCTACTGCACATGTGGCATTGGTATTGAGGGCACCCAGTCCTGTGCATTGTACCCTGAAATGCTTTGATCTGTTAGTACCAGTGAATCTGCTTATACAGAAGATGATCTGGATGCAGCTGCATGCTGTTTAATCACCCGCATTTTTGTTATGACAAACTACTGTCTGTAAAAATGGAAAGAAAACAAATAGCTTAAATGAATAACAATCTTTCTGTTTTGCAAACCCATAAAATTTCCTTACATATGCGATTCTCATTACAAATCCATAAAGTCAAGGATTTTTTCAGCGTTATTTACGGAATGAATCTCCTCAAAATAGAACACTATAGAGCATTATCCTTGAGGAAACCATCGTTACTTGTAGACCTCCAGTTGGCATGAAAGTCGGGACAAACAATTAAAAAATGCCATCAACACACTATCAATAACAGAGAAAAGAAGCCTGATACAGGTCACATAGAAACCTGTAAGAGGCTGAAATCTGAGGATCAGGTTTCATGGCAGCCCATCAGGAGACTTTAGGAGGCTTTCATCACTAATTCTTCACCTCAGGGGCTGATAAGCTGGCTCAGTAGGAAAGCAGTTGCCTTGCATGCTTGAGGCCCTGGGTTTGATTCCTCAGCACCACTTAAACAAAAAGTAAAAAGATGGAAGTGGCACTGTGGCTCAAGTGGTAGAGCACTAGCGTTGAGCTGAAGAAATGAGGGACAGTGCCCAGGCTCAGAGTTCTGGCCTCATGACCGAACCCCCCACCCAAACAAAAACAAAAACAAAACAAAACTAATTCATCATTTCAAAATTGGAAGTGGAATTGTTGCTCAATTGGTGGATCATTAGCCTTGATGTGAAGAGCTCTGTGGTTGCACCCAAGCACAGAGTTAACGTCCAATGAACAGCAAAAACAACAACCATAGAAAGAAATGTAAAGCAATATTCATCAATAATGTCCCATACCAACGGTATTTCCAAAATCTTTGAATTATTTTCACCGAAAGAAAGGCGATTTCATTTTTATTCACTCTCTATTTGGACCATTTTGCATTTTCTCTTTGAAACTCAGAGAGTAAGTTTTGATGAAGCAGTGATATTGCCCTAACTTCCTCAGTTGCTAGAAAACTTAATGTGACTCCATGATAATATGAATCCTGTTTCCTTATGCCTTAATATCTTATGGAATCATAATTTTTTGGCTTCTAAAAAGAGAATTCGATAACTAGAGAACTAGAAAAATAGGATACCATGTTACTTGCTGATTTGTCTCTTAAAGTTTTAATCAACCCTATATTTGCCATTATACCTATGTGAGCAGATTTGTACATGTAATCATGTATTTTTGTTATCTGTCAATGTAAAACTTTGTGTGTGTGTGTGTGTGTGTGTGTGTCTGTGGGTGTGTGTGTACAAACTAGAATCTTGTCACAATTTTGCCTACTCTCTTTCAACAGCCATAAAGTGAAGCATGGCAAATTTCTAGAAAATTTGAATTTAACACTGAGAAGATTTTGCCTGCCTACAATCCTTGATTTTATTCAGTCATGATATACATTAATCATAGGTCGTCCATGATAATTTTCTTATATTTCTTCTTTGGTAGTGAAGATTGAAAGCATGAATGCACCATTGGTTTCAACCTTTTCCCCTGGGCTTAATACCAGTCAAGTATTCCAAATGTTGGTGTACATCTGGCATAGAATTCTCTAAGTCATACATATTTGAGAAAATAATCTTAACAAAGAAATGATAACCAAACTTAATGGAAAATCATTTAAATGTTCGTAACGAAGTCCATGTTCATACTGGCAGGTGGTATGCATATATTCCCTAAATACTATATATTTCTGTCCTGATGAACATATTTGCCTGATAATATTTCACGATGTGATTGTGACTGTACAATGAAAATTGTTTTGTCTCCATATAAGAATAAAAAAACTTTTATTGTTTGAGCAATGTCACATCGCTTTTAATTGTACCTGAAGGTATTTGCATGGTATCCCTTCACAGTTTACTTGCCTAACATTAAGCATGTATCTTTGCTAGGATACATCTCATGAAATAACCATTTGTGTTTTGTTTATATTCATTCCTTCACATATATTGAAATGGAGGTCAAAAAGACATTTGAGATATTGGAAGGGCCCTGAATTGAAGACAAATGATTTTTGCAAAAGAATAACTGGTATAAGATGCCATTGAAATATAGGAAATTTGGGGAAAAAGTCATTATGGCTAGTGGCTATTACACATCATTAAGGACTTCACAGTTTCAAATCCCAATATGTTTGTGAATTGATTTCTTTTTTCAGCTGTTATCAAGAAAAGGTCTACTAAATACAGGTATTGTATGGGAATTCTAGGTATGGGAAGCTATAAGAATTACCTGCCACTTTATATCTATTTTGATTGATTTCCTATATAATAAACACCTATATTGAATCCTTCCCTCTGTCTTGCTCTCGGTAGTAGTTTGGCAAAACCACAGGAGCTGTGGCATTATATGAGAATATGACATAATTTTCCCTTCACAATCCTTAAATTTCTGACAACAGTTTTATATGTACAGGTATGATATCATATACTTCAATATCATATTCTAAGGCACAAGTTTACATAATTTTATATATGATACACAACGTAAAATATTTCCTAGCTAAAGATACATTTATTAAGATAGACACACGCATTCATATTATCAAGCAAGTACTTCATTCCTTGCTCCATAAATTTCATTAATGAGGAACGTATTCTGCACTCTAGTCACCTTGTTTCAGGGGCTGAAATGTTACAATCAATTATTTGTTGGGGGCTTGGGGATTGGCTTGGAATATTTGTAGGAAAGAGAATAATTATTTCCCTACCACAAAGAAACCTTCGAAATAAGAGTGACGTAAAGCACTTCAATGTAGGCATAAACACTATGATAGTAGTCCACATCATTTATAGGTGAAGAAAACACCAACGGCACCCTTCTGTTGAAATATATCAGAATTCCATTGAATTTTATGATGAAAATCATAGTACTCAGAAATGGAATCTTCCCTTCTATCTTTGGGCCAGAAGGGAGCATTTCACTTGACATAGACTGGCTTGCTGATGAAGGACCTGAGATCATGAAAAGGAAATTTATTATGTCAGTACAACAATAATTAGCAGCCCACATAGAGGTGACAGTGGATGTGACCAGTGCAAATAACATGTCTATTTGATGGAAGGGCTTCCTGCTATTATGGTTGGGTTTACTTATCTTTCACACACATCTTAATGTGGCCACATCAATTATTAATCTTCCCACGTGTATCCATTTATGTTATTCAATTTACTCTTGGATGTAAACAGTACACATTTTCAGAGATTTTCTGAACCTTACCTGTTGTCCCCTAGAAGTTCATTCTCACATCCTATTTACTGGTTTTGTTTGAAAGACCAGGCCAGTATACTCTGAAGTGTAGTACTGATTCTATCATGGAATTAAATTACTATCCCGATTTTCTGTCAGCTCCCCAAATTTAAGCATTAATCTTTGCTAGGAAGCTCTTTAGAAATATTTCCAAGCAGTTATTTATAGTACACAGATAAGTATCAAATTATACCTGGAAAAATGATATTATCAGCACATGAGCTTTCCAATATCTGCAAATTTTTAGTACCTTCCTGAGAATTTTCAGGCATAATTATCGATGTAATACGTAATGTAGAAATATTCTACTAAATTTAGCAAAATATACAATTGAAACCAATTTTTATTAAAAATGTGTAAAGGTCATCTTAATATTTCTGTAATTTGGCTGTTTATCATACATATGCTATGCACCAATAGCACTGGATTAATTGAGCAAATATGGCTAAATTTTAAGGTCAAAATGTACACTGAAGAAATATTGGCAAATCTTCATATCACAAACAGGATTTCAAAAAAAAGTACCTATTTTCATTCATTATTTCCTGAAATAAAATTTCTATTTTCTTCATATCAACATAGTTTCTAAATATGGAACTAGAGGAGACTTAGCATGGCCTTTGATTTGAGGAAAGCAGGAAAGCATTTAAGCGTCTGCAATAATCAGTCTTAATATGATGAAACAACTCTGGGAATAGGAGTAGAGAAGGCAAACACATTTTCAGGCAATCATATGGGAAATAAAGTGGAAAGTAACAAAAAAAGGACACAAGAAACCTTAATGAAGAACAAATAATTTAGGGTTGATACTGACTGAGGATACTGACTGATACTGATACTTACAATCACCTAATGAGTCAAAAACTACATTATCAGCAATAACCAAAAAATCATTGGCAATTCTGAAAAAGAAAGCATATGTCATGTATAAATATAATATGAGAAACAACTCCCCCAAAAATCTTGTGTTACCTAAACATAGGAAAATATGTAACATTTTAAATTATCTGTACTATTTTTTGAATTAAGTTATTTATTTGTTCAATTAATATATTTCATGGGAATGGATAATGATTAACTGTATGTCCTCCAATAAGATCAACATTTCATGCAGTTAATAGGAATTATACTCACATATTTTGTCTTTAGGTGTAGGTGTTATGTGCATCTGACCTAACAAGAACAACAATGTATGAGCTGTTATAAAATCACCAGCTACTTTTAATTTCAGATGAAGGTAAATTTAATCATGAAAATTCATTCACAATTCTAAGAGTTGGTCAATATGCATCAGCACTACATTTGTGAATCTGAAATACACTCCATTCTCCCCGAATTTCCTCGAGAGAAAATCCCAAAAGTCAGATTGTCAGGAATCATATATGTGTGTGTGTGTGTGTGTGTGTGTGTGTGTGTGTGTGTGTGTGTGTGTGTGTGTGTGTGTGAAATAAAATTTACCAAGGGTAAAATTAGGTACGACTGCTTTATTTGACTCCATGATAGTTCAAATATTTTACCTGGTTCTGCATATAATTGGCAGTTTAAAGTACAATATTTTAGGGGGGAAGAATAACAATAATCTAGATATTTGTGCTGAGAGGACGTGTAAAAATATAAATTCCAAAATAATATTTTCTGCTTTTAATATATTGTTAAAATCATTGATTTGCTTCTTTGTGAAGATCTGTGTTAATGTGTATATCTTCAAACTTTCTATGTTTGTGTCAATTTCTTCATGTAATTCTCTCTTGTATATTTCTGAAGTATATGGTTTGACATGGTACAATCTTGTTTCAACATATGCCACCTCAGTTGCAAAAACAAAGTCTGTGTTATATTAAATAGGCAAGCACCAATATTCCCTTAATTTTCATGTGATTAACCCAAACATACAAATGTAAAATTTGGCACATTGCAATTATATTTGAAATAAAGCAATTTTTGCATGACTCCTGCCTACACTCCTCACTTCTTATCATGCAGTTAGGATAAGTATTAATTTCTCTTACCTATGTAGAGTTGACCAACATTGATACTCCCTTTCCCTAGAGTTCTGATATTACAGGTAAGTTAAAACAGCATTTATCAAAAATCAGTCTTTTGAAAAACGTAATATTGCACTGTTCAATTGCAATATTCACATCGACAGATTAATATATTTATGAAAATAAAACTAATTCTACATCATTCTATATTTTTCCATACTATCACTAAGTACTGACTGTTAATACTTTACAAAAATTTGCATTTTCACACTTCAAAGGAAACCAAGCAATTCTCTAATTAAATATAGGGGCAGCATTTTGCATGACACATCTTTTGTAATTATGTTGAAGATTTTGGATCATATTATTTCAAATTTTTTGAATATTCATATACTTGTTGAATGAATTCCTCTTAGTCGTCTCATCCAAGCAGGCAGATCGCATCACAGTGTGAACTCCAAGAGCTTAGGAAATGAGCAAATGAGTACAGAAGTCACATAAAATCATAAATAAAATACTTCCGAAGATAGTAACATTGTATTGTATTTCTTCATTATATCCTGATTTTAGAAAGTGTGTAATTCCTGTTTTATCAATGTGATGTATTTCCAAAAGTTTTGTAAACTCTGTGGAGGCTTATGTGTTCACTATGACACAAAGTGTGAGAAGTTAGATCTACACCATAGAACTTATGCAATGACTAGTGTGAAAACAATATTGTATGGCAAATGATAATGGGGATCCTGTGTAACATCAATACTCACAAGACAATCTGTTGGATATGATCTGTACAACTCTAGGGTTAATGGATAATGGCAAAAAGAGAGAAAAATGAGGAAGAGGGTAAAAATTTCAACAAGAATTTAACTCATAGCTTGTATAACTATATCTCAATGTGGGTCACTATGACAACAAAATTTAAAAAAAGAAAGAAAATAGACATAAATAATAGAATTGATGACAAACTAGTGTTACCAATTACATCTTCAAATCTTTTTCAAACATGATAATGACAATATCTATTAATTCTTTGAATTCTAATTTTGTAATGAACTTCTTTTTGCATATACAAGACAATCAGAGCAGAAAAGAATTTTAGGCTCTTTAGACGAGTGTTATTTTTGGAATTGTTTTATTTATAACAATCCTATGAATATCCTTGTTAATTATTTCCAGATTACAGAAGGTATAGAAAGGTCTTTTGCACAGAAAATATATTAATATGGTTGTGTTAACAGTGAATAGTATTCTTCCATTTATTTACTATTTTTAGTACCACATAAATCATTAAAAAGTTAAAGTTCTATACAAATTTAATATGTTTATGTATTCTCCACTCAAGGAAGCACACTGATAATGTAATGAGAATTTTCAACACATTTTTTTAGACATGAATGCACTACTGCCAGAGTTTTGACATAATCATTCTATCACACGTGATCACTGAGTAAATGGGTGAAAATTGTATGATAGCTTTAGATTGCAGTAGTTACTCATAGCAAAATAAGAGCTACAAGTACGGGGAACACATGTCAAATTGTTTAAGTACCTGATTTGTTAAAAACTCTATTGAACCTAGCAATACATATAATTATACTATAGGGTGAAATTCATGAATTTTAGACAATATATTCTACAGCCCAATAAAACTGTAGCCAAGTTGCATTTGCACCTACCCACACCACACAAAACAATGGTATACTAAGCAAAGTTCCTCAGAAGTTCTTTGCCCACTATGAATCCCAATTTTAACACTAACTCTAAATTACTTCTTTTCATTTTCTTATCACTTGGATGAATTACTGCTTACATTGAAGTTGATAAGCTGCACCTACTTTTGGATGGACATTGCACTATAATGAAAGTGGTTTTTTTTGTTATATTTTTTCTGTTTCCCTTATGGCATTTTTGTTTCCAAATCATTTCCTAACATTTGTTTTTTTTTATTTCAAATCAGAATGCATTTGACAAGATCTTTTGTGGGGATTAAGTCATTCTGAATATTAATAAATGTGAAGTTAACATTATACTTGACTTCAATTCAGTGGCTTTTCATTTTTCTGCATGAATCAAATTCTACCTTTGAGAATAGCACAAAAGATCATCATTCTTTAACAGTTTGGTCAACAGCATTTAGTTATTATTACACTTTAATGTCAAACAGTATATTGTTTATATCAAATTTTTATATCCTGCTCATATATTCAGTATCGGTCAGGGATCATAATTTCTTTGGAACACTTAAAAAGAATAAAAGAACTCACAATGAAATAATAGTCACATGTGGTAAAGCTGCCTGTACTTCATTCAGATCAATAGGGCATTTGAATGGCATAATCTGTTTTTTTTCAGTTGCTATTTTTTGTCTGTCTTTTTAAATCATTTTCTTCAAAAGATGCTGTAAAGAAAAAAACAAGGAAGGCTAAAGAATTTTTTTGGCAGAAGATGCTTAAGTTCTAGAAGTGTCTTTTTTGAAACTGTCTCCAAATAAAAATACTGATGAGGAAAGACCCTAAACAAGAAAAAATAATATCTAAAGATTGATTTATTGTGGCTTTATAGACCATAGGATGTGTAGAGATCTAGACAGATCAAGTTGCAAAGAATCAGTATTTGCAGTGAAGATGAAAAGTGTGACAAATCCATTCACATTATTCCTCTACTGAGTATTTACCCATTTCTATTATACCGAATCAGAGTCCACCAATGAATAGTAAAAGGAATTTGGACTTTGTCGTCCGAATTCAGGCCGGAAGTCAGCACTTCTGCTCTCATTGCGGAAGTGTGGCTGAGTTCTGTCAGTTCGTAAATCGAAAGTGAGGTTTATGAGCTACGTCACAATAATGGTGACCCCACCCAGAGAAGTCATTATACAGAAGTAGCTGTTGCTATGGAAAAGCAACTATTGGGACATGGTCCATCATAGGAAGGAGGAGATCCTGACTTGTTTGGTGAATCCAGTTAACTGAAGGACACAGGTATCAGGTCCTTGGCCTTCTCTTCTTTCTTTTAAATCTTAGACATGTAAATCATCTATATGGCTCGTGTATGTGACTGGAACTTTTCTTACTTTCTACCCATGACATCCCACATGTAGTTCTAATAATTTTCACCAATTAGGCAGAATTGTTCATGGATAAAAGAATGAAAATTCTTTACTTCCTTAGACCAGAAAATAGCTATTTCCATTCTGGAGAACTTGAAATTTACTTTTATTCCCCTCACATTTATGTGCATCAAAGCAATCATATGTTTAATGTCTTCTGGCTCTGGTTCACGGCCACTAGACACTGCACAACTGAAATTCAATACCCATTGAAAAAAAGCCCAATCTGAAACATTGACTAACGGGTCTCCATGATACCTTTGCTTTGCAATACATGTCTTCGCTAAGAAGCCTTTGCTTGAATAATACTCCATACTCATCCTATAATCTGAAGAGGAATTCACAATGTATGTATGAGAATAGCAAATCCTCATTCACATAAGTGCATATTTTCAATAGTATTAGACATTTGTACATTGGAATTAGGACATTGTTATTCAGACATCCGTAATTAAGAAGACCTTTTCCAAATTTGCTTAAAAGTTGTAATGATGCATTATGCTCTGTTTGATTTGATAAGGTAGAAAGGCCTGAAAAATACAAAATATTTTGAGTTCAAAAGCTATTCATGTCTATAGCTTGTTATAATTTGTGAAGTAGACAGGATATCAATGTATTTCAATTCAAGTGTGTCTAGCAACAAAAAGTATTAGAGATTAATAGGTTTTACCCAGTTTTTTTTTTTTTTCATATCGCTAAGGAACCACATTTAAGATGTGGTTTTGAAGTACTTAGTCATGTTTTCTCTCAGAATTTATTTTATCCGCAGGACTTGCTGATATTTATCTGCCTGTCACAATGGAAAAAGGTAAGCATGTTTACACATTTGTTTGGGGAAATCATCTTAAATGGTCTTGTTCACACTATTTTTCGGAATAACAAAGTACATTGACAGGAGCTGAGAGAATGGGATAATGAGATTTCGCCTGATTGAATCTGAAAGTTTAGACATTTAGGTAATTATAACTGTGACTTTTGATGTTCTAGATTGAAAAGTGAAAACGAATGTAAATGATGGGCATATTCTAGATTGAAATGTAAGAAAGCAATTAAATAAGGGGTGCTCAGTGGATGTATGCTCTCAGAAGATAAAACAAGCTAACAGTTCAACTTGACCTCAGCGAAAAATTTTAACTAGAATAAATATTTTTCATAATGCTAAAAAGTAACAACTCCCTACTAGAAACTGTGAATACATCAGAAATTAAATTCCAGAGTAATACTCTTTGTCAAATTTTGAATCTATATTCTACAAATACAGATTCCTAAGTTAAACTAGAGTCATAAGGGAAATAACATTGAAGACTTGGCATGTTCCCAATACACTGATTTTCCGGAGGTATTTTTCTTTTTCAGAAGATTGTGTGGATCCTGAGAGGTTATTGCATTGTCCCTATGATAAAAATCACAAAATCAGATCATGCAGGTTTCCATACAATCTTGTGAAATGTAGAAAGGTAATGTTTCATTAGAACATGTTGATATTACATGATTACTTTAGTTCATAGATCAATTTGCGTATTTTTTTAAGATAAATTGTGGGAACTGAACATGAATGATATGAAAGATTGTGGGCACAAATATAACAGATTTTTGTATTCCTTCTGAAATCTCTTCAGCATGTAATGGAAAGTAAGACAACCGAAGCGTAACTTGGTTATTTCTGGAGATGTATATTCCGTTCTCTATTCAAAACAAAGAAAGGCAAGATGTGTGCAATTATGTTAAAATGTGTGTGCCATATTTCACAAAACGTAGAGGTGGTTTCCCATTCCTCCCCATTGCCTAATGGCCAAAATGTACATTAATTTTATTATTAAACATTATTTTGTTAAAACAGCCACTGTATAATCATATGGCCTAGAATTCAGTTTGGATGATTTAGTTATGATGCCATGGTTATAAACTGTTAACATGGGAGATGCATTGTGTCTCTTTTCTTTATTTAGGGTATTGATTAAAAACTTGCTTTTAGTTTCATCCAAATTTCACCAAATTTAAAGGTTCAGAGAACTGTGGGTAGAAAATTATGTTTTTCTTCATGTAACGTTGTCCCAGGTCAAATGGGACAATGCCATTCTTTCTGATGGACGCAACGAATTCCACTGAGTATAAATCCATTTTCTTGAGCCATTAATTTAGGGAGGGGCATCTGGGTTGCTTCCATATCTTAGCTAGGTTAAATAACGCTGCAATAAATTTAGCTGTGCTGGTAGCTTTAGTGTGGTCTTGTTTGTTATCATTTGGGTAAATGCCCCAAAGTGGGATTGCTGGGTCATAGGAGAGCTGTATGTGGAGCCTTTTCATGAAACACTATGCTACTTTCCAAAGTGGTTGAACAAGTTCACAGTTCCAATGACAATGCAGTAGGATTCCCTTCTGGCCACATCCCCTCCTACATCTGTTGTTATGAGAGTTCTTGAGTATAGCCATTCTATCTAGGGTGAGGTGGAATGTCAATGTTCTTTTGATTTGCATTTATTTTATGGCTAGATGTGTTGAGCATTTTTCAGTGTCTAGTGGTCCTCCTTCTTTTCTCTCCAGAGAGGTTTCTCTTTAACCCTTTAGCTGACTTAATTATTGGGCAGTTGTTTCTTTGAGTATTTGTTGTTGGGGGATTTAATTTTTTGAGTTCAAGGTATATTTTAGATATGAGACCCTTGTCAGTTATATGGCTAGTAAAGACCTTCTCATAATCTGTGGACTTTCTATTGATATTGCTAGGTATGTCCTTTGCCATGCAGAAGCTCTGGACCTTCATGCAATCTTATTTTCCAAACTTTCTTTGATTGTGTTTCTGAATCTCTATTACTCAAATTTTGGCCTGTGCCATGGAGACCTAAGGTTTCTCCTATTCCATCCTGTATGGTGTCAGGGTGTCCGTTTTAACTCAAAGGCCATTAATCTATTTGTAGTTGATTCTGATGCAGTGTGATACATTAGGATCTAGCTTTAGTTTTCTATAGGTGATTAATCAGTTTTGTCAGCACCACTTACTGAAAAGGCTATCTTTCTTCCATTCCATTTTTTTAGTTCTGTTATGGAAGTTTACATAGCTATAGGACTGTGGGTTGATTTCTAGGTTTTCAATTCTATTCCATTGGTCCTGTAGTCTCTTGTTCCAGTAGCAAGCTCTTTTAATTACTATGGCTTTGTAGTAGAGTTTGAAATTTGCTATTGATATTCCTCCAGGACAATTCTTTCTCTTGAGGATTGTTTGATATGAATTTTTGGACATTTTCTTTCATTTCCTTGACAAATGAGTTTGGAATATTGATAGCTCTATTACTGAATTTGTAGATTGCTATGGGAAGAATTGACATTTTCAGGATTTGAACCTTTGTATCCAGGAGCATGGGAGGTTTTTCCTATTTTTAAGTTCTGTTTAGATTTCCTTTGCCAAATTTTTAAAGATTTCATCATGGAGGTCCTTGACTTCTTTGGTTAAGTTAATTCTTAGGTATTTTAATTCTTGTGAGGCTATTAGGAAAGGGTTGCTTTCCTGATTTCAGGCAAACCTTTCTCATTATTGACATTCATAAAAGCCATTTATTTTTGAGTGTTAATTTTATACCCAGCTTCTTTGCCAAAATTAATAATGAGCTCGAGTAATTTGGGAGTGGAGTCCATGGGAATTTGTAAATACAAGATCATGTCCTCTGGAAAGAGGGAGTGTATTACTTCATTGTATGGTATTTGGATCCCTTTATGTTTCCATCTTTTCTTACTGCTGTGGTTAAGCATTCTAGTGTTAAATTGAAGCGAAGTGGAGAGAGAGTGGACATCCTTTTCTCCTTCCTAAGTTAGAGGAAATGGCTTTAATTTTTCATCATTGTGGACAATGATGGCTGTAGGTTTGTCTTTATTGTATTGAAAAATGTTCCATGGATTCCTATTTTTTTAGCCTTCATGTTTTATAGGACTTCCTTTGGTAGCTTTTGGTACTGAGCTCTAATTTTATTCCCTTGTGGTCTCAGAGAATTCAGGGTATAATTTTTAGCTCTTCTCAATTTTAAACTGTAGTCTAATTTATCTGACATTAGGAATGCAACATCTGCCTGTTTATGTGGGCTCTGTATTTGGTAAATTTTAATCCAGCCTCTCCCTTTCAAAATATGTTTGTCCTTATGGGCAATGGGTTATTTATTCTTGGAGGCAGCAGATAGAATGATCTTGTTTTTTCATCGATCTAGACAGTCTATGTTGCTTAATTGGAAAGTTAAGTCTATTAATATTAAGAGTTAGGCCTGAGAGATGTTTGGTAGTTCCTGCCATGTTACTCACCTTCTTGGGGACCATAACAACTGGCTTCTTCCTATGGTTCTTGGATTCTCAGTTTGGGTGTAGTTTCTTGGCCTTTATTGTGGTCTTGTTGTTTTTCTATGTGTACGACATAGTTAAGTATCTGTTGTAGGTCTCGTTTGGTGGAAATATATGGTTTTTGTTTTTCTTTGATATTGAGGGTTTGTTTACTTTTCAGAATGGGGGGGGGTCCGGTCATGGGGCTGAACTATGGGCCTGGTCACGTTCCATCAGCTCTTCAGCTCAAGGGTAGTTCTATACCCCTTGAGCCACAGCACCACTTCTGGCTTTTTTCTCTTTTTGCTTTTGTGGTGCTGATAAATCGAACCTAGGGCCTCATGTAATGCAAGGCAAGCCCTCTACCACTGAGCCACCTTCCCTCTCCCCTATAGAGGGTTTTTATTTGACCTTTGCTTATGAGGGAGATTTTTGTTGGGTACAGTATGCTTGGTGATAGTTGTTTGTCTTTATAACATGGCATACATCATTCCTGGCTCTTCTTGTTAATTGTCTCTGCTGAGAAATCTGGTTTTTCTAATTGGTTTCCCTTTTGAGATGATTGATCTTTTTACAATTTTAAGGATCCTGTTCTTAGTCTGAATTGGTCCTGTGAACAGTATAATGTGACAGTGGAATTTCCTGTTCTGGTCTGTTCTATTTGGGGTTCTACAAGTTTCTTTTGTCTTAATAGGCCTATCTTTTTGCATGTTTCGGAAGTTCTCTGTTAGGATCCTCTTAAATTTCTTAGATTATTAACTTCTGTCTCCAGGTGTTCCTCTACACACATTATCCTCTGATTAGGCATTTTAATTATGTCTTCTAAATGTGGAATAAAGCTCTCTTGGGTTTGTCTTGGATAGTTGTATGTTTTTCACTCTATTATCTATGTTTTCAAGAATTTCTACTTTGTTTCTTATTGCCTTTCTCCTAACTGGTTGACTTTGATGGCTTCAAATTCTTTGTTGGGGGCTCTGTTTTACATCTTGTATGAACTTCTTTACTTCCTTAACTTGGTGTTCAGTGTTTACTCTCAAATCATTTAGTTGATTTGTTATTCTTTCTTTGGACTCCCATTCCTTCAGCATACCATTTGTGGTTTCCCTGGATTCCTTCAGCTGTCTATTGATGAATTCTATGAATGCCTCTATTGATCTTTGTCTATTCTCATCCAACTCATGCAATTCCTCTATTACCCTTTCATTAGCTTCCTCTCACACACACAATTCCTGTGTTTCTCTTTAATGGTTCTCAGCCTGCTCATGCAATTCCTATCTTTCTCCTGCACTGTCCTCAGCCTACTCATGCAATTCCTACCTTTCTATTTGTCTGTCTTGAGCCTTCTCACAAAATTCCTGTATTAACCTTTGAGTAGCTTCCTAACGCTCTTGAGATTCTTGTACTAAACCTTGGTTTGAAACTTCTTGTTCGCTATAACACTCACATTGAGTCCTTTGCAGATTTTCAATCTTTTATAGGATGAGAGGAGGGGAGAAATAAAAAGAACATGAAAAACTAAAAATTAAAATTCCTAAAATTGGGATACTTGAAATTTAGATATAGGAGAGGGATCCTTTCCAGCATTTCATGTAGGTATTAGTGTTGAATCAACCGAAAGAATTGTATTCATGTTCAAAATTTGCTTCAAAAATTGGGCAGTAGGGATGGTAGGGGAAAAACAAAGGAGGAGGCAACAATGCATGTTAAAAAATGTACTTATCCAAAATAAAATACTTAGGAATTAACTTAACAAAAGAAGTGAAGGAACTCTACAATGAAAATTTTATAAACTTGAAAAAGGAAATCAAAACACAACGGCAAAAAACTCCCATGCACCTGGATTGGAAAGAATAATATCGTGAAAATGGCAATACTTCCCAAGGTTAACTACAAATTCAATGCGATACGTACCAAAATTCCAATCTCATTCTTCAAGGAAATCGAAGAGGCAATCCAAAAATACATATGGAACAATACAAGACTCCGAATAGCAAAAATGCTCCTCAACTGAAAGACCACGGCTGGAGGAATATCAATATCAAATTTCAAACTCTACTATAAAGCCACAGTAATCAAAGCAGCTTGGTACTGGCAGAAGAACAGACCTCAGGACCAATAGAATAGAATTGAAAACCCAGAAATGAACCTACAGACCTATAGCCATCTTCGATAAGGTAGCTAAAAAATAGAATGGAAGAAAGACAGCCTCTTCAGTAAATGGTGCTGGCAAAATTGGTTAACTATTTTTAGAATACTAAAGCTAGATCCTTATATATCACCCTGCACCAGAATCAACTCCGAATGGATCAAAGACCTCGAAGTCAAAGCAGACACTCTGAAAAGTTTAACGGATGAAATAGGAAAAACCCTAGATCTCCTTGGTGCAGGCTGAAATTTTCTTAATAGAGACCTGAAACACAACAAATCAAAGAAAGGATGGACAAATGGGATTGCATGAAGTGGCAGAGCTTCTGCATGGCAAAGGACATAGCTAGCAAGATCAATAGAAAGCCTACGGATTGGGAGAAGATCTTCACTTGTCATACAACGGACACGGGTCTCAGATCTAAAATAAACCTGGAACTCAAAAATTAAATCCCCCAACAATAAATCCTTAAAGAAACAACTGCCCAATAAATAAGTGGGCTAAAGACTTAAAGAGAAACTTCTCTGAAGAAGAAAGAAGGATGGCCAATAGACACATGAAGAAATGGTCAACATTCCCAGCCATAAATGAAATGCAAATCAAAACAACATTAAAATACCACCTCACCCAAGATAGAATGGCAAAAATCAAGAACTCTAACAACAACAGAGGCTGGAGGGGATGTGGACAGAAGGGAACCTTATTTCATTGTTGGTGGGAGTGTGAACTTGTTCAACCACTTTGGAAACTAGTATGGAGGTTCCTCAAAAGACTCCACATAGAGCTCCCCTACAACCCAGCAATCCGACATTTGGGCATTAACCCAAATGTTTACAAATAAGACCACACTACAGCTACCAGCACAAACTATGTTTATTGCAGCATTATTTACTATAGCTAAGATATGGAACCAAACCAGATGGCCCTCAGTAGATGAATGGATCAAGAAAATGTGGTATATATACACAATGGAATTCTATGCTTCCATCAGAAAGAATGATATTGCCACATTTTTTTTGGAAATTGAAAGACTTGGAAAAAATTATATTAAGTGAAGTAAGCCAAGCCCAAAGAAACATAGGTCCCATGGTTTCCCTTTTTTGAAATATTTAGTATATATACGAGTCAAGCAGAAAAGGTCAGATAATGTGATGTTAGGATAATGAACCCTAAAATATGTATGTAAATGTTTTTTTTTTCTTTCATGCATTTGTTTCTAAAGCATTTATAAGATTATTTCTTTGTTGTTTTGTATGTCCCTTCCCCACAGTATTACCCCTGCTTTCATTGTATTTGATGTCAGTATAATTTGTGGAGGGGAAGGGAAAAAACAATTCGTTTAAATAAGAATAGAGGTAGACCGATTGCAACAATGAGAAGTACAAGTTGTCATGTCGAAAACGAACTTTAAAACTTTGGTGTGGGGGGGGAGGTTTGTGGGGGGGCAGAGGAGGCTGGGAAGGGATGGGAAGGGGAATCAAAGGAGGAGGCTTCAATGCTTGATAAGAAATGTACACATTATTTTGCCCATGTAATTGTAACCCCTCTGTACAGTATTTTCACAATAAAAAATAAAAATTAAAAAAGTAGCTGGTGATTTTGTATCCACTCATATATTGTTGTTATTGTTAGGTCAGATCTACATAACACATATACCTAAAGAGAAAACATGTGAGTATAATTCCTATTAACTGCATGAACTGATGATCCTATTGGAGAACGTCCAGTTAATCATTACCTATTCCCATGAAGTAAATGAATTGAAAGTATAAATAACTCCATTCAAAAAATAGTACAGGTAATCTAAAATGCCACTCATTTTCCAACATTTGTTAACACAAGACTATTTGGGGGGAGTTGTTTCTCATATCAGGTTTATACATGAAATTTGCTTCCTTTTCCAGAATTGCCAATGTCTATTTGGTTATTGATGATAAAGTAGTTTTTCATAAATTGAGTGATTGTGAATCCTCAGTCATTATCAACCCTAATTGATTTTTTCTTCATTATGGTTTCTTGTGTCATACCTTTTTTTATTTTCCACTTTATTTCCAACATGATTGCCCGAAAATGTTTTTGCCTTCTGTACTCCTGTTCCAGAGTTGTTACAAGCCTAGTAGGATTGACTACTGCAGAAGATGTTTAATGCTTTCCTCTTTCCCTCAAATCAATGGCCATGCTATGTCTCCTCTAGGTTCATATTTAGAAACTATGTTCACATGAAGAAAATAGAAATGTTATCTCAGGGAATAGTGAATAAAAATATGTACTATTTTTTAAAATACTATTTTAGATATGAATATTTGCCAATATTTCTTCAGTATACATGTTGACCTTAAAATTTAGTAATATTTGCTCAATTAATCCAGTGTTATTGGTATATAGCATATGAACCATAAGCAGCCAAATTTACAGAAATATGAAGATGACCTATACAAATTTTCAAAAAATTGTTTTTAATTGCATATTTTGCTAAATTTGGTAGAATATTTCTTCATTATGGATAACAGTTTTAATTATGCCTGCAAATGCTCAGGAAGGTACTGAAAATTTATAGTTATAGGAAAGTTCAGGTTGCCGATAATATCATTTTTACAAAGTATAATCTGATATTTATCTGCCTACATTAAATAAACTGCTAGGAAATATTTGTAAAGAGCTTCCCAGCAAAGATTAAAGCTTAAATTTGGGAACTCACAGAAAATCTGGATAGAAATTCAGGTATTGTTGCTATAATTCCATGATAGAATCAATACTACATTTCAGAGTAAAGTGGCCTAGTCTTTCAATCAAAACTAGTAAATAGGATGTGAGAATGAACTTCTAGGGGACAATAGTTGAAGTTCAGAAAAGCTCTGAAAATGTGTACCGTTTAGATCCAAGAGTAAAATGAATAACATAAATGGGTACACTTGGGAAGATTAATCATTGATGTGGGTACATTAAAGTGTATGTGAAAGGTAAGTAGACACAACAAAGGTAGCAGGAAGCCCTTCCACCAAATGGACATGTTATTTGCACTGGTCACATCCACTTTCTCCTCTATGTGTAGTGCTAAGTATTGTTGTTTTGACATAATAAATTTCCTTTTCATGATCTCAGGTCCTTCATCAGCAAGCCACTGTATGTCAAGTGAAATGCCCCCTTCTGGCCCGATAAAAGGGAAAATTCCACTTCTGAGTACTATGATTTTCATCATAAAATTCATGGAAGGGTGCCGGTGGTATTTTCTTCACCTCCAACTCATGTGAACTAGGATCATAGTGTTTATATCTATATAGAAGAACTTATTTATTTCGAAGGTTTCTTTGTTGTAGGGAAGTAATTATTCTCTATTCTACACATATTCCCAGCTGCTCCTGCATCTCTCCCCCGGAAATAACTTGATTGTAACATTTCAGCCTCTGAAACATTGTGACTGAAGAGCAGAATCCTTTCCTCATTAATGAAATGAATGCAGCAAAGAATGAAGTACTTGCTTGATAATGTGTGTGTGTGTGTGTGTGTGTGTGTGTGTGTGTGTGTGTTTGTGTGTATGTATGTGAGTGTGTGTGTATCTTAATAAAGGTATCTATAGCTAGGGAACATTTTACGCTGTGTAACATATAAAATATGTCCCTTAGAAATGACATTGAGGTATGATATCATACCTGTTCATATAAAACTGTTGTCAGAAATTTAAGGATTTTGAAGATAAAATTATATCATGTTCTCATATAATGCTAAACCTCCTATGGTTTTGATAAACTACTCTGAGTAAGAGCAAGACAATATAGGTGCTTATTACATAGTAAATCAATAAAAAAGAGATGTAAAGTTGCAGTTCTTATAATTTTCCATGCCCAGAGTGTATTACCTGTATTTCGTAGAACATTTCTTGATAAAAGCTGAAAGAAGAAAACAATTCATCCACATATTTGAAATTGTGTGAAACTGCGAAATACTTACTGATGTATAATACCCACTAGCCATAATGAATGTTTTCCCAAATTCTCAATTTTGCAACTGGCATCTTCTGATACATATCAGATAGGCTTTTGCAAAGGTCATTTGAACTCAGGGCCCTTCCAATATCTCTTATGTCTTTTTGATCTCCATTTCAATATTTGTGAAGGAATGCGTAAAAACAAGCACAAAGTGATATTTCATGAGATGTATCCTAACAAAGATCATGCTTAATGTTAGGCAAGTAAAATAAGAAGGGATACCATGCAAATACCTTCAAGTACAATTAAAAGCGATGTGTCATTTCTCAGAACAATAAACTTTTTTTCATTCTTATATGTAGATAAAACAAATTTCATTGTAAAGTGACAATCACATCGTAAAGTATTATCAGGTAAATACGTTCAACAGGACAGAAAATTATTAGTATGTAAGAAACATATGCATGTCTCCTGCCAGTATGAAAACGGACATATTGGTTTTTGCTATGAACATTGGAAAGATTGCCATTAACTTTATCATTTTTTGTTGATTATTTTCTCAAACATGTAAGAAATAGGGAATTCTATGCCAGAGGTATACCAACATTTGAAATACTTGACTAGGATTAAGCCCAGGGGAAGAGATTGAATCCAATAGTGCTATCATGGTTTCAATTTTCATTACCAAGGAAGAAATATAAGAAAAATATGTCAGATAAACTATGATTAAGGTTTATCATGATTGAATAAAATCAAGAACTGTAGGCGTGCAAAATCACTTCAGTTTTAAATTCCACTTTTAAATTTAATTTGCCTTGCTTCACTTTATGGGTACTGAAACAGAATAGGGAAAAATTGTGACAACATTCTAGTTTGTATACACACACACACACCCACACGCACACACACACACACACACACGCACACACACAAATGGACAAGTAACAAATATGTCTGACAAGTAACAAATCGGCTCACATATGTATAATGACAAATATAAGGTATTAAAACTTTAAGAGACAAATCATCAAGTAACATGCTCTGCAATATTGATATAGATTATCTCATTAATTCTCTGATTCTCTAGTATCATCAACTTTTTAGAAGCCAGAAAAAAATATGATTCCATAAGATATATAAGCATAAGGAAACAGGATTCATATTACTATGGAGTCACTGTAAGTTTTCTAGCAACTGAGGAAGTCAGGGAAATATCACTGCCGCATCAAGCATTAAATTCCAGGAACACCTTGAATTCAGGGACAAAGCCTTTAACTCAGCACCTGGAAATTAATTTGAATCATGAGCATTGAAGTTGAGGCTTGTGCCTCTAACTATCAGCCTGGGACTTGAATTTGCAGCCTAGGTCTTAAAGTCATGTTCCTGGAATTTAATTGGGGGCCTTGAAATTGGGACTTGGAATTTGAACTCGGACCTTGGGAGTTGAACTCAGGCTTGGGGTTGATACTCACATGCAGGGCCTTGAACTCACAACCTGGGACTTGAACTGGGGTCCTGGATCTTGTATTCATAGTTGGGCCTTCAACTCATAGTGTTCAATTTGAAGATGGGGCCAGGGGTGTTAATACAACATGGGACATGAATTCTGCCTGGAAGTTGTACTTGGAACTTGGGAGTCAGGCTTGGGACTGGAACTTGCATGCTGGGCCTTGAACACACAAACTGGAATTTGAACTGATCCTTGGACCTTTTACTCAGTGTCAAGGCCTTGAACTCACAGTGTGCAAGTTGAACATGGGGCCAGGGATATTAACAAAGCCAGGGACATGAACTCAGCCTGGGCTTCGACCTCAGGATCTGGGAATTGACCTCATGGTCTAGCCTTAAACTCAGAACATGGAAGTGGAACTCATAGCCTAGAGATTGAACTCATGAGGTGGTACTTGAAATGTTGCCCTAGATCTTGAACTCTAAGAATAGGGCTTGAATCCACAGCCTCAGCTTTGAATTCAGGGACTGAAGATTGAAATCATAGCGTGGGCCTTCAATTCAGGGCCTGAAACTTAAAGTGCAAACGTGGGAATTTTGCTCTGAAGCACTTGGTGCCTTAGCTTTGGCAGGCCTGCTCCGGCATAAGTATTATCTGTACATTAGGCTCCTGACACTGTGCATGTGTATCCTGGGGTAAGTGAGTCTGTTAGTGCTGGAAATCCTGCTACTGCATATGTGCATTGGTACTGTGGGCATGTGTACCCTAAAATGCTTGGGTTTGTCAGTACCAGTGTTGATCTGGTGCAGCTGCATGCTCTTTAGTCACGTGCACTTTTGCTGTCGCACAATGCTGTCTGTCAAAATCAAAAGAAAACAAATAGGATAAATGAATAACAAAGTTTCTGTTCTCCCAATCTCTAAAATTTCCTTACACAGGAGGTTCTTATTACAAATCAATAAAAGCAAGAATTTTTCTCAGCTTCATTTAGGGAATGAATCCCTTCTAAATGTAATACTATAGAGTAGTATCCATGGTTACTCGTAGACCTCCAGTAGGCATGAAAGTAAAGGACAAACAAGCAAAATTGCCATCAACAAAGTATCACTAACAGGAAAGAGCCTGATACAGGTCACTTAAAAACCTGTAGAAGGCTGAGATCTGAGCATCAGGTTTCATGGCAGTCTATCAGGAGTTTTTAGCAGGACTTTACTACTAATTTATCACCTCAGAATGGGAAGCGGTCCATTCATCTACTGAGGGGCATATGGGTTGGTTCCATATCTTAGCTATAGTAAATAATGCTGCAATAAACATAGTTGTGCTGATAGCTTTAGTGTGGTCTTGTTTGTAAACATTTGGGTAAATGCCCAAAAGTGGAATTGCTGGGTCATACTGCTTTCCAAAGTGGTTGAACAAGTTTACGTTCCCACCAACAATGAAGTAAGGTTCCCTTCTGTCCACATCCTCTCCAGCATCTGTTGTTAGAATTCTTGATTTTTGCCATTCTAACTGGAGTGAGGTGGTATCTCAATGTTGTTTTGATTTGCATTTCTTTTATGGCTAGGGATGTTGAGCATTTCTTCATGTGTCTATTGGCCATCCTTCTTTCTTCTTCAGAGAAGTTTCTCTTTAAGTCTATAGCCCACTTACTTATTGGGCAGTTGTTTCTTTGAGGATTTGTTGTTGGGGGATTTAATGTTTTGAGTTCCAAGTATATTTTAGTTATGAGACCCGGATCAAGAAAACGTGGTATATATACACAATGGAATTCTATGCCTCCATCAGGAAGAATGGCAATGCCACATTTGTTAGGAAATGGAAAATCTTGGAAAAAATTATATTAAGTGAAGTAAGCCAGGCCCAAAAAATCATAGGTCCCATGGTTTTCCTTATTTGCAATATCTAGTATATGTACGAGTCAAGCAGGAAAGGTCAGATAATGAGATGTTAGGAAAATGAACCCTTACATATATATTTTAATGTTTTTTCTTTCATGCATTTGTTTCTAATGCATGTATAAGATTATCTCTTTGTTGCTTTGTATGTCCCTCCCCCACAGTATAACCCCTGCTTTCACTATATTTGATGTCAGTATAACATGTGGAGGAGATGGGGAAAAACAAGTTGTTTAAGGATACAGGTGGACCTGTTGCAACAAGAAGAAGTACAAGTTGTCATGTCGAAAACAAGCTTTACAACGTTGGTGTTAGGGGGGGTGGGAAGGGGAGAATTGGATGGGGTTGGGGGGAGAGGCTGGGAAGGGATATGAAGGGTAAACAAAGGAGGAGGCTGCAATGCTTGATAAAAAATATACGCATTATCCTGCCCATGTAATTGTAACCCCTCTATACAGTGTTTTCACAACATAATAATAATAAAAAAAAGAATTGGAAGCGGTATTGTTGCTCAGTTGGTATATCATTAGCCTTAATGTGAAGAACTCTGAGCTTGCATCCAAGCACAGAGTTTAAGCCCAATGACCAGCACCACCAACAACCAGAGAAAGAAATGTAAAGCAATATTCATCAATAATGTCCCATACTCACAGTAATTCCAAAATCTTTTTTTTCCCCTGAAATAATGGCCATTTCATTTTTATTCACTCTCAATTTGACCATTTTGCATTTCCTCATTGAAGCTCAGAGAATAATGCTTGATGCGGCAGTGATATTTCCCTGACTTCCTCAGTTGCTAGAAAACTTACAGTGACTCCATAGTAATATGAATCCTGTTTCCTTATGCTTATATATCTTATGGAATCATATTTTTTTCTGGCTTCTAAAAAGTTGATGATACTAGAGAATCAGAGAATTAATGAGATAATCTATATCAATATTGCAGAGCATGTTACTTGATGATTTGTCTCTTAAAGTTTTAATACCTTATATTTGTCATTATACATATGTGAGCCGATTTGTTACTTGTCAGACATATTTGTTACTTGTCCATTTGTGTGTGTGCGTGTGTGTGTGTGTGTGTGTGTGCGTGTGGGTGTGTGTGTGTGTATACAAACTAGAATGTTGTCACAATTTTTCCCTATTCTGTTTCAGTACCCATAAAGTGAAGCAAGGCAAATTAAATTTAAAAGTGGAATTTAAAACTGAAGTGATTTTGCACGCCTACAGTTCTTGATTTTATTCAATCATGATAAACCTTAATCATAGTTTATCTGACATATTTTTCTTATATTTCTTCCTTGGTAATGAAAATTGAAACCATGATAGCACTATTGGATTCAATCTCTTCCCCTGGGCTTAATCCTAGTCAAGTATTTCAAATGTTGGTATACCTCTGGCATAGAATTCCCTATTTCTTACATGTTTGAGAAAATAATCAACAAAAAATGATAAAGTTAATGGCAATCTTTCCAATGTTCATAGCAAAAACCAATATGTCCGTTTTCATACTGGCAGGAGACATGCATATGTTTCTTACATACTAATAATTTTCTGTCCTGTTGAACGTATTTACCTGATAATACTTTACGATGTGATTGTCACTTTACAATGAAATTTGTTTTATCTACATATAAGAATGAAAAAAAGTTTATTGTTCTGAGAAATGACACATCGCTTTTAATTGTACTTGAAGGTATTTGCATGGTATCCCTTCTTATTTTACTTGCCTAACATTAAGCATGATCTTTGTTAGGATACATCTCATGAAATATCACTTTGTGCTTGTTTTTACGCATTCCTTCACAAATATTGAAATGGAGATCAAAAAGACATAAGAGATATTGGAAGGGCCCTGAGTTCAAATGACCTTTGCAAAAGCCTATCTGATATGTATCAGAAGATGCCAGTTGCAAAATTGAGAATTTGGGAAAACATTCATTATGGCTAGTGGGTATTATACATCAGTAAGTATTTCGCAGTTTCACACAATTTCAAATATGTGGATGAATTGTTTTCTTCTTTCAGCTTTTATCAAGAAATGTTCTACGAAATACAGGTAATACACTCTGGGCATGGAAAATTATAAGAACTGCAACTTTACATCTCTTTTTTATTGATTTACTATGTAATAAGCACCTATATTGTCTTGCTCTTACTCAGAGTAGTTTATCAAAACCATAGGAGGTTTAGCATTATATGAGAACATGATATAATTTTATCTTCAAAATCCTTAAATTTCTGACAACAGTTTTATATGAACAGGTATGATATCATACCTCAATGTCATTTCTAAGGGACATATTTTATATGTTACACAGCGTAAAATGTTCCCTAGCTATAGATACCTTTATTAAGATACACACACACTCACATACATACACACAAACACACACACACACACACACACACACACACACACACACACATTATCAAGCAAGTACTTCATTCTTTGCTGCATTCATTTCATTAATGAGGAAAGGATTCTGCTCTTCAGTCACAATGTTTCAGAGGCTGAAATGTTACAATCAAGTTATTTCCGGGGGAGAGATGCAGGAGCAGCTGGGAATATGTGTAGAATAGAGAATAATTACTTCCCTACAACAAAGAAACCTTCGAAATAAATAAGTTCTTCTATATAGATATAAACACTATGATCCTAGTTCACATGAGTTGGAGGTGAAGAAAATACCACCGGCACCCTTCCATGAATTTTATGATGAAAATCATAGTACTCAGAAGTGGAATTTTCCCTTTTATCGGGCCAGAAGGGGGCATTTCACTTGACATACAGTGGCTTGCTGATGAAGGACCTGAGATCATGAAAAGGAAATTTATTATGTCAAAACAACAATACTTAGCACTACACATAGAGGAGAAAGTGGATGTGACCAGTGCAAATAACATGTCCATTTGGTGGAAGGGCTTCCTGCTACCTTTGTTGTGTCTACTTACCTTTCACATACACTTTAATGTACCCACATCAATGATTAATCTTCCCAAGTGTACCCATTTATGTTATTCATTTTACTCTTGGATCTAAACGGTACACATTTTCAGAGCTTTTCTGAACTTCAACTATTGTCCCCTAGAAGTTCATTCTCACATCCTATTTACTAGTTTTGATTGAAAGACTAGGCCACTTTACTCTGAAATGTAGTATTGATTCTATCATGGAATTATAGCAACAATACCTGAATTTCTATCCAGATTTTCTGTGAGTTCCCAAATTTAAGCTTTAATCTTTGCTGGGAAGCTCTTTACAAATATTTCCTAGCAGTTTATTTAATGTAGGCAGATAAATATCAGATTATACTTTGTAAAAATGATATTATCGGCAACCTGAACTTTCCTATAACTATAAATTTTCAGTACCTTCCTGAGCATTTGCAGGCATAATTAAAACTGTTATCCATAATGAAGAAATATTCTACCAAATTTAGCAAAATATGCAATTAAAAACAATTTTTTGAAAATTTGTATAGGTCATCTTCATATTTCTGTAAATTTGGCTGCTTATGGTTCATATGCTATATACCAATAACACTGGATTAATTGAGCAAATATTACTAAATTTTAAGGTCAACATGTATACTGAAGAAATATTGGCAAATATTCATATCTAAAATAGTATTTTAAAAAATAGTACATATTTTTATTCACTATTCCCTGAGATAACATTTCTATTTTCTTCATGTGAACATAGTTTCTAAATATGAACCTAGAGGAGACATAGCATGGCCATTGATTTGAGGGAAAGAGGAAAGCATTAAACATCTTCTGCAGTAGTCAATCCTACTAGGCTTGTAACAACTCTGGAACAGGAGTACAGAAGGCAAAAACATTTTCGGGCAATCATGTTGGAAATAAAGTGGAAAATAAAAAAAGGTATGACACAAGAAACCATAATGAAGAAAAAATCAATTAGGGTTGATAATGACTGAGGATTCACAATCACTCAATTTATGAAAAACTACTTTATCATCAATAACCAAATAGACATTGGCAATTCTGGAAAAGGAAGCAAATTTCATGTATAAACCTGATATGAGAAACAACTCCCCCCAAATAGTCTTGTGTTAACAAATGTTGGAAAATGAGTGGCATTTTAGATTACCTGTACTATTTTTTGAATGGAGTTATTTATACTTTCAATTCATTTACTTCATGGGAATAGGTAATGATTAACTGGACGTTCTCCAATAGGATCATCAGTTCATGCAGTTAATAGGAATTATACTCACATGTTTTCTCTTTAGGTATATGTGTTATGTAGATCTGACCTAACAATAACAACAATATATGAGTGGATACAAAATCACCAGCTACTTTTTTAATTTTTATTTTTTATTGTGAAAATACTGTACAGAGGGGTTACAATTACATGGGCAAAATAATGTGTACATTTCTTATCAAGCATTGAAGCCTCCTCCTTTGATTCCCCTTCCCATCCCTTCCCAGCCTCCTCTGCCCCCCCACAAACCTCCCCCCCCACACCAAAGTTTTAAAGTTCGTTTTCGACATGACAACTTGTACTTCTCATTGTTGCAATCGGTCTACCTCTATTCTTATTTAAACGAATTGTTTTTTCCCTTCCCCTCCACAAATTATACTGACATCAAATACAATGAAAGCAGGGGTAATACTGTGGGGAAGGGACATACAAAACAACAAAGAAATAATCTTATAAATGCTTTAGAAACAAATGCATGAAAGAAAAAAAAAACATTTACATACATATTTTAGGGTTCATTATCCTAACATCACATTATCTGACCTTTTCTGCTTGACTCGTATATATACTAAATATTTCAAAAAAGGGAAACCATGGGACCTATGTTTCTTTGGGCTTGGCTTACTTCACTTAATATAATTTTTTCCAAGTCTTTCAATTTCCAAAAAAAATGTGGCAATATCATTCTTTCTGATGGAAGCATAGAATTCCATTGTGTATATATACCACATTTTCTTGATCCATTCATCTACTGAGGGCCATCTGGTTTGGTTCCATATCTTAGCTATAGTAAATAATGCTGCAATAAACATAGTTTGTGCTGGTAGCTGTAGTGTGGTCTTATTTGTAAACATTTGGGTTAATGCCCAAATGTCGGATTGCTGGGTTGTAGGGGAGCTCTATGTGGAGTCTTTTGAGGAACCTCCATACTAGTTTCCAAAGTGGTTGAACAAGTTCACACTCCCACCAACAATGAAATAAGGTTCCCTTCTGTCCACATCCCCTCCAGCCTCTGTTGTTGTTAGAGTTCTTGATTTTTGCCATTCTATCTTGGGTGAGGTGGTATTTTAATGTTGTTTTGATTTGCATTTCATTTATGGCTGGGAATGTTGACCATTTCTTCATGTGTCTATTGGCCATCCTTCTTTCTTCTTCAGAGAAGTTTCTCTTTAAGTCTTTAGCCCACTTATTTATTGGGCAGTTGTTTCTTTAAGGATTTATTGTTGGGGGATTTAATTTTTGAGTTCCAGGTTTATTTTAGATCTGAGACCCGTGTCCGTTGTATGACAAGTGAAGATCTTCTCCCAATCCGTAGGCTTTCTATTGATCTTGCTAGCTATGTCCTTTGCCATGCAGAAGCTCTGCCACTTCATGCAATCCCATTTGTCCATCCTTTCTTTGATTTGTTGTGTTTCAGGTCTCTATTAAGAAAATTTCAGCCTGCACCAAGGAGATCTAGGGTTTTTCCTATTTCATCCGTTAAACTTTTCAGAGTGTCTGCTTTGACTTCGAGGTCTTTGATCCATTCGGAGTTGATTCTGGTGCAGGGTGATATATAAGGATCTAGCTTTAGTATTCTAAAAATAGTTAACCAATTTTGCCAGCACCATTTACTGAAGAGGCTGTCTTTCTTCCATTCTATTTTTTAGCTACCTTATCGAAGATGGCTATAGGTCTGTAGGTTCATTTCTGGGTTTTCAATTCTATTCTATTGGTCCTGAGGTCTGTTCTTCTGCCAGTACCAAGCTGCTTTGATTACTGTGGCTTTATAGTAGAGTTTGAAATTTGATATTGATATTCCTCCAGCCGTGGTCTTTCAGTTGAGGAGCATTTTTGCTATTCGGAGTCTTGTATTGTTCCATATGTATTTTTGGATTGCCTCTTCGATTTCCTTGAAGAATGAGATTGGAATTTTGGTACGTATCGCATTGAATTTGTAGTTAACCTTGGGAAGTATTGCCATTTTCACGATATTATTCTTTCCAATCCAGGTGCATGGGAGTTTTTTGCCGTTGTGTTTTGATTTCCTTTTTCAAGTTTATAAAATTTTCATTGTAGAGTTCCTTCACTTCTTTTGTTAAGTTAATTCCTAAGTATTTTATTTTGGATAAGTACATTTTTTAACATGCATTGTTGCCTCCTCCTTTGTTTTTCCCCTACCATCCCTACTGCCCAATTTTTGAAGCAAATTTTGAACATGAATACAATTCTTTCGGTTGATTCAACACTAATACCTACATGAAATGCTGGAAAGGATCCCTCTCCTATATCTAAATTTCAAGTATCCCAATTTTAGGAATTTTAATTTTTAGTTTTTCATGTTCTTTTTATTTCTCCCCTCCTCTCATCCTATAAAAGATTGAAAATCTGCAAAGGACTCAATGTGAGTGTTATAGCGAACAAGAAGTTTCAAACCAAGGTTTAGTACAAGAATCTCAAGAGCGTTAGGAAGCTACTCAAAGGTTAATACAGGAATTTTGTGAGAAGGCTCAAGACAGACAAATAGAAAGGTAGGAATTGCATGAGTAGGCTGAGGACAGTGCAGGAGAAAGATAGGAATTGCATGAGCAGGCTGAGAACCATTAAAGAGAAACACAGGAATTGTGTGTGTGAGAGGAAGCTAATGAAAGGGTAATAGAGGAATTGCATGAGTTGGATGAGAATAGACAAAGATCAATAGAGGCATTCATAGAATTCATCAATAGACAGCTGAAGGAATCCAGGGAAACCACAAATGGTATGCTGAAGGAATGGGAGTCCAAAGAAAGAATAACAAATCAACTAAATGATTTGAGAGTAAACACTGAACACCAAGTTAAGGAAGTAAAGAAGTTCATACAAGATGTAAAACAGAGCCCCCAACAAAGAATTTGAAGCCATCAAAGTCAACCAGTTAGGAGAAAGGCAATAAGAAACAAAGTAGAAATTCTTGAAAACATAGATAATAGAGTGAAAAACATACAACTATCCAAGACAAACCCAAGAGAGCTTTATTCCACATTTAGAAGACATAATTAAAATGCCTAATCAGAGGATAATGTGTGTAGAGGAACACCTGGAGACAGAAGTTAATAATCTAAGAAATTTAAGAGGATCCTAACAGAGAACTTCCGAAACATGCAAAAAGATAGGCCTATTAAGACAAAAGAAACTTGTAGAACCCCAAATAGAACAGACCAGAACAGGAAATTCCACTGTCACATTATACTGTTCACAGGACCAATTCAGACTAAGAACAGGATCCTTAAAATTGTAAAAAGATCAATCATGTCAAAAGGGAAACCAATTAGAAAAACCAGATTTCTCAGCAGAGACAATTAACAAGAAGAGCCAGGAATGATGTATGCCATGTTATAAAGACAAACAACTATCACCAAGCATACTGTACCCAACAAAAATCTCCCTCATAAGCAAAGGTCAAATAAAAACCCTCTATAGGGGAGAGGGAAGGTGGCTCAGTGGTAGAGGGCTTGCCTTGCATTACATGAGGCCCTAGGTTCGATTTATCAGCACCACAAAAGCAAAAAGAGAAAAAAGCCAGAAGTGGTGCTGTGGCTCAAGGGGTATAGAACTACCCTTGAGCTGAAGAGCTGATGGAACGTGACCAGGCCCATAGTTCAGCCCCATGACCGGACCCCCCCCCCATTCTGAAAAGTAAACAAACCCTCAATATCAAAGAAAAACAAAAACCATATATTTCCACCAAACGAGACCTACAACAGATACTTAACTATGTCGTACACATAGAAAAACAACAAGACCACAATAAAGGCCAAGAAACTACACCCAAACTGAGAATCCAAGAACCATAGGAAGAAGCCAGTTGTTATGGTCCCCAAGAAGGTGAGTAACATGGCAGGAACTACCAAACATCTCTCAGGCCTAACTCTTAATATTAATAGACTTAACTTTCCAATTAAGCAACATAGACTGTCTAGATCGATGAAAAAACAAGATCATTCTATCTGCTGCCTCCAAGAATAAATAACCCATTGCCCATAAGGACAAACATATTTTGAAAGGGAGAGGCTGGATTAAAATTTACCAAATACAGAGCCCACATAAACAGGCAGATGTTGCATTCCTAATGTCAGATAAATTAGACTACAGTTTAAAATTGAGAAGAGCTAAAAATTATACCCTGAATTCTCTGAGACCACAAGGGAATAAAATTAGAGCTCAGTACCAAAAGCTACCAAAGGAAGTCCTATAAAACATGAAGGCTAAAAAAATAGGAATCCATGGAACATTTTTCAATACAATAAAGACAAACCTACAGCCATCATTGTCCACAATGATGAAAAATTAAAGCCATTTCCTCTAACTTAGGAAGGAGAAAAGGATGTCCACTCTCTCTCCACTTCGCTTCAATTTAACACTAGAATGCTTAACCACAGCAGTAAGAAAAGATGGAAACATAAAGGGATCCAAATACCATACAATGAAGTAATACACTCCCTCTTTCCAGAGGACATGATCTTGTATTTACAAATTCCCATGGACTCCACTCCCAAATTACTCGAGCTCATTATTAATTTTGGCAAAGAAGCTGGGTATAAAATTAACACTCAAAAATAAATGGCTTTTATGAATGTCAATAATGAGAAAGGTTTGCCTGAAATCAGGAAAGCAACCCTTTCCTAATAGCCTCACAAGAATTAAAATACCTAAGAATTAACTTAACCAAAGAAGTCAAGGACCTCCATGATGAAATCTTTAAAAATTTGGCAAAGGAAATCTAAACAGAACTTAAAAATAGGAAAAACCTCCCATGCTCCTGGATACAAAGGTTCAAATCCTGAAAATGTCAATTCTTCCCATAGCAATCTACAAATTCAGTAATAGAGCTATCAATATTCCAAACTCATTTGTCAAGGAAATGAAAGAAAATGTCCAAAAATTCATATCAAACAATCCTCAAGAGAAAGAATTGTCCTGGAGGAATATCAATAGCAAATTTCAAACTCTACTACAAAGCCATAGTAATTAAAAGAGCTTGCTACTGGAACAAGAGACTACAGGACCAATGGAATAGAATTGAAAACCTAGAAATCAACCCACAGTCCTATAGCTATGTAAACTTCCATAACAGAACTAAAAAAATGGAATGGAAGAAAGATAGCCTTTTCAGTAAGTGGTGCTGACAAAACTGATTAATCACCTATAGAAAACTAAAGCTAGATCCTAATGTATCACACTGCATCAGAATCAACTACAAATAGATTAATGGCCTTTGAGTTAAAACGGACACCCTGACACCATACAGGATGGAATAGGAGAAACCTTAGGTCTCCATGGCACAGGCCAAAATTTGAGTAATAGAGATTCAGAAACACAATCAAAGAAAGTTTGGAAAATAAGATTGCATGAAGGTCCAGAGCTTCTGCATGGCAAAGGACATACCTAGCAATATCAATAGAAAGTCCACAGATTATGAGAAGGTCTTTACTAGCCATATAACTGACAAGGGTCTCATATCTAAAATATACCTTGAACTCAAAAAATTAAATCCCCCAACAACAAATACTCAAAGAAACAACTGCCCAATAATTAAGTCAGCTAAAGGGTTAAAGAGAAACCTCTCTGGAGAGAAAAGAAGGAGGACCACTAGACACTGAAAAATGCTCAACACATCTAGCCATAAAATAAATGCAAATCAAAAGAACATTGACATTCCACCTCACCCTAGATAGAATGGCTATACTCAAGAACTCTCATAACAACAGATGTAGGAGGGGATGTGGCCAGAAGGGAATCCTACTGCATTGTCATTGGAACTGTGAACTTGTTCAACCACTTTGGAAAGTAGCATAGTGTTTCATGAAAAGGCTCCACATACAGCTCTCCTATGACCCAGCAATCCCACTTTGGGGCATTTACCCAAATGATAACAAACAAGACCACACTAAAGCTACCAGCACAGCTAAATTTATTGCAGCGTTATTTAACCTAGCTAAGATATGGAAGCAACCCAGATGCCCCTCCCTAAATTAATGGCTCAAGAAAATGGATTTATACTCAGTGGAATTCGTTGCGTCCATCAGAAAGAATGGCATTGTCCCATTTGACCTGGGACAACGTTACATGAAGAAAAACATAATTTTCTACCCACAGTTCTCTGAACCTTTAAATTTGGTGAAATTTGGATGAAACTAAAAGCAAGTTTTTAATCAATACCCTAAATAAAGAAAAGAGACACAATGCATCTCCCATGTTAACAGTTTATAACCATGGCATCATAACTAAATCATCCAAACTGAATTCTAGGCCATATGATTATACAGTGGCTGTTTTAACAAAATAATGTTTAATAATAAAATTAATGTACATTTTGGCCATTAGGCAATGGGGAGGAATGGGAAACCACCTCTACGTTTTGTGAAATATGGCACACACATTTTAACATAATTGCACACATCTTGCCTTTCTTTGTTTTGAATAGAGAACGGAATATACATCTCCAGAAATAACCAAGTTACGCTTCGGTTGTCTTACTTTCCATTACATGCTGAAGAGATTTCAGAAGGAATACAAAAATCTGTTATATTTGTGCCCACAATCTTTCATATCATTCATGTTCAGTTCCCACAATTTATCTTAAAAAAATACGCAAATTGATCTATGAACTAAAGTAATCATGTAATATCAACATGTTCTAATGAAACATTACCTTTCTACATTTCACAAGATTGTATGGAAACCTGCATGATCTGATTTTGTGATTTTTATCATAGGGACAATGCAATAACCTCTCAGGATCCACACAATCTTCTGAAAAAGAAAAATACCTCCGGAAAATCAGTGTATTGGGAACATGCCAAGTCTTCAATGTTATTTCCCTTATGACTCTAGTTTAACTTAGGAATCTGTATTTGTAGAATATAGATTCAAAATTTGACAAAGAGTATTACTCTGGAATTTAATTTCTGATGTATTCACAGTTTCTAGTAGGGAGTTGTTACTTTTTAGCATTATGAAAAATATTTATTCTAGTTAAAATTTTTCGCTGAGGTCAAGTTGAACTGTTAGCTTGTTTTATCTTCTGAGAGCATACATCCACTGAGCACCCCTTATTTAATTGCTTTCTTACATTTCAATCTAGAATATGCCCATCATTTACATTCGTTTTCACTTTTCAATCTAGAACATCAAAAGTCACAGTTATAATTACCTAAATGTCTAAACTTTCAGATTCAATCAGGCGAAATCTCATTATCCCATTCTCTCAGCTCCTGTCAATGTACTTTGTTATTCCGAAAAATAGTGTGAACAAGACCATTTAAGATGATTTCCCCAAACAAATGTGTAAACATGCTTACCTTTTTCCATTGTGACAGGCAGATAAATATCAGCAAGTCCTGCGGATAAAATAAATTCTGAGAGAAAACATGACTAAGTACTTCAAAACCACATCTTAAATGTGGTTCCTTAGCGATATGAAAAAAAAAAAAAACTGGGTAAAACCTATTAATCTCTAATACTTTTTGTTGCTAGACACACTTGAATTGAAATACATTGATATCCTGTCTACTTCACAAATTATAACAAGCTATAGACATGAATAGCTTTTGAACTCAAAATATTTTGTATTTTTCAGGCCTTTCTACCTTATCAAATCAAACAGAGCATAATGCATCATTACAACTTTTAAGCAAATTTGGAAAAGGTCTTCTTAATTACGGATGTCTGAATAACAATGTCCTAATTCCAATGTACAAATGTCTAATACTATTGAAAATATGCACTTATGTGAATGAGGATTTGCTATTCTCATACATACATTGTGAATTCCTCTTCAGATTATAGGATGAGTATGGAGTATTATTCAAGCAAAGGCTTCTTAGCGAAGACATGTATTGCAAAGCAAAGGTATCATGGAGACCCGTTAGTCAATGTTTCAGATTGGGCTTTTTTTCAATGGGTATTGAATTTCAGTTGTGCAGTGTCTAGTGGCCGTGAACCAGAGCCAGAAGACATTAAACATATGATTGCTTTGATGCACATAAATGTGAGGGGAATAAAAGTAAATTTCAAGTTCTCCAGAATGGAAATAGCTATTTTCTGGTCTAAGGAAGTAAAGAATTTTCATTCTTTTATCCATGAACAATTCTGCCTAATTGGTGAAAATTATTAGAACTACATGTGGGATGTCATGGGTAGAAAGTAAGAAAAGTTCCAGTCACATACACGAGCCATATAGATGATTTACATGTCTAAGATTTAAAAGAAAGAAGAGAAGGCCAAGGACCTGATACCTGTGTCCTTCAGTTAACTGGATTCACCAAACAAGTCAGGATCTCCTCCTTCCTATGATGGACCATGTCCCAATAGTTGCTTTTCCATAGCAACAGCTACTTCTGTATAATGACTTCTCTGGGTGGGGTCACCATTATTGTGACGTAGCTCATAAACCTCACTTTCGATTTACGAACTGACAGAACTCAGCCACACTTCCGCAATGAGAGCAGAAGTGCTGACTTCCGGCCTGAATTCGGACGACAAAGTCCAAATTCCTTTTACTATTCATTGGTGGACTCTGATTCGGTATAATAGAAATGGGTAAATACTCAGTAGAGGAATAATGTGAATGGATTTGTCACACTTTTCATCTTCACTGCAAATACTGATTCTTTGCAACTTGATCTGTCTAGATCTCTACACATCCTATGGTCTATAAAGCCACAATAAATCAATCTTTAGATATTATTTTTTCTTGTTTAGGGTCTTTCCTCATCAGTATTTTTATTTGGAGACAGTTTCAAAAAAGACACTTCTAGAACTTAAGCATCTTCTGCCAAAAAAATTCTTTAGCCTTCCTTGTTTTTTTCTTTACAGCATCTTTTGAAGAAAATGATTTAAAAAGACAGACAAAAAATAGCAACTGAAAAAAAACAGATTATGCCATTCAAATGCCCTATTGATCTGAATGAAGTACAGGCAGCTTTACCACATGTGACTATTATTTCATTGTGAGTTCTTTTATTCTTTTTAAGTGTTCCAAAGAAATTATGATCCCTGACCGATACTGAATATATGAGCAGGATATAAAAATTTGATATAAACAATATACTGTTTGACATTAAAGTGTAATAATAACTAAATGCTGTTGACCAAACTGTTAAAGAATGATGATCTTTTGTGCTATTCTCAAAGGTAGAATTTGATTCATGCAGAAAAATGAAAAGCCACTGAATTGAAGTCAAGTATAATGTTAACTTCACATTTATTAATATTCAGAATGACTTAATCCCCACAAAAGATCTTGTCAAATGCATTCTGATTTGAAATAAAAAAAAACAAATGTTAGGAAATGATTTGGAAACAAAAATGCCATAAGGGAAACAGAAAAAATATAACAAAAAAAACCACTTTCATTATAGTGCAATGTCCATCCAAAAGTAGGTGCAGCTTATCAACTTCAATGTAAGCAGTAATTCATCCAAGTGATAAGAAAATGAAAAGAAGTAATTTAGAGTTAGTGTTAAAATTGGGATTCATAGTGGGCAAAGAACTTCTGAGGAACTTTGCTTAGTATACCATTGTTTTGTGTGGTGTGGGTAGGTGCAAATGCAACTTGGCTACAGTTTTATTGGGCTGTAGAATATATTGTCTAAAATTCATGAATTTCACCCTATAGTATAATTATATGTATTGCTAGGTTCAATAGAGTTTTTAACAAATCAGGTACTTAAACAATTTGACATGTGTTCCCCGTACTTGTAGCTCTTATTTTGCTATGAGTAACTACTGCAATCTAAAGCTATCATACAATTTTCACCCATTTACTCAGTGATCACGTGTGATAGAATGATTATGTCAAAACTCTGGCAGTAGTGCATTCATGTCTAAAAAAATGTGTTGAAAATTCTCATTACATTATCAGTGTGCTTCCTTGAGTGGAGAATACATAAACATATTAAATTTGTATAGAACTTTAACTTTTTAATGATTTATGTGGTACTAAAAATAGTAAATAAATGGAAGAATACTATTCACTGTTAACACAACCATATTAATATATTTTCTGTGCAAAAGACCTTTCTATACCTTCTGTAATCTGGAAATAATTAACAAGGATATTCATAGGATTGTTATAAATAAAACAATTCCAAAAATAACACTCGTCTAAAGAGCCTAAAATTCTTTTCTGCTCTGATTGTCTTGTATATGCAAAAAGAAGTTCATTACAAAATTAGAATTCAAAGAATTAATAGATATTGTCATTATCATGTTTGAAAAAGATTTGAAGATGTAATTGGTAACACTAGTTTGTCATCAATTCTATTATTTATGTCTATTTTCTTTCTTTTTTTAAATTTTGTTGTCATAGTGACCCACATTGAGATATAGTTATACAAGCTATGAGTTAAATTCTTGTTGAAATTTTTACCCTCTTCCTCATTTTTCTCTCTTTTTGCCATTATCCATTAACCCTAGAGTTGTACAGATCATATCCAACAGATTGTCTTGTGAGTATTGATGTTACACAGGATCCCCATTATCATTTGCCATACAATATTGTTTTCACACTAGTCATTGCATAAGTTCTATGGTGTAGATCTAACTTCTCACACTTTGTGTCATAGTGAACACATAAGCCTCCACAGAGTTTACAAAACTTTTGGAAATACATCACATTGATAAAACAGGAATTACACACTTTCTAAAATCAGGATATAATGAAGAAATACAATACAATGTTACTATCTTCGGAAGTATTTTATTTATGATTTTATGTGACTTCTGTACTCATTTGCTCATTTCCTAAGCTCTTGGAGTTCACACTGTGATGCGATCTGCCTGCTTGGATGAGACGACTAAGAGGAATTCATTCAACAAGTATATGAATATTCAAAAAATTTGAAATAATATGATCCAAAATCTTCAACATAATTACAAAAGATGTGTCATGCAAAATGCTGCCCCTATATTTAATTAGAGAATTGCTTGGTTTCCTTTGAAGTGTGAAAATGCAAATTTTTGTAAAGTATTAACAGTCAGTACTTAGTGATAGTATGGAAAAATATAGAATGATGTAGAATTAGTTTTATTTTCATAAATATATTAATCTGTCGATGTGAATATTGCAATTGAACAGTGCAATATTACGTTTTTCAAAAGACTGATTTTTGATAAATGCTGTTTTAACTTACCTGTAATATCAGAACTCTAGGGAAAGGGAGTATCAATGTTGGTCAACTCTACATAGGTAAGAGAAATTAATACTTATCCTAACTGCATGATAAGAAGTGAGGAGTGTAGGCAGGAGTCATGCAAAAATTGCTTTATTTCAAATATAATTGCAATGTGCCAAATTTTACATTTGTATGTTTGGGTTAATCACATGAAAATTAAGGGAATATTGGTGCTTGCCTATTTAATATAACACAGACTTTGTTTTTGCAACTGAGGTGGCATATGTTGAAACAAGATTGTACCATGTCAAACCATATACTTCAGAAATATACAAGAGAGAATTACATGAAGAAATTGACACAAACATAGAAAGTTTGAAGATATACACATTAACACAGATCTTCACAAAGAAGCAAATCAATGATTTTAACAATATATTAAAAGCAGAAAATATTATTTTGGAATTTATATTTTTACACGTCCTCTCAGCACAAATATCTAGATTATTGTTATTCTTCCCCCCTAAAATATTGTACTTTAAACTGCCAATTATATGCAGAACCAGGTAAAATATTTGAACTATCATGGAGTCAAATAAAGCAGTCGTACCTAATTTTACCCTTGGTAAATTTTATTTCACACACACACACACACACACACACACACACACACACACACACACACACACACACACACACATATATGATTCCTGACAATCTGACTTTTGGGATTTTCTCTCGAGGAAATTCGGGGAGAATGGAGTGTATTTCAGATTCACAAATGTAGTGCTGATGCATATTGACCAACTCTTAGAATTGTGAATGAATTTTCATGATTAAATTTACCTTCATCTGAAATTAAAAGTAGCTGGTGATTTTATAACAGCTCATACATTGTTGTTCTTGTTAGGTCAGATGCACATAACACCTACACCTAAAGACAAAATATGTGAGTATAATTCCTATTAACTGCATGAAATGTTGATCTTATTGGAGGACATACAGTTAATCATTATCCATTCCCATGAAATATATTAATTGAACAAATAAATAACTTAATTCAAAAAATAGTACAGATAATTTAAAATGTTACATATTTTCCTATGTTTAGGTAACACAAGATTTTTGGGGGAGTTGTTTCTCATATTATATTTATACATGACATATGCTTTCTTTTTCAGAATTGCCAATGATTTTTTGGTTATTGCTGATAATGTAGTTTTTGACTCATTAGGTGATTGTAAGTATCAGTATCAGTCAGTATCCTCAGTCAGTATCAACCCTAAATTATTTGTTCTTCATTAAGGTTTCTTGTGTCCTTTTTTTGTTACTTTCCACTTTATTTCCCATATGATTGCCTGAAAATGTGTTTGCCTTCTCTACTCCTATTCCCAGAGTTGTTTCATCATATTAAGACTGATTATTGCAGACGCTTAAATGCTTTCCTGCTTTCCTCAAATCAAAGGCCATGCTAAGTCTCCTCTAGTTCCATATTTAGAAACTATGTTGATATGAAGAAAATAGAAATTTTATTTCAGGAAATAATGAATGAAAATAGGTACTTTTTTTTGAAATCCTGTTTGTGATATGAAGATTTGCCAATATTTCTTCAGTGTACATTTTGACCTTAAAATTTAGCCATATTTGCTCAATTAATCCAGTGCTATTGGTGCATAGCATATGTATGATAAACAGCCAAATTACAGAAATATTAAGATGACCTTTACACATTTTTAATAAAAATTGGTTTCAATTGTATATTTTGCTAAATTTAGTAGAATATTTCTACATTACGTATTACATCGATAATTATGCCTGAAAATTCTCAGGAAGGTACTAAAAATTTGCAGATATTGGAAAGCTCATGTGCTGATAATATCATTTTTCCAGGTATAATTTGATACTTATCTGTGTACTATAAATAACTGCTTGGAAATATTTCTAAAGAGCTTCCTAGCAAAGATTAATGCTTAAATTTGGGGAGCTGACAGAAAATCGGGATAGTAATTTAATTCCATGATAGAATCAGTACTACACTTCAGAGTATACTGGCCTGGTCTTTCAAACAAAACCAGTAAATAGGATGTGAGAATGAACTTCTAGGGGACAACAGGTAAGGTTCAGAAAATCTCTGAAAATGTGTACTGTTTACATCCAAGAGTAAATTGAATAACATAAATGGATACACGTGGGAAGATTAATAATTGATGTGGCCACATTAAGATGTGTGTGAAAGATAAGTAAACCCAACCATAATAGCAGGAAGCCCTTCCATCAAATAGACATGTTATTTGCACTGGTCACATCCACTGTCACCTCTATGTGGGCTGCTAATTATTGTTGTACTGACATAATAAATTTCCTTTTCATGATCTCAGGTCCTTCATCAGCAAGCCAGTCTATGTCAAGTGAAATGCTCCCTTCTGGCCCAAAGATAGAAGGGAAGATTCCATTTCTGAGTACTATGATTTTCATCATAAAATTCAATGGAATTCTGATATATTTCAACAGAAGGGTGCCGTTGGTGTTTTCTTCACCTATAAATGATGTGGACTACTATCATAGTGTTTATGCCTACATTGAAGTGCTTTACGTCACTCTTATTTCGAAGGTTTCTTTGTGGTAGGGAAATAATTATTCTCTTTCCTACAAATATTCCAAGCCAATCCCCAAGCCCCCAACAAATAATTGATTGTAACATTTCAGCCCCTGAAACAAGGTGACTAGAGTGCAGAATACGTTCCTCATTAATGAAATTTATGGAGCAAGGAATGAAGTACTTGCTTGATAATATGAATGCGTGTGTCTATCTTAATAAATGTATCTTTAGCTAGGAAATATTTTACGTTGTGTATCATATATAAAATTATGTAAACTTGTGCCTTAGAATATGATATTGAAGTATATGATATCATACCTGTACATATAAAACTGTTGTCAGAAATTTAAGGATTGTGAAGGGAAAATTATGTCATATTCTCATATAATGCCACAGCTCCTGTGGTTTTGCCAAACTACTACCGAGAGCAAGACAGAGGGAAGGATTCAATATAGGTGTTTATTATATAGGAAATCAATCAAAATAGATATAAAGTGGCAGGTAATTCTTATAGCTTCCCATACCTAGAATTCCCATACAATACCTGTATTTAGTAGACCTTTTCTTGATAACAGCTGAAAAAAGAAATCAATTCACAAACATATTGGGATTTGAAACTGTGAAGTCCTTAATGATGTGTAATAGCCACTAGCCATAATGACTTTTTCCCCAAATTTCCTATATTTCAATGGCATCTTATACCAGTTATTCTTTTGCAAAAATCATTTGTCTTCAATTCAGGGCCCTTCCAATATCTCAAATGTCTTTTTGACCTCCATTTCAATATATGTGAAGGAATGAATATAAACAAAACACAAATGGTTATTTCATGAGATGTATCCTAGCAAAGATACATGCTTAATGTTAGGCAAGTAAACTGTGAAGGGATACCATGCAAATACCTTCAGGTACAATTAAAAGCGATGTGACATTGCTCAAACAATAAAAGTTTTTTTATTCTTATATGGAGACAAAACAATTTTCATTGTACAGTCACAATCACATCGTGAAATATTATCAGGCAAATATGTTCATCAGGACAGAAATATATAGTATTTAGGGAATATATGCATACCACCTGCCAGTATGAACATGGACTTCGTTACGAACATTTAAATGATTTTCCATTAAGTTTGGTTATCATTTCTTTGTTAAGATTATTTTCTCAAATATGTATGACTTAGAGAATTCTATGCCAGATGTACACCAACATTTGGAATACTTGACTGGTATTAAGCCCAGGGGAAAAGGTTGAAACCAATGGTGCATTCATGCTTTCAATCTTCACTACCAAAGAAGAAATATAAGAAAATTATCATGGACGACCTATGATTAATGTATATCATGACTGAATAAAATCAAGGATTGTAGGCAGGCAAAATCTTCTCAGTGTTAAATTCAAATTTTCTAGAAATTTGCCATGCTTCACTTTATGGCTGTTGAAAGAGAGTAGGCAAAATTGTGACAAGATTCTAGTTTGTACACACACACCCACAGACACACACACACACACACACACACACAAAGTTTTACATTGACAGATAACAAAAATACATGATTACATGTACAAATCTGCTCACATAGGTATAATGGCAAATATAGGGTTGATTAAAACTTTAAGAGACAAATCAGCAAGTAACATGGTATCCTATTTTTCTAGTTCTCTAGTTATCGAATTCTCTTTTTAGAAGCCAAAAAATTATGATTCCATAAGATATTAAGGCATAAGGAAACAGGATTCATATTATCATGGAGTCACATTAAGTTTTCTAGCAACTGAGGAAGTTAGGGCAATATCACTGCTTCATCAAAACTTACTCTCTGAGTTTCAAAGAGAAAATGCAAAATGGTCCAAATAGAGAGTGAATAAAAATGAAATCGCCTTTCTTTCGGTGAAAATAATTCAAAGATTTTGGAAATACCGTTGGTATGGGACATTATTGATGAATATTGCTTTACATTTCTTTCTATGGTTGTTGTTTTTGCTGTTCATTGGACGTTAACTCTGTGCTTGGGTGCAACCACAGAGCTCTTCACATCAAGGCTAATGATCCACCAATTGAGCAACAATTCCACTTCCAATTTTGAAATGATGAATTAGTTTTGTTTTGTTTTTGTTTTTGTTTGGGTGGGGGGTTCGGTCATGAGGCCAGAACTCTGAGCCTGGGCACTGTCCCTCATTTCTTCAGCTCAACGCTAGTGCTCTACCACTTGAGCCACAGTGCCACTTCCATCTTTTTACTTTTTGTTTAAGTGGTGCTGAGGAATCAAACCCAGGGCCTCAAGCATGCAAGGCAACTGCTTTCCTACTGAGCCAGCTTATCAGCCCCTGAGGTGAAGAATTAGTGATGAAAGCCTCCTAAAGTCTCCTGATGGGCTGCCATGAAACCTGATCCTCAGATTTCAGCCTCTTACAGGTTTCTATGTGACCTGTATCAGGCTTCTTTTCTCTGTTATTGATAGTGTGTTGATGGCATTTTTTAATTGTTTGTCCCGACTTTCATGCCAACTGGAGGTCTACAAGTAACGATGGTTTCCTCAAGGATAATGCTCTATAGTGTTCTATTTTGAGGAGATTCATTCCGTAAATAACGCTGAAAAAATCCTTGACTTTATGGATTTGTAATGAGAATCGCATATGTAAGGAAATTTTATGGGTTTGCAAAACAGAAAGATTGTTATTCATTTAAGCTATTTGTTTTCTTTCCATTTTTACAGACAGTAGTTTGTCATAACAAAAATGCGGGTGATTAAACAGCATGCAGCTGCATCCAGATCATCTTCTGTATAAGCAGATTCACTGGTACTAACAGATCAAAGCATTTCAGGGTACAATGCACAGGACTGGGTGCCCTCAATACCAATGCCACATGTGCAGTAGCAGGATCACCAGCAATGACAAAACCAAGGACCCCAGGATAAGAATGCATAGTGCCAGGAGCCCGCAGTATAGATAATGCTTATGCCTGAGCAGGCCTGCCCAAGCTAAGGACCCAAGGACTCCAGACAAAAGTTCCAGGTCTGCTCTTCAAGTTTCAGGCCCTGAGTTCAAGGATTAGAGTATGCTTTCAATCCTCAGTTCCTGATTTCAAGGCCCTGGACCCCAGTTAAACTACCAGCCCATGAGATCATGACCTAGGGTATGACTTCAAGACCTAGGCTTTGAGTTTCTAGGCCCAGGTCCAGAGATTCAGGCCCAACTATAAGTTCAAGTCCCAGGCAAACAGTTCAAGGACCAAACAGCAGTTCAAGGCTTGGGCTTTGCAATCAAAGTCTAATCTTTGAGTTTAAGTTACATGCCCAGAATTCAAGGTCAAAGGCCCCAGTAAAAATACCAGGCTGAGAGTTCATGTCTAGTCTCTGAGTTTATGTGGTAAGGTTTCATTTCAAGACCCACGTTTAAAGCACAAGTTTAAGACACAAGTTTAAAACACAGGTCCTGAATTTAAATCCCAAACGTTGAGTTCCAGGCCTAGAAGTTGATGCCATGGACCATGAGTTTAAGGCCCAGCTTATCTGCTTAAGGCTCTAGCCCTAATTTGAATTCCCAGTGCCACCTTTCCTACTGAGTTCAAGATCCAGGGCCCCAGTTCAAGTACCAGTCCACGAATGCTCATGTTGTGTGTTTTAGGCCCAATCTTGTAGTTCAATGCCCAAGTCCAGACTGTCTGGACCCTGCTATGAGTTCAATACCAGGATCATAGTTCAAGACCTGAGTGGTGAGTTTTAGGCCCAGGTCCTGAATTCAAGTCCCAGGCCTATGAATTCAGGTCAAAAGCATTTATTTAGTTACCCCAGCTATGAGTTCAAGATCCAGGGAGTTCAGATCCCATGACAAGGGTTCAAAGTGTGGGCTAGGAGTTCAATCCCCAGGCCAACATTTCAAGTACCAGACCATGACTTAAAATTCTAGGCTAAGAATTCAAGTCACAGACCTTGAGTTCAAGGACCAGCCCTTGAGTTGAATGTCCAAGGCCACTGTTTAAATCCCAGGTCAGAGCCCAGGTCCTGATTTTAATGCCCAGTATGTGAATTTTGTTCCTAAGCCCATATTATAGTCTCAGGCTGATCATACAGTTCAAGCCCACAGTTCAACTCCAAGGCACTGAGTTCAAGGCCTGAACCTGAATTGAAGACATATGAGAACAGGTCAAGTTTCAGGCACCAAATTCAAGTCTCAGTCTGATAGCTCAAAGCCCAGAAACAAAACTTCAAGGCAGAGGATGCAAATTCAAGCCCCAGGTTCTGAAGTCAAGTCTCAGGCTGCAATGGAATTCCCAGGCATAAATTTCAAAGCCCTGGTGCCAGTTTAAGGCCAAGACTCTGAGTTTAAGGCCTAGGCCTTATGTTGGAATCCGAGGCCCCCACTTCCTCCAGTAGCTCAACATTGTGAGATGAAGAGTTAAGCTATGAGTTTAAGGACTACTCTGTGAGTTCAACACCCAGACCCAGAGTTTCAGGCCCTAACTATGAGTTCAAGTTCCAGGTCCTAATTCAAGGATGAGGCACACAGTTCATGGCCCTGTTACTACTTGAAGGGCAAGGGATTGAATTAAAGGCCCAGGCCCAGAGATCAAATCCGAAGCTTTAAATTCAAGGTCCAGACCATGAGTTAAAATCCAAAGCCCTGAAAATTAGTCTAAATACCCTCTTCTTGTCGAGTTCAAAATCCAGGGATCCAGTTCAATCACCAAGACATAAGATCAAGGCCCAGGCTGTGAGTTCAAGGCCCAGGCTCCAAGTTCAAGACCCAGGCACCCAGTTTAGGATTGGGGTTGTAAATTCAAAACCCAGGCTGAGAATTCAAGCCCATGCTCAGAGTTCAAGATCCAGGGCAACATTGCATGAATGCAATCCCGAGGCTATGAGTTCCACTTCCAGTCTCTGAGTTTAAGCCTAGACCATGAGGTCAAGTCCCAGATCCTGTGTTCAAAGTCCAGGCTAAGTTCATGTCCCTGGCTTTGTTAATATTCCTGAGCACATATTCAACTTGAAAACTGTGTGTTCAAGGACTTGACACTGAGTACAAGGTGCAGGGACAAGTTCAAATCCAAGTTTGTGTGTTCAAGGCTCAGCATGTGAGTTCCAGTACCAAGCCTGAGTTCAACTCCCAAGTTCCAAGTACAACTTCCAGGCAGAATTCATGTCCCATCCAGTGTTAACATCCTCAACCCCATCTTCAAATTGAACACTGTGAGTTAAAGTCCCAATGTTGAGTACAAGATCCAGGCTTCCAGTTCAAGTCCCAGGTGGTGAGTTCAAGGCCCAGCATGAAAGTACCAACCCAAAGCCTGAATTCAACAACACCCAAGTTCTAGTTCAAATTCCAGGTGCCATGTTCAAGGCCCAGGATTCTAGTTCAAAGACCAGTTTTGAATGCTAAGCCAAGTCTTTGAATTTAGGCCCAGGCAGGAATTCAAGTCCCAAGTCATGAGTAAAAATCCCAGGTTCTAATTTAGAGTTTTAGGCTCAGAATTCAAGATCAAGGCCTCAACTTGAATACCCATCCCACAAATTCAAGCACAAGGTACCTAGTTCAAATACCAGCCCAAACTGAGAGATCAAAGTGCAGGCCAAGAGTTTCTGGCCAAAATATGAGTTCAAGTCCTAGCACCCCATTTCATGTCCTAGGCAGCCTGTTCCAAGTAGTAGGCCACAGTTCAACTCCTAGATCCTAAGTTTAAGGCCCAGGACAAGTTTCAGCCCTGCTGTGATTTCAGTTTCTGGGAGGTGAATTCAAGGCCAAGGCTCTAGTTACAAGGCCTATCCTGAGTTCAAGGGCCAGGACATTGGTTCAAGGCCCAAGCAATAATTTCTGTTCTCAGACCTTGATACAGGTCCCAACTCATAAGTTCAAGTCCCAGGATTGCAATACAATGACCAGTCCCCAACTTAAATGCCCAAGCCTAGTATTCAAGGCCAATTTGTTATTTGTTCTGCCTAAACAACATCATACATTCTATGGCCCACATTCCCTCAATTAATCAATCTTTAAGTATTATTATTTTCTTCACTTCTTCATTTCTCTATTTTCATGCTGAGAGTTATGAAAGTGTTGAACATGCTACTTTTGGTAAAAACAAAACAAAACAAAAGAAAACAAAAAAAAAATAGGCTGAATCTCTTGGACATTAGGAAAATTTTCATGATCATAAATCGGACCTGGAGGAAAATAATAATAGTACATCACAAAATAAATCTTACTGTTGTAAATTTACTAAAGCATATTGACTAAGGTTAGGTTGATATCCTGTTTAATTATAAAAATTTCATGTTCGTTCTGTTTCTAATCTGACACAAAGTTCCCCATACTGTTGTAAGGATAGACTTTGTCTCAGAATGACAATGTCTATTTATTTGGATAAACAGGAATGACATTTATCAATATTTTTAGTAGAAGGTAGTTTCAAAAGAAGAAATTTTCAGAACTTATTCAACTATGTCAAAAACGTTCCTCTGCCTTACTTGATGTGTTTCAACTTTCTATATACCTTTTTAATTCACATGTTACATTCATATTCATGTAAAGTACAAGTAAAATGGGCTAAGACTTTTTAAAGCAAATACTTCCAAATATAAACAATAAGAGCAAAAGAGACAAGTTCCCAGAATGTTTGTCGGATATATATGTATATATGTTTGTGTGTTTGTGGGTGTGCATGTGTTTGTGTATATAGACACACATATACATTTGTATTTATAAAAATATTACAGTTAGTATATAACACAAAGCAAAAATATTTTTGTAGAAAGTATTAGGAAATTTCCTGGAATATAAATTTAGTTATATTTAGTTTGTGTAGTTTGTAGAATTTTCACCTAAAGCCTCGATTGTCAGGCTTATCCAGAACACAGGAAATTAAGTTAGGTATTATTAAAAATATTTATTATTCAATGATCTAAAAAATACAATTAAATCCTTTAATGTCAAATAGCAGGTGGTCCATTGTATATGTCACTCTTCTAGTATTAGGTAAATTCCTTAGCCATAGTTTTCATAAATACCAGTAATTTTATTTAAAAATCTCCTACCAAGTGTTTTGGGGTTAATATTCAGAAAACTTTGAGAGAATAAAGACTTAAGGATAGTGGTAATATGTATTTCTCATTGTCAAGTTACTTCATGAAATATCTAGTGTATCTGAACAAAGTGCTGAAAATATAAGGAGTTGTATGAAAATAATAAAGAAAGGAAAATGTGGGTTTTCAAAACTCTGTGTTTGCAATTGTTTTCTGAACCTGAAGAACTGAAGAATTTAAATATGCTATGTGTAGAACAACAGAACCTGATGTGATTCAATTCTAACAAAACCAAGAAGAGAGAAAAGTATTACAAAACCATGATTTGACTTTAAATGGAGAATCAGGCAACATCCCTAAGCAAAAACCAAAACATGGACACTTAGGTACTGATAAAAGAAAGGATGGTATTGGTGGGCATGATATCTCATGAAGCAGAGCAGGAGCCCTCTCTGAAATAGACAGAAATGCCATCCATCAGATGGCGTCTGACGAGCAATGATGAGGTTTTGTTTCTATTGTGGATGTGTTCATCATCTTGTGATAGGAGAAATCGAGCTCATGTAAGAATCAAGATCTCCAGGCTTCCAACCAAACATGGGCGTTTCTCAGTTCAGTCAAAGTATAAGAAACATCCAACATGTGCTTATGCTTCAATGAACAACAATTCATTTCAGTGCCTGGAGTTCTAGATGGATTGCTCACTGTTATTGACCAGCCTGCAATCTGATCCTCATTCTAATTCCTTCTACTAAGCCAGTGCTCTTTTCTCTCTCACCATTGTATAGACTACCCCATACTAGATAGTTTTGTGAACTCCATTTTCACTGAAAGTTATAGAGATAAAATAGACACTACATTTGAAATAACTAAGCACAATACACAGATGGGATAGGTTTCAACTGGTTTTCTTTATAACAGTAGCCTACTGATAGCTACAATTACTAATAATTAGTCCACATAGTATGTGTTGGTAAAATGTAATTTGATAGGACAGTGGGACTCATGAAGAAACAGAAAAAAAATCACTGAAGTTTTATTGTAGTCAGTTATATACAAGGATTTATGAATATCCGGAATTTGTTTTAAGAACATCAGGGCCAAATGTGAACAAAGTATTAGTAAGAAGGAATACATTAGTAACTAGAACACAGGATCACCAATTAGAATAACAAAATTCAGAGGACACTATGTTGGAAATGAACTTTACTGAATTGGGGTGGAGCCGTAGTAGTGGAGACAGAGGCTTGAAAGTATATTAGGAGAAAACAAAGGAGTAGGTAACTGTGCTCCACAAGAAATGTACTCATTCTGACCTAACTGTAACCCCTCGGTACCGCATCTATTGAAGAAAAAAAATTAATCAAAAAGGGCAAAACATACTACCAGCAAATATACTGGAAATTAATATTTAATCCAAATGCACTATTACTCTATATGTGGTAGAGAGAGTTTTATCATATGTGACAACAATTGCATTGTGAGATATTTGCTCTTTTTGAGTTCTCAAAGGAAAATAGGATTTCCTGAAAGGTACTTAAACTATGAGCAGGATGTAAGGTTGTTATATACAATTTGACATGAAATTGTATTATTCCCTAAATGCTGTCAAAAAATCAGTGTGAGCCCATCGCTGGTGGCTCATGCCTGCAATCCTAGCTATTCAGGAGGCTGAGATCTGAGGATCGCGGTTCAAAGCCAGCCCGTGTAGGAAAGTCTGTGAAACTCTTATCTCCAATAAACCACCAGAAAACCGGAAGTGGCACTGGAGCTCACGTAGTAGAGTGCTAACCTTGAGCTTGAAGAGCTGAGGGACAGCGCACAGGACCAGAATTCAAGACCCAGGACCAACAAAAAAAAAAAAAAAAAAACCTGTGGGAAAGACTGACCATCTTTTTAAGATTCTCAAGGGTGGTTTTCGATTGATTTAGGCAGAAAATTGAAAAGCAATTAAACCAATGTGAAATATAATATAAATATAATATAATGTATATAATATAAATGTAATATGAATATATTTATGGATATTCAGAATGAGTTAATCACCCGAAAAATTCTAGTCAAATACATTCCCGTTTGAAATAAGAGAATAAACCTCATGAAATAAGCAGCATACATTTTGGTCTGGAAATGAAAGCGTCTTAAAGAAAAAAAGAAAAAAAGAAAACAAAAGGAAAACTAAATAACGACAATAAAAACACAACATTTTAATCATTATGCAATGTCCAACAAAGATACAGGATAATTGATCTACTTTATTATAAATGTTAAATCATTCAAATGACAAGAAAATGACAGGAAATAACTTAGAATTAGACGTAAATTAGAAATTGTTCTTGGCTAAATGAACTTCTGAGCAAATTGATTTGGTAAAAAAGTTAATATTTTTAAATTGTAAAAATACCATACAAAGGGTTTACAAATACATGGGCAAAATAATGAGTACAATTTTTTTTTATTGTGAGAGTACCATACAGATGCGTATAATTACATGGGCAATATAGAGTACATTTCTTATCAAGCACTGCAGCCTCCTCCTTTGTTTCCCCATACCATCCCTTACCATCTCCTACTCACCCCACCTCCACTCCCTTCCCACCCATTTTTTGGGGGTGGTGTGTGTGTGTGTCTGTGTGTGTGTGTCTCTTTGTGTGTGTCTGTGTGTCTGTGTAACTTGCCAATAGTTCTAACATGTTGTGGATTGATTCATAAAATTTATGAATTCCACCACATCAACAGGTAGTGTAATTTTACATATTGCTTTTTCCCATGTAGTTTTTGACAAACCACATTCTTAAAATATTAAGCATATGTTCTTTCTCTATGTAGCTCCTTCTTCAATACGAGTAACTACTGCAATCTAAAGTGTTTGTACTATATTAATCAAATTAGTCTCATCATCTGTAATAGAATGATTCTGTCAAAACTCTGGCAGTAGTCGATTCTTGTCTAAAAGTTTTCTTGAAAGTACTCATTCCATTGTCAGTGTACATTCCTGTGTTTGGAACACACATATCCTTAGGAAATTTCTGGAGAACATCTGGGCTCGATTGATCAGCACCACATGAACAGAAAATTCCAGAAGTTGTGCTGTAGGTCAAGTGTAGAGCAGTATCCTTGAGCTTTAGAGGCAAGCAACAATGCTGAGACCCAGAATTCAGGTACCACAACAGACTTAAACAACAACAAAAACCAAAATCTCTTGCACATCAAAGTGTGAAGCATTGAATATTCTATGAGGAGAAGAATAAGATTAATTGATTCAAGAAGTATATCAATTTACAAAAAATTGTCAAGTGATATGACAAATAAAACTTCAATATAATTACAAAAGGCCTGTGATAATAGGTCATAATGGTGTCCCTATGTTTAAACAGAGAATCACTTTTTTCCTTAAGAAGTACACAATGTTTATGAAACCATAACTGTCACAGTAAGTAGTTATAATAAGGAAAGATATAGTGTGGTGTATGATTTATATTTTCATAAATATATGAATGTTACCTCTTCATGTGAGTATTACAATTTAACAGCACTGACTTCTGTTTAAAAAATATTTTTAACATACCAAAACCTCAGAACACTACTGAAAGGGAATATCAATAGCTTTAATCACAAGACAGGTAAAAAATAATTTACTTTTGATATTATTTCAAGGTTCCATACTGCACATATTTATACTTGTTTAAATCCGATTACAAGAATGTGAACATCTCCACTTCCATAAATATTGTAAAAAAGTTTTTGAATTTGCAACCAAGGAGACATCAGCTGAACCCAAGATTACATCATGTCCAACCAAATATGCCAGAAACATGCACAAGAGAGAATTACCCAAAGTAATTGACACAAAAGTGTACACATTAACACAATTCACCACAAAGAAGCAAATCAAAATGATTTAAACAATTCTTGGGGGAGGGGGGAACGGAAAGTATTAATTCAGCCACTATATTTTCACATGTTCTCTCATCAAGTATCTACATTTTGTTATAGTTCCCTCCTACTTTCTTCCCTCCCACTCTCAGGAAATGTGCTTGCTTTTTCAATTTGTCTCTCCAGAGTAGTTAAAAGGTTGCCAGGACAGATTATTGCAGAAGATGTTTAATGCTTTCCAGTTTTACTCAAAACAAGGGCATTAATATGTTTTCTCTAGGCCCATGTTTATAAATTATATTGACAAGAAAAACTAGAAATACTACCTCAAGACATAATACCTCTGAATAATTTCTAAATTCATTTTAAGTGCTGATTTAGATACGATTTCTGAATATTTATTCAATACATTTTTTGAACTTATATTTCAGTAATCTTTGTGGAATTAATCCTGTGACATTAACTGGTACATATGAAGGATAAGCAGCTAAATTCACATAGGTATTCATATAATTCAATAATTTTAATAAAATTGTATTTTAAAATGTATATTTTGTTTATTGTATTTCAAAGAGCCTTCTACATGGTGGATCACACTGTGAATTTTGCAAGCAAATTCTCAGGAAACTGTATTCTCAGGAAAATGTAGTCCTAAAAGTTTATGTGCCTACCTTATATCATTTTAGAAAGCGTATTTTGATACTTATTTGCCTGTTATTAATAACTGTGAGGAAATTATGCTAAAGAGCTTCCTAGGAAAGATATAGGTTTAAATATGGGTAGTTGATGGAATATGGACCAGGTATTTATTTTTTTGTTTTTATTTTGATGTTTTTAATTATGAAAATACCATACAAAGTGATTACAATTAAATGGGCAAAGTAAAGAGTGTATTTCTTATCAAAAATGGTTGACACTTCCTTTGTTTCCCCTTTCCATCCCTTTTCATCTCCAAGCCCCTGCATCCGACCTCTTCCCATACACACACCACCACCAGCCAAAGTTGTAAAGTTCATTATCGACGTACCTTCTTGTACATCGCATTGTTGCAAATGGTCCACCTGTATGGCTATTTAAACAATTCCTTTCCCCTCACCACATTGTACCAAAATTAAGTACTGTATAAACTGTGGTTATACCGTGGGGGAGGGACAGAGAAAGCAATAAAGAAATATCTTGTACATATGTTAGACACACTAGGAAGAGAGAAATGTAGAGAGAGGTTCTATGATTATATGATAGAAACACTGCAATTCAGAGTGGAATGTATTGACGTGACAATCCAATCTAGAGAATACAAACTGATATAGAACTTATAGGAAGACAACTGATACTCAGAAGAGCTCTGAATATGAGTAATGTTTAAAACTGAGAGGAAAAGGAAAAATGTAAACTGATATCATGGAAATTAATAACAATTTTTGCACATTTAGGGGTATGCTGCTTATCTAAGGATAAGTGGACTGACCAAAGACAGCCTGCAGCCCTTCAATCAAAAAGACATTTCACTTGCAGCGATCAATTCCAGTTTCTCCTCTGTATGGGACCTCAATTATTGTTCGATTGTCATAATAATATTCTCATTCATAATTTCAGGTTCTTCTTCATCAAGACAGCCTTTGTCAATTGAAATGCTCCTTTCGGGCCCAAAGACCAAAGGTAAGATTTCTTTTCTCAGTGCTATAGTTTTCAACATAAAATGCACTAGAATTCCATCAGGCTTCAATAGAAGGGTGCTGCTAATATTTTTAGCCTCTAACTCATCTGAACTATGATCATACTGTTTATAGCTACATAGAACTTCTTTTACATCACTCTTGTTTGGATAGTCTGTTGGTTATAGAGAAGTATTCAGTTCCCTAAAAATATTGCCAGAAAAAAGATAACATCTTTGTTTTATTTCAGCCCCTGAAACAGGATGATCCTTAATGAAGTTTATCCAGCTAGGATTGAAGTAATTGCTTGCATATATATATATATATATATATATATATATATATATATATATATTCTGTACATAGTGTAAAATATTTCCTAAAATACCATTATTAATATATATATATATATATACATATATATGCACATATATATACATATGTATATATATATATATATATATATATATATATATATATATATATATATATATATATATATATTCCGGTCAATTGATAAAGCCTTTGCCTTCAGCTGAAGAGCACAAGTACAGCATCCAAGACCACAGTTCAATACCCACAACCAAAAAAAAATGAAGAAAAAAAGAGAATGTGACATCAAAACACACAGCAAATAGTGGAAATAAAAGAATAATATCAGTATTTGATAATTTATGCCCAACCAAGAGCCAAATGACCTGTAGAAATAGTATTTGGAAGGTGCACAAAATGTTACATTTTCATTGATATCTCCTAAAGGGAATCAGATGCAGTAAAATAAAGAAGGATTCTCCCATAAGAAGGAAGAAATCATCCACATTGGTTTGTTTTTACAAACAATTGTAACCTTTTTGACTATGCCCCTGGAGATTACCTTTGTCTTTGTGATAGGGCTAAGAATGGTCATTTCCAGTTCATGACCTCAGGACTCTCAGATCAACCTGTGCATCAGTCAATTGAAACTTAAACATGGCACAGACAACCCAATAAGTATATATTATGGTCACTCTATGATTTATTTAATTTCATCCAACTGTGCTTTTATTAGGACATATGTGCCTTGTTTAAGTTTTCTGTATGTTCCAATATTCGCCAAACAGGTATTGCACCTTTCCTTGGATTATTTATTGCTTTTGAACACAGAACACCGCTTTATTCTCTTCCACTGCCTCTGCAGAAATAAAATGAGAGGAAATTTTACAGTTGTGTTATAGCATTTATCACAGCATAAAATACAAAATCAGCTTAACCAGTATAGTTTGGAATCTTAAACTGTGTGTGTAGATAGACAATATGAATGGAGGACTTTTTATGAAAGACGCCAACCAACTGTGACACAGAACATTTGGGACAAAATTTTAAGTCCTCTGAATGATACGTGAAGTCCTATAATTCTCTAATGTGGCAGGAAGAGAAATGGAAAAATACAAAATCATGTCTTCAATTCTGGAAGAAAATAAATCACAACGTCTGGATGAAAATTGGAGAGAGAGAAAGTAATGAAATGAGTGAAACCAGAGATGAGATATTTATCCTTATGATAGAATGAAGATATAGAAAAGGATATGGGAATATTGGAAAAAGCCAGTAAAATAAAGCCCAGCATGAATTTATTTATATATATGTATATAGTAAAAATACTGTACAGAGGAGTTACAGTTACATGAATATAGTAATGAGTGCAATTTTATCTATCATTGTTGCCTCCCACTTTGTATTTCCCATACCATCGCTTCCTTCCCCATCTCCCAAACTACTCCCTCCCACCTAGGTTGTAAAGTTCATTTTCCACATACAGTCTTGGTCATCGCCTTGTTACAATGGGTCAACCTTTATCCAAATTAGAACATTTTGTTTTTTAACTTCCCTTCCACAAATAAGACAAATGTATATACAAGAGGCAAGACACTGGAATATAATACAGTGAAAATAGGGGTGGCAGAGGAATATATCAAAGAACCAAAAAAGTATATACTTCATTTTAAATATATTAAAACCATAGCACAGAAAAAATACTATGTCCCTAAATTTATGATCATTTCTCTTACCACTAACATGTATAAAGAATATATTATACATAATTTATATAGACATGGAGAGAGAGAAAAAGCCTTCGACTTATTTGTTTGTCCTAAGCTTATACTAGCAAATAAAGGAAACCATGTGACCTATGTTTCTTTGGGTCTGGCATACTTCAATTTGCATAATTTTTCCAACGCTTTACAGTTCCCAGCCAATGGGGCAATGCCATTCTTTCTGCTGTAGGCATAGTATTCATATATATATATATATATATATATATATATATATATATATATATATATAATTCATATATATAGAGAAGGAATTAATATATGTATATATAGAATTCATATATACACACACATATATATATATATATATATATATCACATTTTCTTGATCCATTCATTTACTGAGGTGCACCTGGATTGGTTCTATATTTTAGCTATGGTAATTAATGGTATAATTAACATAATAGTGTTGGTAGGTACAGATTAGTCTTGCTTGTGATCATTTGGTTAAGTGCCCAAAAGGATATTTGGTGGGTCGTAGGGGATGTGGAGTCATTTCAGGAATCACCATGTTACTTTCCAAAGTGGTTGAACAAGTTTATATTCCCACCTACAATGTAGTAGGGTTCCCTTTTTTCCACTTCTCCTCGAGTATCTGTTATTAGATTCTTTTGTTATAGGCATTCAAACTGGGTGAGGTGAAATCTCAATGTTGTTTTGATTTGCATTTCTTGTATGGCTAGAGAAGTTGATCATTTCTTCATGGGTCTTTTGGCCTTTCTTATTTCTCCTTCAGTGAAGTTTCTTTCTAAGTCATTGGCCCACTGATTGACCAGGCAGTTCTTTCAGGATTTGTTTTTGGACAATTCAATTGTTTAAGTTCTAATAATATTTTATTTTATTTTATTTATTATTTTTGGGGGTGGGGTCTAGACGTGGGCCTGTAGTCTGGGCCACGGCGCTGTACCTTAGTTCTTCTGCTCAAGGCTAGCGCTCTACCACTTGAGCCACAACGCCACTTCTGGCTTTTTTCTTTTTGAGTCTGTGATGCTGAGGAATCATACCAAGGGCCTCAGGCATGCAAGGTCAGCGCTCTAGCACTGAACCACCTTCCAAGACCCTCTAAGTATATTTTAGATATGAAATCCTTGTCCATTTTATGGCTAGTAAAGATCTACTCCCAATCCCTGGGCTTTCAATTGATCTTGTTAGCTATGTCCTGTGCCATGCAGAAGCTCTGCAATGTCATGCAATCCCATTTTTCCAACCTTTCATTGACTGTTGTGTGAATGGAATGTTGTTTACCCAAAAGCAACATGCATAACAATTCGTAACATAGTAAAATATACTTGCAAAGTTGAAATGGATGAAGGTGTCTTTACCAGTATCATGTCATTTACCCAAATTATAGCTCAGTTTTGTAACTGGATTAACCAAGTTCTTACGAATGATTTAATGTATAATTTGAGGAAAGTAAGGGAAAATTGAGACTCGCTTTCATAGATTTCAGCTATGTTTATACAGGGAGAAATCATTTTAGTTGTGTAGTCAGTTGCTTGAAGTTCCTGTAAAATAAAGAAATAGAATAGGAGAGTGAACTTGTGAGAAACCAAACCAGTGATTTCGAGAAAGTGAGGACAAAGTGTGGTATTTATGTACAAGAGTTGGTTGAAAAACAAAAACGAGTATATGCTAGAAGATTGAAAATAAATTGATCCGTTCTGGGGTGTGTCGAAATAAAATGATCAACCAAGCAGAGAAGAAATCCTTGCCCTCTGGAGAGAGAAGAACTAACATCAAGTAGGTATCTCACCAGCAGTGGTCACTTGCTTGCAGTGTTTCTTGAGGATGGGGCTACAGGTATTCTATTATGATAGAACAATAATATCTTTGTCATGATTACTCAATATAATGAACATCATTCCACCTCATAGCAAGTCAATGGTTCCCTGCAGTTACAAATGTTAAAAGCGAAAGTTCCACAGCATGCTCTATTTTTCCCCTTGTTGATTTCCTGAGAACACTGCGGTTGTTCAATAGAATTGAATATCTGGTGGATTTCCTACCCTTCCTAACTCATATATAATAAGATCATTATAAGCTGGCTTCCAGTGGTTCATGATGATATCCTAGTTTCTCAGTATGCTGAGATCTAAGGATAACAGCTCAAAGCCAGCCTAGGCAGGAAATTCCGTGAGACTCTCTTCTCCAAGAGAGTACTAGAACACTGGAAGTGGCACTGTGGTTCAAGCAATAGAGCATTCCTCTTGAACGGAAGAGCTGAGGCATAGCGCCCAGGTCCAGAATTCAAGTCCCATGACTGACAAAACAAAAATAAATAAATAATAAATTAGAAGGATCATACTGCATATATATATATATATATATATATATATATATATATATATATATATGCTTGTGCCTACCATACAGTCTGGATTGATGGGTGCACTAATTGCCAATGAGGCTTTTATTCTTTTTATGGCAGTTTGCATAAGAATAAGGAATCAGAATTTCCTCTATTATAAAATAGACATAAATTTGTGTGCATATAGTGCAGTAGAAGACATTCCTTCATAATGACCCCTCAAAATTGTTGATCACCAACTAAAGACATGTCCCCCTATGAGAAAGCTTTTCACTAATATGTCATTTATCCAAAATTTACCATGTTCTTCCACCTTGACTATGAGGTAGTAGGAACTAATTCAGTTCCTTTTAAAAATACTTTTTATTCTAAAAATTGTGTAGAGAGGGGTTCAAATTACATGATTAAGGTAATGACTAAGTTTTCTATGGAGCATTATTACTTCTCCTACCTCCCCTCTTCCCCCACCCCTCAAATTCTGAAATTGGTTTAAAATTTAATGTCTTGTACGTCTCATTGTTACAATACATCAACTAGTTATTCTGTTTCAGCTTTTTATTATTTCCCTTCCCTCCACAATTTAGAAAAAAAAATATATGTAAGAGGCAGGCCACTGTCATCAAATACAATGAAAACAGGGATAAAACTTGGGGAAGAACATTCAAGAAAAACAAATCACATAGAAAAGTTTGGAATCATGAGAAACAATAGCAAGAAAGTAGAAATAAGTTGTGTCCCTATCTAGGGGTTCATTTCTTCTTGTACGGTCACATTTACACAGTTTTTGAACTTTTCTGCTTCTCCTTAACTTATACTATTTAATGCAAATAAGGGAAATTATGGGACCTGTGTTTCTTTGGGCCTGGCTTACTTCACTTAATATAAATGTTTTCCAAGTTTTTCATTTGCTAACAAATGAGGTGATGTTATTCATTCTGATGGAGTCATTGAATTTGTTTCTAAATGAGGATTAGAAGGATAAATGTGGGAATAGTGAGGAATAGTGAATGTTGAGAAAAAAATGAGTTTTGTCCACCCTTGATTACAAATAATTGGTAAATGTCTTCAAACAGGGAATATTATATGAGAAATATATTTCAGTGTGTAGATACTAAATAGTGTGTAGAAAGTCTAATTTTCAAACAAAGAGGTATATATTAGCACCCATTTAGAGGTTTATTGATTTTTATAATGCAGTGGTTAAAAATAAAAACACTGACTATTAATATAATCTCATTTAAATGAATCAATTCTGTCCAACTGAAAGATAATTTTTCTACAAAATCTTTAATATCTTGTGTACATGGTTATATATTTTACATGTCTCTGATAATTTACATTTTCCTTCCTCATTGATATAGAAGTTTCCTCTTCAGGAGGAAGCAGCATCAAAGTGGAATGGCATACTTCAGTGCGAATTTTCTCTTTGGAAATGATGCCAAATTTCTTCAATGTTGTTTAAATACCCGTGGATACTTTTTTAGTGACTACTATGCTATTTCATTAGAGAAGAGTAAGAGTGAGTGCCAATGGCTTAGAACTGTAATCCCAGGTACTCAGGAAACTGAGATCTTGAGGTGGAGGTTCAAAGCCAGCAGGGACGGGAAAGTCCATGAGAGTTTTTCTCCAAATCACCAGGAGTAAATTGAAAGTGTCACTCTCTCTCAAGGGGCAGAGCTTAAGGCTTGAGCTAAAGTGTGCAGGGACAATGCCCAAGCCCACACTACATACTCCCAGACAGACAAAAAGAAAAAAGCAAGAAAAGAAGCATATAAAATATTTCTGTGTAACACTGAAGTACTTCAAATTACTAACTCCCTTATGATGAGATGGCATTTATTTTTTTAATTTTATTTTTTTATTGTGAAAATACGATACAGGAGAGTTACAATTACATGGGCATGATAATGAGTACATTTCTTATCTCAGTGTTTCAATGGGTCCACCTGAGATGGGATTTTTGTAGGAATTGTATAGAGAGAGAGCTTTGCCAAATTGCAAAGATCAGACTCAATCAATTCAAAATTTTACTTAAAAAAATCTCAAAGTCATTACTATAGGGTTTCCATATGAGGGAGTCTGTGTGATATTAATGGCCTTTTCCCACACATATCTTGATTCCTATCAATGTGTTATGACATATCATGAGTCTTCCTTGGAGGTTTTACTGAGAGCAGACATTTAACAATGCCCAAATGAAACTTTGAGAATATTGAGACCCCAATACGGAATTTGGAATTATGCCTCCTAAGAATACAAATGTTATATGACTGTTTTTTCTTGCAATGACAGGGACAAGAGTTACAGGCAAATGTCAATGTAGATTTTAAAAACTCAGTTTTTTTTTTTGGATCTTAGGGGAAGTCAAGAATCTTGACTATTTTACACAATAATTGTGCCTAATTGGAGAACATTCAGTCAAACAAAGTGTGGTATCGAAGGGTATACCAGACATAAGCGGGTCTTTCAGGGACACCTTGGACTTATCCAAGAGCCCATTAATTAGCATGCCTAGGTTGTTGGGTAAAGAAAGAAACGTGAGTAAAGGACTATTTCCTAACTTGTAAAAGTAAGTTCACCACACGCAGTAGTTACATTTTTCTGGGAATAACATCTTCCATTTCACTTATTAATAATGTAAAATATCATAAACAATATAGTCAAGGTACAATATTTGGTCCCTAACACAAACTTCCAAGCAACGTCTGTTTTCCAAAAAGATGGGTAGGAAAATTTTATGGATTTTTTTAAACCACCTAATATTGCAAGGTATTTCTGGACACAAGATTCTAAATCATCTCAATATTTTTCATCGGACACCTAATCTGCAGCAGAAATCTGTGACTTATACCCATTTTCTGTGGCAGGGAAACAAATAGGCTCTTGCTCGTGTATAACAAATATCAGCCAATATTTATGACTTTGGGTGAACAATATTCACTCTTTGAAGGTTCCATATTTTATTCAGAGAATCTGTGACTTACCAGACAATAATATGTGCTCCATTTCAGAAATGTTGCACTATATTACTAAAATGCTCTTGGAATATTAATTTGCAAATTTGGATTGTAATTGAAGACCAGTTCATGAAACCATAGCTAATGAATATTTGTTTTCAACTTGTGTGTAATTTGCCTCTCATATTGAAGCACCCCCACACACTCCCTTATATAGTTCATTTGGCATTCCGGGTCCACAACATTCCTATTGCTAAATGGAATAGCCTTTGAAGTATATTTTAGGAAGATACCCCTTGTGAAAAAATATTTATCAGTGGTTAGATTGCTATGTAATCAAAAGTCGTGAAGTATTTGAGTCCAGATGAGGAAGATTTACATGAGAGAATCCTGCTCACATGTAAAATAGGTGTGAAAATATGAGGGTTTGGGGCATATTTGAGCATCAGGTCTCTTATAGTTTGTAATATGAAATTATTATTGGGATTCCCACAGAAATATTTGAATAAAAATGATTTCAACATTAATTTGTCAGTGTTGGCTTGGAACCTGGTAACTTAGGCCAACCTTTTCTATGCTTTTAGGAACGTCAACAGATCATAACTATATCCACGTGTCTGTATATGTAATAGGACCCATCGACTTAAGTGTCTACATGTAAATTTATGAGAATTGAGACGTGTATTTATCAATACTCTTCTTTTTAAGGGAATGGTAAGGTGATGTACACAGGGATTAGAATTATATATGTAAGCAATAAACAAGTACTGGTCTCATCACAGGTTCTTACCCATTGTTCATTTTTACTGGATTTCAGCCTAAAATATCTATCTCCTCCAACCGGGCGTAATGTTTATTCCCAATATGTAGTTTTGTTGAGATTCTTTTGACATGTTTCACCCATTGTCCTTAGTCTCAGAATTAGATGTTTCCCTTCACATGCCTAATTCTCATTAACTTATATGAAATACAGTATGTACCAAAATCCAATACAGTGGCAACATTGTATTAAACATAAACTAAAGGAAAAAGGCAAGTAAAGAGAAATAGATTCACATAGCACATTTTAAAAAATCAAGAACGTGAAACCAACTGATTTTGTATTTCACGGTTTATTTTGTATAACCAAATATTCTATGGTCCAACGTATATTACTATTAAGCTATTGTGATCCTATTCTAGGACTAAAATGGGCATATACAAGTTTTTAGAAATAAGAGAATCTATGGAGTCTATGTTCCTTGGGTCTGGCACACTTTAATTCATGTTATTTTTTTTTTTTTACAATATTTGCATTTCCTTAAAAAAGGGCACTGTGCCATTCTTTCTAATGGCAAATAGAATTCTGACGTGTTTATACCCCACATTTCCTAATCCATTAATCTACATTCAGGGATCTGGAGTGGTTCCTGATTTTTACTCTGCAATGAACATAACTTTGCCATTCTAATGAAATGTGGTGCAATTTGAATGTTCAATTGATTTGTCTTTTTTTTATTGTCAGAGTTTTTGAGCATTTGTTCCTTTTTTCCTACGTAGCTATACCCTTTGGTATAAAGAAGCTGGCAGGTTCAATTTATAGAGTTTGTTTAACTTTCTTTGGCTTGATGCATTTTTGCATCTGTAATGGAAAGTTTCAACCTGTTCTAAGAGACCTCGTATTTCTCTATTGTTCCCACTCTGAGTATTTTTTTTTAACCTAGAGGTCTGATTCCTTTGGAATGTGTTATGACACAGGGTGATGTATAATCTAACTTTGTTATAGGCATTTAACTAGCATTACAACACTATTTATTGAATATTGCTATTTCATTTCAATGCATTTATCCTGCTTCTATTTAAACTTACCCAATGAAGTCATATTTTTTTTCTCTAGCAGTGACTTTTAAAATATAGGTGCCTTACTTTCTCTTTTTGTCTTAATTGGTTTATATCCAATTTCATCCTGGAAGAGGAATGCAAGTGCTTAATTGCTAGATATATAGGAACAAGTAGTTTATGGTGAGCAAAATGAACTGCAAGAAACATAAGTTTTATTTTTGATCGTTTTTTTTTTTAAAAAAAAAACATGATTTATTTTCTTGCTTAATTTCCTTTAGTTTTCATAGGATTTCCCTCTCCTTGTCACTATATTTGAGTGTGGTAACCAGTAGATTGTAGAAACTTTAATTTGAATAGGGCAAAAAAGGGGAATCAAAATTTTTTCATAGAGGACAATGAGGGACCCACTGCCATAAAATTCTTTACAAGGCCACATGTAGAAAATTACATTTACATCAGTTGCATCAGGGAGCGATTTTAAGCTGAATAAAGTGTAAGAAAAATGAGGAATAGGATATCATATGACAAGAAAAAGATTCACTGCCTTACATTCATAATTATAATCCCTCTGTACATCACATTGACAATAAGTTTAACAAAAGGAAGGGTATTGGTACATATATTTATTTTAGTTTTCATGAGTTTACAAATGGATACGTATGTAGATTGAGTTGCAGTCTATACACAGACATGTGTAGATAAACCTGTTCTCTTCATATCTACCAGAATAGAAAATGCCCAGGTTTCCATGAGTATACATGTTCCAAATTATCCTTCACAAATTAATGTCAAATGCCTTCCTGCTCACATATCTGAAGGAAAACCAAGAATCATTTAAAATTATACACTATTTGCAAAATATGGCCATAATCAGAAATGCTCAACAACATAGTAAATATGAACAACATTCAGACATCTTTAACTTCTGCATTTGTACCCAAAAGATTCAACTCTATTTATTTCACAGGAGTCCTACCAATAAGTTTTCCTAAAATATGTTTCAAAACTATTCCATTTTGCATCAGAAAGGTTTTGGACCACACTGCCAAGTCCAGTATAAATATGTAGGGCCTTATATATGTGGAGCAAATTACACACAAGTTGAATATGAAGATAGCCATCAAATATGGTTCCATTAAATTATGTTACACTCGACTGATACAGTCCAGTCTTCTTGGAACACTTTAGAAATATATTGGGAAATTACCAAAATATGGACAGCCTCTCGTACTCAAAAAGTCACACTTCTAGCACAAAATCATGGCATCTTCAAAAGTTGCAATTTGCCCCCTCAAAAGCATATGCTTTGAATGATAGTTTGTGTACACATACATGAGTCTGTTTTTTTTCTGCCACAGGTTTTAGATAGAATTCCCAGAATCCTTCTTTAGATGAGATTACATGTGGAAATCATTGAGATGAATGAGAAGTTTGTATAGTAAGGAATATACTTCAGAATGTTGGTTAAAAAGTCCCATTGAAATTTTAATGACCATTCTGTATGGAATATATAATTGGTGTAAAATTTTTGTAAGAGCTCTAATGTCATTACAGTTTTGTTATGTATTAGGCTCTGCAATTATAACAATGTATAAAATGAGTCAAGCGGAAAAGGTCAGATAATGTGATGTTAGGAAAATGAACCCTTAAATATGTATTTTAATGTTTTCGTTTCTTTCATGCATGTGTTTCCAACGCATTTATAAGATTATTTCTTTGTTGCTTTGTATGTCCCTCCCCCACAGTGTAATCCCCGCTTTCACTATATTTGATGTCAGTATAACATGTGGAGGAGATGGGGACAAACAAGTCGTTTAAGGATTCAGGTGGACCTGTTGCAACAATGAGAAGTACAAAATGTCATGTCAAAACCAGCTTTACAATGTCGGTTTGGGGGAGTGGGGGATTGATTGGGTGGGGGGTAGAGGGGAGGCTGGGAAGGGAGATGAAGGGTAAAAAAAGGAGGAGGCTGCAATGCTTGGTAAGAAATGTATGCATTATAGTGCCCTTGTAATGGTAACAACTCTGTACAGTATGTTCTCGAATAAAATAAAATAAAATTTAAAAAAATGGAAGATGATTCACAGGCAACAACGAAAGTGAAAAATGAAGTATGATTTATTCTCCATTGGGAAACAAATTAGATTTCGATTTGATTATTGAAGTTTCTATATTCGAACCTACCATGTCTATGGGGAGAGGGACATGGTGAATGCCAAATAGGACATAAACACCAGGGTTTACTTCTGGATTCAAGGTAAGGGGCAATAGGGAGTGAATAGGTAGTAGAAATCAAAATTAATTCATTTGGTTCAGTGAGCATCAGAATATAGTAATAAATGTAAGATGTAGATGATACAATGAGAAATGGTTTGAACTCAGGTTTTGCTCATAGAATGACTCCTGCAAAGAAATAAAAGAAAAATATTATTTTACTTTCAATGGAAAATACTTGAATATATATATATTCCTGTATTCTCCATATGAACAATAACTTCACTAGTAGTTGGAGAGATACTCAAAAACTAGTGAGAGCACATACTCAGTTATTTTCAAACAATTTCATGGTGGCTTCCACTTCAATTTCTACTGAAATTTGATCATTGTATAAAAACCTCACAAATTACACGTGGACATGCTGTCTCAACAGATTCAAACTTGATTGAACATTTGAAGTGTGACGCTATTTATTGTATTACTTAGTGATTATTATCCAGTTCATCAAAATTTTTCTAATACCACCAATTCAGGCTCAGCCAGGACTTAGCCCAGTTTCTGAAACGGGTCTCTTGTTAGATATTCATGGATGTATCATGCATCCAGGGAAAAGGGAAGAAATAATTCATGTTATTGTATAGAAAAGAAACTCCATAGTGTTTTTACTATACAATATTATTGCAATGAATGTAAATCAACATGATAAATTGATCTCCATTTCAATTACTGAGAATATATGCATTCACAAAGAGTTTTCTTGAGATGTAATCTACCAAAGGATACATGCTTTAGGTTATCCAAATAAACTAATAAGGGATACCATGTAAATACCTACAGGTAAAATTACAAGAAATAATCCGTGGCTCAAACAAATAAACGGCTTTTCCATTCTTATATGTTGACAAAAAAATGCTATTGAGAAGTCACAATCACATTGTGAAGTGGTATCAGGTAAATACATTCAGCAGTTTGTAAAAATAATTGACCTTTAAAAACGACATGCATGTCACTCTTAGTATGAATATTGAAATATTGGACTTTGAAATGAACATAGAAAATTTCCATATACATAGGGTAATATTTCTACGTAAACATTGCTTTCTCAATTAAATATGGTTCTGAAAATTCTATGCCAGAATCATACCAACATTGGGAATATATCATTGGATTTCAAGCCCAGGTGAGGCTTGAATACCAACGGCCAAATCAAGGATTCAATACTTCTTACCAAGGAAGACACATAAAAATCCTTGATAACCTGTGATTAATTTTATCATAATTGCTTTAAAACAAAAGAAGGCAGGAGAAATTCCAAAATCATAGAAATATGTCCTTTATCAACTTAGGGGTGTTGAAACAATAGGGAAAACTGTACTCCTTTTCAGTTTGTACACACACAGACACAAAACTTGCACCTCAAATGGATGGGCAAGAGAAATATCTGATCACATACACAAATCAGCTCAAATATTTATAATGACAAAGCTTGCTTTGAATAAATCAGACAAATCAGCAAGTAACATGGCCTCCTACATTGTCACAGATTCTCACAGGGTCTTTAGTATGATCTACTTTAAGATGCCAGAAAAACTATGATTAAATAAGTAAGAAATACTATCATAAGGAAATAGAATTAGTAATCCCATTGGGTCACATTATGTGTTCTAATAACCAATGAAGTAAATAAATATCACTGCCCCATCAAACATTTTTGTATGAAATTTAGAGAGAAAATACATGATAGCAAGTGTAGGGTGTTCATAAAATCTAAGTGTCTCTTATGTGGAAGGAAAAAAATCAGATATTTCGGAAAAACCAGTAAATATGTGGCATTGTTGATGAATATGTCATTACGTTCCTGTCTTTGGTTAATCTTCTTGTTGGTCGTTGGCCTCAAAATTTGGGCTTGGGCAGAGTCCCTGATTTCTTCACCACTCTAATGTTCTACCACTTGATCTACAGTGCCACATCCATTTTTGAGATGGTTAATATGTGATGAGAATGGGAAAACTATTCCTGTTAGGCTACTTTGAAAACTAATTCTCAGATTTCATCGTCCTAAGGTTGCTAAGCAACCTGTACCAGGATTCTCCGTTTTTTTTGTTATCCAAAATGTGCAAATGATTTTTGAGTTTGTATGTTCCCAACATTCGTGCACAGAGCAGGTCTATGAATAACCATGGTTTTCATTAAGGATAAGATTCTCTATAGTATTTGATTTTGAGGAGATTAATTCCAGAAATGAATCTGAAAAAATCCTTGTCTTAATTTGTAATTAGATCCTTATGTGTCAAACGCATGAGATGCTAGAGTTAACAACATTTTCACCAGGCCTTTCTAAAATGTGGTTTTCTACCCCAAATTAATTTCACATGACATAATCTTTTCCCCTGCATTACAGCAGATGACAAACTCCCTAACCACAAGAATAAATATATCCTGTTGTTCAATTACTAAATTGATCTGTTCAGTTTGTAAACATGATGAGTTTAAGTCATTTCCATAATCTTCCTGAATTAGAAAATTGTCACCAGACGCAAACGTGAATTTATCTATTCCCATTACATTTCCACAGCATTTTCATTATATAAACTGTACATTCATCCTTCACATAATATTGTAATATATTTCACATAGAACAGACGTTTGAATATAAGTTCTTAGTGTGCTTAATGCGTATTGAGAGAAAAATATATGAGGCCCTCTTGTGATGACAGGCGCACATAAATTCACCTAGGTCTAATGTTGAATAAGCTTGTATTTTATGTACTGAACAGAAGAAAATACTTGACAATATCAATACAATTTGAATTTATTACCTCATTTATAAAAAGCATGAGGTCACATATTTGCCAGGAAGACAAATTACATGATTTCGAGTTAAATAAATGCTTATGAAAAATTCCAAGCAAAACCATTACTGTTCATTTTTTCTTGTATTTTCCACCTTAGGATATCAGAGAGAAAATGTTTTCACATTCCATACAATAAAATGTACTATCTATTTTGTGAATCTACAAGGACGTTTATGCTAGCAATTACAATTCTTTAAACCATCTCATAAGTACTAAGAGAGCAAAACCTTTGTAATTACACATCTAATTTTGAATTTCCAATCTATAACATATCCAATATATTCAAACTTTATTCAGGAATGAGAAATTTGAAATCCATGTAGAAATTATTGCGTAAAAAATAGCTCTGAGCACATTTTATTAAAATGTATCTTTGCAAAGTGCAAATTGTAAAACATCTCAAGAATCTCAAATATTTTATACTAATTCATGGAGTAAATTTAAATCCTATAGTCAATCCTAAAATATTCATTATTCAATTTCAGTAGGAAGACAGGGTAACCCACCAATCAGTCCGTACATTGATCAATTAACAGGTGAAGATACTGCCATTCACACTATCATAATTGATGTGATGAGTGAATTTTGAAACCAGGAAATAAGGACAAAAACTATTGGTCCAACATAATACAGTTATCTATGGCTTTACTGATTTAAATTGATTATAAGAGAATGAGAAGAACATTCATATAAAGTAATTCAGATATGATGTAAGTTGGGTGATTTTCTTCTTGGTTCTAGGGAAACTATCCTTGAATTTGCCACCAATCACGGGATCACCAGTCAAAGAGCAATACAAACTTTATTTGTACTGAGCAAAATACTTGGGTATATAGTTAGTTATTCATTTATCCTATTTCTTCACTTTGAATTTTGACAGACAATAGTGTGTCATTAAAAAACAGCATTTTCTTTACCTGTTGTCCCCAGAGGGTTTGATTGTGCCCCAAACAAAACTTGGGCTAGGATCTTCCAAGGATTCTGCCAAAGATAGAAATACATACTCGATTGAGGTGCTAAATTAGATGGGCTGTAACGTTATACCATTATTGATATAGAAAAACAACAAGCTTAACAACCTTAAGACTCTTTTTTTTTTTTTTTTGTCGGTCATGGGGCTTGAACTCTGGGCTTGGGCGCTGTCCCTCAGCTCTTCAGCTCAAGGCGAGCGCTCTACCACTTGAGCTACAGCGCCACTTCCGGTTTTCTAGTGGTTTATTGGAGATAGGAGTCTCACGGTCTTTCCTGCCCGGGCTGGCTTTGAACCGCGATTCTCAGATCTCAGCCTCCTGAGTAGCTAGGATTACAGGCGTGAGCCACCGGCGCCCGGCGGGCCTTAAGACTCTTATGAGGAACATTTTCCTGGACAATAAACATGGAAAAGAATGAGTTCTTAGCCAGGTGCAAAAACAAATCATTTAAATGTTTGACAAGGTTTTGAATCATTTATGACTGCATATGATCACATATGTTATTGATATTAGCAGTCAAGAAAATGCAAGTTGAACATAGATTTTAATTTCACTCCTAAAGGAAGAAATCATACAAAACCATAAGGTAAGGTGTAATTCAATAATGGGAAATGCAGAAAAATCTACAAGCTTTTTTGGGGGGTGGGGAGGAATCCGTTCGTGGGGCCTGATCTCTAGGCCTGGGCGCTGTACCTCAGCTCTTCAGCTCAAGGCTAGCGCTCTACCATTTGAGCTATCGCACCACTTCCAGCTTTTGTTTTCTGCTTATATGGTGCTGAGGAATTGAACACAGAGCCTCATGCATGCAAGGTAAGCCCTCTACCACTGAGCAACCTTCCCAGCCCCCAAATCAACAAGCTTTGTACCTTTATCCCAGTCTTCTTCAGAGGATACATATGGCCATGTATTTTTAGAACTAGAGAATTGTACTAAGTGAGCCATCACAGTATAGAGATTTTGGCCAGAGAGGGAAATCCATCAAGGAGATACATCTGAGCACTTGCTGGTAGGTGTGGGTACAGAGGTTGTGGTGGATGTGGTGGCCATGGCCAATATACTAACAGACAGAGTCTGAGACATAGGTGCCAGATCCTACTCACAATCAGCCAGAAATGACAGGGAGCAGAAATCTTCATCCTAAGGACCACAAACCAGGGATGGCCCAGAAACCAAGAATATGGCATGGGTACATCCGGGACACCTCACTCATTCTCAGAGTTCAGCTGCGGAAAGACTGCCCCTCCCCACCACCAGAGCTCTCCGTCTCTGATACTGACAAACACCTGGCTGAGCAGCTAGCTCTTGGCATTGGAAGAACTTAAAGAAAAAAATCCATTTATCAGGGTTCAGGTACCTGACCTGAAATGTTTGGCTCAGCTCCACCCAGGGCCAAGTCACCCTGCCCAGGCAGAGAAGCTCCATCCCATGAAAAGTGACCTTTTTCACTGGGTAAACAGAGCCAGATTATGCTCCTCCCAATTGCATCGTAGACACAGAATTGAAACTCAGTAAACCTAAACACTAAGAATGGCTCCAGGCTGGGCTCTGTGAATTTTTTAGGAGGTAGGTCCTCAGGGAAAAGCTATCATTGGTCATAGGTCTTAACACTACCCAGAACCTAGCCTTAGCACATAAACTCCAAGCTAGAGGAAAAAGGCATCTCACTGAATTGAGATACTCAAAGCCAATCTCCCTGCCATTCAACTATACTGGTAGGAAAGCAATAAATTCCTTCAACATTCAGAGCATTTTTCTGCCTGCTCAAACAAAATTACTTAAGAAATCAAGCAACAGAAAATCAAACACCATAAGCAGACTAGAGACTCCATAAAGAGACTGGTTACAGACCCAGGGGAGATACAAGATTCCCACCACCACACCACAAAAAATTCAAAGGAACCTTTATCTATCATATTTTTATATTTGTATTTTAATTTTATTTTTTTTTTCATTTTTTGTTGTGAAAATATTGTTCAGAGGGGTTACTATTACCTGGGCAAGATAATGAGTACATTTCTTATCAAACATTGTAGCCTCCTCCTTGCTTTCCCCTTCCCATCCCTTCCCATTTAACCCCACCAGCCCAACACACTTCCTCCACCCCAACAAATTTGTAAAGTTCGTTTTTGACATAACAACTTGCACATCATATTATTGCAATGGGTCTGCCTCTATTCCTAAACGATTTGTTTTTTTCTTTTCCCATATACCAATTATACCAACAACAAATACAATGAATGTCTTTAAGAAATGTTTTCCATTATTTACTCTGATAGTTTTTATTTTTTATTTTTATTTTTTATACTGAAATATTGTACAGATGGGTTACAATTACATAAGCAAGATAATGAGTAAATTTCTTATCAAGCATTGTAGCCTCCAATTTTGTTTCCCCTTCCCATCCCTTCCCTTCCTCCTCCTGCTCCCCCCCACCAAATCCTCCCTGCTACCACTCCACAACAAAGTCATAATTTTTATTTTAAGTGTGTATGTGTGTATGCTTTTATGTTTTAACCTCTTGTGACCTTTTTGTGCTTTTATATTATTTTTTCTCTTTTGATGTCATTTTTTTATTCTTCCCTTTTTCACATGACTTAATTGCTATTTTTCTCATCCATTGATATATACCCATTGTGAATTATTCGACCTTATCCCACATGTGGCCTTACTTAAACCAGAAATGTATTACTCAATACACAACTTCTTCGGCTTAACTTTTTATTAGTCATATTATGTCTTTATACATATATAACTTTCAAGTATTCCAATTTTAGGAATTTTAATTATTAGTTTTCATGTTCTTTTTATTTCTCCCCTCCTCTCATCCTATAAAAAGATTGAAAATCTGCAAATTACTCACTGTGAGTTTCATAGGTAACAAGAGGATTCAAACCAACGTTTAATACAGGAATAGCAGGAGTGTTAGGAATCTACTCAAAGGTTAATATAGGAATTTTGTAAGCAGGCTGAGAAGAGACAAATAGAAATGTAGGAATTGCATGAGTAGGCTGAGGACAGTGCAAAAGAAAGACAGGAATTGTGTGAGCAGGCTGAGAAGAGTTAAATAGAAACACAGGAATTGTGTGGTGAGCAGAAGCTAATCAAAGGGCAATGGAGGAATTGCATGAGTTGAATGACAAGAGATAAAAATCAAAAGGCATTCATAGAATGCATAAATAGACAGCTGAAGGAATCCAGGGATACCACAAATGGAATGCTGAAGGAATGGGAATCCAAAAAAAGAATAACCTATCAACTAATTGATTTGAGAATAAACACTGAACACCAAGTTATGGTAGTAAAGAAGTACATACAAGATGTAAAACAAAGCTCCAACAAAGAATTTGAAACCATCAAAGTCAACCAGTTAGAAGAAAGGCAATAAGAAACAATGTAGAAATTCTTGAAATTATGTTAGACCAAGCAGAAGGTTGAATCTCAGAGATTGAAGAAAACCTCGATAATAGAGTGAAAAACATACCTCTATCCAAGACTAACCCAAGAGAGATTTATTCCACATTTGGAAGACAACATTAGAAGGCCTAATCAGAGGATAGTGGGTGTAGAGGAACAGCTAGAGACAGAAGTTAAATAATCTAAGGAATTTAAGAGGATGCTAACAGAGAACTTCCCAAACATGCAAAAAGATAGGCCTATTAAGACAAAAGAAACTTGTATAACCCCCAGTAGAACAGACCAGAACAGGAAATTCCACTGTAACTTTATAATGTGCACAGTCCCAATTCAGACCAAGGACAGGATCCTTAAAATTGTAAAGGAGAAAAAAATCAATCATCTCAAAAGCGAAACCAATTAGAAAAACCAGATTTCTCAGCAGAGACAATTAATAAGAAGAGCCAAGAATGATGTATGCCATGTTATAAAGAGAAACAATTATCAACAATCTTATTGTCCCCAACAAAAATATCCTTCATAAGCAAAGGACAAATAAAAACCCTCTTTAGGGGACAGAGAAGGTGGATCAGTGGTAGAGTTCTTACCTTGCCTGCCTGAGGCTGTGTGTTCGATTCCTCAGCACCACATAAGCAAAAAGAGAAAAAAGCCAGAAGTGCTGCTGTGGCTCAAGTGATATAGCGCTAGCCTTGAGTTGAAGAGCTGAGGGAGAGTGCCCATTCCCATAGTTCAGCCCCATGGCCGGACCCCCCCACTGTGAAAAACAAACAAACCCTCAATATCAAAGAAACACAAAAACCATATATTTCCACCATACAAGACCTACAACAGATACTTAACAATGTCGTACACATAGAAAAACAACAAGACCACAATATAGGGCAAGAAACTGCACCGAAACTGAGAATCCAAGAACCATAGGAGGAGGCCAGTTGTTATGGCCCCTAAGAAGGTGAATAACATGGCAGGAACTACCAAACATCTCTCAGTCCTAACTCTTAATATTAATGGACTTAACTCTCCAATTAAGCAACATAGACTATCTAGATCGATAAAAAAACAAGATCATTCTATCTGCTGCCTCCAAGAATAAATAACACATTGCCCATAAGGACAAACATATTTTGAAAAGGAAAGGCTGGTTTAAAATTTACCAAGCACAGAGCCCACATAAACTGGCAGAAGTTGCAATCCTAATGTAAGGTAAGATAGACTACAATTTAAAATTGAGAAGAGGTAAAAATTACACCATGCATTCCATTAAACCACAAGGGGATAAACTTAGAACTCAGTACCAAAAGCCACCAAAGAAAATCCTATAACACATGGAGGCTAAACAACACACTGCTCTATCACAAGTGGGTCATGGAAGAGATTAGAAGAGATTTTCAATTACTCATGATATTCAACAAAAATGATCATACAAATTCCCAGCTCCTCTGACACACAGCTAAAGCAGTACTCAGATGCAAGTTTACAGCTCTGAGTTCCATCAAGAACAATTGGAGATATCTGAAACCAATATTAATGGAGACATCTGAACCTAAATGAAAAAGAGCAGCAAGATAAACCCTATCAGAAGATGGAAAGAAGTAATTAAAATTAAATCAGAATTAAATGAATTAGAATTTTTTTAAAAATAGAAAGAATAATAAATATGGTTGTTTCTTTGAAAAAATTTAAAGAATTGACAGGCTTAGCAAATCTTATCACGAAAAGAAGGGACCACACCAAATAAACACAGAGGCAAATGGAAACATTTCCACAGGAAAGACCAGGATTCAGAACATTGTAAGAGAATACATCTCAAACCGTTGTGCTAATAAATTTTGGAGTCTGGAAGAAATGGACTATAGAATGGACTATTTCCTTTCAAATTTCGACATGCCAAAACTAAACCACAGTGAGTTAAACCAACTTGACCAATCCATATCAAGAATCTAAATAGGAAAATCAATAGCAGACCAACCATCTAAGAAAAGCCCAGGACCGAATGGATTTTCCATGGAATTTTACAAGGCCTTCAAAGCAGAATTAAACCAGTACTCCTCAAAATCTTCAATAAAATTGAAGGAAAATTTGATTTCTATGCTCTTTGTATGAAGCCATCATAACCCTCAATATCAAAATGTGGCATGGTTTCATTAAAGAAAGGAAATTAAGGACCCATTACTTTCAAAAATATCGAACTAAAACTACTCAACAATATTTTGGTCAATCAAATTCATCAATTCATCCAAAATATCATACATCACCATCAAACTGGATACATTTCAGGGATGCAAATATACACAAATCAGTTAGTTAAATATAAACAAATCAATTACGGTAATTCACCACATCAACAACAGCAAGGATATGTACCATATGATTACTTCAGTAGATGCAGAAAAGCCAATGACAAGATCCAACACTCCTTTATGATGAAGGCTCTGGAAAAAAATAGGTATTCATGGAACATTCTTCAATACAATAAAGACAAATCTATAGCCAGCATTTTACACAATGATGAAAATTTAAAGCCATTCTGTCTAACTCAGGAAGCAGACAAGGATGTCTACTCACTCCAGTTCTCTTCAATTTAGCACTAGAATGCTCAACAACAGCACTAAGACGAGATGGAAACATAAAGGGGATCCAAATACCATAAAATGAAGTAAAAAAGCTCCCTCTTTGCAGAGGACGTGATCTTGTATTTACAAATTCCCATGGACTCCACTCCCAAATGACTTGAGCTGGTTAGAAACTTTGGCAAAGTCTCAGCGTATAAAATTCACACTTAAAAGTAAATGGCTTTTATGAATGCCAATAATGAGAAAGGTATGCCTGAAATCAGGAAAGCAACTCCATTCCTAATAGCCCCATAAAAATTAAAATACCTAAAAATTAACTTAACCAAAGAAGTGAAGGACCTCTATGATTAAGTCTTTAACAATCTGAAAAGGGAAATCTAAACAGAACTTAGAAATTGGAAAAACTGCCCATTTTCCTGGATAGGAATAATCAAACCCTGAAAATGGCAATACTTCCCAAAGCGATCTAGAAATTCAATAATATAGATATCAATATTCCAACCTCATTTTTCAATTAAATGGAAGAAACAATCCAAAAATTCATATGGAACAATGAAAGATCCCAAATGGCAAAAACAATCCTCAACAGAAAGAATTGTCCTGGAAGAAAATCAATACAAAATTTCAAACTCTACTACAAAACCATAGTAATTAAAACAGCTTGCTACTGGAACTAGAGACCACAGGACCAATGGAATAGAATTGAAAACCAAGAAAGCAACAATAGTACTATAGCTATATCAACTTCCAAAAAAGACCTAAAAAAACTAGAATAGAAGAAAGTTAGCCTTTTCAGTAAGTGGTGATGACAAAACTGATTAATCACCTGTAGAAAACTATAGCTAGATCCTCACCTATCAACCTGCATTAGAATCAGCACCAAATAGATTAATGTCCTTTGAGTTAAAACAGACACCCTGACAACATACAGGTTGGAATAGGAGAAACCTTAGGTCTCCTTGGCACAGGCCGAAATTTGGTTAATAGAGATTCTGAAACACAATCAAAGAAAGTTTGGAAAATAGGATTGTATGAAGCTGCGTATCTTCGGCATTGCAAAGGACATACCTAGCAATATCAATAAAAATCCCACAGATTAGGATAAGGTCTTCACTAGCCATACAACTGACAAAGGTCTCATATCTAAAATATACTTTGAACTCAAAAAATTAAATCACTCAACAACAAGCACTCAAAGAAAACCTGCCCAATAGTTAAGTCAGCTAAAGATTAAAGAGAAACCTCTCTGGAGAGAAAACCTCTCTGGCCACTAGACACTGAAGAAATTCTCAACACATCTAGCCATAAAATAAATGCAAATCAAAAGAACATTGACATTCCACCTCATCCCAGATAGAATGGCTATACTCAAGAACTCTCCTAACATCAGATGCAGGAGGGGTGTGGCCAGAAGGGAATCCTACTGCATTGTCATTGGGAGTGTGAACTTGTTCAACCACTTTGGAAAGTAGCATGGTGTTTCATGAAAAGACTCCACATACAGCTTTCCTATGACCCAGCAATCCCACTTTGGGGCATTTACCCAAATGATAACAAACAAGACCACACTAAAGCTACCAGCACAGCTAAATTTATTGCAGCATTATTTAACCTAGCTAAGGTATGGAAGCAACACAGATGCCCCTCCGTAAATAAATGGATCTAGCAAATGGATTTATACTCAGTGGAATTCTATGCCTCCATCAGAAAGAATGACATTGCCCCATTTGATCTGAAACTTAGTATAGCAGTGTTACATGAAGAAAAACCTAATTTTCTACCCACAGTTCTGTGAAACTTCAAATTTGGTGAAATTTGGATGAAACTAAAAGCAAGTTTTTAATCAATACCCTAAATAAAGAAAAGAGACACAATGCATCTCCCATGTTAACAGTTTGTAACCATGGCATCATAACTAAATTATCCAAACTGAATTCTAGGCCATATGATAATACAGTGCCTGTTTTAACAAAATAATGTTTAATAATAAAATTAATTTACATTTTGGCCATTAGGCACTTGGGAGGAAAAGGAAACCACCTCTACGTTTTGTGAAATATGGCACACATAGTTTAACATAATTGCACACATCTTGCCTTTGTTTTGTTTTGAATAGAGATTGAGATATACATCTCCAGAAATAACTGAGTTGGGCTTCGATTGTCTTACTTTCCATTACATGCTGAAGAGATTTCAGAAGAAATACAAAAATCTATTACATTTGTGCCCACAATCTTTCATATCTTTCACATACATTTCCCTAAATTGATTTTAAAAACAATATGCAAATTGATCTATGAACCAAAGTAATTACATAATATCAACATGTTCTAATGAAACATTACCTTTCTACATTTCACAAGGTGGTATGGGAACCTGCATGATCTAATTTTCTGATTTTTATCATAGGGACACTTCAATAACCTCTCAGGATCCACACATTCCTGTGAAAGAGAAAAATACCTCGGGAAAATCAATGCATTGGGAACATGCCAAGTCTTCAATCTTATTTCCCTTATGAACTCTAGCTTAACTTAGGAATCTGTATTTGGAGAATATAGATTCAAAAGATGACAAGAGTATTACTCTGGAATTTAATTTCTGATGTATTCTGTTCTAGTAAGGAGTTGTTATTTTTAGCATTATGAAAAATATTTATTCTAGTTAAAAATTACATTCGTTTTCAATTTTCAATCTAGAACATCAAAAGTCAAAGTTATAATTATTAAAATATCTAAAGTTTCAGATTCAATCAGGAGAAATCTCATTATCCCATTCTCTCAGCTCCCATCAAGATACTTTCTGTTATTCCAAAAAATAGTGTGAACAAGACCATTTAAGATAACTTCCCCAAACAAAGTTGTAAACTTTTTTACCTTTTTCCATGGGACAGCCAGACAAATATTAGCAATTCCTGCGGATTAAAAAAAAATTCCGAGAGAAAGCATGATTAATTACATCAAAACCACATCATAAATATGGTTCCACAGCGATATGAAACAAAAACTGGGTAAAACCTATTCATCTCTAATACTTTTTGTTGCTGGACACACTTGAATTGAAATGCATGGATATCCCTGTCTACTTCACAGATTATAACATGCTATGGAAATGTATAACTTTTGAACTCAAAATATTTTGTGTTTTTCAGGCCTTTCTACCTTATCAAATTAGAGGAAGACGCATCATAACACCTTTCAAGAGAATTTGGAAAAGGTCTTCTTAATTATCGATGTCTGAATTAACAATATCCAAATTCCAATGTACAAATATTTAATACCTATTGAACAAATGCACTTATGTGAATGAGGATTTGCTATTCTCACAGATATGTGATGTCCTCTTCAGATCAGTATGGAATATTATTCAAGTAACTGCTTCTTAGAGAAGATATGTTTTGCAAAGTAAAGGAATCATTGAGACTGGTTAGTCAATGTTTCAGATTGGGCTTTGGTTCAATGGGTAGTGAATTTCAGTTGTGCAGTGTCTAGTGGCCGTGAAGTAGAGCCAGAAGACATTAAACATATGATTTCTTTGATGCACATAAATGTGAGGGGAATAAAAGTAAATTTCAAGTTCTCCAGAATGGAAATAGCTATTTTCTGAAGTCTAAGGAAGTAAAGAATTTTCATTCTTTTCCCATGGAACAAGCCGGCCTAGTTGGAGAAAATTATTAGAACTACATTTGGGATGTCATGGGTAGGAAGTAAGAAAAGTTCCAGTCACATACACGAGCCAAAGAGATGATTTACATGTCTAAGACTTAAAGGAAAGAAGAGAAGGCAAGGGATGTTACCTGTGTCCTTCAGTTAACTGGATTCCCCAAACAAGTCAAGATCTCCTCCTCCCCAGGACGGACGATGTCCCACTAGTTGGTTTTCCACAGCAACAGCTAATTCTGTATAATGACTTCTCTAGGTGGGGTCACCGTTATTGTGATGTAGCTCATAAACCTCACTTCCGTTTTACGAACTGACAGAACTCAGCCACATTTCTGCTTATGGCAACCGAAGTGCTGACTTCCGGCCTGAACTCGGACGACAAAGTCCCATTTCCTTTTAGTATGCATTGATAGACTCCGATTCGGTATAAGAGAAATGTGTGAATATTCAGTAGAGGAATAATGTGAATGGATGTGTCACACTTTTCATCTTCACAACAACTACTGATTCTTTGTAAATGGTTCTGCCTAGACACCTCTACACAGTCTATGTTCTATAAACCCACAATAAATCAATCTTCAGTATTATTTTTTCTTGTTTAGTTTCTTTAGTCATCAATAATTTTATTAAGAGTTTCACAAAAAAGACCCTTCTAGAACTTAATCATCTTCTGACAAAAACGTTCTTTAGTCTTCCTTGTATTTTCTCTTTACGTCATCTTTTGAAGAAAATGATTTAAAAAGAGAGACAAAAAATGACAAGAGAAAAAAACTGATTATGGTATTCAAATGCCCTATTGATCTGAATGAAATAGAGGCAGCTTTACCACATGTGACTATTACTGCATTGTGAGATTTTTGTTCGTTTAATGTTTTCCAAGGAAATTAGTTTTCCCTGTTCGATACTGAAAATATGAGCAGGACATAAAAAGTTTATATAAACAGTATACTGTTTGATATTAAACTGTACTAATTATGAAATGTTGTCGACCAAACTGTAACAGAATGATGATCTTCTTTTCTATTATCAAAGATAGAATTTGATTCATGCAGAAAAATGAAAATTTATTGACCTCAAGTATAATGTTAACTTCACATTTATTACTATACACAATGACTTAATCCCCTCAAAAGTTCTTGTCAAATGCATTTTGATTTAAATAAAAAAACAAATGTTATGAAATGAGAAGATTAAATTGTGGTTTCGAAATGAATGTGCCCTAAGGCAAACAAAAAAAAAATAATAACCCCAAACCTCATTTTCATTATAGTTCAATCTGCATCCAAATGTAGGTGCAGCTTATCACCTTCAATGTAAGCTGTAATTCATTTCAGTTGTAAGAAAATAAAAAGAAGTAATTACAGATAGTTTTAAAATTGGGATTCATTGTGGGCAAAGAAATTCTGAGGAACTTTGCTTAGTATACCATTGTTTTTTGTGGTGTTTGTAGGTGGAAGTGCAATTGACCACAGTGGTACTGAGGTGTAGAATATTTTCTAAAATTTATTAATTTCACCCTGAGGTATAATTATATGTATTGCTAGGTTCAATAGAGTTTTTAACAAATCACGTATTTTAAAAATTTGACATGTGTTCTCCGTATTTGTAGGTCTTCTTTTGCTATGAGTAACAACTGCCATCTAAAGGTATCATACAATTTTCACCCACTTACTCAGTGGTCACCTGTGATAGAATGATTATATCAAAGCTCTAGCAGTAGTGTATTCATGTCTAAAAAATGTGTTGAAAGTTCTCATTACATTATCAATGTGCATCCTTAAGTGGAGAATACATATCCATATTAAATTTGTGTTGAACATTAACTTTTTAAATAAAGTAAATAAATGGAAGAATACTATTCATTGTAAACAAAACCATATTAATATTCCTTCTGTGCAAAAGTCCTTTCTATGCCTTCTTTAATCTGGAAATAATTAACAAGGATATTCATAGATTGTTATAGATACAACAATTCTAAAAATAATAATTGTCTAATGAGCCAAAATTCTTTTCTGTTGTGTTTGTCTTGTATATGCAAAAAGAAGCTAATTGCAAAATTAGAATTCAAATAATTAATAGATATTTTCATTGTTATGCTTGAAAAAGAGTTCAACATGGACACTAGTGTTCCCATAAATGCTATTATTTATGTCTCATATTTTCTTTCTTATTTAAATTTTATTGTCATAGTGATCTACATAGGGGTATAGTTATAAAGGTTATGAGTTCAAGGCTTGTTGAAATTTTTACCCTCTTCCTCATTTTTCTCTCTTTTTGCCATTATCCATTAACTCCAGTGTTGTACAGATCATATCTAACATATTGTCTTATGTGTATTGTGTTACACAGGATTCCCCATTGTCATTTGTCATTCAATATTATTTTCACACTAGTCATTGTGTAAGTTCTATGGTTTAAATATAACTTCTCACACTTTGTGTCCTGGTGAATAAATAAGCCTCCACAGAGGCTTTACAAAAGAGTTTACAAAACTCTTGGAAATACATCACATTGATAAAATAAAGTGTACTATCAGGAATTACAGACTTTCAAAAATCAGGATGTAGTGAAGAAACACAATACAAATTTACTATCTTTGGAAGTATTGTATTTATGGTTTTATGTGACTTCTGTACTCATTTGCTCATTTCCTAAGCTCTTGCAGATCACATTGTGAAGGGATCTGAGTTCTTGGATGAGAAGACTAAGAGGAATTCATTCAACAAGTATATGAATATTCAAAAAATTTGAAGTAATATGATCCAAAATCGTCAACACAATTACAAAAGATGTGTCATGCAAAATACTGCCCCTATATTTAATAAGAGAATCGCTTAATCTCCATATCAAGTGTGAATCATGCAAAATTTTGTAAAGTAATTACAGTAACATTACTTAGTGATAGTAGGGAAAAATATAGAATGTTGTAGAATTAGTAGTATTTTCATAAATATATTAATATCTGTCGATGTGATAATTGCAATTATTTTTGGGGGGTCAGGTCGTGGGGCCTAAACTCTGGGCCTGGGTGCTGTCCCTCAGCTCTTAGCTCAAGGCTAACAGTCTACCACTTCAGCCTTATCATCACTTCCGGCTTTTTTCTTTTTGCTTATGTTGTGGTGGGAAATCGAACTCAGGGCCTAAGGCATGAAGGCAAGCACTCTATCATTGAGCCACCTTCCCAACCCTGAATATTGCAATTGAACAGTTTCTAAAGACTGATTTTTGATAAAGGCCGTTTTAACTTACCTGTATCATCAGAACTCTAGGAAAAGGGAGTATCAATGTTTGTCAACTGTACATATGTTAGAGAAATTAATTCTTATCCTAAATGCATGTTAATAAGTGAGGATTTTAGGCAGAAATCATGCAAAAATTGATTTATTTTAAATACAATTCCAATGTGCTAAATTGCACATATGTATGTTTGGGTTAATCTCGTGAAAATTAAGGGAATATTGGTGCTTGCCTAATTAATATAATACAGATTTTCTTTTTGCATCTGAGGAGGCATACGTTGAAAAAGATTGTACCATGTCAAACCAAATACTTCAGAAATATGGAAAAGAGAGAAGTACATGAAGAAATTCACAGAAACATAGAAAGGTTGAATATATACACATTAACACAGATCATCACAAAGAAGCAAATCAATGATTTTAACAATAAATTAAAGACAGAAAATATTATTCTGTTATTTATATTTTTACACGTCCTCTCAACACAAATATCTAGATTATTGTTATTCTTCAGACCTAAAAATTGTACTTTAAGCTGCCAATTAAATGGGGAACCAGGGAAAATATTTGAACAATCATGAGTCACATAAAGCAGTGTTGCCTAAGTTTACCAATGGGACATTTTATTTTACACACACACACACACAGACACACACACACATACAGACACACACACACACTCACACACACATGATCCCTGACAATCTGCCTTTGGGGACTTTTTAGGAAATTCAGAGAGAATGGAGTGTATTTCAGATTCAGCAAATGTAGTGCTGACGCAATTTGAACAACTCTTAGAATTGTGAATAAATTTTCATGATTAAATTACCCTAATCTGAAATGAAAAGTAGCTGGTGATTTTGTATGAACTCATATTGTTGTTCTTGTTAGGTCAGACGCACATAACACCTACATCTAATGACAAAAGATGTGAGTAAAATTCCTATAAACTACATGGAATGTTGATCTTATTAGAGGACATTCGGTTAATCATTACCCATTCCCATGAAATATATTAATTGAATGAATAACTTAAGTCAAAAACTAGTACAGATAATTTAAAATGTTACACATTTTCCGATGTTTAGGTAATGCAAGATTTTTTGGGGAGTTGTTCCTCATATTATGTTTATACATGAAATATGCTTTCTTTTTCAGAATTGCCAATGATTTTTTGGTTATTGCTGATAATGTAGTTTTTCATTGTAGAGACACAATCACATCGTGAAATATTATCAGGCAAGTATGTTCATCAGGTCAGACATATATTAGTATTTAAGTAATATATTCATAACACCTGACAATATGAACATGGACTTTGTTACGAATATTTAAATGATTTTCCATTAACTTTGGTTATCATTTCTTTGTTCAGATTCTTTTCTCAAATATGTATGACTTAGAGAACTCTATGCCAGATGTACACCAACATTTGGAATACTTGACTGGTAGTAAGCCCAGGGTAAGTGGTTGAAACCAACGGTGCAAACATGGTTTCAATCTTCATTACCAAAGAAGAAATATAAGAAAATTATCATGGACAACCTATGATTACTGTATATCATGACTGAATAAAATCAAGAATTGTAGGCAGGCAAAATCTCCTCAGTGTTAAATTCAAATTTTCTAGAAATTTGCCATGCTTCCCCTTATGGCTGTTGAAAGAGTGTAGGCAAAATTGTGACAACATTCTAGTTTGTACACACACACATTCACACACACACACACACACACACACACATACATGGAAAGGTTTGCATTGTCAGATAACAAAAATATCTGATTACATGTACAAATCATCTCACATATGTATAATGGCAAATATAGGGTTGCTTAAATCTTTAAGAGACAAATCAGCAAGTAACATGTTCTCCTATTTCTCTATTTCTGTAGTTCTCTAATTCTCTTTTTAGAAACCAGAAAAAAATGAATCTATAAGATATAAAGGCATAAGGAAACAGGATTCATATTACCATGGAGTCACATTAAGTTTCCTAGAAACTGAGGAAGTTAGGGAAATATCAATGCTGCATCAAAACTTATGCAATATGGTCCAAATAAAGAGTGAATAAAAATGAAATCACCTTTTTTTCAGTGAAAATAAATCTTTGGAAATACCTTGGGTATGGGACATTGTTGATGAATATTGCTTTACATTTCTTTCTATGGTTCTTGGTGGTGCTGTTCATTGGGGGTTAACTCTGTGCTTGGGTGCAAGCCCAGAGCTCTTCACATCAAGGCTAATAATCCACCAATTGAGCAACAATTCCACTTTCAATTCTGAGGTGATGAATTAGTTTGTTTTTGTTTTTGTTTTTGCTTTTGTTTTCTAGGGGTAGGGTTCTGGTTATGGGGACTGAACTCTAGGCCTGTGCTCTACAACTTGAGCCACAGTGCCACTTCCAGCTTTTTAATTTTTGCTTAGGTGGTGCTGAGGAATCGAACCCAGGGCCTCATGCATGCAAGAAAAGTGCTTTACCACTGAGCCACCTTCCCAGCCCATGAGGTGATGAGAGTCTCCTAGAATCTCCTGATGGGCTGCCATGAAACCTGATCTTCAGATTTCAGCCTCCTGTAGGTTTCTAAGTGACCTGTATCAAGCATCTTTTCTCTGTTATTGATAGTGTGTTGATGGTACTTTTTGCTTCTTGGTCTGCGAATTTCATACCAACTCGAGGTCTACAAGTAACAAGGATTTCCTCAAGGATAAGGCCCTATGGTACTCAATTTTGAGGGGATTCATTCCCTCAATGAATCTGAAAAAATCATTGACTTTATGGATTTCTAATAAGAATCTCATATGTAACCAAATTTTATAGTTTTGCAGAACAGAAAGTTTGTTATTTTCATTTATGCTATTTGTTTTATTTCGATTTTTACAGACAGTATTTTGTCATAACAAAAATGCACGTGATTAAACAGCATGCAGCTGCATCCAGATCATCTTGTGTATCAGCAGATTCACTTGTGCTAACAGACCCAAGCATTTCAGGCTACAATGCACTGGACTGGTGCCCTCAATACCAATGTCGCATGTGCAGTAGAAGGATAACGAGCAATGACAAAACCAAGGACCCCAGGATACGAATCCACAGTGAAAGGAACCCACAGTATAGATAATGCTTATACCTGAGCCTGCCTGCCCAGGCTAAGGAACCAAGGACTCCAGACAAAAATTCCAGGTTTGCTCTTCAAGTTTCAGGCCCTGAGTTCAAGGATTAGATTATGCCTTCAATCCTCAATCCCTGATTTCAAGGTCCTGGGCACCAGTTAAACTACCAGCCCATGAGATCATGACCTAGGCTATGAGTTCAAGGCATAGGCTTTTAGTTTCTAGGCACAGGCCCAGAGATTCAGGCCCAGCTATAAGTTCAAGTCCCAGGCAAACAGTTCAAGGACCAAACAGAAGTTCAAGGCTTGGGCTTTGCAATCAAAGTCTAATCTTTGAGTTTAAGTCACAGGCCCAGAATTCAAGGTCAAAGGCCCCAGTAAAAATACCAGGCTGAGAATTCATGGCACAGTCTCAGAGTTTATTGTAAGGTTCCATTTCAAGCCATAGGACCCAAGTTCAAAACCTAGGTCCTGAGTTTAAATCCCAAACGTTGAGTTCCAGGCAAAGAAGTTGATACTAAGGACCATGAGTTTAAGGCTCAGTCATCAGCTTAAGACTCCAGCCCTAATTTGAAGTCCCAGTTCCACAATTCCTACTGAGTGCAAGATCCAGGGCCCCAGTTCAAGTACCAGTCCATGAATTCAAGGCTCAGGTTATATTTTAGGCCCAATCTTGTAGTTCCATGCCCAAGTCAAGAGTGTCTCGACCAGGCAATGAGTCCAAGTCCCAGGACCACAGTTCAACGCCTGAGTAGTGAGTTCCAGGCCCAGGCCTATGAGTTCAGGACATAAGCATTGAGTTAAATACCCCAAGTATGTGTTCAGATCCAGGCAGTTCAGATCCCATGCCAAGGGTTCAAAGTGTAGGCTAGGAGATCATCCCCCAGGCCCTCATTTCAAGTAACAGACCATGAATAAAAATTCTAGGCTAAGAATTCATGTTGCAGACCCTGAGTTCAAGGACCAGCCCTCGAGTTGAATGTCCAAGGCCACTGTTTAAATCCCAGTAAGAGCCCAGGTCCTGATTTTAATGCCAGGATGTGAATTTCATCCCTAATCCCCATGTTTTAGTCTCAGGCTGATCATTCAATGCCCAAGCCTACAGTTCAACTCCAAGGCACTAAGGTCAAGCCTAAACCTGAATTGAAGTCATATGAATGCAGGTAAAATTCCAGGCACCAAATTCAAGTCTCAGTCTGATAGCTAAAGCCCAGAAACAAAACTTCAAATCACAGGCTGCAAATTCAAGTCCCAGGCCCTGAATTCACGTCTCAGGCTGCAATGGAATTCCCAAACATGGATTTCAAAGCCCTGGTGCCAGTTTAAGGCCCAGCCTGTGAGTTTAAGGCCTAGGCCTCATGTTGGAATCCCAGGCCCCCAATTCATCCTGTAGCTCAATATGGTGAGATGAAGGAATAAGCTGTGAGTTTAAGGACTACTCTGTGAATTCAAGATCCAGACCCAGAGTTTCAGGCCCAATCTTTGAGTTCAAGTTCCAGGTCCTAATTCAAGAATGAGGCACCAAGTTCATGGCCCTGTTACTACTTGAAGGGCAAGGCATTGAATTAAAGGCCCAGGCCCAGAGATCAAATCCCAAGCTTTAAATTCCAGGTCCAGACCATGAGTTAAAATCCAAGGCCCTGAAAATTAATCTAAATACCCTCTTCTTGTCAAGTTCAAAGTCCAGGGATCCAGTTCAATAACCAGGACATAAGATCAAGGCCCAGGCTGTGAGTTCAAGGCCCAGGCTCCAAGTTCAAGACTCATGCACCCAGTTCAGGATCGGGGTTGTGAATTCAAAGCCCAGGCTGTGAATTGAAGCCCATGCTCAGTGTTCAAGATCCAGAGAAACATTACATCAGAGCAATCCCTAGGCTATGAGTTCCACTTCCAGTCTCTGAGTTTAATCCTAGACCATGAGGTCAAGGCCCAGATCCTGTGTTCAAAGTACAGGCCAAGTGCATGTCCCTGGCTTTGTTAATATTCTTGCGCACATATTCAACTTGCAAACTGTGTGTTCAAAGCCTTGACACTGAGTACAAGGTCCAGGGACCAGCTCAAATCCAAGTTTGTGAGTTCAAGGCTCAGCATGTGAGTTTCAGTACCAAACTTGAGTTCAACTCCCTAATTCCAAGTACAACTTCCAGGCAGAATTCATGTCCCAGGCAGTGTTAACATCATTCACCCCATGTTAAAATTAAATACTGTGAGTTAAAGTCCCAAAGCTGAGTACAAGATCCAGGCTTCCAGTGCAAGTCCAGGTGGTGAGTTCAAGGCTCAGCGTGAGAGTACCAGCCCCAAGCCTGAATTCAACTCCCAAGCACTAGTTCAAATTCGAGGTCCCAAGTTCAAGGCCCAGGATCCTGGTTCAAAGACGAGTTTTGAATGCTAACCCAAGACTTTGAATTTAGGCCCAGGCAGGAATTCAAGTCCCAAGTCATGAGTAAAAAATCCCTGGTTCCAAACGAGAGTTTTAGGCTCAGAATTCAGGGACAAGGCCTCAGTTTGAATACCCATCAAATTCAAGCACAAGGGGCCTAGTTCAAATACCGGCCCAAGCTGAGAGTTCTAAGCCCCAGCCAAGAGTTTCTGGCCAAAATAGGAGTTCAATTCCTCGAACCCCAGTTCATGTCCTAGGCACCCTATTCCAAGTGGTGGGCCACTGTTCAACTCCTAAATCCTGAGTTTAAGGGCCAGGACAAGTTTCAGGCCCCCCTGCTTTAATTTGAGTTTCTGGGAGGTGAACTCATGACCAAGGCAACAGTTTCAAGGCCCATCCTGAGTTCAAGGGCCAGGACATTGGTTCAGGGCCCAAGCAATAATTTCTGGTCCCTGACCTTGAATACAGGTCCCAACCCATGAGTTCAAGTCCCAGGACTTCAATTCAAGGACAAGCCTCCAACTTAAATGCCCAAGCCTCATATTCAAAGTCTATTTGTTATTTGTTCTGCCTAAACAATATCATACATTCTATGTCTCATATTCCCTCAATTAATCAATCCTTAACATTATAATTTTCTTCATTTCTTCATTTCTGTATTTTCCTACTGAGAGTCATGAAGATGGTGGAAATGCTACCTAGTTGTTAAAAAAAAAAAAAAAAAACGGTATGAAACATTTGGGCATTAGGAAAATTTTCATGGTCATAATTGGGACCTGGAGAACCATTACAAAATAAATCTTACTTGTGCAAATTTACTAAAACAAATTGATTAAGGTTAGCTTGGAATCCTGTTTACTTATAAATCTTTCATGATCGTTCTGTTTCTATTCTGACACAAAGTTCACCATACTGTTGTAAGGATAGACTTTGTCTCAGAATGACAGTGTCTATTTATTTTGATGAACAGAAATGCCACTTATCAATATTTTTCTTAGGAGGTAGATTCAAAACAAGACATTTTCAGAACATGTTCAACAATGTCAAAAACGTTCCTCTGCCTTAATGGATGTGGTTCATCTTTCTATGTATCTTTTGAATTCACATCTTACATTCATATCCATGTAAAGTAAAAGTAAAATGAGCTAAGAATTTTTAAAGCAAGTACTTCCAAATATTAAACAATAAGAGCAAAAGAGACAAGATCCCAGAATGTTTGTCACGTATATATGTATATATGTGTACATATGTATAAATATATGTGTGTGTACATTTACACACATATACATTTATATTTATAAAACAATTACAGTTAGTACATAACACAAAACAAAAACATTTTGATATTAAGTATTAGGAAATTTCCTGGAAATAAATTTATTTATATTTAGTTTGTAGAATTTTCACTTAATGCCTCGGTTGTCAGTCTTATCCAGAACACATGAAATTAAGTTAGGTATTATTAAAAATATTTATTATTCAATGATCTTCAAAAGTAGAATTAATTCATTTAATATCAAATTGCAGGTGGTCCATTGTATTTGTCACTCTTCTAGTATTAGATAAATTCCTTAGCCATAGTTTTCATAAATACCAGTAATTTTATTTAAAAATCTCCTACCAAGTGTTTTGGGGTTAATATTCAGAAAACTTTGAGAGAATAAAGACTTAAGGATAGTGTAATATGTATTCCTCAGTGTCAAGTTACTTCATGAAATATCTAGTGTATCTGAACAAAGTACTGGAAATATAAGGAGTTGTATGAAAATAATAAGGAAAGGAAAATGTGGGTTTTCAAAACTCTGTGTTTGCAATTGTTTTCTGAACCTGAAGAACTGAAGAATTTAAATATGCTATGTGTAGAACAAAAGAACCTGATTTGAGACTATTCTAACAAGACCAAGAAGAGAGAAAAGTATTACAAAACCATGATTTGACTTTAAATGGAGAATCAGGCAACATCCCTAAGCAAAAACCAAAACATGGACACTTAGCTACTGATAAAAGAAAGGATGGTATGGATGGGCTTGATATCTCATGAAGCAGAGCAGGAGCCCTCTCTGAAATAGACAGAAATGCCATCCATCAGATGGCGTCTGACAAGGAAAGATGAGGTTTTGTTTCTATTGTGGATGTGTTCATCATTCTTGTGATAGGAGAAATCGAGTTCATGTAAGAATCAAGATCTCCAGGCTTCCAACCTAACATGGGCGTCTTTCAGTTCAGTCAAAGTATACAAAACATTCAACAAGTGCTTTTGCTTCAATGAACAACAATTCATTTCATTGCCTGGAGTTCTAGATGGATTGCTCACTGTTATTGACCAACCTGCAATCTGATCCTCATTCAAATTCCTTGTAATAAGCCAGTGCTCTTTTCTTTCTCACCATTGTGTAGGCTACCCCATACTAGATATTTTTGTGAACTCCATTTTCACTGAAAGTAATAGAGATAAAATAGACACTACATTTGAAATAACTAAGCACAATGCACAGATGGGATAGGCTTCAACTGGTTTTCTTTATAACAGTAGCCTAACAGCTACAATTACTAATAATTAGTCCACATAGTATGTGTTGGTAAAATGTAATTTGATAGGATAGTGGGACTCATGAAGAAACAGAAAAAAATCACTGAAGTTTTATTGTAGTTAGTGATATACAAGGATTTATGAATATCCGGAATTTGTTTTAAGAATATCAGGGCCAAATGTGCACACAGGATTAGTAACAATCAATATGATTCAATGAATTGCTTCCATCATGGCAATATTTTAGTCAGAATTGTTAGGAACAATCACCAAAATTATCTCAAAATGGATTCTCACAAATCAGTGTTCTGATGTAAACATCTATGAATTGATTGTTTATAGGGAAATTATGGTACCTCTAAAATTGAGGAGTTTATACAATTCTCAATGACTACAGTGGCTTTAATTACTTTACCAGGTAATTCATGCTTGGACAACAGCCTAACACTGAATCAGAAAATGTAAACATTAATAGTTACTTCTGCTCACCACAAATAGTCTGTCATGTTCCTGACATGAACACTTATGGAAATGCATGGAAATTTATAGAAAATGATTTGTTTCTTAGTTGGTGCTGGCCACTGTTTGGAAGTTCAGAATTACTCAATCTCTTTATATTCTCAATTTTTTTTTCCATTTTAATATGCCCTGTGATAGGTTTCTCCTTGTATTGGTTTCTTGAACCTTCTATAATCTATACTATCCAATATGAATGGAAAATTCTCGTGGTTACCCATAGACTCTCTTTTCCAGTATTATGAGTCAATCCTAAGAATTGTGCTCATGTTCCAAGTTTCTCCAGATTTCTGCCAATATTTTATGGTATTCAAAGGGAAATGTATTGATTACTGATTATGCACAACGCCAGAAACAAACTGTTTTCAAAACCACTATATCTGTTGATCACATTCTGAATTTACATATCTAACCTTTACCCTAACTACACTGTTCCAATATCTTTCACAAGGTAGAACTTCAAAAAACATGCTTTAAAAACCAGTCCAATTAGCAACAGGACTGTTTCTACTGTAAAATTTATTCTGAAAACAAATTGTAATTTCAGAAATCATGATACACATAATATGGTTTTGTATGAAAAATTAAATAGTTTATATGGAAACAAAGTAGCACTTAGTCCTTCAATCCATGTGGAAACCTGGTAAAATTTTTCTGAACTTTGGTAACAATGGCTTCTGTCCCAACAGTACTTTCAAAGTGTGCAGCTAATATTGTTCTTAGTGTTTATCCTAATTGAACATGAGAAGACTATAATTCTTGAGGGACTCAAGTAAGAAACAATATAACCATTTTTTATTCCTCTGAAATTCTCATGGAGAAAAATTTTGGAAAACCAAGATTGCATTCATTTCAAGCAAAATGTTATCAGGTACTTATTTTTCCTGGTGGTCTATGAAAGAACCTTCCTTGACTACCTTTCTCCTTTATATTCCATGTATTTTGTTTGTTGCATATTTTGTTAAGATGCAATAAACAAATTCCATATCTTATTTATGCATTTATTACTAAGTACTGGAAATCTCAGAGTATTAGCCCTGATAATTATCTCTTGAAATTAAGAAAAGAAAAATGTATTTGAAATAAGACTTCGAATTTTAATACATATGTGAGTTCTGTCCAACTTACCATCCATCAGTCAAACAATGTTTGTGTCCTTTTAGTTTTTGAACACAAGTCCAGGTCTCCAATTTTAATCATCCCAAATGACAGGAAAAATAGATATCAAACTTAATGAAAATATGTCAAAATGCATGAATTTGCAATATTCAAATACACTGCATGTAGTTGTGAGTGGAAAAGTAATAATTTTATCTCACTGTACTTGAGCAGTATCTACTGAATATTTCTTGAGAAAAGTTTTATCTCTTCTTGATGTGACTGGTAAAGAAAGTTTCAAAATCCTAATAGAGTCACTTCTGTTCAGAATTATTTGGTTTATCTCTTCCAAATGAACAACACAAAAGTGATGATTTATTTGTAATAATTAGCATAGGTCTATGGTAATTTATCAGATGATCAGAAAAGCTCAAATATTACATAGATTGATAAATAGATTATAGATATTTAGATAGGTAGACAGAAACACAGAGAGACACACAGACAGATAGATAGATGGATACATAAATAGATAGATAAATAGATAGATAGATAGATAGATAGATAGATAGATAGATAGATAGATAGATAGATAGACAGAAATAGATATTTTATTTCTATATAAAATAACGTAAAAGGTAATGAAGTGCAAGATATGGACAGAAGAGTTTTTCTTTGTTTTCCTTGACTTTCATATAATGATTTTTTTTGTTTCTACAATTTGAGATGAAATTGTATTGTTCCCTAAACGCTGTCAATAAATCTGTATGGACCCATCACTGGTGGCTTATGCCTGCAATCCCAGCTACTTAGAAAGCTGAGATCTGAGGATCGCGGTTCAAACCCAGCCCGTGCAGCAAATTCTGTGAAACGCTGATCTCAAATAAACCATCAGAAAACCGGAAGTGGCACGGAGCTCAAGTGATAGAGTGCTAGCCTTGAGCTGAAGAGCAGGAGGACAGCACGCAGGCCCAGAGTTCAAGACCCAGGACCACCAAAATAATTAAAAAACCTGTGTGAAAGACTGACCATGTTTTCACTATTCTCAAGGGTTGTATTCGATTGATTTAGGAGAAAAGTGAAAAGCAATTAAACCAATGTGAAATATATTATAAGTATAATATAATATATATAATATAAATGATATATAAATATAATATTAATGGATATTCAGAATGAGTGAATCACTCAAAGAATTTTAGTCAAATATATTCCAATTTGAAATAAGAAAACAATAATAATGAAATGAAAGCATCTTAAACAAAAAGAAAAAAAGAAAACAAAACGAAAACTAAATAACAACAATAAAAACACATCACTTTAATTATTTTGCAATGTCAAACAAAGATACAGGATAGTGGATCAATAATATTATAAATGGTAAATCATTGAAATGACAAGAAAATGAGAGGAAATAACTTAGAATTAGCAACGTAAATATGTATAACATTTAATATTTTTAATTTGTGTAAATACCATACAAAGGGTTTACAATCACATGGGCAATATAATGAGTACATTTCTTTTTTTTTATTGTGAGAATACCATACAGATAAGGTACATTTACAAGGGTAAAATAACGAGTACATTTCTTATCAAGTACTGTATCATCCTTCTTTGTTTCCCCATACCATCCCTTACCATCTCCTACTCCCCCCACCTCCATTCCCTCCCCACACATTTTTAGCGGTGGTGTGTGTGTGTGTGTGTGTGTGTGTGTGTGTGTGTGGGTGTGTGTGTGTGTGTCTGTCTGTGTGTGTGTCTGTGTGTGTGTGTGTGTGTGTGTGTGTGTCTGTCTGTGTGTGTGTATAACTTGCCAATAGTTCTAACATGCTGTGGAATGATTCCTAAAATTTATGAATTCCCGCAAATCAACAGGTAGTGTAATTTTACATATTTCTTTTTTCCATGCAGTTTTGACAAATCACATTCTTAAAATATTAAGCATATGTTCTTTCTCTATGTAGCTCCTTCTTCAATACAGGTAACTACTGCAATCTAAAGTGTTTGTAGTATATTAATCAATTTATTCTCATCAACTCTAATAGAATGATTTTGTCCAAAATCTGGCAGTAATCCATTCTTGTCTAAAAGTTTTCTTGAAAGTTCTTGTTCCATTGTCAGTGTATATTCCTGTGTTTGGAGCATACATACCTTAGGAAATTTCTGGAGAATATCAGGTTTTGTAATGATTTATTTGGTACTAAAATTACCTGAATTGAATTCTACTACTCACTGTCAACAACACCATATTTATATATTCTGTGCAAAACACCTTAACATACATTCTGTAATGGGGAAATAACTGGCACGTATATTCATAGGGATTGCTATAGATACCAATTCTGAAAATAGCACTTGTCTTGGCTTGGAAAATTGGCTGAGTGGTAGAGTGCTTGCTTTGCATTCATGAGGCCCTGGGCTCGATTGGTCAGCACCACATGAACAGAAAATTCCAGAAGGAGTGCTGTAGGTCAAGTGCTGGGACAGTATCCTTGATCTTTAGAAGTGAGCGACAATGCTGAGACCCAGAATTCAGGTACCACAACAGACTAAAACAACAACAACAAAAAAGTCTCTTGCATATCACAGTGTGAAGGGCTGTATAATCTATAATGAGAAGATAATATTAATTGATTCAAGAAGTAAATCAATTTACAGAAATTGTCAATGATATGATAAAAAACTTCAATATAATTACAAAAGGCCTGTCATAATGGGGCATAATGTTGACCCTATGTTTAAACAGAGAATCACTTTGGTTCCCTTAAGAAGTGCACAATATTTATGAACCCATAACTTTCACAGTAAGTAATTATAATAACGAAAGATATAGAGTGGTGTGGGATTTATATTTTCATAAATATATGAATGTTACCTCTTCATGTGAATATTACAATTTAACAGCACTGACTTCTGTTTAAAAAATACTTTTAACATATCAAAACCTCAGAACACTACTGAAAGGGAATATTAATAGCTTTAAACCCTGTAGATGTTAGAAAACTCAGTGGTTATCCAAATAGAGTGATGTAAAGAGAGTATTGCAATCACAAGACAGGTAAAAGATAATTTACTTTCAGTATTATATCAAAGTTCCATACTGCTCATATTTATATTTGTTTAAATCCTATTACAAGAAGTCGAACTTCTCCACTTCCCTAAATATTGTAAAAAAAAAGTTTTTGAACTTGCAACCAAGGAGATATCAGCTGAATCCAATTTTGCATCATGTCAAACCAAATATGCCAGAAACTGCACAAGAGAGAATTACCCAAAGGAATGGACACGAAAGTGTACACATTAACACAATTCACCACAAAGAAGCAAATCAAAATGATTTAAATGATTCCTGGGGGGGGGGGAACGGAAAGTATTAATTCGGCAACTATATTTTCACATGTTCTCTCATCAGAAGTATCTACATTTTGGTATATTTCCCTCCTACTTTCTTCCCTCCCTCTCTCGGGAAAGGTGCTTGCCTTTTGGATTTCTCTCTCCAGAGTACCTGAAAGGTTGTTAGGAAAAATTATTACAGAAGATGTTTAATACTTTCAAGTTTTCCTCAAAACAGGGCATTACTATGTCTTGCTAGGCCCATGTTTAGAAATTATATTGACATGAAAATATAGAAATACTATCTCAGGACCTCTGAATAACTTCTAACTTCATTTGAAGTCCTGATTTAGATATGATTTCTGAATATTTATTCAATACATATTTTGAACTTAAATTTCAGTAATCTTTGTGGAATTAATCCTTTGCCATTAACTGGTACATATGAAGGATAAGCAGGTAAATTCACATAGGTATTCATATAATTTAATGATTTTAATAAAATTGTATTTTAAAATGTATATTTTGTTTATTGTATTTCAAAGAGCCTTCTACATGGTGGATCACACTGTGAATTTTGCAAGCAAATTCTCAGGAAACTACTGAAAAATGTATAGTCCCAAAAGTTCATGTGCCTAGCTTATATCATTTAAGAAAGTGTATTTTGACACTTATTTGCCTGTTATTAATAACTGTGAGGAAATTATGCTAAAGAGCTTCCTAGCAAAGATATAGGTTTAAATTTGGTTAGTTGATGGAATATGGACCAGGTATTTATATTTTTGTTTTTATTTTGATGTTTTTAATTATGAAAATACCATACAAAGTGATTCCAATTAAATGGGCAAAGTAAAGAGTGCATTTCTTATCAAACATAATTGATGCTTCCTTTGTTTCCCCTTTCCATCCCTTTTCATCTCCAAGCCCCTGCATCCGACCTCTTCCCATACACACACCACCACCAGCCAAAGTTGTAAAGTTCCTTATCGACATACCATCTTGTACATCGCATTGTTGCAAATGGTCCACCTGTATGGCTATTTAAACAATTCCTTTCCCCTCCCCACATTGTACCAACATTAAGTACAGTATAAACAGGGGTTATACCGTGGGGGAGGGACAGAGAAAGCAATAAAGAAATAGCTTGTACATATGTTAGACACACTAGCAAGAGAGAAATTTAGAGAGATTCTATGATTTTATGATAGAAACAACACTGCAATTCAGAGTGGAATATATTGACATTAAAATATAATCTATAGAATACAACCTGATATTGAACTTATAGGAAGACAACTGATACTCAGAAAAGCTCTGAATATGAGTAATGTATAAAACTGAGAGTAAAAGGAAATTTGACCACATTTAGGTGTATGCTGCTTATCTAAGGATAAGTGAACTGACCAAAGACAGCCTAAAGCCCTTCAATCAAAAACACATTTCACTTGCAGCGGTCAATTCCAGTTTCTCCTCTGTATGGGACCTCAATTATTGTTCTATTGACATAATAATATTCTCGTTCATGAATTCAGGTCCTTCAGCAAGCCAACCTTTGTCAATTGAAATGTTCCCTTCTGGCCCAAAGACCAAAGGTAAGATTTCTTTTTTCAGTGCTATAGTTTTCAACATAAAATTCACTAGAATTCAATAAGGGTTCAATAGAAGGTTACTGCTAATATTTTTAACTTCTAACTCATCTGAACTATGATCATACTGTTTATAGCTACATAGAACTGCTTTTACATCACTCTTGTTTGGATAGTCTGTTGGTTCTAGAGAAGTATTCAGTTCCCTAAAAATATTCCCAGAAAAAAAGATAACATCTTTGTTTTATTTCATGCCCTGAAACAGGATGATTCCTTAATGAAGTATATCCAGCTAGGATTGAAGTAATTGCTTGCATATATATATATATATATATATATATATATATATATATATATATATATATATATATATACATATATATATTCACATACATACATATATGTACATATATATATATATGTGTGTTTGTGTGCATATATATTAGTATATATATTAATAATGGTATTTTAGGAAATATTTTACACTATGTACAGAATTAAAAGGTTTGTAAATTCTGTGCCTTTAAATGTAACTTAGAGCTGGACCCTGGTGGCTCATGCCATTAATTCTATCTACTAAGGAGTCTGAGATCTGTGGATGAAGTTTCAAATCCTGCCCTGGTAGGAATCTCTTTGAGATGATTATTCCAAAAAAACACTGGAAACCACAAGTGCCCTTTCGGGTCAAGTGATAAACCTTTGTCTTCAGCTGAAGAGCACAAGGACAGCAACCAAGACCACACTTCAAGACCCACAACCAAAAAAACAAACAAACAATGAATAAAAAAAGAGAATGTGACATCAAAACACACAGCAAAAAGGGGAAATAAAAGAATAATATCAGTATATGATAATTTATGAACAACCAAGAGCCAAATGACCTGTAGAAATAGTATTTGGAAGATGCACAAAAAGTTACATTTTCATTGATATCTCCTAAAGGGAATCAGATGCAGTAAAATGAAGCAGGATTCTCCCTTAAGAAGGAGGAAAACATCCACATTGGTTTGTTTTTACAAACAATTGTAACATTTTTGACTATGCCCCTGGAGATTATCTTAGTCATTGTGATAGGGCAAAGAATGGTCATTTCCAGTTTATGAACTCAGGACTCCCAAATCAACCTGTGCATCAGTCAATTGAAACTTATAGCACAGACAACCCAAAAAGTATAAATTATGGTCACTCTATGATTTATTTAATTTCATCCAACTGTGCTATTATTAGGACATATGGGCCTTGTTTAAGTTATCTGTATGTTCCAATATTCGACAAACAGGTATTGCACCTTTCCTTGGATTATTTATTGCTTTTGAACACAGAACACCGCTTTATTCTCTTCCACTGCCTCTGCAGAAATAAAATCATAGGAAATTTTACAGTTGTGTTATAGCATTGATCACAGCATAAAATACAAAATCAGCATAACCAGTATAGTTTGGAATCTTAAACTGTGTGTGTAGATAGACAATATGAATGGAGGACTTTTTATGAAAGTTGCCAACCAACTGTGACACAGAACATTGGGGACAAAGTTTTAAGTCCTCTGAATGATACGTGAAGTCCTGTAATTCTCTAATGTGGCAGGAAGAGAAATGGAAAAATACAAAATCATGTCTTCAATTCTGGAAGCAAATAAATTACACCGTCTGGATGAAAATTGGCAACAAAGAGTATTGTTACATATTTCACACTGCACATATGGCATTCCAATTGCCAATAAAGATATAGATTACTTTAAGCAATAACCTAGAATGCATTCTTTTTTTCAACTACACATTTGTAAGGGTGTGCTCTCAATACCTATATATCACTTTATTACTCATATGATTTTTTATCTTGGAATTTTATCCTTGAGGTTCTGTCCATCAATACTCTGTTATACTAAATTATAATTTTTCTTGTGAAATGATGTCAACGTCATTAGAATCATTGAAACAGAAGATCAATGATTGAGTTGCATTATTGTGAAGTGATATTGCAATGGAAGAAGCAATAAAATGGATGTTATAATATGACACATTGATGTACACAATAATATATAGCATTCTTTGTATATTTTCATGAAGCTCTGGAACCACATCTAAAATATTAAGCCTACATTCTTTTGACTAGAATATGTAACTAATTGTTACAGATTGAAAGGTAGCCAATTAAATCAGAAACCCTATTGTGAATGTGTACATCTAGCTAGGAGGAGTTGTCAATTTGATGCCACAATTCTATTTCTTTTTTTATTCCCACGGTTGATTGAGACATTGCAAGGAATTATCTGTGAGGTTTAATTGCAGATAATTTTCATCAAAAACATTGACTGTATTTTGAACTCATTGAATTTAAAATGTTGAGAATGGAACTCTCTTTCAATTTGCAGATACATAATTAGTAGTAATGTTCCATGGAAGTAACTAAACCACTTACAGAGGAGAAATATGAATGCCTTTTATTGCTCTATGACATCATATAAACCAGGTATTTTTAGGACAAAATTTTGAAGTTCCTATATCACTAATTTAGAAAAATCAATCAACTAATTATTGTACCAATTTGACAATTGCAGACCGTTCAGAGAGTTGTGGCAAAAGAAGTAAGACTGCATGATTTGGAAGGGCACAGCTCTTCTGTAGAACGTTCAGTTACTATATGTAATAGCAAAACTTCATATCATTTACTGACAAGTCATCAAAAGAAATCTTAGAATGATACTTGTTTCTATCTCCTCAGCTTCTCTGGTTTTAAACTAAATAGACTTGGAAGAGGAAATAAATACACCACAGGGAAGCATGGATAAAAATATTCAAAATTCAAGAGGAATTAAAAATGACAATTCTTAAAACCATAACAAGGACAGAATAACCAAAACAGGTTACGTGAAAAAATAACACAACTGATAAAACTTAGCAAATCAGAAAAGAGATAGTGAGTGAAGAGCAATGGAGAGAGAGAATGTACCGAAATGAGTGAAACCAGAGATGAGATACTTATCCTCATGACAGAAACAAGATATAGAAAAGGATATGGGAATATTGGAAAAAGCCAGTAAAATAAAGCCCAGCATGCATTTATTTATATATATGTATATAGTAAAAATACTGTACAGAGGGGTTACAGTTACATGAATATAGTAATGAGTGCAATTTTATCTAGCATTGTTGCCTCCTCCTTTGTATTTCCCATACCACTGCTTCCTTCCCCATGTCCCCAACTACTCCCTCCCATCTAGGTTGTAAACTTCATTTGCCACATACAGTCTTGGACATCGCCTTGTAACAATGGGTCAACCTTTATCCAAATTTGAACAATTTGTTTTTTCCCTTCACCTAACCAAATAAGACAATGTATATACAGGAGGCAAGACACTGGAATATAATACAGTGAAAATAGGGGTGGCAGAGGAATATATCAAAGAACCAAAAAATTATATACTTCATTTTAAATATATTAAAACCATAGCACAGAAAAAATACTGTGTCCCAAACTTTGTGATCATTTCTCTTACCACCAACATATATATATATATATATATATATATATATATATATATATATATATTATACATAATACAGATAGACAGGGAGAGAGAGAAAAAGCCTTTGACTTATTTGTTTGTCCTAAGCTTATATTAGTTATTGCAAATAAAGGAATCCATGGGACCTATGTGTCTTTGGTCTGGCTTACTTCAATTTACATAATTTTTCCAACGTTTCCATTTCCTAAAAAATTGGGCGATAGCCATTCTTTCTGCTGTAGGCATACTATTCATATATATATATATATATATATAATTCATATACATAGACAAAGAATTCATATATATATCATTCATATATATATATATATATCACATTTTCTTGATCCATTCATTTACTGAGGTGCACCTGGATTGGTTCCATATTTTAGCTATGGTAATTAATGCTATGATTAACATAGTAGTGTTGGTAGCTACAGTATAGTCTTGTTTGTGATCATTTGGTTAAATGCCCAAATGGGTATTTGCTGGGGTGTAGGAGAGCTCTATGTGGAGTCATTTCAGGAAACTCCATGTTACTTTCCAAAGTGGCTGAACAAGTTTATATAACCACCTACCATGTAGTAGTGTTCCCTTTTTACCAGTAAATGTTATTAGATTCTTTTGTTATAGGCATTCAACCTGGGTGAGGTGGAATCTCTATGTTGTTTTGATTTGCATTTCTTTTATGGCTAGAGAAGTTGACCATTTCTTCATGGATCTTTCGGCCTTTCTTATTTCTCCTTCAGTGAAGTTTCTTTCTAATTCATTGGCCCACTGATTGACCAGGCAGTTGTTTCAGGATTTGTTTTTGGACCATTCAATTGTTTAAGTTCTAAGAATACTTTATTTTATTTATTATTTTTTGGGGTGGGGTCTAGACGTGGGCCTGAAGTCTGGGCCAGGGCGCTGTCCCCCAACTCTTCAGCTCAAGGCTACCTCTCTACCACTTTAGCCACAGCGCCACTTCTGGCTTTTTTCTTTTCGTCTGTGATGCTGAGGAATGGTACCCAGGGCCTCCAGCATGCATGGCAAGGGCTCTACCACGGAGCCACCTTCCCAGACCCTCTAAGTATATTTTAGATATGAAATCCTTGTCCGTTTTATGGCTAGTAAAGATCTGCTCCCAATCCCTGGGCTTTCAATTGATCTTGTTAGCTATGTCCTGTGCCATGCAGAAGCTCTGCAATGTCATGCAATCCCATTTTTCCAACATTTCTTTGACTGCTCTGTGAATGGAATGTTGTTTACCCAAAAGCAACATGCATAACAATTCCTAACATAGTAAAATATTCTTGCAAAATTGAAAGGGATGAAGGTGTCTTTACCAGTATCATGTCATTTACACAAACTATAGCTCAGTTTTGTAACTGGATTAACAGAAAGAAGTCCGACCCACCAAGTTCTTATGAACGATTTAATGTATAATATGAGGAAAGTAAGGGAAGATTGATACTCGCTTTCACAGATTTCAACTATGCTTACACAGGGACAGATCATTTTAGTTGTGTAGTCAGTGGATTGGAGTTACTGTAAAATAAAGGAAATAGAATAGGAGAGTGAACTTGTGAGAAACCATACCAGTGATTTAGAGAAACTGAGAACAATGTGTGGTATTTATGTACAAGAGGGGGTTGAAAAACAAAAATGAGTATATGCTAGAAGATTGAAAATAAATTGATCCGTTCTGGGGTTGTCCAAGTGAAATGATCAACTAAGTCGACAAGAAATCCTTACCCTCTGGAGAAAGAAGGACTAACATCAAGTAGGTATCTCACCAGCAGTGGTCACTTGCTTGCAGTGTGTCTTAAGGATGGGGCTACATGTATTCTATCATGATAGAACAATAATATCTTTGTCATGATTACTCAAGATAATGAACATCATCCCAACTTATAATAAGTCAACTGTTCCCTGCAGTTACAAATGTTAAAAGCGAAGGTTCCACAGCATGCTCTATTTTTCCCCTTGTTGATTTCCTGAGAACTCTGCTGTTGTTCAATAGAATTGAACATCTGGTGGATTTCCTACCCTTTCTCACTCATATATAATAAGTTCATACTAAGCTGGGTTTCTGTGGTTCATGCTGAAATCATACTTTCTCAGGATGCTGAGATCTGAGGATAGTGGCTCAAACCAAGCCCCAGCAGGAAATTCCGTGAGACTCTCTTCTCCAAGAGAGTACTAGAAAACTGGAAGTGGCACTGTGGTTCAAGCAGTAGAGCATTCCTCTTGAACGGAAGAGCTGAGGAATAGCGCCCAAGTCCAGAATTCAAGCCCCATGCCTGAAAAAAACAAAAATACATAAATAATAAATTAGAAGGATATATGCTTGTGCCTACCATACTGTCTTGACTGATGGGTGCACTAATTGCCAATGCAGATTTTATTCTTTTTATGGCAGTTTGAATGAGAATAAGAAATCAGAATTTCATATAGTATAAAATAGACATAAATTTGTGTGCATAAAGTGCAGTAGAAGACAATTCTTCATCATGACCCCTCAAAATTGTTGATCACCAACTAAAGACATGTCCTCCTATGAGAAAGCTTTTTCACTAATATGTCATTGATCCAAAATTTACCATGTTCTACCACTTTGACTATGAGGTAGCAGGAACTAATTCAGTTCCTTTAAAAAATACTTTTTTATTCTAAAAATTGTGTAGAGAAGGGTTAGAATTACATGATTAAGGTAATGAGTACATTTTCTATCGAGCATTGTTACTTCCCCTACCGCCCCTCGTCCCCACACCCTAAAATTGTGAAATTTGAAGTCTTTTACATCTCATTGTTACAATACATCAACTAGTATTCTGTTTCAGCAATTTATTATTTCCCTTCCCTCCACAATGTAAAATATATATATATATATATATACACATATATATGTATATATATATATATATATATATATATATATATATATATATATATGTAAGAGGCAGGCCACTGTCATCAAATACAATGAAAACAGGGATAAAACTTGGGAAAGAACACTGAAGAAAAACAAATCACATAGAAGAATTTAGAATCATGAAAAACAATAGCAAGAAAGTAGAAATAAGTTGTGTCCCTATCTAGGGGTGCATTTCATTTAACATCTTCTTGTAAAGGCATTTTAGCACATGCCTAATTCTCATCAAATTACATGAAATACAGTATGTACCAAAATCCAATACAGTGGCAACATTGTATAAAACATAAACTAAAGGAAAAAGGCGAGTAAAGAGAAATAGATTCACATAGCACATTTTAAAAAATCAAGAAAGTGAAACCAACTGATTTTGTATTTCACAGCTTATTTTGTTTAACCTAATATTCTATGGTCGTATGTGTATTACTATTAAGCTATTGTGATAATATTCTAGGACTAAAATGGGCATATACCAGTTTTTAAAATAAGAGAATCTATGGAGTCTATGTTCGTTGGGTCTGGCACACTTTAATTCATGTTTGTTTGTTTTTTTTTACAATTTTTGCATTTCCTTACAAAGGGCACTGTGCCATTCTTTCTAATGGAAAGTAGATTTCTGAGGTGTTTATACCCCACATTTACTGATCCATTAATCTACATTCAGGCATCTGGAGTGGTTCCTGATTTTCCCTCTGCAATGAATATAACTTTGCCATTCTAATGGAATGTGGTGGAATTTCAATGTTGAATTGATTTGTCTTTTTTTTTTTTTATTGTCAGAGTTTTTGAGCATTTCTTCATATGTCCTTAGGCCATTCTCAATTAGCCATCATTGAAGTCTCTCTTTAAATAGACTTCTTTCATAGAGCGGGCTTATAGTTCAGGATTCTTTGGGGCTGAGGGATATGACTTGTTGAATGTTGAATATATTTCAGCGCTAAGACACTTTTCTCTTTCTTACCTAGTTAGATTTTCTCCCAGTATTTTTGCCTTCCTTTTTTCCTACATAGCTATGTCCTTTGGTATAAAGAAGCTGGCAGGTTCAATTTATAGACTTTGTCTAACCTTTCTTTGGCTTGATGCATTTGTGCATCTGTAATGGAAAGTTTCAACCTGTTCTAAGAGACTTCGTATTTCTCTATTGTTTCCATTATGAGTATTTTTTTTTAACATAGAGGTCTGACTCCTTTGCAAAGTGTTCTGACACAGGGTGGTGTATAATGTAACTTTGTTATAGGCATTTAACGAGCATTACAAGACTATTTATTGAATATTGCTATTTCCGTTCAATGCGTCTATCCTGCTTCTATTTAAACTTAGCCAATGAAGTCATAGTTTTTTTCTTTAGCAGTGACTTTTAAAACATAGGTGCCCTACTTTCTCTTTTTGTCTTAATTGGTGTATATCCAATTTCATCCTGGAAGAGGAATGCAAGTGCTTAATTTCTAGATATATAGGAACAAGAAGTTCATGGTGAGCAAAATGAACTCCAAGAAACATAAGTTTTATCTTTGATGGTGTTTTTTTTTAATATAAACAACCACAATTTCTTTTTCTTTTCTTTATTTCCTTTAGTTTTCATAGGATTTCTCTCTCCTTGTCACTATATTAGAGTGTGGTAACCGGTGGATTGTAGAAACTTTAATTTGAATAGGGCAAAGAAGGGGAATCAAAATTTTTTCATAGAGGACAATTGCGGACCCACTGCCATACAATTCTTTACAAGGCCACATGTAGAAAATTACCTTTACATCAGTTACATCAAGGAGCGATTTTAAGCTGAATAAACTGTTATAAAAATGAGGAATAGGATATCATATGACAAGAAAAAGATTCACTGCCTTACCTTCATAATTATAATCCCTCTGTACATCACATTGACAATAAGTTTAATGAAAAAGAAGGGTATTGGTACATATATTGATTTTAGTTTTCATAAGTTTACAAATGGATACGTATGTAGATTGGGTTGCAGTCTATACACAGACATGTTTAGATAACCCTGTCCTCTTCATATCATTACCAGACTAGAAAAGGCCCAGGTTTCCATGAGTATACAGGTTCCAAACTATCCTTCACAAATTAGTGTTTAATGCATTCCTGCTCACACTATCTGAACGAAAACCAAGAAATATTTAAAATTATACACTATTTGCAAATGATGGCCATAATCAGAAATGCTCCCTTTTCAACACCATGATAAATATGAGCAACATTCACACATCTTTAACTTCTGCATCTGTATCCAAAAGATTCAACTCTATTTATTTCAGAGGAGCCTACCAATAAGTTTTCCTAAAGTAGGTTTCAAAAACTATTCCATTTTGCATCTAAAAGGTTTTGGACCACACTGCCAAGTCCAGTATAAATATGTAGGGCCTTATATATGTGGAGCAAATCCCACACAAGTTGAATATGAAGATAGCCATCAAATATGTTTCCATAATATTGTGTTACACTCGACAGATACAGTCCACTCTTCTTGGAACACTTTGGAAATACATTGGGAAATTGCCAAAATATGCACACACTCTCGCACTCAAAATGTCACACTTCTAGCACAAAATCATGGCATCTTCACAAGTTGCAATTTGGCCCCTCAAAAGAATATGGTTTGAATATTAGTTTGTGTACACATCCATGAATTTGTTTTTTTATGCCACAGCTTTTAGGAGGAACTCCCAGAATCCTTCTTTAGATGAGTTTACATGTGGAAATCATTGAGATGGACGAGATTGTATAGTAAGGAATATACTTCAGAATGTTGGTTGAAAAATCCAATTGAAATTTTAATGAACATTCTGTATGGAATATATAATTGGTGTAAGATTTTTGTAAGAGGTCTAATGTCATTACAGTTTTATTATGTATTAGGCTCTGAATTATAACAATGTATGAAATGGAAGATGATTTTCACAGGCAAACAACGACAGTGAAAAATGAAGTATGATTTATTCTCCATTGGGAAACAAATTAGATTTCGATTTGATTATTGAACTTTCTATATTCGAACCTTACCATGTCTATGGGGAGAGGGACATGGTGAATTCCAAATAGGACATAAACACCAGGGTTTACTTCTGGATTCAAGGTAAGGGGCAATAGGGAGTGAATAGGTAGTAGAAATCAAAATTAAGTCATTTGGTTGAGTGAGCATCAGAATATAGTAATAAATGTAAGATGTAGATGGTACAATGGGAAATGGTTTGAACTCATGGTTTGCTCATAGAATGACTCCTGCAAAGAAATAAAGAAAAAATATTATTTTACTTTCAATGGAAAATACTTGAATATATATTCCTGTATTCTCCATATGAACAATAACTTCACTAGTAGTTGGAGAAATACTCAAAAACTAGTGGGAGCACATCCCCAGTTATTTTCAAAAAATTTCATGGTTGCTTCCACTTCCATTACTACAGAAATTTGACCACTGTAAACAAACCTCACAAATTACACGTGGACACGCTGTCTCAGAACATTCAAACTTCATTGAACATTTGAAGTGTGATGCTAATTATTGTATTACTTGAGTGATTATTGTCCAGTTCATCAAAATTTTTCTAATACCACCAATTCAGGCTCACCCAGGTCTTCGCACATTTTCTGAAACCGGTCTCTTGTTAAATATTTATGGATGTATCATGCATCCAGGAAAAAAGGAAGAAATAATTCATGTGATTGTATAGAAAACAAAATCCATAGTGTTTTTACTATACAATGTTATTGCAATGAATGTAAATCAACATGATAAATTGATCTCCATTTCAATAATTTTGAATATATGCATTCACAAAGAGTGATTGTTTCATGAGATGTAATCTACCAAAGCATACATGCTTTAGGGAATGCAAGTAAAATATGAAGGGATACCATGCAAATACATACAGGTACAATTACAAGAAATAATCCGTGGCTCAAACAAATAAACAGCTTTTCTATTCTTATATGTGGACAAAACAAATGCTATTGTGAAGTCACAATCACATTGTGCAGTGGTATCAGGTAAATATATTCAGCAGTTTGTAAAAATAATTGACCTTTAAAAACGACATGCATGTCACTCTCAATATGAATACTGAAATATTGGACTTTGAAATGAACATAGAAAATTTCTATTGACTAAGAGTAACATTTCTACCTTAATATTGCTTACTCAAATAAATATGGTTCTGAGAATTCTATGCCTGAAGGACACCAACGTTGGGAATATATCAATGGGATCAAGCCCAGGTTAGGGGCTTGAATACCAACGGCCCAATCAAGGATTCAATACTTATTACAAAGGAAGACACATAAAAATCCTTGATAACCTGTGAATAATTTTATCATAATTGATTTAAATCAAAAGAAGGCAGGAGAAATTCCAAAAATAATAGAAATATGTCCTGTAACAACTTATGGGTGTTGAAACAGTAGGAAAAACTGTACTCCTTTTCAGTTTGTACACACACAGACACAAAACTTGCACCTACAAATGGACGGGCAACAGAAATATCTGATCACATACACAAATCAGCTCAAATATATATAATGACCAACTAGGATTGAATAAATCTTTGAGAAAAATCAGCAAGTAACATGGCCTCCTACTTTGTCACAGATTCTCTCAGGGTCTTTAGTATGATGTACTTTTTAGAAGCCAGAAAAGCTATGATTAAATAAGTAAGAAATACTATCATAAGGGAATAGAATTAGTAATCCCATGGGGTCACATTATGTGTTCTAATAACCAATGAAATAAATAAATATCACTGCCCCATCAAACATTTTTGTATGAAATTTGGAGAGAAAATACATGATAGTAAGTGTAGGGAGTTCATAAAATCTAAGTGGCTCTTATGTGGAAGGAAAAATTCAGAGATTTCGGAAAAACCAGTAAATATGTGGCATTGTTGATGAATATGTCATTACCTTCCTGTCTTTGGTTAATCTTCTTGTTGGTCGCTGGCCTTGCACTTTGGGCTTGGGCAGAGTCCCTGATTTCTTCACCACTCTAATGTTCTACCACTTGATCTACAGTGCCACATCCATTTTTGAAGTGGTTAATTTGTGATGAGAGTGGGAAAACTATTCCTGTTAGGCTACTTTGAAAACTGATTCTCAGATTTCATCATTCTAAGTTTCTTAAGCGACCTGTACCAGGCTTCTTCTTTTTTGTGTTATCCAAAATGTGCAAATGATTTTTGAGTTTGTATGTTCCCAACAATCGTGCATACTGCAGGTCTATGAGTAACCATGGTTTTCCTTAAGGATAAGATTCTCTATAGTATTTGATTTTGAAGAGATGATTTCCAGAAATGAATCTGAAAAAAATTCTTCTCTTTATTAATTTGTAATTAGATCCTTATATGTCAAATGCATGAGATGCTAGAATCAACAACATTTTCACCTGGTCGGTCTCAAGTGTGATTTTCTACCCCAAATTAATTTCACATGACATAATCTTTTCCTCCTGCATTACAGCAGATGACAAACTCCCTAACCACAAGAATAAATGTATCCTGATGTTCAATTACTAAATTGATCAGTTCAGTTTGTAAACATGATGAGTTTCAGTCATTTCCATAATCTTCTTCAATTAGAAAATTGTCACCAGATGCAAACGTGAATTTATCTATTCCCATTACATTTCCATAGCACTTTTGCATTATATAAACTTCCCATTCATCCTTCACATAATATTGTAATACATTTGACATAGAACAGACGTTTGAATATAAGTTCTTAGTGTGCTTACTGCCTTTTGAGAGAAAAATATATGAGGCCCTATTGTGAGGACAGACGCACATAAATTCACCTAGGTCTAATGTTGAATAAGCTTGTTTTTTATGTACAGAACAGAAAAAGTACTTGACAATATCAATACAATTTGAATTTATTACCTCATTTATAAAAATTATGATGTCACATATTTCCAGGAAGACAAATTACATGATTCCGGGTTAAATAAATGCTTATGAAAAATTCCAAGCAAAACCATTACTGTTCAATTTTTCCATCTAGTATATCAGGATGAAAATTTTTCACATTCCATACAATAATATGTACTGTTATTTTGTGAATCTAGAAGGACGTTCATGCTAGCAATTACAATTCTTTAAACAATCTCATAAGTACTAAGAGAGCAAAACCTTTATAGTTACACATCTAATTTTGAATTTCCAATCTAAAACATATCCAATATATTCAATCTTTATTCAGGAATGAGAGATTTGAAATCCATGTACAAATTATTGCGTAAAAAATAGCTCTGAACACATTTTATTAAAATGTATCTTTGAAAAGTGCAAATTGTAATCATCTCAAGAATCTCAAATATTTTATACTAATTCATGGATTAAATTTAAATCCTATAGTCAATTTTAAAATATTCATTAATCAATTTCAGTAGGAAGACAGGGTAACCCACCAATCAGTCCGTACATTGATCAATTAACAGGTGAAGATACTGCCATTCACACTATCATAATTGATGTGATGAGTGAATCTTGAAACCAGGAAATAAGGACAAAAACTATTGGTCCAACATAATACGGTTATCTATGGCTTTACTGATTTAAATTGATTATAAGAGAATGAGAAGAACATTCATATACAGTAATTCAGATATGATGTAAATTGGGTGATTTTCTTCTTGGTTCTAGTGAAACTATCCTTGAATTTGCCTGCCACCAATCACAGGATCACCAGTCAAAGAGCAATACAAACTTTATTTGTACTGAGCAAAATACTTGGGTATATAGTTAGTTATTCATTTATCCTATTTCTTCATTTTGAATTTTGACAGACAATAGTGTGTCATTAAAAAACAGCATTTTCTTTACTTGTTGTCCCCAGAGGGTTTGATTGTGCCCCAAACAAAACTTGGGCTAGGATCTTCCAAGGATTCTGCCAAAGATAGAAATACATACTCGATTGAGGTGCTAGATTAGATGGGCTCTAACATTATACCATTATTGATATAGAAAAACAACAAGCTTAACGGCCTTAAGAGTCTTATGAGGAACATTTACCTGATAATAAACATGGAAAAGAATGAGTTCTTAGCCAGGTGCAAAAACAAATCATTTAAATGTTTGACAAGGTTTTGAATCATTTATGACTGCATATGATCATATATGTTATTGATATTAGCAGAGAAGAAAATGCAAGTTGAACATAGATTTTAATTTCACTCCTAAAGGAAGAAATCATACAAAATCATAAAGTAAGGTGTAATTCAATAATGGGAAATGCAGAAAAATCTACAAGCTTTTTTGGGGAGTGGGGAGGAATCCGTTCGTGGGGCATGCACTCTAGGCCTGGGCGCTGTACCCCAGCTCTTCAGCTCAAGGCTAGTGCTCTACCATTTGAACTATAGCACCACTTCCAGCTTTAGTTTTCTGCTTATATGTACCTCAGGAATTGAACCAAGACCCTCATGAATGCAAGGTAAGCCCTCTACAACTGAGCCACCTTCCCAGCCCCCAAATCAACAAGCTTTGTACCTTTATCCCAGTCTTCCTCAGATGAAACCTATGGCCATGTATTTTTAGAACTATTGTCTTGTTTCCCGTTCCATTTGATGTTATCTACAAATAAACAGAAATCAACCATCTGAGTAGGTGAAAATGGCCTAAATTGATTTAGTTTCTCTTTTCGTTTTAAGGCTTACCTACATCAACTACAAGAGTTTTGTCCATACAAGATGCAATATGTTTACTGAGTTGATCTCGTGGAATCAGGTGGCGAGCATTAAAGGGACAAGTAGCCAATCTGGCAGCAATATCAGGGTGATTCTGTGTAACAAAATTTCAAATATTAAGAAATATTTTCAATTTTTCTCTTTTTGGATTTCTTTGGGCAGGATGCCTACCATGGGCTTGACACCACGATATGGGTACTCTGCCAGTCCATCCTGTTTTTTATAAATACATATTTTTATTGTAAAGATACTGTACAGAAGAGTTAGAATTTTGTGAATAAGTACATTTCCTATAGATCATTGTTACTGCCTCCTTTGTTTTCCTCTATGATCCCTTCCTTCCCTATCATCCCAACTCTTCCTGCCCTATCCTGCCCTCATAGCTAAGGTTGTAAAGCTCATTTTTAACATAGCTTCTTGTATATATAATTGTTGATTGGGTCAACCTGTATCCCAAAGCAGTATAGAGTTTCCTCAAAAGATTACATGTAGAGCTCCTCTATGATCCAGCAATCCCACTTTTGTGCATTAACACGAATGATCATATACAAGACCATGGTAAATCTACCAACTCAGAAGTCCCTCAGTAGATGAATGGATTAAGAAAATATGGTAATTATATGTAAAACGGAATTCCATGCCTCCATCAGAAAGAATGATATTGCTCCATTTGTTAGTAAATGGTAAGATTCAGAAAAAATAGGTTAATTGAAACAAGTCAGGCCCAAAGAAACATAGGTCCATTGTTTCCCTTAGTTAGAATAAGTAGTGTATGTTAAGGATAAGCAGAAATGTTCAAAAGTGATGTACATGGGACCATAAAAAATGCACTTTACAATTACAGGAGGGGTGATGGGAAGTTGGGAGTGTAGTTGAGGAGGTTGGAGGGAGGGGATGGTAGGGTGAAACAAAGGAGGAGGCAAAAGTGCTTGATGTCTCCATCAGAATGAATGGTATTGTCAATTTTGTTAGCAAATCGGAAGACAGGGAAAATTTATATCAAGTGAAGTAAGCCAGGCCCAAAGAAACATAGGTCCCATGGTTTCCTTGTTTGCAATAACTAGTATATGTCTGAGACAAGCAGTAAATATTAATTAAAAGGAACCCCAAGATAAGGACAGAGGTGTATTTTTCTTTCTTGCTAGAGTTCAAACATATTGCTTCAAAAGTACCAAATGACGTTTTGTTCCATTGTATATACCTCCCCCACAGAATAACCCCTATTTTTTGGAACAGCTGAGGAAGAGTACAGAAGAGAACCTGGAGGAAAATCTCTCGATGAGAAAGCAGTTTTAGTGTTCCAGAGAAATTTTCTGGACTAGAGAATTGCACTAAGTGAGCCATCACAGTATAGAGATTTTGGCCAGAGAGGGAAATCCATCATGGACACACATCTGAGCACTTGCTGGTAGGTGTGGGTGCAGAGGTTGTGGTGGATGTGGTGGCCATGGCCAACATACTAACAGACAGAGTCTGAGACATAGGTGACAGAACCTTCTCACAATCAGTCAGAACTGACAGGGAGCAGAAATCTTCATCCTAAGGATCACAAACCAAGGATGGCCCAGAAACCAAGAATATGGTATAAGTAGAACCATGACATGTCATTCATTCTCAGAGAGCAGCTGTAGAAAGTCTGCTCCTCCCCACCACCAGAGCTCTGATACTGACAAAGGTCTGGCTGAGCAGCTAGCTCTAGGCTTTGGAAGAACTTTAAACAAAGAGCCATTTAGCAGGTTACAGGTACCTGACCTGAACTGCCAGGCTCAGTTCCACCAAGGGGAAAGTCACCCTGCCCAAGTAGAGAAGCTCCATCCAATGAAAAGTGACCTTTATTACTGGGTAAACAGAGTCAGAATATGCCCCTCCCCATTGCATCCTAGACACAGAATTGAAACTCAGTAAACCTAAACACTGAGAATGGCTCCAGGCTGGGCTCTGTGAATTTTTTAGGAGCTAGGTCCTCACGGAAAAGCTATCATTGGTCATAGGTCTTAACACTACCCAGAACCTAGCCTTATCACATAAACTACAAGCTAGAGGTAACAGGCATCTCACTCATTTGAGATACTCAAGCCAATCTCCCCGCCATTCAACTATCCTGGGAGGAAAGCAATAAATTCCATCAACATTCAGAGCATTTTTCTGCCTAATCAAACAAAATGACTTAAGGAAGCAATCAAGCAACAGAAAAGCAAACATCATAAGCAGACTAGAGACTCTATGAAGAGACAGGTTACAGACACAATCGACATACAAGATTCGCCGCCCCCATCCCCAAAATTCAAAGGACGCTTTATCTATCATTTTTTATTTTTTTCATTTTTATTTTATTTTATCTTTTGTTGTGAAAATATTGTTCAGGGGGGTTAATATTACGTGGGCAAGATAATGAGTACATTTACATCGCTCATTCCTAACTCTTAATATTAATAGACTTAACTTTCCAATTAAGCAACATAGACTGTCTAGATCAATGAAATAGCAAGATCATTCTATCTGCTGCCTCCAAGAATTCATAACACATTGCCCATAAGGATAAACATATTTGGAAGGGAGAGGCTGGATTAAAATTTACTAAGCACAGAGCCCACATCAACAGGCAGAAGTTGCAATCCTAATGTCAGATAAAATAGACTACAATTTAAAATTGAGAAGAGGTAAAAATTACACCCTGCATTCCCTTAGACCACAAGGGGATAAAATTAGAACTCAATATCAAAAGCCACCAAAGAAAACCCTAGAACACATGGAGGCTAAACAACACACTGCTCTATCACAAGTGGGTCATGGAAGAGATTAGAAAAGATTTTCAATTACTCATGATATTCAACAAAAATGATCATACACAATCCCAGCTCCTCTGACACACAGGAAAAGCAGTACTCAGAGGCAAGTTTACAGCTCTGAGTTCCATCAAGAACAATTGATGATATCTGAAACCAATATTAATGGAGACATCTGAACCTAACTGAAAAAGATTGGCAAGATAAACCCAATCCTTAGATGGAAAGAAGTCATTAAAATTAAATCAGAATTAAATGAATTAGAATTTTTATAAAAATAGAAAGAATAAAATATACAGGTTTGTTTCTTTGAAAAAATTTAAAGAATTGACAGTCTTAGCAAATCTTATCAGAAAAAGAAGAGACAACACCAAGTAAACAGAGAGGAAAATGGAAACATTACCACAGGAAGAACCAGGATTCAGAACATTATAAGGGAATACATCTCAAACCGTTATGCTAATAATTTTTGGTATCTGGAAGAAATGGACTATTTCCTATCAAATTTCGACATGCCAAAGCTAAACCAAAGTGAGTTAAACCAATTTCACAGACCCATATCAAGAATCTAAATAGAAACAGCAATAACAGACCACCCATCTAAGAAAAGCCCAAGACAGAATGGATTTTCAATGGAATTCTACAAGGCCTTCAAAGCAGAATTATACCAATACTCCTTGAAATCTTCAATGAAATTGAAGGAAAATTTGATTTCTATGCTCTCTGTATGAAGCCATCATAACCCTCAATCCCAAAATGTGGCCTGGTTTCATTAAAGAAAGGAAATTAAGGACCCATTACTTTCAAAAATATCGAACTAAAAGTACTCAACAATATTTTGGTCAATCAAATTCAACAATTCATACAAAAAAATCATACATCAACATCAAACTGGGAGCATTTCAGGGATGCAAATATACACAAATTAATTAGTTCAATATACACAAATCAATTGCTATAATTCACCACATCAACCAGAGCAAGGATATGTACCACATGGTTACTTCAATAGATGCAGAAAAGCCAATGACAAGATCCAACACTCCTTTATGATGAAGGCTCTGGAAAAAAATAGGAATCCATGGAACATTCTTCAATACAATAAAGACAAACCTACAGCCAGCATTTTACACAATGATGAAAATTTAAAGCCATTCCGTCTAACTCAGGAAGCAGACAAGGATGTCCACTCTCTCCAGTTCTCTTCAATTTAGCACTAGAATGCTCAACAACAGCACTAAGACGAGATGGAAACATAAAGGGGATCCAAATACCATAAAATGAAGTAAAAAAGCTCCCTCTTTGCAGAGGACATGATCTTGTATTTACAAATTCCCATGGACTCCACTCCCAAATGACTCAAGCTCATTAGAAACTTTGGCAAAGTCGCAGCGTATAAAATTCACACTTAAAAGTAAATGGCTTTTATGAATACCAATAATGAGAAAGGTGTGCCTGAAATCAGGAAAGCAACTCCATTCCTAATTACCCCACAAAAATTGAAATACCTAAGAATAAACTTAACCAAAGAAGTGAAGGACCTCTATGATTAAAGTTTAACAATCTTAAAAGGAAAATCTAAACAGAACTTAGAAATTGGAAAAACCGCCCATGTTCCTGGATAGGAAGGATCAAATCCTGAAAATGGCAATACTTCCCAAAGCGATCTAGAAATTCAATAAGATGGATATCAATATTCCAAACTCATTTTTCAAGGAAATGGAAGAAACAATCCAAAAATTCATATGGAACAACAAAAGATCCCAAATGGCAAAAACAATTCTCAACAGAAAGTATTGTCCTGGAGGAATATGAATAGCAAATTTCCAACTCTACTACAAAAACATAGTAATTAAAAGAGCTTGCTACTGGAACAAGAGACCACAGGACCAATGGAATAGAATTGAAAACCTAGAAATCAACCCACAGTCCTATAGCTACATAAACTTGCATAAAAGAGGTAAAAAATAGAATGGAAGAAAGTTAGCCTTTTCAGTAAGTGGTGCTGACAAAACTGATTCATCACCTGTAGAAAACTAAAGCTAGATCCTCATGTATGAACCTGCATCAGAATCAACTTGAAATAGATTAAAGTCCTTTGAGTTAAAACAGACACCCTGACACCATACAGGATGGAATAGGAGAAACTATAGGTCTCCTTGGCACAGGCCAAAATTTGAGTAATAGAGATTCAGAAACACAATCAAAGAAAGTTTGGAAAATAGGATTGTATGAAGCTGCAGAGCTTCTGCATCGGAAAGGACATACCTAGCAATATCAATAGAAAGCCCACAGATTAGCAGAAAGTCTTCAGTAGCCATACAACTGACAAGGGTCTCATATCTCAAATATACCTTGAACTCAAAAAATTAAATCCCCCAACAACAAATACTCAAAAAACAACTGACCAATAATTAAGTCAGCTAAAGATTAAAGAGAAACCTCTCTGGAGAGAAAAGATGGAAGAAATGCTCAACATATGTAGCCATAAAATAAATGCAAATCAAAAGAACATTGACATTCCACCTCACCCCAGATAGAATGGCTATACTCAAGAAATCTCATAACATCAGATGCAGGAGGGCATGTGGTCAGAAGGGAATCCTACTGCATTGTCATTGGGAGTGTGATCTTCTTCAACCACTTTGGAAAGTAGCATGGTGTTTCATGAAAAGACTCCACATACAGCTCTCCTATGACCCAGCAATCCCACTTTGGGGCATTTACCCAAATGATAACAAACAAGACCACACTAAAGCTACCAGCAAAGCTAGATTTATTGTAGCATAATTTATCCTAGCTAAGATATGGAAGCAACCCAGATGCCCCTCCCTAAATTAATGGACCAAGAAAATGGATTTATACTCAGTGGAATTCTATGCCTCCATCAGAAAGAATGACATTGCCCCATTTGATCTGGAACTTAGTATAGCAGTGTTACATGAAGAAAAACATAATGTTCTCCCCACAGTTATGTGAACCTTCAAATTTGGTGAAATTTGGATGAAACTAAAAGCAAGTTTTTAATCAATACCCTAAATAAAGAATAGAGACACAATGCATCTACCATGTAACAGTTTTTAACCATAGCATCAAAACTTAATTATCCAAACTGAATTCTAGGGCATATGATAATACAGTGGCTGTTTTAACAAAATAATGTTTAATAATCAAATTAATTTACATTTCGGCCATTAGGCACTGGGGAGGAAAAGGAAACCACCTCTACGTTTTGTGAAATATGGCACACACAGTTTAACATAATTGCACACATCTTGCCTTTGTTCTGTTTTGAATAGAGATTGAGATATACATCTCCAGAAATAACCGAGCTGGGCTTCAATTGTCTGACTTTCCATTACGTGCTGAAGAGATTTCAAAAGAAATACAAAAATCTATTACATTTGTGCCCACAATCTTTCATATCTTTCACGTACATTTCCCAGAATTTATCTTAAAAACAATATGCAAATTGATCTATGAAGTAAAGTAATTACATAATATCAACATGTTCTAATGAAACATTATCTTTCTACATTTCACAAGATGGTATGGGAACCTGCATGATCTGATTTTGTGATTTTTAACATAGGGACACTGCAATAACCTCTCAGGATCCACACATTACTCTGAAAGAGAAAAATACCTCGGGAAAATCAATGCAATGGGAACATGCCAAGTCTTCAATCTTATTTCCCTTATGAACTCTAGCTTAACTTAGGAATCAGTATTTGGAGAATATAGATTCAAAATTTGACAAAGAGTATTACTCTGGAATTTAATTTCTTATGTATTCTGTTTCTAATAGGGAGTTGTTACTTTTTAGCATTATGAAAAATATTTATTCTAGTTAAAAATTATTCAATGAGGTCGAGTGGAACTGTTAGCTTGTTTTATCTTCTGAGAGCATACATCCACTGAGCACCCCTTATTTAATTGCTTTCTTACCTTTCAATCTCCAATATGCCCATCATTTACATTCGTTTTCACTTTTCAATCTAGAACATCAAAAGTCACAGTAATAATTATCAAAATGTCTAAAGTTTCAGATTCAATCAGGAGAAATCTCATTATCCCATTCTCTCAGCTCCCATCAATATATTTTCTGTTATTCCAAAAAATAGTGTGAACAAGACCATTTAAGATAATTTCCCCAAACAAATGTGTAAACATTCTTACCTTTTTCCATTGTGACAGGCAGATAAATATTAGCAAGTCCTGCGGATAAAAAAAAATTCTGGGAGGAAACATGACTAAATACATCAAAACCACATTATAAATGTGGTTACTCTGCGATATGAAAAAAAAAAACTGGGTAAACCCTATTCATCTCTAATACGTTTTGGTTCTGGACACACTTGAATTGAAATGCATGGATATTCCCTGTCTACTTCACAGATTATAACACGCTATGGAAATGTATAACTTTTGAACTCAAAATATTTTGTATTTTTCAGGCCTTTCTACCTTATGAAATGAGAGGATGATGCATCATGACAACTTTTAAGTGAATTTGGAAAAGGTCTTCTTAATTATGGATGTCTGAGTTCACAATATCCAAATTATAATGTATAAATATCTAATACCTATTGAACATATGCAATTATGTGAATGAGGATTTGCTATTCTCTCAGATATACTGTGATATCCTATTCAGATTATAAGATCAGTATGGAATATTATTCAAGTAACTGCTTCTTAGAGCAGATATGTATTGCAAAGCAAAGGAATCATTGAGACTCGTTAGTCAATGTTTCAGATTGGGCTTTGGTTCAATGGGTTGTGAATTTCAGTTGTGCAGTGTCTAGTGGCGGCGAAGTAGAGCCAGAAGACATTAAACATATGATTGCTTTGATGCACATAAATGTGAGGGGTATAAAAGTAAATTTCGAGTTCTCCAGAATGGAAATAGCTATTTTCTGCAGTCTAAGAAAGTAAAGAATTTTCTTTCTTTTCCCTTAGAACAAGGAGCCTAGTTGGAGAAAATTATTAGAACTACATTTGGGATGTCAGGGGTAGAAAGTGAGAAAAGTTCTAATCACATACAAGAGCCAAAGAGATGATTTACATATCTAAGACTTAAAAGAAAGAAGAGAAGGCAAGGGACTGTTACCTATGTCCTTCAGTTAACTGGATTCACCAAACAAGTCAGGATCTCCTCCTCCCCACGACGGATGATGTCCCACTAGTTGGTTTTCCACAGCAACAGCTACTTCTGTATAATGACTTCTGTAGGTGGAGTCACCGTTATTGTGAGGTAGCTCATAAACCTCACTTCCGTTTTAGGAACTGACAGAACTCAGCCACACTTCCGCATATGGCAATGGAAGTGCTGACTTCCGGCCTGATCTCGGACGACAAAGTCCCATTTCCTTTTAGTATGCATTGGTAGACTCCGATTCGGTATAAGAGAAATGTGTGAATATTCAGTAGAGGAAAAATGTGAATGGATGTGTCACACTTTTCATCTTCACAACAACTACTCATTCTTTGTAAATGGTTCTGCCTAGACATCTCTACACATTCTATATTCTATAAACCCACAATAAATCAATCTTTAGGTATTATTTTTTCTTGTTTAGTTTCTTTAGTCATCAATAATTTTATTAAGAGTTTCACAAAAAAGACCCTTCTAGAACTTAATCATCTTTTGACAAAAACGTTTTTTAGTCTTCCTTGCATTTTCTCTTTACGTCATCTTTTGAAGAAAATGATTCAAAAACAGAGACAAAAAATAACAACAGAAAAAAAAACTGATTATGGTATTCAAATGCCCTATTGATCTGAATGAAATAGAGGCAGCTTTACCACATGTGACTCTTATTGCATTGGGAGATTTTGTTCTTTTTAAGTTTTCCAAGGAAATTAGTCTTCCCTGATCGATACTGCACATATGAGCAGGACATAAAAAGTTGATACAAACAATATACTGTTTGACATTAAACTGTAATAATTATGAAATGTTGTCGACCAAACTGTAACAGATTGATGATCTTCTTTTCTATTATCAAAATAGAATTTGATACATGCAGAAAAATGAAAGCCTATTGACCTCAAGTATAATGTTACTTCACATTTATTACTATTCACAATGACTTAATCTCCTCAAAAGTTGTTGTCAAATGCATTCTGATTTGAAATAAATAAAAAACAAATGTTATGAAACGAGAAGATTAAATTCTGGTTTCGAAATGAATGTGCCCTAAGGCAAACAGAAAAAAATAAACAAAAACCCCACTTTCATTATAGTTCAATGTGCATCCAAAAGTAGGGACAGCTTATCAACTTCAATGTAAGCAGTAATTCATTCAAGTGGTAAGAAAATAAAAAGAAGTAATTACACATAGTGTTAAAATTGGGATTCATAGTGGGCAAAGAACGTCTGAGGAACTTTGCTTAGTATACCCTTGTTTTGTGTGGTGTGGGTAGGTGGAAGTGCCACTTGACCACAGTTGTATTGAGGTGTAGAATATTTTCTAAAATTTATGAATTTCACCCTATAGTATAATTATATTTATAACAAGGTTCAATAGAGTTTTTAACAAATCACGTATTTTAAAAATTTGACATGTGTTCTCCCTATCTGTAGGTTTCATTTTGCTATGAGTAACTTCTGCAATCTAAAGGTATGATACAATTTTCACGCACTTATTCAGTGGTCATCTGTGATAGAATGATTATATCAAAGCTCTAGCAGTAGTGTATTCATGTCTAAATAATGTGTTGAAAGTTATCATTACAATATCAGTGTGCATCCTTGAGTGTAGAATACATATCCACATTAAATTTGTGTTGAACATTAACTTTTTAATGATTTATTTGGTACTAAAAATAGTAAATAAATGGAAGAATACTATTCACTGTTAACTAAACCATATTAATATATGATCTGTGCAAAAGACCTTTCTATGCCTTTGTAATCTGGAAATAATTAACAAGGATATTCATAGGATTGTTATAGATACAATTCTAAAATAATAATTGTCTAATGAGCCTAAAATTCTTTTCTGTTGTGTTTGTCTTGTATATGCAAAAATAAGCTAATTGCAAAATTGGAATTCAAAGACTTAATAGATATTTTCATTATTAAGTTTGAAAAAGAGTTGAAGATATACACTTGTGTTCCCATCAATGCTATCATTTACGTCTAATATTTTCTTTCTTTTTAAATTTTATTGTCATAGTGACCTACATAGGGGTATAGTTATACAAGCTATGAGTTCACTGCTAGTTGAAATTGTTACCCTCTTCCTCATTTTTCTCTCTATTTGCCATTATCCATTAACCCCAGTGTTGTACAGATCATATCCAACATATTGTCTTATGAGTATTGTGTTACATAGGTTTCCACATTGTCATTTGTCATGCAATATTATTTTCACACTAGTCATTGCATAAGTTCTATCGTGTAGATCTAACTTCTCACACTTTGTGTCCTGGTGAATACATAAGCCTACACAAAGTTTACAAAACTCTTGTAAATACATCACATTGATGAAATAAAATGGACTATCAGGAATTACAGACTTTCAAAAATCAGGATGTAATGAAGAAATACAATACAACTTTACTATCTTTGGAAGTATTGTATTTATGATTTTATGTGACTTCTGTACTCATTTGCTCATTTCCTAAGCTCTTGCAGTTCACACTGTGAAGCGATTTGTGTTCTTGGATGAGAAGACTAAGAGGAATTCATTCAACAAGTATATGAATATTCAAAAAATTGGAAGTAATATGATCCAAAATCTTCAACATAATTACCCTCAAAGCTGACCACTTAGAAGGAAAAGAGATAAAAAAAACAAAGTAGAGTCTTGACAGCAGGTTAGACCATGCAGAATATCGAATCTCAGGGATTGAAGACAGCCTAGATATTCTAGAGAAAGAACATACAACCATCCAAGACAAGTCCAAGTAATATGATAGGTCTATCCAACACCAGGAAGACACCATCAGAAGGCCCAATCTAAGGATAATGGGTGTAGAGGAGCACCTAGAAACAGAAGTTAATGGTCTAGGAAATTTGTTTAACAGGATCCTAGCAGAGAACTTCCCAAACATACAAAAAGATAGGCCTATTCAGATACAAGAAGCTTTTAGAACCTCAAATATACCAGACCAGAATAGGACATCCCACCGTCACATTATAATCCACACAGGATCAACCCAGACCAAGGAAAAGATCCTTAAAGCTGTCAAGGAGAAAAGGTTAATCACCTATAAAGGGAAACCAATTAGAATTACCTCAGATTTCTCAGCAGAGACAATCAAAGCAAGAAGAGCCTGGAATGACGTATGCCATGCCCTAAAAACAAACAACTATCAACCCAGAATACTGTACCCAGCTAAACTCTCCTTCATAACTGAAGGCCAAATAAAAACCTTCCATAGCAAAGAAAAATTGAAACAATACATCTCCACCAAACCAGCCCTACAAAAGATTCTTAAAGATGTCCTATACATAGAAAACCAACAAGACTGCTACAAAGGCCAAGAAACTGCACCCAAACTGAGAATCCAAGAACCTAAGGAAGAACCCAGTTTTCGCAGCCCCCAAGAAGGTGGATAACATGGCAGGAACTCCCAAATACCTCTCAGTCCTATCTCTTAACTTTAACCGACTGAACAATCCAATTAAGCGACATAGACTGTCTAGTTGGATTAAAAAACAAGACCCCTCTATCTGCTGCCTGCTGGAGTCACATCTTGGCCGTAAAAACAAACACATTTTCAAAGTTAAAGGCTGGAACAAAATCTACCAAGAAAAGGGCCCTCATAAACAGGCGGGAGTTGCAATCCTAATTTCAGATAAAATAGACTTCAAATTAAAATTCATGAGAAGAGATAAAGATGGTCGCTACATACTAATTAAAGGATGTCTCCTTCAGGAGGATATTACAATTCAAAATATCTATTCGCCAAACAATGGAGCACCCAAATTTATCAAAGAAACACTACTTTCCCTCAAATCCCATATAGATCCAAAGACATTAATTGTTGGGGATTTTAACACACCACTCTCCCCACTAGATAGTTTAACTCGGCAAAAACTCAACAGAGAAACCGCAGATCTAAACAGCTGCATAGATCAACTAGACTTAACAGACATTTACCGAACATTTCACCCAGCAGCATCAAAATACACATTCTTCTCAGCAGCCCATGGAACGTTTTCTAAAATAGACCACATTTTAGGCCACAAAGCAAACTTGTCTAAATTCAGAAACATTGAAGTTATACCTTGCATTCTCTCTGACCACAAGGGAATAAAATTAGAACTCAACACCAAAACCACCAAAGAAAGTCCGGTATCACATGGAGGCTGAACAACACACTGCTGAATCATGAGTGGGTCATGGAAGAGATTAGAAAGGAAATTCAAATGTTCATGCTATTCAACAAAAATGAACACACAAATTACCAGCTCCTCTGGGACACAGCAAAGGCAGTACTCAGAGGCAAGTTTAGAGGTCTGAGCGCCTACATCAATAAATTGGAGAGGTCTGAAACTAACAATTTAATGACACATCTAAACCTCCTGGAAAAAGAGCAGCAAGATAAACCCCAATCCAGTAGACGGAAAGAAATAATCAAAATTTAATCAGAATTAAATGAGTTAGAATCCAAAAAAACTATAGAAAGAATCAACAAAACAAAGATTTGGTTCTTTGAAAAACTTAACAAAATTGACAGACCCTTAGCAAATCTTATCAGAAAAAGGAGAGAACACACACAAATTAATAAACTCAGAGATGAGAATCGAAACATCACTACGGAAACAACCAAGATTCAGAACATTATAAGGGAATACTTCTCAAAACTTTATGCTAATAAGTTTGACAACTTGACAGAAATGGACCTCTTCCTAGCAAATATTGACATGCCATTACTAAACCAGGATGACTTACACTATCTTAACAGGCCCATATCAAGCATTGATATAGAAACTGCAATAAGAGCCCTCCTAACTAAGAAAGTACTGGACCAAATGGTTTTTCAATGGAATTTTACAAGGACTTCAAAGCAGAGCTCACACCAATTCTCCTCCAACTCTTCAATGAAATTGAAAGAGAAAGCTCACACCGGAACACATTCTATGAAGCCATCATAACCCTCATCCCATCCCAAAACCAGGCAAGGACTCATCAGAGAAAGAGAACTATAGACCCATTTCTTTGATGAACATGGATGCAAAACTTCTCAACAAAATTTTGGCCAACCGACTTCAACAATTCATCCCAAAAATCATACACCACGATCAAACAGGATTCATTTCAGAGATGCAAATCTGGTTCAATATACGCAAATCAATTAATATTATTCATCACATCAACAGGAGCAAGAACAAGAACCACATGGTTATCTCAATAGACACAGAAAAAACATTCGACAAGATCCAATACCCCTTTATGATGAAGGTTTTGGAAAAATTAGGAATCCATGGATCATTCCTCAATACAATAAAGGCTGTATATGACAAACCTACAGCCAGCATTATACTCAATGGTGAAAAACTAAAGCCATTTCCTCTTAACTCAGGAATAAGACAAGGATGCCCACTCTCTACACTTCTCTTCAATCTAGTATTAGAATGCCTAGCTACAGCAATAAGACAAGATGCAGACATAAAGGGGATCCAAATAGGGAAAAAGAAATAAAACTCTCCCCCTTTGCAGATGACATGATCTTGTATTTAAAGAATCCCATTGACTCCACTCCCAAATTACTCAAGCTGATTCAAAATTTGGCAAAGTAGCAGGTTATAAAATTAACCTCCCAAAATCAATGGCTTTTCTGTATGCCAACAATGAGAAAAGTGTGGCTGAAATTAGGAAAGCAACTCCATTTGTAATAGCCCCACAAAAAATAAAATACCTAGGAATTAACTTAACTAAAGAAGTGAAGGACCTCTATGATGAAAACTATAAAATCTTGAAAAAGGAAATCAACACAGAACTTAAAAAATGGCAAAACCTCCCATGCTCCTGGATTGGCAAGATTAACATTGTGAAAATGGCATTACTTCCCAAGGCTATCTACAAATTCAACGTGATACCTATCAAAATCCCACCCTCATTCTTCAAGGAAATAGAAGAGGCAATCCAAAAATTGATATGGAACCATAAAAGACCCCGAATAGCAAAAACGCTCCTCAATTGAAAGAACACTGCTTGAGGAATATCAATACAAAATTTCAAACTCTACTATAAAGCCATAGTAATCAAAATAGCTTGGTATTGGCATAAGAACAGACCTCAGGACCAATGGAATAGAATTGAAAACCCAGAAATGAACCTACAGACGTATAGCCATCTAATCTTCGATAAGGAAGCTAAAACAATAGAATGGAAGAAAGACAGCTTCTTCAGTAAATGGTGCTGGCAAAATTGGTTAACTACATGTAGAAAACTAAAGCTAGATCCTTATATATCACCCTGCACCAGAATCAACTCCAAATGGATCAAAGACCTTGAACTCAAAGCAGACACTCTGAAAACATTACAGGATGGAATAGGAGAAACCCTAGGCCTCCTTGGCTCAGGCCGAAATATTCTGAATAGAGACCTGGAAATACAACAAATCAAAGAAAGGTTGGACAAATGGGATTGCATAAGGTTGCAGAGCTTCTGCAGGGCAAATTACATAGTTAGCAAGATCAATAGAAAGCCCACTGATTGGGAGAAGATCTTTACTAGCCATACAACGGACAAGGGTCTCATATCTAAAATATTCTTGGAACTCAAAAAATTAAACCACCCAACAACAAATCCTCAAAGAAACAACTGCCCAATAAATAAGTGGGCTAAAGACTTAAAGAGAAGCTTCTCTGAAGAAGAAAGAAGGATGGCCAATAGACACATGAAGAATTGTTCAACATCCCTAGCCATTAAAGAAATGCAAATCAAAACAACATTGAGATATCACCTCACTCCAGTTAGAACAGCAAAAATCAAGAACTCTAACAACAGATGCTGGAGGGGATATGGACAGAAAGGAACTTTACTTCATTGTTGGTGGGAATGTAAACTTGTTCAACCACTTTGGAAAGCAGTATGGAGGTTCCTCAAATGACTTCACCTAGATCTCCCTTATGAACCAGCAATCCCACTTTTGGGCATTTACCCAAATGTTTACAAACAAGGCCACACTAAAGCTACCAGCACAACTATGTTTATTGCAGCATTATTTACCATAGCTAAGATATGGAACCAACCCAGATGCCCCTCAGTAGATGAATGGATCAAGAAAATGTGGTATATATACACAATGGAATTCTATGCCTCCATCAGAAGCATGACATTTCCCCATTTGTTAGGAAATGGAAAGGCTTGGAAAAAATTATATTAAGTGAAGTAACCCAGGCCCAAAGAAGCATAGGTCCCATGGTTTCCCTTATTTGCAATATCTAGTATAGGTATGAGTGAAGCGGAAAAGGTCAGATAATGTGATGTTAGGAAAATGAACCCTTAAATATGTATTTTAATGTTTTCATTTCTTTCATGCATGTGTTTCTAATGCATTTATAAGATTATTTCTTTGTTGCTTTGTATGTCCCTCCCCCACAGTGTAACCCCCGCTTTCACTATATTTGATGTCAGTATAACATGTGGAGGAGATAGGGACAAACAAGTCGTTTAAGGATTCAGGTGGACCTGTTGCAAAAATGAGAAGTACAAAATGTCATGTCAAAACCAGCTTTCCAATGTCGGTGAGGGGGGAGGGGTGTATGATTGGGTGGGGGGGTGGCGGGAGGCTGGGAAGGGAGTTGAAGGGTAAACAAAGGAGGAGGCTGCAATGCTTGGTAAGAAATGTATGTATTATCCTGCCCATGTAATTGTATCCCCTCTGTACAGTATGTTCTCAAATAAAAAATAATTATTTTGATTGAACAGTTTCACTTCGATATAAATATCTAGAATAATTTAATGTTAATTGGACAAGATTGCCTTTCCAAATGAGCAAAACCAATTTTTTCTTTTACTTTATCAGAGAAACAGCCTAACAATGGAAATTGAAATATGAATCTACAATTTTACTAGCAAATATTAATTTCACCAAGTGTTTTTGTTGTGTTATACACATTTGTCCATGTAACATAGCTTGATAAGATTTATTGCTTTCGTTAATTTCATTATCCTATTTTTATTCTATTATTTTATGTCATCATACTAACTTACAAAGTATTTGAACATACTTCCTCCACACTATTTCTCTTCATCTCCTCTCTCACTTGTTTCCAACTCTAATCAGTTCCATCTTTTACTCCAGGATTAGTCATATTGTTTTCTAAGTCTACATTTCCTCTATGACAAATCTAATATTTGCTTTTCACAGTCTGGCTTCTTGCTTTAAAATGAAGATTTCCAGTCCTATTTCCATGAAGATGATATGATTTTATTATTATGTGTGTCTAAATAATATACCATTGTGTGTATTCAATCAGTGATTAAGGAACATGTAGTACAATTGTGTAGTTATTTATAGGATTTTTTATTTGGGAGAAGGAAGGATGTAAATAATGATGTTTATACTGAGAAACTTGCTTTTATGCAGGCACTCTAATATTTGAAACATCTCAGCGTTTTCATCAATAGTTTAATAATGTATTATTTGAAAAAATTAAATTTTAATTACATTTGCAAAAGTGTCTTTTTCAGTATCTATATTATTTTTATTATAGTGATACATTTAGTACGTCATTTGAGAATGGGAATATATGTGTATATGAATATACATGCATGATTGTAAATGTAGCTGACTCTAAGCAAACTGAAAGTAGGTGGAATAAAGAATTCAAATAAAAGGTTGAGACTTGTAAGTTGCTAAATTGATGTATTTCCAGTTTGTGTAGTCAGTCATGTGGCTTGAATTCTGGGCTTGGATGTTGTTCTTGTGCTCTTCATTTCAAGGCTAACACTCTACCGCTTAAGCCATAGTATAACTTCGGTTTCCTGATGGTTAATTGTAGCTAAGAATCGCATGGCTGGCTTTGAACTGTGATCCTCAGATCTCAGCCTCCTGATTAGCTAGGATTACAGGTGTGAGCCACTGCCACCTGGCTACATTTATATTTTTAAATGCAGTATATCTGAGATTTGTTATTGGAACAAAGGTACAGAAACTATTATTCACTATTATTCTTAGCACTAAAGATCGTTACATAGGCAGATATAATTACAAGAATTGAAATGATAAATATTCACAGTGGCACAAAAATGCTTTAGATGCCTGCAAGAAAGCACTTTTTCCAGACACGGAAATTAGTAAGAGAGATTTGCAACCTAAGTGACTGTATAAGATATTGGACCCTAAACATACTTACCATTCTCATAAGCCCAGCCTTCTATGACAGATTTATCAAGGCCTGTCTTGGAAATTCTTGTTAGGGATATGATGAAAAAAAATTAGTTTAGTTGTGATTACAACACCCTTGTACACCTGTCACTCAGATATTAACTATATTTAACATAGTTCCTTTTGGTCTAACATATTTTCATAGCTCAGGAAATGGTTTTAGTTTATGAAAGCTTGGCTGTTACAAGATGGACATGCGTTTTTAATCCTTTTGATACTGTCTGCATAGAGTGTTATGAGATGAGCTTCTCTTTACCATATCATAGGAATAAACTTTCTCTGATTCAATCTTGCACAGCAGCTAGCTTGTTCTCTCTCCTAATGAACCATTTGAAAGACTTCCTTACATGTCAACAAAACCTCCTTTATTTGCCAAAGTCTGTCAATGAGTCAAATGTAACTCACGCAACTCAAGTGAGTTTTTCTTCCATGTCTCCTTTAAAGGAAAATTGATAAGAACTGATTAGCAATGCTCATATGTTTTAATGTGAAGTGTGGCTCCTATTTTCCATAATGTGAATCAAGCAGAGGAATCAATTTAAGATGTGAAAGAGCTTTTGATGAGATGTCTTGTACCTTGAAAATTGTCCTGGTTATGAATTTTTGAAGAAATATCAATGTTCAAATACAGAGTACTCATGTTTTATATTTTGCTGGTACTGGGAGGTTTGACTCCTGGACTTGAGCTCAATCTGAAATTTAATTCTCAGTGTTTGCACTATACAACATGAGCCACACCTCCACTTCTTCCTTTTACCACAAGTGAAGAAAAAAATCTCTTAGAGTGATCTACTTGGGATAGCTTCGAATTGCAATTGTCAAATTTTAATGTACCAAGTGGCTAGGTACAAGCCACTGATGCTCTGCTAGAACTCAGTTCTTAAGAATAAATAACCACAAAAAAGAAGAAAATATTTTTTCAATTATTTATGTGTTGTCTGATAAACCATATCACTTCCTACTGGAAGAGAAAAAGAGAGAAGATAGAGATGAATTTTGAAGAGAGAGAAACAAACAGAGAATAAGGGAAGGGTGGGTAAATAAGTGGAGGGGAGGGAAAGAAAGGAGAAGAGCTGGGAACTGAGTAGAATTGTCTATTCCTAACTAACTTATGTTGGATTATCAGTGTGTTTACATTTATATAGACAAAGCTTTATATTTTTGGTGGAAGTAAGTTCAGATAAAAAATACAAATTTACAGTTGAAAACCTGTTATTGTGCTTCTTCCTGCACTAAGGAAGCCACAATTAGGTTACTGTTATGTAGAAGGCAAGAGTAAACAGTTTAAGTGTTTCAGAGAAACAACAAGTGACATGCCAGGAATGCTCCCGTGTATGGGGAGGCCAAGCATCATTTTTGTTCCCTACTCCAGTCTTCCTTTCAAGAAGAATAGCACAAATAAAAGAGAAAGGAGATATCTGAGTAATGATCATCTCTCAGTTTACCCTCTTCCCTTTGTCTTTAAAAAAAAGCCAAAGAGAATTAACTTGAACTAGTAGTAGAAATGGGGGCAAATATTTCAGTCCAGCTTAATGTGAACAATTAAAATAATTGGGGAAACATTTAAAATACGGAAATAAAACTTTCCTAATTATTAATAAAAAGTAAAGCAAAATTCATTGAAAATTTAGAAGATAAAGGGATCACTACATAGTGGAGTCTGCATAATTAAAATTGACTCCTGCTTCTATCATCAGAAATTGAAGATCATCCCTAACTTCCAATACTAGGTCAATGACCCTGAATATTCACTTAAACTGTATGAATATGATGCAGAAAACATGACTCTAAAGTTAGATTGCTGAAGTAATAAATGATAGAATTTCATGATGGATAGCATAATGCTAAGGCATGGTAATTATTTTCCTTCTCTCTTGAGTCTGTAGAGAGAAAAAAATCTCTATTCGAATCCCTGAAGGTCCAATTCTGGAGTTAGGACAAAAAGTGAATGGTAAATAGGACCTATCTCAGGCATTCACAGATAAAAAATGAAGAGAAATAACCTCAATAATGTAGGTCAAGCATGGAAGAGATGATATGGCAAGCCCAAAGACAAATGTGAAAGGAACAGCAATTTAACAAAATACCATGAAGTTGAAACATATCTAGAACGGAGAGCTGGGCTTACATGGAGAAGGGCAGCAGGATGGAGAAGGAAATGGTGGACTAATACAGTCATAACACTCAATGTACATATGAGAGAATATCAATAGGAAACTTCAAGGGATATGTGGGGTTGGGGTAAGGGAAAGAAGAAAAATGGAAAGTTCTATTAAGATGCATTGTACATTGAAATGCACATACATTCTATTCAACAATGATGTAAGGAAGGTAAACCCCTTTGCACAACTAGCTAAAGATTTTTAAAAATTGAAGTTTTAATATTGAGACCAGAAACATAAACCTTTAGAGATAAATAAGAGGACACCATTGACATATTGTTAAGACTTGTGCTTTCTCCTTTTAATATACAAAAATTGGTAAGTGTCAAGACTGCTGCAAATGTAAATTTTATTTTGCCAATGCTTTTTGAAAATTGCTTAAAATATAGAAAACCAAATTCTAATATCCCTTCACTGCCAATAAAAAGTCTTAAGCTTTCTCAGTTGTTTCTAAATATCTTAATATAATGCATTTTTAAGCATTTATTGTAATGCCTTGGAACTAATTTATTCCAAATTTATATTTAAATTTTAAATCACTAAATTCTTTAAAATCCACTCACTGAGGTATAGATATGGATAGATAACATGTTGATAAAATCAGGATTATATAGAAAGTTGTAAGTGGATGGTTACCTAGTTTTCTCTCTTCTGGATCATAGAATACAGACTGTCCTAAATGAAAAAGTTAACCTCCCCAGTTTTTCTGCATATAAACACTCCATCAACATTTTCATATTAGAAGATTCCTCAAGATTTACTACCTGTTGATTGATAATGACTGAGCATGACAGAAAGGTGAAGGAAAACTGCATTCATTTTGATTTCTGCCTACCTTTCAGTGAAGTGTTTACTTGTGTTTCACAAAGGGTAATGACAGCTTTCCATAAGAAGTCTGGCAGCTGCATTTCTAAAAAGTCCTTGGTTGTTTACACTTTCAGATATGTCTCAACTCACTTTTCCTTGGAGTTGCATATTAGGCAATGATGTTGTATTAGAGCCTTGTTACATTTTGCAGGCACCTCTTGGTCCTGAATTTTGTGCTTTTCAAAATAGCACTCCCAATTCCATCCAAAAAATGTATATAGAAATATCTGAAAAAAATGTGCCTGTAGACAGTTTTATTTTTAATTACAAACATAGAATTTAGTAACAATTTTCATAGCAATTACACTGCATTACGATGTGGGTAGGTTCTAATGTAAATTATATACTGTGTTTATGTAGAGAATTTGAACATCCAAAATTTCAACATGCTTGTGTTTCTAAAACCAATACTTTACAGATGTTGGGTGACAAATACAACTTCTTATAAGTAGAGAAGTTTTTTTTTATTCTCAAGATACTATACAGAGGGGTTACAATTACATGAGTAAGGTAATGAGTACATTTCTTAATGAACACTGTTATCCCTCCTTTGTTTTACCACACCATCCTTTACTCAGAGGCCAACTTCTTCCTCAACTTCCACACCCCAATATAGTGTCTTATACATATCGTTACAATGTGTCAAACTGTATCCTTTCTTTGTATCTTAAATGAAGAAATGCTGGCTTATTTCACGTTGATTGTACTAGTGTAGACACACCTAAAGTCACTTGCCAAGTCCCCAAGCACATAAATGAAATGCACATCATTTTTGTAGGCATAATTGTGTTCTACATATTTATTGACAGGTTACAATTTACTCTCAAACTTTAATACATTAAATATACTTTCTTTTTTTTCTTGGTTTGTTGGCCAGGATATCAGCAAGACCTCAGTCAACATATGACCACATGACCTTTAGCTGCTGAGATTTCTGTGTGACTTGGTATCACTTGTACTGAATTTTGCAAGTTGAATCTGTCAAAACCTACCACTTTTAAGATATAAGAGGGGTGGTAAAAGAATTCTTAGAGACAAAGAAAATCAACACATTTGGTTCCAAGCATTCTGTCTGAGCCATATTCAATACTTGTAAAATTTGTGTTGACTATCACTATGTGCCTTTCTCCATGTGTACATCTATACACGTGTATGTGTATATTTGTGTGTATGGTAACAAATGTGTACATATATAAGGGCATATTCACACATGTATGCATATATTAATAAAAATAACATATGATATATACAGATATCAGTATGCAATGACTTATTCTATAGTTCCAGCACATTGTCATTCTCACAAAGTGTACATGATAAACTGCACCGAGGATCTGTCCTCTATAATGTCTATCCTGTGTACTCACTTCCCCCATTACCTTGTTATTCATCCCTCTGAACAACTTCAGTTTACTTTCCATAAGATAGTTTTGTTTCAATAATAAAATAAAAATGTTATTTGCAAATAAAAGAACTTTTAGGGCACATGCTAAATTTTCTTATCTGTCCCAATGATTCCTATGAGATAAAATTTATAATAGTAATAAAAGTGAACAGGAATTCCTAGATCTGTTGTTTCTCCATTTAAAATGGGAAAGGATGATAGCACATCAAAATTATAACTCTGAAAGAATGCAAGGGTAATTTATGGTCCCTATCATGTTCCCACAAATCCAGTGGATCCTGGAGGATAATAGTAGATCAGCAGAAATTCTAAGTTGTAGACATGGAGCATGAAAGAGAAACAAAGTGAGTGAGAGAGAAAGAGAGATAAAAAATCCCTAATATTGAAAGTGCATAACAGATAAACAAGAGCTGTATGGGAATATTCATACTGCTATGTTTAGACTCTGCATGCTCATTTGAAGGTATTTGATATATGATAACCCATCAACATAATATATAAAATGATTTTGATAAAAAAACAAAAATGACTCAAGAAATTATAAATGCAAAAACAATCTTCACAGAAGGAAACTGTCAGAGATACTTAATGCATTGAAGAATACAGTGGCTGAAGTTAATATAAATTTAGAAGTATGACAATTCACAAAAATATAAAAAGATAGTCATGTATTTGATTATGTGATCGAAAGCAGAAAACAAATGTTGTTTAGATGATTTTTTAAAACACAGTAGCTCAGGTATTGGGAAGGTGGCTCAGTGATAAGAGTGCTTCTTTGAATGCATGGGGCCCTGTGTTTGATTTCTCAGCACTGTATAACCAGAAAAAGCTGGAAGTGGTGCCATGGCTCAAGTGGTGGAGCGCTATCCTTGAGCTGCAGAGCTGAGAGACAGTGCCTTGCCCCAGAGTTCAAGTAACAAATAACAAAAAAACGGAATAAAAAAACACAGTCTCTCACTTTTTTGGCCTCAACTCTGTGATACTTCTGCTTCAGCAAAGGACTAAGATTTGTGATGTGGGTCATTTATCAAGACTCCTGATTCAAACTCTACTTAATGAAGTTGCTAATCAATAATTTGTTCTTAATTTTGATCTTTGCAAATTTACATGCACCTATAAAAAATGGTGTTGTCATCCTAGAAAGATTCTCAAAGTACCTCCTAATGACGACTTTGGCATTTACCTAAATGATCACAAACAAGACTGTACTAAAGCTACCAGAACAACTATGTTTATTGGAGCCTTATTTACCATAGCTAAGATATGGAACCAACCCAAATGCCCCTCAGTAGATGAATGGATCAGGAAAATGTGGTATATATACACAATGGAATTCTTTGCCTCCATCAGAAAGAATGACATTGCCCTGGAAAAAATTATGTTAAATGAAGTAAGCCAGGTCCAAAGAAACATAGGTCCCATAGTTTCCCTTATTTGCAATAACTAGTATATGTCTGAGTCAAGCAGAAAAGGCCAAATAAGTTGATGTTAGGGAAATGAACCCTAAGGTATGTATTGAAATCTTTTTTTTTTCTTTTATGCGATTGTTTCTAACATATTTATAAGATTTTTTTTTTATTACTTTGTCACTCCTCTATGGTATAACCCCTGCTTTCACTGTATTTGGTGTTATTATAATTTGTGGAGGGGAAGGGAAAAACAAATAGTTTAACTAGTTGGACCCATTGCAACAATGAGATGTACAAGTCGGTATGTCGAAAATGAACTTTACAACTTTGGTGCGGGGAGAGGAGGGAAGGAGGATTGGATGGGGGGCTAGGAGAGGATGGCAAAGAATGGGAAGGGGAAACAAAGGAGGTGGCTATAATGCTTGATAAGAAATGTACTCATTATCTTGCTCATGTAATTGTAACCCCTCGGTACAATATTTTCACAATTAAAAAAAAGACATTAAGCCGGGCGCTGGTGGCTCACGCCTGTAATCCTAGCTACTCAGGAGGCTGAGATCTGAGGATCGCGGTTCAAAGCCAGCCCGGGCAGGAGAGACTGTGAGACTCCTATCTCCAATAAACCACAAGAAAACCGGAAGTGGCGCTGTAGCTCAAGTGGTAGAGCGCTCGCCTTGAGCTGAAGAGCTGAGGGACAGCGCCCAGGCCCAGAGTTCAAGTCCCACTACCGACCAAAAAAAAAAAAAAAAAAAAAAGACATTAAAACTTTTAACAAACCTTCACATTGCTGCAATATTCATTATGAAAGGTGCCTTGTATAGAATAATTGATGTCCTCTCCCTACACATCTCTTGAACAACAAATATCTGTATTTTTATTCGTTTTTTGTGAAGACTGAACTCTGGGCCTGGGCACTGTCCCTCAGCTCTTCAGCTCAAGGCTAGCACTCCACCACTTGAGCCATAACACCAATTTCAGTATTGGACCCTGCCTGTTCATAGAAATAATAACAAACAATGTAGTAGTATATTGCATGTTCAACATAGAACAAAATGTCAAATTAAAATACATGAGATTATCCATGATGTAAACAAATTATTACAAATAATGTAAACTATGGGACCTATGTTTCTTTAGGTCTGGCTTACTTCATTTAACATGATTTATTCCATGATCTTCCATTTCCTTACAAATGGGTTGGTGTCATTTTTTTTCTGATGGAAACATGGAATTCCATTGTGTATATGTGTGTGGGGGAGTTGGTGGGTGAAATTTGCTTGATCCATTCATTTACTGAGGTACATCTGTGTTGGTTCCATATCTTAGGTATGGTAAATAATGTTGTGATAAACATAGTCGTGCTGGTAGCTTTAGAATGACGCTGTTTGTGTCACTTGGGTAAATGACCAGAAGTGGGATTACTGGGTAATAGGTGAGCTCTATTGTATACATCAAGAATAATCTTATATGAGCAGCATAGCTCCATAGGTAGGTACATATGACTATATAAGATGATTCTAAGCAAAATGAACTCCAATACATATTCTTTGTTGTTATTTTTCTTAATTTATTACATGATTTCTTTTTATCTTTCATGTTTTCCCCACCTATAGCTTATCCCCTGTAGTTACTGTATTTGATTTTGCTACTCTGGGGATTGTATATACGTTGATCTGAAGTAGGGAAGGGAAGGGGAAAAAACAAAATGGTGAAACAAAACACGAAGAGGTAACTTATGCAACACTGATACTCACAAGACATTATGTTGGAAATAATTTGAAGTGGCTTTGTGAGGGAAGAGGAAGAAAAATGGAGGAGGAGGTAACAAGAAAAGAAAATGAATCTACTTCCGTACTTATGTAACTGTAACCCCTCTGTACATTATCTTAACAATAAAATAAAAATAAAATTCATGAGAGCAGCAGTACAGGAAATGGGAGTGTGGAAATACTTTAGAGAGAAGAATATAACAGATGTAGAGAGCAGTAAATTTACTTCAACCTAGAAAATAATAAACTAACATAACATTTTCAGCCTCATGCCTGTCACTAAAAACTGAAAAAGTGCACAATAAATAAACCAATAAAGATGAAATAGAAAACTAAACAATTAAGGTAAAGACATGATTTGGACCAAGAGGAATAAATGAGACAATTAGGAAACAAATAACAGATGGTTAGTTTAAAAAATATTACTCATAATTCTATTTAATCTTTTTCACATCACAATTTGTAAGAACTAAATTCAAATCACAGTTTAATACTATATCATTTTAATAACAGGTCAGTTATTACTGACTTCTTAATATTGAATGTTTCATATATAATTTTAATTTTAGTAGCTATAGATCAGAAGCAAGTGAAAATATTTAGCTTTAATAAAATCTTTTATGAATTTTAAAATTTAGTAGCATTAGAAATTAAATAATATATTTCATTTTTGTAGATTAGTGTAATAACTCACTGTGTTTTCTACATTAGCACTCAGCTTTACATCAAATAATAAATTATTACACATGACTCTTGGTATTAGGTGGAAGTGTTCAGCACTGTGGAAAAATTCACACCACATGTTCTCCAGCTGGTACATGAGGGTATGCCTCCTTTCATGTAGCTTAGTTTGTGGAAATTTCATGTGTACATGGCTGTTAAATTCCTGTCTAGGTGCAATGTATAAAATCATATATATGAGGAGTATTTCAAATGATACTTAAAAGTCATATTCATTCATTAAATTGTTATTATTTGTACGAAATAAATATTTATATAGACTGAATTTCTGAGTAGATGATGGTGTGCGTGTGTGCCAGATTATACATATTGGGGTTATTTTTATTTTTCTGACATTATTTCTATAGTGTGATTTAACTTTCCATAAGGGGTTGTGTATTATATTGGATATATGAAAGTAAATTGAATGTTTATTTCATTAATACATTGCCACTTGTCTAATCCCAAGTGTAATGAAAATAACAACAGATATAAGCAAGAGAAATCAGTCTGTATTAGACAAGTATTTCCACATTCATTTTAATAGTTCTCTTTTACACTACCTAATATTCTTGGGAAAATGTGCTCCAGGCTGACCACAACTGCAGAATATTGTGGTATATATTCTAATAAGAGATAGAAGGAATGGGAGCCTGCTTTCCTTCCAAAGGTCGGCTCCCAGGGATGTGACCTGTTTTATAGTTGCTGCTTGGAAATGATCATTTTTCCGTCAACCTTGAAAAGCCATCTTGACAGATCATTTCTGTAGTGGTTTCAGAGGATTGTTCATGGCTTTGCAATGATTCCAGATTGCCTCATTTTGAGACAATCAAAACAGGAATTTAGACAGCCATGATTTGTATCTGTAGGAGAAAAACCAATTGACACGAGGCCAGGGGATCACTAAGATCCACAAAAACTACTTCTTTGATAATAGACCTCTTTAAAAAAAAATCTCCACTAAGCTGAGCCAGTCAGGGCTGCTATCACAGCCTACATGAAGTCAGGCAAAAACCAGAAGCTGGGAGTCATTCAACTAACATTTTTATAAGGCAGACAGAAATGAGACTCCAAGGAGAGGATCAGAAAGACTGATCAGAGAGACTAAAATTGGTGACAGGAGGATTGGAAAATAGAATTCATTATAACAAAACAAATCATAGAAAGCCTGTGCATGTAAGAAGACCAAATTCCAGAAATGCACATTTTCTTATAGTTCATCTTAATGAATTATCAATGGAAATCTTTGAATTCTTAAATATTTGACCACGTGTGAGAGAAAACCAATTGCTGAACAGAAAAAAAATGTCATCACTCTGTTAGGAGGTGCAATATCATATTAGGGAATCAACAAGAATAAATTTGTAATAAGAAAGAGAAAAATAATTATTCCAAATGAAGGTTTCATTTGTTTTGTTGTAACAGTTTTGATTTAGGTGCTAGTGATTAGCATACAATGGAACCATTTCCACAGTTGAGATGATATTGACCAAAGTATTCCCACATGAAAGAAAAGGGAAAATTAACAAATATCTGATGAAATGAGTTGAGGGGAAATTGTTCTAATAGTGCTATCTGAGGTTTAGACATAGGTGAAGATATGGATTTTCTTTTTTTTAATAAAAATCCCCCATTTTATACCTGGCAATGGTGGCTTACACCACTAATCCTAGGTACTCATGAGGCTGAGATCTGAGGATTGTGCCAGCATGGGAAGGAAAGCCCTGAGACTCTTATCTCCATTAAACCACCAGAAAACCAGAAGTAGTACTGTGCCGCAAGTGGTAGAGCACTAACCTCGATTTGAAGAGCTCAGGGACAGTGCCCAAGCCCAGTCTTCAAGCCCCATGACCACCACCAACAAAAAAATTCCCCTTTTCTCAGACTGGTTTCATCTTTTCTTACCATTCACAAAGAAGCCATTTTATACCCCACTACATTTAAGTCCTATGCTAGTTAGGACAAATAGAGGGATTTGGCATCTAAGACTAAAGTTTATATTTGAGGAAATAAATACCAGCAGTTATGTTTTTCCAGTCCTTGAACTCTGGGCCGGTCGCTGAACATGGTTATGATGGTAGCTTCAGGTTGAGCTGTTTTTGGTTATTTATTGGATTATTGCCTAGGAGAGAACTTACTTGGTCACAGGGGAGCTCTTTTGAGGAATCTCTATACTGCATTCCATACTGCATTGGTTGAACAAGTTTAATTTCCCACCAACAGTGTAATAGAGTTCACAAATGGTTACATCCATGCCAGCATTTGCTATTGTTAGTTTTCTTGATAATGGCCATTCTAACTAGGGTGAGGTCGAATCTCTGTTGTTTCCTTCTAGATTTATTGGCACCTTCTAGCTACCATAAATGAAAGAATCCATAAAACCTATATTTCTTTGAGTCTGCATTCCTTACTCTTAATATGATTTTCCCAACACTTTCATTTTCCTTAAGACTGGTGCAATATCATCCTTTCTGATGGATGAATAGAATTACTGTGTGTGTGTGTGTGTGTGTGTGTGTGTGTGTGTGTGTGCGCGTGTAAGATGACTATAGGCCCGTGAGTTCATTTCTAAGCCTTCAGTTTCATTGGTCTCAAGTCCATTCTTCTATAACTAACAAGCTAATTTTATAACTTTGGCTTACTGATGGAGTTTGAAGTTTGATATTGATATTCCACCATTTCCTGCTAAGCATTTCTTTTTCCTTTCAGGGTCTTTTGAAATTCCATATCAAATTTGGATTGCTTTCTCTACTTCACTAAAGAATATTGTTGGAATTTTTATGGGTATTGCATTGTCAATTGTTTGGGGGCAGTATTACAGTGTTTACAATGTTAATTCTTCCAACCAGGAGCATGGAAAGACATTCCATTTCCTTGAATCTCTTTAATTTCCCTTTTTAGATTTTTAAAGTTTTCATAGTAGAGGTCCTTCACATTTTTAGTTAAATTAATTAATTCCTAGCTTTCTGTTGTCGTTTTGTTTTGTTTTGATTTGATATGATTTCATTTTGAGGCTAATTACATATGAGGTTGTTTTTTGGATTTCAGCCTGGATCTTCTCATTGTTGGTAACACTGTAAAACTACTGATTCTTGTGGGTTTTATACCATGCTACATTGCTGAAGGCAGCATCACCTTTACTAACTTGAGGGAGGAAATATAGGGTCCTTTAAATACAGGATCATTTCCTCTGAAAAAGGGATAGTTTTATTTCTTCCCTATTTGGATCTCTTTTATATTTTTCTCTGGTCTATTGCTCTTGCTAGAAAGTCCATTACTTTATTGAAGAGTAGCAGAGAGAGTGGACATTCTTTTCTATTTATTTTAGACAATGTTTTCATGGTTCCACCATTAAGTAAATGCTTATTATATCATTGTCATATACATACTCTGTATATATTGAGGAATATCCCATGCATTCCTAGCTTCTCAGACCTTTTAATCATAAAGGGGTAATGGACCTTGTCAACAGATTTCTATTGTGGTTCTTGTTCCTGCTTGTGTTGATGGACTGTATTATGTTAATTGACTTGTTTATTGAAATAAATTGTATCCTAGGAGGAATCCTGTTTGATCATAGCATATGATTAATTGGAAGGTTGTTGAAATTGGTTTGTGATAAATTTATTGAGAAGTTCTGCATCAATGGTTTATGGAAGAGTTGGGTTTATAGTTCTCTTTTTGGGGGGAGTTCTGATTTTGGGAAGAATCTGATTCTAGGTTCATAGAATATGCTTGACAATTCTGTATCCCTTTTTATTCCATTGAAGAGTTACATGAATATTATAAGTTCTCGTTTGAAGGCCTCAATTTCAGCGCAAATCCATTGAGTCCTAGATTTTTCTTGTATGTAATGTGGTATATTGACATTTCTTGTTTCATTACTTCTTCTTTTGTGTCATTTCTTGGTTCACTTGGAGTATAGGAAAGTATCAAGTTTTCCAGGATTCTCCAAGTGATTGGCATAAGGTTTTCAAAGTGCTCATTTATTTCACTCAGTTTTGCTTATTTCTGTTGTAATGTCTCCTTTTTGTCTATTTGCTGTTTTCTTTTATTGTTTTGTTGTTTTTTATTATAAATGTGATATACACATGGGTAGGTTAGAGTTACAGAAATGAGTACATTTCTTTCTGATCAATGTTAACTCTTCCTCATTTTCTCTTGCTTCCCCCCACCCTGATATCTCACTCTCCCAAAGTATTAAAGTTGCTTTGGTTTATTCTTTTTCCCATCATTTCTGTGATTTCTCTTCCTTCCCCAAATCAGATAAACTTATATATAAGACAAATGGTACAGAAATCAAAAACAGTGACCACAGGAAAGGGGGAAAAAGTAAAACGAAATAAATACAAACTCTTCATTATACAATTCTCTTCCATCCATTTCATGGAGCTAGTTTTGTTAAGCATTATTTTTTTATTGTGATATGCATATAGCTACAGAGCTATTGTGATTTTTTGTTAAGAATATCCTAGACATATTCTAGTTTTTCCAAATGAGGGAAAAATGCAACCTATGATTCTTTGGATCAGTCTTGTTTCATTTAATATGTTTTTGCAAGGCTTTCCATTTCCTTACAAATGGGGTAATGTCATTCTTTCTGACAGAAGCATAGAATTTCATTTTTTTGAGGGACATCTGGCTTGGTTTCATATCATAGCTATGGAAAATAATGCTGTAATGGGTGTGATGGAAGCTTTAAAGTGGTGATGGCCACTTTAGAGTGGTGATGGCTTTGGTCATTTGGATAAATTCCCATGGGTGGGATTGCTGGGTCATAGGGGAGCTCTTTTGAGGAACCTCTATACTTCTTTACAGAGAATTTGAACAAGTTTACATTTCCACCTATAGTTTAGTAAAGTTTCTTTTTGGCCACATCCCCACCTGCCTAACACCTGTTATTATTAATTTTCTTCATAATGGTCATTATACCTGGAAGAGATGGAATGTGTATTTTGCTTTGATTTGAATTTCTTTTATGACCAGAAATGTTGCAAATTTCTTCATGTTTCTATTGCAAATTCATATTTGTTCTTCAGAGAGGTCTCCCTTATAGTCTTTAACTCACTTATTATGAGGGTGGTTGTTTCTTTGAGGATTTTTTTTATTTAACTTTTTGGGCTCTAAGGATATTTGAGATATAAGGGCCTTTTCTGTTGCATAGCAAGTAAAGATCTCCCAATCTGTGGGCGTTCTATTTAAGTTTCTATCTATATAAGTAGTTTTCTTAGTGAGATTTGGTAATTGTCTGTCCATTCTGTTAATTTATTCTAAGAACCAACTCTGTTTAGTTGAATCATCCTGTTTTATTTTGTCTTTATTTAGTTATTTTGTATTTAATTTTATTATTTGTTTCTCTCTACTACTTTGGGTTTGGGCTTGTTCCTGTTTTCATCGAGCTTGAGGTGCATCATTAAAATATTGATTTGATCCAATGGGTCGTCTTGTATCCAATTTAAGAAGTACAAGTCATTATGTCAAAAAATGAACTTTACAGCTTTGGCCAGGGTGGGTGGGGGAGAGGCGGCTGGTAAGGGGAAACAAAGGAGGAGGCAACAATACTTGATAAGAAATGTACTCGTTATCTTGCTCATGTAATTATAACCCCTCTGTACAGTATTTTCACAATAAAAATATATTGATTTTAGATTTCCCCAGTTACTCGGTGTATGAACTCAGAATGATAAATTTTCCTCTAAGTACTGCATTTACTGTGTCCCAGAGGAGCTACTATTTTCTGTGTTTATTTTTGTAAAATTTCAGAAACTTTCACATTTACATTATAATTTCTTCAGTTCTCCACTGGTCATTCAACAATTAGTTGTTCAGTCTTCATGATTTTGAGAATTTATTTATTTATTTATTTTGCTTTTGCTGTTGAATTCTAAGTTTATTCTGTTGTGGTCTGGCCAGATATGGAAGTCAATTCATTTTTCTTTCAATTTGGACAGAATCCCTGTTTGACATAGGATATGTTCTCATTTGGAGAATCTTCCATCAGCAGCTGGGAAGAAGTGTATTCTGACACTGAATTTATATTCTGTAGAAGTTAGTTAGGGCTATGTTGTCAATGTAGTTATTTAGGTCTGCAGCTTCTTGCTTTTTCCTGGATGACCAATCCATGGTTGACAATGATATGTTGAGAAGGGTTTTAGGTTAAATAGTATTTGGTCATGAAGTGGGATGCTCCAGAATTCAGGACAATGGTATTTAGACTTGTTATATCCTCCTAATGGAGAGTTGCCTTTATTAATATGTAATGTATCTTCCTACTAATTTTAATTTGAATTCTATTTTATCTTATGTTAGTAATTCTACTTTGGCCTGATTATGGTGTCCATTTGCTTGAAAATTTTACTTCGAGCCTTTCACTTTGAGGTGCATCATTAAAATATTGATTTGATGCAATATGTCGACCTGTATCCCAATTTAAGATGTACAAGTCATTATGACAAAAAAAAATGTACTTTACAACTTTGTCAATAAATTGTCTCTCTTGTAGATACTAGATGGATGGGTCTTGTTTTTTGATACTAGTGTATAATCTATGTCTTCTACTTGGAAAGTTACGTCCATTGATATTGAAAGTTAAGATTGTGAAATATTGGATAAGTACTGCTATGTTATACACCTTGTCATAGGACCTGTGTCTGATCTATTAATATATTTGTCTTGTTCTCTGGTAGGAACCATGTTATATACCCAGTTCCTGGTCTTCTTGATCTTCTCCGTGTATGATATTTTATTAACTTCTACCATGCTGATTCAGTGGAAATAAATAATTTCAAGTTTTCTTTGTCATGAAATATTTTTATATATCCTTCAACTGTAAAGAAGTGTTTGCCCTGGGACCGTATTCACTGTTGGTAGTAGTTGCCTTTAATATTTTTGCATTTATCATCCCAGGCCCCCTTTTTTACCAAATCAACTTAGAACTCTGTAGTTATTCTGATTGTTTATGCTGTATAAATTATCAATCATTAAAACAGCTTTAAGCATCCAGTTCTTTATATCTAATAATCCTCTAATGGAATACAATGTGATGGTGGGTTGCTCTGTTCTGGTACTCTCTGTTTGGTGTTCTAAAGTCATCAGTTCTCTAAATGAGCCTTTCTCTTTGGATGTTTAGAATGTTCTCTGCTGGAATTCTGTAATTTGTTTCCCATTCATTTAGTTTCCTGCTCTTCTACTGCTTGGTAACTATCTGTCCCAAATTTGCTCTTCGAACTGAGTCTTGAGTTCTGGCAAGGACGTATCTTATTTCTTGGATTTGCTGTAAATAAATATCTCCTCTTTCCTATTAGACCTATTCTGTCTTTGATCCCTGATTTTTGGAGACTTTCTACTTTGTTTTAGATTTCACTGTCTTCTAATTTTGTATGTTTAGGGCTTCTGTTTATTAATGAAGATTCGTTTTAGGTCTTGTATGTACTTTCTTTACATGTTTAAGTTTTTGTGAGGGAGGTTCAGGGGGTTAGTTTTTAGCTGTGTCTTCTCATATCTTTCAATTAAGCATCTATTTTTTTCCTTGAAATCCTTTACTTTCTCAGAATGTATTTGTCTTTCTGTTCATAATCAATATGAGTTATTTTGCCAATCTTTATTTGGTCTGATTTTGCTCCCAAATTGCCTTGTAGAGGTTGTTTTTATCTTTTCATGAATCACAATTTTCTACAGTATTTGTAAATTTTTTTTTGAAAAATATCATCCAATTCATTGATTGTCTGTTCTAGTACCTGGTTATTTATTGTGGGTATTATACTGCCTTGACTGCACATTTGGGGACTACTTGGTTTTAATTTGAGGGAATCTATGATCTTAATAATAGGTAACTCTCTAAGTTCTTGGGTGATTTGCCAGTTCTTGGTTTGATTTTCTGTTGTGATTTGTTTTACTGGAATTAGATTTTTGTCTAGACCACTAAGTGTAGGAGGAGAGAAACGGTGTGGAGAGATGCTATGATCTTAATACATGTGGTTCCAGCGACAGTATGGACTATCCAGTGGTATGGTGAATTGTGTCTGTGTCTGGATATGGCTGTCTCTGATGTACACTTCTGTTCTTGTTTTTATCCCATGTAGTTCCATTATTTTCACATTACAGCTGTGCTTTTGAATATGTTGGCCAACACATTCACAGCAGTCATCTTCATGGCTGTGCCACTTTTCATAGATTTTTGTTTTCTTGTGAAGACAGTATAAAATCTTCCTTGGAATTGTATATCTTTATATAATTATAGCAGACTTGGTGTGATGCTCTAGGAGTGGAGTAGCTCATAGGACTCTGAATCTCTTCATTAGAGAAAGCAAGGATACATTTCTGTTGTTATTCTGCCATTGTTTTTTTCTCTTGCTCATATTTATTTTGTATATTCTTATTTTATTATAATTTAGGATTTGTGATTTCTTTTCAGATTGTTTTGGTTTTTCTGTTTGTGTTACTTTGAAATAGTGATTTCAGGGTTGTATGAAGAGAAAAGTAATAATATGAATGCACTATTATAACTTGGAGGAAAAGACTTTAGACTCAATACAACGGATGCCTTACATTTAAATTACTGCTTAAACTTTCTTCTTCAGAAAGTCTGAAGCTTCTGTTTTCATTGAATATTATTGTATGTAAATTAATGTATACAGCCACTGTTGTATAATTACAGAAGTTAGAAAATATTGTAAGTAGAAATCATTGCACAACTAAAAAATATAATTAAAATTACACAAAACTAATAGCCACAGCATTTTGTGTATGAAAATATAGATTAGTTGAAGAATTTCTATTTTGTGATGATTGTTATATTGAAGTATGATGTAGTTTACCTAAGGGTTGAAATATTTTTTGAAAAAGATTATTTCTTAGAGCTATTTTTGCTTCATAATTTTAAGAAGAAAAATGGTCCCAAAGAAATTTTTTTCTTTTAATAAGTTTTTTTCTTTTATTGTAAAAAATAGCGAAAAGAGGGGTTACAATTACATGAGCAAGGTAATGAGGATATTTCTTGTGAAGCATTGTTATAACTCCATTGTTTCTACTTACCATCCCTGCCCTCCCATTTCACCCCTCCCCACTCCCACACTACCTCTGTCAAAGTTGTAAAGTTCATTTTTCAGCATAACGTCTTCTACATCTCATTGTTGCAATGGGTCCACCTGTATCCCTATTTAAACAAGTTGTTTTATCCCATCCCTTTCCCTAGTTATACCAAAAGAACATACACTGAAAACAGAGATGTACCATAGGGGAGGAAAATACAAACATCAAAGAAATCATCTTAGAAATATATTAAAAACAATAGTAAGAAAAAGAAACATTTGAGTCCTTATCTTAGGGTTCATTTTGCATAACATCCACTTATTTAACTGTTTCTGCTTGTCCCAGACATATACTAGTTACTGCAAACAAGGGAAACCATGTGAACTATCTTTCTTTGGGCCTGACTTACTTCACTTAATATATTTTTTTCCAAGCATTTCTATTTCCTGACAACTGGGGCAATGCCATTCTTTCTGATGGAGGCATATAATTCCATTCTATATCTATCTATCTATCTATCTATCTATCTGTCTATCTATCTATCTATCTATCTATCCATCTATCTATCTTACATTATCTTAATCTGTTCATCTACTGAAGGGTATCTGTGTTGGTTCCTATCTTAGCTACAGTAAATAATGCTGCCATAAACATAGTTGTGCTGGTAGCGTTAGTATGGTCTTCTTTGTGATCATTCCGGTAAATGCCAAAAAGTGGGATTGCTGAGTCGTATTGAAGTTCTATGTGGTGACTTTTGAGAAAACTCCTTACTTCATTCCAAAGTGGTTGAACAAGTTTACACTCCCACCAACAATGCAATAGCATTCCTTTCTGTCCAAATCACCTCCAGCATCTGTAGTTATTAGAGTTCTTGATTGTAGCCATTCTAATTGAGATAAGGAGGTATCTCATTGTTGGTTTGATTTGCATTTCTTTTATGGCTAGGGAGGTTGAGCTTTTCATATCTCTATTGACCATCTTTTTATCCTCTTCAGAGAAGTTTTCCGTAAGTTTTAGCCCACTTATTTATTGGGCAGTTGTTTCTTTGAGGATTTGTTATTGGGGGATTCGATTTTTTGAGTTTCAGGTATATTTTACTTATGAGACCCTTGTCAGTTTTATTGCTACTGAAAATCGTCTCCCAATCCATTGTCTTTCTGCTGATTTTGCTAGCTATGTCCTTTCTCATGCAGAAGCTCTGTAATATCATGCAACCCAATTTGTTCAAGCTTTCTTTGATTTGTTGTGTTTCTGAATATCTATTAAGAAAAATTCTGCCTGTGCCAAGTGGACCTTAAGTTTCTCCTATTCCGTACTGTAATATTTTCAGGATGTCTGCTTTGTTTATGAGATCTTTCATCCATTTGGAGTTGATTCTGGTGCAGAGTGAAATATAAAGATCTAGCTGTAGTTTTCTACAGGTGATTAATCAATTTTGCCAGCACCATTTAATGAAGAGGCTGTCTTTCTTCCACTCTATTTTTTAGCTGTCTTAAAGATGATTTATGGATATAGGGTTCATTTCTGGGATTTTAATTCTATTCCATTGGTCAAGAGGTCTGTTTTTATGCCACTCCAACGATGTTTTGATTACTATGGCTTTGTAGCAGTTTAAAATTTGGTATTGATATTCCTCAAGCACTGTTCTTCCTGTTAAGGGTCGTTTTTGATATTTGGGGTCTTTTATTATTCCATATGAATTTTGAATTGCCTCTTCTATTTCCTTGAAGAATGTGGTTGGAATATTTATAGGTATTGCCCTGAATTTTTAGATAGCCTTGGGAAGTATTGGCATTTTCACAATGATCCTTCAAATCTAGGAGCATGGGAAATTTTTCTACTTTCTAAGTTCTGTTTTGATTTTCTTTTTCAGGTTTTAAAGTTTTCATCATTGATTTCCTTCACTTCTTTGGTTAATTCCTAGGTATTTTATTTTTTGTGGGGCTAATAGGAATTGAGTTGCTTTCCTGATTTCAGCCATGCTTTTCTCATTGTTGATACACAGAAAACATAATGAGTTTTGAGGGTCAATTTTATACCCTGCTATTTTGCAAAAGTTTTGAATCAGCTTCGGAGTGGAATCTGTGGGATTCTTTAAATACAAGATCATGTCATCTGCAAAAAGGGAGACTTGTACATCATCTTCCCTAATTGGATCCCTTTAATTTTTCCATATTTTCATTGCTGTAGTAGGCATTCTAATGCTAAATTGAAGAGAAGTGGCGAGAATGGACTTCCTTCTATCATTCCTAAGTTAAGAGGAAATGGCTTTAGTTTTTCTCCACTAAATATAATGCTGGATGAAGCTTGGTCGTATACAGCCTTTATTTATTGAGGAATGTACCCTGGATTCCTAATTTTTCCAGAACTTTCATCATAAAGGTTTGTTACATCTTGTCAAATGCTTTTTCTGCATCTATTGAGATAACCATGAGGTTCTTATCCTTGTTCTTGTTGATGTGATTAATTACATTAATTGATTTGCATATGTTGAACCTGCTTTGCATTCCTGAAATGAATCCTGTTTGATTGTGGTGTATGATTTTTTGGATGAATTGTTGAAGGCTATTGGCCAAAATTTTGCTGAGAAGTTTTGCATCAATGTTCATCCAAGCAATCTGTCCATAGTTCTCTTTCTTTGATGAGTCCCTGCCTGGTTTTGGGATAAAGGTTATGATGGCTTCATAGAATGAGTTCAGTTGTCAAATTTCTCTTTCAATTTCATTGAAGAGTTCGAGCAGTATTGGTGTGAGGTCTACTTTGAAGGCCTTGTAGAATTCCGCTGTAAATCCATCTGGTCCTGGGCTTTTGTTAGATGGGATGTCTCTTATTGTTCTTTCTATTTCAGTGGTTGATATGGCCCTGGTAAGATGGTTTAACTAGTCTGGGTTTAGTTTCAATATGTCAGTATTTACTAGGAAAAGGTCCATTTCTGTCAAGGTCTCAAACCTTGGTTGTTTCTGTGGTGATGTTTCCATTCTCATTTTTTTAGTTTATTTATTGGGTTTTGGTCTCTTCTTTTTCTGATAAGATTTGCTAAGGGTCTGTCAATTTTGTTATTTTTTTTGAAGAACCAACTGTTTAGTTTGATCATTCCTTCTATAGTTTTTATGGATTCTACTTTGTTCAATTATGATTTAATTTTAATTATTTCTTTCTGTCTATTGGATTTGAGTTTATCTTGCTGCTCTTTTTCATGGAGGTTCAATAGTCTAATTAATTTGTTGGTTTCAGAACCTTCCAATTAGTTGATGTAGGAATTCAGAGCTATCCAGTTGCCTGTGAGTACTGACTTTGCTGTGTCCTAGAGGAGCTGGTAATTTGTGTGTTCATTTCTTTGAATATCATGAACATTTGAATTTCCTTCTAATCTCTTCCATAACTGACTGGTGATACAACAGTGTGTAGTTTCTGCTATATCATCCACCTTTTGGGGGGGTGCAGCAACTGGGTTCTTCCTGTGGTTCTTGGATTCTCAGTTTAGGTGTAGTTTCTTAGTGTTTATCGTGGTCTTGGTTTTCTATGCGTAGGACATTTTTAAGTATCTTTTGTAAGTCTGGTTAGGTGGAGCTATAAGTTTTCCTTTGTTATGGAAGGCTTTTATATTTGACCTTTGGTTATGAAGGAGAGTTTAGCTGGGTACAGTATATTTGGTTGATAGTTGTCTTGAGGACATGGCATATATCATTGCAGGTTCTTCTTGCTTTAATTGTCTCTGTTGAGAAATCTGAGATGATTCTAATTAGTTTCCCTTTATAGGTGATTGATCTCTTCTCCTTGACAGCTTTAAAGATCTTTTACTTGGTCTGAATTGATCCTGTGAAGATGATAATGTGATGGTAGGATGTCCTGTTTGGGGTTCTAAAAGCTTCTTGAATCTGAGTAGGCCTATCTTTTTGCATGTTTGGGAAGTTATCTGCTAGGATACCATTAAAATTTTTTTCTAGACCATTAACTTCTGTCTCTAGGTGCTCCTGTACATCTATTAACCTCAGATTAGGCCTTGTGATGGTGTCTTCCTAATGTTGACTAGATTTCTCATATTTCTTGGATTTGTCTTGGATAGTTATATATTCTTTCTCTATAGTATCTAGTCTGTCTTCAATCCCTGAGATTCGATCTTACACATGGTGTAATCTACTGTCAAGTCTTTATACTTTTTAAAAAAATATTTATTTTCCTTCTAATTGGTCTGCTTTGGTGGCAAAAAATCTTCGTTGGAACTTTGTTTTAGATCTTGTCTGAACTTCTTTACTTCCTTAATTTGTTGGTCAGTGTTTATTCTCGGATCATTTAAATGATTGGTGATGGTTTCCTTGGATTCCCATTCCTTCTGTCAAGATCCATCAACATTCCTTTTGTGGTCTCCCTGAATTTTTTCATCAATCTGTTTATGGATTCCATGGATGCCTCTCGATCATTGTATATTCTCATCACACCCATGAAATTACTGTATTATTCTTTGATTAGGTTCCTAATTTTCACACAATTTTTATAGTTCTCTTTGAATGTTCTCAGCCTGCTCATGCAAGTTCTGTGTTTCTCTTTGACTGTTCTCAGCCTACTCATGAAATTCCTTTATTTCTCTTTGAGTGTTCTCAACCTGCTCATGAAATTGCTGTATTAACCTTTGAGTAGCATCATCACAATCACAATATTCCTGTATCAGTTTTTGAGTAGCTTCCTCACGCTTATGATATTCCTGTATAAACTTTTGGTTTGCCTTCTCTTGATCCCTATCATGCTCACCCTGAGTCCTTTGCAGTTTTTCAATCTTTTTTTTTTGATCATGTTTTTCAGTCGTATTTGTAGAGCTTTTTGGGAACTCTCCTCTTGATTATTCACTAACTGTACTGTCACATGACTATCATGAGTTGGAGTTCAGATACTCGGACTTGCCTTTTTTGTGTGTTTTTTGGCTTGTTCTGCCCATTTCGTATGAAAATAACAGAAATTTTGTGCTAGAACACTATTTTAAGGCAAGCATCTACCAAAGTCCTGTAGTTGCCCAGTCAAAATGGCTGCAGATACAATCTATGGATTAGTGGGCTAAGAACAGCAAAGTAGGAATTGGCAAACCAGAAATTATTAGATTTAGGGAGAAATGTGGGGAAAAATACGATTAGAGCTATGTGGAGGGCTTAAAGAATAGTGAATTTAACCAAGACCTAATCTCAGAGAGGGAAATGGATTGGACAAAATGATAGGAGAGACATAAAAAAAAAAAGAATGGAAACGTAAAAATTTAAATTTAAAAAGTGAAGTACTAAACATTATGTATGTTTAAAGAAATGATATTGAGAGACGAAAATATAGGATTAGAGCAGGGGGGATAGCAAGGAGACATGAAAAACTAAATAATAGAAAATTTTAAAATTAGTTACTTTAAAATTGTATAAGTATAAAGAGATAATACTGCTATTAAAGAAGTTAAGCCTAAGAGGTTGTAAAATGAGTAATAAATTTCTGGGTTAAGTATGTACACAATGGGGGATAAGATCTAATAATCGATGATGGGTGTATATCTGGGGATGAGCAGAGCAGAATTTATGTCATGCAAAAAGAAAGAAAAAATTAAAAAACAAAAAGACCAAAAGGTTAAAAGAGATTTAAAAAATAAACACACACACATACATGTACACCTAAAATAAAAATTATGACAGAAAAAAATAGAAACCATTAAAAAATAAAAATGAAAATAAATGAAAAAAGAGATCTTCCTGGGGGGTGGGGGAGCATATGGTGCTCATGAGAAGATCCTATATCTCCCCTCTGTCCATAACTAGGCTCTTGGTAGAGTCTCTGGACTTCTTGTGGTGTTTGGTTTTCCTGTGGCTTGATTGGTTTCTTAAGTCAGTTTGTTTGAGCAGGCAGAAAAATGCTCTGCTTTACCCAAGATTTTATGATTCTACTCCCGGGCTAGTTCAGTGAGTATCACAAAAGAGCGAGATGGCTGCTTCCTCTAGTTTGGAGTTGATGTGATGAGGCTAGGTTCTGGGAAGAATTGCGGCCTTTCAGCAAACAGTAGCTTTTCCCTGTGAAGCTAGCTCAGGACAAACTCACACAGCTGAGCCTGGAGCCATTCTCAGAGTTTATGTTTACTGAATTTCAATCATTTGTCTAGGCTTCTGTAGGGAGGGGCAGCCACTGGATGTTAACCCAGTGAAGAAAGTCACTCCTGGGGGGAAAGGTTTCCTCTGCTGGGTGGGTTGATTTTACCCTTTGTGGCACTGAATCTGGTATGGCAGGTCAGGCTCCTGAGACTTGCTAAATGAGTTGCTAAATGAGGCCTCAGTTGGAGCTAGCTGCTCATCTGGGCCTTTGTCACTATCAAATATGGAGATCACTGATGGTGGGAGAGGGGAAGCCTTCCCTCCTTGGCTTCCTGAGAAGGAGTAGGGATATCAGTGTTCTACTCATGTCAGTCTTGGTTCCTAGGCCATGTCTGGTCTGTGATCTGCAGGATGAAGATATCTACTCCTTGTCCATTCATGCTGGTGTTGAGTAGAATCTGCTCACCTGCTGCTTCTGACACCTTTGTCCCTGACTCTCTCTATAGGTATGGCAGCTGCGACCTCTTCCGCTTCCACCACAACTACTGCAGCTGTGGCTACTAGCAAGTGCTCAGATCTGTCTGCTTGCCTGGATTTTCCCTCCTTGGCCAAACTCTCTGTACTGTGATGGCACACTTGGTGTGATTCTTTAGCCTATTACTGTTCACTGGAACACTAAAACTGCTTTCTATGTGAGAGCTTGTTTAGCCTCCAGCTACTCCTCCGCTTTCTTTCTCTGAATTAGGGCCTTGTTTTTTGTATAAATCAAAACAAATTTCTTTCAACCATGATGAACCACAATGAATTTAAACAGGATGCAAAAAGGCACATTTTATCAATTATGTAGAAAACAGACATAATAAGGGCAATTTTTTTAGAAAAGAAGCTAATTTAACTATACTATAAGGATTAAATTATAGAATTAGCAGATATTTTTTAATTAGTTTGACACAGGGATTGAGATAAGAAAAACTGTTTTGCAATAGCTTTGGTAAGAACTGATGAAACATTTACAAGGAACACAGATATGCCTCCAAGAAATTTGTAGATACATGTGTGAAAATATGGGGAAAAATCTAAGTTCAGAAGAATGGAACAAACAAACTAAACTAAAATTCATCCTTTCTGATATGCAATCTTGAGATGCAGGAGGTTATAATGGAAAATAAGACTACACATGAGTGAAAGCAGCTAGGAAGGAAATGGAGGTAGTAGACTTCAAATGGAAATGATGACCACAGTAGATGGAGTAAAAACAGAAGAGTATGATTCATGAAGACTGGAGAGAAATTAAAATTAGAAAAATAGTCCTAAGTAACAACATACATTTTCTGGAAGAAATCTCTATCTGAACTCTTTATATCCTATCTTTTTAATACACATTCAATAGAGATACATTGTTTTTGTCTTTCCTCCCTTTCTCCCTTCCTTCCTTCCTTCCTTCCTTCCTTCTCCTGTACGTCTTTGTTTTTTGTCTTTCTCTCTTCTCTCTTTCTCTCTCTCTTTCTCTCTCTCTTCTTTCTCTCTTTCTTTCTTTCTTTCTTTCTTTCTTTCTTTCTTTCTTTCTTTCTTTCTTCCTTTCTTCTCTCTCTCTCTTCCTTCCTTCCCTCCTTCCTTCCTTCCTTCTTTCCATCCTTCCTTTCTTTGGTTGGGTCTAAGGAGAATATGGTTGAGGGCCTGATCTAAGACATACGATAGTGCTTGCTAGACAAGTTATTTTTGTTGGCTCATTCTACCAGTGTTAAAATACATAATGTTTTATATTTCTTACATTATCTTATTTCTTTCCAATAATAGCATAACTCAGATAATATTTAAAATAAACCCATGATTTTGATATTTTACACAATACGTTTACCATGCCTTGACATATCCCATTCAGTGTGAAGGAAAAGTAAGAAATAAGTGACTTGCCTTTCTGGCATCTCACAACTTTCCCATATGCATCTCTACTACCCAGAAGATGCTATTAAGCACTAAACTCCAATGATTGGGTTGTTTGAGGCCAGACCACTTGGAACATAAGTTTGAGTTAGCCAGTGTTGATTTCCAAAACAAGAAATCCCAGCTAGTGATTGATTTCCCTCATCTTCAGGTAGACTAGGCTTTCCAATTTTGCATATGCTGAATCACAATTTAGACTGAATGCCTAATCCTTCTTAGGAACTTTTACAAAGTGAGAAAACAGAGAAGCCATATTTTGAGAGGTTGAATTTTAATCTTTATTAAAAGACCAGTGACTGAATTGTTGACTACTGTCTCAAAGACTAGCAGCCAGCAAATATACTTATGACTGTTAGAAAACTGAACCTTGAAGCCTGGAGAGAAACAAAAGAAGAAACACAATACCGTCAACTCAATTCAGTTCCGAATGAGAGCTGAAGTGGGACTCCAGGGTGACAAGAGAATGAAAGGATCCAGGAACTAGGACACAGGACACAAATACAGAGGCACGTGGCATGGCATAATGGGACCTGAGCAGGTCCAGTTCAAGGAGCAGAGTCACAGGAAACACTCAGTCCCAGGGACTAGACTGACAGGTTTAATAACCTATCATCCAGGTCTCAGCCTCTGCGTCCAGGAATTCAAGGTTGTTCATCATCTGGGTGGCAGGGGCTTCACCTTCCTCCACTATGAAGACAAGATGGCAGACTCTATCCACCCTGTGGACAAGATGCCCCTGACCAGACCAGCTCGCTCCAATTCAGAATGAGAATAAATTTGAATTTTTATCCTCAATTATGCTACTTGTGAAAATATTTAGAAGGCTTTTGGGGAAAGTAACTTTATACGGGAAAAAAGTCATATTTGTCGTACCTTTTCTGTGTTTATGAGTAATGTTTAAGTATGTCAATGTATCACATACCAGCCCTTAGTTAGTAATAAAACATTGATGATATCCTCACTGCATTATAGTACTGGCACTCTCATTTATCATCTTCCATATTATTTTTTAAAAGTTTGATGGCCATGGAAAATGTCTTTAAAATGTACAGTTACATAATATATATTTCCAAAATGCATTTAAAAATTATAAAATTATTTGTGGCAAAACAGAATACTTTAATTGAAGCCTGAATATAATTACTTTGTTAAAAAGAAACATCTTATGTTGATTTACAGCAGGGATTCTGAAATTAACTCTTCAAAATTCTGAACCCTACCACTTACTAGCTTGTGTAAATTAGTCAACATTTCTCAATTTCATTTTATGTATTCTCCAAAATGGTGCTCATATCTTTACCCGTGCATAGCAGATTTGTTATAGAATTTGAAAGGCTTGGAATTCCAACAGCAATATTCTGTTTGCTTTTTAAATCTGTCAGAATGAAAACAGATTATTATCTTTCATTAGTAATCATAAATTTGAATTAAACTAATTTCTAATTTTCCCCAAATTAGTAGACTCTTTCTACCACTCATTCTCAACTCTTTCTCACTATTGTCTTTTTTCCTTCGATCATCTCCCTTTTCTCTCTGTCTCTGTTTTTATCCATACCATTTGGATTCATAACAGAGATTCAAAACAATAGCCAATTTAGGAATTTCTTATTAATTGTAAAATCTCTGAAAGCACAGAATAATTTTAGATTACATTTTATTTCTAGGAACACTGAAATTCTGGTATAACGTGGATCTATAATAAAGATTTACATTGATATAAATAATATTCTCTCATATTTAAAATATGTACATTCTTTTTTTATTACATCTTTATATTTCATAAAATACCCATTCTGAATTTTTCTTTTTTTGTGTGTTGTTGCTTGAATGTAAAGAGATATCTTTAGCTCATTGAGTGATTTTTTTTATAAACATGAATGGAAATATAAAATTTGCAATCTTGATCCAAGTTTTTTTTCTCAGTTCCCTGGAAACTCACATGGACAAGATCAAGGAGAAAAAATTCTGGGAACATAAAAGCTAATATCAGGACAGCATTTTAATAAATAAGGGAAAAGAGGAGGAACCAAAAAAGAATATTGAGTCAGGCAGTAGAAGATGTAGAATGAAGAAGTATTATGGAGGGAAGATTCACTGCATTTCAGAAGTGATAAACTCATACTAGGGAAGATAAATCCCCTTGTTGAATGCTTGATGGTAAAGGAGAAATGTTTGATGGAGATTTATAAGGTTTTATGAAACATAGCCCTTTCATCATTATGCAAGCAATAGAATTATTAATTGCTTAAAAAAAGAAGCCATCCCTTTCCACCCCTAATTCTTACTCTTGCCCACACCTCCCAGCCTCAAAGAAACTTGATTTTAGATATATTCGAAGTTATATTCTTGGCCCTCTCATGATTGCTAGTTAATTAGCTTTTCCTGTCTCAGTTTACTGTTCTTTGAAATAAAGGAACATTTGTGGATCCAGAGAACAGTTGGGAGCGTAAGCTCGTGCTTGAAAACATTTAGCAGAAAATGCAGAATCTATTCAAATACCTTTCAAATTTGTCTCCCCTCAAAATGTTTGCAATTCGATGTTCTATGTGGATTTCTGGTACTTGACAAGGGAATTATCTTTGTTCCTAATTTCAGAATTGGTGAAATAGTATTGTCAGTACCACTATCAAAGAGTATTTTCTGATAGAAGCATTGCTTGATTTTTTTATAAATATGCTTCTATTGTATGGATTGTAGATGGTCTGCAAAAGTGTCAGACAATTTTCCTGTATCTGTCACCTGAATGCTAGGATGGTAGAAATGTGACACCATACTTTCTTAAGTTAATTGTCATGATGATACTGTTGGACATTGCATACGTGTGTCAAGGTATTAGGTGGATTTTTGAAGGTATACCTCTCAAATTACACTAATGTAGGAAATTTTGGTGGCAGTTGAAGGGAAGAAAAGAATTTTTTTGTGAGAACCTAGTTTTACCATTCATTTGATAGGAGAAGCTTAAAACAGTCCTCAATAAACCTAATTTTAATTTTCTATAAACGGTGAATAAAATAACCTTTTTGAATACCTTAAAAAAGAGGATTTGAGATATTCAGTGTAGAGACTGGTGTGTAGTAGTTGTTCAATAAATAAGTTTCTTCCTTCCCATTCCCATTATTAAAAATTACATATTCTGCTTTATTTCTAGTTGATCTGTAATTTGCCTTAAAGAACAAACCTAAACAGAAAGAAAAGGGTGATTTTATTCATATGTTTACAAGTGCTTCCTAAGGAATGTGAAATCTGTTACATTTCAAGTAAACAATTTCATTGTGATATGAGCCTCATGCAAAAGATCTATAATTGGTTTTATTTAAAACATTAAACTATAAAGACTCACTTAAGTCCAAACTATTGAGCTAAAATAAACTTGTGGTTAGAAACAGTCACATAAATCCCCTTTGGACATCTATTAGTGCACAAATTGTTTTTATAAAGCACTGCAAAACAAACATGTTGATTAGCTAAAAAGTTGTAGTCATGCTTAACAAAATGTTAATCTTTTATATAAGCAAACTTAGCTACATACACTATTCTGTCAAATAGAATCTTTACCCCTTAAAATTCTTGTAATTATTTTGAAACTCTGATTATCAGTAAAGCTAAAAATTTATATAAGGTTTCTTTTCCTGTGCCCAAATTGGAAACACATTTATTTTCTCATTAGAAATTGAACTTTTTGTATGTTTGTTTCAGTGGATAGTTAGATTATTAACAGTTGAGAACAAAAATTCACAGAATCAGATTAGAAAAGAGAAGCCTAAATCAATGCATGTGTAAAGCATAAAAATATACGAAGATCACAGTAAAGGATAGCAGGATGACCTCAGGCTTATGGTGAGGGTAGAACAGTGAGGTTTCTGTTGACAAGCCAGTTTTGGAATTGTCACTCTTCTAAACTAGAGTTAGTGTTTCAATAGAACTACTGATGTGAAATTCAATAATACTCTGGTCAGGAAGATCCTATTTGTAAAGTGAAATCAGAAAGAATACATGGTGAAGAGATTCTACAAATGCATGCAAGTGTATAATGACAAAATTCTCATCATTTTTCTCAATTCTTTTTAAACAGCAGCCTATTTTTGTCAATTTCATTTAGCATTGTTACTTGTAGCCAAATTAGGCACAGGTTGTTACACACAAACATACAAATTTTATATTGGTGTGCAGTAGTAAGTATTGTGTTATGGTCTTGTCCTAGTGCAAAAACCATAAAATAGGGGAGAAGGAAAGAAGGAGAATGTTATGAATAAAAAAAAGATGTAAACAGGTATAAGATCATTCTCTTAATATACTTATTAATGAAACTTCAGCAGCATTCTATTCATCAGGCATTGTAGACAAAAGAATGAATTAGAAGCCCCACATGTAGAATAAGATTTTTGATGAAGGTCAAAAGGATATAAACAAGTTAACAATACAGTCAGAATAATCATTAGCAGATTATTTTCTGATCGTGGGGCTTGCACACCGGGCTTGGGCTCTGTCCTTGGGCTCTTCAGCTCAAGGCAAGCTCTCCACCTCTTGAACCACATAGCCACTGCCTATTTTCTAGTTGTTTATTGGAGATAAGAGTCTCAGGGAGTTTCCTGCACAGGCTGGCTTTGAACTTCAATTCTCATATCTCAGCCCCCTGAGTACCTAGGATTACAGGCGTGAGTTACCACTAGCAGACCATTTTTTAGCAATGAGAATCTCTGTTCTGGGCTGTGCTGTTCGGGAAGGATTCATGAATAGTTGCTGTTCTTCAAGATAAATGTGTGTGTGTGAGTTTGTATAATATCAAAATGGAAAAGGGATACAAAAGAGAAAGAATTTCATTAAAGTTATTGTAAAATTCAGCATCAATATAAGGGGATGGACAAGATACGGAAGGTACATATATATATATAATTATATATATGTGTGTGTGTGTGTGTGTGTGTGTGTGTGTGTGTGTGTAGATATATATATATATATATATATATATATATATATATATATATATATAGCTTACCATCTAACACAAAATTATTATCTACATAACACAACTAGAATAGATGGAAATCTGCAATACCAAAGATTCTATTTCCACTTGTTGGAACCAATGTATGTAGTGTCAGAAATCTTGCTATTTCTTACTCCCTGCTAAAAAAAAGTAATGATAACTTGCTATCTCTAATGAAATACAAAAATATCAGACAAAGGAAAATGAAGTAAATGTACATGCATATATACATTTATGATGATCAGTGTAAGTGAAAATTATGGCTTATTTTGAAATGAATTCCATAAGCAAAAAATGGAAATTTAGATTTTAAAGGATACTTACGTATTGAACAAACTTTGGAGAATCTTTGTCATTATTTCTAGAAAACATACTGGAAACAAAAATCTTAAAATTTTTCCCTGAGGTAAAAATGATAAATGTGGAAACAATTACTTTAACTCAGTCTTCAAGAATTAACTCCCACCCTGTGCCATACCCTTTTATTGTCTTTCCTTTTCCCTGTAGGAGGTACAATATTAAGTCCAGAGATATAGATGATAAATCTCCATTTATTTTTCAAAATTTCTATATTTTACAGGTAATCGGAGAATAACACATTGGAACTTGATCTATATTACTTGTAATGTTGTCATGCAGAATTTTCCATTTTCACTCTGACAAGTGGTCCCATATTCTGAAGATTTTTAGTTGTGAATCATTTCAGAGACTTCTGCCCTGCTTCAAGACAAAGATGTGCTGGTTTCATTTTGTTCCATCCCAAAATGTAAAAAAAAAAAAAAAAAAAAAAGTAGAGAATTTCAACCTGTATAAAAAGTATACAAAGTTAAAAATACAACTCATATACAAATGTCAGAAAGACAATGCTTCAGTTTACAATTTCATGCCGTTGTGGAACAGGGTATGGTTTCCACTTATTCAGGTGAGTTAGAGGCTACATTATTTTCATTTGCCCTTTTATTTCTGTTTCCACGAATATAGTTTGTTCTCAATGTGAAGATGTGTATATAATAATAAAAGTAAGGGAAGGTTGGGAAGGTGACTCAGTGTTATGGGGCTTGCCTTGAATTTATGAGACGCTGGGTTTGATTCCTCAGCACCACATAAGCAAAACAGTTGGGAAGTGGCACTGTTGCTCAAATGGTAGAGCATTAGCCTTGAGCGGAAGAGCTGAGGGACAGTGCCCAGGCCCAGAATTTAGGCCCCATGACTGAAAAAATAGAATTGAATTTAGATCATCTGTTTTCTAATGAAAGTCAAGCTCTTATAACTTTGGGAGAGTTCAATAACAGATTTTTTTTTTTTTGCTAAGCAGTTATTCTACCACATGAGTCACACCACCAAGCTAATTATTATTCATTAAAACATATTCTAATTGTCTAGTACAAGACAGACAGAGATGTGTATGCATCACAGGAAAATATAAATATTGTACCTGATTGGCATAAAAATATTCTCTCAATTGTGAATAAGTTAAGGACTTGGATAGAGGGAAATTGTCTATCTGTGGAGGAGGTAGTAAAGCATGGGCTTAGATGTGAAAAGCCACAAGATATGTGATATATTCTAGGCTGATCCAAGTGGAAATTAAAGGACTCCGAGGTCAACACAAACCTGAATTTGTTGAGCTGTTGAAAATGCATAGTGGCACTGTTCACCTGAAATAGCCTCTGATCTAATTTGATGTCTGCAATGTAAGCCCAACGCTATCCAGATTTTTTAAGTCAGTGCTAGAATGAGCAATGGCTGTCTGCATGGAAGGGTAAGATGTACAGAACTTAGGAGTACGGGGAAACTTTTGGAAATATAGTGGAATCCTGCATTAATCTAGGTGCAAAATGGGATGATTCTGTCCCTGCCTCCCAATGCGACATTTGATAATACCTAGAGGGATTGTGTGTGTGTGTGTGTGTGTGTGTGTGTGTGTGTATGTGTGTGTGTGTGTTTCCCTGAAACAGTGCCATATAGAATGATTACTGCATGCTGAGCCAGAATAGTGGAGGTGGGAGTGGGGCATGGGAATGCAGGAAAAGGGAACCAAGTAGGGAAGTGGGTGACAGGATGGTGGAGAGAAACATAGGTTTTAGAGTAAACAAGCAGCACATTCAATGGCAGAGTGTTGTAACAAATCAGCAGTCAGAACTCGGGTTCTAATGGTCCTGAGTCAAGAAGGAGGGGGGAAGCTAAGAGCCACCAATCAGGTGCTACTTCATTCTAAAGACCATGGACTATGAGAATTAGAAAGGTACTAAGCTGCAATGTGAAAAACTATTTTAAAAAACTAAACTAAAAATACCAGTGGGATTTGGGGCAAGGATGTTAAATAAGATTGAAGCTTGATGGGAGCTTGGTCCACAGGTAACAGAATGCCTTTGGAGGAAACACTAGGCTGCAGACACACATCAGCTGACTTGCTCAGGTAAGAGGTACTCTGAACTTTAGTTTATAGTCTCACTGTCCAGTCAATTTCTATGTTGGTGGACAAATGCCTAAGAGCTCAGATTATGATAAAATTTCAAAACACGGGTTTTGCTAAGGTAAGAAAAATAAAATATATAAAAGAAAAGGAGTGAAAAGAGGACAAAGAAAAGAAAGGAGGATAGAAGCAATTTTGAATGGAAAGATAAGCACTTGAGATAATACATAATATAAGCGACGAGTAGCCAAAAAAAGGCAGGGTGGGAGAATCAGTCAGGAAGGCAGGAAGGAAAGTAACAGTAAGATGAAATTCTGATACTGATTTTGTCACTCATTGTTACTAATAAATTTGAGAACGTGGCAGAAAATGGACCTTCTACTAGCAAATATTAACATGCCGAAACTAAACCAAGATGAGTTAAACCAGCTTAATAGTGCCATATAAAGCATTGAAATAGAAACAGTAATAAAAGACTTCCCATCTAAGAAAAGCTAGGACCAGTTGGCTTTACAGCGGAATTCTACAAGGTCTTCAAAGCAGAGCTCACACCAATTCTCCTCCAACTATCCAATGAAATTGAAAGTTCACTACCGAACACATTTTATGAAGCCATCATAACCCTTATCCCAAAACCAGGAAGGGACTCATCAAAGAAAGAGAACTATAGAATCATTTCTTTGATGAAAATTCATGCAAAACTTCTCAACAAAATTTTGGCCAATTGATATCAACAATTCATTGAAAAAATCATATACTACGATCAAACAGAATACATTTCAGGAATGCAAACCTGGTTCAATATACACAAACTAATTAATATAATTCATCACATCAAGAGCAACAAGGAAAAGAACCACATGGTTATCTTAATAGATGCAGAAAAAGCATTGGACAAGATCCAACATCCCTTTATGATGAAGGTTCTGGAAAAATTAGGAATCCATGGACATTCCTCAATACAATAAAGGCTATATATGACAAACCTACAGCCAGCATTATACTTAATGGTGAAAAACTAAAGCCATTTCCTCGTAAATCATGAATGAGACAAGGATGTCCACTGCCTCCACTTCTGTTCAATCTATTTATTAGAATGCATAGCGACAGCAATAAGACAAGATACAAACATAAATGTGATCCAAATAGAGAAAGAAGTAAAACACTCACTCTCTGCAGATTACATGATCTTATATTTAAAGAATGCCACAGATGAGACTCACAAATTACACAAGCTGATTCAAAACTTTGGCAAAATAGCAGGTATAAAATTAACCCTCAAAAATCAATAGCTTTTCTGTATGCCAACAATGAGTATAGGGTGGCTGAAATTAGGAAAGCAACTCCATTCGTAATAGCCCCACAAAAATTAAAATACCTAGGAATTAACTTAACCAAAGAAGTGAAGGACCTCTATGATGAGAACTTTGAAAACCTGAAAAAGTAAATCAAAACAGAACTTAGAAAGTGGCAAAAACTCCCATTTTCCTGATTGGAAAGATCAACATCGTGAAAATGGCAATACTTCCCAAGCCTATCTACAAATCCAATGTGATACATATCAATATTCCAACCTCATTCTTCAAGGAAATAGAAGAGGCAATCCAAAAATTCATATGGAACAATAAAAGACCCCGAATAGCGAAAATGATCCAAAACAGAAAGAACAGTGCTGGAGGAATAGCAATACCAAATTTCAAACTCTACTATACACCCATACTAATCAAAACTTCTTGGTACTGGCACAAGAACAGACCTCAGGACCAATGGAATAGAATTGAAAACCCAGAAATGAACTTAAAGACCTTTAGCCATCTAATCTTCGATTAGGGAACTGAAAAAATAGAATTGAAGAAAGACAGCCTCTTCAGTAAATGGTGCTGGCAATATTGGTTAACTACTTCTAGAAAACTAAAGCTGGATCCTTACATACCACCCTACACCAGAATCAAATCCAAAGGGATGAGAAAGACCTCAGAGTCAAAGCAGACACTGTGAAACGTTACAGGATGGAATAGGAGAAAACCGAGGTCTCCTTGTCACAGGCCAAATTTTCTTAATGGAGACCCAGAAACACAACAAGTCAAAGAAAGTTTGGACAAATGGGATTGCATAAAATTGCAGAGGTGCTGCATGGCAAAGGACATAGCTAGCAAGATCAATAGAAAGGCCATAGATTGGGAAAAGATCTTCACTAGCCATACAACAGGCAAGGTCTCATATCTAAAATATACCTGGAACTCAAAAAACTAAATCCCTCAACAACAAATCTTCAAAGAAACAACTGCCCAATAAATAAGTGGGCTAAAGACTTAAAGAGAAACTTCTCTGAAGAGGAAAGAAGGATCTCCAATAGACACATGAAGAAATGTTCAACCTCTCTAGCCATAAAAGAAATTCAAATCAAAACAAACTTGAGATACCACCTCACTCCAGTTAGAATGGCTATAATCAAGAATTCTAATAATAACAGATGCTGGAGGGGATGTGGACAGAAGGGAAACTTATTGCATTGTTGGTGGAAGTGTAAACTTGTTCAATCACTTTGGAAACTAGTTTGGAGGTTCCTCAAAAGACTCCACATAGAGCTCCCCTATAACCCAGCAATCCCACTTTTGAGAATTTACTCAAATGATCACAAACAAGACCACACTAAAGCTACCAGCATGACTATGTTTATTGAAGCATTATTTACCATAGCTAAGATATGGAACCAACCCAGATGCCCCTCAGTACATGAATGGATCAAGAAAATGTGGTGTATATTCACAATGGAATTTTATGCCTCCATCAGAAAACATGACATTGCCCCATTTGTTAGGAAAAGGAAAGTCATGGAATAAAATCATATTAAGGGAAGTAAGCCAGGCCCTAAGAAACATAGGTCCCATGGTTTCCCCTATTTGGAATAACTAGTATAAGTTCCCGAATACCAAAAACGATCCTTAACAGAAATCAGTGAGATTTTTATTTTGAATTAACATCAAAAAATTAGAAGATAAACTTTGATTCAAGTGGTAGAGAACTAGCCTTGAGCAGAAAAAAGTCACAGATTGTGCTTAAGCCCATAATTCCACCCTCAGGAACAGCAAGCACACACACACACACACACACACACACTCACACACACAAATACACTTTCAAAATAGTGTACACATTAGCCCAAATGCTATCTCATCCTAGGTAAATCATGTCTGCATCGTCACATTAATTATTTTTGCTCCACTTAGTAGAAATCAAGTCTAAATATTTCCTCAGCGTTCGTCCTATGTAGAGGGAAAACTATTCATTTTTTTTAAAGAAATGAATGGAATCAGGTCATGATTTTTTATTTTTTTGTCAGTTAATGGGCTTGAACTCTCCTCCTGACAGCTGTATCTCAGCTCTTCAGCTCCAGGCATGCTCTCTACCAATTGAGCTACAGCGCCAATTCCGATTTTTCTGGTGGTTTATTGGATTTGTGTCACGTACTTTCCTTCCAGGGCTAGCTTTGAACTGCCACCCTCAGAGCTAAGCCTCCTGACTAGCAAGGATTACAGTTGTGAGCCAGGTCATGACCAGCATCCGGCCACATCATGAAATATTTTTTGTTTAGCGTGCTTCATTGTGGACGTGAATAGGCAGTGGTGAGCAAAGACCATGCTGCAATGTTTAGAGGTTAGAAAAGTGATAGTTGTGAAAAGGAAATAATATGATTTTTCATTGCTTCTTTATTATTTTGTTTTCTGAGCATATGGAGAGAAACTAGACATAAAAACAATGCCAATCATTTTTACTATGAGATTTGTGGCCATTGCAGATTGCTAAAAGACGTGTGTGTGTGTGTGTGTGTGTGTGTGTGTGTGTGTGTGTGTGTGTGTGTGTGTGTTTGTGTGTGTAATTTATTTTTGTATCACGCCTTAGGGAGCGTCAAGTCAGGGTCATTGTCCCTGAACTTTCCATTTTTCTTTCTTTTTTCTTTTTTTTTCTTTTTTAAAGCTAGCTATCGAATATAGCCACAGCTCCACTTCAGCATTTTGCTGTTTAATTAGACATTAGAATCTCACAGATTTTATTGTGCATGCTAAGTCTGAACCATCATTCTTAGATCTTAACCACCTCCATAGCTAGAATTACAAGCATAAGCCACTAATGACAGGAAATTACTTTTAATTTTATCATCAAAGGATAGCTTCTATATAGATTTTGTCTATAGGAAGAGCCTTACATGTTCCTTGCCACACTCTGATAACCAATCTGTTTATTAAGAATTACTACTTGCAATATGGCCCTCAAAATAGAAAATGGACAAAGTTGGCAAAACACTAAGTAAGTGTCTGGTATAAATTTATTAATCTACAGTCCTCTGTCATGACCCCAGAGTAGTGAGGATTCAGATATCAGCCTCAAGGAAATTGGGTTTTATGACTGTTGGTACTCTCAAACCTAATTACAATTAAACATGTAAAAGTCATTATCTCTGGCTTTAAAAATTTAAGTAAACATTAAAGAATATATATATATGTTAACACTGAATGTTTGAAATGATAGTTGATACTTATTGTAATACAATCACTCAAACTTGGTTATATCATGCAAAATATATCACAGAAGCGTTTTTAAATGTTAAGAAAAAATGGAATGTTTCCCCATGAATTTCCAAAATATTTCCCAACTCTGCTGGCTCACATTCTTTCTTTGCTTGTGAAACATAGATCTCATTTAGTATTGTTTCTTAAATATTAAATGGATGAAATACTTTATAGAAGGCATAATGCTTTGTCATACTCACTAGAAAGAATTTCTCAATGCAGTTCTCATAAATTCTAAGAGCAGAGATTTCAAAAGAGTCTTGAAGGGTCAACTGTATGAACATTCACTTTCTTCAGTAAAATATAAAAACCAAGTGACCTTTGCTACTCTACTCAACCTAAAAAAGGGAAATGATACTATCTTCACTACTACTGTTATTCTTTAAATCATTTTTCTCAAATTTAGACTATTTTCTCAAATTCATAGTATTTCTTGGAATTATCAGTGATTTTTAAAATTATCCTGTAAACCAAGTAGATTCTTTCAATATAATATACATTCCATGCTTTGACCCTTCTTGGATATTAGACCTTCTTTCATTAGTGTAATTCCTTTCACACCTCAAGTTCTAATCACTATCTTGTTCTCTTTCAAGTTCACTCTACAGCAGCAATTCAGATTATGCATTTGAATTATAATGATGCATTAGAACTATATCCTAATATATTGTTGATTATGTCTCCCATAGCACTCATCTGAGCAATTTCTCCACAGATATAAGTAAAAAAAATTTCTTTATTAAGCAAGTTATCTTATTGTAAACATTTTCTATGCTGAGGATTATTCTACATGGAATTGCATATTTACTACCAGAAGAACAATAAATGTAACTTTGTATGTCTTCTTTTAAGACAGAGAGGATTTTACATGGAGTCAATACCTGAGTACTAATTTTCCAAAGGCTAACATTCATTGCTTTATTAGATTTGGATTGATATACTCAAGGGAACAGTAAGGCTATTTATCTCTGAAGTAATAAGTTAGATTAATCAAATATTAAACCTATTATCAAGTGTTTAAAATACCTGCACTATATTAATCCTCTTCTTATAATATTTTTTCAGAATTTCAATGTAAGAGAAGGATCAACAACTACATGTTCTTCTAAGCTGGGAGTTGTAAAGCCTTTGAGTTTTTTCCATTTAACATTTTCACAGGCTGCATACCCAGATGGATCTCATTTAAAGCCCATCACCTGATAAAACTGAAAACATTGAGATCCGGATGTGCAAAGACACAATGTATGTTTAGAATGATGTCTCCTTTTGCAAAATACTCTTAACCATATTCATCTCGACTCATTGTTTATCTTCAAGAATTTAGAGTTAGATACTTGATGGAAAAATCAGAAATGTTTTAAAATTGATTTTGTAATTATGCTCTGGCAGGATCACCAACATTTTCATCGTCTGTTTAAATGCCCTTTTCAAGGTTCTGGGAAGATGGCGGAGGAGAAGCTTGAGGCTAAAAAAGCTCTTGCATAGAAAGCAGTTTTAGAGTTCCAGTGAACAGTCCTAAGTCAGAGAATCACACCAAGTGTGTCTTCACAGGATAGAGAGATAGGCCAGAGAGAGAAAATACAGGCAAGGAGACAGCCCTGAGCACTTGCCAGCAGCCCCCATACCTGAATCACAGAGTCCAGGACGAAGGAGCCAGATGCGGTGAGAGAGTGGATTCTACTCAACACCAGCAAGAACCAACAAGGAGCAGACATCTTCATCCTGCAGTTCATAGACCAGAGACGATGCAGGAACCAAGACTCAGCATGAGTAGAAGCCTAACGTCCTCACTCCTTCTCAGGTAGCAGAGGAGGGAAGGCCACCCCTCCCCCCCCACTACCGGAGATCTCCATCTTGGATACCGACAAAGCTCGGTGGAGCTGCTAGCTCCAACTCAGGCCTAGGAATAAATCTAGAGTCATGTAGCAGGTCACAAGAGTCTAATCTGACCTGCCAGATTCAGCTCCACCCAGACAAAAGTCATCCAGCTTGGGCGCCAGCCACAGGAGTGGCTTTCTTCACCAGGTAATCATAGCCAGATGCTGCCCCTCCCTTTAGCAGCCTTGACAATCAATTGAAATTCAGTAAACAGAAACACTGAGAGTGGCTCCAGGCTGGGCTCTGTGAGTTTCTCACAAACCAGCCCCCAGGAAAAGCTACTGTTTGCTGAAAGGCCTCAACTCTACCCAGAACCTAGCCTCATCACAGCATCTCCAAACTCGAGGTAAAAGCCATCTCCCTCTTTCGTGATATTCAAAGCAGATCTCCCTCCTATTGAACTAACATGGGAGGAGTCTCACAGAGCATTTTTCTGCCTGTTCAAAGAAAGTTATGTAAGTAACCAACCAAGCCACAGGAACACAAGCAGACCAGAGACTCAAAAAGTGGCTGGATACAGACACAAGGGAGACACAGGATTTTTCCCACCCCTTCCAAAAAATTAAAGAACATTTTTTTGTTGTATCTTTTATAAAAATTTTTATAAAATTTTTTAATAGTTAATTTTTACCTTTTTTGAAAAAAATTGTTTTCTAGAAATGTGTTTTTATCTCTTAGAATTTTATTTTAGGAGTAAAATTGTGTGTGTGTGTGTGTGTTTCTTTCATTTTTTTGTTTGTTTAGCTCTACTGAACTTCTGATCTTTTTTCTTTCTTTCTTCTCCTTTTCACCTGCTCTTCTCTTTCCTTCTTCTTTATGTGATTTAATTGCTGTTCTGCATATCCTCAGATAAACCCGTCATCGATTATTAGACCTATCCCCCATTGTGTACCCACTTAATCCACAAATTTATTACTCATTTCAAAACCTCTTAGACTTAAATTCCTTAATAGCAGAACTACCTACCTCTTTATACCTACATAATATTTTAAGTATTTTTATTTTTAAGTTTTTCACATCTCCTATATATCCCTCCCCTTCTCTCATTATATTCATGTTCTTCTCTGACTAGCTTGTTTTTGTATCTGTATAATATTGTTAATTTTTACCTTTCTATTTTTTCTGGTCTCTTTTGTTCCCTTTCTCTTTCTTTTTTTTCTCTCTCTAGTTTCATCCTATCCAACCAATTTCCTGCTTTGATATTAGGTCTTATTTAACACTCCCTGTGCCTTCCCACATCACTCTATTCCTATTTTTTACCCACATCTCTTCCTAAACCTAATAATTTTTGGTTTACCAAATTCTTCTTTGTGGTTTGTACTCCATTAATATATAGTTGTTTGATGTTGAATAGATGTATCTGTTGAACTAGATTGTATCTGTAGACTATTCACTGTGCAAATACAGACTTTGGTAGATGCTTGCCTTAAGATAGTTTTCTAGCACAAAACTGGTGTTAAATTAATCCCAAATGGGCAGAGTAAGCTGGAAAAACACAAGAAAAATGGCAAGTTCGGGTATTTCAACACCCACTCATGATAATCAGGGGACAGAACAGATAATGAATAATCCAGAGGAGCATTCCGAAATACTTCTACAAACACTGCTGGCAAACATGATAAATGAAAAGATTGAAAACATAGAAAGGACTCTGGATGAACGCGATAGGGAGAGATAGGAGGCAATCCAAAAGTTTATACAGGAATATCATAAGCGTGAGGAAGCTACTCAAAAACTGATACAGGATTTGCATGAACAGCTTGAGAATACTCAAAGAGAAAGGCAGGAATGGCATGAGCAGGCTGAGAACACTCAAAAGGAATTACAGGAATCGCATGAATGGGAGGAAGCTAATCAAAGAGTAATACAGGAATTGAGAGAGCAGGGTGAGAATACACAAAGATCACTAAAGGCATTCATGGAATCCATTAACGAAGAGCTGAAGGAAGTCAGGGAGACCACAAAGGGAAGGCTGAATGGAAACCAACAGAAAGATTGGGAGTCTAAGGAAACCATAACCAATCAAGTAAGTGAGAATAAACACTGAACACAAAATTAAGGAAGTAAATAAGTTCATACAAGAGCTAAAACAAATCTTCAACAAAGAATTTGAAGCCATCAAAGCTGACCAACTAGAAGGAAAGGAAATTAAAAAAAAATAGAAAGTCTTGACAGCAGGTTAGACCATGCAGAAGATCGAATCTCGGGGATTGAAGACAGCCTGGAAGAATAAGAACAACATGGTTATCTCAATAGATGCAGAAAAGCATTTCACAATATCCAACACACCTTTACCTAACCTACCCTTTCCCATACTTACCCTAATTTAGGTTATGTATTGAATCTTATGCCATTTAACAATACCGCTTATGTTTACAATACATCTTGATTTCTATCATTACATTAACATCTTCACCCCTTTCAATTCACCCCTTTTCTTATATTTCTCAATTCTGTGGTGCAATAAAATCAATTCTTCCCTGCATCCTCACTCCGTCACCCCTTCATTCTACTCTATCTCTCTGCTTAGCCCCATCTTCCTTCCTTTCAAGAACACATTTTCTAATATTTATTTTGTTAGGCATGGCTTAAACTTTTTGAAGAATTTTAGTACTTGTGCTCTCCATTGAGTCTGTTACACTTCAATTAATTCAATTGTAACCCCTTACTTACCATGCAGGGTGTTTAGATGTAGGTTTATGGGAACATTCAGGGTATAACAAATGAGGGAAAACATGCAATCTATACTTATCTGGTTTACTTCATTTAAAATAATGTTTTAAAGTCTTTGTCTTATTGGGAATGCTACAATTTTTTTTTTCCTGTGGATGAGTATATACTATATTTTCTTGATCAATTTGTTCATTTGGTGGCATTTATGCTAATTTTATATATTGGCTATGGTAAATAATACTGCATTTTTATAGTTGTGTTGGTAGCTTGAGTGTGAGCTTGTTTGCTCTAATATTGGATAAATAACCATGAGTGTAATTGCTGGGTCATAGGGAAGCTCTATGTTCAGTTTTTGGAAGAACCTCTGTACAGCTTTCCAGAGTAGTTGAATAAGCTTTATTACTATCAGTAGTGTAATCGAGTTCTCTTTTGGCCATTTCCATGTTAGCATTTGTTATTGTTATTTTCCATGATATTGTGCATTCTAAGTGGGGGGAGTTAGATTCTCAATGCTGTTTTGATTTACATTTCCTTTAAGACCTGAGATATTGAAGATTTCTTCATTTGTTTATTAGCTGTTCTTACTTCTTCTTCTTAAAATCTATTTTTAATTCTTTAGCCTGTTTATGAATCAAGTTATTGTTTCTTTGAGGGCTTACTTTTGGCAGATTAATTTTTTTAAGCTATAAGTATATTTTGGATGTTAGGCCTTTGATATGGAACTGGTAAAACAATCTTCTCCTATTCTCTGTGCTTTCTATTTAGCTTGCTAGCTGTTATTATCCTTGCAGTGACAGACTTTAATCTATCTGATCTTTATGAAAATATCACAGTGTGTTGATGTGTATTTGTTCACGACAAAATTTAGCCAAGATAAGAGATGGTCATAGTACAGTGGGGCACTATCAGAATCATAAGCTACCAAGTTATAACAGCAATTCTCTAAATTGTTTTTGAAAACTTCATTCACCACAATAAAAGAGACATTTCATGATAGTCACCTTAATTGCCACCAAACATATGAAATGAACAATGGACACGAAATCAAGGACTGGATGAATTACAAATTTTCTAAAATTAATTCGCTATTCAATCAGATTTATAAAAGTAACATGTAGCAACTTCTAATTTTCTTTATAGTTACAAAGAAAACATTATAGAGATAGAGGATTGCTATGTAGAACTCATTATAAATAAAATACAGAGTAAAAGTCAATGAGCACATCTAAGACAAAGCCAAACTTAACATTGTGTCAGTTAGTTCGTTCATTGTGGAAGTTGAAAGCTCTTAATATGTAAACACACATGGACTATGAAGAGTATTTGGTCTTGACATCAGCTAGGAAAGCTTTCAAAAACCGGTTATTGATTGGACTATATTAATATCCTAATCATGTATGTTGAATACATACTCGAATAATCTTTTTTCTTTCTTTTTCTCCTATTTCATTTATTTATTTATTTACTTATTTATGTATTTAGAGGTCATTCATGGGGCTTCAATTGTTGGCCATTCCTGAATTCTTCAGGTCAAGGAGAGCACTCTACCACTTGAACCACAGTACTGCGTCCAGTTTCGGGTGGCTAATTGGAGATAAGAAGCCTCAAGTTCTTTCCTGCCCTGCTGCGTTTCAACCACACTCCTCAGAACTCAACCTCTTGAATAGCTAGGATTATAGGTATGAACCACTGGTGCCCAACAAATATTCTTTTTCTTATGTGTCTTTGTATGAATGAATCTATCACACAAACATAAACATATATACATGCACAGAGATTTCATGTATTCATGCTCATATCGCATGTATGTATTTTATGTAGCAGTTCTAAATAAGATATTAAGAACCATTTCTCTTTTCAGAAATAAATCTTCATGCTGTAAAAATATTATTATTTAAAACTTAAAAATTCCAGTCTAGTTTTATAATCCTACCTTCCAGTTTGAATATAGGTTATAAAATTTACAGAAAACAAAGGAAAAACATTGTTTTATACCTTCCATTATAAATGTGTTCTTCTTTATTTGTATTGAGGATAACAATTGCCAATCTGGGTAAGTTTTGAGGGGAAAGTGCCATGACATCAAATATTTTTCAATTCATTCTTAGTTTATAAAACACCTCTAAGATAAGATAAAAATAATTGCTATTTTATCCATTTTAGAATCTCAACTTTAAAGATAATGTTTAACATCCCTCAGTTAACTGAATCACTCTGTTCAATATTTTGCAACTTGGCCAAGAATCTAATGAATAAGTAAATGCCATGCAGTGAGTTTCTTCTGTAATCTTCAATGTAAAAGTAAAATATGGTGGGGTTAGCAATTATAATGATTCTTAATTAGAGGTAATGACATTTCCATGAATTATCTACGAAAATGTTTCAACACTGAAATACCGGATATCTTATTCAAGTTTCATCTTTTCTTTTCTTTTTTTTTAATTTTATTTTATTTTATTTGAGAACATACTGTACAGAGGGGATACAATTACATGGGCAGGATAATGCATACATTTCTTACCAAGCATTGCAGCCTCCTCCTTTGTTTACCCTTCACCTCCCTTCCCAGCCTTCTCCTTCCCCCCACCCAATTATACCCCCCTCACCCCCACACCGACATTGTAAAGTTGGTTTTGACATGACATTTTGTACTTCTCATTGTTGCAACAGGTCCACCTGAATCCTTAAACGACTTGTTTGCCCCCATCTCCTCCACATGTTATACTGACATCAAATATAGTGAAAGCGGGGGTTACACTGTGGGGGAGGGACATACAAAGCAACAAAGAAATAATCTTATAAATGCGTTAGAAACACATGCATGAAAGAAACAAAAACATTAAAATACATATTTAAGGGTTCATTTTCCTAACATCACATTATCTGATCTTTTCCGCTTGACTCATACCTATACTAGATATTACAAATAAGGGAAACCATGGGACCTATGCTTCTTTGGGCCTGGCTTACTTCACTTAATATAATTTTTTCCAAACCTTTCCATTTCCTAACAAATGGGGAAATGTCATTCTTTCTGATGGAGGCATAGAATTCCATTGTGTATATATACCACATTTTCTTGATCCATTCATCTACTGAGTGGCATGTGGGTTGGTTCCATATCTTAGCTATGGTAAATAATGCTGCAATAAACATAATTGTGCTGGTAGCTTTAGTGTGGTCTTGTTTGTAAACATTTGGGTAAATGCCCAAAAGTGGGATTGCTGGATCATAGGGGAGATCTATGTGAAGTCTTTTGAGGAACCTCCATACTGCTTTCCAAAGTGGTTGAACAAGTTTACATTCCCACCAACAATGAAGTAAGGTTCCTTCCTGTCCACATCCCCTCCAGCATCTGTTGTTGTTAGAGTTCTTGATTTTTGCTGTTCTAACAGGAGTGAGGTGATATCTCAATGTTGTTTTGATTTTCATTTCTTTTATGGCTAGGGATGTTGAACATTTCTTCATGTGTCTATTGGCTATCCTCCTTTCTTCTTCAGAGAAGCTTCTCTTTAAGTCTTTGGCCCACTTATTTATTGGGCAGTTATTTCTTTGAGGATTTGTTGTTGGGTGGTTTAATTTTTTGAGTTCCAAGTATATTTTAGATATGAGACCATTGTCCGTTGTATGGCTAGTAAAGATCTTCTCCCAATCGGTGGGCTTTCTATTGATCTTGTTAGCTATGTCATTTGCCGTGCAGAAGCTCTGCAACCTTATGCAATCCCATTTGTCCAACCTTTCTTTGATTTGTTGTGTTTCCAGGTCTCTATTCAGAAAATTTCAGCCCGAGCCAACGAGACCTAGGGTTTATCCTATTCCATCCTGTAATGTTTTCAGAGTGTCTGCTTTGAGTTCAAGGTCTTTGATCCATTTGGAGTTGATTCTGGTGCAGGGTGATATATAAGGATCTAGCTTTAGTTTTCTACATGTAGTTAACCAATTTTGCCAGCACCATTTACTATAGAGGCTGTCTTTCTTCCATTCTATTGTTTTAGCTTCCTTATCGAAGATTAGATGGCTATATGTCTGTAGGTTCATTTCTGGGTTTTCAATTCTATTCCATTGGTCCTGAGGTCTGTTCTTATGCCAATACCAAGCTGTTTTGATTACTATGGCTTTATAGTAGAGTTAGAAATTTGGTATTGATATTCCTCAAGCAGTGTTCTTTCAATTGAGGAGCGTTTTTGCTATTCGGGGTCTTTTATGATTCCATATCAATTTTTGGATTGCCTCTTCTATTTCCTTGAATAATGAGGGTGGAATTTTTATAGGTATCGCGTTGAATTTGTAGATAGCCTTGGGAAGTATTGCCATTTTTCACGATGTTAATCTTGCCAATCCAGGAGCATGGGAGGTTTTGCCATTTTTTAAGTTCTGTGTTGATTTCCTTTTTCAAGATTTTAAAGTTTTCATCATAGAGGTCCTTCACTACTTTGGTTAAGGTAATTCCTAGGTATTTTATTTTTTGTGGGGCTATTACAAATGGAGTTGCTTTCCTAATTTCAACCACACTTTTCTCATTGTTGGCATACAGAAAAGGCATTGATTTTTGGGGGTTAATTTTTTAACCTGCTACTTTGCCAAAGTTTTGAATCAGCTTGAGTAATTTGGGAGTGGAGTCTATGGGATTCTTTAAATACAAGATCATGTCATCTGCAAAGAGGGAGAGTTTTATTTCTTCTTTCCCTATTTGGATCCCCTTTATGTCTGCATCTTGTCTTATTGCTGTAGCTAGGCATTCTAATACTAGATTGAAGAGAAGTGGAGAGAGTGGGCATCCTTGTCTTGTTCCTGAGTTAAGAGGCAATGGCTTTAGTCTTTCACCATTGAGTATAATGCTGACTGTAGGTTTGTCATATACAGCCTTTATTGTATTGAGGAATGATCCATGGATTCCTAATTTTTCCAGAAACTTCATCATAAAGGGGTGTTGGATCTTGTCAAATGCTTTTTCTGCGTCTATTGAGATAACCATGTGGTTCTTATTCTTGCTCCTGTTGATGTGATGAATAATATTAATTGATTTGCGTATATTGAACCAGCTTTGCATCCCTGAAATGAATCCTGTTTGATCATGGTGTATGATTTTTTGGATGAATTGTTGAAGTCGATTGGCCAAAATTTTGTTGAGAAGTTTTGCATCAATGTTCATCAAAGAAATGGGTCTATAGTTGTCTTTCTTTGATGAGTCCCTGCCTGGTTTTTGGATGAGGGTTATGATGGCTTCATAGAATGTGTTCGGTAGTGAGCTTTCTCTTTCAATTTCATTGAAGAGTTGGAGGAGTATTGGGGTGAGCTCTGCTTTGAAGGCCTTGTAAAATTCCACTGTAAAACCATCTGGTCCTGGACTTTTCTTAGCTGGGAGGTCTCTTATTGCAGTTTCTATTTCAATGCTTGATATGGGCCTGTTAAGCTGGTTTAACTCATTTTGGTTTCGTTTTGGCATGTCGATATTTGCTAGGAAAAGGTCCATTTCTGTCAAGTTCTCAAACATATTAGCATAAAGTTTTGAGAAGTATTCTCTTATAATGTTCTGAATCTTGGTTGTTTCCGTGGTGATGTTTCTATTCTCATCTCTGAGTTTATTAATTTGGGTGTATTCTCTCCTTTTTCTGATAAGGTTTGCTAAGGGTCTTTCAATTTTGGTAAGTTTTTCGAAGAACCAACTCTTTGTTTTGTTGATTCTTTCTATAGTGTTTTGGATTCTAATTCATTTAATTCTGATTTAATTTTGATTATTTCTTTACCTCTACTGGATTGGGGTTTATCTTGCTGCTCTTTTTCAAGGAGGTTTAGATGTGTCATTAAATTGTTAGTTTCAGATCTCTCCAATTTGTTGATGTAGGAGCTCAGAGCTATAAACTTGCCTCTGAGTACTGCCTTTGCTGTGTCCCAGAGGAGCTGGTAATTTGTGTGTTCATTTTTGTTGAATAGCATGAACATTTGAATTTCCTTTCTAATCTCTTCCATGACCCACTCATGATTCAGCAGTGTGTTGTTCAGCCTCCATGTGATACCGGACTTTCTTTGGTGGCTTTTGGTGTTGAGTTCTAATTTTATTCCCTTGTGGTCAGAGAGAATGCAAGGTATAACTTCAATGTTTCTGAATTTAGAAATGTGGTCTATTTTAGAAAACGATCTATATGCTGATGAGAAGAACGTGTATTCTGATGCTGCCTTGTGAAATGTTCGGTAAATGTCTGTTAAGTCTAGTTGATCTATGCAGCTGTTTAGATCTGCGGTTTCTCTGTGGAGTTTTTGCCGAGTTGATCTATCTAGTGGGGAGAGTGGTGTGTTAAAATCCCCAACAATTAATGTCTTTGGATCTATATGGAATTTGGCGAATAGATATTTAGAATTGTAATATCCTCCTGAAGGAGAGATCCTTTAATTAGAATGTAGCGACCTTCTTTATCTCTTCTTATGAATTCTAATTTGAAGTCTATTTTATCTGATATTAGGATGGCAACTCCTGCCTGTTTATGGGGGCCGTTTGCTTGGTAGATTTTGTTCCAGCCTTTAACATTGAAAATGTGTTTGTTTTTACGGGCAAGATGTGACTCCTGCAGGCCGCAGATAGAAGGGTCTTGTTTTTTAATCCAACTAGACAGTCTATTTCGCTTAATTGGAGAGTTCAGTCCGTTAACAATAAGAGATAGGACTGAGAGGTATTTGGAGTTCCTGCCATGTTATCAACCTTCTTGGGGGCTGCGACAACTGGGTTCTTCCTAAGGTTCTTGTATTCTCAGTTTGGGTGCAGTTTCTTGGCCTTTGTTGCGGTCTTGTTGGTTTTCTATGTGTAGGACATCTTTAAGAATCTTTTGTAGGGCTGGTTTGGTGGAGATGTATTGTTTCAATTTTTCTTTGCTATGGAAGGTTTTTATTTGGCCTTCAGTTATGAAGGAGAGTTTAGCTGGGTACAGTATTCTGGGTTGATAGTTGTTTGTTTTTAGGGCATGGCATACGTCATTCCAGGCTCTTCTTGCTTTGATTGTCTCTGCTGAGAAATCTGAGGTAATTCTAATTGGTTTCCCTTTATAGGGATTACCCTTTTCTCCTTGACAGCTTTAAGGATCTTTTCCTTGGTCTGGGTTGATCCTGTGTGGATTATAATGTGACAGTGGGATGTCCTATTCTGGTCTGGTTTATTTGGGGTTCTAAAAGCTTCTTGTATCTGAATAGGCCTATCTTTTTGTATGTTTGGGAAGTTCTCTGCTAGGATCCTGTTAAACAAATTTCCTAGACCATTAACTTCTGTTTCTAGGTGCTCCTCTACACCCATTATCCTTAGATTGGGCCTTCTGATGGTGTCTTCCAGGTTTTGGATAGACCTATCACATTTCTTGGACTTGTCTTGGATGGTTGTATGTTCTTTCTCTAGAATATCTAGGCTGTATTCAATCCCTGAGATTCGATCTTCTGCATGGTCTAACCTGCTGTCAAGACTCTCTAATTTGTTTTTTATCTCTTTTCCTTCTAATTAGTCAGCTTTGATGGCTTCAAGTTCTTTGTTGAAGCTCTGTTTTAGGTCTTGTATGAATCTTTACTTCCTTAATTTGGTGTTCATTGTTTGTTCTCAAATCACTTATTTGATTGGTTATGGTTTCTTTGGACTCCCATTCTTTCTGTTGGGTTCCGTTCAGCATTCCCTTTGTGGTCTCCCTGACTTCCTTCACCTCTTTGCTAATGGATTCCATGAATGCCTTTAGTGATCTTTGTGTATTCTCTACCTGGTCTCTCAATTCCTGAATTACTCTTTGGTTAGCTTCCTCCCGTCTTTGGGAATCCTGCATTTCTCTTTCTTCCCATTCGTGGGATTCCTGCAGTTCTCTTTGAGTGTTCTCTGCCTGATCACACCATTCCTCCCTTTCTCTTTGAGTATTATCAAGTTGTTCACGCAAATCCTGTATCAGTTTTTGAGTAGCTTCCTCACGCTTATGATATTCCTGTATAAACTTCTGGGATGCCTCCTCTCTCTCCCTATCACGCTCATACAGAGTCCTTTGAACATTGTCAAAATTCTCATTTATCATGTTTGCTATTAGTGTTTGTAGAGCTATTTGGGAAATCTCCTCTGGATTATTCTTTATCTGTTCTCATCCCTGATTATCAAGATTGGGAATTGAGATACCCGAATTTGCCATTTTTCTTGTGTTTTTCCGGCTTACTCTGCCCATTTGAGATGAATATTGCACCAGTTTTGTGCTAGAACACTATCTTAAGGCAACCATCAACCAAAGTTTGCGTTTGTACAGTCAATAGTCTACAGATACAATCTAGTTCAACAGATACATCTATTCAACATCAAACAACTATATGTTAAAGGACTTCGATCTGCAGAAAAGAATTTGGAAAACCAGAAATTATTAGGATTAGGGAGAGATGTGGGTAAAAATAGGAATAGATTGGTGTGGGGAGGCACAGGGAGAGTTAACTATGTCCTAATCACAATGCAGGAAATGGGTTGGGTAGGATGCAAGTAGAGAGAGATAGAAAAAGAAGAGACGGAAAGGGGAATGAAGAGAGACCAGAAAAAAAAATAGAAACGTAAAAATTAATGTTATTATAGAGGTTAAAAGACTGTCTATTTAGAGAGGAATGTGAATATGTTCAGAGAAGGGGAGATACATAGAGGAAATGTGAAAAACTTTAAGGATGGGAAAGGGAGAAGAAAAGATCCGAAGTTAAGTAGAGCTAGACAAAAAACAAAAAGATAATTAAGATAGAAAGATAAAGAGAAAGAAGACAAGAAAAGAAAAGAAAAAGCTTATTCACATATTCCTAAAATAAAAATTATAAGATGAGAAAAAAAATGTTACTGGAAAACAATTATTTTTTTCAGAAGAGGCAAAATTTAAAGATTAATAATAGTTTTAGAAGGGAAAAATTATATATATATGTATATATATATACATATATATACATATATATACATATATATATGTATATATATACACATATATATATGTATATATATATACATATATATATGTGTATATATATACATATATATATGTATATATATATATATATATATATGGTAACAAAAAACAAAAAACAAGCAAAAAAAAGAAAATAAGAAGAAGAAAAAAAAAGGAAAAAAAAGTCTTTTGATTTTTTTGGGAGGGAGGAGGAGTGGGAAGAATCCTGTATCTCCCTTTTGTCTGTAACCAGTCTCTTGTTGGAGTCTCTGGTCAGCTTGAGGTCCTGTGGCTTGATTGGTTTCTTAAGTCGTTTGGTTGGAAGAGGCAGAAAAATGCTCTGCTTTACCCAAGATTTTGAGATCCCCCTCCCAGGTTAGTTTTCTGGGAGAGTGATCTGCTTTGAGAATAACAAAAGAGGGGGATGTGGTGATGAGGCTAGGTTCTGGGTAGAGTTGAGGCCTTTCAACAAACAGTATCTTTTCCCTGGAGCTATTTTGTGATAAAACTCACAGCGCCCAGCCTGGAGCCATTCTCAGGGTTTCTGTTTTTCAATTGATTGTGGTGGCTGCTAGAGGGAGGGGCAGCCTCTGGCTCTGGTTACCCAGTGAGGCAAGGCACTCCAATGGCTGGCGCCTGAGCTGGGTGACTTTTCCCTGGATGGAGCTGAGTCTGGCAGGTCACTTCACCGTTAAGTTCTTGTGACCTGCTAAATGACTCGTTTTATTCCAAGGCCTTAGCTGGAGCTAGCAGCTCCTCCGAGCTTTGTCGGTATCCAAGATGGAGATCACCGGTGCTTGGGGGGGAGGGGTGGCCTTCTCTCCTCTGCTCCCTGAGAAGGAGTGAGGATGTCAGGCTTGTACTCACGCCGAGTCTTGGATCCTGGGATGTCTCTGGTCTGCAAACAGCAGGATGAAGATGTCCGCTCCTTGTCGGTTCTTGTTGGTGTTGAGTAGAATCTGCTCATCCGCTGCGTCTGGCTCCTTCGTCCCGGACTCTCTGTGTCTCAGGTATGACCCTGCGGCAGTGGTCGCTGCCGCGACCCTGCCGCCGCAGCGGCAGCTAATGTGTTTCCTTGGATTCCCCTCCCTTGTCTAACTCTCTGTCCTGTGATGGCACACTTGGTGTGATTCTCTGGCTTAGGACTGTTCACTGGAACTCTAAAACTGCTTTCTATGCGAGAGCTTGTTCAGATTCCAGCTTCTCCTCCGCCATCTTCCCGGAACTCAGTTTCATCTTTTCTATATTGAATACTTTTAGCATCCTGCGAGTCTTTACAAAAACCAAAAATTGTCTGGTAAGAAAATATTCAAGTAAATTTTCAAGTCATGTTATCCCACAAGAAAAGCAATGTTCGTATAAAAACTATGAATTAAACTAAGAATTAAAAAGAAAATCATATAGTCTGGGAAGGTGGCTCAGTGGTAGAGTGCTTGCCTTGCATGCAAGAGGCCCTGGGTTTGATTCCTCAGCACCACATAAGCAAAAAAAGCTGGAAGTATGCTATGGCTCAAGTGGAAGAGCACTCGTCTTGAACTGAAGAGATAGGGGACAGGACCCAGGCCCAGAGTTCAGGTCCCATGACCAGCAAAAAATAAAAAATAGAAGAAAATATCAGAAACCACATGGGGGGATAGGCAGAGGGAAGAAAACCCAATATTAGCAGAGAGAAATGTTTGGTTTCTAAGATCATCCATGAATAGGGATATGAATATTTCAAGACAGTCAGGGGTGAAAAGGGGCATGTGAGGGATGATTTTTATATAGATCTAAAATCAAGATGTTTCTACCATGTACACTGTTAATGGGAGTTTGTGGTAAGCATATTTATACATGGTCATGATAGAATTCATAAGATGAAAGAATGTTTTTGGGGAAAAAACAACAAAACTTACCGAACTTTAAATATGTGTTTCTAGAACTAAATCAGGAGTTTTAAAGTATAAACATATTGAATTGGTAACAATATAATATCTGTGCAGCAAAGGTTTTCCCATGACAATAATAAAGCCGATACAACAAATAGTTGATATAATAATATGTATCTTCTTACATTTGAGTACCATATAGAACACAAAAGTATATATCAACTTTTGGTACTTCTGGATACGTAGTATTCAAACATATTCTGAGTAAGAAAAATTCAGTATCACAACAACCTCTGTACAATATTCATGTCAATATACACATAAAGAAATTAAAGGATTTGTACAAGATTAACATTATTAGGTTCCTTGTATTCTTAATTCTTAATTTCTAATAATAAAATTAATAATAATTTTTCTTGAAAACAATACTGAGAAAAGAACATGGATTTTTAAGACACTGAAAATGAAAAATGAAAATTTGGCAGTTTGCCCAATTCAACCTGAGAATTTAAGGTAATATCATGTTTTATGATTTTTTTCACGTGGAGATATACATTATATGCCTGAAAATGTTATTTTTATCATAGACATTTATATTGTATGACTTGAAAGTGCTTGTTGATGATTTAAATCTTTTTACCATCCTTATCAAGCATCAAAGTAGAAAAAGCAATAAGAGACTTCCACCTAAGAAATGCTCAGGACCGGATGGATTTACATCTGAATTCTAAAAGGCCTTCAAACCAGAACTGAAACCAATTTTTTCCCAACCCTTCAATGAAATTAAAAGTGGAAGTTCACTACCAAACTCTATGAAGCTACCATAACTCAAGTCCCCAAACCAGGCAGGAACTCATCAATGAAAAAGAACTATATACCTATCTTTTTTGACGAACATCGATGCAAAACTTCTCAACAAAATTTTGGCCAATCTATTTCAAAAACTCATCAACAATCATACACCACAATCAAAGAGCATTCATTTCAGGGAGGCAAATCTATTAATATAATTCATCACATCAGCAAGAGTAACAATAAGAACCACATGATTATCTCAGTAGAGGCAGAAAATGTATTCAACAAGAGACAACATCCCTTTTTGTTGAAAGGGCTGGAAAACTAGGAATCCATGACATATTCCTCAATATAATAAAGGCTTCCTATGACAGACCTAAAACCAGCGTTATACATAATGGTAAAAGCTAAAGCAATTTCTTCTAAACTCAGGAAAAAGACAAGCATATCCACTCTCTCCACTTCTCGTCAGTTTAGTATTAGAATGCCTAGCAAGGACAATAAGACAAGATACATATATAAAGTGGATCCAAATAGGGAAAGCAAGGTAAAATTCTCCCTCTTCTCAGCTGACATGATCTTTTATTTAAAGAAAGCCACAGACTCCACTCCCATGTATCCCATGAGCTGATCTGAAAATTTGGCAAAGGAGAAGGATATAAAATTAACTCCCAAATCAATTGGTTATTTCTATGACAATTTCAAGAAAAACGTGGGAGAAAACAGGAAAGCAATTCCTTTTATAAGAGTGCCATAAAAAATAAAATACCTAGGAGTTCACTGAACTAAAGAAGTGAAAGACCTCTGTAAAGAAAACTTTAAAAACCTGAAAAAAGAAATTAAACAGAACTAACCAAGTGGAAAAAACTTCCAAGGTCCTGGATTGGGAAGATAAAATCATGAAAGTGGCTAAAAACTATCTACAATTTCAGTGTAATACATATCAATATCATACCTCATTTTCAATGAAATCAACAAAGCAATTCAAAAATTCATATGGAATGTTAAAGACTCCGAAAAGCAAAAACAATCCTTAGCAGAAAGAACCTTGGTCGATGAATATCAACACCAAATTTCAAAACCATAGTAAACAAATCACCTAAATATTGGCACAAGAAGAGACTTGAGAGCCAATGGAATAGAACTGAACACCCAGAAATGGACCCACAGACCTATAGCCACCTAATCTTCGACGAGAGCCTAAAAGAATTCCAAAAAGAAGGAAGACAGCATCTTCAGTAAATGGTGTTGGCAAAATGGGTTAAATGCCTGTAGACAATTAAATGTAGATCCTTACAAAGCACCCTGCACCAGAATCAATTCCAAATGAATCAAAGACCTGGAAGTCAAAGCAGACACCCTGAAAGTATGACAGGAAGGAAAAGGAAAAACTCTACAACTCCTTGGTAGAGGCTGGAATTTTCTTAATAAAATCCCAGAAAAACACCAATCAAAGAAAAGTTGGACAAATGGGATTGCATGAAACTTTAGATCTTCTGTATCCCAAAGCATATAGTTGACAAAATCAACAGAAAGCCCATCTTCACTACCTATACAACAGACAAGGTCCTCATATTGAAAATATACCAAGAACTCAAAAAATCAAGTCCTCAAAGAAACAACCACACAATTAATAAGTGGGCTAAAGAGAGGCTTCTCTGAAGAGGAAATAAGAATGACAAATAGACACATAAAGAAATGCTCAAGTTCTCTAGACATAAAAGAAAGGCAAATCAAAAAAACTGAATTCCTCCTCACCCCAGGTAGAATGGCTATAATCAAGAAGTCTAATAACAACAGATGCTGGAGGGGATGTGGCCAAAACAGAATCATACTGCATTATTGGTGGGCGTGTAAACTTGTCCAACCACTCTGGAAAGCAGTATGAAATTTTCTTAAAAGACTACCGAAGAGGTCCCATTTGACCCAGCAATCCCAGGTTTGGTTATTTACCCAAAGGAACACAAACAAGGTTTTACTAAAGGTATCAGCACAACTATGATTATCACGGTATTATTCACCACAGCTAATGTAGGGAACAAATCCAGATGCCCCTCAGTAGATGAGTGGATTAAGAACAGCCAATATACATACATATACATATATGTGAATATATATGTGTTTATATATACATATATATGTGTATATATAGTGAGAGAGACATACAAACACATATAGGCAAATATATATTACATTATTTATATATTTATGTATATAAAATAAAATTCTATGCCTCCATCAAAAAGAATGAACTCGCCCCATGTTAGGAAATAGAAAGGCTTGGAAAAAATTAGATTAAATGAAGGAAGTCATGCTCAATAACTAGTGTATGTCTAGGATAAGCTGAAATGGTCAAAAGCTATGTAGATATGACCATGTAAGATGATGCTTAGAGAAATGAACCTCAAGAGAGGGACACGAGCGGTTTTATCTTTCTTGATGTTGTTTTTAATTTATTTATAATGTACTATGTGAATTTTTGCTTCTTTTGTACATTCTTCCCACATGATATAATCCCTGTTTTCACTGTACTTGATTCAGGTGTCCTGTTCTTGTATCTACAATTTTCTAATTTGGGGAGGGGAAAGGATACAGGATGACCCATTGTAGCAATGAGATATACTTTGCAACTTCATGGGCAGGGAGCTGAAAAGGTGGAGAGGGAAGGGATGGTGGGAGAAAAATAATGGAGGGTGTAACAATGCTTGATAGGAAATATTCTCATTACCTTACTCATGTAACTGTAACCCCTCTGTACATTATCTTTACAATATAAATATACATAATTTAAATAGTGTTTGGTGATAGTGAGTTTACCACAAATGCAATGAAAAAATAGTGTGCTAATGATAGAACAGTATAAGTGTGGGTTACCTGTTCTAGTTGAGAAAAACAGCAGAGGTGAAAAATCGTTTATTTTTTCTATTAAATGCTTACATATTTGGACCTCCTGGAATGATATGGAATTATAATCTATATAAGAATTATTTTCTTTCATTTAAAAGCACTGGCAGAAACCTGACACATTTAGTTCATACATTTAATTGTAATTATTCAGGAGGCTAAGATCTGATCAGCATTCAAACTCTACTCATCAGATAGACATAGTAGACAGCTTCATCATTAAACCAGAGGAAAAATAAAGCTGAAGGAAGTGAAGAGGTGGCTCAAATAATAAAGTGCCAGCTTTGAAAGCAAAAGCTGAAAAAACACACAAAGTCTTGAATTCAAGGCCCAGTATTGAAGAAAAGTAAATAAATTAGTAAAAGTAGTCAAGACATATCTTGGTGACAATTAACATTTAAGAGCAAGAAATCAAAGTTGTTCCTGATTATAAGTCCATATAAAACAAGAAACAACTTGAAAACTGAACTTGTTTTTGCTGTAACTGCCCATTGGGATTCAAGGCAAAGCTTCCTCCAAATAAAAACTTCCTGCCTCCAGTTTTCATGAACTTTCATTAGAAACAATTTAATATTATATCAACATCATAAAATAAAAAACCCACTTCCCTGCATGAATATCAAAGAATTTTCCTATCACACTTAATGTGTAGTTCAATCAATAAATATTTTTTCACTCAACACGGCCGAAAGAATTCTCCCTTCATGGTTAATGGCAGGTGAGAGTTTCTTTGGAGAGTACAATATTTTCCTTTCCCGATGTCTACCAGTTCCTTAACTCCGTTCTGCTTTTCTTAGTACTTTTCAAGCTCCTTAATAGTGTGATTATTTCTCAGCCTACACAAAAGTATAAAAATTGGCATGTGCAAAAAGATGATTCTATAAATATATTTGTTTTTGAGAATTTAAGGAAGAAAAGGTAAAAATTCCAGAGTGGTACTGCTAATTGATTTACCTCATAAACATATAAGTAATTATACGCGTGACCATCTGCTGTCTGCATGAATTTATGAATAAAAATAAAAGTAATTAAATTAAACTTTATGGAAATCTTAAATCCTAGATAATAGTTTAGGTTTGTCAAAAGGCAAAAAGGAAAAAGCCCACTTATGTGGGCTTAAATGACATTATTTCTAAATAAATCTCTATTAATTTAAGCCTATATGGTACAGAAAGTAGTGAAAAATCAATATTGCTGTGACAATTATTAGTATTTTTTAATTGATGTATTTAGCTTTGTTCACCATGTCTGGAGTAAGCACTCTTTCTTGCAAGCTTTAAAAATAAAACAACATAGAACCATTCAAATTACCATTGCTATATCACTACTTGATTCTAATATTTAAAGAGTAGAACTTTATAAGCTACTTGTTTTTATTATATTTTATATTGTTATAAATGTGTTGCACATAAATAAGGCAATAATTACAATTCTTGTTGAATGTTGTTACCGACTGTATTTTTCCCAGACAATTCCTCCTCCCTCAAATCTTCCCCCACTCCCGCATATGTAAAGTTCATTTCGAAAATCATGTCTTGTGACTAACATTGTGTAATTGTCTCACAAGATCAAAAGGTAAACTACATTTTTAAATGGATAACAAAATTCAATACTTATCCTACAAAACTAAGAATCGTGAGGTCACGGGTGTGATGGGAGGGAAGAGTGAGAAGAGTGAAAGGGGTGAGATTGATCAAGACACACTGTGTACATAAACTAATTTGTTGAATGGCAACTCCTTTGTTACAGCTACTTACAGATAATAGAAATAAAAATAAATTAAAAATAAAAGCAGTATCTTTCTATTATGTTTACTTCAGTGCTAAAGATTGCATATGTACACATGAACAATGCATGTGCATTAGTTATTATGTTGTCTTTATAAATTATGTATACGTAATTATGGCTAGATATTTAAAGAGGCTATAAAAATACCGAGGAAACAAAATAATTCAAGGCAAATTATTTGTTTTACTTATTGACTTCTATGTATAATATTCATAATTTTCACAACTAATGACTAATTTTCATGACAGGTCTCTTAATTTATACACACACACACACATATGTATATATTGTAAATGTTGAACACAGGGGTTAGAGTTACATGAGTAGGATAATGGGAACATTTCATAGCAAACATGTTACCTCCTCCTTTGTTTTCCCCCTACCATCACTTCCCTCCCCACTTCCCCAACTTCTCCCGCCATCCCTCCAGAAATTGTACATTTTTTAAAATATAGTGTCCTGTATATCTCTTTATCACAGTGGGTCAGCCTCCATCCCCATTTCAACATTCTCCAATATCCCTTCCCCTCCCCAAATTACACAAATGTATATAGAAAGTACAGAACACCTGCGCGAAATTCAGTGAAACAAGGGTTATACCATGGGGGAAGAATATATAACAGAAACAAAAGAATCATATTAAAAGAATCACATTAAAAACTATCAAAAAAGAATAAAATTGTGTTCCCGTCTTGGTGTATATTTTGCTTAACATTATCTCATGTGGTCGTACATACTGCCTTTGACCTTCTCTACTTTGTCTGAGACATGTACTAGTCATTGCAAACAAGGAAAACCATGGGACCTATCTTTGTTTGGGCCTGGCTTACTTAACTTAATATACTTTTTTCCAAATCTTTCCATCTTCTCATAAATGAGGCAATGCCGTTCTTTTTGACTGAGGCATAGAATTCATATGTATATATATACACACATTATGTATGTATATATATTCATATATATATGTACATTTTCTTGTTCCATTCATCTATTGAGGGGCATCTAGGTTGGTTCCATATTTTAGCTATGGTGAATAATGCTGCAATAAACATAGTTGTGCTGGTAGCCTTATTATGTCCTTCTCTGTGATCATTTGGGTAAATATCCAAATGTGGGATTGCTAGGTCATAAGGGAGCTCTTGTGTAGTCTTTTGAGAAATCTCCATACTGATTTCCAAAGTGGTGAAACAAGTTTACACTCCTAGTAACAGTTCAGTTTGGTTCCCTTCTGGCCACATCCGCTCCAGCATCTGTTGTTATTAGTTTGTCTTGATTATAACCATTCTAACTGGGGTGAGGTGGAAGCTCAACGTTGTTTGGATTTGCATTTCTTTTATATCTAGAGAATTTGAGCATTTCTTTATGTTTCTACTGGCCAGTCTTTCTTACTATTTAGAGATATCCCTAAGTTTGTAGTCCACTTATTAATATCCCAGGAGTTTCTTTGAGGATTTGATATTGGGGGATTGAGTTCTAAGTATTTTATTTTTTTTTGTCGTTCGTGGGACTTGAACTCTAGCCCTGAGCGCTCTCCATTAGCTCTTAAGCTCAAGGCTAGCACGTTACCTCATGAGCAACAGCAACATTTCTGGTTTTCTGATCGTTTATTGGAGGTAAATTTTCACGGATATTTCTGCTTGGGCTAGCTTTGAACCATGAGCTGCATATCTCAGCCTCTTGAGTAGCTAGGATTACAGGTATGAGCCACCGTCGCCCGGCAGAGTTCTAAGTGTATTTTAGATATGAGACCCTTGTCCGTTGTATGGCTAGGGAAGATATTCTCCCAGTCTGTGGGCTTTCTGTTAATCTAGCTCTGTCCTTTGCCTTTCTGAAGCTCTGCAGTTTCATGCAATCCCATTTGTCCAATCTTTTTTTGATCTGTTGTGTTTCTGGTTCTGTATTAAGAAAATTTAGGCTTGTGCCAAAGAGCCCTAGAGATTCTCATTTTCCTTCCTGTAACGTTTCCAGGGTGTCTGTTTAATTTTCAAGTCTTTGACTGTACTTCCATATATGCATAGAAGATGGGGTAACTTAAGGAAATACCACTTAAACTGAAACAGTACAGTAATGGACAAGAGTGTAAGGAAGAAACAATAGGTCATGTTTACTCTAAGAGTTGATACTCTCCAATTACAGAACTGTTTGTGTGTGTTTTGTTTTTTAATAAGGACAAAAATGTCCCAACATAGGGCAAAATATTGAATATCATGTTATTATCACATAAAAATAATTTTCACATTAAAATTTATTTTTACAATATCTACTTAAGCACAAAAGTATAAAACCATCTGCACTACTATTTTGATAAATATACAATGAAATATAAAGTAAATAGTTCACAGAAGGAAGTATTGGATTGAAATATGTTGAATGATCTCAGATTATTGAAAAATTAGGTTCTATTCAGAAATTTTGCATTTTTCAGGCCTCATTTTTCTTTTTCTTTTCTTTTTACTAGTCATGGAACTTTTTTTATTAATAATTTTTTTATTGTGAAAATACCATACAGAGGGATTACAATTACATGAGCAAGGAAATAATTACATTTCTTCTCAAGGATTGGCAGGCCTCATTTTTCAATTGTTATCTAACTGTGTATAGTATCTCCCACCCAAATTGTCTCACATTCATTTTCCTGAGTATTTTTGACATTTCTCTTGTCTCCCATTTTTAAAATTTTTATTTTTTTTAAATTTAAAAGCTTGAATTGGAATATTTATTTCTTCTTTCACATATGTGCAACATAGAGCAGGGAAACAGAGTATATCAGTGACCTGAAAAATAAAACTACTGGGACAATGGGAACATAAATGCTCTTATGTCTAAAATGATGAGAGACCAAAGGAATGCTCACAGCCATATTACTGTCTATTGATATTGAATGCTGGTGAAGAAAGAAAAATGCACACAAAAATTCTTCCTGTATGAACAGGGATTATTAGAAGCAACTAGGTAAGGAAAGCCTTGAAATGAATTGTGGTCATTTTACCTTTCTCTTAAAGTCATCAAAAATATAACTGGTAGATATATAGTACAATTAAGTCATAGTTAGAAGTATTGAGTGTCTTAAACAATTATAAAAAGGAATCCATTTCTTTTCTTGTGTGTTTGAAAGCATTTTATCTTTTCTTAGGAAAAGAAAAGAAAAGGGCATTTTATTGTATTTATTTATTTTTTATTGTACAGAGGGGTTACAATTACATGGACAAGATAATGAGTACATTTCGTATCCAGCACTGTAGCATCCTCATTTGCTAACCCTTCCCATCCCTTCCCATCTTCCTTCCGCCCTGACTTCAACACCCCCCCCCCAAGTTGTAAAGTTTGTTTTCGACATGAGAAATTGTACTTCTCATTGTTGCAACAGGTCCACCTGTATCCTTATTTAAATGATTTCTTTTTCCCTTTCCCCTCTACAAATTATACCGACATCAAATACAGTGAAAGTAGGGGTTATACTGTGGGGGAGGGACATACAAAGCAACAAAGAAATAATCTTACAATTGCTTGAAAAACAAATGCATAAAAACTAAAAAAAAAAAACATTTAAAATACATATCTTAGGGCTCATTTTCCTAACATCACCTTATCTGATCTTTTCCACTTGACTCATACATATACTAGATATTGCAAATAAGGGCAGTCATGGGACCTATGTTTCTTTGGGCTTGGTTTACTTCAATTAATATAATTTTTTCCAAGTCTTCCCATTTCCTAACAAATGGGGCAATGTCATTGTTTCTGATGGAGGCATAGAATTCCATTGTGTATATATACCACATTTTCTTGATCCATTCATCTACTGAGGGACATCTGGGTTGGTTCCAGGTCTTAGCTATGGTAAATAATGCTGCCATAAACATAGTTGTAATGGTAGCTTTAGTTTGGTCTTGTTTGTAAACATTTAGGTAAATGCCCAAAAGTGGGATTGCTGGGTCATAGGGTAGCTCTATATGGAGTCTTTTGAGGAACTTCTATACTAATTTCCAAAGTGGATGAACAAGTTTACACTCCCACCAACAATGAAGTAAGGTTGCCTTTTATGCATATCCCTTCCAGCATCTGTTGTTGTTAGAGTTCTTGATTTTTGCTGTTCTAACTGGAGTGAGGTGATATCTCAATGTTGTTTTGATTTGCATTTTTTTATGGCTAGGGAAGTTGAGCATTTCTTCATGTGTCTATTGTCCATCATTCTTTCCTCTTCAGAGAAGTTTCTCTTTAAGTCATTAGCCCACTTATTTATTGGGCAGTTGTTTCTTTGAGTATTTGTTGTTGGTTGATTTAATTTTTTGAGTTACAAGTATATTTTAGATATGAGACTCTTGTCCGTTGTATAGCTAGTGAAGATCTTCTCCCAATCCGTGTGCTTTCTATTGGTCTTGCTAGCTATGTGCTTTGCCATGCAGAAGCTCTGAAACATGTGTCCAACCTTTCTTTGATATGTTGTGTTTCCGGGTCTCTATTCTGAAAGTTTCGGCCTGAGCCAACGAGACCTAGGGTTTCTCCTATTCCATCCTGTAATGTTTTGAGTGTCTGCTTTGACTCCAAGGTCTTTGATCCATTTGGAATTGATTCTGGTATAGGGTGATATATAAGGATCTAGCTTTATTTTTCTACAATTAGTTAACCAATTTTGCCAGCACCATTTACTGAAGCGGCTGTCTTTCTTCCATTCTATTTTTTTTTTTTAACTCCCTTATTAACGATTAGATGGCTATAGCTCTGTAGGTTCATTTCTGGGTTTTCAATTCTATTCCATTGGTCCTGAGGTCTGTTCTTGTGCCAGTACCAAGCAGTTATTATTACTATTGCTTCATAGTAGAGTTTGAAATTTGGTATTGATATTCCTCCAGCAGTGTTCTTTCCATTGAGGAGCGTTTTTGCTATTCGGGGTCTTTCATTGTTCCATATGAATTTTTGGATTGCTTCTTCTATTTACTTGAAGAATGAGGTTGGACTTTTGATAGGTATTGAATTCAATTTGTACATATCCTTGGGAAGTATTGCCATTTCAATGATGTTAATCTTTCCAATCCAGGAGCATGGGAGATTTTCCCATTTTTTAAGTTTTGTTTTGATTTCCTTTTGCAAGTTTTTAATCTGTTCATCACAGAGGTCCTTCACTTCTTTGGGTAAGTTAATTCCTAGGTGTTTTATTTTTTTTGGAGCTATTACAAATGGAGTTGCTTTCCTAATTTCAGCCACACTTTTCTCATTGTTGGCATAGAGAAAAGCCATTGATTTTTGAGGGTTAATTTTATACTCTCCTACATTGCCAAAATTTTGAATCAGCTTGAATAATTGGGGAGTGGAGTCTATGGGATTCTTTAAATACAAGATCATGTCATCTGCAAAGAGGGAGAGTTTTATTTCTTCTTTTCCTATGTCTGCATGTTGTCTAATTGCTGTAGCTAGGCATTCTAATGCTAGGTTGAAGAGAAGTGGAGAGAGTGGACATCTTGGTCTTGTTCCTGAGTTAAGAGGAAATGGCTGTAATTTTTCACCATTAAGTATATTATTATTAAAAAGTTAAGTCTAAGAGGTTGTGAATTGAGTAATACATTTCTGATTAAATATGTACGCAATGTGGGATAAGGTCGAATAATTCACAATGGGTTTATATCTATGGATGAGTAGAATAGCAATTAAGTCATGTAAAAAAAATGAAGAATGAAAAATAAAGAATGAAATCAAATGAGAAAAAAAGAATAAAATTCTAACTCTTTTGTACAGTATCTTTACAATAAAAATTTGTATTTTTAAAAAACAGGATGAACTAGCAGAGTAGCCATACCGTGGTGTCAAGCCCATGGTGGGCATCCTGCCCAAAGAAATCTAAAAAGAGAAAAATTGAAAATATTTCTTCATATTTGAACTTTTGTTACACAGAATCACCCTGATATTGCTGCCAGATTGGCTACTTGTCCCTTTAATGCTCGCCACCTGATTCCACGAGATGAACTCAGTGAACATATTGCAACATGTATGGACAAAATTCTTGAAGATGATGTAGGTAAGCCTTATAACCATAACCTTATAAGCCATTTTTACCTGAATAGTACTCTGATGGTTGATTTCCGTTTATTAGTAGATAACATCAAATGGAAGGAGAAACGAGACAAGAGTTCTAAAAATATATGGCCATATGTTTCCTCTGAGGAAGACTGGGATAAAGGTACAAAGCTTGTTGATTTGGGGGCTGGGAAGGTGGCTCAGTGGTACAGGGCTTGCCTTGCATGCATGAGGCCTGGGTTCAATCCCTCAGCAACATAATAGCAGAAATCAAAAGCTGGAAGTAATGCTATAGCTCAAATGGTAGAGTGCTAGCCTTGAGTTGAAGAGCTGAGGGACAGCGCCCAGGCCTAGAGATCAGGCCCTAGGATCGACCCCACCCTCACTAAAAAAAAAGCGTGTTGATTTTTCTGCATTTTCCATTATTGAATTACAACTTACCTTTTGATGTTGTATGATTTCTTCCTTTAGGAGTGAATTTAAAATCTATGTTCAAATTGGATTGTCTTGTCTGCTAATATCAATAACATATATGAACATATGCAGTCATAAATGATTAAACACCTTGTCAAACATTTAAATGATTTGTTGTTGCACATGGCTAAGAACTCATTCTTTTCAATGTTTATTATCCAGGTAAATGTTTCTCATAAGACTCTTAAGGCCGTTAAGCTTGTTGTTTTTCTATATCAATAATGGTATAATGTTAGAGCCCATCTAATCTAGCACCTCAATCGAGTATGTATTTCTATCTTTGGCAGAATCCTTGGAAGATCCTAGCCCAAGTTTTGTTTGGGGCACAATCAAACCCTCTGGCGACAACAGGTAAAGAAAATGCTGTTTTTTAATGACACACTATTGTCTGTCAAAATTCAAAGTGAGGAAATAGTATAAATGAATATCAAACTATATACCCATATATTTTGCTCAATACAAATAAAGTTTGTATTGCTCTTTACTGGTGATCCTGTGATTGGTGGCCAAGTCAAGGATAGTTTCACTAGAACCGATAAGAAAATCACCCAACTTACATCAAATCCGAATTACTTTATATGAATGTTCTTCCCATTCTCTAATAATCAATTTAAATCAGCAAAGCCATGGATCACCGTATTATGTTGGAGCAATCGTTTTTTTCCCTATTTCTGGATTCAAGATTCACTCGTCATATCAATTATGATAGTATGAATGGCAGTATCTTCACCGGTTAATTGATAAATGTACAAACTTAGGATGGGTTACCATGTCTTCCTTTTAAAATTGATTAATGAATATTATGGGACTGACTATATGATTTAAATTTACTCCATGAATTAGTATAAAATATTTGAGGAGATTCTTGAGATGATTTACAATTTGCACTTTTCAAAGATACATTTTAATAAAATGTGTTCAGAGCTATTTTTTACGCAAAAATTTGTACATGGATTTCAAATTTCTCATTCTTGAATAAAGTTTGAATATATTGGATATGTTGTAGATTGGAAATTCAAAATTAGATGTGTAATTACAATGGTTTTGCTCTCTTAGTATTTATGAGATTGTTTAATGAATTGTAATTGCTAGAGTAAACTTTTCCTACGAGACTCACAAAATAGATTGTATATTTTATATTATGGAATGTAAAAAAATGTCTCGTTGACATCCTAAGGTGGCAAATACTAGAAAAATTGAACAGTAATGGGTTAACTTGGAATTTTTCATAAGCATTCATTCAATTCAGAATCATTTAATTTGTCTTGCTTGCAAATATATGACATCATCATTTTTATAAATGAGAGAATAGATACAAATTGTATTAATATTGTCAAGTATTTTCTTCTGTTCAGTACATAAATAAACAAGCTTATTCAACAGAAGAACAAGGTGAATTCATGTGAGCTGGTCATTTCAAGAGGGCCTCATATATTTTTCCTCTCAAAAGGCAGTTAGCATACCAAGAATTTTTATTCAAATGTCTGTTCTATGTCAAACATATTACAATATTATCTCAAGGATGAATGGGCAGTTTATATAATGAAAAAAGTGCTGTGGAGGTGTAATGGGAATAGATAAATTCAGGTTTGCATCTGATGACAATTTTTCTAATTATGTAGATTATAGAGAAGTCTAAAACTCATCCTGTTTACAAACTGAACAGATCAATTTAGTAACTGAACAACAGAATACATTTATTCTTGTGGTTAGGGAGTTTGTCATCTGCTGTAATGCAGAGAAAAACGATTATGTCCTATGAAATTATTTTTGGGGTAGAAAACCACACTAGCCAGTCCAGGTGATAATGTTAATTCTAGTTTCTCACGCATTTGACACATAAGGATCTAATTATAGACAAGGATTATTATTAAAGACAAGGATTTTTTTCAGGTTCATTTCTGGAATTAATCTCTTCAAAATAAAATACAATAGAAAGCATTATCCTTAAGGAAAACCAAGGTTATTCGTAGCCCTGCAGTGTGCATGAATGTTAGGAACATACAAAATAAAAAATCATTAGGGCAATTTGGATAACAAAGAAAAGAACCCTGGTAGAGGTCGCTTAGAAACCTTAGGAAGATGAAATCTGAGAATCAGTTTTCAAAGTAGCCTAAGAGGAATATTTATCCCACTCTCATCACAAATTAACCATCTCAAAAATGGATGTGGCATTGTAGATCAAGTGGTAGAATATTAGAGTGGAGAAGAAATCAGGGACTGTGCCCAAGCCCAAAGTTCAAGGCCAAGGACCAACAAGAAGAACAACCAACGACAGGAACGTAATGACATATTCATCAACAATGCCTCATATTCACTGGTTTTTCCAAAAGCTCTGATTTTTTTCTTTCCACATAAGAGCCACTTAGATTTTATTAACTCCCTACACTTAATATCATGTATTTTCTCTCCCAATTTCATACAAAAATATTTGATGGGGCAGTGATATTTATTTACTTCATTGGTTATTAGAACACATAACATGACCCAAAGGAATCATGTTCACTTATGATAATATTTCTTACTTATTTAATCATAGTTTTACTGGCATCTAAAATGTAGATGATACTAAAGACCCTGAAATAATCTGTGACAATGTAGGAGGCCATGTTACTTGCTGATTTGTCTCAAAGATTTATCCAACCTTAGCTTTGTCATTATATATATTTGTGCAGATTTGTGTTTGTGATCAGATATTTCTGTTGCCTGTCCATTTGTAGATGCAAGTTTGGTGTCTGTGTGTGTACAAACTGAAATGTAGTACAGTTTTTCCTACTGTTTCAACACCCATAAATTTATACAGGACATATTTCTATGATTTTTGGAATTTCTCCTGCCTTCTATTCTTGATTTTAATTATTTAGGATAAAAATTAATCACAGATAATCAAGGATTTTTATGTGTCTTCCTTGGTAATAAGTATTGAATCCTTGATTGGGCCGTTGGCATTCAAGCCTCTTACCTGGGCTTGATCCCAGTGATATATTCCCAATGTTGGTATGCTTCTGGCATAGAATTCTCAGAACTATATTTGTTTGAGAAAGCAATGTTAATTTAGAAATGTTACCCTAAGTTAATGGAAGTTTTCTATGTTCATGTCAAAGTCCAATATTTCAGTATTCATACTGAGAGGTGACATGCATGTGGTCTTTAAATGTCAATTTTTTTTTACAAACTGCTGAACATATTTACCTGATACCACTTCACAATGTGATTGTGACTTCACAATAGCATTTGTTTTGTTGACATATAAGAATGGAAAAGCCGTTTATATGTTTGAGCCCCGGATTATTTCTTGTAATTGTACCTGTAGGTATTTGCAGGGTATCCCTTCATATTTTACTTGCATACTCTAAAGCATGTATCCTTTGGTAGATTACATCTCATGAAACAATCACTCTTTGTGAATGCATACATTCACAATTATTGAAATGGAGATCAATTTATCACGTTGATTTACATTCTTTGCAATAACCTTATATAGTAAAAACACCATAGATTTTCTTTCCTATACAATCACATGAACTATTTCGTCCTATTTTCCTGGATGCATGATACATCCATGAATATTTAACAAGAGACCCATTTCAAAAACTGTGCCAAGACCTGGCCGATCCTGAATTGGAGTTATTAGAAACATTTTGATTAACAGGACACTAATCAATCAAGTAATACAATAACTAGCGTCACACTTCAAATGTTCAATGAAGTTTGAATGTGTTGAGACAGCGTGTCCACGTGTAATTTGTGAGGTTTGTATATAATGATCAAGTTTCAATGGAAATGGAAGTGGAAGCAACCATAAAATTTTTTGAAAATAACTGAGGAGGTGCTCTCACTAGTTTTTGAGTATCTCTCCAACTACTAGTGAAGTTATTGTTCATATGCAGAATACAGAAATATATATATTCAAGTATTTTCCATTGAAAATAAAACAATATATTTTCTCTTATTTCTTTGCAGGAATCATTGTATGAGCAAACCATGAGTTCAAACAATTTCTGATTGTTTCATCTACATCTTACATTTATTACTGGATTGTGATGCTCACTCAAACAAATGAAAAGTTTTGATTTGTAATATCTATTCACACCCTATTCACCCTTACGTTGAATCCAGCAGAAATTCCTGGTTTTTACGTCCTTTTTGGAATTCACCATGTCACTTTCCCCATAGACATGGTAAGGTTCGAATATAGAAACTTCAATAATCAAATCGAAATCTAATTTTTTTCCCAATGGAGAATAAATCATTCTTCATTTTTCACTGTCGTTGTTTGCCTGTGAAAATCATCTTCCATTTCATATATTGTTATAATTGCAGAGCCAAATACATAGCAAAACTGTAATGACATTAGACCTCTTAAACAAATCTTAAAACAATTATATATTCCGTACAGAATGGTCATTAAAATTTCAATGGGATTTATAAACCAACATTCTGAAGTATCATCCTTACTATACAATCTTCTCGTCCATCTCAATGATTTCCACAATGATTTCCTCTAAAGAACCATATTTGATGGCTATCTTCATATTCAACTTGTGTGTAACTTGCTCCACATATTAAAGTCCCTACATATTTATTCTTGACTTGGCAGTGTGGTCCAAAACATTTCTGATGCAAAATGGAATAGTTTTTGAAACATACTTTAGGAAAACTTATTGGTAGGACTGCTGTGCAATAAATAGAGTTGAATCTTTTGGGTACAGCTGCAGAAGTTAAAGATGTGTGAATGTGGCTCATAGTTATCATGGTGTTGAAAAGGGAGCATGTCTGATTATGGCCATCATTTGCAAACAATGTATAATTTTAAATGTTTCTTGGTTTTCCTTCAGATACATTAATTTGTAAAGGATAGTTTGGAACCTGTATACTCATGGAAACCTGGGTCTTTTCTAGTCTGGTAGGGATATGAAGAGAACAGGTCTATCTACCCATGTCTGTGTATAGACTGCAACCCAAACTACATACGTATCCATTTGTAAACTTATGACAAAATAAATATATGTACCAATACCATTCTTTTTCATTAAACCATATTGTCAATGTGATGTACAGAAGGATTATAATTATGTATGTAAGGCAGTGAATATTTTTCTTCACATATGATTCCCTATCCCTCATTTTTCTTACACTTTATTCTGCTTGAAATATCTCCTTGCTGTACCTGATGTAAATGCAATTTTCAACATGTGGCCTTGTGAGGAATTTTATGGCAGTGGTTCCCCCATTGTCCTCTATCAAAAATTTTTGATTCCCCTTCTTTTCCCTATTCAAATTAAAGTTTCTACAATCCACAGATTACCAAACTCAAATATAGTGACAAGAAAGGGGAAATCCTATGAAAACTAAAGGAAATAAAGCAAGAAAAAGAAATCGTTTTTTTTAAAACACCATCAAAGATAAAACTCATGTTTCTTGGAGTTCATTTTGTTCACCATAAATTTCTTGTTCATATATATCTAGCATTTAAGCACTTGCAATCCTCTTCTAGGATGAAATTGGACATACCCCATTAAGACAAAAAGAGAAAGTAGGGTACCTATATTTTAAATGTCACTGCTAAAGAAAAAAAATATGACTTCATTGGGTAAGTTTAAATAGAAGCAGCATAAACGTATAGAAAGGAAATAGCAATATTCAATAGTGTTGTAATGCTTGTTAAATGCCTATAATAAAGTTAGATTATACATCACCCTGTGTCAAAACACTTTCCAAATGAATCAGACCTCTAGGTTAAAAAAATACACAGAATGGAAGCAATAGAGAAATACAAGGTCTCATAGAACAGGTTGAAACTGTCTCATTACAGATGCACAAATGCGTCAAGTCAAAGGTTAGACAAACTCTATAGATTGAACCTGCACAGCTTCTTTATACCAAAGAACATAGCTAAGTAGGTACAAAGAAAGCCAAAAAAGTGGGAGAAAATCTTCACTAGCCAAGAAAGAGAAAAGTGTCTTACTGCTGAAATATAATTAACATTCAACAAGTCAAATCACCCACCCCCAAAGAATCCTGAAGTATAAACCTGCTCTTTGAAAAGAAGTCTAAATATTTAAAGAAAGACTTCACTGATGGCCAATTGAGAATGGCCTAAGGACATATGAAGAAATGCTCAAAAACAATGACAATAAAAAAAGACAAAAAATTCAACATTGAAATTTCACCACATTCCATTATAATGGCATAGTCATGTTCATTGTAGAGAGAAAATCAAGAACCACACCAGATGCCTGAGTGTAGATTAATGGATCAGTAAATGTGGGATATAAACACAATAGAATTCTATTTTCCATTAGAAAAAATGGAAAGAAATGGAAATATTGTAAAAAAAAATAACATGAATTAAAGTGTCCCAGACACAACGAACATATACTCCATAGAGTCTCTTATTTCTAAAAACTGGTATGGCATTTTAGTTCTAGAAGACGATCACAATAGCTCAATAGTAATATACATAGGACCATAGAATATTAGGTTAAACAAAGAAAACTCTGAAATACAAAATCAGTTGGTTTCACTTTCTTGATTTTTTTAAAATGTGCTATGTGAATCTATTTCTCTTTACTTGCCTTTTTCTTTTAGTTTATGTTTTATACAATGTTGCCACTGTATTGGATTTTGGTATATATACTGTATTTCATGTAATTTAATGAGAATTAGGCATCGGAAGGGCAACACCTAACTCTGAGACAAAGGACAATGGGTGAAGCATTTCAAAACAATCCCAACAAAACTACATATTGGAAATAAACATTATGCCCAGTGGGAGGAGATAGAGATTATAGGCTGAAAACCAGTAAAAATGAACAATGGGTATTAACCTGTGATGAGACAAGTACTTGTTCATTGCTTACATATGTAATTCTAATTCCTTGTACATCACCTTGACATTCCACTAAAAAGAAGTGTATTGATAAATACACTCGTCTCAATTCTCATAAATTTACATGTGGACACTTAAGTCGATGGGCTCCATTTACATATACTGACACGTGGATATAGTTCTGATCTGCTGACGTTCCTAAAAGACTAGAAAAGGTTTCCCTAAGTTACCAGGTTCCAAGCCAACACTGACAAATTAATGTTGAAATCATTTTTATTCAAATATTTCTGTAGGAATCTCAATAACAATTTCAAATTACAAACTGTAAGAGACCTGACATTCAAATATACCCCCAAATCCTCACATTTTCACACCTATCACAAATATAAGCAAGATTCTCTCATGTGAAACTTCCTCATCTGGACTCAAATACTTCACGACTTTTGATTACATAGCAATTTAACCACTGATAAATATTTTTTCACAAGGGAGATCTTCCTAAAATACACTTCAAAGGCTCTTCCATTTAGCAGTAGGAATGTTGTGGACCCGGAATGCCAAATGAACTATATAATGGAGTGTGTGGGGGTGCTTCAATATGAGAGGCAAATTACACACAAGTTGAAAACAAATATTCATTAGCTATGGTTTCATGAACTGGTCTTAAATTACAATCCAAATTTGCAAATTAATATTCCAAGAGCATTTTAGTAATATGGTGCAACATTTCTGAAATGGTGCCCATATTATTGTCTGGTAAGTCACAGATTCTCTGAACATAATATGGTACCTTCAAAGTGTGAATATTGTCCACCCAAAGTTATAAATGTTGGCTGATATTGTTTATACCTCTGCAAGAGTCTGTTTCCCTGCCACAGACAATGGGTATAAGTCACAGATTTCTGTGTATATTAGGTGTCCTATGAAAAATATTGAGATGATTTAGAATCTTCTGTCTAGAAATACGTTGTAACATTAGGTGGTTTAAAAAAGTCCATAAAAGTTTCCTACCCATTCTTTTTGGAACACAGACGTTGTTTGGAAATATGTGTTAGGGACCAAATATTATACCTTGACTATAGTATTCATGATATTTGACATTATTAATAAGTGAAATGAAAGATGTTATTCCCAGAAAAATGTAACTATTGCAAGTGGTGAACTTACTTTTACAAGTTAGGAAATAGTCCTTTACTCACATTTCTTTCTTCACCCAACAACCTAGGCATGCTAATTAATGGGCTTTTGGCTAAATCCGAGGTGTCCCTGAAAGATCCACTCATGTCTGGTATACCCTTCAATCCCACACTTTGTTTGATTGAATGTTCTCCCATTAGGCAAAATTATTGGGTAAAATAGTCAAGATTCTTGACTCCCTTAAGATCCACAAAAAAGCTGATTTTTGAAATCTACCTTGACATTTCCTTGTAACTCTTGTCCTTGTCATTGCAGCAAAAAACAGTCATATAACTTTTGCATTCTCAGGAGAGGCATAATTCCGAATATTCTCAATGTTTCCTTTGGGCATTGTTAAATGTCTGCTCTCAGTAAAACCTCCAAGGAAGACTTATGATATGTCATAACACATTGATAAGCATCAAGGTATGTGTGGGAAAAGGCCATTAATATTACACAGCCTCCCTCATATGGAAACCCTAATGTAATGACTTTGAGATTTTTTTAAGGAAAATTTTGAATTGATTGAGTCTGACCTTTGCAATATGGCAAAGCATTCTATACAATTACTACAAAAATGCCATCTCAGGTGGACCCATTGCAACAATGCGATGTACAAGTCTTTATGTGGTAAACTAAATTTACAACTTTCCTGCAGGGTGGGGGGTAGAGGGAGGAGACAGGGATGATTGTGGGGGGAGTGGCTAGATGAGAAAGGATGGGAAGGGGAAACAAAGGAGGAGGCTACAATGTTTGATAAGAAATGTACTCATATATTGCCCATGTAATTGTAACTCCTCTGTACAGTAATTTCACGATAAAGTAAAAATTAAAAAATAATTGCCATGGCATCATAAGGGAATGTGAAATTTGATATACTATTGCCAAATACTATGCTTTCTAGACTTTCAGTGTTACACAGAAACATTGTAAATGCTTCTCTTCCTGGTTTTTTCTTTTTGTCTGTCTCTGAGTATTTAGTGTGGGCTTGGGCATTGTCCCTGCACACTTTAACTAAAAGCTTAAGCTCTGCCCCTTGAGAGAGAGTGACACTTTCAATTGTCTCCTGGTCATTTGGAGGAAAAAAACCTCATGGAGTTTCCCATCCGTGCTAGCTTTGAACCTCCACCCCAATATCTCAGTTTCCTAAGTACCTGGGATTACAGTCCTGAGCCATCCGCACTCAGTTACTCTTACTCTTCTCTAATGAAATAGCATAGTAGTAGCTTAAAATTATCCTTAGGTATTTAAACAACATTGAAGAAATTTGGCATAATTTCCAAAGAAAAAATTTGCACTGAAATATGCCATTCCATTTGATATTGATTCTTCCTGAAAAGGAAACCCCTATATCAATGAGGAAGGAAAATGTAAATTATCAGAGATGCAGACACGTGTAAAGCTATAACCATGTACACAAGATATTAAAGATTTTGTAGAAAAATCATCTTTCAGTTGGACAGAATTGATTCATTTAAATGAGCTTAAATTAATAGCCAGTGTTTTTCATTTTTAACCATTGCAGTATGAAAAACGATAAAACTCTAAATGGGTGCTCACATTTACCTCTTTGTTCGAAGATTAGACAGTTTCTACACACTATTTAGTATCTATACAGTGAAATATATTTCTCATCTACTATTCCCTGTTTGAAGACATTTACCAATTACTTGTATTCAAGGGTGGACAAAACTCATTCTTTCTCAACATTCACTATTCTTCATTATCCCCACATTTATCCTTCTAATCCTCATTTAGAAACAAATTCAATGCCTCCATCAGAAAGAATGGCATTGTCCCATTTGTTAGGAAATGGAAAGACATGGAAAAAATTATATTAAGTGAAGTAAGCCAGGCCCAAAGAAACATAGGTCCCATGATTTCCCTTATTTGCATTAAATAGTATAAGTTAAGGAGAAGCAGAAAAGTTAAAAAACTGTGTAAATACGACTGTACAAGAAGATATTAAATGAAATGAACCTGTAGATAGGGACACAACTTATTTCTACTTTCTTGCTATTGTTTTTCATGATTCTAAACTGTTCTATATCATTTGTTTTCCTTGTATATTCTTCCCCAAAACATATTCCTGTTTTACCTGTATTTGATGACAGTGGCCTGCCTCTTACATATATATACATATATATATATATGTATATATATATATATATATTTTTCTAATTTGTGAAGGGAAGGGAAATAATAAAATGCTGAAACAGAATACTAGTTGATGTATTGTAACATTGAGATGTCCAAGACATTAAATTGAAAACCAGTCTCACCATGTGAGGGTGAGGAGGATGTGGGGAGGTAAGGCAGAGTGGGGGGAAACAAAGGAGGAAGTAACAATGCTCGATAGAAAATATACTCATTACGTTAGTCATGTAATTCTAACCCCTCTCTACATTATTTTTACAATAAAAATATTTTAAAAGGAACTGAAGTAGTTCCTGCTACCTCATAGTCCAGGTGGAAGAGCATGGTAAATTTTGGATCAATGACATATTTGTGAAAAAGCTTTCACATAGGAGTACATGTCTTAGTTGGTGATCAACAATTTTGAGGGGTCATTATGAAGAAATGTCTTCTACTGCACTATATGCACACAAATTTATGTCTATTTTATAATATATGAAATTCTGATGTCCTGTCTTATGCAAACTGCCATAAAGAAGAGTAAAATCTGCATTGGCAATTAGTGCACCAATCAAACCAGACAGTGGGTAGGCACAAGCAAATATACATAAGCAGTGTTAGCTTTTTATTATTTATTTATTTTTGTTTTGTCAGTCATTGGGCTTGAATTCTGCACCTGGGTGCTATCCCTCAGTTCAAGGAGAATGCTCTACTGCTGGAAATACAGTGTCAATTCCAGTTTTCTAGTACTTTTTGAAGAAGAGAGTCTCACGGAATTTTCTGCCTGGGCTGGCTTTGAACCGCTGTCCTCAGATCTTGAGAAGCTAGGATTACAGGCATGAGTCCCTGGCACCCACCTCAGTATGATATTTTTATATGTGAGTTAGAAAGGTAGGAAAGCCACCAAATGTTCAATACTACTGAACAGAAGAGTTCTCAGGAAATCAAAAATTAAATCCCCCAACAACAAATCCTCGAAGAAACAACTGCCCAACAAATAAATGGGCAAAAGACTTAAAAACTTCTCTGAAGAAGAAAGAAGAATGGCCAATAGACACATGAAGAAATGCTCAACCTCCCTAGCCATAAAAGAAATGCAAATCAAAGCGACCTTCGCTTTTAACATTTGTTCCTGCAGGGAACCATTGACTTGCTATAAGGTGGGATGATGTTCAATAAGTTGAGTAATCATGACAAAGATATTATTGTTCTATCATGATAGAATACCTGTAGCCCCATTCTCAAGACACACTGCAAGCAAGTCACCACTGCTGTTGAGATACCTACTTGATGTTAGTCTTTCTCTCTCCAGAGCTTAAGGATTCCTTCTCTGCTTGGTTGATCATTTTACTTTGACACACACCAGAAAGTATCAATTTATTTTCAATCTTCTAGCATATACTCGTTGATGTTTTTCACCACCCTCTTGTACATAAATACCACACTTTGTCCAGTTTCTGTAAATCACTGGTTTCGTTTCTCACAAGTTCACTCTCCTATTCTATTTCATTTATTTTACAGTAACTCCAAGCAACTGACTACACAATTAAAATTATTTCTCCCTATGTAAGCATAGTTGAAATCTATGAAAGTGAGTCTCAACTTTCCCTTACTTTCCTCACATTATACATTAAATCGTTCATAAGAACTTGGTAAGTCAGATTTCTTGCTGTTAATCCAGTTACAAGTTGGGGTAAATGACATGACACTGGTAAAGACACCTTCATTCCTTTCAACTTTGCAAGAAATTTTACGATGTTAGGAATTGTTATGCATGTTGCTTTTGGGTAAACAACATTCCATTCACACAACAATCAAAGAAAGGTTGGACAAATAGGATTGCAGGAAATTTAAGAGCTTCTGCATGGCACATGACATAGCCAACAAGATCAATCGAAAGCCCACAGATTGGGAGCAGATCTTTACTAGCCATAAAATGGACAAGGATTTCATATCTAAAATATACTTAGAGGGGCTGGGAAGGTGGCTCAGTGGTAGAGTGCTTGCCTTGCATGCTTGAGGCCCTGCGTTCGATTCCTCAGCACCACAGATGCAAAAGGAAAAAAGCCAGAAGTGGCGCTGTGGCTCAAATAGTAGAGCACTAGCCTTGAGCTGAAGAGCTGAGGGACAGCGCCCAGGCCCAGACTTCAGGTCCACCCCAGACACCCCCAAAAAATAATAAATAAAATAAAATAAAATATACTTAGACCTTAAAAAATTGAATCGTCCAACAACAAATCCTGAAACAGCTGCCTGGTCAATAAGTAGGCCAATGACTTAAAGAGAAACTTCACTGAAGACGAAATAAGAAAGACCAATAGACCCATGAAGAAATGTTCAACTTCTCTAGCCATAAAAGAAATGCAAATCAAAACAACATTGAGATTCCACCTCACCCAGTTTGAATGCCTATAACAAAAGAATCTGATAACAGATACTGGAGGAGATGTGGAAAAAAGGGAACCCTACTACATTGTAGGTGGGAATATAAATTTGTTCAACCACTTTGGAAAGTAACATGGAGTTTCTTGAAATGACTCTACATCGAGCTCCCATACGACCCAGCAAATACCCTTTTGGGCATTTAGCCAAGTGATCATAAACAAGACCATACTGTAGGTACCAACACTACTATGTTAATCCTAGCATTATTTATCATAGCTAAGATATGGAACCAATCCAGGTTCACCTCAGTAAATGAATGGATCAAGAAAATGTTATATATATATATATATATATATATGAGAATTATCTCTCTATTTATATGAATTCTCTCTCTATTTATGAATTATATATATGTATATATATATATATATATGAATACTATGACGACATTAGAATGAATGTCATCGCCTATTTTGTAAGAAAATGGAGATCTTTGGAAAAATTATATAAAGTGAAGTAAGCCAGTCCCAAAGTAACATAGGTCCCATGGTTTCCTTTATTTGCAATAACTAATATAAGCTTAGGACAAGCCAATAAGTCAAGAGCTTTTTCCCTCTCTCCTTCTCTGTCTGTATATATTATGTATAATATATATTATATATATATATGTTGGTGGTAAGAGAAATAATCACAAAGTTAGGGACACAGTATTTTTCCTGTGCTTTGGTTTTAATATATTTAAAATGTAGTATATAATTTTTGTTTCTTTGGTATGTTCCTCCGCCTCCCTTATTTTCACTATATTTGATTCCAGTGTCTTGCCTCCTGTATATACATTTGTCTAATTTGGGGAGGGGAAGGGAAAAAACAAAATGTTCAAATTTGGATAAAGGTTGACCCATTGTAACAAGGCGATGACCAAGACTGTATGTGGAAAATGAACTTTACAACCTAGGTGGGAGGGAGTAGTTTGGGAGATGGGGAAGGAAGCGATGTTATGGGAAATACAAACGAGGAGGCAACAATGCTAGATAAAAATGGACTCATTACTATATTCATGTAACTGTAACCTCTCTGTACAGTATTTTTACTATATATTTATATATATATACACACACACACACACACATATATATACATAAATTCATGTTGGTGATAAAAAAAGCCTTTTGACGTTCAGTGCAGTTATTTGCATTTCTATTTTGGCCAGAGATATGAAATATTTCTGTATGCATCTACTGGTCATGCTTATTTCATACCCGGAAGAATATCTTGAATAATTTAGACAACATATAAATGGGGTGGTTTTTTCTTAATGAATTTTTTTAAGATTTTTATTGTAAATGAGCTGTACAGAGGGGTTAAAGTTATATGAGCAAAGTAATGCATACATTTCCTATCAAGCATTGCTGCCCCTTCCTTTGTTTATCCACTACCATTCTGTCTCTCCTACCTCCACAACCAAACTCCGCCCCCCTCTCCAGCCTAAATTATAAAGTTCGTTTACAACATAGTGTCTTGTACATCTGATTGTTACATTGGGCCAGCGTTTATCCCTATTTAAACATATTGTTATTTTTTCCTTTTACCTCCCCAAATTAGAGAAGATGCAAGGCACCGACATCAAATATAGTGAAAACATGGGTTACACTGTGGGAGGAACATAAAAAGCAACAACAAAAAATCACATTGTACATTATGAATGCGTTACAAACTTCACCAAGCAAGAAAAAAATTGTGTCCCTATCTTTGGATTCAATTCAATTAACATCATTTTATCTTGTCCAATGTACATAGCTTTTAAACATTTTTGATTGTCCCAGACACATACTAGTTATTTCAAATAAGGTAAACCACGAGAGCTATGTTTCTTTGAACATAGCTTACTTCACTTAGTATAAGTTTTCCATTATTTCCATTTCCTAACAAAATGGGAAGATGTTATGCTTTCTAATGGAGGCATAGAATTCCATCATATACCACATTTTTCTGATGCATTCAACTAATGAGGGCAATCTGGGTTGTTTTCATATCTTATCTATGGTAAATAATGCTGCCATAAACATGGTTGTTCAGGGAGGTTTAGTATGGTCTTGTTTGTGATCATTTATGGGTCATAGGGGAGCCGTATTTGGAGTCTTTTGAGGATCCTGCATACTGCTTTCAAAAATGGTTGAACAAGTTTACACTCCCACCTACAATGCCATATGGTTTCTTTTTGGCCATAACACTTCCAGCATTTGTTATTATTAGCGTTATTGATTATAGCCATTCTAACTGGAGTGAGGTGGAATTTCAATGTTGTTTTAATTTGCATTTCTTTTATCCCCATATAGGTTGAAAATTTCTTCATGTGTGTATTGGTCATTATTATTTCTTCTTCAGAGCAGTTTCTCGTATGAATTAGCACCCTTATTTATCAGGCAGTTTTCTTTTTGAGGATTTGTGTATTTGTTATTGTGGAGACTTAATTTTATGAGCCCCATGGCCCTTACAGGTCGTGTAGTTAGATGTTAAATAGATTTTCTCCCAAATGCGGGTTTGCACTCATATTTGTCCTGCTACCTCTGACTATTGCTATGCAAAAATTATCTAGTTAAAACACTTTGATTTGTTGTGACTGGATTGTTATGTACTAAATTTTGACCTGAATATCCAAGTCGATACGTCATCCTCTTTTCCATATTATCATATTTCATGATAAGTATACCTGCTTTGATGACTTTATTTCATTTGAACTTGGTTCCGGTGTAAGTTGAAAGAAACTCTACTTTCAATTATTCATGCATATATACCTTTTTCAACCTCCACCATATTGAGAAGAGTTTCCCTTTCCTCTATATGAAGATTTTGACACCTTTATCAAAATTTAGGTGGCATAAATCTCTGGGATGATTTCTCTGCTTTAAAAGCTATTCCATTTGCCTTTGGGCCTGTTTATGAGCCAAGTCTAACTTGATATACATATGTATATTTCTGTATACCCGCATGTATATATATATATATATATATACGTATACACATATATATGTGTATATATATGCATATATATGTGTACAATACCTATATATGTGTACATATATATGTATATATACACACACCTGTGTGTATATATTTACAAATGTCTCCATATATGTGTATACATAAATGTGTGTGTATGTGTGTGAGTGTTTCTTTGTATTTTGGGTTGCTTCTGTGTGTTTAATAATATAGTTTGCAATGGAGTATTTATATTCTTGCTATGAATTTCCTGCTAAGACTTGCTTTCTGTTTTTTCAATATTTCCATGGGACTTTTTTGATTACTTCTTGTGTTTTAGTAAAGAATGTCTTAGGGATATTGATCAGACTGCTTTGAATTTGGAGGAAGTAACATTTTAGAGTCTCCGAATTTCTAGATGTCAATACTTCGAATACAGCAGTATGTGCAGATTTTCCATGATATTAAATATGCTTTAATTTCTATTTTCCGACGATTAATGTGTTCTTCAAAGCAGACCTTCACTTCCCTGTTTACGTGAAGTCTGAAGTATTGGTGGCTATCACAAAAGAAGTTGTTTTTGTGGTTACAGCTTCATTCTTCTTATTTTGGGCATACAAAAATGCTGCTGATTTCTCTGAGTTCATAGTAAACTCTGTTTGTGCAAAGTTTAGAAGAGCCAAAGGGAATTGTGATTGTAGTCTATAAGTCTTTCAATAGAGGATCAAGTTATCTATAAAGAACTGAAGATTACATTTCTTCTTTCCCTATTTGGACCCCATTTTTGTTTATGTCTTATACTGAAGAGGTTTAGAGAGCAGGGATTTATTCTCTCATTCATAATTTATTTCAAATGTATTATCCTTTCAGCATTAAGTGTAAGAGAAGAGTGAATTTGTCATAGGCAGTCTTTATTATATTGAGGAATATTCCGTGAGTTTCTTTTTCTTTTTTTTTTTTATTCTTTTTTTAATGTTAAAAAACGGTACAGAGGGGTTAAAATTACATGAGCAAGATAATGACTACATTTCTTATCAAGCATTGTAGCCTCCTTCTTTGTTTCCCCTTCCCATCATTTCCAAGCCTTCCCTACCCACCCCACCTAATCCCTCTACTAAAGTTGTAAAGTTCATTTTCGACATGACAGCTTGTACTTCTCATTGTTTCATCGGGTCCACCTGTATCCTTATTAAAAGACTTGTTTTTCCCCTTCCCCTCCACAAGTTATACTGACATCAAATACAGTGAAAGCAGGGTTATACTGTGGGGGAGGGACATACAAAGCAACAAAGAAATAATCTATAAATGTGTTAAAAACAAATGCCTGAAAGAAAAAAAAAACCTTTAAATACATATCTTATGGTTCTTTTTCCTAACATCGATTTATCTGACCTATTCTGCTTCACTCATATATATTCTAACTATTGCAAATAAGGGAAACCATTGTACCTATGTTTCTTTGGGCTTGGCTTACTCCATTTAATATAAATTTTTCCATATCCTAAAAAATGAGTCAATGTCATTCTTTCTGATGGAGGCATAGAATTCAATTGTGTATATATACCACATTTTCTACATCCATTCATCTACTGAGGGGCATTTGGGTTGGTTCCATATCTTAGCTATAGTAACTAATGCAACACTAAACATAGTTGTGCTGGTAGCTTTAGTGTGGTCTTGTTTGTAAAAATTTGGGTAAATGCCCCAAAGTGGGATTGCTGGGTCATAGGGGAGATCAATGTGGAATATTTGAGGAACCTCCATACTACTTTCCAAAGTGGTTGAACAAGTTTACACTCCCACCAACAATGAAGTAATGTTCCCTTCTGTCCACATCCCCTCCAGCATTTGATGTTGTTAGAGTTCTTGATTTTTGCCATTCTAACTGTTGTTTTGATTTGCATTTCTTTTATGGCTAGGGAGGTTGAGCATTTCTTCATGTGTCTATTGGCCATCCTTCTTTCCTCTTCAGAGAAGTTCCTCTTTAAACCCTTAGCCCATTTATTTATTGGGCAGTTGTTTCTTTGAGGATTTGTTGTTGGGGGATTTAATTTTTTCAGTTCCAAGTATATTTTAGATATGATACTCTTGTCAATTGTATGGCTAGTGAAGATCGTCTCCCAGTCCGTGGGCTTTCTATTGATCTTGCTAGCTATGTCCTTTGCCATGCAGAAGCTTTGAAACTGCATGCAATCCCATTTACATTTGTCCAACCTTTCTTTGATTTGTTGTGTTTCCGGGTCTCTATTAAGAAAATTTCGGCCTGAGCCAAGGAGCCCTAGGATTTCTCCTATTCCATGCTGTAATGTTTTCAGAGTGTCTGCTTTGACTCCGAGGTCTTTGATCCATTTGGAGTTGATTCTGGTGCAGGGTGATATATAGGTATCTACCTTTAGTTTTCCACAAGTAGTTAACCAATTTTACCAGCACCATTGACTGAATTGGATGTCTTTCTTCAATCCTATTTTTTTTTAGCTCCCTTATCAAAAATTAGATGGCTATAGGTCTGTAGGTTCATTTCTGGGTTTTCAATTCTATTCCATTGGTCCTGAGGTCTGTTCTTGTGTCAGTATCAAGCCGTTTTGATTAGTATGGCTTTATAGTAGAGTTTCAAATGTGGTATTGATATTCCTCCAGCAGTGGTCTTTCTCTTGATGAACATTTTTGCTATTCTGTGTCTTTTATTGTTCCATATGAATTTTTGGATTGCTACTTCTATTTCCTTGAAGAATGAGGTTGGAATATTGATATGTATCGCATTGGATTTGTAGATAGGCTTGGGAAATATTGCCATTTTCACGATGTTGATCTTTCCAATCCAGGAGCATAGGAGTTTTTGCCATTTTCTATGTTCTGTTTTGATTTCCTTTTTCAAGTTTTTAAAATTTTCATCATAGAGGTCCTTCACTTCTTTGGTTAAGTTAATTCCTAGGTATTATATTATTTGTGGGGCTATTACAATGGAGTTGCTTTCCTAATTTCAGCCACACTTTTCTCATTGTTGGCATACAGAAAAATCATTGATTTTTGAGGGGTAATTTTATACTTGAGTCAAGCAGAAAAGGTCAGGTAAGTTGATGTTAGGGAAATAAACCCTAAGGTATGTATTCAAATTTTTTTTCTTTCATGCTATTGTTTCTAACACATTTACAAGATTATTTCTTTGTTACTTTTTATGTCCTTCCTCTACATTATAACCCTGCTTTCACTGTATTTGATGTCGATATAATATGTGGAGGGGAAGGGGAAAAAACAAATCATTTAAATAGGGATACAGGTGGACCCATTGCAACAATGAGATGTACAAGTCCTTATGTCTAAAATGAACTTTACAACTTTCATGTGGGGGAGGGTGAGGATTATGGGGGGGCGGAGGGATTATGGGAAGGGATGGGAAGGGGAAACAAAGGAGGAGGCTACAATGCTTGAAAAGAAATATACTCATTATCTTGTCCATGTAATTGTAAATCCTCTGTACAGTATTTTCACAATAAAAAATAAATTAATTTTAAAAAAGGAAACGAACTTTATAACTTCGGTGGTTGGGGAAGTGGCAAGGATCGGGTGGGGGTGGGGGGCGAGGATGAGAAGGTATGGGAAGGGGAAACAAAGGAAGAGGCTACAATGGTTGATAAAAATGTACTCATTATCTTGCCCATATAATTGTTACCCCTCTGTATAGTATTTTTATAATAAAAAATTTTAAAAAGAAAAAATAAATTTCTATTCCTATCATGCTTTATATAATTGGATATGAATTTGAATTTCAATTCTCTCTTTTAAAATATTTCTTTCCTCCTGGTTGACTTTGCTGATGCATGCCTGTGAACCAAGCTATGTGGAATGTGGAATTATGAGAATATTGGACTAAGTCAGTTCCCCCACAACTAAGATACACTGATTGGAAAACAAAATTTATAGCCACAAAGTCTGGAAATTTGTCTCAAGTTGTAGGGTGCTTAGCATTGAGTTCAAACTCTAGTACAACTAGAAAAAAAAGCTTTCTGTATTATGATGCTTGCTTTTTAAAGAAAACTTCTTGTAAGAGTTATAAATGTTGTCATAAAGCAATTTATTCAGTTTTAACAGTTTGTAATATGAATTTTTCCTTATCAGCTATCATTTATACCCAATACTCACCATTCATCTATATTTTAGATATGATTAATTATGCAATATATGCAATGAGTAATAAATTGAATTATGACTTTTGCTTTCTCAATTGTTTAGTAAGTGTGTAGAGCAACTCAATTTGTTTTTTATTTGTAGTATTATACTGATGAATTTCTGAAAATAATAAATGATGGCATTTCTATTCATAATGCATTTAAAATTTGTATGTTATACTAGTGATTATGTTTCAAAAGTTATTCATAGCTTTTTGCAATCTGACAATCAATGATTTGACAATAGGGCTGATGAAGAAGAGCCTCATGATTTAGGTTGAATTATAATGAAATAATTAATACCAACTATTCAGAATATCACCATATATACAAAAGACTAGTAAAGAGAAATTTCAATGCTTTTGTTTTAAGAGCAAGAACTGTAAAATATCAGATCTGAAAATATCTATTAAAAATGAAATCTTTTACTTTTTATTTTATTTTATGTTTTTGATTGATCATGGAGCTTGTTCTCTGCACTGTTCACAGGAGGGTGTGCGCTCTACCACTTGAGCCACAGCGCCACTTCTGGTTTTCTAGTGGTTTATTGGAGATAAGAATCTCAAGGATTTTCCTGCCCGACCTGGGTTGAATCGCGACCTTAGATCTCAGCCTCCTGATTAGCTAGGATTAAAGCACTGCCACCTGGCTAAAATGTAAAATACTTGAAATAGTACAAAAATTCTCTATCAAAATGTGTGAATAATTAAGATGGAAATGATTTACTCCAATCAATATTCTATAAATATCTTAAAATTTGAATTTTAACTGCATATGTTTGATAAATGACTTTAAAATTTGTTACTTCTAAAATAAATCTAAAAGGGTATTCATTAATAAAATAATTTATCTCTCTCCAGGCACCAGTGGCTCAGGCTTATAATTCTAGTTACTCAGAGGCCTGAGACTTAATAATCAAAGTTTGAATACAGCCAGAACACCAAAGTCATCAGAATCCTATATCCATTTACCCATGAAAAACTGAGAAATGGTGCTGTACCTCAAATGGTAAGGGTCCATCTTGAGGAAAAATACTCAGGAACGGTGACTTAAATTTAAATCCCAGGACAGACATGTAAAAGGAAGAAAGAAAGAGAGGGAAAAAAAGAAAGAAAGAAAGAGAAAAAGAGAAAGAAATTGAGGAAAGAATTAAGGAAGGAAGTAAAGAAAGAAGAAAGAAAATTATTTTTTTCAAATGAAAGATCAAATATGAAATATGAAATAATATATTAACATGATAGAGGACTTGAAGCAGAAAACACAATTCTTTAAAATCCTTTAAAATATTTTGTTAACATATTGTTATTACAGAGTTGTTTGGCTTATAAGGTGAGGTATCTCTATATAACCCAGGTAAGGCTTGAACTTACAGTCTCCCTGTCATTGCTCTGAAATGCTAGGAATATCAGTGTACTATATTAGGCACCAATGCATAGATAAATACATACACACAAACAGGGATAGATAGATAGATAGATAGATAGATAGATAGATAGATAGATAGATAGACCGAAGGATGCATAGATGCATATATTCATAGATAAACAGAGAGATTCATAGATAGGTACAGAGGTACATCCATAGATAAAACTGAATATAGTATTTTGTTCTGGATGTTTGTTATTTAACTTTCTCTTTTTTGTGAATATTTCATTGTTTTGAAGTAGTTGCACAAAGAGTTGTTATTCACTAAAGGAGTTAAAGAAGATAGTACACTTTGATTAATGACACCACTTTCAACATCCTCCTCCTCCCCCTCCACATCTTTCCTCCTTCTTTCCTTAATTCTTTCCATTCTTCCCTTTTTTCTTCTTATCTTCCTTTCTTCCTCTTTTCCTTCTCTCCCTCCACCTCTAACTTCCTTTCTCCTTCCCTGCCTTCCTTCTTCCCTTTTTCCTCCCTCCCTCCCTCCCTTCCTTCCTACTTTTCTTCTTTTCTTTCTTCTTTTCTTCCTTCCTTCCTTCTTTCCGTCCTTCCTTGCCTTTTTCTTTTCTGCCATTCTATATTTAATTCTTTCTTCTACTCTTATTTAAATTCTATCTCGTAGGATCCATCCACACATCATTTCCTTCTTTCCTTTTCCCTTGCCCTCCCGGACCCACCCAAGCATGAAGATCAGAATTTAAACTCCTGGCCTGGGACTTGAAATTGGGGCTGGGATTGGAACTAATACTCAGGGCCTTTAACTCAAAGAACTGGATTTGTACTCTCCATCTGGAATTTGTACTTCTATCCTGGGCCTGAAACTCTGGGCCTGAGCCTTGAACTCACAACGTAGGATTTGAACACAGGTCCTGCACTGATTTCAGGGCCTGGGAATAGAATTCACAGCCTGTTCTAGAACTTGCTCATAGGGCCTCTGATCCTAGGCATTTAACTCATCGCCAGGCATTGAAGTCAGGTATGAGATTTAAACTAACAGCATGGGACTGGAATTCATGTCCTGACATGTACCTGTGCCCTGGGATTGAAATAGGAGTATAGGGAACCTTGCCCTGTACTCATTGCCTTGGACTTGAACTCAAAGGCTGGGCTTTGAAATTGTTTTCTGAACTAACAGCCTGGACTTTGAACTCCAGTCAGTTCCCTGACCTAACTGTCTATGACTTGAATTTTGGGATGGGTACTTGAACTCATTTCTGGTCCTTGATTTTGTGGCCTGGGCACTGAATGTGGCATCTGGGAATTGAAATCACAGCCTGAGCCTTGAATTAGTTTCCTGGGCTTTTAATTCAGTTATGTGTCTGAATGAGGGACCTAGGCGTTAAATATTGGTCTTGGGCCTTGACTTTGGAGACTGGACAATGTTCCTGAACTTCTCTGTGCTTAAGGTTGGCATTCAACAATGGAAGACTCGGCTGTTTTCTGCGTTTGTTCCATGGCTGGAGAAGGATTTTTTGTTTTGAATCAAGAATCCAATTTTTGCTACAAGAGAAGTCAATATATCTGGCTCTGTATTCTTAAAATTTGTTTGTTTATTCCCCTTTATATGTAAGCATTTCCCTTTATCTCAAGTGGGTTGGGAGGCAGGAAGTGTGTAAAGTGTGTGATGGTAGGCTTGTATGCTTTCTTGTATACTTTCTTGTATGCTTTCTACAGAAAGGCAGGAGAAGTCATTATCAGGCTTTCCAGCATGTTGGAGCCTAAGTAGATGGACATGGTAAAGAGAGATGAGCACAAAAAGAAATAGTGGCAAGGCCAAGTATGAACTACACACAGGCATACAGTTGCACACATGTTCACCCACACAGGACTGAGAGAAGTTTCTAGAACCAAACCCGGATTAGCATAAGGTATTCTGTAATATGCCAGCTGCTTTTTCCTCCAGGGTAGGGATGAAGTGTTGAAATTGACCAGAGACTTTGTCCACATACACCTCACATCTTCCCCATGTCCAGAGGCCAGCCTGCCCTGCTGTGGGAAGATCAAACCGCTCCCAGGATTATGTCAGAAGATTTGATATGTTGTTGTTTTTGTTTTTGTCGTTTACCTGTTTTGTTCAATATCAAGAAAGACCATGGTTACCTGAGACAGGCCCTTTGTGAAGTGGAAGAATCTCCTACTTTCTTTGTTCCTTTTGCTTCCTCTTTTTCCCCTCCGCTCCCTCCTCTTATTTGTCCTGCTGCTCTCTGGCTGGGAAGGCCTCAACATGATTGTTTTTTTTTTTTTTTTGTCGGAACTGTTTTCCTAAGGATTTGCTTCTTGAATGTAACACCCAGGTTCCTCCCTTCGGGAAGCTGAGTGAATAGTGCATGCTGATGGTTGCAGGGCAATTATATTTTTTAGGTTCCCTTCCATGGCATGTGTCAGGCCTGGAATGGTTGTCTCTCTCTTGCTTACAGTAATGGGGCCTCAGGGAGAGAAAATGAAAAACCTAGTAAAGAAGAAGAAAGGAACTGAAGAAAGGAGAGGGAGGAATTAAAGGTGGATGGAAGAGGAGAGGAAGGAAGGCAGAAAGGATAGAGGGTAGGGAAGGATGGATGAAGGTGGCAAAGGGACAGGAGGGAGTAGAGCAAGGATGGTGGGGGAAAAGGAGGCCTGAAGGGAAAAGACAAGCAAAGAAAGGAGAGAAGGAAGAAGGGAAGGGGAAGGTAAAAATGTAAGACAAAAGGAAGGATAGACTAGGAAATGGAAGATGCAAAGAAATAGAGAAGGAGGGAAGGAAGGGAGTAAGTATTAAGGGAATAGAAGAGGGCAAAGGAAGAAAGTTAGGAAGAGAGAGAGTGGAAGGAAGGGAGGTAGCATGGAAGGAAAGAAGGAAGATATAAAGAAAGAGGGTGTGTAGTAAAGAAAGAAAAAAGGAATAATGAAAGAAGGAAGGATGGGAGGTGAAGTAAGAATGGAAGTGAGAGGGGGACGAAGAAGGAGATGAAGGGAGGGAGGGAGGAAATTAGGCCAAAAGGAAGAGATGTAGGGATAGGAGCACAGAAGACAAGAAGAAAGAAGAGAAGACAGAAGCTAGGGGAGAAGGAAGGTAGAATGAGGAAGGGAAATGAAGGTAGAAGCTAGTAAGGGAAGGAGGTAAGTGGGAATGAAGGAGGGAATAAAAATGAGTGAGGGAGGAAAAAAGAAAGGAAGGAAGAGAGGAAGAAGGGGAAAAAGAAAGAAGCTGGAAGTAAGGAAGAAAGGAAAAAAGGATGAGGGAGGAATGTGATCATGTTACACTGTGGAGGATCTTCTTTGATTCACAGTCTTCACACATCCCTCTGAATTGGGGTGTGTAAACTGACTTGGTTTCCCTCCTGTGTCTCGCTGGCCACGTGGGATTTCCAGGGAACTGAGCATGGGGGTCCTAGTGCCTGGAAAATACATGAAATCTCGGCCCTGTATTTGTGTTAGGGAAATTAAAGGCTAATGAATCACAAGTTCATCTCCAGGCTATTCTGTATTGCCAGTCCAAGGCCAGCCAATGCTTGATCCAGCCCCAGACATTTTCTGGGCTGGAGGGTGGGCAGTAATATATTTACATAAATGCCACGGAGAGGAAAGGGAAAGCAGGTTGTTACTGGTAAGCGTTTGTTGGTTATCTTCCCCAGAGTGTGCTCAGGGTCTCATTAGAATTATCCCTCCCAGGTATATGTGTATGGGGGCAGGGCAAGGGGTGGGGGACAAGAAGCAGCTTCCCTCCTCCTCCTTGTCAATCTCTTCCTCTTCCTCTTCTTTTACCTCTTTCAACCCCAAGGAGGCATTGACAGCCATTGGATTATCATTGGGGAAAGGCTGCAGCTAGTTCAACCACAGGAGGCCAGGGACACCAGGAATTCCTGCTCTATGATCAGGAATCCCTTGGGAAGAGGGATGGAGGGAGGTGCAGGAAGTAGGGAGTTTAAGAAATACATGGCATTCCCAGGAATGGAATGAGATTTAGGGCTTTGAGTACCATCGCAGGAAAAATTGTGTTCATGATGATCTCTGGCAAAGATCTGACCTCACTCAGAAAGATGGGTTGGTCGACGAGTCAAACGGTGGGTTATTTGGTTGATTGTTGGGTTGATTGGGTGGTTAGCAGCTGGCTTGGTAGATTGTTTAGTTAGCAAGAGTAACTCTTTTTTCTAATTTTATAGCTCATATAAGAGTCACTATGAAACTTGTGTCCAGACTCGTTTCAAAAAATGATACTCAGATCTCAAACTCCTTCACTGATATTATTTCATCCATGAAGAACCAGTGTGAGTCTTCATGAATTTTTTTCATACATATATTCAGAATTTTTTACTCTTTATGCAAATAAGATTTACTTATATATACTTGATGAATGTATCCAAATGGTGATAGAAAAGAATATTTAAAACATCCAGAATGATGGGTCATCCCAGGTTTCTTCTTTATGAAACACAACAGCAGAAATTGTCTCTCCTACAGCTCTAGAACTTAATGTAGCAATGTAAAATTAAGAAAAAATAATTTCTACAGGTAGTTCTGTAAACTTTGAAATAGTGTGAAGTGTTTTTTAAATCAAACTAAGAGCAATTTTGTAATCAATTCCCTAGATATAGAAAGAGACACGAGGAATCTCTCAAAGTTATTATTTTATAACCATGGCCTGAACTCTGAAGATTCAAGCTGAATTCAGGTAAAATAATAATAAAGTGGATGTCTTAACATATTAAAATTTAACTCTTAATAATATCAGTAATTTACATTTTCACCATTAGGCAATGGTGAGTAAAAGGAAACCACCTCCAATGTTACTGAACTCTGGCAAACACAGTTCAAAATAATTGTCCAACACAAAACATTGCCCATGCTCTTTTCTAGAAATATGCAAGTAGAACTTCTACCGCCATAGTTTCCATTACATTCTGCTGAGATTTCAGAAGACATACAAAAGTCTGTCCATGACATTTCTTCCCACACACTCGCTCACATAATTGACATACTTTCACAACATTTACCTATAAAAAGATACCAAAATTTATCCATAAACTGAAGACTTTATGGGGTACCAACATTTTCCACTCAAACATTTCCTTTCTACATTTTACCAGAGGGTTAGAGAATCAGCAGGACCTAATTTTATTATGTTTTTCATAGCGACATTTCAATAAAATCTCATGATAACAGATTCCTCTGAAAATGGAAAAAAAAAAAAACTATATTGGACAAAAAGACACCTACTGCAGAAAATACAAACCTATACTCTATTTCCCTTTGAAACCTATAAAATTTCTTCAGAATCCATAGTAGAAGAATGAAGATTAAACTATCACACAGTGTCGAGACCACCTCGACCAGCAAGGAAGACCCGACCCGGGATTCTTTTCAATGCGGTTTATTCAGGAACTTTGTAACAAGCTTCTCTCCCTTTCTCTCCTGCCCGCTTCTTCCTGGTTCTTCCTGCTTCTTCTCCCCTCAGTCCCCGTGCTCTGGTTATAAGCTTCCTGGATGGCCAATACCGAAGCACCACGTGGCATATACCGATAGGGCAGCAAACACGGAAGCAAACTAGGAGCCAAGTCATAGCCATATAAGGAGTTGTTTTTACAGAGAGCACTCATCACCGGGAAGACGGAAGGCGGGAGCCAGCACCATCTTACCAAGGAGCTACAATGTTGCTTTTGCGGCTGCGCCTTAGGCCATGCTGTCTTTGGTCGCGGCTCCCGCAGCTCTCCACAACACAGAATATTAGTGTGAAAATTACCTTCTGATGTACTCTCAAATATTTAAAATTTCAGAGTGCATCAGGACTGGTGCTATCTAACATGTACTGTCTGCTCCTTTGAATATAACTTCTATGAATCAATAAATGAAGAAAATCAGGTGAACTCAACCAAGTTAATAAATTCTTAAAAGATTTGTAGCTTCTTCCATTGTGACAGGTAAGTAAATGTCAGCAAGTCCTGTGGGAAGCAAAATTCTTGAAGAAAAATCATGATTACATACTTCAAAATTAGACATCGTAAATGTGATTATTTTAATGAAATGAAAAGGTAACAGGTAGAATATATTCATCTCGAAATCTTTTTGTAGCTAGACACATGTAAACTGAAATAAACTGATTTCTGTACTTAACAGATTAGGGTCACATATACCAAGCAACAGAAATTATAGCTTTTGTACTCAACAAATTCCATAATTGTCAGGCTTTTTTTCCTTCATCATAGACAAGCAGTAAAGGAACAACCAGTACAAGGACAATTTTTTGAGCAAATTTGGAAAAAAAAAGTTTTCTAAATTATGGATGTCTGAATTAACCAATTCCATTAACCCATTAAAAAATATCAAACACCTATTAAAATATACACTCATCTGAAGGAGGATCTGCTGTTTTTCTACATCTATCTTAATTCCTACAAGGATTATAAGATCAGTAGGAAGAATCATTCAGATAAATGCTTTTTTTTTTTTTAGTTTGTTATTCTGAGTAAGTGGTTACACAATTTCCCAAATTTCATAGTATTGTGGAATAGTGATACTCAGTCAAAGTCACAAACAAATCCTAACTTTCCTGGAGCAGTCTATAACATTTATGAGTTCTATAAGCTTTGCAATACAGTTATTTCTTCCACATTGGGTGATATATACATTTCTTTTGTTTTGCATAGCATCATCTGTTCCCTCTTTCCCACTTGTTACCTCCTTCCCATAACTGCCATTGAGTTGCTTATTTCATTTTGGTCAATGTCCAGTGCAGTTGATGGGTACCGCTGTTGTATGTTTTTCCCTGATTCCCTCTAGTTCTGTGTCGTCTTTCTGGTTTCCCTCTGGTGTACACACATATACCATAAAAGTGATCAGCAGCATGGGGTTATTTAGTAGTTCTTCGACCAGATGATTGAAAGTTCTTTGTTTCTTAAGTCCTGTTAATTTTGTTGTATCACCTAACATTTTGGATTTAACATCCACTTATCAGGGAGACCATGTACCGTTTGTCTCTTTTGTCTTGGCTTACCTTGCTCAACATAATTTCTTCTAACTCCATCCATTTCCCTGCAAATGCCATTATTTTTTCATTTCTAATGGCTGCATAATGTTCCATTCTGTATAGATACCATAATTTTTGGATCCATACATCTCTGGTGGGACAACTAGATTGTTTCCATGTTTTGGCTATTGTGAACAGTGATGCAGTAAACATGGAAATGCATACGTCCTTGTATACTGGTGTCTGTTGTTCAGGATAAATGCCTAGAAGTGGTATGACTGAGTCATAACGGAGGTCAATATTTAGCTTTCTGAGGACCCTCCAGATTGCTCTCCAAAGTGGTTGTATAAGTGTACATTCCCACCAGCAGTGTAATAGGGCTCCTCTTTCTTCACATCCCCTCAAGCATTTCTTCTTGGCTGAATTGAGAATTTGGGACATTCTGACTGGGGTAAGGTGGTATCCCAGGGTTGTCTTTATTTGCATTTCCTTCAAAACCAGGGATGGTGAAAATTTCCTCATATGTTTCTTTGCCATTTTTCTCTCTTCATCTGAGAAGTCTCTCTTTAGTTCCCTTGACCATTTAGTAATTGGTTTGTTATGTTTGGGAGGGATTAGTTTCTTGAGTTCCCTGTATATACTGGATATTAACACCTTGTCTGATATATTGCTGGTAAATATATTTTCCCAATTAGTGGCTTGTCTTTCTAGCTTTGTTGCTATAGCTTTAGCTGTACAGAAGCATTTTATTTTAAGATAGCCCTATTTGTCGAGTCTCTCTCCAATTTGTTGTGACCCTGGGACTCTGTTCAGGAAGTTCCTTCCTGTTCCTATTAGTTCAAGTCTCTCTCCTACGCTGTCCTGCAGTAGTTTCAGAGATTCAGGTTTAATGTTAAATTCTTTAATCCATTTTGAGATGATGTTGATGCATGGTGATAGGCTGTGTTCACTTTTAGTCTTCTGCATGTGGTCACCCAGTTTTCCCAGCTACCAGTGGTTGAAGAGGCTTTTGTTTCTTCCATTTGGCTCCTTTGTCAAATGTCAGCTGACTGTAAGCCTGTGGATTTATTTCTGGATCTTCTATTCTATTCCATTGGTCTTCGGGTCTGTTTTTGTGCCAGTGCCACGCTGTCTTTGTTATTGTGGCTCAATAGTAGAGTTTGAAGTTCGGCATGGATATCCTTCCCATGTTGTCTTTATTTCGTAGAATTGTTTTGGCTATTCTAGGTCTTTTGTTGTTCCATATGAATTTTGGACTGTTTTCTGTATTTCAGAGGTGTACATCATTGAGATTTTAATAGGAAGTGCATTTAATTTGTATATTAATTTTGGCAGTATTGACAAAATAATAAGTCTGTCTATCCAAGAGCTTGGGAGGTCTTTCCATTTCCTAGTGTCTTCTGTTATTTACTTCTTTAACTTTTTATAGTTTTCATTAAATAATTCTTTTACATCTTTGGCAGGTTAATTCCTAAATATTTTATCTGGGGGAGATTAGTGTGAATGGGGTGGCTTCCTTTATTTCCCTCTCTGCTTGTAAATTTTCAGTGTACAGGAAGGCAACTGATTTTTGTGGGTTTATTTTGTATCCTGCTACTTTGCCGAAGTGATTTATGATTTCTAAGAGTTTGGGGATGGAGTTTTTGGGATCGTGAATGTATAGTATCATGTCATCTGCAAAAAGGGATAGTTTAACTTCTTCTTTCCCTATGAGGATGCCTTTAATGTTTTTTTTCTTGCCTTATTGCCCTGGCAAAGGGTTCCAAGACTATATTGAAGAGGGGTGGAGACAGTGGGCATCCTTGCCTTGTTGCTGTTTTTAGGAGAATTGGTTGTAGATTTTCCCTATTGGTCTGTCCTAAATGGCTTTCATTGTTTTAAGAAATGTTCTTTCTATTCCTATTTTCTCCAGAGCTTTTAGCATGAATGAATATTGAATTTCATCAAAGGCCTTTTCTGCATCTATGGAGATAATCATGTGATTCTTGACCTTGGCTCTATTGATGTATTGAATTACATGCTAAACCGTCCCTGAATCTCTGGGATGAAGCCTAGCTGGTCATAGTGTATGATCTTTTTCATGTGTTTCTGGATTCAGTTAGGTAGAATTTTGTTAAGGATCTTTGCATCTGTGTTCATCAAGGAAATTGGCCTATAATTCTCTTTAGCCTGGTTTAGGAATGAGTGTGATATTGGCATTGTAGAATGAGTTTGGGATACCTCCCTCGTTCTCTGTTTCTCTGAAGAACTTGAGGAGTATGGTTATTGTCTTCCTTAAAGGTCTTATAGAATTCTGCTGTGAAGCCATCTCGTCCTGGGCTTTTCTTTGTTGGATAAATTCTGATTGCTTCCTGTATCTTGTTGTAAGATATTGGATTATTTAATTGATTTACTTCTACTTTGCTCAGTTTGGGCAACTTGTATTTCTCTAAAAATGCATCCATTTCTGCCAGGTTTTCTTTCTTTAGAGAGTATAACTTTTGAAAGTAGTATCAAAATTTTTTGGATATTTTGGGTTCTTGTCATTTTTCCCGTGGCATCCCTAATCTTGTTAATATGGGTTTCCTCTCTTCTTTTCTTAATCATGCCAATGATACACCAATTTTATTTATTTTTTTTAAAAACCAGCTTTTGTTTTGTTAAGTTTGGCTATGATTCTCCTATTCTCTATTTCACTAATCTTTGCTCTTAGTTTGGTTATCTGGCTCCATCTGGTAACTTTAGGTTTCCTTTTTTCATGTTTTCCTAGCTGTTTTAATTGCAACATCAGTTTATTTACTTGGTCTGTCTCTATTTTCTTGATGTGGGCACTAAGGGCAATAAATTTACCCTCAGGACTGCTTTTGCTGTGTCCCACAAGTTTCTTTTTGATATATTTTAATTTTCATTGAATTGTAGGAATTTTTTAATTTCTTCTTTAATCTCTTCTATTACCCAGGTGTTGCTTAGAAGTGTGCTGCTCAATTTCCATATATTTGAGTATTTTTTGTAGTATGCTTTGTTATTGAGAACTAGCTTGATTCCATTTTGGTCAAATAGGATACAGGGGATTATGTCAATCCCCTTGTATTTGCTTAAAATCCTTGCAAACTATGATATGGTCTATTTTGGAGAAAGTTCCATGAGCTGCTGAGAAGAATGTGTACTCTGTTGTTTTAGGGTGAAATACTCCATAGAAAGTCACTTAGTCCCATTTGAAGTATGGTCTCTCTTTCTTCAGTAGTTTCTTTGCCAATCCTCTGGTTGGTAGACCTGTCCTTTGGTGAGAGTGGGGTGTTAAACTCTCCTACTATTATCGTATTGGGATCTATTTTATTCTGTAATTTTGAGAGTATTTGCTTAACATATTTGGGTGCTCCAATGTTTGGGGAACATATTATAATTATAATATCCTCCTCTTGGATTGTTCTCTGTATTAATATATAGTGTCCTTCCTTGTCTTTTTGTATTGGTTTTAATGAAAAGTTTATTTTGTGAGATATCAGTATTGCTACACCTGCTTTCTTACTGGGGGCATTTGGTAGTTCCTTTCCAACCCTTCACTCTGAGTTTATTTGTATGTTTGTCGGAGAGGTGGGTCTCCTGAAGGCAACAGGTGGATGGATCATGTTTTCTGATCCAATCTGCAATTCTTTTTTTTTTTTGATTGATGAATTAAGACCATTAACATTAAGAGATAGTAGAGAGGGATGCATTGTGGTCCCTGTCTTTTCCTGTTTTCCTAAATTTTTCTTCTTTCCTTTCTTCCTGTTCTTGCTCAGTTAGATTTTTATTAATGCCTGTCTGGGTGGGGGTCTCTGTTCTTGGGTGCTTTCTTCAGGTTGTGTTCGCCCTATTAGTATTCTTTGGAATGCTGTCTTAATGTTTTTTTTTTTTTCCTTTGCTATTAAAATTTCAGTTCTCCATCATATGTGAATGCTAGCTTTGCCGGGTATATCAGACTAGGTTGGAAGTTATTGGCTCTCAGGGCTTGTATGGTACTTTCTCAGGCCTTTCTTGCATTCAGAGTTTGTGTGGAGAGATCTGCAATGATCCTAATTTTTTCCATTGAAATATAGCTCCTTCTTCATTTCTGCTGCATGTAAGATGTTTCCTTATTATTTAGCTCTATTATTTTTACTATAATGTGTCTAGAAGTGTATATCTCCTGGGATCTTGCTTGTTAGATGTTCTATATGCTTTTGTTGTGTAGGTAAGTTTTTTTTTCTTTTTTTGAGATGGAGAAAATTTTCACCAATTATCTTGTTGAATAATGTTGCATCCCCTTGCTTTGATATTCCTCACCTTCGTCCACTTTAATTATACAAAGATTAAATTTGTTGGCACTATCTGCTTGCTCTTGGATTTCCCTTTGGCATAATTTAAGTGATTTTTCAATATTTTTTGGTCCACTTGGTTTGTTCACTCTGTTAACTATGGCTTCCATTGTGGTTTGCATGGAGAAAATGGACTCATTTATGGATTCGATGTTGGTTCTCAAAGTACTAATCTCACCTCTTAATGAGGTCTGTACTGCCTCTATTTTTGCACTAATCTCACCTCTTAGTGAGGTGTATGCTGTCTCTATTTATGTATTAATCTCACCTCTTAGTAAGGTGTGTGCTGCCTCTATTTTTGAATGCATCTCCTGTTTGATATCCTGCATCTCTTTCAATATTTTGACCCTGTGTTCTTTAAATTTCTGGTGAATTTATCACTTTAATTCTTGAGTCATTGGCTCCAAAATCTCTTGCATATAGCTTTTGTCTTCCATTCCTGTTTTGGTCCCACTGAGGCTCTCCCCTGGGTGGCTGCTGGATTTTGGGGATAGCTTGCTATCCTGAGTGTTGATAAACCTTGTAATTTTTCTCTGTGGTTTTTGCATGGGGACTCAGGGATTATTGGAGACTAGTCTGAAATTTTGTGTGGGTTAATAGGTGTCTGTATGCTTGGTTGCTGTTTCTGTGCTGGTAGAGAGAATCTGTACCTGATCTCGGTTCTGTAGGGGGCTGACCTCCTGCTGCTGGTCTGAGCCATATAGGGTTCTCAGCTCCCTGCCATAGATCACTGGAAATTCCCATCTTTAGAAGGGTTGAGCAGCCTAAGCTGTTCCTGTTTGCTCCTACAGATGCTCTTTGTGAGATCAGATGTGCTGGATGCACTCTCCCAGTTGCTGGAGGCAGCTATGGGCTCCTGATTGATTTTTTGGGGGGAGAGGGCTGGTTGTGGGCTTGAACTCTGGGCTTGGGCACTGTCCCACAGCTATTCAGCTCAAGGCTGGCACCCTACCATTTGAGCCACAGCACCACTTCTGGCACTTTCTGCTTACATGGTGCTGAGAAATCAGATCCAGGGTCTCATGCACACAAGACAATAACTCTACTGCTGAGCCTCTTTACCAGCATGAGCTCCTGACTATTATAAGTGGCTGGCAGCCTGTGTTGTCCAATTCCCAGCCTAAGATATATGGGTTGAGTTCTGGTGGGGTTTGAGCTTCTCTTGTCCTGAACACCCAGGCCTTTTACTGTCACAGGCATGATTCCCAAGGGGTGCAGTTCCCTGTCTCCCCCTGCCCCCCGCTTATGTGTATGCTCAGCTTCTGACTTCAGTTGGGAGGAGTTGGGTGTGTTAATCAGGCACCAGATCCCCAGGCCTGGTCTCAGCCCCTGACCTTGGGCATGCCATTTGGACTCTGCAACTGTGTATCCCACCTAGGTTATGCAGCCTGGAGTATACAGTTCAAATTTCTTCCACTGTTCTCTGTTTTGACCCAGGGGCATTGTTTCTGCCTTGGTAGTTTAAGCTCCCTTGCAGGGGTGCTCTTGCTCTAGATTAGCCAGCTGGGCATGGTCCATGGGCTGGTGGAGATTTCAAATAGTTCCCAGTTTTAGTGGGTCCTGTGGCCCAGGTGTTGGGGTAGGGGGTCTGGGTCAAAGTCTGGGGATTCTCACCAGCTCTGGTCTCCCTTGAGGGATACACTGTCCCCTGCGGGGTACTTACCCTGGAGCTAGTTGTTGTTTCTCTGTGATGTAGGTCATTGGTTGCTGTTGCAATCAGAGTTCAGTTGAGTCAGTTGTGGGCTAGGCTGGGCAGTGGTGGCTCTGAGTGTTTCTCCTGTCTCTGCCTCAGTTGCTGCTGTTCAGGTCATGCTGCTGGATGGCCTCAGGCCTCCTGCCAAGAGGTGGGTGAGAGGTCCCCGTTTGGGTTCTGAGTACTGGGGTTTGTCTCTGTTGCACTCTTTGGATCAGCAACAGTATCTTGTAGGTCTCTGCTCTGATGTTCTGGAGTGTCCCGTGTAGCACTGGAGTTCTGTCATGGGGCCGAGTGGCTTGGCAGGATGGAGCCTCTCTGATTGGATGGAGAGTGAGGGGTGGAGGTGGGATCTTTGTGCAAGCTCCTGGCTTGGAGGTTTCTCTATTCATCTGATCAGCGGGTCTGACACCAGTAATTCAGGTGGCTTCTGCAGAGGTGATCTGCCAGATAAATGCTTTATAGAGAAGATGTGTACCACAAAACAAAGGAATCATTGCAAATCATGAGTGTCCAAGTTTGGGATTGGGGCTGTTGTTCAATAAGTAGTAAAATTTCAGTACAACAGTTTTTAGTTGGCCATGAAGCAGAGCTAGAAGAAATTTAAACATAGGACCTACATAAAAGTGACGGGAGTAGAAGTAAATTTCAAGATCGCTAGAATGGAAATTGCTATTTTCTGAAGTTTGGGGAAGTAAAGTAATTTGCTTCTTCGATCCATTGAACAAGAGTGCCCACTTGGAGAAAATTTTAGTAAATAAATCTTAGGATGTCATGTGAAGAAAGAAAACACATCATTAAGAGAAAAACGTGCCAGTAAGGTTTATGAGCCAAATATCATATACATGTAAGATGTGGAAGGAGGAAATGATAGCAAAAAACTGTGACCTCTTTCCTAAAGTTAACTGGATTCACCAAAAAAATTCAGTATCTCTTCCTCCCCTTAATGGAAGATATCCCACTAGTAGGTTTCTAAATAATGAAACTTGTGTGTTGATTCTTTGGTTGGTGCAGCAACGTCTATTGTGATGTAGCCAATAATCCTCACTTCTTTTTAACTAACAGAGGAAAGTCAGCCCTACTTCCCTATATGAAAACAGAAATGGTAACTGCTGGTCTGAACCTGGGAGACACATCTCACTATCTCTAACTATGCATTATTGGATTATAATTCTCTGGAAGAGAAATGAGTGAGCACTCAGTAGTCGAACACTGTGAATTGATTTCCCATACTTTTCTTGTGTGTGTGTGTGTGTGTGTGTGTGTGTGTGTGTTATTTAAATACTATACAGAGGGGTTGCAGTTACATGAGCAAGATAGTGAATCCATTTAATGCTGAGAATTGTTATATCTCCTTGATTTTCCCTTTCCATCCCTTTGCTACCACCCCCCAACTCTTCCCTCCCCCACCCAATGTTGTAAGGTTTGTTTTCAACATAGTACATTATACATCTCATTGCAAAATGGGTCATCCAGCATTTTGTTATTTCCCTTCCCCTCCCCAAAGGAGAAAAATGTATATACAAGATGCAGGACACTAAAATCAAATACAATGACAACCAGTGTTATTTCATAGGGGAAGAACATACAAAGAAACATCAACAAATAAAATTACCTAAAACATTATAAGTACAAGAAAGTTTTAAAAATGCCTCTTTATGGGGTTCATTTTCCTTAACATTAGCTTATATGGTCTTATGTACCTAGCTTTATAACTTTTTGCTTGTCTTAGACATACACTAGTTATAGTATATAAAGGAAACCATGGGATCTATTTTGGGGGGGTCTGACTTATTTCACTTAATATAATTTTTTCCAAGTCTTTCCATATCCTAACAAATAGGACCATGTCATTATTTTTGATGGAGGCATAGAATTCAGGTAAGTATGTGTCTGTATATATAATTTTCTTAATTGATTCATCTACTGAGGGGCAACAGTGTTGGTTCCATATCTTAGCTATGGTGAATAATGCTGCAATAAACATACTTGTGCTAGTAGCTTTAGTATGGCCTAATTTATGATCATTTGGCTAAATGCCTAAAAGTGGTATTGCTGGGTCATCGGGTGTTCTATGTGTAGTTTTTGAGGAACTTCTATACTTTGCAAAATAGTTGAACAAGCATACATTCCCACGAACAATGCAGTCATATTCCCTTTTTTTTGCCACAACCACTCCAGCGTCTTTTGATAATACATTTCTTTATTATAGCTATTCCAACTGGGGTAAGGTGCAATCTCAATTTTGTTTTATTATGTTTTGTTTTTGTTTTTGTTTATTTCTTTATTTTAAATATATGCTTTTTATTGAAATGGGACTCTACACAAGGTTTATAGTTATATAAGCAAGGTAAAAAGTTCATTTCATATCGATCATTTTTACCCCCTCCTTTGTTTTTCCCTACCACCCCTTTACTCCCTACCCTCCCCAACTCCTTCTTTATGGTCCTCAACAAATTTTAAAGTTAACTTTAAACCCAGTGTCTTGTACATTTAGTTGTTACAATGGCTCATCCTATATACTTATTTCAGCAATTTCTTATTTCCCTTCCCCTCCTACAATTACAAAATAAATGTATATACATGTTGCAGGACAATGGAATCAAATACAGAGACATCTGTGGTTGCATTTCTTTTATGGCTAGAAAACTTAACCAATTCTTATGTGTCTATTGGCCATTCTTATTTCCTCTTCAGAGAAGTCTCTCTTGAAGTCGTTATTGTACTTATTAATTAGTGGTTATTTCTTTGAGGGTTTGTTGTTGGGGGATTTAGTTTTGGAGTTCTAAGATTATTTTAGATATGAGACCTTTGTCCGTTTAATGACTAGAGAAGGTCTTCACTCATTTGGTTGGATTTCTATAGATTTTGCTTGCATTCTATGTCCTCTGCCATGCAGAAGCTCTGCAGTTTCAGGTAATTTCACTTGTCTAAACTTTCACTGATTTTTTGTGTTTCTGAGTCATTCAATGCTTGAGAAGAAATGTACTGATTACCTTGCTCACATAACTGTAAACCCACTGTACAGTATTTTTCACAACAAAAAACATTACAAAAAGAAAAAGAAAAAGAAAAATCACCATTAAAAAAAGGAAAATTTTCGTCTGGGCTAAGTAGCCCTGAAGTTTCTTTTGTCCCTGCCTGTAATGTCTTTATTGACTCCGAGGTCATTGATTTATTTGGAGTTGATTCTGTTACAGGGTGATATCTAAAGATCTAGAAGTAGTTTTCTAGAGGTTTAAGCCATTTTTCCAACACCATTTACTGAAGCTGTTTTTCTTCCATTCTATTTTTTTTTGGCTCAATTATCGAAGATTAAGTGGCTATAAGTCTATGGGTTCATTTCTTTCCGTTCCGTTCTATTCCATTGGTCCTCAGCATATGTTCAGGTGCCAGTACCAAGCTCTTTTTATTACAATGTCTTTGTAGTAGAGTTTGAAGTTTGGTATTGTTCCAACCCTGTTTCTTGTGCTAAGGGTTTTTTTGACTGTTTGGGTTCTTTTTTTGTTCCATACGAAATCTGGATTATTTCTTCTATTTCTTTGAAGAATGCGGTTGGGATCTTGATAGGTAACACATCCAATTTGTATCTTGCTTTTGTAGCATTGCCATTTTTACAATGATAATCCTCTGAATCCAGGATCAGGGGAGGTTTAGTTTCCACTTCCTTAGTTGTTATTTAATTTCCTTTTTCAGGTTTTTAAAGTTTTCAACATCGAGTTCCCTAACTTCTTTAATTCACTCCTAGGTATTTTATTTCTTTGTCGCACATTTTCATCTAGACATCAACTACTTTTTCTTTCTACATTGTTCTGCCTAGATATAAGCATTCTTTCTATAGTCCATGCAGTCTCAATAAATCAATCTTCAAGTATTATTTTCTTCACTTCTTTAGTTTCCTTATTTCATAGTGATAGCTAGGAAATTTGAAAATGTTTCTTTGGAAAAGAAACAGGCTGCATTATTTGGGGTTTCAGAAAATGCTTGTGCTTATGGATGGTGCCTACTGAACAAAGATGCAAACACTGCACAAATATAAATGTTTTTAGTGCAAATTTTCTACTCGAAATTGATTTGGGTTAAGTTTGTATGCCTTTTCTACATAAAACTTATATATATATATTCTCGATTACCATTCTGACATGAAGTAAACTTTGTGAGAAAATGACAGAATATTTTTACAAGACTGTCAACTGTTATGTTTATGTTTATTAGAGGGTAATTTCAAAACAAGGCATTTTTAGAAGTTATTCAACTTCTGACACATATGTTCCTATGCCAGCCTTGTAGATATGCTTTATCTTCGTATATATCTTCCTAATTCACATCTTAAATTCATATTGATTCAAAGTAACAGTAAAATGGGCAAGATTTTTGAAAGCAAGTACTACCAACTGTGAAATAAAAATATCAGGGAAGAGAAAGTTTCCCAGAAGGAATTTTTATATACATATCACATATTTTTATTAAACAAATATTAATGTTACTACATAATGTAAAACAGAAATCTGGAATAAATAGAGACAGCGAATGTGTGGGTTTATGTATATACATATAGGCTTTTGCATTTATGTTATATTTAATCAAAATTGTATAAATTGCTAACAAGTATCCTGGAACAGAAATAATAATTGTATAATTTTTCAGTAAAGCCTCTGTTGACAGGTTTATGTAGAACACATAAAAGTCAATTAGTAATTCCTAAAATTAGGATGAAATTATTCAACCATTCAAAAGTGAGGGTAAAAATTTGTACTGTCATATAGAAGCTATTGTCTAGTATATGTCACTGTTCTGGTATTAGGAACATTGCGATAATTACTTTCCATAAATACCAAATAATTTTATACCAAAATCTCCTAACAAAGGTTTTGCGTTTCTACTGAAGGAACTTTGGGAGTATAGAGAATTAAATATTGATATTGGAAGTATGTATTATTCTGTTTCAAGTTCCTTCATTATATATCTAGTGTATATGAACAAACAAATGGTAATAAAACTGTTTGGTGTTACAATAATAAGGACATCATATTGTGGCTTTTCAAATCTGCCTGTTTCAAATTACAGTTTTATTAATCCTGTGGAACTGAAGCATTTCAATAGTGTTATGCATTTGGTTTGAGATGATTTCAACAAGACGGACATGGGAGAGAAGAATTAGAGGTCTTAGTTTAGTCTTTAAATGGAGAATATGGCAACATTTCTAAGCAATCCAAATAACATGGACGCAGGAACTGATAAAAGAATGGATGGTATGGGAGTGCTTTATATCTCCTGAAATTATTCAGACAGACCAAAGCAGAGCAGGAACCCTCTATGAAATACATTGAAATGATTCCCATCAGAAAGCTTCTCAAAAGCAATGATTAGATTTTCTAACTCTCTATTTTGGGTTTGTTCATCATTCTTGTGAGCTCAGGTAAGAATCAGGATCGCAGAAATTTCAGTCCAACATGTGCTTTAGTCAATTAAGCCAATGTATAACACAATAGCCAATTCCTTCTTCTTATCTTGAAATGATCTGAAATTCTTTCAAATGTATTAAAATTCAGTATATTTTGGCACTAGATGGAATTTTTCCCTGTTATTGACCAGCCTGCCACCGTATCCTCATTGTCATTCTTTCTCCTAAGCCAGTGATGTTTTTCTCTGTCTTCCTTAGAGTTCCAGTAGGCTACTATATACAAGTTACTTTTGTTAACAATATTTTCCAAAAAAGTAACAATGATAAATATAGAAACAATGTTTGAAAGATTTGAGCATATTGTACAGATGGAGTAGAATTTCACTGGTTTTCTTCATAGAAGTTGACTACGGGTAGCGACAATTAGAAATAATTCGGGCACATTGTATGTGTTGGGAAAATATAACTTGATATGACAGTGTGACTCATGAAGAAACAGGAAAAATCACTGAAGTTGTATTCTCATCAGTGACATTGATGTATTTATGGACATTTGGAATTTGTATGAAGAAGGTTCAGTCAAATAGTGCACACAGGCAAAGTAACAGGAAAAGTGATATAATGAAAATTTTCATTTGTGGCTATACTAGAGTCAGAATGACAGACAACAATCTGAATAATTGTCACGAAATGAATAGAGTAATTAGAGTTTTCTGAGATACACATCCATAAAGTGATTGGCAACAGGGAATATTTAGATCCTCTAAAATCAAGAATGTGTGTTTCTCAACTATTGTACTGGCTTTCAGTTCCTTAGGCAGGTATTTTATGCCTGGACAAAAGTCAAACACAGAGTCTGAAAACACAACCATTAAACAATTGCTCTACACACTACAAACAGGCTTCCATTTCCTGCCAATAACACTTATGGAAAAATGTAGAAATATATGAGGACATACGTGTTTCTTAGTTTGGTCACTGGGTGGACTGCAGAAAAACTCAATCCATTTATGTTATTACATTTTTCCATTTTAATGTGCGTTGTGAGAGGTTTCTACTTATACTGATTCTTTGAGACATCTATAGTCTCTATACACTCCAATATGAATAGAAAATGCTAGAGTTTACCTAGAGACTCTGGAGGATTTCATTAAGTTTAAGGAATGAATCAGTCACAAGAATTGTGACTGATTTCTGCAACGATTGCACCCACTATTTCACATTACTATATTATTCACTATGAAAAATAACACTTTCTGAATATGCACATAACCAGAAACAACCTGTTTTCAAAACTACCACGTCTGGGGACCATCTTATGAACTGGCATATGCAATCTATATTCTAAATACAATATTCCAACTTTCTTTCACCTTGTCGATCTTCATAAAATTTGCCTAAACCACCAGTCCAATTAGCAGTAGAAATGCTTTTAGTTTAGTATTTAATCATGTGTATTACTGTCTAAATCTAAATTGCTTTAGAAAAAATATGTATTACATCAGTTTATATGAACAATGCAAGATTTTATGTGCAACACATTTAGTCCTTAATGCTTGTTCTCATTTGTAAAATTGACTTCAAATTTGGTAAGATCTTGGACAGGATTTGCTTATGGCACCTCAGTACTTTTAAAACGTGAAGGAATTAGAGATCTTAGCATTTATCCTAATAGTGTAGTAGAAAATTGTAATTTAACTTTGACTCGGGGAGGAAAAAAATCATCAAAATCATTATTCTAAAATTCTCTTGAAGTATTTTTGAAAACCTAACATTGCATTGATATCAAGCAACATGTTATTGGATATTTATGCTTCCCATAGCTCTTTCAAAGAGGTAGAGAGATAGATAATTTTCCTCGACTCACTGTTTCATGCATTTTTTGTTGGCTTATTTTGTCAATAATCAATAAGTAATTTCTATCTCTTCTTCATCATTTTATTACTAGGGTAGTGAAAATCTCAAAGCATTGGCAATGAGGACTTTCACCTATACTTAAGTGTAACAAGTGATAAATGAAAGTGTATTTGAGCTATCAATATAGATCCTTAATTTTGAATTCCTGCCTTTTATTATAGTGTCAAATTCATTATCTCATACTACAATGATTCAGTCAAACACTTTTCATTTCCATTTAGTCAATTAGTTTTGATCCATACTGATTTGAACAATTTTAATGGTCACAAATGGACAGGAAACATGGTATATGAAAATGTATTAAAAATATGATTTTGCAATCTTCACCCAAATGATGGCTGTAATTGGGAAAGTAATAATTTTATGTGAGGTAATTATGCCTGAACAGCATATACTGAATGTAGTTCTCAAGGCAGGTTTTAACTCTTCCTAGTGGACTGGTGAATAATTTCGAAAATCCTATGTGTTTCCCTTGTGTTCAGATATATTTGGATTGTCACTTCTACACCATCAGGAGAGTATCTATCCTTTTTTTCAATATTTACTGTTTTTTAAGGTAACCTTGTCAGATGAATAAAATATGCATACATACACATATAAATAATTTAAAATATGATGGCAAATGAAATTAACCCAAAATATCCACACAAGGGATTTTATATTTCTTGTTCTTATTTATACTGTATTATGTGAGTTTTTGTTTCTATTTTATTTTCTTCCTCCTATTGTAGATCCCTGTTGTTATTGTATTTGCTTTTAATACCTAACAAAGATATCCATAGGGATTGGTGTAAAAAGCAGAATTTTAACAATAGCCCTTGGATAATTTGTCTAAAATTCTTTTATGTTCTTTTCTTCTTTATCAAAAAGGTAGCTATTTGCAAAAATAGAATTAAAATAATTATTAATAGATACTGTCATTTGCATCACGTTTGAATTTAGTTCTGTATGTGGTAAGTAACTCTCGACTTTCCATCAGTTCTATGATTTAGGTATTTCTTTTGTTAAATTGCAATTTCATTTTCATGTTGAGATCCAGAGAGGGTATCATTAAATCAGTAAGGGACTAAGTAAAATACTTGTGATACATGTTATCACCTTCCTCATTGTTCTCTCTCTTTCCATCTCCAATATACAACCACCCAAGTTGTAAAAATTATATCCAACATATTGCCTTTTTAGTAAGCTGTTACACATGCTGTTACCATATTCTTGTAATACTAGTGATTGCATAAGTTGTATGGTCTAGGTCTTCCTTTTCAAAGTTAGCCTTATGGTGAACAAACAAGCTTCTGCAAAGTTTAAAATACTTTTCTCATACATCTCATTCATAAACCAGTTTACTCTCAGGAATTACAGATTTTGAAAAGTTATGTCAGGATGTGATATAAAAATACATTAGAATATTACTAAATTTGGAAGTATTTTATTCATGATTTTATATGATTACTCTTTTACACATTTTTAAACTTTTGCACATCAGTGTGAAAAGATATATATTCTTTCATTGAGAAGACTCACATGAGTTGACTGAAGATTTATAAAACATATGCAAAATTTTGAAGTGATATAATAGAAAAATATTCAATATACTTACAAAAGATATGCATATCACTGCCTCTGTGTAATGAGAGAAAAGCTTTTTTTTTCCTTTAGGATGTGTGACAAATGCAAGCGTTTGTAAAATAGGCCCAGTCATAAGATTAATTGATATTATGGATGATATACCATGATATAAAATTAGCTATATTTTCATAAATATATGATTGTCACCTGTCCATGTGAATATAACAATTCAACAGGGCTATATGAGGAGTTTCTGAAGACTGACTTCTGAAAAAGGACATCAATATTTGCAAACATGGCAGATATTAGAGTACATAGTGTTTATCTTAGTGTATTAGAGATGACAGTAGTATAGGCAGGAGTTAAGTAAAAGTATAATTTTTATAAATATTATTGCAAGGTGCCATACTTCGCAGGTGTATGTTTGAGTTATTCCTATTACTATAATGTGAACATCAATGATTCCATAAATAATGTAAGAAAAAATTAAGTTTTTTAAACAGAGGAGGTATAGGATGAAAAAATATTGCACCATGTACAACCAAATGCGTCAAATAAATTGATAGGAACATAAAAAGTCTTAAGCATACACATATTAACAGAGTTTATCACAAAGAAACAATGATTTAACAATATTTGAGACGAAATGGAAAGTGTCAATTTGGCTTCCATATTTTCTCAGGTCCTCTTAACACAAATCTCTAAACTTTTTATTCTTCCTTCCATGTAGAATTATAATTTAAACAGCCAATTATCTTGGGTATGGGGTTGTGATATTTCAATTATCAAATGCTATTGCCAAAGATAATAATTGGGAAATAACATTTGCCAAGGAAACGTACTTAGGGGATTATTTCCCTAGGAAATTCAGAGAGAAAATGGAGAGTATTTCTCATTCAGAAACCATAGTTGTGACTAACGTTGACCCACTGGTAGAAGTTTGGATAAAGTTTTCTAAGTCCATTTAACTTCATCTGGAAGGAAACTTAGCTGAGGAATTTATATGCACTAATACAGTGTTGTTCTTGTTAGGTGAGAAACATATAATAATCCATCTGAAGACAAAATTGTTTCTCAAATGTTTATTCATGAAATATGTTCCCTTATTCAGAATTGTTCATGACTATTTGCTTATAGTTGATTTAGCAGTTTTTACCAATTAGGCAATTGTAAATCATTCGTGATTACCAAAAGTAATTGATTTTTTTCTTCCTTACTGGATTCTGTTTGCTAATTTCTCATTCTCCAAAATATTTCTTATATAATTCTAAGTATATAGGCTTCCTTAATTGATTTCTTTCTTCAGCGATTCTTCCTATGTGGTAGTACTGATTATTGCAGAAGATGTTTAAAGACATTCCTTTTGTTTTCACAAATCAAGGACATTGATATGTCTCCTCTAGGTCCATGTTTAGAAACAATGTTGACAGAAGGAAATAGAAATCCTATATAACAACTTAGTACCTATTTATAACTACTAAATTTATTTGATGTCCAGTTTTAGATAAGAATATTTCCCAGAATTTCTTCCATATACATTTAGATCTTAAAAGTTACAATTTTTTGTGGAGTTAATCCAGGGTAAGTATTTGGTGCATATGAAGCAAAAGCAGCCAAGTTCAAAAAATTTCAGAAGAATTTTAAAACGACCTTGTTAATACACAGTTATTTCAATGTATATATTGTGTTTACTGAATTGTAGATCAGAATTCAAAATTAGTCATAAAAAATTTCAGGAAGCTACTAAAACTACACTCACCCTCTGACTAATATCATTTTCCAAAATACACTTTGATATTAACTTGTTTGCTATAAATAATTGCTATAATATATTGATAAAGAACTTCCTCTAAAATATTAACCTATACTGTTGGGGAGTTAACAGATAATCGTTATAGAAATTTAGATATTTTTGCTAAAATTCCATGATAGAAATAATACTTCACTTGAGATTATAGCGCCCTGGCATTTCTTTTTTATTAAAACGTTTTTATTAATAAGGTTTTTTATTGTAAAATTACCAGGGCTTGCAATTACATGAACAAGGCAATAAGCATATTTCTTATCAAGCATTGTTGCCTCCTCCTTTGTTTCCCTTTACCATCCCTGTCTTCCCATACCCCCACCCCCACCACTCACCGCTAAAGCAGTAAACTTCGTTTATCCACATAACGTATTATACATCTCATTGTTGCAATGGGTTCACCTGTATCCCTATTTAAACAATTTGTTTTTTCCCTTCCCTTCCCCAAATTATACCAACCTCAAATACAGTGAAAAAAGGAGTTATACTAGGGGGAAGGAACATACAAAACAATAAGCCCTAATAATCACAAACAAGACCATACTAAAGCTACCAGCACAACTATGATTATTGCCTCATTATCTATCATAGCTAAGATATAGAACCAACCCAGATGCCCCGCAGTGGATGAATGGATCAAGAAAATGTGGTATATATACACAATGGAATTCTATGCCTCCAGCAGAAAGAATGACATGCCCCATTTGTTAGGAAATGGAAAGACTTGGAAAAAAATTATATTAAGTGAAGTAAGCCATGCCCAAAGAAACATAGGTCCCATGGTTTCTCTTATTTGCAATAACTAGTACATGTCTGAGAGAAGCAGAAACCGCCAGATAACTTGATGTTAGGCAAAAGGAATCCCAACATAAGGACTCAAGTGATTTTTCTTCCTTGCTGTTATTTCTAACAGATTTATAAGATGAGTTCTTTGTCCTGGCATTTCAATGAAATCTAGAAAATAGGATCTGAGAAAGAATTCTAGGGAGACAACAGCTTATGCTCAGAACAGCTCTAAATATGAGTAATGTTTAGACCCAAGAGTAAAATGAGTAACATATACGGATATACATATACATATGTGGTAATTGGTGTGTGTTTATCAAGGTGTCTGCTGAAAATAAGAAGACTCACCGAAAACATAGGAATCCCTACCATCAAAGAGACATTTCATTTTCAGTGGTCATTTCCAGTGCCTCTTCTGTGTGCGACCCCAATTATTTATTATTGATATAATCAATTTCCAGTTCATTTATCTCAGGTTTTTCATCACCAAGGAAACATATGTGAAGTGAAATTCTCCCTTCTGGCCCAAAGAGAAAAGAAGTTTCCATTTCTGTGTGCATTGATTTCTATCATAGATTTTCCTGGTATTCAGCTAGGTTTCATTAGAAGTTTGGTGCTTGTGACTTCTTAACCTCTAGCTACGATCCTACTGTTTATACATATATGGAAATGCTTTTCAATCACTCTTGTTTCAATGGTCTGTTTATGCTAGAAAGTAGTTATCCTGTTTCCTAAAACTATTTACACTAAAACATAACAATATGTTATATTTCACCTAATGAAACAGACTGACTGGAGTTTACTTTTCTCATTAATGAAAGTTTTCCAGGAAGGAGTGAAGTAATTTTTTGCAAATATAAATATCTTTAAAGACGTATCTTTAGTGTGTAAATATTTCACACTTTGTAAGGAATAAAAGCAGTCTGTAAATGTATGTGTCTTAGAATATGAGACGGAGGTAAATTATATCAGACCTGTGGATATAAAACACTAAGAAGAAGCAGTCCAAAAATTCATATGTAACAAAAAAGACCCCGAACAGCAAAACCTATCCTTAACAGAAAGAACAGTGCTGGAGGAATATCAACACTGATTTTCAATCCTAAGTACATGGACATAGTAATCAAAACAGCTTGTTACTGTCACATGAACAGACCTAGGACCAATGGAATCGAAGTGAAAACCCAAACATGAACACACAGACTTTTAAAAGTAGAATGGAAGAAAAGCAGCCTCTCCAGTCAATGGTGCTGCCTGTAGAAATGTAAAGCTAGATCTTTCCATAACACCCGGCACCAGAATCAACTCCAAATGGATCAAATACCTTACAGTCAAAGCAGACACACTAAAAAGATTACAGGATGGAATAGGAGAAACCCTAGGTCTCTTTCACAAAGGCTGAAATTTTCTTAATAGAGATCCAGAAACACAATAAATCAAAGAAAGGTTGGTCAAATGGGATTGCATGAAACTGCAAAGCTTCTGCATGGCAAAGTACATAGCTAGCAAGATCAATAGAAAGCCCGTGGATTGGGAGAAGATCTTCATTAACCATACAAAGGACAAGGTTCTCATATGTAATATATACTTATAAGTCAAAAAATTAAACCCACAACAACAAATCCTCAAAGAAACCACTGCCTGATAGTAAGTGGTCTAAAGTCTCAAAGTAAACTTCTCTGAAGAGGAAATAAGAATGGCCAACAGACACGTGAAGAAATGCTCAACCGCTCTAGTCATAGAAGAAATACAAATCAAAATAACATTGAGAATCCACCTCACCCCAGTTAGAATGGCTGTAATCGAGAACTCTAAAAACAACAGATGCTGGAGGGGATGTGGACAGAAGGGAACCTTTGTTCATTGTGGGTGGGAGTGAAATGTTGTTTAACAATTTCGGAAAGTAGTATGGAGGTACCTCAAAAGATTCCACATAGAGCTCCCCTTTGACCCAGCAATCCCACTTTTGGGCACTTACCCAAAATATCACAAACAAGACCATAGTCAAGCTACCAGCACAACTATATTTATTGCAGCATTATTTACCATAGCTAAGATATGGAAGCAATCCAGATGTGAAGTTCTAGCATCCAAAATTAGTACATGAAGCAATTAAACACTAAAATCAATTTTTCCTATTTGGATGTAATTATAATTTTTCTTTGTTTTTTAGTTGGTATAAAGAGATCACACTATCAACAAAATTTGCTCATAGATCAGTATCCAGTATAGTTTTCTGGAGCTTATCATATAATGTTTAAGAAAAAAATCAATTAAGAAATGTTAAATTTTTGCAGGCAGTGGAATTGTGAAGCAGGAGTAATCTACATTTCCTGATTCTATCAGGCATTCATAGATATATATGTATATATGTATATGTGTATATATGTATGTGTGCATATATATATATATATATATTTATATATATTATGCTTTCTCCACTTCACCTTTTACCCAAGCAAAAATTTGGAAGATGGAATCAATATACCATGGCAGGAATTGGATACAACTAATTATACTCAAGTTACAATTAAAATATTATTATCATAAAAATAATGAGTATTGAATAAACAAACTAGGTTATGTTAAAAATTTAACAAAATTGATAGACCCTTAACAAAACTGAGTTTATTGAGAGAGAGATCCATGTATGAGAGACGAGGAGAGAGAGAGGAGACAGAGACAGAGACAGAGACAGAGAGACAGAGAGAGAGAGACAGAGACAGAGACAGAGACAGAGACAGAGACAGAGACAGAAAACCCAAATAAGTGAAACCAGAGATGTGAAATGGAACCTCATGAGAGAGTCAAAATTCAGTGAAGGATAAAGAAATTATTGGAAAATCTAGCAAAATAAAGCCTATGATACAAAGGATTATCAGGTGATTTCTCTAATTAAAAGCACGACTATTGATCATACTCCTAAAAACTAATGGACCATACAGGGAAATTTTACTACACAATCGTTGTATGAGTTAACTATACTGCTTATACAAAAACCTGATATGGACTCATCAATAAAAAAAAACAAAACTCAGGGCATATTGTTTTTTGTTGTTGTTGATGTTGTTCATGGGGTTTGAACTCTGGGCTTGGGTGCTACCCCTCATCTCTTCAGCTCAAAGAGCGTTATACTGCTTGAACAATAGCGCCACTTCAGTTTTCTAATGGTTTATTGGAGATCAGAATCTCATGGATTTTCTGCCCAGGCTCGCTTTAATCAACGATCCCCAGATCTCAGCCTCCTGAGTAGCTAGGATTGCGGGGATGAGCCACTGGTGCCCGGCTTCAAGACATATTTCTTGTTATTAGGATTCTTGAATATAGCCATTCTACCTTGAGTGGTATCTCAATGTTGTTTTGATTTGCATTTCTTTTTTGCCTAGGGAGGTTGAGCATCTCTTCAGTTTCTCGTTAACTTTTTAGTACACTTATTTAATGGACAGTTGTTTCTTTGAGGATTTGTTATTGGGGGATAGTTTTTCTTTCTTGCTATTGTTTCTCACATATTTGTAAGATGAATTTTTTTTTGTCATTTTGTATGTCCCTCCCCTGTGGTATAACCCTTGTTTTCACTGTATTTGATGGTGGTATAATTTGTGGAGCAGAAGGGAAAAAAAATCGGGATACACGTGGACCCATTGGAATAATGAGATGTACATGTTGTTATGTCGAAAAACAAACTTTACAACCTAGGCAGGTGGGGCAGAAGTTGGGAAAGGATAGTAAGGGGAAACAAAGGGGGAGGAAAAATTCTTGATTAGAAATATACTCATTATCTTGTGTATGAAATTGTAACCACTTTGTACGGTATTTTCACAATAAAAAAGGCCTTAAAAATGACACCTGTCTTGCATGAACATTGAATAAACTTCAGGATAGCTGACACGAAAACTAACAAGAACAACAACAACAAAAAAAAAACAAACAAACCCTAAACTCTCACCAAAGTAGAATCATACCAGAAGGGCAAAGTTGGGTCAATATATGAAAGTCAGTCCAGATAATTCAATACATCAATAGGAAGAAGAACATGAATCACAGAATCAAGTAGTTGTAGCAAAAGCAGTCAAAAACATCCCACATCTCTTCCTTATAAAACTCCAAAGTAAAAACCCATGGAATATTCCTCAATATGTTATAATCTTTTTTATTTCAGTATTACATCAATAAAATCCAATATCTTCCCATTTTTAAAACATTTCCAATTATCTTCTATAAACATTAACTTTAGTGTGCCTGGAACTTTAAGCTAAGTAAAATCAAATTCAGTTTGTCTTCATTCTTATCTACATTCAGTTGTGAAGCTGAGCATACTGTGATAGAACCAAAATGATAGAAATGCCAAGGGATTTTCAAAAGTCTTTCCCTACATTCTCAATTTTGAACTAACACGGAAAATGCTGTATTGAAATAGATGTTGGTTCACTTTAATGCAACACTACATGATGCACTCATTCCAATTTCTGCACATACACTCTGTCTTCTGACAGTACTGTGTGATTCAACATTTCTTTTTGTAAATACCATATTTACAATACTATCATGGATCCTAATGTTCCAATTACAGCTATTTAACGTGGCCACTGTCACACCTAGAAATTCGATTTCTTTAGTTTTCTTTATTGATAATTCAAGTAGATTTATTAGAATTTTATGTTTATTGGGAAGAAGAGTATACAGCAACCACAGGAGATGACACAGTAGAGATTCAATAGAGTAACTGATGAGAAAACTTTCATTTTCATTAACATTAGTTGTACAAGTGTCCTTCATTGTGACATGTCCATCTATGAATAATATGTTCCTTTTTTCTTCATCATTCTTACTTATAAACTAATTTTATCAAGATTTATTTTCTCATTGTTACAAATTTACATAAAGTAATTTGCTCATTTCATCTTCTCTATCTTTTCTCCCTCTTGCCATAGGTACACATACCCCTGTAAAAGCATAGTGTGCCTTCCCAATATTCATTTTTGTTAAAGTGTACATTAACTGGTAAAAGGTGTCTTACAATGGTCTTTCACATATTATATTTTCATCTTCATTTAAACATGTCTATATGAAGACAAGTATCTCTAAAACATAAATGATATAATACGTACATTATATATGTATGAAATCTTGTTTGTGTTTACATCTTGTTACATTTTTACCTCTTTGTTCTGTCATCTCAAAGCATATAACCTTCATCCTTTGAACCTAGCTTATATATATATATAATATAGATAATATAGATAATATATATATATATATATATATAACATATATATTAAGAAATAATGGCCTCTATATGCAGCCATTTTCCAGAAAGGATATAATTTAAGTGTTTTTTATGACTGAATAATATTCCATTGTGTATATTCATCATATTTTGTTGTGTCATTCATCATTCATAAGGTTTCTAATTTGTTTTTACAGCTTGCCTGTTGTGAATAATGCCTCACTGAATATGGATGGTCAGGAATCCATTACATCCTGATTTACATCCCATCAGATGAATGTCTAACACAGGTATCACTGGATTGTCAATAAGTTACATTTTCAAATTTTAGAGCAACCACCATGCTGATTTCCATAGTGGGATCACTTTGAATAAGTATTTCTTTTCCCACTGGATTCTGACTAGCATTTGTTGTTGTTGTCCTTGGTAAATGATTATTCTGACTGAAGCAATATAAATTACAATGTTACTTTGATTTTCATTACTTTTGGAGACAGGGATGTTAAATATTTCTTCATGCATTTATTGGCCTTTTTGCCTCTGCTTTTGAGAAGGGTCTGTTCTATCTATCTGTCCATTATTCATTTAGCTATTGAACCTTTTGGGGTTTAGGTTTATAAGCTTCCTGTATATTCTGGCAAAAAGTCTCTTGTAGATATAAAACTGGCAAACATTGTCTAATTCCATAGGTTAAACTTTTAGCCTATTGATTCGATCCTTTAAAGTGAAAAAAAAACATTGTGGATTGATACAATCTCCTTTGTCAATCCTTTTTGTTATTTATTAAGCTGTTGGAGTTATATCCAGGAAGTGACTGTATACACCAAGTTCTGTGTTTTCTCTCATAATCATGGATTGGCAAAAATATAGCACTAAATTGCTTATAATGCCAAAGGAAATCCACAGATTCAATGCAGTATCCTTGAAAATTTAATATCATTCTTCACAGAAATAGAAAAAAATCCTAAAATTCCTATGGAAGACTCACTGAAATCAAGTAGGCAAAACAATCCCGAGGTAAAAAATAAAACAGTGCTATCTATAGCACTTGACATCAATTTATACTACAAAGCCATAGTAACAAAATCTGTATAGCACTCTCACAAAACAGACACAAAGGCAAAAGGAACATATTTTGGAGGCCTAATCATGAATGCACATACCTGTAGCCATCTGATTTTGCCAAAGGCCCCCAATACATAAATTAGAGGTAAGGTAGCCTATATGTGATCAGGATATCCATAAGGTGAAGATTCAAATCAGGTGTCCCACCCTATACTACTATTAATTAGTGAAATAAAGATATGTCTTGAACTTTTAAACTACAATGGGATAAATTGCTCATATACCAAGTGTAGGAATAAAAGGGGAAGAGTTTGCTTCACATATTAAAGATTTACTTGTCCCTTGTGTTACTCTGTAAATTTTAATCAGTATTAATAGTAAATTCATAATTCAAAACAACCAAGAGAATACACAGTATTTTTAAAGGTCAAAGTAATTTCTCATGTATGACATTTTCTGCATCACAAAACATAATTCTGAACTGGAAACCTATAAGATACTCATGCCCATAAATCTACAAAACAAAATTTGTTACTTTTACATCCCAAGGAAATCAATAAAGATTCTCAGTAAAAGTGAAACACATGGGAGACCGCTAACAGCTTAACACTTAGAGTTGAGTGTTCCAATCTTTTCCATTTGTAAGAAGAACAAGGTAGAAATACTGTTATTTAGCTAAATAATTCAAAGTATTGTAAACGGTAAAGTTGTGAATTTTATGGGGCATATTAAGAATGAAATGCACATATTAACTGTTGGGTGTGGAAGAGTGAAACTCCCACTCTCATCTGATTTTCATATAAATTATAAACACCTTTGGTGAAAGCACAAATAATCTTTTTTAAAAGCTATAGTTGACAAAATTATCACATTTATAAATAATAAATTCACATGAAATTTGAGAACAGGAAAGTGTGATGAAATGTTCAAAAACTAAACAAACTTATTTATATGTTTTTTTGGATCGTTAAACTGTTTCAACACATACAGCCAGAAAACACATATTATCCACATATTATCCAGAAAAAAATAATAGAATTTCTAGCCATGAAAAAAATGAATAGATAGAAATGCTATTTGAATGAAGTCATAAATTGTGAGATATATTAGTTTATTACACAGGACAGAAAGTCATTTTAACTAGAATAGGGACTAGGAGTCATTTACAATAGTAATGAAAATATTGTGAAATGACAGGCAATATAATTAGGCTTTAATAGCAGCCAGAACCAAGACTTCAAAGTGAATGAAGTATTCTGTATTCTTTTTTGTTTATCTCTATTGGTAATTATTGCTTCAGCATATACTATTTTCCCAATGTTGAAAGAGTGGCATATATTTTAATAATCCACCTCACTTATTTCTTTATCATTTTGTTAACAGGTCCTGGTTTTGATGAATTGTATGTTGTGCAGTTGTACAATGATCTCCAATTCTCAACAACAGGAAATTCCTTGTAATCATCTTTAAGTCAATGTATTGATATTTCTTCCCTTGAAAACTTTAGCTATTAGATTGGCATCTATTTCAAAGTAATGTGATTTTAAGAAGCAGTTGCTGGCAATTCTATAAAAGGTTTTCTTTTCTTTAGGTAAATTCTAGGGTAATTTGTTGGTCTGTAATTATCACTGTTTTGCAATAAAATGAAGTGAACTGGCACAACCATTTTACTACAAATCCTGAGATGAAGAAAGCATTAAAATTGATAGAATAAAATAATGGAAGAATTATGATAACTTCATTAAGATGATGAATTAATTTGCATGAGAACTGAATTGTTTTGAACTTTTATTAGGTACCATCAGGAATGCCATTTTGAATTAAATTTTTTTGTTATTATCGGCTGGAAATTTCTGAAATAAGATGGAATTATAACCCTTGAAAGAGCTTATGGTTTAGCTTTTGTTACTGTTAAAAGATTAAATGTCAGAATATTTAAGCTTGGGTTTACAAATATTAGAGTTTAGTTTCAACTAATCATGGTGTCAATCCTGCTAGTCTTTTCTGTATCCTTGTGGGATGAAATCAAGTGTACCCATGGCAGTCTTTGGAAAAGAAAGCACATAAAACCGAATATTTTTTCCTTTAATATGTAATTCATCCTGGCCTTGATCTTTGGACGAGTTTACCTTTACTAATTGAATGCTGAGATTACAATCCACCATAACTGGATTGAAAATTTATTTCCAATATGAAAGTTCATAGTTTTAAATGAAAGAGACCCTTGAACTTAAATGAACCAAAAGCTATGAAGGAAAATTTGGTAGACTTCGAAAGAAAGTTTATTGTACAGCAAAAGGGAAAATTTTAGTGTTGGTTTGAGTCTTCGTTGCAAACAAAAACTAGGGTAAGTATGTGATTATTTAGGTAAAAGCCCAAAGTGCGATTGCTCAGTCACAGGAGAGGTCAATGTGTAGTATTTTAGGAATCTCCATACTGCTTTAAAAAGTGGTTGAATAAGTTTACACTCCCACCAACAATGAAGCAGGGTTCCCTTCTGGCCACATCCCCTCTAACATCTGTTGTTATTAGATTTCTTGATTGTAGCCACTGTAACTGGAGGGGTGGAATTTCCATGTTGTTTTGATTTGAAATTCATGGCTCGAGAAGTTGAACGATTCTTCATATGTCTATTGAGCATTCTTATTTCCTCTTCAGAGAAGTTTTCTTAAAGTCTTTAGCCCACTTGTTGATAGGGCAGTTGTTTCTTTGAGGATTTTTTGTTGGGGGATTTAATTTTTTCAATTCCAAGTATATGTTAGCTATGAGTGTGAAGATATGGCTAATGAAGATCTTCTCCAAATCTGTGGTCTTTCCATTGATCTTGTGAGCTATAACATTTGCCATGTAGAAGCTCTGCAGCTTCATGCAATCCCATATGTCCAAACTTTCTTTGTTTTGTTGTTTTTCTGGATCTGTATTGAGAAAATTTCTGCCTGTGCCAAGTAGAGTTAGGATTTCTCCTATTCATCTAAAGCTACCAGCACAACTATGTTTATAACAGCATCATTTTTCATAGGTAAAATACAGATCCAACCTAGATGCCTCTCAGTATATGAATGGACAAAGAAAATATAATGTGTGTGTGGGCGGTGGCGGGGAGGAAGTCAATGGAATTCTTTGCCTCCATCAGAAAGAATGACATGGCCCCATTTGTTAGGAAATGGAAAAACTTGGAAAAAAATATTTTAAGTGAAGCAAGCCAGGCCCAATGAAACCATAGATCCTATGTCCCACCCCTCCTTTTTTTTTGGTTGGTCATGGGGCTTGAACTCTGATCTTGGGCGCTGTCCCAATCTCTTCACCTCAAGGCGAGCACTCTACCATTTGAGCCACAGCGCCACTTCAGACTTTCTAGTGGTTTATTCTAGAGAAGGGTCTCACAGACTTTCCTGCCTAGGCTGGCTTTGGACTGTGATCCTCAAATCTCAGACTCCTGAATAGCTAGAATTACAGGCTTGAGCCACCGGTGCGTGGTTTATGGTTTCCCTGTAAGCAAAAAATAGTATATGTCTGGGACAAGCAGAAAAGGTTAAAAATTATGCACATATGACCATATAAGATGATGTTAACTAAATGAACCAAAGATAGCGACACAGACGGATTTTTTTATTTCTTGCTAAAGTATTTGTAATGTACCATGTGATTTTTTTTGTTCTTTGTATGTTCCTCCCCCACAGCATAAACCCTCTTTTCACAATATTTGATGGTAGTGCCCTGTATCTTGTACATACACTTCTCTAACTGGGGAGGGAAAGGAAAAAAAAATGCTTATATAGGGATGCAGTTTGACCCATTGTAACAATGAGATGTACAAGACACTATGTTGAAAAACAAACTTTACAAATTATGTAGTGAGATGCATGGGGGGATTGTAGTTGAGGTTGGAGGGAAAGGAGGCTAGGATAAAAACAAAGCAGGAAATAACAAAGCTTGATAGGAAATATACTCATGACCTTGCTCATGTAACTGTAACCCCTCTGTACAGTATTTTTAGAATAAAAATGTATTTAAAAATAGGCTAAGTTAGTTAACTTTTGAAAAGATGTATAGGTGATTTAGACCTTATGAAGACAAAAAATGTTAAACAGCATAGAAATCAGGTCATAAAATATCCTTACTAGTTCTATTATTGAGAATTGAAATTCCATTTCAATTTAAACCTCAAAAGGAGACTTACATGGTAATATTATTTTCAAGTGAAAAAAATGTAAAGATAACAAATGTTGGCCATAGTGTGGAGAAAAGGAACTCTTACAGTTTTGGCAGCAAAAGTGTAGGATTATCTTAATATGAGAACTCCCTTCAGCATAACATAAACATTGGGATAAAAATGTTAATGGAGGGTGCTCAAATCTGTAATCCTACCTATTCAGGATGCTGCTATCTGAGGATATTAGTTTGAAATATATATATATATTTATATATATTTATATTTATATACATATATATATATATATATATATATATATATATCAGCTTGTACCTTTACCATCCAATTCCTGCTTTCCTCTTCTTAAAAGTTTTCTACCTTTTCAAACCTCCTGCCAGCCACAATGTATACCATGACAGTCAAACTGAATACTACTTATCACAACAATGGAGCTGAGCTAAGCATCCTTGAATCCATGTGTGTACCTGCCATTTATCATTACAAACTTTATCCTTATTGGATGGGGAATTTCTGCACGTTTCTGACAGATTATGTGGAACTCAAAGAAACAATTCTGAAGACAGTAATACCCTTAAAAAATTTAAGAAGAGAACACTTAGTCTTCGACTCCTCTCTTGTTGGGTAAATACCATCATGAAACTCAACTTACATTGGTGCTTTTGGACATCAAATTAAGGCCCCATAGCTCATGTCTTTCACTTTCTCAAATTGGGTTATACATTTGTTACTTGTAAGTAAATGAAACATGTACATATAATTTCTCATACGTTTTATCTTTTCATTAATCATTTTTATCTATTCTAAACATAGTCAAAATGCCTGCTAAAGTGACTTGCCATTATCTGAAATTTACAATATTAGAAAGACCTGTCTTCAGCAAGCATTCTGTCAATTTCAAAGTGTAAAGTATTGTACATATCTAGGTGGGCGCTATGGCTCATGGCTGTAATCCTATCTACACAGGAGGCTGAGATCTGAGGATCATGGTTCAAAGCCATCACGTGCAAGAACCCTTATTCTCTTATCTCCAATAAAAACCATTAGAAAACCGGAAGTGGTGCTGTGGCTCATGCGGTAGAGAGCTCACCTTGAGCTTAAGAGTGCAGGGACAGCACCCAAGCCCAGAGCTCAAGCCCCATGACCAACCAAAAAAAAAGTGCATAGCTATGGGACTCATCTTCACTTTCTCTTTATTCCTCACAAGTTTTATAAAATATACATGTATAACAAGCAAATTAATGGAGTTTCTTTTCTTTTTTCTGTTTTATTTTTGCCCCTTTTGGTCTAGAATTTTGTATAATGCTTACTGAATTTCTGTTTTGCCTTTTCATTCTTTCTTTAATTGTTACGATCATAGTTACGATCATAATTTTCTATATCATCTAGGTGAGTTGCCTCATTTTAACTGTGATCTAAGGAACCTCTATTCAAGTTTTAAGTCTGGCCCCGGAATCAGTCTCCTATTTATATTACCCTCCTGCCAGACATCTACATGCCTCTTGTCTCCAAGTTCATCTCACACAATTACTTGTTAATTTTGATATTTTTGCCCAAAACATGACTTTGACTTCTAACGTTTATTTATTATCTACATTCAAATTAATAACGTGGCCTTAGTCCTCTGTCAAACCCTTTATCCTTGCAACTTCAGGTTATATATTCAGGTTAACATTGAGCCTCTTGGCTACTTCTTAAAGAAATAGGTTATGGTTTTTTTTTATTTATTCCTAAAATGTTCCAAAACAGAAGTATTATAAAATTGACATTGCACAAAATACATTTCAGATATATTTATAACTCCTTATATTTCCCAGGACTATCTTATATCTCACAAACTTAACAATATTGTTAGTAATCTGGGTTGGGATGAGCATTAAATCTGGTATGTGATAAGAAATTCAAAAAGTTGATATTACAATGTACTCCAAAATATTTTTTACTTAATATGTAATAATTTTTATGACTATTTTTAGATTCTGTTATGACAACTTACAGGGTCATATATTTATTTTAATCACTTGCACTTCTTTTTCTCAAATAATTTTAATAAAATTTAAGTCAGTTGAAACAAAGAAGAAAATTTTATTAGTAGTAGTTAAATGACAATTTTCTGCCTTTACAGCTTCAGGCTTCTGGCAAACAGCTCTGAGTTAAAATGGGAAGCACACAGTTATGCATAACTTTCTGGCTTTTTTGTTTGTTTGTTTTTGTTTTTGCCCATCAAGAGATTTTAATTCAGGGCCTGTGCACAGTCACTGAGCCTCTATTTGTTCAAGGATGGTTTTCTGCCACTCGATCTGTAGCAATACTTCTGGCTTTTTCTAAGTAATTAATTGGAAATAAGAGTCTCATCGACTTTTCTATCCAGGCTGGCTTCAAACAGAGATCTTCAACTTTCAGGTTCCATAGTAGCTAGGATTATAGTTTAGAGCCACTGGAACTTGGATATTTTTCAACTTTTTTTTAAAGGAACAACAAATAAGTTAAAATACAAAATATTTATCAATAATATCAATGCAATATCTGTAATTTATCTTTTGAAACTCTGAGTTTAAAGAATAGTTATGAGTTATGTTTAACTTTGAAAGAAAAGGAGAGTATACTTCATGTTGTTGCCATTTTTAGAGACGGTGTATACATTTCCTAACATAAGCAACTTTCAATTTAATTATTTTTCCATATATATTATCAGTTTAGATTCACTACACTTGGTTTTATTACATAATCTTCTTTTTATAGATTGCCCCAATAAAAAATATGTATCTGACCCCTGAACATAATGTAAAACTATGCCAAAGACCCCCCAAAAAACTTCAGGGATTAAATATAGTTATTTTCTTTATTGGATACCAAACCTCTAGAACCTGACATTATCTATTACTTTGAGCCTTTTCAAGTTTACTGGTCTACCTTTTCCTCTCTTATCCTGGTCTATCTTAAAATTCAGTTTCTAAAATGGCTAACAAAAATGTTAGGAAAACCTTCATTTTAGAAGGGAATACTTCTGTAATAAATGTTTGGATCATTAACTTAAATAAAAATGTTTACCTGCAGTAATGATGATATGACAGAAAACTTGGAATGCATTTAGAATTGTACCCCTCAAAAGAAAAATTGCTAGTAAGGTGACTGTTTTAATCTATATGTGGGAGGAAATTTTAAAGGAATAAAAGTTTAACGTTCTGTTACTTGTACTTTACAACAGTGACAAAAAGAAGAATGAAGGTGATTAAATGTTAAAAGCCTAGATATCCCTGCAGTCAGAAAAAGAGTTAAATAGAAACAAACAATCCAGAGAAAGGAATTCAAAACAATTTTCAAAATAATGATATTAATTCTTAGCATTGTTGAATGGTCTGTGTTTGTGAAGAGGAATAATACATCATTGTTTATAATATTCTTCATTGTAACATAGTTACATGGGAAGAAACAACTACTTGAGAGTCTGGTTATAGGATAACAGATAAGAAATGCACTCGTGTACTATAAGATGAACAAATAAATACACAGTAAAAATAGTAATAGGACCAAGATGTTTTAGATAAATTTCTTCTTACTGATCTGAGTGATACTTTTTAGCATTATGTGAAAAATTATTTGTGGATCCCCATCCCTCTCCAAATTAGAGGTATGTATATTCAAAATGAAGTAGAGTGAAGATGGGGGTACAACATTAAAAGAAAAAAATCATAGTATATTAAAAATAACAACAAAGAAAAATTGAAACAAGGAAACAAGAGACCCATTGCAACAATGACACCCACAAAATACTTTATTACAACATCGGGGTGGTGGGAGAAGAGGAGTGAGGCAGGGAAGGGATAGTGGGAGTACAACAAAGGAGCGGGTAACAATGGTCTACAAGAAATGTACCTTATACATATAACTGCAAATCCTCTGTAAGCAACTTTACAATAAAATGAATTTTAAAAAGAAAGAAAAAAATATTGTGGTTGTTACAATCCCATTAAGTTAGGTCTTTGGGTATTTTTTGTAGGAGAGAGGGATTCATTTGTGGGATTTGAACTCAGAGCCTTATACTTCCTAAGTAGGAGCTATAATACCTCAAACACCTCCATCCACTTTTGTTTTGATTTGTTTTCATTAGTTTTCACACAAGGCTTACATTTTACTTAGGATGGAACTCAGGTCTCAAAACTCGTATCTTTGCCTGTCAGTCATGACTCCTTTCCAGGACTGTTGGTTGAGATTTAGTGTTAATAACTCCCTACCATTATTGGCCTCAAATTTCAGTCCTTCCTATGTGAACTCCTTAGATAACTGAGACTATTGGCTTATAATGCCAGGCCAAGACATAATATTGACTTAATTAACACATTATCAGTGAAATAACAATACACTCAGAAAAGACAATGTTTAGTCTGCTATTCACTGCTAATCACTTATATATATATATATATATATATATATATATATATATGTACACACATACATACACACACACACACACACACACACACACACACACATATATATATATATATATATATATATATATATAGTTGTGGTATCTATTTTTAAGATAGATGTTAAAATAGACAAACTAAAAAGGCATGTGTATTTTTTAAAAAATCTTAGGTTAACACAATTAAAAGTCTTGGCTTCTTTCATTGGCTTTCCCCAAACTCTTCACTCGTATTCATTTTACTTTTTGGGCTTTTAACATATCCTATAAATAAGTTTGAGTTGACATAACACTTCCTTATTCTTCTTTTCATATATGTAGCTCCTTGCATTCAGGGCTGGTTACATAACTTCTGGATTATCTATGGTACAGATTAAGTTAGTGACCATGTATCCAGGAAGCACTATTGATGATGATTTGCTGAAGATACAGCATCCTCAATATTAACTCCTATCTTACCTGGTAGTATATATGTTGAAATCTAATGTTAAATCCCCGCCCCAAAAAAATACCACCAAAAACACAACTCTTTATTGATGGACTCTTGTTCATAAAGTAAGGATTGATATTTTGGAGACTGTAGGACAATGTTACATCTCCAACAATGAATGACAGAGTTGTGTCATTTTTCCTGTGGCCTTTCTGAACTCACAAAATCAACAAGTTGTATACATAAGCATATATAATATCTACATATATTTGCCTAGTTTCCATTATACATTCTAAAGAGAAAGGAGAGAATGAGAAAATCAAATATTCATGGCTCTGGAATATTGGCAATCAATTGGGAACTAATAGTTACTGGTTAGCAGCAAGGGAAAGAATTTGAGCCAAGAAGCAAATCACATGTAAAATTAACAACAATATATAGGTGACTTTGCTTTTCCCCCCTCCATAGTAAGATGTTCTTGCTAAAAAACACAAAAGGACTTGATTTATGTCCTGGCACAAGCTCCTGATCCTGTTGTGAGCTAACATCTTAAACCGTACAGCAATATAAAACTAACTCACTTAACCTGCATAGAGACATCCATGATCTATTATAATTTCTCTTGACACCTTCACATTGATGAAGCTAGTAATAATTACAAAAGGATATGATTTATTGACTTGTGTTTCTCCATTAGTGCACCTATTGTGAGAAAAGAGCCCCCAAACCTGATCATGTAAACAATAAAATGTATGGTACTAGTATGTCAACAGAAGATTAAGAAAAACAAGCAACTGATGTTTATTTATTTATTATTTTGTCAGTGTTGGAGCTTGAATTCTGGTCCTGGGTGCTTTCCCTGAGCTGTTCATTTCAAGACAACACTTCCACCCGAGCCACAGCACCACTTCCGGTTTTGTGGGTTTTATTTTTTGTTTTTTGTTTTTTTTTGGGGGGGGTGGATAATTGCACATAAGGGTCTTACGGACTTTCCTGCCCAGGCTAGCTTTGAACCACGGTCCTCGGATCTCGGCCTCCTGAGTAGTTAAGATGACAGGTAAATTTTTGTTTGGGTAAATTTTTGTTTTATTCAAAGGAGGAGGCTGCAATGCGTGATAAGAAATGTACGCTTTAACTTGCCCATATAATTGTAACTCCTCTGTACAGTGTGTTCACAAAAAATAAAAAAAATTGGTTTTATTAATTAATTTTCATGTGGCCACCACTCTTTTGGATCCATGTATTAGCCAGCTGATGCTGTTATTTTTAAAATTCATTTTTGTCCTTTTTTTTTCTATTTGTTCCTACATTGGCTGTAAAAACGTGGAGGGCAAATGCATATTTTATATTTGTTGCCATTAAACATGTCAAGGTGTATCAAAGTACTTTTTATACAATGTCTAGCTAAATTCATATTTATAAATGATTTTGAAGGGTAATATTTTCCATTATTCTAACTGGAGTGTAGGGAATTGAAGAGAAGAGGAAAGAAAATGAGGACCATTGGTTTCTGCATGTGCAGCTTATTCTAGGAATGAGGAAATATGAAATCATGCCTTCTATATACATGGTTTGGAAAACGGCAGGGCACAAAGTGAAATTTTGCAACCAGTATAAAAGTATAAAAGCAAAATAAAATAGGACAATTATGGAGCAATCATATTATCTATGAGAACCCTGAAAGAGCGAGAGAAGGAGATGTGCAATGGCCTACCTAGTTATAAAAGCCATGCCTCTGATCAATTTATAGGGCAAACAGAATTTTATTAAAAGAATGGAAATAGATTTCATGAATTTACTTGAAATTGATAAATTGATTTTAGTATCCTACATAAAGAGACCAAAGTACAAAGAAGAATGTAAGTCCTTGATATTTCTAGTAACTGATCTGATTGAAGTCAGTTGAATTACACTTTTCCTGTACAATGAAGGAATAGCTCCAGGCTAGGAAAGTAGCTAGAGAAGGCAGGCCAATTTTATTTGTGACAAGACTATGGAAAACTGTATCAAGGAATATTTACTAGTGATCCATTCACACTGGAATTCTCATTCTGAATTATTGTTTGCTCATATTTCTCCCTTTGACCATTGTATTCTGCAAGAAGTAAAAGAGCTAAGCACCTTCAGCCATCAAAATCACATGATAACCACAGACTACCTACTGTTTTTAGGTGAGAGCAATCATCTTTAAAAAATCAGTTTAAATAGTTATACAAAGGACTTCTATTTTAGTACTTCATTACACATTTTTTTCTAATGTTGGGTAATAGTAAATGATGGATCTATTAGAAAGCTCTTAAAGCTCATATTTTCAATAGTGATTTCTCTTATAATGTATCGTGATATTTTTCTGTGTTTAGTCTTGAGAAAAAATTTAAATTAGTAACTTGAATTTCTGAAAGGACAATATTATCATTGTTCATTGTGCTTCTATACTCTCAATTTTAAATTACTGTCTAACTACGTGTATTAGATAAGTCTAGAGGAAAAAGGATGGTTCATGCCCTAATCCTAGCTAATCAGAAAGATGAAATCTAAGGATTGTGGTTTGAAACCAGGCAAGGCAAAAAAAAAGTCCATTAGATTCTTATTTGAAAGTAACCAAGAGAAGCTAGAACTGGAGCTCTAATACAAGTAGTAAAATGCTAGCCTTGAGAAAACAAAAACAAAATAAACTCAGGGGCAGAGCTAGGCCCTGGGTACAAGTCCTAGTTTTAGCACCAAATGAATGAATGAATGAATGCAATACATACAAAAATAAATTAATTTGTTACATGTGGAGAGGCATGTAAAATGTAACACCCGTGGTAACTGGATTGTATGTTCTTGTGTAATAAAGCAAATTATCATTTGTACTATATTTTATTTGAACTTTTTTTGTACAATAGACCCTAAATTTAGCGTGCAAGCATAATGTTTATATGTGCACACAGGTGTGTATGTGTATGTATATATGTCTTTGTGTATTGTTGCAACGTTGCTTACAAATGAGGTGAGGCTGAAAAGCATCAACTGTGTTGAAAACTTTCTATTTATCAGTGTTCTGTCATATCATTTCAGTGGAACCACCTTTCTGTATGTTTTATTTGTAAAATGATAACATCATAATCAAAGAGAACACTTTCAGCTCTTATGTGCTAGGTAAAAGAAACAGATATAATTGTGTAGTAAGTTGTTGCTGTGATGACAAAATATGTATTTGGCCTCTTAAATTGGTTATATTTTGAGATATACTCATTGAGTGAGTGTGACAGACTTAACTAACTAGGTGTTACTAATTTTTCCTGTGAAATACAAGGTGGATAAACTCCAGATTTCTGTTCAAAATGTTTCTTTGTTAGATCATATCTATTTCCAGTAACAGATAATCAACCCCATATTTATGATGATTGAATATCCCATCATATTGACTCAAAATCAGTATTGTGGATATGCTTGTTAGATATTTCTTCAAAAACAAATAAAAAAAGTATTTGTCATGATCACATTGTGGATGTATTTGAAGTTGTTTCATACATTCACTAATCGCTCTTATGTGGGAGTAACTATTGCAAATTTAACAAACAAGGCTCTTCGAATATCTTTTCCAAAATAAATAACATCCCAAAGTGAGCCTTGCAATTTCTGATAAGCTTTTGAATATTTTCAGTATTATTTCAGTTCATGTTATGTGTCACATGTAAGACACAAATATTGACTAGAGCTAAAGATATTTCAGAAACAAATATTAAGATCTGAACGTGTCAGTGGTTATATAGGCTTTTTCATGCATTTTATGAAAATCCACTTTTTATAAAGATAAACAGAATAGAATAAATGAATGCAAGTGAATTTGGTAGATAATTATTAGTTTACCTTTGTTTTCTATTAACATAGTCCTTCGAATATAGGCAATGCAGTTAAGTTGTTTCCTCTGTGTCTGTATTTCAGCAATTTGTAGAATCCTTGTAATTATAGGAGTGAGATTATAGTATAAATAAGGGTCTTTTAAAATGATTAGGAACCTTGTAGTTATGAGTGAATTTGTAGTATAAAGAAAGGTCTTTTAAACAGATTACATTTAACCTTCTATTTTGTGTCCTACTCACAAGAAAATGAGCCATATTCGTGTTTATAGTTTACAACTGAATTTTCAGTATCATAGGAAATGTTAAAAATTGAGTAATATTGATGTCTTTTTAAACAAACTGTGTTCACAATTTGGAGAATCTTTAATTCATGCTTTTATCTTGGTGTCTGATTTTTAAGCTCTCATTCCTAAAATTAATGATAGGTCAGACTGCATTTTTGCTATATGAAAGATAAAATATTTATCTAGAGTCAAAGGTGATTTTTATATGTTTGCTTTAATACCATTTTAAAGTAGTACATTTCCGTCAAAATATTGGGTATTAAAGCAATCAATATACTTCTAATGGTAACCAAAGTAGATAAACTAAAATGTGGAAATGATTGGTCCCTAAGTCCAGCAGTCCCTTTCCACCAGGAATTGAGCAGGTCATTTTTTAATTAAGACTGTATTAAATAGAGATGGGGTCCCCAGGAAGTACAGTGTTGCGTCATGAATATGATTTCTAATATTTTGAGCTAGAAATCAAGAATGTTATAGTTTAGCAATTACTTTCACCAGTGAGGTATAAGTTTGTTGGGACCGGCTCGACCAGCAAGGAAGACACGACCCGGGATTCTTCTCAAAGCAGTTTATTCAGGAACCTCATCTGCAAGCTTCTCCCTCCCCCGCACCCACGTTCCGGTTATAAGGCTCCTGGATGGGCAATCCGGAGGTGCCAGGCGGCATATACCAATAGGGTCACAAACACGGAAGCAAGCCAGTAGCCAAGCCATAGCCATATAAGGAGTTGTTTTTCACAGAGAGCACTCGCCATTGGGAAGGCAGAAGGCAGAAGCCAGCGCCATCTTTGGTCGAGACCCCTGCAGCTCTCCACATAAGTTCATTATGAACAAAGAGTTTTCATATTACACTTACCTGTTTTCTAACAAAGACAAAAATATTATTAGAATCTACATAATAATTCATGGAATTTTTTCCTAGAATTAGTAGACTAAGTGCGGTTAATTTGGTCATAGAATAGAATGAAGTTACCTGATACAGTGGGAGATGGGCCCCAGGCGAACACTTAACCTGTGTGAAAGGTTGTACTAGTAATTCCCACTATGAACACATCAATATCAACATCTGAGAATTAAAAATGGAAGTAGTTCTACTTTATGGGAATATTGTGAGGATTAAACGAAATAACAGGTAAAATACTTGGAAAAATAATCAGTCATCATTTGATACATTCTACTTGATATTTTATCATAAATGAATTCTTTTTTACTGTGATTTCAATGTATGATAACCAATCACCATAATATATAATGTGATATTGATAGAAAATAAAAATAATTCAGAAGAAATTGTAAATGCATAAACAATCTCCATAGGTCTGACCCTTTCAAAGTAAGGCTTGCAAAGAGGAAAAGTGTATTTGCTTTAATGTATACAATAAAAAATATAAAATCTTTCTTAATGTTTCACATATCTTTTTTAAATTTTATATTATTTTTAAGTGAACATACTGTACAGATGGGTAACAATTACATGGGCTGGATACTGCGTATATTTCTTATCAAGCATTGCAGCCTCCTCCTTAGTTTACACTTCACAACACTTCCCAGCATCCCCCCCCCACCCAAATCTCCCCAAACCCCACCAACATTGTAAAGCTCGTTTTCGACATGACAACTTGTATTTCTCATTGGTACATCAGGACCACATGTATCCTTAAACGACTTGTTTTCCGCATCTCCTCCACAAATTATACCGACATCAAATATAGTGAAAGCAGGGGTTATAGTGTGGGGGAGGGACATACAAAGCTACAAAGAAATAATCTTATAAATGCATTAGAAACAAATGCATGAAAGGAAAAAAACATTAAAATATATATCTAAGGGTTCATTTTCCTAACATCACATTATCTGACCTTTTCCGTTTGACTCGTACATATAATTGATATTACAAATAAGAGAAACCATGGGACCTATCTTTCTTTGGGCCTGGCTTACTTCACTTAATATATTTTTTTCCAAGTTTTTCCATTTCCTAACAAATGAGGCAATGTCATTCTTTCTGATGGAGGCATAGAATTCCAAAGTGTATGCATACCACATTTTCTTGATCCATTCATTTACTGAGGGGCATCTGGGCTGGTTCCATATCTTAGCTATGGTAAATAATGCTGCAATAAACATAGTTGTGCTGGTAGATTTAGTGTGGTCATATTTGTAAACATTTGGGTAAATGCCCAAAAGTGGGATTGCTGGGTCATAGGGGAGCTCTATGTGAAGTCTGTTGAGGAACCTCTATACTGCTTTCCGAAGTGGTTGAACAAGTTTACATTCCCACCAACAATGGATTATGGTTCCCTTCTGTCCACATCCCCTCCAGCATCTGTTCTCAGAGTTCTTGATTTTTGCCATTCTAACTGGAGTAAGGTGGTATCTCCATGTGGTTTTGATTTGCATTTCTTTTATAGCTAGGGAGGTTGAACATTTCTTCATGTGTCTATTGGCCATCCTTCTGTCTTCTTCAGAGAGTTTCTCTTTAAGTCTTTAGCACACTTATATATTGGGCAGTTGTTTCTTTGAGGATTAGTTGTTGGGGGATTTGATTTTTTGAGTTCCAAGTATATTTTAGATATGAGACCCTTGTCTGTTGTATGGCTATTGAAGATCTTCTCCCAATCCTTTGGCTTTCTATTGATCTTGCTAGCTATGTCATTTGCCATGCAAAACTCTGCAACTTCATGCAATCCCATTTTCCCAACCTTTCTTTGATTTGTTGTGTTTCCGGATCTCTATTCAGAAAATTTCGGCCTGAGCCAAGGAGACCTAGGGTTTCTCCTATTCCATCCTGTAATGTTTTCAGGGTGTCTGCTTTGACTTCGAGGTCTTTGATCAATTTGGAATTGATTCTGGTACAGGGTGATATATAAGGATCTAGCTTTAGTTTTCTATAAGTAGTTAACCAATTTTGCCAGCACCATTTACTGAAGAGGCTGTCTTACTTCCATTCTATTATTTTAGCTCCTTTATCGAAGATTAGATGGCTATACGTTTGAAGGTTCATTTCTGGGTTTTTAATTCTATTCCATTGGTCCTGAGGTCTGTTCTTATGCGAATACCAAGCTGTTTTGATTACTAAGGATTTATAGTAGAGTTTGAAATTTGGTTTTGATATTCCTCCAGCAGTGTTCTTTCTGTTGAGGAGCGTTTTTCCTATTCGGGGTCTTTTATTGTTCCATATGAATGTTTGGATTGCATCTTCTATTTCCTTGAGGAATGAGGTTGGAATTTTGATAGGTATCCAGTTGAATTTTTTAGATAGCCTTGGGAAGTATTGCCATTTTCACGATGTTAATCTTTCAAATCCAGGAGCATGGGAATTTTTGCCATTTTCTAAGTTCTGTTTTGATTTCCTTTTTCAAGATTGTAAAGTTTTCATCATGGAGGTCCTTCGCTTCTTTGGTTAAGTTAATTCCTAGGTATTTTATTTTTTGTGGGGCTATTACAAATGGAGCTGCTTTCCTCATTGTTGGCATAAACAGAAGCCATTGATTTTTGGGGGTTAATTTTATTCCCTTCTACTTTGCCAAAGTTTTGAATCAGCTTGAGTAATTTGGGAGTGGAGTCTACGGGATTCCTTAAATACAAAATCATGTGGTCTGCAAAAAGGGAGAGTTTTATTTCTTCTTTCCCTATTTGGATCCCCTTTAAGTCGGCAACTTGTCTTATTGCTGTAGCTAGCATTCTAATACTGCGTTGGAGACAAGTTGAAAGAGTGGACATCCTTGCCTTCTTCCTGAGTTAAGAGGAAATGGCTTTACTTTTTCATCATTAAGTATAATGCTGGCTGTAGGTTTCTGGTATACAGCCTTTATTGTATTGAGAAATGTTCCATGGATTCCTAATTTTTCCAAAATCTTCATCATAAAGGGGTGTTGGATCTTGTCGAATGCTTTTTCTGCATCTATTGAGATAACCATGTGTTTCTTATTCTTGCTCCTGTTGATGTGATGAATAATATTAATTGATGTGCATATATTGAACAGGCTTTGCATCCCTGAAATGAATCCTGTTTGAACGTGGTGTATGATTTTTTGGATGAATTGTTGAAGTCAATTGGCCAAAATTTTGTTGAGAAGTATTGCATCAATGTTCATCAAAGAAATGGGTCTATAGTTCTCTTTCTTTGATGAGTCCCTGCCTGGTTTTGGGATGAGGGTTATGATGGCTTCATAGAATGGGTTCGGTAGTGAACTTTCTCTTTCAATTTCATTGAGATGTTGGAGGAGTATTGGTGTGAACTCTGAAAGCCTTGTAGAATTCCACTGTAAAACTATCTGGTCCTGGACTATTCTTCGCTGGGAGTTCTCTTATTTCTGTTTCTATGTCAATGCTTGATATATGACTGTTAAGCTGATTGAACTCATCTTTGTTTAGTTTTGGCATGTCAATATTTGCTAGGAAAAGGTGCATTTCTGTCAACTTCTCAAAGGTATTAACATAAAGTTTTGAGAAGTATTCCCTTATAATGTTCTGAATCTTGGTTGTTTCCATGGGGATGTTTCCATTCTCATGTCTGAGTTTATTTATTTGGGTGTGTTCTCTTCTTTTTTGATAAGATTTGCTAAGGGTCTTTCAATTTTGTTAAGTTTTTCGAAGAACCAACTCTTGCTACTGAGTACTGCCTTTGCTGTGTCCCAGAGGAGCTGGTAATTTTGTGTTCATTTTTGTTGAATAGCATGAACATTTGAATTTCCTTTCGAATCTCTTCCATGACCCACTCATGTTTCAGCAGTGTTTTGTTCACCGTCCATGTGATGCCAGATTTCTTTGGTGGCTTTTGGTGTTCAGTTCTAATTTTATTCCCTTGTGGTCAGAGAGAATACAAGGTATAAGTTCAATGTTTCTGAATTTTGACAATTTTGCTTTGTGGCCTAAAATGTGGTTAATTTTAGAAAATGTTCCATGTGCTGCTGAGAAAAACGTGTATTCTGATGCTGCTGGGTGAAATGTTGTGTAGATGTCTGTTAAATCTAGTTGATCTATGCAGCTGTTTAGATCTGTGATTTCTCTGTTGAGTTTTTGCCGAGTTGATCTATCTATTGGGGAGAGTGGTGTGTTAAAATCCCCAACAAATAATGTCTTTGGATCTACGTGGGATTTGAGGGAAAGTAGTGTTTCTTGGATAAACTTGGGTGCTCCATTGTTTGGTGAATAAATATTTAGACTTGGAATATCCTCCTGAAGGAGAGATCCCTTAATTAGCATGTAGCGACCTTCTTTATCTCTTCTCACCAATTTTATTTGGAAGTCTATTTTGTCTGATATTAAGATTGCAAATCCTGCCTGTTCATGGGGGCCATTTGCTTGGTAGATTTTGCTCGAGCCTTTAACATTGAAAATGTATTTGTTTTGACGGGCAACTTGTGACTCCTGAACACAGTAGATAGAAGGATCTTTTTTTTAATCCAACTAGACAGTCTATTTCGCTTAATTGGAGAGTTCATTCCGTTAATGTTGAGAGATAGGACTGAGAGGTATTTGGTAGTTCCTGCCATGTTATCCACCTTCTTAGGGGTTGTGAACACTAGGCTCTTCCTATGGTCCTTGGATTCTCATTTTGGGTGCAGTTTCTTGGCCTTTATTGTGGTCTTGTTGGTTATCTATGTGTAGCACATCTTTAAGAATCTTTTGTAGTGCTGGTTTGGTGGAGATGTATTGTTTCAATTTTTCTTTGCTATGGAAGGTTTTTATTTGGCCTTCAGTTATGAAGGAGAGTTTAGCTGGGTACAGTAGTCTTGGTTGATAGTTGTTTGTTTTTAGGGCATGGCATACATTATTGCAGGCTCTTCTTGCTTTGATTGTAACTGCTGAGAAATCTGAGGTGATTCTAATTGGTATCCCTTTATAGGTGATTAATCTCTTCTCCTTGACAACTTTAAGAATCTTTACCTTGGTCTGAGTTGATCCTGTGTGGATTATAATGTGATATTGGTATGTCGTATTCTGGTCTGGTCTGGTCTATTTCTAAGAGCTTCTTGTATCTGAATATGCCTGTCTTTTTGCATGTTTGGGAAGTTCTCTACTCAGATCCTGTTAAACAAATTTCCTAGGCCATTAACTTCTGTTTTTAGGTGCTCCTCTACATCCATTATCCTTAGATTAGGCCTTCTGTTGATGTCTTCCAAGTGTTGGGTAGAGATATCATATTTCTTGGACTTGTTTTGGATGGTCGTTTGTTCTTTCTCTATAATATCTAGGCTGTCTTCAATCCCTGAGATTCGATCTTCTGCATGGTCTAACCTGCTGTCAAGACTTTCTACTTTGTTTTTTATCTCTTTTCCTTATAATTGGTCAGCTTTGATGGATTCAAATTCTGTGTTGAAGCTTTGTTTTAGATCTTGTATGAACTTTTTTACTTCCTTAATTTGGTGTTCAGTGTTTATTCTCAAATTACTTAGTTGATTGTTTATGGTTTCCTTGGACTACCTTTCCTTCTGTTGGGTTCCATTCAGCATTCCCTTTGTGGTCTCCCTGACTTCCTTCAGCTCTTTATTAAAAGATTCCATGAATACCTTCAGTGATCTTTGTGTATTCTCATCCTGCTCTCTCAATTCCTGTATTACTCTTTGATTAGCTTTCTCCCATTGTTGGGATTCCTGTAGTTCTCTTTGAGTGTTCTCAGCCTGCTCACGCCATTCCTGCCTTTCTCTTTGAGTATTCTCAAGCTGCTCATGCAATACCTGTATCAGATTTTGAGTAGCTTCCTCACGCTTCTGATATTCCTGTGTAAACTTATGGATTGCCTGCTCTCTCTCCCTATCATGCTTATACAGAATCCTTTGTATGCTTTCATTCTTTTCATTTATCATGTTTGCCAGCAGTATTTGTAGAGCTATTTGGGAACTCTCCTCTGGATTATTCATTATCTGTTCTGTCCCCTGTTTATGAAGATTGGGAATTGAGATACCTCGATTTGACAGTTTTCTTGTGTTTTTCCGGCTTACTCTGCCCATTTGAGATGAAAATAGCATCAGTTTTGTGCTAGAGCACTATCTTAAGGCAATCATCAACGAAAGTCTGAATTTGCACTGCCAAGAGTCTACAGATACAATCTAGTTCAACAGATACATCTATTCAACATCAAACAACTATATGTGAATGGGTTACGAACCGCAAAGAAGAATTTGGAAGACCAGAAATTATTAGGGTTAGGGAGAAATGTGGGTAAAAAATAGGAATAGATTGATGTGGGGGCTCAGGGAGAGTTACCTAAGTCCTAATCTCATAGCAGGTAATAGGTTGGGTAGGATGAAAGTAGAGAGAGAGAAAAAAAAATGAAGAAAGGAAAGGAAAAGAAAAGAGACCAGAAAAAATAGAAACGTAAAAATTAATAAAAATATGTAGATATCATAACAATCTATTTAGAGAAGAACGTGTATATATTGAAAGAAGGGGAGGAATATAAAGGAGATGTGAAAAACCAAAAAATAAAAATGCTTAAAGTATTATGTAGGTATAAAGAATTAGTAGTGATATTAAGGAATTTAAGCCCTAGAGGTTTTGAATTGAGTAATGAATATCTGGATTAAGTGTGTACACAATGGGGGATAGGGTCTAATAGTCAACTACAGGTTTATCTGAGGATGTACAGGACAAGAATTAAGTCAAATAAAGAAGAATGAAAGAGAGGAGAAGGTGAAAAGGATAAGAAAGGAAAAAAAAGATGAGAAGTTCAGTAGAGCTAAACAAAAAACAAAAAAATAATTAAAAAAGAAAAAAAATAGAAAGAAAAGAAAAAAGAAAGAAAAACGCTCACTCACGTATCCCTAAAATAAAAATTATAAGAGGAAAAAAAGTTTCTGGAAAACATTTTTTTTTTCAAAAAAGGCAAAAATTAAAGATAAAAAAAAGTTTTAGAAAAGAAAAAAAAATTATTATATAAGTTTCCAAAAAAAATTAGAAGAAGAAGAAGAATAAAGAAGAAGAAGAAGAAGAAGAAGAAGAAGAAGAAGAAGAAGAAGAAGAAGAAGAAGAAGAAGAAGAAGAAGAAGAAGAAAGAAGAAGAAGAAAGAAGAAGAAGAAGAAGAAGAAGAAGAAGAAGAAGAAGAAGAAGAAGAAGAAGAAGAAGAAGAAGAACAAGAAGAACAAGAACAAGAAGAAGAACAAGAAGAAGAAGAACAAGAACAAGAACAAGAACAAGAAGAACAAGAAGAACAAGAAGAACAAGAAGAAGAACAAGAAGGAGGAGGAGGAGGAGGAGGAGGAGGAGGAGGAGGAGGAGGAGGAGGAGGAGGAGGAGGAGGAGGAGGAGGAGAAGGAGGAGAAGGAGGAGGAGGAGGAGGAGGAGAAGGAGGAGAAGGAGGAGAAGGAGGAGAAGGAGGAGGAGGAGAAGAAGAAGAAGAAGAAGAAGAAGAAGAAGAAGAAGAAGAAGAAGAAGAAGAAGAAGAAGGAGAAGAAGGAGAAGAAGAAGAAGAAGAAGAAGAAGAAGAAGAAGAAGAAGAAGGAGAAGAAGAAGAAGAAGAAGAAGAAGAAGAAGAAGAAGAAGAAGAAGAAGAAGAAGAAGAAAACGAAGAAAATAAAAATTCTTTGATTTTTTTTGGGAGGGGTGAGAAAAATCCTGTATCTCCCTTGTGTCTGTAACCAGCCTCTTTTTGGAGTCTCTGGTCTTCTTGTGGTCCTGTGGGTGGCTTGGCTGGTTTCTTAACTCAGTTTGTTCAAACAGGCAGAAAAATGCTCTGCTTTACCCAGGATTTGGCGATCCTCGTCCCAGGCTAGTTCATTGGGAGGCAGATCTTCTTTGAGTATCACAAAAGAGGGGGATGCAGTGATGTGGCTAGGTTCTGAGTATCGTTAAGGCCTTTCAACAGATAGTAACTTTTTGGGGGCTAGTTTGAGAAAAACTCACAGAGTCCAGCCTGGAGCCTTTCTCAGGGTTTCTGTTTACTGATTTTCAATTGATTGTCCAGGCTGCTAGTGGGAGGAGCAGCCTCTGGCTCTGATTACCCAGTGTAGAAAGCCACTCCTAAGGCTGGCCCCCAAGCTGGGTGACTTTTCCCTGGGTGGAGCTGAGTCTGGCAGGTCATGCCGCCATTAAGTTCTTGTGACCTGCTAAATGACTCATTTTATTCCAAGGCCTGAGTTGGAGCTAGCAGCTCCTCTGAGCTTTGTCGGTATCCAAGATGGAGATCTCCGGTGCTGTGGGGGGAGGGGTGGCCTTCCCTCCTCTGCTCCCTGAGAAGGAGTGAGGAAGTCAGGCTTCTACTCATGCCAAGTCTTGGTTCCTGGGTTGTCTCTGATCTTCAAACTGCAGGATGAAGATGTCCGCTCCTTGTTGGTTCTTGCTGATGTTGAGTAGAATCCACTCACCCGCTGCATCTGGCTCCTTTGTCCCGGACTCTCTGTGGCTCAGGTATGGCTCCTGTGCTCGTCCACCACTTCCACAGATGTCACCGCCACCGCGGTTGCTGCAAGAGCTCAGATGTGCCTCCTTGCCTGGGTTTCCCCTCTCTGGCCTAACTCTCTGTCCTGTGTTGGCACACTTGGTGTAATTCTCTGGCTTAGGACTGTTCACTGGAATTCTAAAACTGCTTTTTATGGGAGAGCTGGCTTAGATTCCAGCTTCTCCTCTGCCATCTTCCCGGAACTCCTCAAGTCTCTCATATCTTAAATATACTTGGAACTCAAAAATTAAATCCCTTAACAACAAATCCTTAAAGTAACAACTGCAAGATTAATAAGTGTGCTACAAAAGAGTGACTTGTCTGAAGAGTAAAAAAGAATGGCCAATAAACTCACGAGGAAATGCTCATTTTCCTCATCCATCAATACAAGGCTGAGAGTCCACCTCCCCAAAGTTAGAATGGCTATAATCAAGGCATCCAGTAGCAACAGGTGCTCCAGGGGATATGGCCAGAAGGGAACACTACTGCACTGTTTGTGGGAGTGTAAACTTGTTCAACCACCCTGGAAAGCAGTATGGAGGATCCTCAAAGCACTTCTTATAGACCTTTCTTGTAACCCAGCAATCTGACTTTTGGGCATTCACCCAAATGATCACAAACAATGCCATACTAACAATGCAATATACATGTTTATTGCAGCATTATTCATCATAGCTAACATATGGACTCAGCCCTGAGTCCCTCAATACATGAATGGATCAAGAAAATATCACACACACACACACACACACACACACACACACACACACACACACACACACACACATTGGAATTCTATGCCTCCAACAGAAAAAATTGTCATTGCCCCATTTGTTAGGAAATGGAAAGACTTGGAAAAAATTATATTAAATGAAGTAAGCCAGGCCTTAAGGAAAATAGTTCCTATGGTTTCCCTTGTTTGCTTGACTAGAACTTGTCTAGGACAAGCAGAGAAGGCAAAATGCAATGTATATATGACCACATGAGGTAATGTTAAGCAAAATGTTCCGCTAGCCAGAAACACATTTCATATTTTCTTGCTTGGTGTTGTTTTTAATGTAGTTATAATCCACTCTTTGATTCATGTGTTTCTTTTGTGTGTACTTCCCCAACGTTATAACCCCTTTTTTCACTGTATTTCATTCTGGTGTTTCGCACCTTGTATATACATTTTTGTAATTTGGAGAGAGGAAGGGAAAAAACAAAATGCTTAAATGGGGATACAAGTTGACCCTCTGTAATGATGAGATATACAGGACACTCTGTTGAAAATGAACTTTAGAACATCAGAGAGAAGGGCAGGAGGATTTGGGGGGTGGGGAAGCAAAAGATGTTAGGGGCAAAAAAGGAGAAGGTAACAATGCTCCATAGGAAATGTACTCATTACCCTACATGTGTAAATGTAATCCCCCCCTGTACAGTATTTTTACAATTAAATTTATGTTAAAAATATAAATATGATGTGAGATATAATATTGAAGATGGAAATATATCTAACATTTTTAAAATTTAAGGCTCCATTCTAGATCTACCAGGGAGTCTATTCACATTTCTAGAATGGAAAGCCCTATAATTATTTACAAAATAGTATATGGAGTACCTGTTCCATTCAAAGTCCTTTGGTCTCAAATTCTTTCTTTTCTGCATAATTGAATGATGAAATAGTAGTCTAGAAAGGTATTTGTTTTCATTTGGAAATTAATATGGGGAATCTTTGAAAGACTAAAAAGGCTAACTAAACAAAAAAATCTGTGGTGAAAAACTGTGTATGTTACTGCTTGCTTGAGGTGCTCAAAATAGATCTATAACTGACTAAAAATGAGGCAGCTGTTTAAAATTTCTTTTTGTCTTTCTCGAAACAGTGATTCTCAGGTGACCTTTCATTCTGCTCCTTGTGCTTCAGTCTTCGGCAATACAAGTGTATAAGACTTGGTCAATCAATAATTATTCATGTACATGTTGACAAATAAATTGAAGTATACATTTTCTCACTCTTTGGCTTGTACTTTTTTATATTATTGACATAGAAAATTAAACCTTAATTTTTGTCTGAATTTATTTACATACATCTTGTTTCCCTAAGAAAAGTTTACTTTGTAATTTATGCCGTATCTCACTTTAAAGTGTCCATTAACCATGTCATTATATAATAGGATTGATAACCATCTAGTCATTTCTATCATACCTTAGGAAATTTAAGCATAACTTTTTTAAAAAGTTAGCTTGAATTTTTTATGGGTAAAAGTAATACAGACTGTAGTTTTTTCAATAAATACATAGAACTAAGGTAAATTTTCCAGGAGGCTGAGAACTAAGGATTATTGTTCAAAGTCAACCTGAGTAGAAAGGGCCCTGAAACTCTTTCTCAAATTAATCTAAAAAAGCAAGTTTGGAGATACGGCCCAATTAGGAAAACATAAGCCTTGAGGACGAAAGACTCTCACAGGCCCTGAGTTCAAGCTCCTAGGATTGTATAGACTCAAAAAAAGATAATTTCTTACTATGTCTAAGTGTAAATAATGCATGAGTTATACACATACAGAATAATACTTGGGTATAAATGTATAGAATAACACACACTATGTATCTATGCTTAAAGTGTCTGAGGTTTTATGACTGTCCTAGGAGGCTGAAAACAAATCCTTTGCAAAAGTTTATTTATAAGAGGGTTTATTTTCATATATATTTTTCCTAATTCTACATAATTGCTTTTTTCTCCATATTTCTTTTATGTTCATTCCAAGCAGAAGTTGCAATTCCTACTTCCCATGAGAAGAGAGCAGGTTTGTGATATCACAATGGGTTAGTGATATCACAATTGAAATGTTATTTTACAAAGAGTTTGTGATGTCACAAAAGTTATTTGGTCACAATTACCGTTACCAACTTTCATGCCACATTTTTAGTAGAATGGGATCCCAGGATAGACTTTCAAAAATGTGTCTACGATGTCACAATGACAAAGTGATGTCATATAGCTATGATGTCATTACACTTTTGTGATGATACTAGGAGCTGATATTGTCATAATGAAAATGTGATATCACTCTGGGATGATGTCACAAAGAGTTTGTAATATTATAATGACATGCCTCATCTCAATTGTCATTAGTAAACAATGAAGATATGGTTAAAAAATGGACTATGATGTCAGAAAGGCCATGTGTTTTGTCAAAGGTCCTAAGAGGTCATAACATTTTGGGATGTCACAATGTGATTGTGATATCACAAGGTCAATGTGTTTTTTACAATGGGTTTATGAGATCACATAGGTGAAGAGGTCACAATATATTCTTGAAGTCATGAGTTTTTAATATTACAATATGTCCAATTTCAACAGGTACTAGTCACAATGAGGATACAAGTACTTGGAGCTTCAATTTCCAAAGGCCTTTAATTATTATGTTTGTGAAAAAACATTGGGACTGTGATATCTAAATACAACATGATGTCATAAAAATGTCATAATAATGGTTTGACATCACAATTATTTGGTGATACCATACAGGTGATGTGATCACAGTAAGTTGGTGCTATCACAATAAGTAGATGATGTCACAATGACATACAGAATCTCAAGTGTAATTAATGTACAATTAGTATATGAGTTCACACTGGGAATGTGATGTCTCCAAAGTTATGTGTTGGCACAAATTTGATGAATTCCTAACAGGTTTGTGATGAAACAAAGTGATGCAGTAGTCATGACATCTGGTAGTGTGATGTCATATTTTTCATGATATCACACTCTCTCATATCATATGTCATACCTGAAACATTATAAAGATGAAAACAGACTACAAGCTAACAAAGGGCCTAAGATATCAAAATGCCAGCACGTCACAAAATTTATGTGGACAGGACAGGTCTGAGATGACACAGTGTGCTAGTGATACCACAATGGCAATGTGATATCACAATGGTTATGAGGTAACAATGTTTTTCTGCTAGCAACCCACATGCCATATTGGAAATAGAGTAAAATCACAGAATAGGTTTTCACAGTTTGTCTATTTTGCCATAATGACAATGAGTAGTATTAATGCTATTATGTGATTGTAGTTTTGTGATGTTACAATGAGCTGATGGTGTCATAATGACAGTGTGCTGTAACACTAGTGATGATGTAACAAAGGTTTTGTGATGTTCCAATCGCAAGACTGATATCAATTTTCATTAGTTCACAATGAGATTATGGGTACACAAAGGAACTGTCATTTCACAAAGGGTATGTGTTTTTTTTTTCAAAACTGCTAAGACTTCACAATAGGTTTGTGATGCCACAATGTGATTGTGATGACACAATGGCTATTTGATGAAAAAATGGGTTTTTGATATCTCAGTGGTGATAAGGTCCCAATGAAATTAGACTTCACGAAGTCTTGTTATATCAAAATATAAAGACATAATATTTTCATGTCCCAATTATATGGTGATGCCATACTAATTATTAGGTTACAATTGGTTTGAGATTTCACAATGGGTTGGCAATGTCACCATGGCATGCCAGATCTCCATTGTCATTAACTCACAATGAGTATATGTTAACAAAGGGATTGTGTGATGTCTCCAAAGGCATGTGTTGTCACAAATGTAATGAAGTCCAAACACATTTGTGATGTCACAATATTACACAATGTTTCATGATATTTGCGGTGTGATGTCACAGTGGTCATGATGTCACAGTAGATTTCTGATATCAGTTGATGCACCTGAAATATTATGAGGTTGAAAACATTATGAGCTCACATATAGCATAAGATTTCACAATGACATCATGTCAAAAATGTAATGACAAGAGGACAGATGTGTTCTGTTACAATGTGTTAGTGATATCACCATGGCAATATAATACCACAATGGTTGTGAGGTCTTCATGATTTTATGATGTTATAATGACTTTGTAATATCACAGTCACAAGTCCAGTTTCCATTGCTGTTAGATCACAGAAAGACTTTGAAGTCTAAAAGTTTATGAATCTTATAAAATGTTACGAGGTCACAATAGGTTTCTCAACACACAGCCGAATAATGATATCAAAATTGTTATGTCACAGTGGCATGACTGATCTCAATTTTCATTAACTCATAATGAATATACAAGTTAACAATGGGTTTGTACTATCTCCAAAGGCGTGTTGTCTCAAATGCGATGAAGTCCTAACAGGATTGTGATGTCACAATGTGACACAATTTTCATGAAATGTGGCAGTATGATGTCACAATTTTCATGTTGTCCCAATGGATTTCTGATATTACATATCATGTCTGAAATATTTTGCAGTAAAAAAACAGATATTATGCCCACAAAGAGCAAAGATATTACAATGGCATCCTTTATGAAACCTCATGATTACAGGACAGGTTTGTGATATCACAGTGGCTTACTAATATCACAATGCCATGATGAAGGCCTACATGGTTGTGATGTCACATTGGGTTTCTGATATCAACCCACGTGCCACATTTGAATTGTAAAGAACCAGAGAATAGGCATCCATATGTGTTCATGACATCACAATTACAATGTGATGTCAAAATGCTATTGTCATTTTGTGATGTCACAAACATCATGTCATAACAACATTGTGATATCACACTGGTGATGTTGTTACCTATGGTTTAACGTGTGGTATCAGAAATCCACTGTGACATGATGACCACATCACAAATCCAGATGTCATGACCATAGTGTCACAATGTGACAGTAAAAATCTGTTAGTACTTCATATAATTTGTGACGTTTCTTTAGACTCATGACAGTCTATTGTGACCTTAAATACTAATTGGGATTTAATGACAATTTATGGCTTCACCTACTAATTGTGACATAAAACATTGTTATGACATGCTTTGTGATATGACATTGCAATTTTGCTATTGTCCCATTGTGTTTTCACAAACCTAGTATTTTACCTCATAATATATTTTTTAATGCCTAGACTTTGGGACTTCAAGCTCATTCTGGTAACTCGTTTACTTATTTTGAAGTAGTAGAAATTGAAATTGGATATGTGAATTTGATATTCGAAAATAGGTTGTGACATCACTAAATCCGCTGTGACCTCATTACCACTGTGACATCAAAAATCTATTGTGACATCACATTGTCATATTGATATCATGATTACCTTGTGACTTCCCAAAACTATTATGACCTCTTAGAACCTTGGAACAAACACATGGCCTTTGTGACATCACAGGCCATTTGTGTACCCATATCATTGTGAACTAATAATAATTGAGAACAGTGATGTCATTGTAAAACCATATCTCTTTCGTGACATCATCATGAAGGTGACATCAAATTGTAGTTGATAACATCGGTTCATTGTGACATCAAAAAACTACAATGACACCATAGAATTTTGACATCACATTGTCATTATGACATCATAGAAACTGAATCCCTAGTCTCTGATTTTATTCTGTTTCAAATATGGCATATGAATTGATATCAGACATGCATTGACACCTCACAAGCACTGTGAATTTACAGTACATTTGAGACATCACATTGCTCAGTGATATTGCTTAGTGATAATTTCTTTTTAATTTCATAATATTTCAGGTATGAGATATGATATCTAAAATCAACAGACATCATGAGAATTTTCACATCACACTGCCAGATGTCATGACCATTGAGTCACATTTTGACATCATAAACCCTTTAGAACTTTGTTACATTTGTGAAAATACATGTCTTTGGAGACATCACAGTCCATTTGTGAACTTATATGCTCATGAATTAGTGACAATTGAGATCTGGCATGCCATTTTTTAGTTCACTATCCTTTTGTGACAAAACATTATTTTGACATGATATTGTTACCTTATATTGACAGTGTTATATCACTGTCCCATTGTGTTTTCAAAAGTTTAGTATGACTATATTTTAGAAATTTCATGCACATTGGGACAACCTGCTGCTATAAGCTCATATGCTCACTGGGAACTAATCATTGAAATTGGATATGTCATTGTGATATTACAAGGTCGTTGTGACATCAAAAAACCATTATGACTTTTTCATAACTGTGACATCACAAACACATTGTGACATCACATTGCCCTTGTGATACCACAACCACATTTTGATATCCCAAATCTATTTTGGCCTACTAGTACTTTTGAAATCACCAAATGACATTTGTGACATCACAGTCCCTTTTTGTATCCATATCTTGTGTTCTGACCACTGATATCAGACATGCCATTGTAACATCTCAAAACATTTATGACATCACATGTATTTATGACACCACCAGCTCACTGTTACATAACCAAACTACAATGGCATTTTAGAATTATAACAACCATCATCATTGTGAATGCATGTTTTGTGAATACTTTCTATTTCACTTGTGACATATGAGTAGTTGATATCAGAAATCAATTGTTTCCTCATAACCACTGTTACATCTTGACCAATGTTTCACATTGTGACATTCCAAACCTGTTAGGACTTCATCACATTTGTGGCAACACATATATTTGGCAATATCATTGTCCATTTGTGAACTCATATACTCATAATAAAGTAATGATAAGTTAGATCCCACATGCCATTGCAATTTACATAAGAAACCTTTTGTGACCAATCACCATTATGGCATCACCAACTAATTGTGAAATGAAAAAATTACTATGCATGATATTGTGACATCACATTCCCATTGCATTATCACTGTACCATTGTGTTTTCATAAACCTAGTAAGATCTCATAATCTTTTAGAAAAATCATGGCTTTTGTGTTCAAGCTCCTTCTGTGAACATATCCTCATTGGGAACTAGTAGCAATTGAAATTTGACAGGTCCTTTTGCAAAAGCATTATGGCATCATTAACCAACTGTGACTTCTTGACCAATGTGATCTCATAAACCTTTTTGGCATCACATTGCCATTGTGATGTAATGATCACATTTTGATATCCCACATTTTGTACTCTTAGCAACTTTGAAGAAACTTTTGGCCTTTGTGACATCACAGTTACTTTGTATACACATGTGGTCATTTTGAACTAATGATATGATATTGTAACATTTTATAAACACTTTGTAACATCAGCACCAGTGAAACATTCCATTGTAATTATGACAGCAAAAGCTTATTTTGACAATACCAAACTACAATGATTCATGACATTATGACATCACATATGAAATCATTGACACAGTGTGAATGACTATTCCGAGATTTTGTTCTATTTCAATAGTGGCATGTGGGTTGATATCAGAAACCAATTATGACATCATAACCATTGTTACATCACAATATCTTTGTGACCTACATTGTTATTGTTATATCAATAAACCACTATGACATAACAACTGTTCTCATAAATTTTTGTTCTTCTACCATGTGATATCTTAAGCTCTGTATGAGCTCATAATTTGAGTTTTACCTCATATTTAAGATATGAAAATTGATATCAGAAATCCACTGTGAAATAATGACTACTCCTGAGAACCCACTGCCAGAAATCCTGACCATTGCGTCACAATGTGTCATCATAAACCTGTTAGGATTTCACATTTGTGACAATGCATGCCTTTGGAGACATCACTGTCACTCTTTGAACGCATATACAAATTGTGATATAATGATAATTGATTTTCCACATGCATTTGTGATATCACCAACCCAATGTAACATCAAAAACATCATCACCGTTATGGACTCACCAACGAATTGTGTCATCAAAGTATTACCATGATATGATCTTTGACATCATCTTGCCATTGTTATACCACTATCCCATTGTATTATCACAAACCAATGATTAGCTCTAAATATTTTAGAGAATTCATGGGCTTCTGGACTTCTAGTTATTTCTGGGAATTCATATTATCATTGTGAAGTAGAAGTAATTCAAAATGGATATGTGATTCTCATATTACAATCTCGTTTTGACACCACTATCCCAATGTGACTTCATTATAACTTTGATATCACAAATGCTCCGTGATATAACATTGCCACTGTGACATCACCATCATTATTTAACATCCCACACTTATTATGACAATGTAGTTCCTTTGAAAAACCAGATAGGCTTTGTGACATCACAGTTCGTTTGCATAAACATATCATCATTTTGACATTGTGAACTAAGGACAATTTAGATTACACATGCCATTGTAACATCACAAACCCTTTCTGACCTCATCACCAGTGTGACAGTACATTATCGTTATGACACCATCAGCTCTATGTGATATCACACATAATTGACATCATAGCATTATGGCATCTCATTATCATTATGACAAACTCGTGAATGCCTCTTGTGTGATTTCATTCTTTTTCAAATGTGGCAAGTGGGTTGATATAAGAAACCCTTTGTGACTTCATAACAATTGTGATATCACATTGCCATTGTTATATCACTAAGCCACTGTGACATCACAAACCTGTCATGATTTTGCTGTTTCCAATTATACAGGTCAATACTTATAAAGGCAACATATATCAGACATAGGGCTTACACACCATCTCTGCCATGTCTCTAGGTAATAAAGGGACTGTACCACCTTGTAACACCTCAAGCTAGTACATGAAAACATTTCTGATAGATGGGGGACTTGACATACAAAGTACTGATGGTACAGAATAGGAGGCAGCATATGCTAGTGTGTCTTCCCCTGGGGGATCTTGTAACAACGGGGGAGAAGATTTTTCATTTATGAGAACTTTAGGACATTGTTCTCCGATGCTGGAAAAAAGAGGCAAGAGAGGTATATACTTGGCACAGATAAAACTATCAGCAAGCACACACAGACCACTAGCCAAAGATACTTATACCAAAAGTCCCAAGTCTCACAATGATGACCTCTGGAGGAAGTCCCAGAAGGCCTATGGAGGAGATCACAGTGGCCTCATGAGAAGGCCCCAAATGATGTGTGGAGAAGGTCACAGATGGCCTCGAGGAGGCCCCACATGACATTCAGAAATGGTCCCAGATGGCCTCTTGAGGAAGTCTCAGATGAACCTCCAAGAAACCCATCAGAGGAGTTCTAAGATGTCTTCATGAAGCCCCAGATAACCTTGGGAAGAGATCCTACATGGCTTCTCAAAGAAGCTCCACATCATTTCCTTCATAGGCAGTACATGACTCTGGAGTACCTCAATCATGGCCTTTCCAGGAAGCTGCAGAGGACCTCCTGAGGTGGTCCCAGATGGAGGGTACCAATGATATATTAGGTGGGTTTGTTGTTCTTGTTATACTTTGTTTAGTTTGTGCTGCTTCTGGAGTTTGAACTCAGATGCTGAACTCTGTCCCTGAACAGTTGACTTGTCTGCCCACCTGACCCCAAAGCTAGTACTTTACTGCTTGAGGCAAAACTCCACTTTAGGCTTTGGATTTAATTACAGGTAAGATTTTGACAATCTCCATCTCTGGGTTGGCTTTGAACTGAGATAGTAAAGTAAAATGACATCAACTGTATAAAGATTTCTGTATAAATATTAGATGAAATATAAAGCTTATATTTGACAATTTTAAAAGAGAATATGTTCAGCAAAGAAGCCATAACTTAACTCAGCAAAAGTAGGTACACTGAATCATTTTGGAATTATTTTTTTTCTGCTTGGGAAGAATACTGTTTACTTTATAGTTCCTCTTGGGGAAACTCAAAGTCATATTTGCATTTCTTTTGGATCAGGAGTACTGTCCCTCAGGTCTTCAGCTCAAGGTGCACACTCTACCACTTGAGGTACAGCACCACTTCCAGTTTTCTTCTGCTTAATTGAAGGTGAGTCTCATGGACTTGCCTGCCAAGGATGGCTATGTACCTCAATCCTCTAGTCTCAGCCTACTGGGTAGCTAGGAATACAGCTGTGAGCCTCGGCACCCAGCTCATATTTTCATTTATGTTCACTTAATGACACTATGTAGACAAAGAATGGAACTTTGAATCAAATATTGACATTGCAGCTTTTCAGAATATTTGAGGTAGCAATAAATATGTCCTCCATTTCCATGTTGTTACATTAAGAAGGCATGAAATATGGGACCCTTAGATTATCATCCTCTGCCTACTGGGTATGTGGACTTTGTATCAAAAAATGTTCTAGAGAAATAGAGAAAAACTGACATTTTTAGAAAGCAAAGGAGATCAAGCATGAAAGAACAGCATAGAAGGAGATATAACTTAGCACACAAAGATTAAGAACTAGTCTAAGGGATTTAGAATGCTAAATGCAAGAGGAATAAGCCTAGATTATAACTAATCCTGCAATACCCCAAAATGGTTGAGTGAAACAGTTTCTGGTATAACTTACTTACTATTATTTATTCCTTACATCTGGAGTTCTTTCTTCTCATTTGTTATAACTATTAATTAGCCTCTGCCTTTGTGGTGCGATTACTGACCAAAAAGTTTTCCAAATCTCACTTAGCCTATACTTATCATTGTGATTAGCAGTGACTACTCAAAAGCCTGGAATTCTTGAATTTCTAGGGTTAATCTTCACCTATTATCTATGCATATTTCTAGCATTGCCATTACCTAATGAACAAAGCTTTTTTTTTTTTTTTCAACACAGTATCCTAATATAGGTAAAGTAGATGAATTAGGGACTATGTCAGGTTTCACTATGTATGGAGCAATTATATATTCCAAGTATGTGTTCTTTATTTTGCATTTACTAACTAAATTATTTTTGCAAGTCCTGGGGCTTGAATTCAAGGTAAAGGACCTGTTCCTGATCTTTTTTATTTATTTTTTTGCCTTAAGGCAAGCACTCCGCCACTTGAGCCACAGCACCAACTCCAGTGTTCCTTTTGCTGTTTATATTATACTCAGGAATTGAACCCAGGATTTCATGTATGCTAGGCAATCACTGTACCATGAAGCCACATAGCCACAGCCCTAAAGGATTGTCTTAAGACGGTATTCATTTTCATTCCATTTCTACGTATCACAATTTGGCCAGGTGCTAGAAAAGGAAGTAGAACACAACACTGAGTCCAGTAAGCTGATATTCCTATCACTTCACTAAGGAAGTACAATGTTTAGACCTGTAGGATTCATAGAGCTGTTACATGTGACATTATGTAAAACACCATTAACAGTCACCTCCAACATCCATACCATTCTGCTTCCACTTTCAAAGTCAAGAGATAATATCTAAGCCCCTTTCTTGATTGGTTATGTCTCCGAGTAAGGAAGAAGGTGATGTGAAGGCGATGGTGAAAAATATGTATATTAGCTCCCTCTCCACATTTTTGCATGTTTAAAAACTGCTACTGATTAACCCCATTTACATCTAATTGACTATGCTATCTGCACAAGAAGCAAGACATTTATTCTGGTGAATAGTCACATATAGTAAAGAAAATACATTTTTAGAAAAAGAAAATAAACGACATTACAAAGTATAAAGTGTTCTCTATAAAATGTTTTCTTCTCCTAGCAGAACAAAATGTAGTATTGAAAGATTACTCTAGCTTTCTTTGAGATGTTATGCTATCTCAGTATCAATATATTCTCTAATAACATCCAAGACCTAAACGATGTGTTTTCAATTTCTCAGTAGGTTTAGAAACAAAGGTACATAATAGCTTCCTTCTGGCCGAGAAATGTGATGGAAAGTATTATTGACTGTACTATAATTCTCTTCTTTTATCTCTTTTTCTCAAGCGTTGCATATCTTAGCACATTGCTGTACGACCTGCATCAGCATCTTGTAGGTTAATTTTACCTCTACTCTGCAATGTTAAGATTGGTCATGTGATTTACTTCAGATTACAAAAATGGACCAGACTATTTCTAGAGGAAAATTATTATCCCATTGTCAGTGCCTAACAGCTGAATTTTTCCCCTTACCTATAAAAATAGCATATTTTCAGAGGGAGTCTTCCTTCAAGTTATATTCTGGAAGAATATGGCGTGTGAAAGAGATGCAAAACTCAAACAGAGCCACATACATATAACACAACAAGAAATAAGCTAATATTAGAACATGATAGTAAGATGTTAGTTTCTTACAGTCCTTGTATATCTTTATGATAGTTAACTATACCACACAAGAATTTAACAAATGCTCCACAAGAACTAAGCAAATAGATAACATTTCCTGTTTGATGTTATTACTTTTTTTTTTTTATAAATAAGCATTTTGCATGTTATCAGTTGCATGGTGAGTTTTCTTTTTCTATAGAGATGTTTTTAATCACTTTAGAACACTGTATCTAATATCCACAATCATTATTCAGACATTGTGATTGAGATGAGGAAGAATAAAATGTCTAGATTCTCCTTTTATTTTCTTCTCCTTTTTCTATTGTGAATTCTCATCCTTTCTCCAAATTCTCCTATTGAAAAGGAAAAATGACACACTGTGAATATCAAGTAAAAGGCATCCAAGTAATAATTTCATTCTTTCAGAAATAGCTGAAATAAATCAGAATGATGCATGGAAGAATAAAACATGATTTCATTTTCCCTCTCTGGCTTCCACAATAATGCCTGAACAAAATTCTACATATCTAATACACATTTGAATTTGCTAATTTGTAAAAGATGAAATCAGTAGTAATTTTTTGTTTGCTTTTGAGAGGCATGAAATAAGATTGCATTAACATTGTGAATTGAGAGGCTCAATTTTATCAGAATCTAAACATAATGAAAAATGATGTTAAGAAAAAGAGCTTGTAGATACATTTTTAATGTAACATATACACGGAGACAACTTATTTCTTCTTTTCCTCTCCACACTGATTCAACTTTAATAAGAAGTTTATGTAAATCAAATAGCTGGTTCTTTCAGAAATAGATTACAAACACCAAAGGTAGAAAAAGAGACCCAATATGAAGTGATGCATTCTTTAAAAATAGCAGTCAAATAAATAGTAATCATATTTCAAAAAATAGCAGTCAAATATTCTTGAAAAGAGAAACTTTTTAAGCAGAGTATATAAAAATGAGAGTGCCAGAACTATTTCAGGAGCTGCTTTCTGGGATTTAAGTTTTCTAAGGTGTAACAATGTTTTAATTATGATTAATTACTTTCAGGTACTATTTTATTTTAGTTAGATTTTATTTAAGAAATATGTTTTCAAATATAAAATGAAAAGATAACAGGATATAGTAGTAAGAATGCTACACACTCATTGTGGTAGGCAGAAAATTACGTTCCCAAAAATCTATCTTCCCCAAATATCAAATCCCTTAAAGGTAGATTTGTGTTATATGTAAAATAATCACCTTTCATTATCCAAGGAACGCAAATTTGAATAATTATCAGATGGAGGAACTATACTCTAATAGTATTTAAAAGTTCCAGATTTAGTTGGAAAGGGATGAACCCTCAGAAAGGTGTAAAGATGCTACATTAGAAAATAAAGGAAAGACAACAACCCAGATTCTGAAGTTTCTGGAATGCCGAAAAGAAAGTATATGCCTTTTCTACTAGAATCATCTGAAAATATTTCAGCTCTATCTCTGGCTAGATTTTAATCTAGTTAAATATCTATATTTCTGTCCTTTCTGAACTGTAAAATTATAAACTCAAGCCACTAAACCTGTAGAAATTGCTTACAGCAGTCTTGGTTTAGTAAACTCAAATCAACTACAACCTTTAACTGATGGAACTACAGGGATATCACATGTCCTAGTTTCTGAAAATAAGTAAAAGTTTTCACCAAATTTGTACACATGTATGATGTACATACTACTAAGGGTCTTGCATTAATAAAGTCTCAAAATTCTAAATAATATCTAAATAAGCAGCTCCCTATCTTTATTTCCACATTTGTGGATCACAAAATCCCAAAGTCATGTAGAAGGCTAGAGTAAGCATATGGAAATGAAATCTATCTCCTAATATTAGAAAGATAATTTATGTAATTTCAAATTAGAGTTTCTAAAATAATAAAAAATAATGTAAAACTTAAACAAGAACTAAATTTTCTATCCTTCTGACCTTTCCAATAGAAATGAAAGAATACAGTAAAGATAAAGCAATCCCAGGATGTTAGAGAATTTTATAAGATCACTAGATGGTGAAAAAGAAGATAACAAAAATGGGTTCCCTGAAACAATGGGAAACAAATCTACACTTACAGATTGATCTAGTTCGGACATAGTTTTCACTATGCTAAATCTTTGTTATTTTAGGTTTGTTTAAACAGCAACTTAATAGGCAAGGGTTTGCACCCTATACCTCAGTAACAAATAAGACTTCTAAATGTAAACAAGAATGATACTAAGAGGAAACAAGGCTACTTCTGTTGATATTGCAGATAAATAAGAATGATATTGGGTAATAATCAATCTAGAAACTTTCCATGACTTTCCTCTTCTCCAACATGAGAAGTCCTAGTCAAGATATGTGAAACAGAGTTCTGGGAAGATGGCAGAGGAGAAGCTGGAGTCTATAAAAACTCTCGCATAGAAAGCAGTTTTAGAGTTCCAGTGAACAGTCCTAAGCCAGAGAATCACACCAACTGTGCCATCACAGGACAGAGAGTCAATACAGATAGGGAAAATCCAGGCAAGGAGACACTTCTGAGCCCTTGCCAACAGCCCGCACGGTGGCAGCGGCAGCGACCGCAGAAGCCATACCTGAGCCACACAGAGTTTGGGACAAAGGAGCCAGATGCAGGGGCGAATGGATTCTATTCAACACTAGCAAGAACCAACAAGGAGCAGACAGAGATAACCCAGGAACGAAGAATCGACGTGAGTAGAAGCCTGACATCCTCACTCCTTCTCAGGGAGCAGAGGAGGGAAGGCTATCCCTCCCCCCTCAGTAACGGAGATCTACATCCTGGATACCGACAAAGCTCGGAGGAGCTGCTAGCTCCAACTCAAGCCTTGGAATAAAAGGAGTCATTTAGCAGGTCACAAGAACTTAATGGCGGCATGACCTGCCAGACTCAGCTCCATCCAGGGAAAAGTCACCCAGCTCGGGAGCCAGCCCTAGGAGTGGCATTCTTCATTGGGTAATAAGAGCCAGAGGCTGCCCCTCCCTCTAGCAGTCTGGACAATCAATTGAAAATCAGTAAACAGAAACCCTGAGAATAGCTCCAGGCTGGAATCTGTGAGTTTTTCACAAACTAGCCCCAGGGAAAAGCTACTGTTTGTTGAAAGGCCTCAACTCTACCCAGAACCTAGCCTCATCACTGCATCCCCCTCTATTGTGATACTCAAAGCAGAACTGCCTCCCATTGAACTAGCCTGGGAGGAGGATCACAAAATCCTGGGAAAAGCAGAGCATTTTTCTGTCTGTTCCAACAAACTGACTTAAGAAACCAACCAAGCCACAGGACCACAAGCAGACCAGAGACTCCAACAAGAGGCTGGTTATGGACACAAGGGAGATACAGAATTTTTTTCACCCCTCCCAAAAAAATTAAAGAACTTTCCTCCTCCTCCTCCTCCTCGTCGTCGTCGTCGTCTTCTTCTTCTTCTTCTTCTTCTTCTTCTTCTTCTTCTTCTTCTTCTTCTTCTTCTTCTTCTTCTTCTTCTTCTTCTTCTTCTTCTTCTTCTTCTTCTTTTTCTGCTGCTGCTGCTGCTGCTGCTGCTGCTTCTGCTTCTTCTGCTTCCGCTTCTTCTTCTTCTGCTTCTTCTTCTGCTTCTTCTTCTTCTTTCTTCTTTTTCCTTCTTCTTTTTCCTTCTTCTTCTTCTTCTTCTTCTTCTTCTTCTTCTTCTTCTTCTTCTTCTTCTTCTTCTTCTTCTTCTTCTTCTTCTTCTTCTTCTTCTTCTTCTTCTTCTTCTTCTTCTTCTTCTGCTGCTGCTGCTGCTGCTGCTGCTGCTGCTACTGCTTCTTCTCTTCTTCTTCTTCTTCTTCTTCTTCTTCTTCTTCTTCTTCTTCTTCTTCTTCTTCTTCTTCTTTACCTTATATTAAAAATTATTTTTCTCTTCTAAAACTTTTTTAATCTTTAATTTTTGCCTTTTTTGAAAAAAAATTGTTTCCCAGTAACTTTTTTCTCTTATAATTTTCATTATAGTGATACATAAGTGGGCATATTTCTTTCTTTTTTTGCTTCCTTTCTAATTTTTTTAATTGTATTTTTGTTTTTTGTTTACCTCTAATGAACTTCTGATCTTTTTTCTTCCTTTTTTATCCGTTTCACGTTTTCCTCTCTTTCATTCTTCTTTATGTGACTTAACTCTTGTCCTGCAAATTAAAGCCCTGGTTGACTATTAGACCCTATCCCCAATTGTGTACACACTTATTCCACAAATTTATTACGCAATTCAAAACCTCTGAGACTTAAATTCCTTAATAGCAGTACTACTTCTTTATACCTATATAATATTTTAAGCATTTTTATTTTTAAGTTTTTCACATCTCCTTTATATCCCACCCTTTCTCTCAATATATTCATGTTCTTCTTTAAATAGATTGTTTTGGGATCTACATAATATAATTAATTTTTACTTTTCCTTTTTTCAGGTCTCTTTTCATTTCCCTTTCCTTTTTTTCTTTTTTTCTCTCTCTCTATATTCATCCTACCCAACCTATTTCCTGCTTTGAGATTAGGATTTATTTAACTCTCCCCGTGCCTCCCCACATCAATCTATTCCTATTTTTTACCCACATCTCTCTCAAATTGTAATAATTTCTGGTTTTCCAATTTTTTTTTGCGGTTTGTAACCTAGTAACATATACTTGTATGATGTTGAATAGATGTATCTGTTGAACTAGATTGTATTTGTAGACTATTGACTGTGCAAATTCAGACTTTGGTTGATGCTTGCCTTAAGGTAGTGTTCTAGCACAAAACTGGTGCTATTTTCATCTCAAATGGGCAGAGTAAGCCGGAAAAACACAAGAAAAATATCAAATCCAGGTATCTCAATTCCCAATCTTGATAATCAGGGGACAGAACAGATAAGGAATAATTCAGAGGAGAGTTCCCAAATAGTTCTACAAATACTGCTGGCAAACATGATAAATGAAAAGATTGAAAGCATACAAAGGACGCTGTATGAGCATGATCGGGAGAGAGAGGAGGCATTCCAAAAGTTTATCAGGTATATCATAAGCGTGAGGAAGCTACTCAAAAACTGATACAGGATTTGCATGAGCAGCTTGAGAATACTCAAAGAGAAAGGCAGGAATGGCGTGAGCAGGCTGAGAACACTCAAAGAGAACTACAGGAATCCCAACAATGGGAGAAAGCTAATCAAAGAGTAATACAGGATCTGAGAGAGCAGGAAGAGAATTCACTAAAGGAATTCATGGAATCTTTTAACAAAGAGCTGAAGGAAGTCAGGGAGACCACAAAGGGAATGCTGAATGGAACTCAACAGAAGGAATGAGAGTCCAAGGAAAACAAAAGCAATCAACTAAGTCATTTGAGAATAAACACTGAACACCAAATAAGGAAGTAAAGAAGTTCATACAAGATCTAAAACAAAGCTTCAACACAGAATTTGAATCCATCAAAGCTGACCAATTATAAGGAAAAGAGATAAAAAACAAAGTAGAAAGTCTTGACAACAGGTTAGACCATGTAGAAGATCGAATCTCAGGGATTGAAGACAGCCTAGATATTATAGAGAAAGAACAAACAACCATCCAAGACAAATCCAAGAAATATGGTATATCTATCCAACACTTGGAAGACACCAACAGAAGGCCTCATCTAAGGTTAATGGGGATAGAGGAGCACCTAAAAACAGAAGTTAATGGCCTAGGAAATTTGTTTAACAGGATCTGAGTAGAGAACTTCCCAAACCTGCAAAAAGATAGGCCTATTCAGATACAAGAAGCTCTTAGAACTCCAAATAGACCAGACCAGAATAGGACATCCCAATGTCACATTATAATCCACACAGAATCAACTCACACCAAGGAAAAGATCCTTAAAGCTGTCAAGGAGAAAAGATTAATCACCTATAAACGGAAACCAATTAGAATCACTTCAGATTTCTCAGCAGAGACAATCAAAGCAAGAAGAGCCTGCAATGATGTATGCCATGCCCTAAAAACAAACAACTATCAACCAAGACTACTGTACCCAGCTAAACTCTCCTTCATAACTGAAGGCCAAATAAAAACCTTCCATAGCAAAGAAAAATTGAAACAATACATCTCCACCAAACCAGCACTACAAAAGATTCTTAAAGATGTGCTACACATAGATAACCAACAAGACCACAATAAAGGCCAAGAAACTACACCCAAAATGAGAATCCAAGAACCATAGGAAGAGCCTAATGTTCACAACCCCTAAGAAGGTGGATAACATGGCAGGAACTACCAAATACCTCTCAGTCCTATCTCTCAACATTAACGGAATGAACTCTCCAATTAAGCGAAATAGACTGTCTAGTTGGATTAAAAAAAAAGATCCTTCTATCTACTGTGTTCAGGTGTCACAAGTTGCCCGTCAAAACAAATACATTTTCAATGTTAAAGGTTCGAGCAAAATCTACCAAGCAAATGGCCCCCATGAACAGGCAGGATTTGCAATCTTAATATCAGACAAAATAGACTTCCAAATAAAATTGGTGAGAAGAGATAAAGAAGGTCGCTACATGCTAATTAAGGGATCTCTCCTTCAGGAGGATATTCCAAGTCTAAATATTTATTCACCACACAATGGAGCACCCAAATTTATCCAAGAAACACTACTTTCCATCAAATCCCATATAGATCCAAAGACATTATTTGTAGGGGATTTTAACACACCACTCTCCCCACTAGATAGATCAACTCGGCAAAAACTAAATAGAGAAACCACAGATCTAAACAGCTTTATAGATCAACTAGATTTAACAGACATCTACACAACATTTCACCCAGCAGCATCAGAATACACGTTTTTCTCAGCAGCACATGGAACATTTTCTAAAATTAACCACATTTTAGGCCACAAAGCAAAATTGTCAAAATTCAGAAACATTGAACTTATACCTTGCATTCTCTCTGACCACAAGGGAATAAAATTAGAACTGAACACCAAAAGCCACCAAAGAAATCTGGCATCACATGGACGGTGAACAAAACACTGCGGAAACACGAGTGGGTCATGGAAGAGATTAGAAAGGAAATTCAAATGTTCATGCTATTCAACAAAAATGAACACAAAATTACCAGCTCCTCTGGGACACAGCAAAGGCAGTACTTAGTAGCAAGAGTTGGTTCTTCGAAAAAATTAACAAAATTGACAGACCCTTAGCAAATCTTATCAAAAAAAGGAGAACACACCCAAATAAATAAACTGAGACATGAGAATGGAAACATCCCCATGGAAAAAACCAAGATTCAGAACATTATAAGGGAATACTTCTCAAAACTTTATGCTAATACCTTTGAGAAGTTGACAGAAATTGACCTTTTCCTAGCAAATATTGTCATGCCAAAACTAAGCAAAGATGTTAAACCAGCTTAACATGCCCATATGAAGCTCTGAAATAGAAACAGCAATAAGAGACCTTCCAGCTAATTAATGTCCAGGACCGGGCTGGGAAGGTGGCTCAGTGGTAGAGTGCTTGCCTTGTATGCTTGAGGCCCTGGGTTCAATTCCTTAGCACCACATAAGCTAAAAGAAAAAAGCCGGAATTAATGCTGTGGCTCAAGTTGTAGAGCACTAGCCTTGAGCTGAAGAGCTGAGGGACAGTGCCCAGGCCTAGAGTTCAGGCCCACGACTGGACCCCAAAAAAAAAAAATGTCCAGGACCAGATGGTTTTAAAGTGGAATTCTACAAGGCCTTCAAAGCAGAGCTCACACCAATACTCCTTCAACTCTTCAATGAAATTTCACTACCGAACCCATTCTATGAAGCCATCATAACCCTCACCCAAAACTCGGCAGGGACTCATCAAAGAAAGAGAACTATATACCCCCTTTGATGAACATTGATGCAAAACTTCTCAACAAAATTTAGGCCAATCGACTTCGACAATTCATCCAAAACATCATACACCACGATCAAACAGGATGCATTTCAGGGATGCAAAGCTGGTTCAATATACGCAAATCAATTAATATTATTCATCACATCAACTGGAGCAAGAATAAGAAACACATGGTTATCTGAATAAATGCAGAAAAGGCATTCGACAAGATCCAACACCCCTTTATGATGAAGATTTTGGAAAAATTAGGAATCCATGGAATATTCCTCAATACAATAAAGGCTGTATATTACAAACCTACAGCCAGCATTATACTCAATGGTGAAACACTAAAGCCATTTCCTCTTAACTGAGCAACAAGGTAAGGATGTCTACTCTCTCCACTTCTCTTCAATCTTGTATTAGAATGTCTAGCTACAGCAATAAGACAAGATGCAGACATAAAAGGGATCCAAATAGGGAAAAAAGAAATAAAACTCTCCCTCTTTGCAGATGACATGATCTTGTATTTAAAGAATCCCATAGACTCCACTCCCAAATTACTCAAGCTGATTCAAAACTTTGGCAAAGTAGCAGGTTAGAAAATTAACCCCAAAATCAATGGCTTTTCTGTATGTCAACAGAGAAAAGTGTGGCTGAAATTATGAAAGCAACTCTATTTGTAATACCCCACAAAAAATAAAATATACCTAGGAATTGACTTAACCAAAGAAGTGAAAGAACTCTATGATGAAAACTTTAAAATCTTGAAAAAGGAAATTAAAACAGAACTTAAAAAATGGCAAAACCTCCCATGCTCCTGGATTGGAATGATTAACATCGTGAAAATGGCAATACTTCCCAAGGCTATCTACAATTCAATGCGATACCTATCACAATTCCAACCTCATTCTTCAAGGAAATAGAAGAGGCAATCCAAAAATTTATATGGAACAATAAAAGACCCCGAATAGCAAAAACGCGCCTCAATGGAAAGAACACTGCTGGAGGAATATCAATACCAAATTTCAAACTCTACTATAAAGCAATAGTAATAAAAACAGTTTGGTAGTGGCATAAGAACAGACCTCAGTACCAATGGAATAGAATTGAAAACCCAGAAATGAACCTTCAGACCTATAGCCAACTAATATTCGATAAGGGAGCTCAAACAATAGAATGGAAAAAGACAGCCTCTTCTGTAAATGTTGCTGGCAAAATTGGTTAACTACTTATAGAAAATTAAAGCTAGATCTTTATATATCACCCTGCACTAGAATCAACTCCAAATGGATCAAAGACCTCGAAGTCAAAGGAGACACACTGAATAGGATGGAATAGGAGAAACTCTAGGTCTCCTTGGCTCAGGCCAAAATTTTTTGAATAGATATCCAGAAACACAACAAATCAAAGAAAGGTTGGAAAATGGAATTGCATGAAGTTGCAGAGCTTCTGCATTGCAAAGGACATAGCTAGCAAGATCAATAGAAAGCCCAAGGATTGCGAGAAGATCTTCACTAGCCATAAGACAGACAAGGGTCTCATATCTAAAATATACTTGGAACTCAAAAAATTAAATCCCCTAACAACAAATCCTTAAAGAAACAACTGCCCAATAAATGAGTGGGCTAAAGACGTAAAGAGATACTTCTCTGAAGAAGAAAGAAGGATGGCCAATAGACACATGAAGAAATGCTCAACATCTCTAGCCATAAAAGAAATTCAAATCAAAACAATATTAAGATACCACCTCACTCCAGTTAGAATAGCAAAAATCAAGAATTCTAACAACAACAGATGCTGGAGGGGATGTGGAAAGAAGGGAACCTTACTTCATTGTTGGTGGCAATGTAAACTTGTTCAACCACTTTGGAAAGCAGTATGGAGGTTCCTCAAAAGACTTCACATAGAGCTCCCCTATGACCCAGGAATCCCACTTTTGGGCATTTACCCAAATGTTTACAAACAAGACCACACTAAAGCTACCAGCACAACTATGTTTATTGCAGCATTATTTACCATAGCTAAGATATGGAACCACCAAGATGCCCCTCAGTAGATGAATGGATCAAGAAAATGTGGTCTATACACACAATGGAATTCTATGCCTCCATCAGAAAGAATGGCATTGCCCCATTTTTTAGGAAATCGAAAAACTTGGAAAAAAATATATTAAGTGAAGTAAGCCATGCCCAAGGAAACATAGGTCCCATGGATTCCCTTTTTTGCAATATCTAGCATATTTATGAGTCAAGCAGAAAAGGTCAGATAATGTGATGTTAGGAAAATGAATCCTCAGATATGTATTTTAATATTTTCCTTTCATGCATTTGTTTCTAACACATTTATAAGATTATCTCTTTGTAGCTTTGTATGTTCCTCCCCCACAATATAACGCCTGCTTTCACTATATTTGATGTCAGTATAACTTGTAGAGGAGATGGGGAAAAACAAGTCGTTTAAGGATACAGGTGGACATGTTGCAACAATGAGAAGTACAAGTAGTCATGTCGAAAACGAGCTTTACAATGTTGTTGCGGGGGGCGGGGGAAGTGGGGAGGATTGGATGGGGTTTGGGGGGGGGGGAGGCTGGGAAGGGATGTGAAGGGTAAACAAAGGAGGAGGCTGCAATGCTTGGTAAGAAATGTACGCGTTAACCTCCCCATGTAAGTGTAATCCCTGTGTACATTGTGTTCACAAAAAATAATTTAAAAAAGTTATGAAACACTTTTCCATTGTGAGGCTAGTGAAGATTTTCTCCCAGTCTCTGGACTTTCTATTGATCTTGCTAACTATGTCTTTTGACTTGCAGAAGCTCTACAGTTCCATACACTCCCATTTGTCCAACATTTCTTTTATTTCTTGTGTAACTGCCTCGCTATTAAGAAAATGTTGGCCCCTGCCAAGGAGTACTAGAGATTTTCCTACTCCTTCCTGCAATGTTTTCAGGAAGTTTGCTTTTATTTCGAGGTCTTTGATCTATTTGGTGTTTATTCTGGTGCAGGGTGATATATACAGATCTGGCTATAGTTTTCTACAAATGGTTAATCAATTTTACCAGCACCATTTTCTGAGAAGTCTGTCTTTCTTCCATTACACTTCTTTAGCTTCCTTGTTAAAGATTAGGTGGCTATAGGTCTGTAGGTTCATTTCTATGTCTTCATCCATTTGGTCTTCAGGTCAGTACTTGTGTCAGTACCAAGCTGTTTTGATTACTAGGGCTTTGTAATAAAATTTGAAATTTGGAATCAAATCCTCCAGCACTGATCTTTCCACTAAGGATTGTTTTTGCTATTCAGGGTCTTTCATTTTTCCATTTAAAGTTTTGGATTGCTTCTTCTATTTCATTGAAGAATGAGCTTGGAATATTTATATATATCAAATTGAACTTGAAGTTAGCCTTTGGCAGTGTTGTCATTTTCCCAATGATATCCCAATCCTGGGAAGTTTTTCCACTTGCTTAATTTTATGTTAATTTCCTTTTCCAGGCTTTTTAATGTTTTCGTTATAGAGTTCCATCAACTCTTTTGTTAACTTCTATTTCATTTTTTGGTGGGGCTATTTGTAAAGTATTGCTTTCTTAATGTCAGCCTGTTTGAATGTGGTGTATAATTTTTTTAATTGTGATCATACTGTACAGAGGGCTTACATTTACATGCAAGGTTATGAGTACATTTCTTACCAAGCATTGTGGCCTCCTCCTCTGTTTGCCTTTCCTAACACTTCCCATCTCCCTCCATCCCTTTTCCGCTTCACCACCTCCAACACCCGGCCAAAGTTGTAAAGTTCGTTTTTTGACTATGTCTTGTACATCTCATTGTTGCAATGAGTCCATCTGTATCCCTATTTCACCAATAAGTATTTCCCTTCCTCTCCACAAATTATAGCAACATCAAATAAAGGGGTTATACCATGTGGAGGGGACAAACAAAGCAACAAAGAAATCATCTTATAAATATTTTAGAAACAATCGCAAGAAAGAAGAAACCTTGTGGTGTATATTTTTTTTTGAATGAGTTGTTGAAGTGGATTGGAAAAGAATTTTTTGAGAACTTTTGCATCAATGTTCATCAAAGGAATAGGTCTATCTTTCTCTTTCTTTGATCAGTCCTTGCCTGGTTTGGGGAGGAGAATATTGTAGGCATCATAAAAACAAAACAAAACAAAAACACTGTGGAAATGAATTTTTGCTTTCAATTGCATTTAGGAGTTAGAGGAGTATTGGTGTGAATTCTGATTTGAAGGCCTTGTATGATTCAGTTGTAAATTCACCTGGTCATCGGCTTTACTTGGGTGGGAAGCCTTTTATTGCTGCTTCTATATTGATACTTGATATGGATCTGTTCAGTTGGTTTAAATCATCTTGGCTTAGTTTGGGTATGGCAATATTTGCTTGAAATTCATATATATATTTCATATTCTCAATCTGTTGCCACAAAGGTTTGAGATTCCCCTTATTAAAACCTAAATCTTGGCCGTTTCTATAGTGATGTTTCCATTCTCATCTGTGTGTTTGTCTATTTGGATTTGTTCTCATCGTTTTTTGATAAGATTTGCTAAGGTTCTGTCAATTTTATTATTTTTATTGTGAAAATACCGTACAGAAGAGTTACAATTACATGGGCAAGATAGTGAGTACATTTGTTATCAAGCATTTTTGCCTCCTCCTTTGTTTCCCCTTTCCATCCCTTCCCATATCTCCCCTGCCCCCCCACCCAGTTGTAAAGTTCGTTTTTTGACATAATGACTTGTACAAATCATTGTTGCAATGAGTCCACTTGTATCCCTATTTAAACTATTTGTTTTTTCCCTTCCTCTTCACAAATTATACCAACATCAAGTACAGTGAAATCAGAGGTTTTACCATGGGAGAGGGACATACAAAGCAACAAAGAAATAATCTTATGAATATATTAGAAACAATAGTATGAAAGAAAAACAAATAAACATTTGAATACCTATCTTGGGGTTCATTTCCCTAACATCAACTTATCTGACCTTTGCTGCTTGACTCAGTCATATACTAATTATTACAAATAAGGGAAACCATGGGACCTATGTTTCTTTGGGCCATGTCTCTGAAGAGGAAAGAAGGATGGCCAATAGGTACATGAAGAAATGCTCAACATCCCTAGCCATAAAAGAAATTCAAATCAAAACAATACTAAGATACCACCTCACTCCAGTTAGAATGGCTAAAATCAAGAACTCTAATAAAAAACAGATGCTGGAGGGGATGTGGACAGAAGGGAACCTTACTGAATTGTTAATGGGAGTGTAAACTTATTCAACCACTTTGGAAAGCAGTATGGAGTTTCCTCAAAAGACTCCACATAGAGCTCTCCAATGACTCAAGGTTGTTTTGATTTGTATTTCTTTTATAGCTAGAGAGGTTGAGCTTTTCTGCAGGTGTCTATTGGTCTCAGACAAGCAGAAATGGTCAGATAAGTTTATGTTAATCGAAATGAAACCCAACTTAAGGACTCAAAGTATTTTTTATCTTTGTTGGTATTTTACCTAATATATATATATATATATATATATATATGTTAGGTAAAAGAAATATGATATATATATATATATATATATATATTTCTTTGTTGTTTCTATGTCCCTCCCCCTTGGTATAACCCTCATTTCCACTGTATTTGATGTTATTATAATTTGTTGAGTGGAAGGGTAAAAAAAAATTGTTCAAATAGGGATACAAGTGGATCCATTGCACCAATGAGATATACAAGATCTTATGTTGAAAATGAACTATACATCTTTGGTGCAGGTGGGGTGGGTTGGGAAGGGATGGAGATGGGAAACAAAGGAGGAGGCAACAATGCTTGATAAGAAATGCACTCATTACCTTGTCCATGTAATTGTAACCCCTCTGTACAGTATTTTCACAATTAAAGAAAAGATTCATAGGTTTATGATGATGAGAGTATTAAGTAAACCATGGTGATGCCAGTTTTGTTTCCCTTTAGCACATGTGATTATGAACTATGCATACTTGATGATAATAAATAATTATGTTAATTCTTTGTGTATATTGTACTCAACATTACAACATCATTTCAGAGTACACCTCTCATACTTAATTTGAAAAGTAGTCTACAAAATGCTTAAATTACTGGGATGAGGTTGCACATGTCTTTAATTGGGAGGTTGTAAAAAGAGGCTCAAGGCCAACATAGGCAATGTGAGACTCCATTCAAAACAATGATAATAACAAAATGCCCCACAATACCTTCGTAGCACATCTCTTGATTACCTTAACATGTCACATCAAGTGACTATTCTGTGCCACTTAGGACAGTGTAACATATTTTATCGTGTTCACAGAACAATGACAAATCAAACATTAGCTATGGTGAATAAGATGCAGTAAACATAGTTGTGCTAGTAGCCTTAGTATGGCCTTCTTTGCGATCATTTTGGTAAATGTCGAAATGTGGGATTGCTGGGTCATAAGGGAGCTCTATATGTAGTCTTTTGAGGAACGGTCCATACTGCTTTCCAAAGTTGTTGAACAAGTTTACACTCTCACTAAGAATGCAGTATGGTTCCTTTCTGGCCGCATCCCTTCCAGAATCTGTTATTTTTAGATGTCTTGATTATAACCATTCTACTGGACTGAGGTGGAATCACAACGTTGTCTTCATTTGCATTTCTTTTATGTCTAGAGAAGTTGAACATTTCTTCATGTGTCTATTGTCCATTCTTACTTTATATTCAGAAATCTCTCTTCAAGTCTTTAGTCTATTTATTAATCACCCAGGAGTTTCTTTGAGGATTTGAGTTAGGGGGATCGAGTTCTAGGTATATGTTGGTGGTGGTGGTGGTCGTAGGGCTTGAACTCCGGGCCTGAGAGTGTCCCTCAGCAATTAAGCTCAAGGATAGCTCACTACCACTTTAGTAACCGCGCCATTTCTTTTTTTTTTTTTCATGGTTTATTGGAGATAAAGTTTCACGGACTTTCCTGACTTTGAACCATGATTCTAAATCTCAGCCTCCTGAGTAGCTAAAGTTACAGGCATGAGTCACCGGCACCCAGGAGAGTTCTAAGTGTATTTTAGATATGAGACCTTTGTCTGTTATACTGCTAGGGAAGATCTTCTCCCATTCCAGGGGCTTTGTGTTGATATTGCTATCTATGTCCTTTGCCTTGCCGAACATCTGCAGTTTCATGCAATCCCATTTGTCCAATCTTTCTTTGATTTGTTGTGTTTCTGGGTCTCTATTAAGAAAATTTTGGCCTGTGCCAAGGAGCCCTAGAGATTCTCATTTTCCTTCCTGCAATGTTTTTATGGTGTCTGCTTTTATTTTGAGGTCTTGGACTGGACTTCTATATGTGCAGAGAAGATGTGGTAACTTAAGGAAATAACACTTAAACTGAAATAATTCAGTAATGGGCAAGTGTAAGGAATAAACAATAGATCATGTTCACTCTAAGAGTTGAAAAAAGTGATCTCTCCAATTACAGAACTGTTTGTGTGTGTGTGTGTGTGTTGTTTTTTAATAAAGACAGAAATGTCCTAACATCAGGCAAAATATTGAATATTAATTTATTATCATATAAAAATAATTTTCACATGAAAATATATTATAATTTCTATTTATACACTACTATTTTGATAAATACAACATGAAATATAAAGAAAATAATGGATATTTTACAGAAGAGCTAGAGTATTGGATTTAAATATGCTGAATTATCTCAGATTATTGAAAAGTTAGGTTCTATTCGGAATTTTGAGTTTCTTTCAGGCCTCATTTTTCTTTTTCTTTTTTTCGTTGCATGGGAACTTTTTTATTAATGTTTTTTTATTGTGAAAATACCATACTGAGGGGTTACAATTCCATGAACAAGGAAATTAGTACATTTCTTCTCAAGGATTGGCAGCCTCATTTTTCAGTTGTTACCTAACTGTATATAGTATCTCCCACACAAATCGTCCCGTATTCATTTCCTTGAGTGCCTCTGATTTTCCCATTTTTTCCCATTTTTAAATTTTTAATTTTTTTTGAAATTTAAAAAGCCTAAATGGGAATACCTATTTCTTATTTCAAGTATGTGCAACATAGAGCAGGAGAATGAAACCAACAGAACTAAGAGTGACCTGAAAAATATCAGTTCTGGGGCAATGGGAATATAATTTCTCTTGTGTCTAAAATGATGAGGGACCAAAGGAGGATGTCAAATATTTCTTCTGAATGCTCATATCCATGCTAATGTCTAGTGACATTGAATGCTACTGAGGAAAGAAAAATACACACAAAAACTCTTCATGTATAAACAAGGATTATTAGAAGCAACTAGGTAAAAAGCCTTGAAATAAATTGTGATGATTTTACCTTTCTTTTAAAGTCACCAAAATATTTAGTGTTAGGTATATAGTTGAATTAATTCATAGTTACAAGTATTGAGTGTCTTAAACATTTATAAAAAGGAATCCATTTATTTTCTTGTGTGTTTGAAAGCATTTTATCTTTTCTTAGAAAAGAATAAGAAAAGAGCAGTTTAAACAGAAATTGAAAATTCTGGTGATCTTGACAAAACAGAATTACAAAATCAATTTCAAAACCATTCTGAGTTTTTGCATTCATTATCTAAATCCAGATTCTTGAAGTTAAACAATTGTTTGAAATACATACCATTAAGAGTAATGTGTCTTGCTCCTTTTTGCAAAAGGAGACATCTTTCTAAGCATATGTGTGTCTCTCACTGCCTAATCTCAGTGTTTTTAGCTTTATCAGGTCATGGGCTTTAAATGAGATGCATCTGGGTGTGCTTCATGTGAAACAGTTACATGCAAAAAACCCAAATGCTTTTACAAGAAAAACGCTTTACGACGAAAACCTGTAGGCTAGGAGCATTACATCTTCCACCTTGGGAGAACATGTAGTTATTGATCCTTCTCTTACTTTGAAATTCAGAAAAAATCTGTAAGAAGATTAATATATCACAGAGTTTTAAAAACTTGATATCAGTTAGGTTTAACATTTGATTAATCTAACTTTTTATTACTTAAGAGATAAATAGCCTCCTGTTCCCTTATGTTTCCTTGACGGTAGCTATACAAATCTGATAAGACAATGACTGTCAGCCTTTGGAAAATTAGTACTCAGGTATTGACTCCATGTAAAATCCTCTCTGTCTTAAGAGAAGACATAAAAAGAGACATTTATTGCTCTTCTGGTAGTAAGTACACAATTGCATGTAGAACAATCCCCAGGATTGAAAATGAGTTTACAATAAAATACCTTGCTTAATAAAGACATTCGTTTACCAATATCTGTGGAGAAATTGCTCAGATGAGTGCTTTGGGAGATATAACCATCAAAGCATATCAGCATATAGTTTTAATGCATCACTAGAAGGCATAATCTGAATTGCTGCTGTAGAGTGAGCTTGAAAGAGAACAAGATAGTGGTTAGAACTTGAGGTGTGAAAGGAATTACACAAATGAAAGAAGGTCTAATATCCAAGAAGTGTCAAAGCATAGGATGCATACTGGAAGAATCTACTTGTTTTAAAGGATAATTTTTAAAAAAAACACTGATAATTTCAATTAAATTAAATTAAATTTAATTCAAATAAATTCAATTAAATTTGAGAAAGTACTCTAAATTTGAGAAAAATTATTTAAAGAATAATATTAGTGAAGATATCATTTCCATTTTTTTGAGGAATGAATGTCATCAGGTGAGTAAAGCAGCAAAGGTCATTTGGTTTTTATATTTTACTGAAGAAAAGTGAATGATCATACATTTGACCATTCAAGACTCTTCTGAGTTCTTTGCTCTTAGAATTTATAAGAACTGCATTGAAATTCTTTCTAGTGAGTATGACAAAGCATTATGCCTTCTATAAAGTACTTCATCCATTTAATATTCAATACTACATGATATCTATGTTTCACAAGTAAAGGAAAGAATGTGAGCCAGCAGAGTAGGGAAATATTTTGGAAATTCATGGGGAAACATTCCATTTATCCTTAACATTTAAGAACTGCTCTACGATATATTTTGCATAATATAACCCTTTGAATGATTGTATTACAATAAGAATCAACAATCACTTCGAACATTCAGTGTTAATGACAAATATTCTTTAATATTTACTTAAACTTTTAAAGCCAGAGATAATGGTTGTATGTGTTTTATTAAAATTAGGTTTGAGAATATCAACAGTCATAAAATCCAATTACCTCAAGGCTGATATCTGAATCCTCACTCCTCTGGGGTCACGATAGAGGATTGTAGATTAATAAACTCATAACAGACACTCACTTAGTGTTTTGACAACTTTGTCCACTTTCTATTTTGAGGGTTCTACTCCAAGTAGGAATTCTTAATAAAAAGATTGGATATCAGAGTATGGAAAGCGATTTGTAAGGCTCTTCCTACAGACTAAATCTATAAAGAAGCTATCCCTTGACTGTAAAATTAAAATAGTTTCCTGTCATTAGTGGTTTATGTTTGTAATTCTAGCTCTGGAATTGGTTAAGATCTAAGAATGATGGTTCAAACCTAACCTGGGCAGTAAAATCTGTGAGATGCTAATGTCTAATTAAACAAAAAAATCCTGAAGTAGATCTGTTGCTAAATTTGATAGTTAGCCTTAAGGAAATAAAGAAAAAAAGAAAGGAAAATGGAAATTTCAGGGACAATGACACTGAGTTGTAGCACCAGGCCCTAAGGCCTGATACAAAAATAAATTAAACACACACACACACACACACACACACACACACACACACACACACACACACACACACACACACACACTATTTTATATCAGTGATGTCTTTTACCAATCTGTACTGGCCAAACCCCATAGTAAAAATGACTGGCATTGTTATTATGTCTAGGTTCTCTCCATATGCTCAGAAAACAAAATGATGAAGAAGGCAATTAAAAAATCAGATTATTTCCTGTTCACAAACTATCACTTTGCTAATCTCTAAACGTTGCCGCACGGTCTTTGCTGACTGTTCCCTATTCACATCCACAATGAAGTACTCTAATCATAAAAATATTTCATGACCTGGCCTGGTGCTGGTGGCTCACAACTGTAATCCTAGCTACCCAGGAGGGTTAGATCTGAAGATCACAGTTCAAAGCCAGCCCCGGCAGTAGTCTGTGACACTCTTATATCCAATAATCCACCAGAAAAACCGGAAGTGGCTCTATAGCTCAACTGGTAGAGTGCTCGCCTGGAGCCGGAGAGTTCAAGCTCCATGACAGACACAAAGAAATAAAAAGAAAAAAGGAAAGAAATCATGACCTGATCCCATTCATTTCTTTAAAAATGAACAGTTTTCCCTCCACTATAGGATGAAAGCTGAGGAAATATTTAGAGTTGAGTTCTACTAGGCGGAGCAAAAGTAGTTAATGTGACTAGGCAGGCATGATTTACCAAGAATGACATAGCATTTGTGCCACTGTGTACCTAATATTAACAGACCCTATTTTGATTGTGTGCTTGTGTTTGTATGTGTGTGTGTGTGTGTGTGTGTGTGTGTGTGTGTGTGTGTGTGTATGTGCGTGTGTGTGTGCTTGCTGGTCCTGACAGTGGAACTAAGGGCTTAAGCACAATCTGTGAGTTTTTTTTTTTCTGCTCAAGTCTAGTTCTCTACCACTTGATTCAAAGTTCTACTTCCAACTTTTTGGTGTTAATTCAAAATAAAAATCTCACGGACTTGTCTGTGCGGGCTTGTTTTGAACATATATCCTTAGTTCTCAGCTTCCTGAATAGCTAGGATTAGAGGCATAAGCCACTGCTCCTAGCCTATACATTTTCACAACTAAATTTGAACGAACATCAGCAACCCACTGAATTAAAATATCTCCATTTATAAAACCAGGAAAAGCTGTTAATTAGAGTCAGTTCTGATGTATTGACATTATTCAGAACTCTGGTAATCTTCACAAAGATGAGAAAAGCATTTATCATTTGAGGTCTAAATTCAGATATTGTCAATATATAACTCTTATTCTTCACATGTTATCAGAACTGTAGTATTTTCAGGTCAAATTGTGTTGTCCTTAATGCAAACCCTATCACCATAATAGTGGATACATCTTGCAAAATTTGTATCTGTATATTATATACAGAAGTATTATCTTTTAAACCTATAATTGAAAGCATTAGTTAAACAATTAATTACATTATAATATAATAACATTAAAACAATTAATTGCAGTTAAGGGTAATGCTCCAAGTCTTAATTGTTTTGTAGGTAGATGGACGTTGTATGAGAGCCCATAAAACTATAAGGCACAGACTGCCAAAAATTATGTAAAAGATGTTTCCAATGGAAAACTGAACATTTGAAAGTGTTAATTAGAGACATTGGAATTTATAAGACTAATATCTAACTTGCTGCTTTTACTTATTTGTTTTAAAGAATTACCCAGCATCAAGTTCTATTTAACTAAGACTATGTCTCTTTATATCTAGTCATATAAATAAATATACAAATTGTAATTGCTGTTTTATAAGTCTATAAATTATTAGGAACAAAGGGAAACTAAAGCATGGCTTCCCCTATATATTACTGTTTTAAAACCATACAAATAAAGTGAAAACTTCCCTTTGAAAAAAATCAATTTACTAGGTAACATGAAATAAATATTAACACTTTAATATTATAAAATTAGAGATAGTGTGAAAAGTTCAAATTTGTTCATTATTATATTGATGTGGATGATATCATTGAAAAATTAATAAACACTAGAACAAGATATAGTCTTCAATCCTATGTCCACTATATCAAATTCTCTCAGATCATTCATATATATATATATATATATATAATTTAATTAGGATCCTTAGAGTAAGTATATACTTAATATACACCATAAACACTTTTGAAGCATTTTAAGCATTACCCTTTCCATGGGATAATATTTTATAAACAACCTGTTTTTTTTCAATTTCCATTGAATAATGTACTTCTGCTATATTCTATGAAATGTTTGTCAAGAAAGCTCAGGAGTAAAAGATTCAATGTCTCAGCATAGCCTCACTATTAGACAAGGATATTTTAATGGTTTGATTCATTTTAGTATAGCATAGACATCCTTTTATAATTTTGCATTGCCTTTTCATATTCACAGTTATTTTTATCCTGTTTATAAAGGTAACAAATGTGAGACAATGCTTTTTATTGAAATACTTATGTCCCTACACCATACACCACCAGGACTTCTGTCTGTGGAAAGACATTTAATTATGGTGCTCCATCGTCAGTTTCTCTGGCTGGCAACAACATGATATCATTCATGTGTTAAGTATTTTTAAATTAAATTATTCTTACAACCAGTTATGAGAAAGAGTCATTATTGTAGCTTATTAGCTATTTAATTGGTGGGCAGATATGTGAATCTGTGTTTTGACTCTAATTCTCTTATTTGGCACTCTCATGAAAAGGGTATTTGTATAATAACAAGATGGGGAGAACCAGTGCCCAAAATATACACTGTTCTCTATATTTTATTTTTAGTTGAGACATGAAAAAATGCATATGTTTTATTTTCATAACAGTATATGAAAGAAAGCCTCCACATATATGAAAATACCCCAAACTACTTGAGTATGCCTTCTGGTTTTCAGATTAAAAAATCACTTGACATGTTTGCCTGTTGCCTGTTTTGTATGTGACAGAAACAATATCAGAATTTCAGCTTCCTTGTTACTTTCCTTCCTGCCTTCCTGACTGATCCGCTCCACCCCCTGCCTTTTTTGGCTACTGGTGCTCATGTTATGTCTTATCTCAAGTGCTCGAGCAGGTGAGTGGTGATTTGGCACATCTTTCCATTCAAAACTGCTTCTATCCTCATGTCTTCTTTTCTTTGTCCTCTTTTCACTACTTTTCTTTTATATGATATCATTTTATTTTTCTTACTTTATCAAAGGCCCTGTCTCCAAATTTTATCACAATCTGAGCTCTTAGGCATTTGAACACCAACAGAGAAGTTGACTGTACTGTGAGACAATAAACTAGAGTTCAAAGCACCCCTGAGCAAGTCAGCTATTGTGTGTCTGCATCCATGTTTCCTTGAATTACTAGGCTTGCATTTTGTTACCTGTGGACCAAATTCCCATCTGGCTTCGATCTTATCTGACATCGTTGACCCACATCCCAGCAGTATTTTTAGTTTAGTTTTTTTAATAGTTTTTCTTTTCAAGTTGCTGCTTAGTAGCTTCCTAATTCTCATAGTTCCTGGTCTTTAGAATGAAGTAGCAGATGATTGGTGGCCCTTGTTGTCCTCGCTCCTTCTTGACTCGGTCCCACTAGAATCCAGATTCTGACTGCTTTTCTTTTTTCTTTGTCAGTCATAAGGCTTGAACTCTGCACCTGAGTGCTGTCCCTCAGCTCTTCAACTCAAGGCTAGAGCTCTACCACTTGAGTTACAAGACAACCTTGGATTTCCGGTGATTTATTGGAGATAAGAGTTTCAGGGACTTTCTTGCCTGTCCTGGCTTTGAGCCACAATCCTCATATTGCAGCTTCCTGAGTAGCTAAAATTACAGGGGTAAGCAACCGGTGCCTGGCGATTGACTGCTGATTTGTTACCAGAACAACACTGTGCCTTTTAATGTGCTGCTTCTTTACTTATGTTTCTCTCCACCATCCTCTCACCCACTTCCCTACTTGGTTCACTTTTCCTGCATTCCCATTAACTGCCGCCAGCTTCACTGTTCTTGCTCAGCACACAGTAAGCATTCTATATGGCACTGTTTCATGGAACATCACACACACATACACACAAACACACACACAATCCTTCCAGGTATTGTCAAATGTCTGCATGGGGAGAAGGGGACCATATCATCCCACTTAGATAGCAGCTAGAGTGATGCAGGATTCCACTATATTTCCAAAATTACTGGGAGTACTCCTAAGTTCTCTGGATCTTACCCTTCCATGCACACAGACCTTGTTCATTCTGGCACTGACCTACAAGTTCTGAAAACTGTGGCTTACAGTGAAGACATCAAATTAGATCAAAGCCTATTTCAGGTAAATAGTACCACTATGCATTTTCAAAAGAAGATCAACAAATTCAGACTTGAGGTTTCAGTTGACCTCTGAGTCCTTTAGTTTCCATTTGGATCAGCTTAGAATACATCACATGTCTTCTCTCTTTTCTCGTCTAAGGCCAGGTTTTACAACCTCTCCACAGATAGACAATTCAGGGTTATTGTGGGTAGAGCTGGTTAGATCTGGTTGAGTCAGCTAGAGTAGCAGTTGAAGCATAGTTTCTGCTCATAGACATGTGACCCACAGGCACGTCTGCCTAGCTTGCCAGCCATTAGCTGTCCATGCTCCCTTTATGCCCCTGGGCACCAATAATTGCCTATCACCAAGCAGTGCCTATCACAAGTGCCTTACATCAACTCTTTGCTAAGTAATTGGCTGGGAAGGACTCAGGAGGTTGGGAAAGCTGGGGCTATAAAATTTCCCCCCGCCCCTTGCGCAAGAATAAAGGAGACCTGATTAAGCTTGTTCTCCCAATGTGTGTTCCTTGTGCACATCCTTCAAGCTTACCTCCTGCCGGAGATCTAGCCCTACAAGTGGTGCCCAATGTGGGGCTCGAGTGTTTTTAGCAAAGGACCTTCTAGTGCAAGCTAAGTGTCACCATGGGCAACCTTCCCCCCGCAGCCAGAGCCTCAATCACTAGCGTTTGTTACCCTGCTTCGGAGTAGGTGGATAAAAGTATCACAAAAGGAAGCTAGTTTAATATGGGACATAGTGAATGAATTGTGTCCCTGGATTGACTCCGGGGCCATTTGGGATCCAGACAGCTGGACTCCCATCCTTCAGGCCGCTTGTAAAAAAGGAGTCCGTGAAGGCACTGAGCTAACCCTAACCTTTCACCCCATTGTAGTAGCTATTTAATCCTGTCTATCAGGAAAACAAGAAGGGGAAACTCTGCAGGCATTTAACACCTCGCTACAAGAAGAAACAGAGCATACAGAAAATGGCAAAGCTGCTCAGGCGCTTCCGTCTTCTTGTGATGCAGCAAACAATTTCAGTAAGAACACAGATGACCAACAACTTCCACCATCATGTGACCCAGGAGGTTGGCCAGCTACACTTGTAAATCAGCCTACCCCACACTGTTGTTCCCAGGAAACCTGCCCAACCACTTCTTTTGGACATTTAGGCCAACCTGGAAACTCCCCTAAGGGAACTCTGTATCCTTCAGCAGACATATCTAACTTTGCCCAAGAAGGAATACACATTGTTCCCCCTGTAATACAACAGTTGTTTGCGGGCCCCACAACTACATGGCAACAACAACCAAACCTATGAATGAACCCCAGTTTGTGTTCCCGGTAAACGTCCACTGGACTGCTGCAAGACCTAACCAATGGTACCCCCATGACCCAAATGTGCTTGACAAATATCGGACTGCTGTTTGGGAAGATGGTCTGCACTCCCCATATGCTTAACAGACGCTCGAAACCATTAGCATTGATCTTAATTGTCCCCATGATTGGAAGAGCTTAATGCACGCAGTATTATATTTGGGGAACTTCCTTTTATGGAAGGCAGCTTTTTATGATGAATGTGAACAACAAAGTGCATGAAATGTCACTGCTGGAGAGCATGACACTGCCATGGGGGACCCTGATTGCTTAAAAGGGAGGGAGCTTATGCCTCTCTTGTTGCACAAGCAATAGTGCCCCCACAGTACTTTGACCAAGTATGTCTCTGTGCATTGTGAGCTGTCTCCCCAGTCTCTTCTAAGGAAGGGGACAAACAAATAAAAACCCTCATACAATGTCCCAATGAATCTTTCACTGACTTTATTGCCCATGTTCAAGAAGCAGTGACCCAGAAAATATCCGATGCTGGAGCCCAAGATGCACTAACCAAGAACCTAATATGGGAAGGGGCCGCAAAGGAATGCAGAAAAGCCATTGCCCCTGAACAAAAGGAGATCACTGATTGGATCCTAGCCACCAAAGATTTGGGGACATCAACTCATGCTATGACTACCCTTACATAGGTTTTCGCCTCTATGGCCTCCAGTGCTTGCACACTCCCAATGGCACAATGAGAAATCGACCTTGTTGGGGATGTGGTGGGACTGGCCATTTTTAAAAGGATTGCCCATCACTCTTGGGCTCACCCAAAAGAAAGCAACCTCCTTCCATATGTCCTAAATGCACAAAATTGTTCTCATTGTACCTCTGAATACCACTCTAAGACTCAACCACTAAACTAAATAAAAGGCAGTCCTCAGCCCCTACCCCAAGAGGACAAAGGCAACAGCAACCACCTCAAATGTTATGGCCTTTTCCTATCCAAAATGGAAAAGCTAGAAGAAACTTAAATTTAATGGAACAGAATTTAAGGGCATCATTGATACAGGGGCTGACAGCACAGTCCTTAGATAAGAAGAAGTCAAAGGGTTGAGGTGGAACCTCATTCTTGGCCCCTGCATGCAAGGTCGGTGGAAAAACAGATTCCCTCCAGGTCCAATAGCCTGTAAGATGGGAAGACTGTGATGGGGCCACAGGGCCTTTTAAACCTCTTGTTGCCCCTGGCCTTCCATACAAACTTTGAGGAAGAGATGTCCTCACAAATATGGGTACTGTGATAACAACAGATGATAAGGTTTATAAAGGCATCATAACCGATCAAGCCATTAATCACCCAGAGTACCCCAAATTATAATGGCCACTGTTGGGCAACCAGAGCATTTCCACTCCAATGGGACACCACCAAACCCATTTAGGTTGAACAGTGGCTTATTTCTCCTGAAAAGCTCCTTTATCTCCAGGCTCTAGTAGAGGAGCAACTAGAAAAGGGACACATAGAACCTAGCATCAGTCTCCACAATTCTCCCATTTTTATTATCCAAAAAAGACTCAAGGAAAATGGAGGCTTTTCCTGACCTATATTTCATAAATAGTCACACAAAAAAGATGTGAATTTTTCAATCCGGACTTCTGCACCCATCTGCAATACCCAAAGTTTGGCACATTGCCATTATTAATGTCAAGGAATGCTTTTTTTCCATCGCCCTACATCCCAAAGATAAAGAATATTTTGCCTTCTCAACTACCTGTCAACTACCATCGATATCAATGGAAAATGCTCCCTCAAGGAATAAAAAATAGCCCTACTATATGTCAAATATATGTTGCCCATGCTTTTAGGCCTTTGCTTTTAAAAGGCTTTTGTGCCCATTACATGGATGACATTTTAATAGCACATAAAGATGTTACAACCATGCCAACCTGTTTAACAAAACTCAAGGAAAAGCTTACAATGCTGGGCCTTCATATTGCCCCCGAAAAATTCAACTTAAAGCCCCTTACGCCTATCTTGGATACCATTTAAATCAAACAATTACCTCAAATTGGCCTGGTATCGTCATTAAGTCTCAATATTCTTTGACTGAATTACAACAATTATGTGGACATATCAACTGGGTATGTGGTTTTATTTGCCTCCCCACCCAACAGCTCTAACCTTTATTTCAATTGCTTCAGGGAACCTCTGACCCAACTTCCTTTGTATACTTTCACCTGATGCTCACCAAGTTTTACAACAGTTGCTGATCGATTATGGTCAACCCCTTGGTGTTTTTAGACACCATCCAAGAAATCACTCTGATTATATTAAATAATATTGGCCTAATGAAGACTATTGGCAACCCATGGTATGTTACAATGGGTACATCTTGCCACTTCCCAATTACCAAAAATAAGCACACCCATTACCATGCTATGCAACCTAGCCATCAAAGCCGCGGAACGATGTTGTCAAACTTATGGCTGATTCCCCACTGTCTTATCTGGCCCATTGGAAAAACAATCTTTGATTTCCTAACAACGGGAAAGGAATTAGCCTTACAAGTCATCCACTACTATTTGAACATTGATAATCATATGCCCAAAAACCTTGTTTTAAAAGTTACCCAAGCACTTCCACTTTCATGGAAATGTTTACCCATCCCAAGGGGCAACCTATCCCTCAAGCCATTGTACATTTTACCAATGCTAGCAAAACTGTTTATGGATTTTACAATGACAATATTAAAAAAAATACATGCTTTAACAACATTCCCTGTCTGTTCACGCTGCTGAGTTACTGGCCATTTTACTCACCCTTACATCTTTTCCCAGAGAACCTCTTAATATTTTTTTCTGATAGTTTATATGTTGTACTAACTGTTGCCATTCTTCCTGGAGCTTTATTAAGAGATGATGATCATGATGTAACGCGAATAATGTGTAGACTACAAACTGTGATAGACAATTGTGTCCAACCCTGGTACATTCAACACATTAGATCTCATACTAACCTCCCTGGACCCCTAGTTGCCATTGACAGTGCTGTCACACCAACTGTATTACCCACCAATAAGTCCATGGACCAGGCCCAAACATTACATGGTCGCTTTCAATTATCAGCAACTATTATGAAACAGTTATTTCCTGATGTGACACACCAACAATACAAGCACATGATTTGGTCCTGCTCCTCCTGTGGGCCTCTTTTACCCTTAGGACCACTTCAACCCATGGGAACAAATCTGCAAGGCCTTAGATCCAATGGCACATGGCAAATGGACATAACCCATATTCCCCAATTCGATAAACAAAAATATGTCCATGTATGCATAGATACATTCTCAGGCTTTAGAACAGCCTTAGCCTTAACAGGTGAAATAACAAGGCACACTATTAAGTCACTTATATATACCATTACAAATATGGGCATTCCTTGGACCCTTAAAACAGTTAATGGCCTCCAAACATTTTCCTGAATTTTGTACCCTTTGGAACATTACCCACCAGACAGGTATTCCATATAACCCACAAGGGCAAGCCATTGTTGAATGCAGTCATAAGGAAATCAAGACATTTATTTTAAAGAAAAGGGGGAACTAGAGGGACTAGGGCTTAAAGATCCCAAAACACAATTAAATTATTGCCTTATAGTAAAAAACTATTTAACATTCACACCCACCACACATGGGTCCTTTGTGACCCGGCATTGGGGACTAATGAAAACACCTACGCTGGTCCCTTTGGTTAAATGGAGGGACCCCATCACAAGAAAATGGGAGGGCCTTCCTCTCTAATGGCACAAGGGAGAGAATTTGCTTGTATCTTTCCAGACAGAAGTGATAAACCTGTTTGGATCCCAGCTCAAGAAGTCAAACCAACTATCACCACCTAGGAACAGATGCATCAACTTTAATTAAACAGCCTGAGGAGGAGGAGATGCAGACCTACAGCTAGAGCCCATGCCATCACTTGGGGAGTCCTAAAGGAATTGGTAGATCAAGCCCAGGTTATGGCCCCGGACCTTATTCCAGGGCATGGTACTCCTAATATGTGCCATTATCTGTTGCATAATCTGTTGCAGGGCAGGGTAAGATAAAGTTAGTGCCCCATCCCCAAATCTTGATGATGGTAGGGGAAGATACCACCATCTTCCCTCAAATGCTTTTTTCCATTGGCACAGTTTGCCTTCCTTTCTCGGCAAATGCCCTATGGCATCAAAAAACAAATCTTCCTTTTGGATGCAAGGGAACCATTTCTTTGTTTTTCAAACAAGACGGTAAAGCAGTTTGATGGCTTGTACTGTCCTCCCTCACAACAGTAACTCATGGGACAGGATGGTGGAACTAAACAGGTCCCTACCCCATTTGTCCCACCGAAAAAAATTGTACTCAGGCTACTGACATACCTTTTCATATGCAATTATGCCCACACAGGGAGTTTGATAGCTTTGACAATGTTTCCACTCCTCTTGAGGAATTAGTGATTAGCCTTCATGCCAGTTCCTGGTAAGGCAGAATATTTGGAGACCTCACATTGTCCATCTACCCGGCTATATACACCCAATCTGAAAGAGATCCCAAACCTCAAAAATTAAAGGAGTCTTATAACTCTTCAGGGCAACAATTGGGAGACCTAGAACCCCCCATGCCAATCGTTTGTTCATCACATTCCTGCCTGGATTTGTCCCTTTTCCTATTGGCCAATACTCCTTGCTGTAACCGCCCTGCAAACGACCAGGTGTTAGGAATGGTAGTGGTTAGAGCCCCATTTTTTTTTTTTTTTGTCTAGGAGAAAACTCCTTAGCCACTTGCACTCTCAGCAATCACTGGCAAGCCAGTGACTCATATCCCTTTGCAGGTTTGATACATGTTCCCCCATTTATTGTTCTGGCTACTAATGACTCTGTTTTCTCAGGTTCAATTGATTCGTCCACACCCTAAAATAGCTTCAGCTACCACCGCCGCTATATCACTGTCCCAAAGCGTGTCCCCCATGCATCAGATAAACCAGCTCATCCCTCAACTGTCATCCATAGAATTACAACATTTGCAAGTTGCCAATCATCTTAAGGGAGGCCTCGTTGTGCTCCAACAACAAATAGACTTGCTCCAAAAACAGATTGTTTCTTCGATTACAACAAGAAGGACTATGTAATGCTATGACTATTTCTGTCTGTCAGCTTTCCACTCCTGTGCCCAAGGTCACTGAACTTAGTAACTACATCAAAGGCCCTTGGTCCCTTAAGTATTTAAACTTGACCCACCACCTGCTGCATGATATTACCCGCCTAAACCAGACCACCATACAGCTTATTCCCGCTGCCTCATTTTTAGAAGAATTACTTAAAAAGTTACAGCAATGGTTTTCACCAACCTCTCTGGTCATCTGGAGAGGCCTTGCACTATTAGAGCTTATTCTTCTGGGAATTATTCAATGTTTGCACTCCGGCAAAAACACCGGCAATGACCGGTCACCATAATGATGGTCCTTTTAAAAGAAAATGGGGAATTTGTGGTGGAGTCTATCAGATCTGGTTGAGTCAGGTAGTGTAGCACTTCCTGCTTATATAGACTTTCCCCACAGATACGTCTGCCTAGCTTGCCAGCCATGAGCTGTCCATGCCCCCTACATACCCCCGGGGGACAATCAGTTCCTGTCACCAAGCAGTGCCCATCACAAGTGCCTTACATCAACTCTCCACTAAGTAATTGGCTCGGTAGGACTCAGAAGGTTGGGAAAGCTGGGGCTGTAAAATCCCCTCCTTGTGCAAGAATAAAGCAGAGCCGCTTAAGCCTGTTCTCAGGTCCTGTGTTCCTTGTTCACGCCCTTCACGCTTACCTCCTACCGGAGATCTAGCCCTACAGGTTATTTCCCTGTATCAAAGTCCTTAACTTACTCACAATTGAGATAATTATTTTTATGCCAACACAGGTAAAATATTATATTTTCCTGTGATGCATAGACATCTTTGTCTGCTTTTGTACTAGACAATTAGAATATGTTCTAACAAATAATGTACTTTATATACCACATTTTCTTGATCCATTCATTTACTGAGGGCCATCTTGGTTGGTTCCATATCTTAGCTATGGTAAATAATGCTGCAATATAAACATAGTTGTGCTGGTAGTTTTAGTGTGGTCGTGTTTGTAAACATTTGGGTAAATGCCCAAAAGTGGGATTGCTGTGTCGTAGGGGAGCTCTATGTGAAGTCTTTTGAGGAACCTCCATACTGCTTTCCAAAGTGGTTGGACAAGTTTACATTCCCACCAACAATGAAGTAAGGTTCCCTTCTGTCCACATACCCTCCAGCATCTGTTGTTAGAGTTCTTGATTTTTGCCATTCTAAGTGGATTGAGGTGGTATCTCAATGTTGTTTTGATTTTGCATTTCTTTTATGGCTAGGGATGTTGAGCATTTCTTCATGTGTCTATTGGCCATATACACAATGGAATTCTATACCTCCATCAGAAAGACTGACATGGCCCCATTTGTTAGGAAATGGAAAGACTTGGAAAAAATTATATTAAGTGAAGTAAGCCAAGCCCAAAGAAACATAGGTCCCATGGTTTCCCTTATTTGCAATATGTAGTATATGTATGAGTCAAGCAGAAAAGGTCAGATAATGTGATGTTAGGAAAATGAACCCTTAGATATGTATTTTAATGATTTTTTCTTTCATGCATTTGTTTCTAATGCATTTATAAGATTATTTCTTTGTTGCTTTGTATGTCCCTCCCCCACAATATAACCCCTGCTTTCAATATATTTGATGTTGGTATAATTTGTGGAGGAGATGGGGAAAAACAAGTCGTTTAAGGATACAGGTGGACCTGTTGCAACAATGAGAAGTACAAGTTGCCATGTCGAAAACGAACTTTACAACTTTGGTGGGGGGGGAGGGGGAGGGGAGGTTCGTGTGGGGGGAGTGGGGGTTGGTTAGGAAGGGATATGAAGGGTAAACAAAGGAGGAGGCTGCAATGCTTGATAAGAAATGTACTCATTATCTTGCCCATGTAATTGTAACCCCTTTGGCCAGTATGTTCCCCAAAAATAAAAATAAAAAAAACCATAATAAATAAATAAATAAATAAATAATATACTTTATCTTGATGGTGTGACTTATGTAGTAGAATAACTGCTTGGCAAAAGCAAAATCTGAGTTTAAACCTCAAAACCATCTGTAATTGAACTCATCCAATGTTATAAAGACTTGAATTACATTAGAAACCAGATGTTCTAAATTCTATAGCTTTTTTTGTCATCATGGGGCCTGAACTCTGGCCTGGGCACTGTCCCTCAGCTCTTCAGCTCAAGGATAGTGCTCTACCTCTTGAGCCACAGCACCACTTCCCACTTTTTCTACTTATGTGATGCTGAGGAATCAAACCCAAGGTCTTATACATGCAAGGCAAGCACTTTACCACTGAGCCACCTTCCCAGCACTTATAAACTTTTATTACTAAAAATGAATCTTCATATTGAGAACTGACTATATTCGTGGAAAGAGAAATAAAAGGACAACTGAAGATAATAATGTAGCCTCTAGCTCACCTGAATAAGTGGAAATCAAACCCTGTTCCAAAAACTGCATAAAATTGTAACATTGTCTTCCTGATATTTGTATATCAGTTGTGTTTTTCACTTTTTTTTTTTCATTTTACCAAGGTTGAAATTCTCTAATCAGTTTTTTTGGTTGTTTTTTTGCGGGTCGGGGGAATGGAACAAAATAAAACCAAGACATCATTTTCTTGAAGCAGGGCAGAAGTCTCTGAATTGATTCACAACTAAAAATCTTCAGAGTACAGTACCACTTGTCAGAGTGAAAATGAAAAATCCTACATTCCGGCATTACAAGTAATATAGATCAAGTTCTAGTGTGTTATTCTATTACATGTAAAATATAGAAATATTGGAAAATAAATGGAGATTTTGATAGATATCATCTATATGTCTACACTTAATATTGTACCTCCTAAAAGGAAGAGGAGATAAATCAAATAAATGGGTATAGGGATGCTGCTTATTAGCAGCCTGGGAGTTAGTTCCTTGAAGACTGAGTTAAAGTAACTGTTTAAACACTTATCATTTTCTTCTCAGGGAAAGATTTTAAGATTTTTCTAGAAATAATGACAAAGATTCACCAAGTTTGCTCGATAGATAAGTATCCTTAAAATCTCAACTTCCATTTGTTCCCTATGGAATTCGTTTCAAAATTACCCATAACTTTCACTTACACTGAATATCATAAGTGTATGTATGCATGTACGTTTACTTCATTTTCCTTTGATGATTTTGTATTTCACTAGATATAGCAGGTCATCATTAATTTTTCAACAGGGAGTAAGAAATAGCAAGATTTCTGACACTACATACATTGCTTCCAACAATTGGAAATAGAATCCTTGATAGTGCAGAGTTCCATTTATTACAGTTGTGTTATGTTGATAGTAATTGTGGGTTAGAGTGTTGGCTATTAATAATTATATTGTCCATCCCCTTATATTGATGCTGAATTTTAGAATAACTTCAACCGAATTTTCTTTTGTATCATTTCCATTTTGATATTATACAAACACACACACACACACACACACACACACACACACACACACACACATTTATCCTGAAGAGCAGCAACTACGAATCAATCCTTACCAAACAGCACAGCCCAAAACAGACCCTTCTCATTGTTAAAAAATGGTCTTCTAATGATTATTCTGATTATATATTTTAATTGTTTATATCCTTTTCACCTCCATCAAAACTCTCATTCCATACATGGGAGTTCTAATTCGTTCTTGTGCCTACAATGCCTGATGAACAGAATGCTGCTGAAGTTTCGGTAATAAGTATATTAATAAGAAAATGATGTTACACCTGTTTACCTCTTTTTCCATTCCTAACATTCTCCTTCTCCTCTATTTTATATTTTTGGCACAAGGACAAAACCATATCACAGTACTTATTACTGCACACCAATATAAAATATGTGTGTTTGCCTGTACCTAACCTGTGCTTAATTTGGCTACAAGTAACAATGCTAACTAATATCGACAAAAATATGTTGCAGCTTAAAAAGAATTGAGGAAAAAATGAGAATTTTGTCATTTTATACTTGCTTGCATTTGTAGAATCTCTTCACCATGTAGCCTTTCTGATTTCACTTAACAAATAGGATCTTCCTGACCACAGTATTATTGAATATCTCATCAGTAGTTCTATTGAAACAGTAACCCTAGTTTAGAAGAGTGACAACTCTTCGTCCACATAAACCTTACTGTTCTGCCCTCACCATAAGCCTGAGGTCACGCTGCTATCTCTTATTGTAATCCTCATATATTTTGTGTTTTACACATGCATTGATTTGGGCTTCACTTTTCTGATACAATTCTGGGAATTCCTGTTCTCAAATGTTTATAATCTAACTCTCCACTGAAACAAACATACAGAAAGTTCTATTTTTATTGAGAAAATAAATGTGTTTCCAATTTGGGCACAGGAAAAGAAACTCTTTGTAAAATTTTAGCTTTACTGATAGTCAGAGTTTCAAAATAATTACAAGCATTTTAAGAGGAAAGAGTTCTGTTTGACAGAATACAATAAGTAGCTAAATTTGCTTATATAAAAGATGAACATTTTGTCAATCATGACTAGTGCTTTTTTGCTAATCAACATGTTTGTTTTACAGCACTTTATAAAAACAATTTGTGCAATAATGTATGTTTAATGGGAATATTTGTGACTGTTTCTCAGCACAAATTTAGTTTAGCTCTATAGTTTGGAGTTAAGTGAATCATCATAATTTAATGTTTAAAATCAAACAAATGATAGATCTTCATTTTATATGAGATTCATATCACAATGAAATTTGTTTACTTCAAATGTAACAGATTTCACACTCCTTAGGACCCACTTGTAAAAATATGAATAAAATCATCCTTTTTTCTGTTTAGGATTGTTCTTTAAGGAACATGACTCAGATAAATTAGAAATAAAGCACAATATTGAATTTTTAATAAGGTAAATGGGAAGGGAGAAACTAATATTTATTGAACAACTACTACACAACAGTCTCTACATTAAGTATCTCAAATCCTCTTTTTAAAGATACAAAGGTTATTTTATTCATATTTTACAGAAAATTAAAATTAGGTTTATTGAGAAGTATTGTTGTAAGCTTCTCTTTGACAAATGAATGGTAAAACCGTTCTCATGAAACATTTCTTTTCTTCCTTTCAACTGCTTCAAAAATTTCCTACATTAGTGTTATTTCAGAAGTACAACTGCAAAAATCCACCTAATACCTTGACACGCCTGTAAAATGTCCAACAGCAACATCATGACAATTAACTTAAGATAGTATGGTGTCACATTTGTACCATTCAGGTGACAGATACAGGAGAATTCTTTGACTCATTTGCAGACCATCTACAATCCATACAATATAAGCATATTCCTACAAGATCAAGCAATGCTTCCATCAGAAAATACTTATTGATAGTATTACTGACTATACTACTTCATCAATTCTGAAATTAGGAACAAAGATAATTCCCTTGTCAAGTATCAGAAATCCACATAGAACATCAAATTGCAAACATTTTGAGAGGAGACAAATATAAAAGGTATTGGATAGCTTCTACATTTTCTGATATGCTTTTGTGTAAAAGCTTGTGGTGTCACCTGTTCTCTTGATCCATCAAGATTCCTTTATTTTAAAGAACAGTAAACTGAGATGGGAAAAGCTAATTAACTGGCAATCATGAGAGGGCCAAGAATAGAACTTCTAGGACATCTAAAATCAAGTTTTTGAGGTTGAGAGGGGTGGCAAGAGTAAAAATTAGGGGTGGAAAGAGATAGCTTCCTTTTTTTTAAGCAACTCTAGATTGCTTGTATAATAATGAAAGGACTAGGTCTTATAAAACCTTATAAATTTCCATCAGTGTAGACTTTAACTTCATGGCAGCCAGCTCCCATGAAAGTCAGAGATAATTTGCTCAAATTTTATGACTTTTTTATTTTTTATAGTTTTTTAATTAATTTAGTTTTTATTGTGAAAATATTATACAGAGGATTTACAATTACATGGGCAAGATAATGAGTACATTTCTTATCAAGCATTGTAGCTTCCTCATTTGTTTCCTCTTCCTATTCCTTCCCATCCTCCCCCCGACATCCCAACCAATCCTCTATGCCCCTCGCCCACCACACAAAAGTTGTAAAGTTCGTTTTCGACATAACGACTTGTACATCTCATTGTTGCAATGGCTCCACCTGTATCCTTATTTAAACTTATTTTCCTCTTCCCCTCCACAAATTATACCGGCATCAAATACAATGAAATCAGGGCTTTTTTAATGCAATGCTCTGCATATTCTTTTTTCCTTTTTCAGATCCAACATCTATCATTTCCTGTTTGAATTCTTTTATTCAGAGTGAATTTCCTCTCCAGGAATCTGCAAATAGAAGACTATGATTATATATGATCTATAGATTGTGTTTTGATCCTGCAGCTAACAAAAATTTTCTAAGATTTTAAGCCATGAAAAAAATAAGTGGACAAATAACAATGGGTATTAATTATTGTAAACTATAAGAAATTCTATATCTCTAAATATATTTTACCACAGCCAGCTTCTTATATGTTGTCGGTAACCTCTGATTTAACACCAGACAGTTAGAGACTGAGCTGTGGATAAGAAACTATGTGGTCTGCAAACCTTAGAATTTTTTACCATCTTTCTCCTTCTATGAATGTTAATTGCCTCTAGCACTCTGTTCTTTTCTCTTTTCACACTTGCAATACCAGAATAACTATGCATATGGTTACTTGAGTTTTCTCTTAGAATTTTCACCAATAGAGGCCTAGGATACTACATCAAGATTTTGCTTAGCCTTTTTCACACATGAAATTCTACCTCCAAGTATATCTTCTCCCTGTGATTATGGCTAAAACTTCCAGAAAGAAAAATCAGAGGCTATTAGAAATCAAGGCATCCTAGATGCTTTTGTGTCTTCATACCTCATGTAGTACTAGAATCCATATGCAAAAAATTCCTTTAATCTGCTGTTTTTAAAATTACCCTGATCAGCATTAGCTGATCATTGACTTCAATGGTTCAGTTGTTTCTTAATGAACGTGTCACTCCATATTTCCTCTGTTCACATTAGTTTCCCCTCCCATGAGATGATCATTGTGAAGTACAATTTTGATCCTATCACTACTTCATTTCTTCCCCTTCAGTGATTCCTATTGCTCTTACTATAAAGTTCTCATTGTATCCATTATTTCAAGATCTCCAATTATTTATTTAAAATCTGGATTTTGAATGATCTAGGTTCTTAGAACTTAGTTGCTTGAAGAAATGTATCGTGGCTTCTCAAACCAAATTTCCAAACTAAATCCCCAATATATTAGAGAGTTCCTACCCTTCGAATCTTAGATATTTGTACTTTCTATACACTTATACTCCTTTTCCATCTTCATCCTGGAATACACACACACACACACACACACACACACACACACACACACACACACACACACACACACACAGACACACACACATTTCTGAGGGCTATCCCTAAACAAGACCCATCCATCCAGTATCTACAAGAGAGACATGTTATTGACAAAACACATAATCAAAGGGAAAGGCTGGAAGTAAAATTTTCAAGCAAATGGACACCATAGTCAGGCCAAAGTAGAATTACTAACATAAGATAAAATAGAATAAATTATAATTAGTAGTAAGATACATTACATATTAATAAAAGCAACTCCCCATTAGGAGGATAAAACAAGTCTAAATACCATTGCCCTGAATAAAGGAGCACCTCCACTTCATGAACCATATATAAAAACACATCTCAACATATCATTGTCAACCATGTCACTCAGGGAAAACCAGGAAACTGTAGACCTAAATAACTACATTGACAACATTGCCATAATAGGCATCTACAAAATATACATTCAGCATCAAAATACATATTCTTCCCAGCTGCTCATGGAAGATTCTCTAAAAAGAACATATCCTATGTCAAACAGAAATTCTGTCCAAATTGAAAGAAAAATAAATTGATTTCCCATATCTTGTCTGACCACAAGAGAATAAACTTAGAATTCAATGTCAAAAGCAAAATAAAATCCAAAATCATGAAGACTGAACAACAAGTTGGTGACACTGAAGAAATTAGAATGTAAATCTGAATATTTCTGGAATTTTACAAAAATGAACACAGAAAATATTAGCTCCTGTGTGCTGCAGTAAATGCAGTACTTAGAGGAAAATTTATCATGCTGAGTGCATACATTTATCAATTGGGGAAGTCTCAAATCAATATTTTTTTTTGGTCTGGTTGTGGGGCCTGAACTCTGGGCCTGAGTACTGTCCTTCAGCTCTTCAGCTGAAGGCTAGTGCCCTACCACCTGAGCCACAGCACCACTTCCGGTTTTTTTCTTTTTGCTTATGTGGTGCTGAGGAATCGAACCCAAGGCCTCAGGCATGCAAGGCAAGCACTCTACTACTGAGCCAACTTCCCAGCCTCTCAAATCAATATTTTAATGACGCACCTCAAACTCCTTGAAAACAAGAACAAGCTCAAACCCAAAGCAGTACACAGGAACAATAATAAAATTAAATTTTAAAAAATAACTAAATAAAGACAAAAATCAAACGTAGGAAGAATCAATTAAACAGAGTTGGTTTTTTGAATAAATTAACAGGATTGACAGAACCTTAGGAAATCTAAGAACATAATTTATGTAAATAGAAACTCAAATAGGAAGCTCAGAGATTGGGAGAAGATCTTTACTTGCTATGCAACAGAAAATGCCCTTATATCTCAAATATACTCAGAGCCCAAAAAGTTAAACCAAAAAAAAAAATCCTCAGTGAAACAACAACACTCATAATAAGTGGGTTAAAGACTTTAAGAGAGGCCTCTCTGAAGAAAAAATATGAATGTGCAATAGACACATGAACACACATGAAGAAATGGGCAACATTTCTGGCCATAAAAGAAATGCAAATCAAAGCAACATACACATTCCAAAATGGAACATTATTACATTATTGTGCCAAAAAGGGACATTACTACACTATTGGTAGAAATATGAACTTGTTCAAACACTCTGTAAAGAAGAATAGAGGTTCCTCAAAAGAGTTCCCCTATGACGCAGCAATCCCACCCCTGGGTATTTACCCAAATGACCAAAGCCAACACCACTCTAAAGCTACCATCACAACCATTACAGCATTATTCAACATAGCTATGACATGGAAATAAGCCAGTTATCCCTTAAGAAATGAAATTCTATGCCTCCATCAGAAAGACTGGCATTGCCCCATTTGTAAGGAAATGGAAAGACTTGCAAAAACATATTAAGCAAAACAAGGCTGACACAAAGAATCATAGGCTGCATGTTTTCCCTCATTTGGAAATACTAGTATATGTCTAGGATTTTCTTAGCAAACAAATCACAATACCTCAATAGCTATATGCATATCACGAGATAAAATGATGCTTATCAAAATGAACTCCAAGAAATGGATACAAAATGATTGTATACTGAACAGTTTGTAGTTATTTCTATTTACTTTTCCCCCCTTTGTTTTATTTTCTGTAGTCAATGATTTTTTAAAAATTTTTGTACGCCTTTTCTTATATATAAATTTATCTGATTTTGGGAAGGGAAGGGAAATCACAGAAAAGGTGGGACAAAGAGTAAACCAAAGCAACGTGATACACACTAGGCAATATATTAGAAATGAACTTTAAAACTTTGGGGGAGTGGAATATCAGGATGGGAGGAAGCAGGAGAAAATGAGGAAGAAGTAATACTGTTCAGAAAGAAATGTACTCATTTCTGTAACTGTAACCCACCCCTGTGTACATCACCTTTATAATAAAAAACAAAACACAATAAGAGAGCACAGCCAAATAGACAAAAATGAAACATCACAACAGAAATAAGAAAGACTGAGAGTGATATAAGTGAGCACTTTGAAAATCTTATGCCAATCACTTGGAGAATCCTGGAGAAATCGATGCTTTCTTATACTTGAGCTCAACCAAGAAATGACACATAAGACGAAGTAATGAAACTGAAATATCAATATCCCACATCCTATACAAGACAAATCTAGGACGCAATAGTTTTACAGTAAAATTAAGGCCTTCAAGGGAAAACTTACATTACTCATCTAACTCTTCAATAGATTAAAATTGTAAACAGAATTATCAAACACATTTTATGAATCTAGAATCAGATTCTTTCAAAAATCAGATAGGGACCCATCAAAGAAAGATAATTATAAACTCAATACTTTTATAAGTCTTAAAGCAGAAGTTCTCAATAAAATTCTCACTAATCAATTTCAACAACTAACAAAAAACCATATGCTATGATCAAACAGAATTCATCCTAGGATACAATTTGATTCAAGATACTTGTGAATATACAAAATACAAACCATCCACAGAAGCAGGGATCAGAACCACATGATCATCTACATAGATGTAGAAATAGCTCTTGACAAGCTCAAATATAACCATTTATAATGAAAAGGTCTGAGAAACTAGGAATGCATGGAACATTCCTCAATATAATACAGAGTATGTATATGACAATGATATAATAAGCATGTAATTAATTGTGGAACTTGAAAACATTGTCTAAAATCAGGTATGACACAAGGATGTCCACTCACTCTACTACTTTCAAAAGAGCAATAGACAACAAAAAATATAAAGGGGATCCAAATATGAAAGAAATAAAACTAATCATTTTTGCAGAGTCAATGATCCTGTATTTAAAGGACCCTATATTTCCTCCCTCAAGTTAGTAAGGTGATGCTAACCTTCAGCAATGTAGCAGAATCTAAAACCCGTAAGAATCAGTAATTTTACTGTGCTACTATCAATGAGAAGATCCAGACTAAAATCCATAAAACTACCTCAAATATATTAGCTTCAAAATGAAATCAAATCAAATCAAAACAAAACAAAATGACAAGAGAAAGCTAGGAATTAATTAATTTAACTACAAATGTGAATGAGCTCTACTATGAAAACTTTAAAAATCTAAAAAGGGAAATTAAAAGAGATTCAAGGAAATGGAAAGTCTTTCCATGCTCCTGGTTGGAAGAACTAATGTAAAAACTTCAATATTGCCGCACCAAAATTGACAATGCAATACCCATCAAAATTGCAAAAATATTCTTCAATAAACTAGAGTAAGCAATCCAAATTTAATATGGAATTACAAAAGACCCTGAAAAGAAAAAAATCCTTAGCAGGAAATGGTGGAATATCAATATCAAACTTCAAATTCCATCAGTAAACCAAAATAATTAAATTAGTTTGTTACTAAGAATGGGCTTGAAGATCAATGAAACTGAAGGCTTAGAAATGAACTCATGGGCCTACACTCATCTCTCTCTCTCTCTCTCTCTCTCTCTCTCTCTCTCTCTCTCTCACACACACACACACACACACACACACGCACACACACGCACACACACACACAATCACACACAATGGAATTCTATTCACGCATCAAAAAGATATTGCACCAGTCTTAAGGAAAATGGAGGGGTTAGGAAAATCATATTAAGAGTAAGGAATGCAGACTTAGAGAAATATAGGTATTTTATTTTATTTTATTTTTTGAATTGTTTATTGTGAAAATACTGTATAGAGGGGTTACAATTACGTGGACAAGATAATGAGTACATTTCTTATCAAGCATTGTAGCCTCCTCCTTTGTTTCCTCTTCCCATCCCTTACCATCCTCCTCCCGTTCCCCCACCTAATCCTCCCCCCCCCCACCAAAGTTGTAAAGTTCCCTAAGATATGTATTCAAATGTTTTTTTCTTTAATGCGATTGTTACTAATATATTTATAAGACTATTTCTTTGTTGCTTTGTATGTCCCTCCCCCACAGTATAACCCCTGCCTTCACTGTATTTGATGTCGGCGGTGTAATTTGTGGAGGGAAAGGGGAAAAACAAATCGTTTAAATAGGGATACAGGTAGACCCATTGCAAAAATGAGATGTACAAGTGGTTATATCGAGAAATATAGGTTTTATAGATTCTTTCATTTATAGTAGCTACAAGGTGCCAATAAATCTAGAAGGAAACAACAGAGATTCGAACTCACCCCAGTTAGAATGGCCATTATCAAGAAAACTAACAATAGCAAATGCTGGCATGTATGTAGCCAATTTGGAACTTTATTACACTGTTGGTGGGAAATTAAACTTGTTCAACCACTCTGGAATGCAGTATGGAGATTCCTCAAAAGACTGAACATAGAACTCCCCTGTGACCTAGGATCATTCCTAGGCAGTGATCCAGTAAATAACATAAAAAGCTCACACTAAATCTACCAGCATAACCATGTTCAGGGGCCAGGCCCAGAGTTCAAGGACTGGAAAAAATGTTACCACTTCTGGTATTTGTTTCCTCAAATATGAACTTATTAGTATAAGCTGCCAAATCATTCTATTTGCACTACCTAGCATAGGACTTAAATGTAGTGGGTGATAAAATGGCTTCTTTGTTGAATGTTAAGATGTAGCCAGTCTGAGAAAAGGGGAATTTTTTTGTTGGTTGTGGTCATGGGGCTTAAAGTCTGAGCTTGGGCACTGTCCCCTGAGCTCTTCAACTCAAGGTGAATGCTCTACTACTTAAGCCACAGTGCCACGTCTGGTTTTCTGGTGATTAAATGGAGATACGAGTCTCAGGGACTTTTTCAGCCCACACTGGCTATGATGCACAAACCTCAGATCTCAGTCTCTTGAGTAACTAGAATTAGAGTTGTGAGCCACGAGTGCCAGGTAAAAAATTGGGGATTTTTATAAAAAAAGAAAATCCACATCTTCACCTGTGTCTAAACCTCAGATAGCATTATTAGAACACTTCCCCCTCAACTCATTTCACCAGACAATCGTTAATTTTCCCTTTTCCTTCATGTGGAAATACGGTGGTCAGTATCCTCTCAAATTTGGGAATGGATCAATTGTATGGTAATCCCTAGCATTCAAATCAAGAACTATTACATCAAAACAAATGAAACCCTCATTTGGAATAATTATTTTTCTTTCTTATTACAAATCTATGCTTCATGATTTCCTAATGTGATATTGGAATTCCTAACACAGGGGTGACATTTGTTTTTCTATTCAGCAATTTGCCTTCTCCCACATGTGTTTAAGTACTTAAGAATTTAAAGATTTCCATTCATAAGTCATTAAGCTGACCTATAAGAAACTGTGCATTTCTGGAATTTGGTCTGCTGTCTTTTCTTACATGCACAGCTTCTATTTTCCAATCTTCCTGTCACCAATTTTAGTCTTTCTGATCAGTTTTTTTTTTTTTTGGGGGGGGGGGAGTCCGGTCGTGGGGCCTGAACTCTGGGCCTGGGTGCTGTCCCTTAGCTCTTCAGCTCAAGGCTAGCGCTCTACCACTTGAGCCATAGCGCCCCTTCCGGCTTTTTCTTTTTTGCTTATGTGGTGCTGAGGAATGGAACCCAGGGCCTCATGCATGTAAGGCAAACACTCTATCACTGGGCAACCTTCCCAGCCCTCTCTGATCAGTTTTTCTGACCCTCTCCCTGGAGTCTCATTTCAGTCTGCCTTATTAAAAAAAAAAACATTGTTTTAGAATAGGGATACAGGTGGGCCCATTACAGCAATGAGATATACACGTCGTTATGTCGAAAAACAAACTTACAACTTTGGCCAGGGTAGGGCTGTATGGGAAGATGGGAGGCACGGTGGGTGGAGATGGAAAGGGATGGGAAGGGGAAACAAAGGAGGAGGCAACAATGCTTGATAAGAAATGGACTTATTTTCTAGCCCATATAATTGTAACTTCTCTGCATGGTATTTTTACAATTAAAAAAAAAGAAAAAATGTATTTGTTATTTAAATGACTTTCAGCGTCTGGTTTTTGCCTGACTTTAGGGCTGTGATAGCAGCCCTGACTGGCTCTGCTTACTGAAGTTTTTTTGTTTGTTTGTTTGTTTGTTAGAGGTCTAGGATTATTATCAAAATAGTAGGTTCTCTGGACCCCAGTGATCCCCTGCCTTAGTGTCAATATTTTTTCCTAAAGATATAAATAATGGCTGACTAAATTCCTGTTATAATTTCTCAAAATGAGGCAATCTAGAATCCTTGCAAAGCTATAAATAATCCTGAAACCACTTACAAAAATGGTCTGTCAAGATGGCTTTTCAATATTGACTGTGAAAAATGTTCATTTCCAAGCGGCCACCAAAAAACAGGTCACATCCGTGGGAGCCAACCTTTGAAAGGAAGGCTCCCATTCCTTCCTTCTCTTATGAGACTATATAGCACAATATTCTACAGTTGTGGTCAGCCTGGAGCAAATTTTCCCAAGAGTATTCTGTAGTGTAAAGAGAACTATCAAAATAAAGTGGAAATACTTGTTTACTATAGGGTGATTTCTCTTGCTTATATCTGCTGTTATTTTCATTACTTCAAACACACGGGTGATTTATACTTGGTCTTAGACAAGTGGCAAAGCATTAATGAAATAAACATTAAGTTTACTTTCATATATACAATATAATACACTTAACTCCTATGGAAAGTTAAATCCAGCTATATAAACTATGTCATAAAAATAAAATAAGTCTCAATATGTATAATCTGGCATAAACTCACACCCACACCCATCATCATCTCAGAAATTCAGTCTGTATATCAATATTTATTTGGTACAAAATAATAAAACATGAATGACTTTTAAGTAGCATCTGAAATATTCCTCCTGTATATAATGTATATAATTTTATAGATGGTACTTAGATTGAATTTAACAGGCATGTACAAATCAAATTTCTACAATCTAAGCTATATGATAGGAGTCCAAGCCTCATGTACTGGCTGGAGAATGTGTGGTGTGAATTTTTCCACAGTGCTGAACGCTTCCACATATACCAAGAATCATGTGTAATAATTTATTATTTGATGTTAAGATGAGTGCTAATGTAGAAAACACATTGAATTATTACATTAATCTACAAAAATGAAATAAGAATGATATATTATTCATTTAACTTCTAATGCTTCTATGTTTCAAAATTTATAAAAGATTTTAAAATTGAATAATTTCACTTGCTTCTTTTCTATAGCTACTAAAATTAAAATTATATATGAATCATTCAATATTAAGAAGTCAATAGTAAGTAACCTATTATTAAAATGATATACTATTAAACTGCGATTTGAATTTAATTCTAACAAACCCTCCAGAAATTTGTTGTTCAAGAGATGTGTAGGAGGAATACAATTACTCTATACAAGGAACCTGTCATAATGAACACTGCAGCAAGTGTTAAGGTTTATTAAAATTTTAATGTCTTAATAGGTTTAATTTCAGGATTTTGCTTATATATGCCAAAATTAGGACAGTTTGAACAGGTTATAGAGCTTTTCCATAAAGTATTTAAGATTTATGGTATCAGACATATACTACTAAGTATGTGCATTTGAATGTTTATAGAAATGTATTAATGTGAAGTTACAAAGTCTTTGTGTAAAGAAGCAGAATGAAGGGATAAGACTTAGTTAACTACACTATTTCTGTTAAGACTTTAGGGCTTCCTTACTTTATATGTTAGTGAAGAACAACTGATGATATAAGCCATATACAAATGATGATATAAGACATAAATACTAATCTTAGTGCAGAACTTCAAAGACTACTCCTAGCCTATAAACTCTTGTTAAACATCATAATCTTAGCCAGTTTTAAACGTAGTCAGGAATTTGAGAAAATAATAAAATCTAATATGTAGTACACTTCAAATACTTGAAACACTAGTAATTGAGTTTTTATTTTATTAATCAATATTTAATTATTGGGGGGCTGGGAAGGTGGCTCAGTGGTAGAGTGTTTGCCTTGCATGCATGAGGCCCTTGGTTCCATTCCTCAGCACCACATTAGCAAAAAGAAAAAAACCCGGAAGTGGTGCTGTGGCTCAAGTGGTAGAGCGCTAGCCTTGAGCTGAAGAGCTGAGGGACAGCACCCAGGCCCAGAGTTCAGGCCCAAAACCAGACCCCCCCAAAAAAAATTAATTATCAATTTCATTATTTATAGGATTGTTTTCCTTGTTGTAATATGATAGAACTTTTTGTAAGTAATTAGGAGGTTCTTTGAAAATGTTACTGGGATGGCCACACCACTTTTTAAAGGTGCATGTAAATTTACAAAGAGCAAAATTAAGAACAAATTATTGATTAGAAAATATCATCAAGTAGAGTCTGAATCAGGAGTCTTGATAAATGTCCCACACCAAAAATCTTAGCCCTAGACTGAAGCAGAAGTGTCCTAGTGTTGAGGCCAGAAAAGTGAGACTGTGTTTGTGTTTCCATTTTTTGATTATTTGTCACTCATGGGTGAACAATGGAGGTGGGGCAGTGTCTCTCAGCTCCTCAGCTCAAGGCTACCGCCCCACCAGTTGACCCACAGCACCACTTCCAGCTTTTTCTGCTTATGTAGTGCTGAGGAATCAAACACAGGGCCTAATGTATTCAAGGCAAGCACTCGACCACTGAGCCATCTTCCCAGCATCTGAGCTATTGTGTTTTTTAAAAATCATCTAAACAACATTTGTTTTCTGCTTTGGGCCATATAATCAAATATATGAATATCTTTTTATATTTTTGTGAATTGTCATACTTCACAATTTATATTAACTTCAACCACTGTATCCTTTCAATGTCATACCTCTGAAAGTTTGCTTCTGTGAAGATTGTATTTTCATTTATAATTTCTTGTTATTTTTATTTTTATCAAAATCATTTTATATATTATGTTGATGGGTTATCATACATCAAAAACTTCAAATGAGTCTGTTCAGTCTAAAGATAGCAGTATGAATATTCTCATACAGCTCTTGTTTCTCTGTTATATACTTTCAATATTAGGGTATTTCTCTCTTTATCTCTCTCATTCACTTTCTTTCTCTTTCATGCTCCATGTCTATGACTTAGAATTTCTGCTGATCTACTATTATCCTCCAGGATTTACTGGATTTGTGGGAATATGGTGGATACTATTCAGTTACCTTGAATTTTTTAAGAGTTACAACATTGATGTGATATTATCCTTTCCCATGTTAAATGCAAAAATAACAGATCTAGGAATTCCTTTTCACTTTTATTACTATATAAATTTTATCTCAAGATAATAATTGGTACAGATAAAATATTTTTAAACTGTGACCTAAAAGTTCTTTTATTTAAAAACATTTTAATTTTATTATTAAAAAAAGTAAACTGAAGTTGTTCACAGTGATGAAAAACAAGATAATGGGGTTAGTGAGTACACAGAATACCCATCATAATGGACAGATCCTCAGTCCAGTTTATCATGTATACTTTTTGAGAATGACAATGTGCTGGGAACTATACATTAAGTCATTGCATACTGATATATATATATATATATTTATATATACATATATAAGTGAATATATTTATATGTTTTTCTCAATATATGCATACATATGTAAATATGCCCTTATATATGTATGCATGTTTGTTACTATGCACACAAATATACACATACACATATATACATACACATGGAGAAAACCACATAGTTATAGTCAACACAAATGTAACAAGTTTTTGAATATGCCTTAGACGGAATTATTGGAACCAAATAGGTTGAAGATTTTTTTTGTCTATCTTTTACCACCCCACTTATCTCTTAAAACTGATAGTTTTTGATAGATTCGACTTTCAAACATCAGTACAAGTGATACCAAGTCACTCGGAAATCACAATATGTAAAGATCATGTCTTGATATGTTGACTGAGGTCTTGCTGATATCCTGGCCAACAAAGCAAGAAATAAAAGGAAGTACATTTAATGTATTAAATTTTGAGAGTAGTTTGTAACCTGTCAATGAATATGTAGAACACAATTATACCAACTGACAAAAATGATGTGCCTTTCAGTTATGTGCTTGGGGACTTGGCAAGTGACTTTAGGTATGTCTACACAAGTACAACCAACAGGAAACAAGCCAGCATTTCTTCATTTAATATACAAAAAAGGATACAGGTTGATGCATTGTAATGAGATGTACAAGACACTATGTTGGGGTGGGGAGTTGAGGAAGAAGTTGGCCTCTGAGGTAAGAAGGGAAGGTAGGGGAAAAAAAAGGAGGAATAACAGTGTTCAATAAAAAAATGTACTTATTACCTTACTCATGTGATTGTAACCGCTCTGTATAGTATTTTGAGAATAAAAAAAAACTTCTCTACTTTAAGAAGTTGTATTTGTCACCCAACATCTGTAAGGTATTGGTTTTAGAAACACAAGAATATTGAAGTTTTGGATGTTCAAATTCTCTCATAAACACAGTATATAATTTATATTAGAACCTACCCACATCATAATGCAGTGTAATTGCTATGAAAATTGTTACTAAATTCTATGTTTGTAATTAAAAATAAAAGTATGTGAAATGTCAACAGGCACAATTTTTTTCAGATATTTCTATCTGTATTTTGTGGATGGAATTGGGGTGCTATTTTGAAAAGCACAAATTTCAGGACCAAGAGGTGTCTGCAAAATTTAACAAGGCCCTAACAGCATCATTGAATAGTATGAAACTCGAAGGAGAATTGTTTGAGTTGAGACATATCTGAAAGTGTAAACAACCAAGGACTTTTAAGAAATGCAGCAGTTAGACTTTTCATGGAGAGCTGTCATAACACTTTGTGAAACAAAAGTAAGCTTCACTGAACGGTAGACAGAAAGCAAAATGAATGCAGTTTTCCTTCACCTTTTTGTCATCCTCAGTCATTATCAATCAACAGGTAGTTAATCTTGAAGAATCCTCTAATAAGAAAATGTTGATGAGTGTTTATATGCAAAAAACCTGGGGAGACTAACTTTTCAATTAGGACACTCTGTATTCTATGATCCAGAAGAGAGAAAACTAGGTAAGCATCCACTTAACAACCTTCTAAAGAATTCTGATCCTGCCCTCATCAGTTATCTATCCATGCCTGTGCCTCAATGAGAGTATTTGGGGAGGGTGGGGCAGGTCCACTCGTGGGGCCTGAACTCTGGGCCTGGGATCTGTCCCTCAGCTCTTCAGCTCAAGCCTAGCACTCTAACACTGGAGCTACAATGCCACTTCTGGCTTTTTTTCTTGCTTATTTGGTGCTGAGGAATCGAACCCAGGTCCTCAAGCATACAAGGCAAACACTCTACCACTGCGCCACTTTCCCAGCCCTCAATGAGAGGATTTTAAAAGAATTTAGTGATTTAAAATTTAAATTTAAATGTGGAATAAATTAGTTCCAATGCATTACATTAAAATATTTAGAAACACCTGAGAAACCTAAAGGTCTATATGATATTTTATTAGCAATGATGGAAAATGGGAATTTGATTTTCTATATTTTAAGCAATTTGCCAAAAGCACTGGCAAAATAAAATTTACTTTTGCAGCATATTTGACACCAATTTTTATATATTGAATGGCGCACAAGGCTCAATAATATGTCAATGCTATCTTCTTATTTATGTCTAAAGGTTTATGCTTCTGATCTCTTAATATTAAAACTTCATTTAAAAAATCTTTAACTAACTGTACAAAGGGGTTTTGCTTCATCACATCATTGTTGAATAGAATGTATGTGCATTTCAATGTACAATCCATCTTGATCAAACTTTCCATTTTTCTTCCTTCCCTTACCCCAAACCCACATATCTCTTGATGTTTTCTACTGATAGTCTCACATCGAGTGTTATGACTTATTCTCCAACATTTCCCTCTCCATTCTGCTGCCCTACTCCACATAAGCCCATTTTCCTTCTAAGATTTGTTTCAACTTCATGGAATTTTGTTATATTGTGCTGCCTTTTGCATTTGTCTTTGGGCTTGCCATATCCTTTCTTCATGCTTGACCAACATTAATGAGGATATTTCTCCTCATTTTTAAGCTCTGAATGCCTGAGATAGGTCCTATTTACTATTCACCTTTTGTCCTAAATTCAGAATTTGTCTTTCAGGGCCATCCAATAGAGCTTTTTCCTTCTCTACAGACTGAAGACAGAAGGAAAATAATTTCCATGCTCTCAGCATTATGCTATCCATCATGAAATTCAATCATGAATTTAGCATTCTAACTTCACAGTCATGTTGTCTGTATTGTATTCACACAGTTTAAGTGAATATCCAGGGTCATTTACCTAGTATTGGAAGTTAGGGATGATCTTCAATTTCTGATGATAGAAGCAGGAGTCAATTTTAATTACTCAGATTCCACTATGTAGTGATCCCTTTATCGTCTAAATTTTCAATGAATTTTGCGTTACTTCTTATTAATAATTAGAAAAGTTTTATTTCAGTATTTGAAATGCTTCCCCAATTATTTTAGATTTTTCACATTAAGCTGGACTGAATTATTTGCCCCCATTTGTACCACTAGTGCAGGTTAAGTCTCCTTCGGCTTTGTTGTTTCAAAGGAAAGGGAAGAGGGTAAACAGAGAGCTGATCATTACTCAGATATCTCCTTTCTCTTTTATTTCTGCTATTCTTGTTGAAAGGAAGACTGAAGTAGGGAATAAAAGTAATGTTTGGCTTCACCATACAAGGGAACATTCCTGGCATGTCAATTATTGTTTCTCAGAAAAATTTAAACTGATTACTCTTGTCTTCTCCATAACAGTTACCTACTTGTGGCTTCCTCGGTGCAGGAGGAAGCACAATAACAGGTTTTTAACTGTAAATTGGTATTTTTAGATCTCAACTTACTACTACCAAAAATATAAAGCTTCCTATGCATAAATGTAAACATACTGATTATCCAACAATAATTTAGTAATGAATAGACAACTCTACTCAGCTCCCCCTCCTCTTTTTTCTTTCCTTCCCCTTCCCTTATTTACCCTCCCTTCCCTTATTCTCTCTTTGTATTTCTCTCTTCAATATTCATCTTTATCTTCTTTCTTTATCTCTTACAGTAGGCAGTGATTTATCAGACAATACGGAAATTATTGAACAAATATTTTTCTTCTGTTTTGTGTTTATTTATTCTTAAGGAGTGAGTTCTTGCAGAGCAACAGTGGCTTGTACCTAGCCACTTGGTAGCTTCAAATTTGATAATTGCAATTCGAAACTATCCCAAGTAGATAAGTCTAAGAGATTCTTTTTTTTTATTGTGAAAATACTGTACAGAAGGGTTACAATTACATGGGCAAGATAATGAGTACATTTCTTATCAAGCATTGTAGCCTCCTCCTTTGTTTTCCCTTCCCATCCCTTCCCCCCACCCAATCTCCCCCCCCCAAAGTTGTAAAGTTGGTTTTCGACATGACAACTTGTACTTCTCATTGTTGCAATGGGTCCACCTATATCCTTATTTAAATGACTTGTTTTTCCTAAGATATGTATTTAAATGTTTTTTTTCTTTCATGCATTTGTTTCTAACACATTTATAAGATTATTTCTTTGTTGCTTTGTATGTCCCTCCCCCACAGTACAACCCCTGCTTTCACTGTATTTGATGTCGCTATAATTTGTGGAGGGGAAGGGGAAAAACAAATCTACGAGATTTTTTTGCCACTTGTGATAAAAGGAAGAAGTTGAAGTGTGGCTCAGGTGGTATAATGCAAACATTGAGAATTAAAGCCCAGATGGAGATCAAGTCCAGGAATCCAAACCCCAGTACCAGCACAATATAAAAAATGAGTACTCTGTCTTTGAAAAGGGATATTTCTTCAAAAATTCATAACCAGGGCATTTTTCAAGGCATGAGACATCTCATCAAGGGCTCTTTCCATATTAAATTGAATCCTCTGCTTGATTTACATTATGGAAAATAGGAGCAACAATTCACTTTAAAACATATGACCATTACTAATCAGTTCTTGTTTTTCCTGTGAAGGAGACATGGAAGAGGAACTCATCTAACTTGGGTGAGTTACTTTTGACTCACTGACAGACTTTGGCAAGTAAAGGAGGGTTTGTTGACATGTAAAGAAGTCTTTACAGATGGATCTTTAGGAGAGAGAGCCAGCTAGCTGCTGTGCAGGTTTGAATCAGAGTAAATTTATTCCTATCATATGGTAAGGAAAATCTCATCTCATAGCAATCTATGCAGACAGTAATTTCAAAAGGATTAAAAACCCATGCCTTTGTTAAAACAGCCAAATTTTCACAAACAAAAACAATTTCCTGAGCCATGAAAATATTTTCGACCAAAAGGAACTATGTTAAATATAATTAATATCTGAGTGACAGGTGTACAGGAGTTTTGTAATCACAACTAAACTATAAATTTTTCCATTCTGTCCCAAACAAGAATCTCCCAGATAAGCCTTGTTAAATCTGTCATAAAAGGCTGGGTTTATGAGATTGGCTGGTATGTTTAGGGTCCAATATCTTATACAGTCATTTAGGTTGCAAATATCTCATACTACATTCAGTGTCTGGAAAAACGAGCTTTTTGCGTGCACCTAAGGCATTTTTGTACCACTGTGAATATTTATCATTTCAATTCTTGTAATTATACCTGCCTATGTGAAGTCCTTTAGTGATAAGAATAATAGTTTCTTTGTTCCACCCTTTGTTCCACTAACAAATCTCAGATATACTGCATTTAAAAATATAAATGTAGCCAGGTGTTGGTGGCTGTCACCTGTAATCCTATCTAATCAGGTTTCATCTGTGATGGGTGACAAATAAAAGTTATAAACATTTTTTAGCAGTGTTAAATTTTGTCTGAGGAATCTAGGTACAACTTTACTCATGCAGATAAAGTCATGGCAACATATCAAAATGTAAACCAATAATAACTGATATCATGTTATGAGATTTTGTGTATTTCAAATAGTGGTTATTAGCATTTGTTTTGAAATGAACATCATTTCATTGGTTAGGATCTGAAGTGAGATATTGTCCTCAGAAGAAAATTTAATGAAGCTTCCAACTTGGGTCTCTTTCGGATCTAACTAAATAGGTATGCAATCTTGTCAGTACCAGAATGATTTTGACCACCATTTATTAACATATTTTCCTGAAACTACTATTCTCTCTTATTATGAGATTTTAATTACATTTATATAATGTACTGATGTTTCCCGTTAGATAACCCACATTCAGTCTTTTAGAAACAGTGTGGTTGGGGGTCAGAAAAAATTAAGTACACATGTACACTGCTCAGATTCTATTTATTTGCATTTTGTTCTTTTAAAGTCACTAGTATTTAGTTCTCAATATGGATATTATTGGACTTATTGCATTTCTGAATTTTTAAATATGTCATGATTTCTGCCATTTGATATGTAGCATTTTATTCTTTTAAACATGTGTAGAATTTACACCACATACAGTGAAAATTGTTTTAAACAATATGATCCATTCAAGGGATTTGCTATATTAGCTTTATCCAGATGAATTTAATTACAAACTAAAACTAACTTATTTCTGAGAGACAGTTATCCTTATGGTTCTACTCAATTTAACATGTTTTTCAGGGTTTTTTACTTTAAAAACCCTGTTTTTTTTTGTTCCTGTGGGAGTTCTACTTTGTTGGTTGTTTTTCCAGATGTGGTAAGTTCAAAATGTGTGTTCATTTTATTTCAATTGTTTTGTGTCTATATTTTGTTTCATATAATGGAACGTACAAAAGGAATTGGTGTTTTAGAACTTTTCAAAACAGAATTCCAAGAGAAACACTTGAAGTTTCATGATAACTGGGAATGGAGAGCTCTTCTTAGTGGAAGGGTTGCCGAGTAAGATAGACATTGTTTGGTATGATTTGAATTCTGCCTCATCTCGGTATTACTTCAAAGTGTTTAGTGGAAAGAAAATTTTGTTTGTATGAATTCAGAATTTTTTGTTTAATTGAGACACAACACACATTTGTATTTGATTTTAACTCTAAAATCCTTTTCTTAAGTTAAAATTACCAATGTGAATTTATGGTGCTAAAATAGCTTCTACTAATATATATGAAATGACCCATTTCCCTTCACATTATATGTAATATAGAGTTTAATAGTCATATTGTGTAATAGAGTATGTAATAATTGACTTTGGGTAAGGGAAACCATGTGACCTATGTTTCTTTGGGCCTGGCTTACTTCACTTAATATAAATTTTTCTAAGTCATTCCATTTCCTAACAAATGGGGCAGTGCCATTCTTTCTGGTGCTCATTTCTTAAAAATCTGAAACTTTCTGTCTCCTCTAGCATCTGTTGTTATTAGAGTTCTTGATTTTAGCCATTCTAACTGGAGTGAGGTGGTTTTGTTGTTGTTTTGATGGTTTTCAATGTTGTTTTGATTTGCATTTCTTTTATGGCTAGGGAGGTTGAGCATTTCTTCATGTGTCTATTGGCCATCCTTCTTTCCTCTTCAGAGAAGTTTCTCTTTAAGCCTTTAGCACACTTATTTATTGGGCAGTTGTTTCTTTGAAGATTTGTTGTTGAGGGATTTAATGTTTGAGTTCAAGCTATGTTTTAGATATGAGATCCTTGTCCATTGTATGGCTAGTGAAGATCTCCTCCCAATCCGTGTGTTTTCTATTGATCTTGCTAGCTAAACCTTACTGCATTGTTGGTGGGAGTGTAAACCTCTTCAACCACTTTGAAAGTAGTATGGAGGTTTCTCAAGAGACTCCACATAGAGCTCCCCTATGACCCAGCAATCCCACTTTTGGTCATTTACCCAAATGTTTAAAATAAGACCACATTAAAGCTACCAGCACAACTATGTTTATTGCATCATTACTTACCATAGTTAAGATATGGAACCAATCCAGATGTCCCTCAGTAGATGAGCAGTTCAAGAAAATGTGGTATATATACACAATGGAATTCTATGCCTCCATCAGAAAGAATGGCATTGCCCAATGTGTTAGGAAATGGAAAGGCTTGGAAAAAATTATATTAAGTGAAGTAAGCCAGGCCCAAAGAAACATAGGTCCCATGGTTTTCCTTATTTGCAATATCTAGTATATGTCTGAGTCAAGCAGAAAAGGTCAGATAAATTGATGTTAGGGAAATGAACCCTAAGATATATATTCAAATTTTTTTTCTTTCTTTCATGCGATTGTTTCTAACACATTGATAAGATTATTTCTTTATTGCTATGTATGTCCCTCCCCCCATGGTATAACCCCTGCTTTTACTGTATTTGATGTAGGTATAATTTGTGGGAGTGAAGGCGGAAAACAAATCATTTAAATCCGGATAGAGGTGGACCCATTGCAACAATGAGATGTACAAGTCGTTACGTCAAAAACGAACTTTCCAACTTTGGTGCGGGAGTGGGGTAGGAGGGGCAGGGAGTATTGGGGGAGTGGGAAGGAGGATGGGAAGGGATGGGAAGGAGAAACAAAAGAGGAGGCTACAATGCTTGATAAGAAATGTACTCATTATCTTGCCCATGTAATTGTAACCCCTCTGTACAGTGTTTTTACAATAAAAATAGAAAAAAAAAACTGAAACTTTGTATTAGTGATTCTACCTCATGAGGGTTCCTTTGTCTCACATCTGTAACCCAAGCTACTCAGTAGACCGAGAGCCAGAAGATGAAGGTTTCAAGCCAACCTGCATAGAAAAGCTTTTGAGACTTCGTAACCAGTGTAGCCAGCAGAAAACCAGACTGGAGGCATGATTCCAGTGGTAGAGCTCCAGCTGGACAAGTGAACAGTAAATGTAAGACCTTGAGCAAAAACCCCAATACTGACAAAAAGTAATCATGATTCCTCATTTATCCCCCATCTCAAACACTAGCAATTACATTTCAGCCTGGTCGAGGAACCTTATACATGAAGAATTGCTGAATATTTGAACTTTGGTGACTGGTTGATTTCTCTTGGAAGGTATTCAAGGGTGACCTTAGTCCATCTTTGTTGCTGTGGTTGCTATAATTCTATGTCATAAACGGAGAAATTTATGAGAAATACAGGGTTACTTATTTGATTCATGGCTGTTAAGATTAGGAAGTTGAAGTTCAGCAGCCTCATCTCCTGGTGGTTGAGGGGGGTGGGGGAAAGACTCTGCAGAGCTCCAGGATGAACAAAGACTTCACATAATGTCTTATCTGCATTTTTCCCCTCTTCTTACAACACATCAATCACCCAAATTACCACCAAAATGTCTCACCTCCAAGTATCAGGGATGAATTTTTAACCTTCTTTTAAAAAAAACATTTTATATTGTAAAAACACTGTACAGAGGAGTTATAATTACATGAGGAAGGTAAAGAGTACATTTCCTATCAAGCATTGTAATCTCCTTCTTTGTTTTTTCCCTACTCTCCCTTCCCTCATACATCCACAATATCAATTCCTCTTCCCTTACCCCCCCCACCCCATTCATGCCTAAATTGTAAAGTTCAAGCATTTTTTTCTTTTCCCTTACACTCCCAGGCTATAGAAGTGTATATACTAGATGCAGGGCACAGACATTAAATACAGGGAAAACAGGGGTTATACCATGGGGGAGGAACATACAAATAACCAAAAATTCAAATGGCTGATTATACATAGGAACAATAACAAGAAAAAAACTATATAGATATATACATATATATCTATATAGTTTTTTTCTTGTATATATATAGATATATATACATATATCTATATATATGACTATATGAGATGATGCTGAGCATCATCTTTTTATGGTTTTATCTTTCTTGGTGGTGTTTTTCTTCTATTGATAATGTACCATGTGCTTTTTAAAATTTATTTTGTATGTTCTTCACCCATACCATTTTGCATGTTCTTCACTCTTTTCACTGTCTTTAATAACAGTTCCCTGCATCATATATATATATATATATATATATATATATATATATATATATATATATATATATACTGTAATATATATACACTGTAACATATATATATATATATATATATATATATTCTGATTTGGTGAGAGAAAGGGAAATAACAAAATATTGAAATAGGGATACAGGTTGACCCATTGTAACAATGAGATGTAAAAGACACTATGTTAGTAGTGAACTCTACAACTTCAGGAGGTGGGTAAGGTGAAGGGAGTGAGGAATTGGGGAGGTGGGGAGGGAAGGGATTGTAGGGGAAATACAAAGTTGGAGGAAAAATTCTCAATAAAAAATAGACACATGTAACTCTAACCTCTCTGAATAATATTTTTACAATAAAAACTATACAAAAAAAGATGAAAAAATCAATTGACTTTGAGGAAAGTTTATTACAGTGGATTTTTGTAAGATACTGAATAATAGTAAAAACTATATTTGATTCTATTAAAAATAAGCTACGTCTAAAAATAACTCAATATTATAAACTAATGCTGAAAAAATTAGATTGTTCATTGGAAAAAGCCAGATATTTCAATATGTTTGCTTTCTTAAAATTGACTTATACCTGGGCTCTGGTGGCTCATGCCTCATCCAAACTACTCAGGAGTCTGAGATCTGATTATTATGTTTCAAAGCCAGTCTGGACAGAAAAGTCCATGAGACTCTTCTCTCCAATGAACCACCCCAAAACCAGAAATGGTGCTGTGGCTCAAGTGTTAGAATGCTAGTGAAGAGCTGAGGGACAAAATTGAGGCCCTGAATTCAAGCCACAGGACCGACATAAAAAATTGACTTGGAATTTTACTTTATTATTTCATGATTTTTTATGAGTTGTTGTTCAGTGAAAAATCTGGTTGGTATTGATATATTGTGTTGGCTTAAAATAAGCCTACTATTGTCTTAATTTGCTCAAACAACTTTCTGATTTTGACTGCATAAATTTTGTGGGTAATGGCTAGTACCAGGTTTCCTTTCTGAAAAAAAAATTATATCACCACAAAAAACAATATAAACAAAATGAAAATGTATTCCAGGAAACTTACCTGTAAATCTTAATGGACTAATATTCTATGAGTTTCAGTTTTAACTTTATTCAAAAAGTCAAGTAATACTTGATAATAGTTTATTAAACCTTGTCATTTAAGAAATTCAAAAGTTTCCATATTTTCCTGTGGTAAATAATTCTGTCATGAACATAACTTTGCATTCTAATCGGTTGTGGTGGAATCTCAATGTTGATTTGATATACATTGATTGTATTGTCAGAGATGTTGATCATTACTTCATAGGTCCTTTGGACCTTCTCAATTCCACATCCTTGAAGACTCTCAAATTTTAGCCTTCTTATGATAGGATGATATATCGTTTGGAATTTTGGGGTGGGGATTTAACTTTCTAAATTTCCATTATGTTTCAGCTGTATGACCCTTGTCTGTTTCATGGTTAGTGAAGATCTTTCTCCAGTCTTTTGGCTTTCTATTTACCTTCTTAGCTATGTCATTCATCATGCAGAAGCTCTGCAGATTCACAAAACCCCATTTGTCAAGCCCTTTTTTGACGATGCATTCATGCATCTGTAATAATAAAGTATCATCCTGTTCCAAGGAACCCTAATATTTCTCCTCTTCTTTCCACTAATAATCTCAGCGTATTGTCCTTTACCCAGGATCTTTGATTTATTTGGAATTGATTCTGGTACAGGGTAATATATAATTATCTAAATTTAATTTTATTGGTATTTAACCAATTTTGCTAGTAGTATTTATTGAATATGGCTTCTTCATATTTCTGCATTTTTTTCTGCTTAAATTTCAGCTGATCTAGGGATGTCATAATTTTTTCCACTAGATGTGTCACTTAAAATATAGGTGCCATGGTTTTCCTTATTTAATAATTGGCATGTATGCCATTTCATCCTGGAAGAGAATTGCAATAGCTTAATAGCTATGGATATATGTTCATAGAACATTAGCCTAAGCAAATAATCTCCAAACTATGGAAAGAAAAGTATTACCAATATTGGTTTTCTTCTTACAATACTATAAAAAGCTGTTTGTTTTTTCTTGCTTTTTTCTTTTATTTTCCATGGTATCTCCTTTTATGTCAATGTATTAGATTTTGTTATCCTGTGGATTGTATCCATGTTAATCTGAATTATGGCAGGGAGCAGGAACAACAAAATCTTGAGAAAGAGGGGATAGACTGAACCATTGCCCCAACATTCCTCACAAGATGACATGTAGGAAGTGAAACTGATATTGGAGCAAGGATTTGAGGCAGAATAAAGTGTTAAGAAAAATGAGGAATCGTATAACTTGTGAAAAAAACTCAACAAACTGCATTTTATACATAATTATAATTAGTTGGTACATCACATTGAAAATAAGATGAAAATAATAATAAATAGCCTATGTTTTATGTTTATACATGGATTCGTATGTAGATTGATTTATCGTCCTCATACATACATGTGGAGATCGTTGTTTTCCTTACTTCCCTACATAAGTAGAAAAGAGGGTTTCCCTGAGTCTACAAGTTCCCAAAAATCCTTCACAAGTTAATATTGATTTTAATCCTGCAGGAAATTCAAAAGTATTTGAAATTACAAACTAGGAGGAACCTGCTGCTATAATATGTCCATAATCAGAAACGCTCCTATTTTAACACTACTCATAAATATGGGGGACATCTTTAACTTCCTCATCTGTACCCAAATAATTCAAATCTATTGATTGCATAGGAATCCTAGCAATGTTGGATTTACCTAAAATATGCTTCAAATTGTATTCAAAGTGTATGCTTCAAAGTGTATGCTTCAAAGTGGAATACATTAGGATTATAGTGGATCACAGTGCCAAATAAACTATAAATATGTTGGAGCATTTATATGTGGCACAAATTACACACAATAGTAAATAAAGATAGAGTCATTGAATAGGGTTTTCTGAAAGTGTCTTGTGTTACACTTGACAGTTACAGTTCAAACTTCTTTTAACATTACAGAATATATATTGAGAAGTTACCAAATCATGCATCCTCTTGCCCTATAAATATCACTTTCTTGGCAGAAAACTATGCTCTCTTCACAAAGTGCATCTTTTACAAAAAAAGAAAAATAAAAGGTTTTGATGATATTTTGTGTCTACATTCAAAAACCTGGTTTTTCCCTCCCAGCCGTGTAGCAAAGATGTCATAGTGTCTGTCTGCAGATGAGATTACACATGGAAATAATTTATATGGGTGAGAATCTTGCATAGTATGAAATGTATTTCAGAATTGTTGGTTGAAAAAAGCCATCGAAATTTTCATGGCCATTCTTTATGGAACAGATAAGTTGATGTAAAATTTGGGATCATATATTATTGTAGTATTATTATACATTTATTAGACTCTACAAGTATAAGAAGAAATGAAATGGAACATGATATTCACAGGAAAACTCGTAGAATGAAATATGAAGTGTGATTTGTACTCTATAGGGAAGCATATTTGATCATTGTGGTTTCCATACTCCAAACTTACTACATGTATATGGAAATGAACATGTTGAATTCCAATAAGGATATAAAACATGAGTTTATTTCTGGATTCAGAAAACATGTATAATCTAATAAAATTAGATATGGTCATTTGAAGTAGAAATCAAAATGAATTCATTTGGTTGAGCCAGTGTCATAATATATTTATTAAGGTATAATTTAAATAATGACAATGCTTTGAACTCATGTTGTGTCCTCTGAATGATTCCTGTAATGAAATAGAGAAAAAAATATTATTTTATTTTTTGTGAAAATAGATCCAGACCTATATTTCTAAATTCTGCCTCTGATCAATTAGATATTTTATTGGTTGTCCAAGAGATAAACAAAAATTAATAATAGCTATTGCAAGGTATTTTGAATAAATTTCATTCCTGCTTCGACTTCCTCCTCCATTTAACTTTATTAATTTTCTACACACCTCTCACAAATTTTGCTTTGAAACTGTCTCACCACATTCCATATTTATTTGAAATGTTACCCTAATAACTCTATTAATGTAAGGATTATGGCCCAGTTCTTCAAAGCTGACTGTTTGCACAAGGGATGTAATACGTATCCAGGAAAATAAATATTTTTCACATGGTAATATAGGAAAGAAAAACTATAATGGATTTACTACATAATGTTATTCCTATGAACTTAACATGATAATTTTGATCTCCATTTGTTTGTGAAAGGATGCATGAAAACAAGGCATAGTGATTATGTCATGAGAGGTATCCTACTGATGGATACACGCATAATGTTATGCATGCAAAAAACATGAAGGGATAGGTACAATTAAGAGGAACGTACCATGGCGCCTTATGAACATAAGCTCCAACAAACAAAATGCTTATCCATTCTTATGTGTGGACAAAAAAAAATGCCACAATGAAGTGGCAATCACATTGTGAAGTGACATTCAGTCAATATGTTCAGAAATCAGGAAATATAATTAACATTCAAGGACATGCATGTCACTCTCAGTATAAACATTGAAAAATTGGATTTTGATATGAACATTGAAAAGATTGCCATTAACTTAGGTTAGCAATTCTTTGTTAATACTATTATCTAAAATATATGCCTTGGAGAGTTCTATTCAAGAGGCACACCAACATTGGGAATACATGGCTTGGATCGAGCCCAGTGTAACAGGCTTAGATATGAATGGCACAATCATGGTTTCAATCCTCCTGACCAATAAAGAAATCTAAGAAATAAAATCCCTAACAACCTGTGGTTAAAACGTATCAAAATTGAATAGGTCAAGAATTTAAGGAAGGCAAAAAATGATCACAGTTTTAAATTGCAACTACAAATAGACAGATAACAGAAATATACACATACAAAACTGCTCAGGTGTACAATGATAAAGATACGGTTTGTAAATCTTAGCCTACTGCAAGAGACAAATCAGAAAATAATTGCGTGGTCTCCTAAATTGTTGCAAATTATTTAATCATCCTCTTCTTAGAAGCCAGCACACTATGATTTCATAAGTAAGACATACTAGCATAAGTGAACAGGAGTAGTATTACCATGCAGTCATATTAAGTGATCTAACAACCACTGGAATTAGGGAAATATCACATATCACATTACAATGCAGATTTCAAAGAGAAAATTTAAAATGTTCCATATAGGGCATGAATAAAATCTTAAAAGCTCATATGAGGGCAAAAATAATTCAGACACTTTTTCTAAAGTGAGTATACAACTGAGTATTGAGCATTCTTGATGAACATTATATTACTTTTCTATTTTTCCAATTGTTTTGATCTTTGGCCTAAATCTCTGACGTCTTTAGCTCAAGGATAATCTACTACCACTTGAGCAACAGGAGCCACTTCCAGTTTTGAGGTTAATTGGTGATGACAACCTCCTAGAGACTACTGCTAGGCTTCCTAGAAACCTAATCCTCAGATCTTAGCCTCGTGAGTTGGTAGGATTGCAAGTTTCTAAGCCACCCGCATTAGGCTTTTTTTTTTTTCTGTTTTTCCTTGGTGTGTTGATAGTGTTTATGTGTTTGTTTGCTCAGGACACAGTGGAGTTCTACAAGGTATCTATGATTTTTCTCAAGAATAAGACTCTATAGTTTTCGATTTTGAGGGGAATAATTGTAGAAATGAACTTCAGAAAAATTCTTTACTTTATGAATCTGTAAGGAGATTCTCATATGTCAAATGCCTAAAATACTAGGATTATCATCAAGATCACCTGACCTGGCTCAAATGAGGTTTCCAAACCCAAAATCATTTCCCATGACTTATTCATTTTCTTCTTCATGGAGGATGAGAAACTCCCTAATCACAAGAATAAACACATAATCTTGATTACATATTATATTGATCCCTAGAACTTGAAAGCAGTATGAGTTTTAGTCCTCCCTATAATCTTCATAAATGAGAAAATTAATCATAAGATGGAAAGGTGAAGTTCCAATTCCAATTTATCCTCCTCAGTAAGCACATTCTTCACTATATAAATGCCCAATTCATCATTCAAAGATCATTGGAATAATTTTGACATGAAACAGAATTGAATTCATTTTCTCTAGTGTACTTATTTTGTTTTCTGGAATAGAATACATGAAGCCCAAACACAGCGACAGAATAACATAAGTACAACCTAGTCTAAAGTTGAATAAGTTTGTGGTTTTCAACATTGATCCCAAAAGAAAATATTTCAACATATCAATGCATCTAGAATCCATTGTCTTGATTGAATGACGGCCAATATTGACAAGGAAAACAAATTTCATCATTCCAATGGGAATAAATGCTTACAAGAAATTCCTAGGAAGACCAATTAATGTTCATTGTTGCTGTATTTGACATCTTACTATGTCAATAAGAGAGACTTGCTGTTTTGGCATTCCATTAACTCAAGAGTAAAATCTATTTTCTGACCTTAGAGGAACCAGTTCATTCTACCAATTACAATCTTTTACACAATTCCCTAAGTACTCTAATTGAGATGCAGTAACTTTTGCAGTTATATATTGTCTCTTGATTTTTCTATCTTCATTATATTAAATGCATTTCATATTTTCTTCAGAAATGTGACATTTGAAATCTATATATGTATAGCTGGTTAAAAATTAATTCTAAATTCATTTTCATTAATAGAGATTGTCAATGATTTATTTCAGCAAATATTTTTTGTCGGTTGTGGGACTTGAACTCTGGACTTGGGCACTGTCCCTGGTCTCTTCAGGTCAAGGAGAGTACTGTATTATGTGAGCCATAGCACCACTTCGATTTTCTATTGGAGGTCAGAATCTCACAGACATTCTTGCCCAAGCTGGCTTTGAGCTGTGATCCTCAATTCTCAGACTCCTGAGTAGATAGGATTATGTGCATGAGCCAACAGTCCCTGGCTTCATCAAATATTTTTTTAAAAAAATCAGTGAGAGAATTTAGCCTGCTAGTTATATATACAATATTTCATTAATAACTTTGAGGATAAGGATATGTTACCTATTGCAAGTGTACATATTGATCAATTACAAGGTGAAGATTCTTCAATTCACATTTCACTATTTATGAGTCAACTTGAAACAATGAAATGGGCATAAAACTTTTTTATCTGACATAACAGTGTCATTTAATCCTTCCCAGGTTTGAAACTGAGAATAAAAGAATGAGAAGAAAATTCAGAGAATTCTGATTTCACATAATTTCAGTGATGACGTTTCTTATTGGTTGTAGTGAAACCATACCAATCATAGCGTCACTAGGAAGAAAACAATCATAAAAAAAATCCTAAACTTCCTTTGTACTCAGCAAAATATATGAGCATGTAGAACAGAAAGTTCGTTCATTTATCTTATTTCTTTACTTTCAATTTAGAAAGATAATATTTTCTTTATATGTTGTTGCCAGAGGATTTGATTGTGCCCCAAACAAAACCTGGGATAGGATGTTTCAAAGGGAGAATATATATACTTGTTTGAGGTGCTAGATTAGAGTGGCCTTAACTTTACACATAGATTAAAAAAAAAAAAAAACAAAAAAAACAAGAAGATTGACCAATGTAAGAGCCATACAGGGGTTTGAGTTCAGTGCTTGTGCATTGTCTTTCTGTGGGCTAGCCTTCTAAGAATTTGGCCATACTATATCTTCTGCTTTTTTTCATTTGATACTGGAGATAAGAGTATCTAAAACTCTTAATCCCTGGCTGGTGTCATAAACTGTTATTCAGATCAAAAATTCCTGCACTGATATGATTTCTTGCATGAAGAATGAGTGCTAATTCAATAAGAGTATTTTATTAAGGCTTAGAAACTTACATGTATTTGAAAATTTGGCTTCTATGTACTGAAATATTGATTACTCACCCATAATTGATGAATGTACACAAGGATGATTGAAAGGATTTTGAGTCATACAAAATGACGCATCATCTTGTATGTCTTCTTTCCAAAATAAAACATCAGCACTATCTTGCCTACAGCACTAAAATTTACACAGCATTAAGTTCTGTCAACCTTCAAATATTGTGAAGTTTTCCATCAAACTAAGAGGAACAATTTTGTTGTCAATACACTAAATATAGAAAAGGGACACATTGAATCTCTTCATGTTATCAGTTTATTACCAAAGCAAGAAAGTTAAAATATTCAAGCTGAATTCCCGCTCATATAATAATACAGTGGGTGTCTAAATATATTAATTTAATGTTTAACAATACAATTATTTTATATTTTGGTCATTAGGCAATAGCGAGTAAAAGGAAACCACCTCTAGTGTTCTGCAAATATGGCACACACAGTGTAACATCAATGCTCACACAAGACACCTTGCCTATGATTTGCTTGGAATAGAGCTCTAGAAATACAGCTCTAGAAATACACAATTTGGAATTCCACTGTCATAGTTTCCATTACATGCTGCTGAAATTCCAAAACAAATACAAAAATCAGTCCATGACATTTCTGCCCACACACTCTCTCACTCATTTGAATTCAGTTCCAAAAATTTACCCTAAAAACGATACCTAAATATATCCATGAATAATAGAAGTTTGTAGTGCCAACATTTTCCAAGGAAACTATGTTTGTGTACCTCACCATATGTGTAGCAACCTTCACTATGTGATATTTTTATCATATGGACGCTGCAATAACCTCTCAGGATCCACAGAATTGTGAAAAAGAAATTACCTCTGGAACAAGCATTATACTGGGGAATATATAAATCGTCGCTCTTCTTGCTTTATGACCTACACATTACCTTAGGAATCCCTGTTAGGAGAAGGAAGACACAAAAATATGAGTACTACTGTGGAAATTACATTCTGAAATACTTCCACTTCCTTTAAATAGTTCTTACTTTTTAGTGTTATAAAAATGTTCATTTTAGTTAATTTATTTGGGTCCATTGGAACTTTAGCCTCTTTTATCTTCTGAGATGATCCATCCATTGAAGGTCCACGATTTTTCTGCTATTTTCAATTTCAACTAGAAAAGGTCCATAATTTACTTCCATGCTCACTTCTCAATCTAGCATATCTAAACTCAGGGGCTGGGATGTTAGCTCAATAGAAGAGTGATTGGCTAGCTTGCATGAAGCTCTGAATTCGATTCCTCAACGCCCTACATACAAAAAAAGTCAGGAATGGTGCTGTGGCTCAAGTGGTATAGTACTAGCTAGGAGGTGATGAGGAGAGGAAGAGACCTCAGTCCCAGATTTGAGGACCCAAGAACGAACACCACCACCAAGACCACACACACAAAAAATCAATGTTATTAGCATCTCTAGAATTTCAGATTCCATGAGGAGAAATCCTATCTATGTTTTCTATATACAGCTATCAATATGAAATAAAGTAAACGAGACCAATTGAAATAATATCTCAAATCAAATGTGTAAACATGTATACCTCCTTTCATTGTTACAGGCAGGTAACTGTCAGCATTCGTGTTTGGAGAAAAAAATTTCTTTGAAAAAAAGATGATTAAATATTTCACAATCAGACATCTTAAATGTTGTGATTCCTTCAGTGAAAGGAAAAAGGAACCAAGCATAACATATTAACCTCTAAATCTTTTTGTATCTAGACACACTTGAATTGAAATATACTGACTTCTCTCTCTAATTCACAGTAAGTGTAACTTTTTGAAACTTATAGAAGCACCTTTCGGTGTATTCAGACTTCAGTATTGATATTGGATTTGTGTACTAGTCGTTGGCAAATTGCTTTGTTAAACTATTTAGTGCACATGAACGAAGTATGGGAAAAGAAAGTAGTTGATATCACATTATTAAGAAGAGGATAATGTGGGTTGTCAAATTTCTCTCATTGGAGTTACTGAGGAGTTGAAGCATTTCAATAATGCTCTGGGTAGAATAAGAGGGCATGGTTTGCAACAATTATAACAAGACAAACATGGGAGAGAAGAATTTGAAGGCCATGATTTGTCTATAAATGGAAAAACTGACAACATCTCAGTGATGCAAAGAACTTGGACACTTAGATAAGGATAAATAGAGAGGATGTTATGGGAGTGCTTCATATCTCAGGAACTTAATCAGACACACCAAAGCAGAGCAGGAACCCTCTCTTAAGTAGATAGAAATTATGGCTATCAGAAGGCTTCTCAGAAGAAATGATCAAGTTTTGTGTGTCTTCTGTGGGACTGATCATCTTTTCTTTGAGATGACAAATACAGCTCATGTAACAATCATGATCATAGGACTTTCAGCTCAAATTTTACTTCCCTCAATTGAGGCAAACTGTAGGACAATATCCATCTTATTATATTTAAATGAAATACATTTCATTTCAATCATACTAAAATTCAGTACATTTGATCTGGAGATGGGAGTTTCAGTGTTACTGACAAGCATGCATCTTCATCCTCATTTTCATTCTCATTCTTTCTGATAAGTTTTCTATTTCTTGCATTGTTTTCCAGTAGGCTATGACACACAAATGACTTCTGTTAGCAAGATTTTTTCAATGCAACTAAGAGAGATAAATATAGATACCAGGTTTGAAATATTTAAGCACATTGTCCAGATGAAGAATACTTCCACTGTACTTTTTCATAGTTGTTCCTAAGGATAGTGACAACTACAAATACTGTGCATTGTATGTATTGGGAAATTAGAACTTGATATGACAGTGTGAGTCATGAAGAAATAGAAAGAAAATCACTGAAGTTGTATTCTAGACAGTGACCTTCAAAGATTTATGGACATTTAGAATTTGTACTAAAAAAAATTGGGCAAAATGTGCACTCAGACTTAGTGACAGGATAAATGATTTAATGAACCTTTGCTTTCGTGGAAATACTAGACTCAGAATGACAGAGACCTAGCTGAACATCTGTCTTAAAATAAATTCTCACCAATCACAGTTTTCTGAAGTAAATACTGATAAGCCAATTGGCCATAGAAAATTTATGGCGTTCAAAAATCTAGTAGTACATATATTTCTCGGCAATTATACTCACTTTCAGTTTCTTGTCCATTAGTTTGTGCCTGGACAACAGCCTAGCACAGTCAGAAAATGTTACTCATAATTGCTCTAGTCACCACATACAAGATACAATTTTCCAGGCATGAACACATATGGAAAAATCTAGAAATTTAAAACAAATAATATGTTCTTTTATTTGTGTTTGTCATTGTCTGGAAGGGCAGAAATAATCTTTTTATATTGACACATATTTCTTTTTTATATGCCATATGATGTTTCTGTTTACATTGATTCCTTGAGGCTTCTATAAGCTCTACATAATCTAGTAGGTATAGAAAAAGCTTAGGTTTACCCCTAGTCTCTTTGTGTAGGGAATTTCATTTAAAGTGTTAGTGTTTATTTAATCTCAAGAATTGTAAGCATGTTCGATTCTGAAAAATTGCCCTCGATATTTTATATAATTCAACAAATACCACTGTCAACATGCTTGTCATCATAAACATTCTGATTTCAAAACGACCATATCTATTGATCACCTTCTGAATTCACAGGTCTAATTTATATTCTAATTATAGTTTCCAACTTTCCTCATTGTATCTTCATAAATTAAACTTAAAAGCCAGTATAAGTAGCAGCCAGAATACTTATAGTGGATTTTTACTTCATGTGCAATACAGGCTAAAATTGAATTGCATTTTCAGAAAAAAATACTTGCATAACACTGGTTTATAAGTACAATTCAAGACTTTATGGGAAAAAAACACAGGTATTAACGATTTCCCTCAATTGTAAAATCGATTGCTCGGGAATCAATTGGGAAGTGATTATGGCACATTAGTACTTTCAAAATGTGCAGGTAATAGACTTTTTAGCAATTATCCTAATTGCATGTTAGAAAATTGTAAATTATCTTTGATCAAAAACACAGTTATAAAATTATCATGAAGAGGCATATTTTTTTTTGGGGGGGTCCGGTCATGGGTCCTGAACACTGGGCCTGGGCGCTGTCCCTCAGCTCTTCAACTCAAGGCTAGCGCTCTACCACTTGAGCCACAGCACCACTTCTGGCTGTTTTCTTTTTGCTTATGTGGTGCTGAGGAGTTGAACCCAGGGCCTCAGGCATGCAAGGCAAGCGCTCTACCACTGAGCCACCTTCCCACCCCTGTGAAGAGGCATTTTAAAAAACTTATCATTGCAATGATCTAAAGCAAACCAATGTCAAATACTTATGGTTCCTATTGCTGTGTGAAAGAAATAGAAATTTAGAGAGCCTTCCTTTTTGCCCTTTCTTTGTCATATTGCATGTATTTTGTTTGTTGGCACTTTCCATTTCTTCTTTATCCTTTCATTACCAGGGTAATGGAAATCTCAATGTATTGGCTATGATAAGTGTCACCTGAAATTAAGCATGACATAGAATATTTGAAAGGAGACTTTGAAGTATTAATAGAGGTCTTTTAATTCAAATTCATGCCTGGTTTTACACTGTAGAATTCATTATCTCAAACTACTGTCAATTAGTCAAACAATATTTGTGTCCCTTTCGTCAATTGGTTTTGAACCAAATATATTTGAATAAAATTTCAAGTCTTCAATATCATTCATTCAACATACAGGAACGAAATGATATAAAACTACATGAAAATATGTCAAAATGAATGATTTTACAATCTTCAAGAAAATTCCATGATGGTTGTATTTGGCCAGGTAGTAATTTTATGTGTGTTAATTATGCCTCAGCAGGATCTACTGAATATGTTTTTTGAGGCAATTTGTCACCCTTCAAGGGTAACTCATGTACTAATTTTCAACATCATGTTCCTGTCTCCTCTCTTAAGGCTTATGCCATTGTTCCTTTCAAATAAATGATCAACATAAAGTGACCATTGTGTACCAATATCTGATTACTCTGTATATTGTAGAGTTACCTTTATCACATATAACAATTTTTGCATTGCAAGTTATTTCCTCCTTTAAGTAATCAAATGAGAATATATTGAAATTTTGAGCAGGATGTAAGAGTTGATATAGACTATATTGTTGGACATTAACCTGGGTACTCCCTAAATGCTAAATCAAACACACTGTATTAAAGGGCGGTAAAGATGGGAGGGCAGAGATGGTAAGGGGAAACAAAGGAGGAGGCTACAATGCTTGATCAGAAATGTATTCATTACCTTGCTAAAGTAATTGGAACCTCTCTGTATGCTATTTTTACAATAAAAAAAACTTTTTCATAAGAAAAAGAATTACCACTTTTTTTCTTGTGTGAAGGCTGGAATTGTATTGACTCATGCAGAAAATTGAAGAGAAATTAAACTGAAATAAAATTTTAATGATTCCCTCATGTTAATTGATGTCTACAATTACTTACTAGCACCAGAAAAAAAAATGTCAAATACATTTAGGCTTGAAAAGTGAGGACAAAAATCATGAAATTAGAGGTCTGGAGGAAGATGGTGGATGATCAGATGGGGATTAACAAATTCTCTCATGGAAACAAGTAATAGGGTTCTATTGAAAAGTCCAACTCTAGAGAATCACAACAAGTGGGACATCATAGTACACAGAGTTTGTCAAGAGATGAAATATCCAAATGCTCATATCCAAATATAAGCACTTGCAGGGTGTGGTGGTGGTAGATGCTGCCACAGCCAACATATCAACAGAGAGATCCCAGTAAAAAAGTTGCCAGAAGTGTTCTAGGAGTGGATTCTACTCACCACCATCAAGAACCAAGAAGAAGTAGAAATGTTCATCCTGCTGACTACAGGGAGTAGCAGATTGAGGACAGCCATGAAACCAAAGGAAAGATGTGCTTACCCTCACAACATCCTAACTCCTTCTCAAGGAGCAATGGTGGGAATTTAGCCCTTCACCCATCAATGGAGAAAACTCCATCGTTGATACAGACAAAGAACTGGCCAGAGCAGCCAGCATATAAATCAGCCTTTTGAAGAAAACAATAGGAATCATTCAACATGTCAAAGTAACTTCAAATGCGAGGCTCAGCTTGCCCCAGGGGAAAGTTGCCCTTCCCAGGCAAATGAAGCTCAGGCCATGGAGGAGTGACTTTCTTTACATAGTGACTTTCTTTACAGAGGCTGCCACTCTGCCCTGCAGCATAGGCCACAGAGAAATCCATACAGGCTACAAAGGGATTGCTAATTGAAGCCCAACAGAAGGAAAGTGATTCCAATGAAACTATAACAACTAAACTAAGGAATTGGGGAATGAACACTTAAAACCAAGTCAAGGAATAAAGATCTTAACAAGATCTAAACAAGATCTTAACATATGCTTCAATATAGCATATACTTCTTATAACTTTGTGTTAATAAGTTTGAGAATCTGGAAGAAATGAATACATTTGTAGCAAATAATAACCTTCCCTAATTAAACAAGATGATTTTAACCAATGTTCTAGACCTATAACAAGAATTAAAATAGAAACAGCAATAACAGTCTTCTTACCCAAGGAAAGCATGGATCGGATGAATTTACACCTGAATTCTACAAGGCTTTCAAAATAGAACTCACTATTCAATTAAACTGAAAGTGAAAGTTCAGTACCAAACTCTATGAAACCATCATAACCCTCATCCCCAAACCAGGCATGGACTCATCAAAGAAAAAGAAATATAGAACCATTACTTTGATGAATATTTACGACAAAGTCCTCAACAAAATTTTGGCCAATTGATTTCAACAACTCACCACAGAATGATACATCACTATCAACAGGATTCATTTCAGTGATCCAAAGCTGGCTCAATATATGCAATTCCATTAACACAATACATCACATCAACAAGAGAAAGGATAAAAACCACATGATTAGGTTAGTGGATGCAGAAAAAACATTTGACATGGTTCCACATTTCTTTATAATGAAAGAACTGGAAAAAGTAGGAATTAATTGAGCATACCTCAAAATAATGAAGCCTTTGTATGATAAAACTACAGTGAGCATACACTTACTAGCAAAAAGATAAAGTCATTTCCAATACTCTCAGGAATGAAACAAGGATGTCCACTCTCTCCACTTCTCTTTAAGTTACTATTGCAAGGCATAGAAAGATACAAATATAAAAGAGATCCATACAAAGAAAAAAGACATAAATCTCTCCTTTGCAGATGACATGATTTTGTCTTTAAAGAATCCTATGGTATCTGCTCCCAAATTACTTGCACTGATCAGAAACTTTGGCAAAGTAGCTGTATACAAAATTAACCTTCAAAATCAATGGCTTTTCTATATGCCAACAATGAGAACAGTGAGGCTGAAATCTGGAAAAAACCTGCATTGGTAATAGCTCCACCAAAAAATAAAGTACCTATGAGTTGAGTTAAATGAAGAAATGAAGGACCCCTACGATGAAAATTTGAAAAACTTGAAAAAGGAAATTAAAGCAGAAATAAGGAAGTGCATAAAAACTTCCGATGCTCCTGGATTGGGAAAGTTAATGTGAAATGGCAATACTCTGAAAGGCTATTTACAAGTTAAATGCAATACTGGTCAATGTTCCAATTTCACTTCATTTTTCAACGAAATAGAAGAAGCAACCCAAAAAAATTATGGATAATAAAAGACCCCATATAGTAAAAACAGTCCTTAGAAGAAACAACAGTACTGGAAGAATAACAATACCAAATTTCAAACTTTACAACAAAGCCATAGTAATGAAAACAGCTTGTACTGTCACAAGAACAAATCTGAGGACCAACTCAATAGAACTGAAGACCCAGAAATTAACTCTCAGACCTATAGCCAACTAAATTTCCATTAGGGAGAACAAATAGAATGGAAGAAAGACAGTCTTTTCTGTAAATGGTCCTGAGATTGATTAAACATCTGTGGAAAACTAAAGTTACATGCCCATATATTACCCTGCAATCGAATCAACTGCAACTGGATTAAAGACCTCAAAATCAAAACAGACACTGAAAACATTAGAGTAAGAAGTAGGAGAAAGTCTAGGGCACTTTGGCACAGGCCGAATTTTCTTAATGAATTTTCTTAATAAATAAAAAAACAAAAACTCAAAAATCAAAGAAAGGTTGGACATGAAACTACAGAGCTTCTGCATGGCATAGGACATAGAAAGAAAGATGAATAGAAAGTCCACGAACTAGAAGATCTTCACTAGCTATACAAGGGACAGGGGTTTCAAACCTAAAATATACTTAGAGGCCATGCAACAGTGACTTAGCTTTTAATCCTAGCTACTCAGGAGGCTGTGATTTGAGGATCACAGTTCAAAATCAGCCTGGGCAGGGAAGTCTGTGAGACTTTTTCTTCAATAAACTGTATCAGCAGTAGCCCTGTGGCTCAAGTAGTACAGTGCTCACCTTGAGTTGAAGGGAGCAGAGACAGTGCCCAACCCAAAGTTAAACCCCATTATTGACCAATAAATAAATACATAAATAACAAATATATTAGAATTCAAAAAATTAAAGCCCCAACAAATGATCCTCAAGAAACAATATAGACCTGTATGAAAATTCTATATGATATCAAATTTTATAATGATTTGTTTGGTAATAAAAATTATATGCAAAGTAAAACATATAATCACTGGTGAATCTAAGCTATTGTGGACACTAGGGTGATTTTTACCAGACAGCAAAGGAGTCATTTAATTGAAGATTCATTTCCTATCCTTACATTACATTTCCTATGAATAATGAATTAAATTATTGAGAGAAAAAAAGAAACTTGATTTTATGCTTTGAAGAAATTATGAAGAACCATTGTCTGGCTCCCTGCAAATAAGAAGCATGCCCTTTCAAATAATTGTTCAGCTTGAATAGGAGGGAAAAATAAAAGTTTTCTGATCTTTGTCATCACCTACTTCTTTATTAAAACTTAGTTTTGGAAATGAGAAATGTTTCAAATGGACTAGAGGTGTTTATGCAAAGGAATATGACAGAATCCTCTTTATATATTTCCTAAGCAAAAGACCCTAACATAAATCCTGTATTCCAGAAATAACTAGCCAAGATACTCAGGATTGATCTAGATAACAGCATTGTAAAGATAGCATTGGCTAATTAGCCCAAAATTCTTTTTTTTTTTAATTTTTATTTTTATTTATTTGTGAACATACTGTACAGAGGGGTTATAATTACATGGACAAGATAATGCATACATTTCTTATCAAGCATTGCAGCCTTCTCCTTTGTTTACCCTTCACATCCCTTCCCAGCCTCCCCCCCAATCCTCCCATCACCCCCCCCCACGCACCAAGGTTGTAAAGTTCATTTTCAACATGACAACTTGTACTTCTCAATGTTGCAACAAAACCAATGTAGGAATTTATTGCCTTTTTAAAAATTTATTTATTTTTTGTGAACACACTGTGCAGAGGGGTTACAATTACATGGGCAGGATAATGCATACATTTCTTATCAAGCATTGCAGCCTCCTTCACATCCCTTCCCAGCCTCCTCCCCCACCCCACCCACACAATCCTCCCTGCTTCCCCTCCTCTCCCCCCCCCCCCCCGCACCAACATTGTAAAGCTCAGTTTCGACATGACAGCTTGTACTTCTCATTGTTGCAACAGGTCCACCTGTATCCTTAAACGACTTGTTTTTCCCCATCTCCTCTACAAGTTATACTAACATCAAATATAGTGTGAAAGGAGGGGTTATACTGTGGGGGAGGGACATACAAAGCTACAAAGAGATATCTTATAAATGTGTTAGAAACAAATGCATGAAAGGAAGAAAAAAACATTAAAATACATATCTAAGGGCTCATTTTCCTAACATCACATTATCTGACCTTTTCCACTTGACTCATACATATACTAGATATTGCAAATAAGGGAAACCATGGGATCTATGTTTCTTTGGGCTTGGCTTACTTCACTTAATATAATTTTTTTCCAAGTCTTTCCATTTCCTAACAAATTGGGCAATGTCATTCTTTCTAATGGAGGCATAGAATTCCATTGTGTATATATACCACATTTTCTTGATCCATTCATCTACGGAGGGGCATCTGGGTTGGTTCCATATCTTAGCTATGGTAACTAATGCTGCAATAAACATAGTTGTGCTGGTAGCTTTAGTGTGGTCTTGTTTGTAAACATTTGTGTAAATGCCCAAAGGTGGGATTGCTGGGTCATAGGGGAGCTCTATGTGCAGTCTTTTGAGGAACCTCCATACTGCTTTCCAAAGTGGTTGAACAAGTTTACACTCCCACCAACAATGAAGTAAGGTTCCCTTCTGTCCACATCCCCTCCAGCATTTTTTGTTGTCAGAGTTCTTGATTTTTGCCATTCTAACTGGAGTGAGGTGGTATCTCAACGTTGTTTTGATTTACATTTCTTTTATGGCTAGGTAGGTTGAGCATTTCTTTATGTGTCTATTGGCCATCCTTCTTTCTGGGCTCTGTCTTGTATATCCAACTAGGTACTAATTGCACCATTGTCATGTATTTCAAAGGAAGCTGATTATGGGATATGTACCACTAGTCATTCCATCTTTTATGGGATTTAGTTCTACCTTTTCTTTTTTCTTTTAATTTTATTTCATGGTGAGGTAGAGAGGGGGTATAGTTACATAAGAAAGGTAATGAGCAAAATTCTTGGTTAACATATTACCACTTTCCTCATTTCTCTCTCATAATCCCTTCCCCAAGTTTTACAGGTCATATCCAACACATTTTCTTCTTAGTATTTCTAATAGATATGTTCCTTAATTGTCATTTCTTCCATTTTATATTTATGTGAATCAGTGAACAGTTCTATAGTTTCAGTTTACTTTTTTCAAATTTAATGTTTTGGCAAATGCACAATCTCCACAAATTTTTGTAATACTATTGGAAATACATCTCATTTATTAACCCAAATGTACTATCAGGAATTATAGGTATTAAAAATTATTACCAGATGTGATATAAAAATACGATAAAATTTACTAACTTTAGAAGTAGTTTATTTATGATTTTGTATGAATTTATTACCCGTTCTGTTCTCTGTTCCTGTTTTCCTAAACTCTTGCATATCAGAGTGTCATGAAATACGTCTTGTTCTTTTAGTAAGACAAACATAAATTGACTCAAAAATATTAGCCTCAGGGGCTGGAAGGTGGCTAAGTGGTACAACGCTTGCCTTACATGCATGATGCCCTGGGTTCAATTCCTCAGCACCACTTAAACAAAAAGAAAAAAGCCGGAAGTGGCGCTGTGGCTCAAGTGGTAGAGCACTAGCCTTGAGCTGAAGAGCTGGAGGACAACGCCCAGTCCCAGATTTCAGGTCCCATGACCGCGCTATCCCCCAAATATTACCTACATATGCAAAAAATCATAGAGAGGTAATAAAAAATCATCAATACAATTACAAAAGAATTGTCATAGGTAAAACTTCCCTTAGGTTCAAACAAGAATAGTTTTGATTCCATTAGGAAGTGTACTTAATGTAATAATGACATATTAATTTCGTGTTCAGGATCTTGGTTACCTTCATCAATCCACCATCTGTCTCAATTGAAATGTTCCCTCCTGGCCCAAAAACAAAAGGGAAGATTCCATTTCTGAGTGCTATGATTTTCATCATAAAATTCTCTGCAATTGTGCTAGACTTTGATAGAAGTGTGCTTTTGGTGTGTTCTTAGCATCTAACTCACCAGAATTATGATCGTACTTTTTATACTTACATAGAAGGTACTTTTTATCACTCTTGTTTTTTAAAATTTAATTTAATATTCACTCTTGTTTTGATGATCTGTTTGATGTAAGGAAGTATACATCCCTGCACTAAAAAATTCCCAGCAATAATTATTAACTGAAACAGGGCTAATGCAGGGCAATGTACTTTTATCCTTAATGAAATTGATCCACCAAGGAATGAAGTAAGTGATTGCAAATATACATATTTTGAAGTTACATTTATGTAGGAAATATGTTGCACTGCGTAATATATTAAACAAGTAGTGAAACCTGTGTCTGAGAATATGATATGAAGAAAAAAATCCATTACCTGTGGATGTAAAACTGTGTTCTGAAACAACACATAGTCGTCTGGGATAGTCTCACAGCTACTACTGAAGAAGCATAAATAAAAACAGTAAGAAAAAGGAATCACTCATTATAGGTTTTTATGAGATAGTAAATCAAACAAAAATAACTATGAAGTAGCCATTGTTTTTTATATATTTCCAGGCAGAGAATGTGTTATACATATTTTTAGTGCTTGTTGTGATAACATATGATAGGAAGGTTCAATTCACAACTGTATTTCAAATTGTTGAAAACAGTTTGTGAACTATTTACTAATGTTTAATATGTGTTATCACTTAATGTCATCTTTTATTATTCCCTTTTATTGAACTGGCATCTTATGATGAATACTAGAAAGCCTTTTAGGTAGGTACTTTTGCTTGAATTCAGGACTCTTCCTATATCTCTAAGGCCTTTTTCTTCAAGACCAGAACTCTACTAGTTTGAATGACTATGTTGTTCTAACATACTTTCATTCCACTTCAGTGGATCTCATAGACTAATCAAAAGTCTCAGCTACCTAGGATTGGAGGTGTTAGCCATTATCACTCAGCTACAAAATTTTTAACAAGAATACCATAATGAAAATTGTTAAAGAAACAAAAAGGAAACTGAAAAAATAATGCTAAAAACTGTTCTTAGAACTCTGTTTTAAATGGAAACAAAACTCCTATTACATATGTGCAGTGATTTTGAACCACAGAAGAAAAGTATATAAATATAAATATCAGTAACGTTTATACTTGTTTGATACTGTAGTTTTCTAAACTGATAGGAACAGAAGCATTCAGTTGCTATTACACATATGACGAAATTTTGAGAAAATACATGGAAAAGTGGAGATAGACCGGTATTATCTGTTCATTTTTGCATAATCTAGAAATATCCCATCTAAGAACCAAACCTACAGAAAGTGTTTAGAAGGTGGAAAAATGGTGTATCTTTTTTTTTGTCTGATAAAACCAATGTAGGAATTTATTGCCTTTTTAAAAATTTATTTATTTTTTGTGAACACACTGTGCAGAGGGGTTACAATTACATGGGCAGGATAATGCATACATTTCTTATCAAGCATTGCAGCCTCCTTCACCTTCACATCCCTTCCCAGCCTCCTCCCCCACCCCACCCACACAATCCTCCCTGCTTCCCCTCCCTCCCCCCCCCCCCCCCCCCCCCGCACCAACATTGTAAAGCTCATTTTCGACATGACAGCTTGTACTTCTCATTGTTGCAACAGGTCCACCTGTATCCTTAAATGACTTGTTTTTCCCCATCTCCTCTACAAGTTATACTAACATCAAATATAGTGTGAAAGGAGGGGTTATACTGTGGGGGAGGGACATACAAAGCTACAAAGAGATATCTTATAAATGTGTTAGAAACAAATGCATGAAAGGAAAAAAAACATTAAAATATATATCTAAGGATTCATTTTCCTAACATCACATTATCTGACCTTTTTCGCTTGACTCATACATAGACTAGATATTGCAAATAAGGAAAACCATGGCACCTATGTTTCTTTAGGCCTGGCTTACTTCACTTAGTATAATTTTTTCCAAGTCTTTCCATTTCCTAACAAATTGGGCAATGTCATTCTTTCTGATGGAGGCATAGAATTCCATTGTGTATATATACAACATTTTCTTGATCCATTCAGCTCATGAGGGGCATCTGGGCTGGTTCCATATCTTAGCTATGGTAAATAATGCTGCAATAAACATAGTTGTGCTAGTAGCTTTAGTGTGGTCTTTTTTGTAAACATTTGGGTAAATGCCCAAAAGTGGGGTTGCTATGTCGTAGGGGAGCTCTATGTGAAGTCTTTTGAGGAACCTCCATACTGCTTTCCAAAGTGGTTGAACAAGTTTAAATTCCCACCAACAATAAAGTAAGGTTCCCTTCTGTCCACATCCCCTCCAGCATCTGTTGCTGTTGTTGTTGTTGATTTTTGCCATTCTGACTGGGGTGAGGTGGTATCTCAATGTTGTTTTGATTTGCATTTCTTTTATGGCTACCTTATATATCACCCTGCACCAGAATCAACTCCAAATGGATCAAAGACCTCGAAGTCAAAGTAGACACTCTGAAAACATTACAGAATGGAATAGGAGAAACCCTAGGTCTCCTTGGCTCAGGCCAACATTTTCTGAATAGAGATCTGGAAACACAACAAATCAAAGAAAGGTTGGACAAATGGGATTGCATGAAGTTGCAGAGCTTCTGCATGGCAAAGGATATAGCTAGCAAGATCAATGAAAGCCCACGGATTGGGAGAAGATCTTCACTAGCCATAAGACAGACAATGGTCTCATATTTAAAATATACTTGGAACTCAAAAAATTAAATCCCCCAACAAGAAATCCTCAAAGAAACAACTGCCCAATAAATAAGTGGTCTAAAGGCTTAAAGATTAACTTCTCTGAAGAAGAAAGAAGAAAGGCCAATAGACACATGAAAAAATGGTGTATCTTTGTATATCTTCTAAAGTAAATAGGAATCAGTAAAATAAAGCAGGATACCTTCCATAGGAAGGAAGAAAACATCCCCACTAATTGGGTTTTTAACCAACAATTGTCGCCTTTTAGAATATCTCCCTTGATATAGGTCTCTGTTAAGGTGACAGGGCAAAGAATGCTCAATTTCAGTTCCTAACACCCGTAACTTTGATCAACTTGTGCCTGTGTCAACTGAAACAGATAATAATAACACACACTACCCAGAAGGTTTACCATCCTTCTATATTCTTTTATATTAAAAATTCGATGAAAATTATCTTAGTATTACAAGATATGTGCCTTGATGTAATGTTTTGTACTCTGCAAAATTTTCCAAACGTATTATATCTTTCTTCTCATTATTCTTTGCTTATGCATCTATATCATTGTTTTATTCTCTTCCATTTTATATGTAGTAATAAAATCAGAGGTAATTGGACCATATGTTAGTTGCATTTCTCAGAGCAAGAAATACAAATTAAATTTGAACATAATTTAGAGTCCAAAAGAATATTTGGATATAAACATTCAATAGACAATTCTTTTTATGAGCATTGTCAAATGACAGTCTCAAACATAATAGGGCCTAAAGCTTTATTTACTCTGGATGCTACTTGACGTCGAGAAATACTCTAATTTGTGTGCAAATCTGTTTGGTTCAAAACAAATTGACCAAAGGGACACAAATGTTGTTTGACTGATTGTAGTATGAAATAATGAATTCAACAATGTAATAACGGGAATGATTTTGAATCTAAGCATCTATATTAATATTTCAAATTTTCCTTTCAGATATTCTCTGCATCATATGAGGTGAGAATCATCAGTGCCATTACACTAAGATTTTTACTACTGTAGAAATAAAACCTGATATAACAAATAGAAATTGCTTATTGAATATTAACAAACTATTCCTACACAAACAAATGGCATGGAACATGAATGAGAAAGGGAGTCAAGGAGGGTTATCATTCTATGTTTTTCAGAATGTGACAGGACTTATGTTTATAAGATATTATTTATCTTCAGGGAAATGCAAGGATGCATTTTCAAAAATGCTTCTTCCTGAGAGTAATTTTTTGTTGGTTTTGGACATTGATTCTCTCCCTGCACACTTCAGCTGCAGATGATTCCTTCATTACTTGATGCATGGCACAACTTCGGCTTTTCTAGAAAGTAGGTAATTGGAGATGAGTCAAATGGGTTTTCATGCATTGGATTGCTTTGGACTGCAATCCTCAGCTCTCATCCTTTAGAATAGCTAAGATTATAGTTGTGATCTCCTGGCACCTGAATTTCATGAGAATTTTAGCATAATTGATGTGATCATTTTTCTTTAGTCAAAGATAAATTACAATCTTCTAATATAACATTGGGATTGGTTCTAAGCCATCTATTCACTTCACATTTTGCAAATATACAATACAAAATTTTATTCCAATTTCAGCAATCAGTTTTACACAGTAGTGCAATCATCAATTAATATTTGTCTTTCCCTGTAAGTCTTTCATTGTTTATACAAACTGGTATTATTTATCTCTTTCAATCTGAAAATATAATTTATTTTCAGACATTATTTCACAAGAATATTCCTGTTGCAATTTGGGCCGGTGGTTCAAGCACATATCATGAGGATCAACATTTGGAAAGAAAGTTGGAACTATGTAGTTACGATGTAAGTTTGATATATGAATTCAGAAGATGATCACCAGATACAGTGGTTTTGAATCCCTGCTTAATCTATTTTGTGCATATTTAGACAGTAGTATTTTTGGTAGTGAATGATATAAAATATTATGTGCAATCTTTGCAAAAATATTTGAATGTAAGTACAGTTCTTGCAATTGATTCAACACAAATATTTACATGAAATCCTGGTAAAGAGAGTCTACATGTAAATCTCAGCATTTTCTACTTGTATTGGATTGTGTAGAGATTGTAAAAATCTCAAGGAATCAACGTGGGAAGGAGCAATCTATCACATGGTATATTATAGTGGAAATATCTGACAATATAAATAGATTATATCTGCCCTTCCAGACAGTGACAAACACAAATAAGGAAACATATCCTTGTGTAAAATTTCTACATTTTTCCAAAAAGACCCATGATAGGAACATGGGAGCCTACATATCATAATTAGAGGAATTGTCAATGACCATATCTTGTGACTCTGTGCTATGCTGTTGTCCAGGAACAAAACTACCTTACAAGAAACTGAATCTCAGTACAGTCATTTAGAATTATTTGCGTGCCTCCATTTTAGAGGGATCATAATTTCTCTAACTTCAATCAATTCATGGATGTTTACTTCAGAAAATTGTGATTGGTGAGAATCCAGTTTGGGACAGTTTATCACATAGGTCCCTGTCATTCTCAGTCTAGTATTGCTACAAAGGAAAAGGTTCATTAATTCATCTTCCCTGTTAGGAAACCTGTGTGCAGTTTGACCTAAATGTTCTTAGTTCAAATTGAAAATGTTCATAAATTCTTAACTATCAACCACTAGAATACAATTCCGTGACTTTTCACTATTTCTTCAACAGCCATACGACAATATAAAGTTATAGTTTACAAATGAATGCAACATGTAATATTTGTAATTCTCACTATCATTAGGCAAATTCTATGAAGAAAACCAAAGTCTACTCCATCTGTACAATGTGCTTAATTCCTTCATCTTTCATGTCTAAATTTTTCTCTATTATTTGTATTTGATCATGTTTTTAATAAAAGAGTCTTGTAATTAGTAGCCTATTGGAACATGGAAAGCAGAGAAAACACTGCTGGCTTAACAGAAGGAATGCCAATGAGGATCAGAGTTTGTAAATAATGACGAATTCCATAAAGACATCAAATGTACTGAATTTTACTACAGTTGAAATGAATTAAGTTCATTTAAGTATAAGAAGAGGTTGGATAATGTCTTAGAGTTTGATTCAGATAGAAGCACAAGATTTTCTTAGAGTCCTTAGATGATTCTTACATGAACCATGTTTGTCATATTCCAAGTATGATGAACATACACATGATAGACCTTACAAAACCTAATCATTATTTTTGAGAAGCCTTCTGATGGGAGTCGTTTCTATCTACCGCAAAGAAGATTCTTGATTTGCATTGGTGAGTCTGATTAAGTTCATGAGATATCAAGCACTGCCACACCATCCATTCTTTTATCTATACCTAATTGTCCATGTTTCCATTTCACTTAGAGATGTCTCCAGATTCTCCATTTAATGACAAATCATGGGCTTTTTTTTCTTCTCTCCCATGTCAGTTTGTTTCAATTATCTTAAATCCGATTATATTTTTCTACGGATAGAAATACTGAAATGCTTCAGTTCCTCAGGATTCATAAAACAGCTATCAAAACAGAAATTTGTAGAGCAAAAACATCCTGTCCTCATTTCTGTACCATCAAATAGTTTAGAGTAGTTTGTTCATGTACACCAGTTATATAGTGAAAAATATTGCCACTGAGTATATATAATTCTCAAAGTTTCCTCAGGGTATACCGAAAATCTTTGGCATATTTTTAAATAAAATTACTTGATGTTTATGAAAAATGATACGAAATCTACATAATAGTAAAAATGTGTCATATATTATGTACCACCTTTTATATATCAGAAAAACTTCAACCCAATTTTCCAAAAGTTATTAAAACACAATTGAATTTCTTGTGTTCTACATAAAGCTGTCAATAGACTCATGAGTTCTAAATTCTATAATCGTAATTTATAGTGGAGGAAATTTGCATGTAGTTAATATTATTCGTGATTAAATAATGCAAAGGCATATATATGGCTATATATGTACATTATATACACATATATTTGTACATTCACAGGTATTTCTGTATAGGTTTTATACATGTATTTTATAGTATATAGTAACATTAATATTTGTATAAGTAAAAATATGTGATATATAAATGAAAACATTCATCTGGGAATTTGTCTCTCTATTGTTTTCACTTAACATTGGTGACTACTTTCTTTGAGAAATACTACACTACTTGAATCTTACATTACATGAATATTAATCAACAATGTGAATTAAAAATATATGTACAATGATCAAGCATATCTTCAAGGAAGGTTAAGGATCATTTTGGCAGAAGGTGATTAAGATGATTAACTATCTCCTTAAAAATATTGATGAGGAAAGAAACTAAATAAGTAAAGAATAAGACATAAAGTTTTGATTTATTGTGGCTATATAGACCATAGAATGTGTACAGATGTCTAGGCAGAACAAATTTACAAAGAATCAGTAGTTGTTGTGTATATGAATAGTCTGACGTATCCATTCACATTATTCCTCTATTCTATACTCACACATTTCTATTCTACTGAATTGGAGCCCAACAATGCATTCTAAAAGAAAATGGGACTTTGTCGTATGGGTTCAGGCCGGATGTCAGCACTTCCGTTGTCATATGCGTAAGTGTGGCTGAGTTCCGTCAGTTGGTAAGGTGGAAATGAGATTGATAAGTTACATCACAATAATGGTGACACTATCCAGAGCAGTCATTATACTGAAGGAGCTGTTGCTGTGGAAAACGTTCTAGTGGGACATTGTCCATGGTGGGGAGGAAGAGATCCTGACTTTTTTGGTGAATCCAGTTAACTGAAGGAGACAGGTAACAGTCCCTTGCCTTCTCTTCCTACACCTTTGACATATAAATCATCTATTTGATCGTGTATGTGACTGGGAAATTTCTCGCTTTCTACCCCGGACATCCCAAATGTAGTTGTAATAATTTTCTCCAACTAGGCAGGATTGTTCGATGGGTAAAAGAATAAAAATTCTTTAGACTTCAGAAAATAACTATTTCCTTTCTGGGGAACTTGAAATTTACTTTTATTCCCCTCACTTTTATGTACATCAAAACAATCATATGTTTAATGTGTTCTGGCTCTGCTTCATGGCCACTACACACTATGTTACTGAAATTCAGTACCTATTGAACCAAAGCCCTAATCTCAAACTTTGACTCTAACGAGTCTCAGTGATTCCTTTACTTTGTGATACATATCTTCTCTAAGAAGCATTTACCTGAATAATACTCCATACTGACCTTATAATCTAAATAGGAAAAGAATAACAAATCCTTCAGATAAGTGAATATTTAAAAGTTGTCAAGATGCATCATCCTCTGTTTGGTATGATAAAGAAAAAATGCCTGAAAAATATGAAATTTTTTGAGTTCAAATGTTATACATTTCTATAGTTTGTTATAATCTGTGAAGTAGACAGATATCAATGTATTTCAATTCAAGTGTGTCTAGCAACAAAAAATATTAGAGATGAACAGGTTCTACCCAGTTGTTTTACATATCGCCGAGGAAATCAAAACATTTAAGACATGATTTTGAAGGATTTAGTCATGTTTTCTCTCAGAGAATTTTTTTATTCCAGTACTTGCTGATATTTATCTGCCTGCCACAATGGAAAAAGGTAAATATGTTCATGCATTTGTTTTGGGGAATTATTTTAAATGGTCTAGTTCACACTTTTTTTTTTTTTTGGAATCACAGAAAGTATATTGACAGGATCTGACAGAATAGGATAGTAAGATTTCTCCTGATTGAATCTGAAATTTTAGACATTTTGATAACTATAACTTTGCCTTTTGAGGTGCTAGATGGAAAGGTGACAGACAAGATGTTTTGTGTGTATAATTATGTCAAACACTATGGGCCATATTTCACAAAGAGTAGAGGTGGTTTTCTTTCCTCCCCATTGCCTAATGGTCAAATATAAATTAATTGTATTCTTATACGTTGAATTATTTTGTTAAAACACCCACTGTGTTATCATATGGACTAGAATTCAGTTTGGATACTTTAGTTTTCATGCCATGGAAATAAACTGATTACATGGGACATGCATTGTCTCCTTTCTATATTTAGGGTATTGATTAAAAAATTGCTCTAAGTTTCATCAAAATTTCACAAAATTTGAAGGTTCACAGAACTGTGGATAGAAAATTATTTTTTTCTTCATGTAACACTGCTACAATAAGTTCCAGAACAAATGGGGCAATGCCATTCTTTCTGATGGAGGCATAGAGTTCCTTATGTATAAATACATTTTCTTGATCGATTCATCTACTGAGGGGCATCTTTTTTCTTCCAAATCTTAGCTATGGTAAATAATGCGGCAATAAACATGGTTGTGCTGGTAGCCTTAGTATGGTCTTGTCTATGACTATTTAGATAAATGTCAAAAAGTGGGAATGCTGGGTCATATGGTAGCTCTATGTGGAGTCTTTTCATGAAATTCCACGCTACTTTACAAAGTGGTTGAACAAGTATACACTTCTGAAAACAATGCGGTAGGATTCCCTTCTGGCCATATTCCCTCCAGCTTCTGTTGTTATGAGAGTTCTTGATTATAGCCATTCTAACTGGGGTGAGGTGAAATATCAATGTTGGTGGTTTTTTTGCATTTATTTTATGGCTAGGTAGTTTGACCATTTCTTCAGTGTCTGTTGGCCATCCTTCTTTCCTCTTCGGAGAAGTTTCTCTTTAAGTCTTTAGCCCACTTAATTATTGGACAGTTGTTTTTGTGAGGATTATTTATTTGGGCGATTTAATTTTTTGAGTTCCACCTGTATTTTAGATAGGAGACTCTTGTCCGTTGTATGGCTAGTGAAGACCTTCTCCCAATCTGTGGGCTTTCTATTGAGTTTGCTAGGTATGTCCTTTGACTTCCAGAGCTCTGCAGCTTCATGCAACTGCATTTTCCAAACTTTATTTCTTGTGTTTCTGAGTCTCTATTAATTAAATTTTGGCCTGAGCCAAGGAGACCTAAGATTTCTGCTTTTCCATCCTGTAGTTTACTCAGGGGGTCTGCTTTAACTCAAAAGCCTTTAATCCATTTGAAGTTGATTCTGGTAAGAGTGATACATAAGGATCTAGCCTTAGTTTTCTACAGGTGTTAACTAATTTTGTCAGCACCATTTACTGAAAAAGCTATCTTTCTACCATAGTGTCAAGCCCATGGTAGGCATCCTCCCCAAAGAAATCTAAAAAGAGAAAATTTTAAAATATTTATCAATATATGAACTTTTGTTACACAGAATCATCCAGATATTGCTGCCAAATTGGCTACTGGTCCCTTCAATGCTTGCCACATGGTTCCACTAGATCATCTCAGTAAACATATTGCAACTTGTATCGACAAAATATCCCTTGAAGATGATGAAAGTAAGTCTGATAACTAAAACACAATCCAAATCAATGTAGGCCATTTGCACCTGAACCCTAGTCTGATGGTAGATTTCTGTTTGTAGATAACACCATATGGAACGAGAAACAAGAAAAGAACTCTAAAAAAGCATGGCAATATGTTTCCTCTGAGGAACACTAGGACAAAGGTAAAAAGTTTGTTGGTTTTTCTGCATTTTCCACTATTGAATCTCAACTTATGATGTTGTATGATTTCTTCCTTCAGGAGTGAAATTAAAATTATTTGCTCAAATTGGATTCTCTTGTATACTAATATCAATAACATATATGAAGACATGCAGTCCTAAATGATTAAAAACCATGTCAAACATGTAAGTGATTTGTTTTTGCACATGGCTAAGAACTCATTATTTTCAATATTTATTATATAGCTAAATGTTTCTCGTAAGGTTCCTAAGGCCTTCAACCTTGTTGTTTTTATTTATCAATGTATAATGTTAGAGCCAATCTAATCTAGTAACTCAATCAAGTATGTATTTCTCCCTTTGGCAGAATCCTTGGAAGATCGTAGCCCAAGTTTTGTTTGGGGCACCATCAAATTCTCTGGCAACAACAAGTAAAGAAAATGCTGTTTTCTTATGACACATTATTGTCTGTCAAAATTTAAAGTGAAGAAATAGGATAAATGAATAACAAACTTTCTGTTCTATATACCCATATAGTTTTCTCACTACAAACAAAGTTTTGGATTGCTCTTTGAAGTGGTAAACCTGTGATTAGTGGAAAAAATCAAGTATAGTTTCACTAGAATCAATAAAAAATTCAATCACCCAAAATACCTCAACTCAGAATTACTTTATATGAATGTTCTTCTCATTCTCTTATAATCAATTTAAATCAGCAAAGCCATAGATAACAGTATTATGTTGTACCAATCCTTTTTGTACCATTTTCCTGGTTTCAAGATTCACTCATCACATCAATTATGATAGTGTGAATGGCAGTATCTTCAACTGGTAATTGATAAATGTACAGACTTACGGGTGACTTACTATGTCTTCCTTCTGAAATTGATCAATGAATATTATACGAATGACTATCTGATTTAAATTTACTCCATGAATTAGTATAAAAATATTTGAGGAGATTCTTGAGATAATTTACAATTTGTATATTGTAAAGATACACATTAATGAAATGTGTTTAGCAGCAATACATACATGGATTTCAAATTTCACATGCCTGAATAAAGTATAGATTGGAAATTCAAAATTAGATGTGTAACTGCAAATGTTCTGCTGTCTCTTAGTGAGTATTTATGAGATAGTTTAAAGAATTGTAATTGCTAGAATGAACTTGTCCTTCTAGAGTCACAAAATATATTGTATATTTTATTTTATGGAATGTGAAAACATCGAGTCTCTCTGACATGGTGAGGTGGAAAATACAAGAAAAAGTGAACACTAATTGAATTTGCTTGGGATTCTTCATAAGCATTTATTCAATTCGGAATCATGTAATTTGTCTTGCTTGCCAATAGGTGAATCATCCTTTTTTTAAAATTTTTTATGTATTTTTTATTGTGAAAATACTGTACAGAGGGGTTACAATTACATGGGCAAGATAATGAGTACAATTCTTATCAAGCATTTTAGCCTCCTCCTTTGTTTCCCCTTCCCATCTCTTCCCCACCTCCCTTGCCCTCCCCATCTATCCCCCCCCACCAAAGTTGTAAAGTTCGTTTGCTACATGACCACATGTACTTATCATTGTTGCAACGAGTCCATCTGCATTCTTATTTAAACGACTTGTTTTTCCCCTTCCCCTCCACAAATTATACCGACATCAAATACAGTGAAAGCAGGGTTATACTGTGGGGGAGGGACATACAAAGCAACAAAGAAATAATCTTATAAATGCGTTAGATACAAGTGCATGAAATAAAAAAAAATTGAATACATATCTTAGGGTTCATTTTCCTAACTTCACCTTATCTGACCTTTTCAGCTTGACTCATATATATACTAGATATTGCAAATAAGGGAAACCATGAGACCTATCTTTCTTTGGGCTTGACTTACTTCACTTAATATATTTTTTTCCAAGTCTTTCCATTTCCTAACAAATGGGGCAATGACCTCATCCTTTTTATAAGTAAGACAATAGATTCAAGATTTATTGATATTGTCAAGTATTTTCTTCTCTGACCAGTCCAGAGAAAAAGAAAAAGATTATTCAATATAAGACCAAGCTGAATTTATGTGAGCCTGTCATCACTGTAGGGCCTCATATATTCTTTCTCTGAAAAGGCAGTAAGCATACTAAGAATTTGTATTCAAAAGTCTGCTCTATGTCAAACATATTACAATATAATGTAAAGGATAAATTGACATTTTGTATACTGAAGAAAGTGCTGAGGAGGTGTAATGGAAATAGATAAATTCACGGTTGCATCTAATGACAATTTTCTAGTTCATGAAGGTTATAGAGAGGACTAAAACTCATCCTGTTTACAAATTGAACATATCAATTTAGTAATTGAACAACAGAATACATTTATTCTTGTGGTTAGAGAGTTTCTCATCCGCTGTCATGCAGAGCAAAAGGAATATGTCATGGGAAATGATTTTTTGGGGGTAGAAAACCACACTTGAGCGAGGCCAGGTGATAATGTTATTAATTCTAGCATCCTAAACGTTTGACACATAAGGATCTAATTACATATTAAAAACGTCAAAGATGTTTTTCAGATTCATTTCTGGAATTAATACTCTCAAAATCAAATACTCTAGAGAGCATTATCCTTAAGGAAAACCATAGTTGCTCGTAGACCTACCATGTGCATGAATGTTGGAAACATACAAATCCAAAAATCATCAGGGTACTTTGGATAACAGAGAAAAGAAGCCTGGGACAAATCGCTTAGGCACCTGTAGGAGGATGAGATCAGAGAATTAGATTTCAAAGGAGCTCAGCAGGAATATTTGTCCCACTTTTATCACCAATTAACCATCTCAAAACTGGAAGTGGCACTGTAGATCAAATGGTAGAACATTAGAGTTCTGAAGAGGTCAGGGATAGTGTCCAAGCTCAAAGTTCAAGACCAACGACCAACAAGAACAACCAAAGACAGGAATGTAATGAAATATTTATCAACAATACCACATATTCACTGCTATTTCCAAAATCTCTGAACTTTTTCCTTCAACATAAGAACCACTTAGATTTTATTCACTCCATACTCGTACTATCATGTATTTTCTCTCTGAACTTCAGAGAGTAATGATTGATGGGGCAGTGATGTATCCTTACTTCATGCGTTATTAGAAAACTTAATGTGACCCAATAGGATTACTAATTCTGTTCCCTTATGATAATATATATTACTTATTGAATCATAATTTTTCTGGCATCTAAAAGTGGGTGATACTAACGAACTTGTAAATTCATGAGAGAATCTGTGACAATGTAGGAGGCCATATTACTTGCTTCTTTGTGTCTTAAAGATTTATCTAACCCTAGATTTGTCATTTTGTATATAGAAGCTGATTTGTGTTTGTGATCAGATATTCCTGTTACCTGTTCGTTTGTAGATGCAAATTTTGTGTCTGTATGTGTACAAATTTAAGTGGTGTATATTTTTTTCCTACTGTTTCAACACCCATAGGTTAATACAGGGCATATCACTATGATTTTTTTTGGAATTTTTCCTGCTTTCTCTTCTCGATTTTAATTAATCATTATAAAAATAAATCACAGGTTATAAAGGATATTTGTGTCTTCCTTGGTAATGAGTTTTGAATCCTTGATTGGGCCATTGATATTCAAACCTCCTACTCCTGGCTTGATCCCAGTAATATATTCCAAATATTCGTATTCCTTTGGCATTGATTCCTCAGAACCATACTTACTTGAGAAAGCAATGTTAATGCAAATATGTTACCCTAACTTAATGGAAATTTTCTATGATCATTTCAAAGTCCAATATTTCAAGGTTCATCCTGAGAGGTGACATACAAGTGTTTCTTAAAGGTGAATTATTTTCCATATTGCTGAATATATTTACCTGCTACCACTTTACAATGTGATTGTGACATCACAATAGCATTTGTTTTGTCCAAACATAAGAATGAAAAAGTCGTTTTTTTTTTTTTTTGAGCCATGGGATATTTCTTGTAATTGCACCTGAAGGTATTTGCATGGTATCCCTTCATATTTTACTTGCCTACCCTAAAGGACGTATCTTTTGGTAGGATACATCTCATGAAACAATCACTCTTTCTGAATGCATCAATTCACAAATATTGAATTGGAGATAAATGTATCATGTTGATTTAAATTCATTGAAGTAATATTATATAGTAAAAATACTATGGATTTTCATTTTTTGGAGGGGGGTCATGTTATGGGGCCTGAAATCTTGGCCTGGGCACTGTCCCTCAGCTCTTCAGCTGAAGGCTAGCTCTACCACTTGAGCCACAGAGCCATTTCGGCTTTTTTCTTTTGCTTATGGGGTGTGAGGAGTCGAAGCCAGGGCCTCATGCATGCAAGGCAAGCGCTCTATCACTAAACCACCTTCCCAGCCCCTGGATTTTCTTTTCTATATAACCATGTGAAGTATTTCTTTCTATTTTCCTGGATGCATGATACATCCATGAATATTTTACAAGAGACCTAGGTCAGAAACTATATGGCTGAGCCTGAATGGGTGACATTAGAAAATTTTTTATGAATTGGACTAGGGTCACACTTCAAATATTCAATGAAGTTTGAATGTGTTGAGACAGAGAGTGGCCACGTGTAATTTGTGAGGTTTGTATACAATGATCAAATTTCAATGGAAATGGAAATGGAAGCAATCATAAGTTTTTAAAAAAATAATTAATGATGCTCTCTCACTACTGTTTAAATATCTCTAGAACTACTAGTGAAGTTCTTGTTCTATGAAGAATACAGAAATATATATTCCGATATTTTCCTTAGAAAGTGAAATATTTTTTCTCTTATTTCTTTGCAGGAATCATTCTATTAACAAACCATGAGTTCAAAATATTTCTCATTGTTTCATATACATCTTACATTTATAAATATAGTGTGATGCTCACTCACACTAATGAATTCATTTTGATTTCTACTATCTATTCACTCCCCATACACTCTTACCTTTTTTTCAGTTTGATGTAGCTTTTATTTATTTATTTTTTTGTGAAAATACCATACAGAGTGGTTACAATTACATGGGCAAGAAGAGTACGTTTCTTTTTTCTTTGTATTTTTTTTTCTTTAAAAAGTTTTTTTAATTGTGAAAATACTGTACAGAGGAGTTACAATTACATGGGCGAGATAATGAGTACATTTCTTATCAATCATTGTAGCCTCCTCCTTTGTTTCTCCTTCCCATCCCTTCCCAATCTCCCCCCGCCCAACAACCCAATCCCCACCCCCCCCCCCCGCACGAAAATTGTAAAGTTTGTTTTCGACATAACGACTTATACATCTCATTGTTGCAATGGGTACACCTGTATCAAAAAATTAAATCCCCCAACAACAAATCCTCAAAGAAACAACTGCCCAATAAATAAGTGGGCTAAAGATTTAAAGAGAAACTTCTATGAAGAGAACAGAAGGTTGAACAAGTTTACATTCCCACCAACAATGAAGTAAGGTTCCTTTCAGTCCACATCCCCTCCAGCATCTGTTGTTATTAGAGTTCTTGATTTTTGCTGTTCTAACTGGAGTGAGGTGATATCTCAATGTTGTTTTGATTTGCATTTCTTTTATGGCTAGGGATGTTGAACATTTCTTCATGTGTCTATTGGCCATCCTTCTTTCTTCTTCAGAGAAGCTTCTCTTTAAGTCTTTCGCCCACTTATTTATTGGGCAGTTGTTTCTTTGAGGATTTGTTGTTGGGTGGTTTAATTTTTTGAGTTCCAAGTATATTTTAGATATGAGACCCTTGTCCGTTGTATGGCTAGTAAAGATCTTCTCCCAATCGGTGGGCTTTCTATTGATCTTGCCAGCTATGTCATTTGCCATGCAGAAGCTCTGCAACCTTATGCAATCCCATTTGTCCAACCTTTCTTTGATTTGTTGTGCTTCCGGGTCTCTATTCAGAAAATTTCGACCTGAGCCAAGGAGACCTAGGGTTTCTCCTATTCCATCCTGTAATGTTTTCAGAGTGTCTGCTTTGAGTTCAAGGTCTTTGATCCATTTGGAGTTGATTCTGGTGCAGGGTGATATATAAGGATCTAGCTTTAGTTTTCTACATGTAGTTAACCAATTTTGCCAGCACCATTTACTGAAGAGGCTGTCTTTCTTCCATTCTATTGTTTTAGCTCCCTTATCGAAGATTAGATGGCTATAGGTCTGTAGGTTCATTTCTGGGTTTTCAATTCTATTCCATTGGTCCTGAGGTCTGTTCTTATGCCAATACCAAGCTGTTTTGATTACTATGGCTTTATAGTAGAGTTTGAAATTTGGTATTGATATTCCTCCAGCAGTGTTCTTTCCGTTGAGGAGCGTTTTTGCTATTCGGGGTCTTTTATTGTTCCATATGAATTTTTGGATTGCCTCCTCTATTTCCTTGAAGAATGAGGGTGGAATTTTGATAGGTATCGCGTTGAATTTGTAGATAGCCTTGGGAAGTATTGCCATTTTCACGATGTTAATCTTGCCAATCCAGGAGCATGGGAGGTTTTGCCATTTTTTAAGTTCTGTGTTGATTTCCTTTTTCAAGATTTTAAAGTTTTCATCATAGAGGTCCTTCACTTCTTTGGTTAAGTTAATTCCTAAGTATTTTATTTTTTGTGGGGCTATTACAAATGGAGTTGCTTTCCTAATTTCAGCCACACATTTCTCATTGTTGGCATATAGAAAAGCCATTGATTTTTGGGGGTTAATTTTATAACCTGCTACTTTGCCAAAGTTTTGAATCAGCTTGAGTAGTTTGGGAGTGGAGTCTATGGGATTCTTTAAATACAAGATCATGTCATCTGCAAAGAGGGAAAGTTTTATTTCTTCTTTCCCTATTTGGATCCCCTTTATGTCTGCATCTTGCCTTATTGCTGTAGCTAGGCATTCTAATACTAGATTGAAGAGAAGTGGAGAGAGTGGGCATCCTTGTCTTGTTCCTGAGTTAAGAGGAAATGGCTTTAGTTTTTCACCATTGAGTATAATGCTGGCTGTAGGTTTGTCATATACAGCCTTTATTGTATTGAGGAATGTTCCATGGATTCCTAATTTTTCCAGAACCTTCATCATAAAGGGGTGTTGGATCTTGTCAAATGCTTTTTCTGCATCTATTGAGATAACCATGTGTTCAACCACTTTGGAAAGCAGTATGGAGGTTCCTCAAAAGACTTCACATAGATCTCCCCTATGATCCAGCAATCCCACTTTTGGGCATTTACCCAAATGTTTACAAACAAGACCACACTAAAGCTACCAGCACAACTATGTTTATTGCAGCATTATTTACCATAGCTAAGATATGGAACCAACCCAGATGCCCCTCAGTAGATGAAGGGATCAAGAAAATGTGGTATATATACACAATGGAATTCTATGCCTCCATCAGAAAGAATGACATTTCCCCATTTGTTAGGAAATGGAAAGGTGTGGAAAAAATTATATTAAGTGAAGTAAGCCAGGCCCAAAGAAGCATAGGTCCCATGGTTTCCCTTATTTGCAATATCTAGTATAGGTATGAGTCAAGCGGAAAAGGCCAGATAATGTGATGTTAGGAAAATGAAACCTTAAATATGTATTTTAATGTTTTCGTTTCTTTCATGCATGTGTTTCTAATGCATTTATAAGATTATCTCTTTGTTGCTTTGTATGTCCCTCCCCCACAGTGTAACCCCCGCTTTCACTATATTTGATGTTAGTATAACATGTGGAGGAGATGGGGACAAACAAGTCGTTTAAGGATTCAGGTGGACCTGTTGCAACAATGAGAAGTACAAAATGTCATGTCAAAACCAGCTTTACAATTTCGGTGTGGGGGGGGAGGGGGGTATAATTGGGTGGGGGGAGGGGGGTAAAATTGGGTGGGGGGAGGGGGGAGGCGGGGAAGGGAAGTGAAGGGTAAACAAAGGAGGAGGCTGCAATGCTTGGTAAGAAATGTATGCATTATCCTGCCCATGTAATTGTTGCCCCTCTGTACAGTATGTTCTCAAATAAAATAAAATACAATTAAAAAAAAAAAAAAAAAAAAAAAAAAAAAAAAAAGAGAACAGAAGGATGGCCAATAGACACATGAAGAAATGCTCAACCTCCCTAGCCATAAAAGAAATGCAAATCAAAACAACATTGAGATACCACTTCACTCCAGTTAGAATGGCTAAAATCAAGAACTCTAATAACAACAGATGCTGGAGGGGATGTGGACAGAAGGGAACCTTACTGCATTTTTGGTGGGAGTGTGAACTTGTTCAACCACTTTGGAAAGTAGTATGGAGGTTCCTCAAAAGACTCCACATAGAGCTCCCCCAATGACCCAGCAATCCCACTTTTGGGCATTTACCCAAATGTTTACTCACTCTTACCTTGAATCTAGAAGTAATCCCTGGTGTTTATGTCCTTATTGGAAGTCACCATGTCACTATCCAGATAGACATAGTAAGCTTGCAATATAGAAACTACAATAATCAAATCAAAATCTGATTTGTTTCCCAATAGAGAATAAATCATGCTTTAATTTTCACTGTCCTGAAATTTGCCTGTGAAAATCATCTTCCATTTCATATATTAATAAAATTGCAGAGCCTAATACATAACAAACAGTAATGACATTAGAACTCTTATACAAATCTTACACCAATTATGTATTCCATACAAAATTAAAATTTCAATGGGATTTTTCAACCAACATTCTGATGTGTATTCTTTACTATACAAGCTTCTCTTCCATCTCAATGATTTCCACATGTAATCTCATCTAAAGAAGTTTCAGGGAGTTTTTTCCAAAACCTGTGGCAGAAAAAAAAACAGGTTAATATATATGTACACAAAATAACATTGAAAACATATTCTTTTGAGGGGACAAATAGAAACTTGTGAAGATAGCATGATTTTGTGCTAAAAGTGTGGTATTTTGAGTGAAAGAGCCTGTGCACCTTTTGGCAATTTCTCAATATATTTCTAAAATGTTCCAAGAAGGGTGGACTGTATCTGTCGAGACTAACAAAAACCCTTTCATGGAACCATATGCGATAGCTATCTTAATATTCTACTTGTGTGTAATTAGCCTGACACATATATGGCCCCAAATATTTACAGTTGATGGAGCACTGTGTTCCAAAACATTTCTGATGCAAAATGAATAGTTTTTGAAACATATTTTAAGAAAAATTATTGGTAGGATTCCTGTGAAATAAATACAGTTGAATCTTTTGGGGACAGATGCAGAAGTTACAGATGTGGGAATGTGGGTCATATTTATTATTGGTGTTGAAATGGAAGAATTTCTGATTATGGGCAAGTGTGTGCACCTAGTGTTTAATTTCAAATGTTTCTTGGTTTTACTTTAGAAATTGTGAGCAGAAATGCATTCAATATTAATTTATGAAGAGGGGCTGGGAAGGTGGCTCATTGGTAGAGCGCTTGCCTTGCATGCTCAAGGCCCTGGGTTCGATTCCTCAGCACCACATAAGCAAAAAGAAAAAAGCCGGAAGTGGCGCTGTGGCTCAAGTGGTAGAGCACTAGCCTTGAGCTGAAGAGCTGAGGGACAGTGCCCAGGCCCAGAGTTCAGGCCCCACGACCGGACCCAAAAAAAAAATATATATTAATTTATGAAGAATAGTTTGGAACCTATAGACTCAGGGAAACCTGTGGCTTTTCTAGTCTAGCAGGGATATGAAGAGAACAGATCTATCTACATTTGTCTGTGTATAGACTACAAACCAATCTACATATGTATCCATGTGTTAACATGAAAATTAAAATAAATGTATGTATCAGTAGCCTTCTTTTTTGTTAAACTTATTGTCAATCTTACATATAGAATCATTTTCATTATGTATGTAAGGCAGTGATTCATTTTCTTGTCATATGTTACCCTATCCCTCATTTTTCTAACACATTATTCTGCTTCAAATCTCTCCCATCTCTGTTGTAAATGCCATTTTCAACAAGTGGCCTTATGAGGGATTTTGTGACATTTAGTTCCCCTGTTGCCCTCTATCAAAAAATTTTAATTCCTCTTTTTGCCTTATTCAGATTAAAGTTTGTATAATCCACAGGCTACCAAACTCAAATATAGTGACAAGAGGGAGAAACCCTATGAAAACTAAAGAAGAAAAAGCAAGAAAAAGTAATCGTCTTTTGTATTCTTTTTAAAAAACACCAACAATGGTTAACATGCACCAATTCAGACAAAAACGAAAGTAAGGACATATATTTTAAATGCCACTACTAAAGAAAAAAATATGACTTCATTAGGTAAGTTTAAATAGAATCAGGATAAACGCATTGAAACAAAACGCTATATTCAGTAAACAGTGTTGTAATAATCGTTAAATGGCTACAAAAACTTATAGTGAGATTATACATCAAGCTATGTCAAAAACCTTTCCAACTGAATCAGACCTCGAGGTTAAAGAAAATACTCAGAATGGACGCAATAGAGAAATACAAGGTCTCTTAGAACAGGTTGAAACTTTCTCATTACAGATACCCAAATGCATCATGTCAAAGAAATTTAGACAAGCTCCATTGCTTGAACCTGCACAGCTTCTTTATACCAAAGGACATAGCTAAGTAGGTAAATAGAAAGCCAAAAGACTGGGAAAAGGTCTTCACTAGCCAAGAAAGAGAAAAGGTTCTTAGAGCAGAAATATAATAAACATTCAACAAGTCAAATCCCCCCAAAGAAAAATTCTGAACTATAATCCCACTTTATGAAAAGAAGTCTAAATATTTAAAGAGAGACTTCATTGATCGTTAATTGAGAATGGACAAAGGACATATGAAGAAACACTCAAAATCTCTAACAATCAAATCAAGCCAAATCAATTCATCATTGAAATTACCCCACATTCAATTAGAATGGCAAAGTCATATTCATTACATAGGGAAAGTCAGGAACCACCCCAGATGCATAGGTGTAGATTAATGGATCAGAAAATGTGGGGTATAAACACAATGGAATTCTATTTTCCATTAGAATGAGATAGTACCATTTTTAAAGAAATGGAAGACAAAAAAAGGGGGGGTGAGACCCAAACAAATATATACACCCTAGTTTCTCTTATTTTAAAAACTGGTATATGCCCATTTTAGTCCTAGAAGAGGATCACAATAGCTTAATAGTAATATACATATTACCATAGAATATTAGGCTAAAAAAATAAACTGAAATACAAAACGTTTGTTCATTTTCTTGATTTTTTGAAAATATACTATGTGAATCTATTTATCTTTACTTGCCTTTTTCCTATAGTTTATGTTTTGTACATTGTTGCCACTCTATTGGATTTTGTTACATACTGTATTACATGTAGTTTAATGAGAATTAGGCATGGGAAGTAACATCTAACTCTGAGACAAAGGACAATGGGCGAAGCATATAAGAACAATCCCAACAAAACTACATATTGGGAATAAACATTACGCGTGGTGGGAGGAGATAGAGAATTTAGTCTGAAAACCAGTAAAAATGAGCAATAGTAAGATCATCTGATGAGACAAGTACTCATTCATTGCTTACATATGTAATTCTAATCCCTCTGCATCACCTTGACAAGATTCCATTAAAAAGAAGAGTATTGATACATACACTCTTCTCAATTCTCATAAACTTACATGTAGATACTTAAATTGATGGGTTTGTATTACATATACAGACACGTGAAAATAGTTCTGATCACTTTACATTTCTAAAAACATAGAAAAGACACAGGTTTGCCTAAGTCACCAGGTTCCAAGCCAACATTGACAAATTAATGTTAAAATCCTTTTTGTTCAAATATTTCTGTAGGAATCCCAATAGTCATTTGAAACTGCAAACTAGGAGAGATCCTGATACTCAAATATGCCCCAAATCAGAAACCCTCACATTTTCACATATATCATGTGAGAAATTTGAGAAATATTCGCACATGTGAAACTTCCTCATCTGTACTCGAGTACTTCAACTCTTTTGATTACATAGGAATGTAACCACTAATAAATATTTTTTCACAAGGGAGATCTTCCTAAAATATACTTGAAAGGCTATTCCATTTAGCAGTAGAAATGTTGTGGACCAGGAATGCCAAATGAATTATAAAATGGTGGTGGGTGTGTGCATAAATATGAGGGCAATTTACACACATGTTGAAAACAAACATTCATCAGATATGATTTTGTGAACTGGTCTTGAATTACATTCCTAACTTACAGATTATACTTCCCTGAACATTTTAGGAGTATAGCAGAAAATTTCTCCAATGATGCACATGTTCTTGTCTGATGAGTCACAGATTCTCTGTACAAAATATTGTACCTTCAATGAGTGCATATTTTTTCCCCAAACTAATAAATATTGGCTGATATTGTTTATACCCTTGCAAGAATCTATTTTTTCCCTGCCACAGACAATGGGTAGAAGTCACAGATTTCTTCTTCAGATTAGATGACACATGAAAAATATTGAGATGATTTAGAATCTTGTGTTCAGAAATACGCTGCAAACTTAAGTGGTTTAAAAAAATCCATAAAATTTTTCTACCTATTCTTTTTGGAACACAGAAATTGTTGGGAAATTTGTGTTGGGGACCAAATATTTTGTTTTTCTTATATTTTATTATATTCGACATTATTAATAAGTGAAATGGAACATAGTATTCAGAGACAAATGTAACTATTGTGAGGCGTCAACTTACATTTAGATGTTAGGAAACAGTCCTTTACTCAGGTTTCTTTCTTTACCCAACAGTGTAGGCACGCTAATTAATGGCACTTGGCTAAGTCCAAGGTGTCCCTGAAAGTCTGCCTTATGGCTGATATACCCTTCAATTCCACATTGTGTTTGATTGAATGTTCTCCAATTAGGCACAATGATTGTGCAAAATAGTCAAGACTATTGACTTCCCCTAAGATCAGAAAAGAAACTGATTCTTTTATATCTACCTTGACAATTGCCTGTAACTCTTGTCCCTGCCATTTCAGGACAAAACAGTCATATAATTTTGCATTCTCTGGAGAGGCATAATTCCAAATTCCATGATGGGGACTCAATATTCTCAAAGTTTGCTTTGTACATTGTAAATATCTGCTGTCAGTAAAACGTCCATGGAAGACTCTTGATAGAACATAACACATTGGTAAAAATCAAGGTATATGTGGGAAAAGACCATTAATATCATACAGTCTCCCTCATATGAAAACCCCTTTGTAATGAATTTGGGATTTTTTGAAGGAAAATTTTGAATTGATTGATTCTGAAATGTGTAATTTGGCAAAGCTCCCTATACAATTCCTACAAAAATGCAATCTCATCATAAAAGAGTGAGTAATTTGAAACACTTCTGCTAAAAACTATGTTTTCTAGACCTTCAATGTTACACAGCAATATTGTAAATGCTTCTCTTCTTTCTTTTTTTTCTGTCTGTCTCAGAGTTTGTATTGTGGGCTTGGGCATTGTGCCTGCACACTTTAGCACAAGGCTTGAGCTCTGTCCCTTGAGAGAGAGTGCCACTTTCAGTTTTCTGGTGGTCATTTGGAGAAAAATATCTCATGGACTTTCCTGTCCGTTCTGGCTTTGAACACCATCCTCAGATCTCAGTTTCCTGAGTAGCTAGGGTTACAGGCTTGCGCCACAGGCACTCAGGTATTCTTACTCTTCTCTAATAAAATACCACAGTAAAATTATCCACAGGTATGTAAACATTGAAGAAATTTCACATCATTTCCAAAGAGAAAATTTGCAATGAATTGTTCTAGTCCATTTTGATATTACTTCCTCCTGAAGAGGGAACCCCTATATCAATGAGTTAGGAAAATGAAAATTATCAGAGACATGTAAAACCAATAAGCATGTTCACACAATATTGAAGATATTGTACAAAAATCGTCTTTCAGTTGGTCAGAATCCATTCACATAAGTTCAATTAAACTAATAGCCAGTGTTTTTCATTTTTAATCATTGTATTATGAGAAAAGATAAACCTCTAAAAGGATGCAAACATTTACGTCTGTTATAAAATTAGTTTCTACACACTATTTATTATCTGCACAGTGAAATATATTTCTCACCTAATATTCCCTTTCTGAAGTCAATTACTTTATAAACAATTACTTTTATTCAAGGCTGGATTCTTTCCCAAAATTCACTGTTCCTCACTATCCCAAAATTTATCCATGTAATCCTCATTTAGAAAGAAATTCAATGCCTCCATCAGAAAGAATGACATCACCCTATTTGTTAGGAAATTGAAAGATTTGGACAAAAATTATATTAAGTGAAGTAAGCCAGGCCCAAAGAAACGTAGATCCCATGGTTTCCCTTATTTGCAATAAATAGTGTAAGTCAAGGAGAAGCAGAAAAGTTCAAAAGCTGTGTACATATAACCATACAAGAAGATGTTAAATGAAATGAACCCCTAGATAGGGACACAACTTGTTTCTACTTTCTTGCTATTGTTTCTCATGATTCTAAACTGTTCTATGTAATTTGTTTCTCTTGTATGTTCTTCCTCCAAGTTATAACGCTGTAATCACTGTATTTGATGACAGTGCCCTGAATCTTGCATATATATTTTCTAATTTGCAGAGGGAAGGGAAATAACAAAATGCTGAAACAGCATACTGGCTGATGCATTGTAACAATGAGATGTACATGACATTATATTGAAAACCAATTTTACAATTTGGGAGGTATGGGGTACATGGAGTGGTAGGGCATAAAGGGGTTGAGGAAAAACAAAGCAGAAGATTACAATGCTCGATAGGAAATGCACTCATTACCTTATTCATGTAATTCTAACCACTCTGTGCACTATTTTTACAATATTTTAAAAAGGAACCGAAGTAGATCCTGCTGCCTTATAGTTCAGGTGGAAAAACATGGAAAGTTTTGGCATGATAGTGAAAAGCTTTTCATATGAGTATATGTCTTCATTAGGTGATCAATAATTTTGAGGAGTCAGTATGAAAAAGGCCTTCTACTGCCCTATATGCACACAATTTTAGGTCTAATTTATAACACATGAATTTGTGATTTCCTGTTCTTATGCAAACTGCCATAAAAAAGGAATAAAACCTGCATGGGCAATTAGTGCACCAATCAAACCAGAGAGAAGGGTAGGCACATGCAAATAGACATAAGCAATATGATCTTTTTGTATGTGAGTTAGAAAGGGTAGGAAAGCTACCAAGTGTTCAATTCTACTGAACAATAACAGAGTTCTCAGGAAATCAACAAGGGAAAAGATAGAGCATGCTGCGTGACCTTTGATTTAAACATTTGTTCCTGCAGGGAACCATTGACTTGCAATAAGGTGGGATGATGTTCAATAAACTGAGTAATCATGACCAAGATATTATGGTTCTAGCAATGATAGAATACCTGTAGCCCAATCCTGAAGGCACACTGCAAGCAAGTGACCACTGCTGTTGAGGTACCTACTTGATGTTAGTCCTGCTCTCTCGAGAGGGAAAGGTTTCCTGCTCTGCTTGGTTGTTCACTTTACTTTGACACACATCAGAAAGGCTCGTTTTATATTCAATCTTGTAGTATGTACTCATTTATATTTTTCAACACCCTCTCGTACATAAATAACATACTTTTTCTACAGTTTCTATCAAGTCAATAGTTTGACTTCTCCCAAGTTCACTGTACTATTCTATTTCCTATATTTTAGTGTAAATCCAAGCAACTGACTACACAATTAAAATGATTTCTCCCTGTGTAAGTGCAGTTGAAACCTATGAAACGGATTTTCGAATATTCCCTCACTTTCCTCACATCATACATTAAATCTTTGAAAAGAACTTGCTAAGTTGGACTTCTTGCTGTTAATCCAGTTACAAACTGTACTATAGGTTGGGTAAATGATATGACACTGGTAAAGGGAATTTCATAGGTCTAGTGGTCTACAGTGTGTGAGAATTTAGTACAGTAATTTTCAATTATTGAATGCTGTAATCTATATTCTAGAAATGCTCTACAAACTTGTCATCAAAATATAAAATGTTTATTTTTTTCTCTACATGAGAAAATTGGTTGCAGAGAATCATGTTGATATTTCTGCAAATTTGGCTGTGTGTCCTCTCAATGTTCACCATTGAGTTCCATGGAATGAAACCTATAAGCATATACTATGTTCCATACATCAAAAATTTAAAAAGGAAAGTATATTTAATCTTCATTTATAGCACAAGTCCTACAATAACCTAGCCGCTCTAGACCTTTGCAATGCTTGATATAATATTTCCCTTCCTGTGTAGTCAACAATACTTGGTAGCATGTCAATGTCCTTTCTCTGAGGATAACTGAGTTTAATATAAAGAACTCCTTTAGTTTTCCATTCTTTCATGCATAAATATCCCTTTAAATAATGATGACACTTTTATCTGTCATGTTAACTCATTGAATATTGTGCATAATAATTTTATCCTTACAAGTGCAAATATTTAAATCCTATCACCCTATTACTTTTACTCTGGCAATTCTAACCAAAGTGAACAAAACATGTCTAAAAGAGGAATTTTTAAATCTTCTTCTTGAAGCGTAACAACTATTTGTAATTACATTTTAGTTTGCTGTTTCGTGGTAATAGGTTAGTTTCTTCAATACTCATGTTTATATCTTGCTCAAAGTAAAATATGACATCAAAGTGCCTGTGCTCAGACCATACCTAGCACCTAAAATGAGTATCTAACTCACATAGCAATTATAGTTGGGTATATTGGCCCCACAATTTGGGGACACAATGAAATACAGACACAACAGGCAAACAAAATGCAGTTTTCATCTGGTTCTCATATACCTGGGCGAGAAGAAAATAAACAAACCATGTAAAATAACTAACAAGTTTACTGTTCTCAATTAACTTCTTTCTTCCTAACTATCGGCACCATTTTGGATTGAACTATGATTCTCTAATTAAAGAAAAACATTTTACGTTGGGTGATGATCACTATCATTCTTGGTTGAACAATTTCTATTTTCAAGAGAGAATATGTATTCCTATATTTTAAACTCTTTACACATTTCAAATGTACTCATCCACTCATTTTTATCACAGAATGGGAATATCCAATTAAATATGGAAATATTTTTCTTGTTTTCTCTCATTAATCCTTTTACCCTATTTGAATCAATGCAATATTGTTAATATATTTTTGAAAAGAATTACTTTGTATTTCAAATAAATTTCTATGCTTTACTATATAAATGATAAAGGAATTGCATTGAATGAGAAAATACATGAACATAATCACCTTACAGTAATATACTATTTTCAATTTTTTAAAGTGAGAAAAATATTCTAAGTGGAACTGGATCCTAGAAAAAAGGAAGGAACCCCTGGTGACTTGTTGAGGAAGACAATGTCTGAGGATTACTCTTCATTTTCTCATTTGGCAATTATCAACTTTTCATGGATCAATAAGTTGAGTAGAGCACATATTTATTTGATGATATTTGCCAATATCATTTTTTAATTTCATGTACCTTTAGGTCTACAAATGAATATTCAGGTTATTTATTTACAAACAAGAGAAATATATTTGAAATTATTTATTAAAAATACAGTTTAATTGAATTCCTTTGTCAAAAGCTTCCACTTGAAAACTTTACCTATGATTTTAACTTGTTTATTATTGATTCAACTGCAATCTAAATAACTATATGCCAAATGGAATCAGAGAAAACATTTTTTATTTTCTCTACTAACTATCCAATTTTCTATGAATATATGTGATTTTATATCTAAGTGTATAGATAACAATTCTTAAATAGTTGTTGGAGACACAAACACTTGCAGATATTTCTGACTCGGTCAAAATCATCCATTTCAATTTTGCAACAATATTTTACTATTTTAGAAATTGTTAAGATCACGAAAATGTATATGATTTGCTTTATAGTAAACAACATTCAATTTGTTTTATTAAGTTGGATCTGAAATGAGGATGCTTGATTTTCTGTATAAGTCCTACAGTATGAAATACCAAATTAGGATATTTGATACCTCATTGGCATTTCACATGCATCTATATGTTTCATACAGAGAGATGAACAGTAGCTGTGGCATGGTAATTTTCAAATCAAGTTTTGTTCAAAATCTAATATACAAATTTTTTTCACATAACCTACTGTTGGTTTATTCAGTCCTTGTTATGGTTTTATTATTGACATTTTAATTCCACTTTAATTATAAGCACCTCTATCCATGTATTCCTGTGGTGTATTTATTTCTTCTCCCATGTCTACTTAGTTTAAACCAGAGAAGTTGAAGAAATAGAAACAATGATCATTTTAAGATTTCTTTTGATGACTTGTCAGTATACTTTCTTAAGTTTTGCTATTACACACATAGTAAACAAACATTCTACAGAAGACCTGTGGCCTTCCAAATCATGCTATCTTATTTCTGTTCCCACCACACTTTTACCGGTGCTGCAGTTGTTCAATTGGTACAATAACTAGGAATTTCAAAATAGGAATTTCAAAATTGTTTGGTCCTAAAAATACCTGGGATGTATGCTGTCATAGTACAACCCAAGGTATTCATATTTCTCCTCTATAAAAGGTCTAGTTATGTCCATGAAACATTGCCATTAAGAAGATTTCTGAAAATTGAAATAAAGTTCCATTGTCAACATTTTAACTTAAATGAGTTCAAATACACTTAATGTTTTTGATGAAAATTCTCTACAATTAATCCTCAGATATAATTCCTTTCCATTTTTCCATCAACCATGGGAAAAAAGAAAAATATAGATAGAATTGTGGCATCAAACTGACAACTCCTCCTACCTAGGTACACATTCACAATAGGGTTTCAGATTTTATTGGCTAATTTTCAATCTGTAACATTTTTTTTTCTATTCCTGATAAAGGAGTTACATGTATCAGTCAAAAGACTGTCTGGTTAATATTTTAGATGTGGTTGTAAAGTTTCATAAAACTATACAAAGAATGCTATATATTTTTATATACACCAATGTGTGATATTAAATCCATTTTTGTTTCTTATTACATATCAATATGACCTCAGAATAAGGCAACTCAGAAAATGATCTCCTTTTTTACTGACTCTAAAAAACGTTGACATTATATCACATGAAAAAATTATGATTGAGTATAACAGAGTATTGATTGATATACCCTCAAGGGTATAATTCCAAGATAAAAACTATGATGAGCAATAAAATGATATATAGGTATTGAGAGCAGACCGCTATGAATGTATAGTTGAAAAAAGGAGTATATTCTACATTACTTCTTGAAGTAAATTAGGTCTTTATTGGCAAGAAGAATGTCATATGTGCAGTGTGAAATATGCAAACAATATTGTATGGTTTCCAATTTTCATCCAGCCAGTGCCATTTATATGCTGCCAGAATGGAAGACATGATTTTTCATTTTTCCAGCCACATTAGAGAATTTCAGGACTTCAAGTTTTACCATGAGGACTTAAAACTTTAACCCCAATTGTTCTGTGTCACAATTGGTTGCCAACTTTCACATAAAGAAGGGTATTCAGATTGCCTCTCTCCACACACACTTTAGGATTCCAAACCATATTAGCCCATCTTATTTTGTATTTTTGCTGTGATAAATGTTATAACACAACTGTAAAACTTCCTCTGATTTTATTTCTAGACAAAAAGTGGAAGAGAATAAAGGGGTGTTAAGTGTGCATAAGCAATAAATAATCCAAGGAAAGGTGTAATATCTGTTGGGAGAATTGTGGAAAAATACAGAAAATTCAAACAGGACACAAAATTACTTATAATAGCAGAATTGCCATGAAATTCAATATACAAAAGAATAGTGACCATAATTTATACCTTGTTGGGTTCTCTGTCCCATTTTTATGTTTCAGCTGACTGAAACACAAGTTGATCTGAGAGTCCTGAGATCATGAACTGGAAATGGCCATTCTTTGCATTCTCACAATGAAAAAGAAAAATCTCAAGGGATGTAGTCAAAAAGTTTACAATTGTTTGTAAAAACAAACCAGTGGGGATGTTTTCTTCCTTTCTTTACTGAATTCGATTTGCTTTAGGAGATACAATGAAAATGTATCTTTCTGTGCACCTTCCAAATACTATTTCTATAGGTAATTTGGCTCTTGGTTGTCTCTAGATTATCAAATAATGATATTATTCCTCATTTCCACTTTGCCATGTGTATTTTGATGAAATTGCAGCTTTTGTGCTAAGTTCAGCAGCACCACAATGTGTCTGTTTGTATCAGTTTAGAAAACTGCCTTCTCAAACTCGTATTACTGATATTCATGTTATAGTTTTGAAATACGAAGATATTAATATTTCTTCTCCTGTACAGTTCTGTCACTTTACTTGCCTATTAGGAAGTTTCCTTCCATTTAAAGGAGTGTTCCAACAACGGCTTTAGATTATCAATTTTCCCAAATTTTACTTTTCCTTTTTTAAAGAATCTTCATTAAGATATTTTTATGTGGCGATTACCGGTGGCTCAGGCCTGTAATCCTATCTACTTAGGAGGCTGAGATCTGAAGACTCCGGTGCAAACCCAGCCCGTCAAGAAAGTCCCTGAAACTCTTATCTCCAATAAACCACTCAGAAACCTGGAAGTGGTGCAGTGGTCCAAGTACCAGAGCAATAGCCTTGAGATGAAGAGCTGAGGTACAGCGTTCAGGCCCAGCTTTTCGGCTGCATGACCAAAAAAAACAAAAAACAAAAAAGATACTCGTGTAAAATTTTCTAGCTGAGTTCGGTGGTTCATGCCTCCAATTCTAGCAACTCAGAAGGATGATGGGTCAAAGCCACAAGGGGAAGGAAAGTATCTTAGAGTCTTATTTCGAATGAAACACAAGAATGCACTAAGCATTGCATTGGTACAAAATAATAGAGTGTTAGACTTGATTAAAAAGACCTGAGAGATATGGGGCCCTGAAGTCAAGCGCAATGACCTATACAAAAACCTATCTGTTATGTATCAAAATGTGCCAGTTGCAAAAAAGGAAATTTTAAAAGATGACATTATTGTTAGTGGCCAGTTTTTAAATCAACAGGTGTTATATAACTCCATGTCACATTTTTTATTTCTTCCTCTTTTTTGTTTGTTAGATAATGGGTCTTGAATTCTGGGCTTGGGTGCTGTCCTTAAGCTCCTTAGCTGAAGGTAAGTGCTTTATCAATAGAGCCACAACACCACTTGTGGTTTGTTGGAGATGAGTCTCACAGAGTGTCCTGCCAGGGCTGGCTTTGAACCTTGATCCTCACATCTCAGCCTCCTTAGTAGCTAGGATTACATAGGCATGAGTCACAGCATCCATCTCCAGGTCACATTTTAAGGCACAGGATCTACATACTTTTAAAATGTGTTACATTGTGTAAATTATTTCCAAAGATGCCTTTATTGAGATATTTATATTTGCAAGCAATTACTTCACTTCATAAAGGAGTCACCCTGTTTCAGGGGCTGAAATGTAACAATGCAGTTTTCATTTTTCTGGGAATTTTTCTGGGAACAGAATCATTCTCTAGAACAAACACACTATCAGAACAGGAGTGATATAAAAGCACTTCCCTGTAGGTATAAAAACTAGGATCATAATTCAGATGAGTTAGAGGTTAAAAACACTAGCAGCACCCTTCTATTACAACCTAGCAGAATTCCAGGAAATTTTATGTTGAAAATTATAGCACTCAGAAATGAAATCTTCCCTTCAGTCTTTGGGCTAGAAGGATGCATTTCAATTGATATAGACTGATTTGCTGATGAAGGACCAGAAATCATGAATGGGAACATTATTATGTAAGTAGAATAATAAGTGGGGTCTCACACAGAGATGACACTGGAATTGATCACTGCAAAAGAAATGTGTATTTGATTGAAGGGCTTCAGTTTGTCTTTGGTCAGTCCACCTGTCCTTAGATAAATAGCAGACACCTTAATGTGCCCATATCAGTTATTAATCTCCCGTGTTAAACATTTACATCTTTCCTTGTACTCTCAGTTCTAAACATTAATAATAATCAGAGCTTTTCTGAAGATCAGTTGTCTTCCTTCAAGTTGGTTCTCATGTTGGATTTTCTAGGTTTGATTGACATGCCAGGATAATACATTCGGAATTGCAGTATTGATTCTATCACATAAAAATAGAACCTCTCTCTGAATATCTGGCCCATATTCCATCAATTACCCAAATTTAAACCTATACCTTTGCTAGGAAGCTTTTTAGCATAATTTCCAAACAGTAATTAATAGAATGCATATAATTATCAAAATGTACTTTCAAAAAATGATATTAGCCAGTCACATGAACTTTTATGACTATACATTTCTCAGTAGCTTCCTGAGAACTTTCCAGCATGATTCAAACTGTGATGCCCTGTCAACATCTAGTGCGTTGGGGTCTCTGGGTAAGGGTCATGAAATCACCAGGACACAGGGGATGCAGAATGCAAACAGCAATTGCTACTGCATGATGTGTTTTATTGTTAGTGGGTATTTAAAGACAAGCAAGCATAATCTTTGCCAAGATTTGGTCAGGAGACATTCACACACAAATTTCAACAGATAAATTTTTGCTTGACCGATGAGACAATGTCTCGGTATATTATTATCTAAACTATTATAGAGCAAGCTCAAGCCACTTCTCCAATCTCAGGAAAATGCTTCACCAGCTGTTCATCTATGCTTAAGCAAGCAGAAGAGCTACTTTCTCAGCTCCCAGGAGTCTGTGACATGTGTTTTGAGATAGGGAGAGAGAACCTGTTCCCTCTCTAGCCCGGCATGCCAAGAGCTTTCCTAATACTCAAACACAGTCCTCAGATAATCCTGAGGCGGGAGCCTGCATCATTCTGCCCCTTCAACATATAACCTGAGTCTTCACAATCCACAATGTAGACAGGCTCTATGAAATTCACTAAACAAAATATACACTTTAAAATAAAATTTTATTAAAAATTGTTAAAGTCAATGATTACATAAAAATATGATCTAGCAATCTTCAACTAACTTACATGATGGTTATAATTGGGCAGGTAATAATTTTATGTGAGGTAATTATACCTGAGCAGCATATACTGAATGTATTTCTCGAGGCAGGTTTTAACTCGTCTTAGTGGAATGGTGAAATAAGTTTCAAAATCCTGTTTGTGTCCCTTGTGTCCAGAATGATTTAGATTGTCACTTCTACACAATCAAGAGAATACTTATCTTTTATTTTCCGCAATCACTATATGTTTAAGGTAACCTTGTCAGATTAACAGAAAAGCTCAAAAATATATACATATACATAGGCATGCATATTTATATGTATTTTTATGCATGTATATACATATATAAATATAAAATATAATGGCAAATGAAATTAGCCCAAAATATTCGCACAAGAGCTTTTTTATATTTGTTGATCTTGTTTATACTGTACTATGTGAATTTAGTTTCTATTTTATTTTCTTCCTCCTGTTGTAGGTTCCTGTTGTCAGTGTACTTGATTTTGATACCTAACAAGGATATCCATTGGGATTGGTGAAGAAAACAGAATTTTGAAAATAGCATTTGCCTAATTTGTCTAAAATTATTTTATGTTCTCTTTGTCATATATCAAAAAGGTAGCTAATTGCAAAGTTATAATTAAAAGAATAGACTGTCATTCTCATCACGTTAAAATGATTTTGTATGTGATAAGTAACTATCAACTTTCTATCAGTTCTATGATTTAGGTCTACCCTTTGTTAAATTTTAATTTTATTCTCAAGGTGAGATTCAGAGTGGGTATAATTAAATCAATATGGAACTGAGTAAAATTCTTGTGATACACGTTTCCCCTTCCTCATTGTTCTCTCTTTCCATCTCCAATATCCCACCACCAAAGTTGTAACATCACATCCAACATATTGTCTTTTGTGTATTGATGCTACATATTGTGGTACCATATTGTTGTAACAGTAGTGGTTGCATAAATTCTATGGTTTAGGCCTACCTTTTCAAAGTGAGCATTATAGTGCGCAAACAAGCTGCTGCAAAGGTTTATTAACAGTTTTCTAATACATCTCATTAATAAGCTCAAGTATACTCTCAGGAATTAGAGACTTTGAAAAATTATTTTTTTTGGGGGGTGGTCCGATCATGGGGTTGAACTCTGGGCCTGGGTGCTGTCCCTCAGGCTCTTCAGCTCAAGGCTAGAGCTCTACCACTTGAGCCACAGCGCCACTTCATGCTTTTTTCTTTTTGCTTATGTGATGCTGAGGAATCGAACCCAGGGACTTATGCATGCAAAGCAAGCACTCTACCACTGAGGCACCTTCCCAGCCCAAAGACTTTGAAAAATTATGACAGGATGTAATATAAAAATGCAATAGAACATTACTAAATTTGGAAGTACTTTATTTAGGATTTTATATGACTGCACTCATTTACACATTTCTTAAACTTTTGTGCATCAGAGTGTGAAGAGATAAGTATTCTTTTGTTGAGGAGACAAACATGAATTGACTGAAGTTATACAACATATGAATAATTTTGTAGTGAGTAATAGAAAAAGCTTCAAAATACTTACAAAACATATGTCATGCATATTGTTGCCTCTATGTATAATCAGAGAAAAGCTTTTTTCCTTTAGGATTTGAAAAATGTGAATATTTCTGAAGTAGTCCCAATCATAATATTAAATGATAATGAAGAAGATTTACAAAGAAATACAATTACCTATATTTCATAAGTATATGAATTTCACCTGTCCATGTGAATATACCAATTCAACAGGACAATATGAGTTACTGAAGACTGACTTCTGAGAGGGGACATCAATATTTGCAACCCCTGAAAATATATTGGTTACCTTAGTGGATTAGTGTAGACAGGAGTGAGTAAATATATAATTTATTATAAATATTATTGCAAGATGACATAGTTCACATTTGTATGTTTGGGTTATTCCTATTACAATAATGGGAATATCGATGCTTCCCTAATTACTGTAAGAAAAATTCTGCTTTGAAACTGAGGAGGTATAGGTTGAAAAAAGATTGCACCATGTCTAGGCAAAAGAAAGAATTGCACAAATAAATTGACATGAACATAGAAAGGATTAAGCATACACAAATTAACAGAGTTCATCATAAAGAATTAAACAATGATTTAACAATATTTGAGACAAAATGGGAAGTGTCAGTTTGACTTCCATATTTTCACAGCTCCTCCCAACACAAATCTCTGGACTATTTTTGTTCTTCCATGCCAGAAGAATTATAATTTAAACAGACAATTTTGGGTATGAGATTATGATATTTCAGCTATCATGGAGTCCTGTTAAATTGTGGCCTAAGATAGTAATTGGGAAATACGATTTGCAAAGCAAACAGACTTGGGGGATTATTTCTCTAGGAAATTCAGAGAGAAAATGGAGGGTGTTTCTGATTCAGAAACTTTAGTTGTGACTAACATTGGTCAACTGGAACAAGTTTGAATAAATTTTCCTAAGTAAATTTATCTTCATTTAAAAGGAGACTTAGCTGGGGAATGCATATGCATTAATAGAGAGTAGTTCTTGTCAGATGAAAAGTCTATAACAAGTCCACCTGAAGAAAAAATATGTGAGTAAATTTAATATTAACATAAAGACTTATACATCTCATTGTTGTAATGGGTCCACCTTTATCCCTATTGGAACGATTTGTTTTTTCCCTTCCCCTCCACAAATTATACCAACATCAAAGATGGGAGGGACGGGAAGAGGAAGCAAAGGAGGAGGCAACAATGCTTGATAAGAAATGTACTCATTTCTTGCCCATGTAATTGTAACCCCTCTGTACAGTATTTTCACATACAAAAAAAAAGAACTGTGGGTCAAATGAAAAATGCTAGCCGTGTGCGGAAAAGGCCAACAAAAAATTAATATTAACGTATGAAATCTAGATCCTAAGGAATGTCATCTGAACAGTCTGTATAGGCTCAGAGGAGACTTCCATTGGAAGACTTCCAATTAATCATCACTTTATTCCATGCAAAATTTAAGTTAATTAATAATTCAAAAGATGATACAGGTTAAGAAAAATATCAGTAATTTTCTAATCATTTTGAAACTTGTTTCTTAAATGATGTTTATTCATGAAATATGTTCCCTTATTCAGAATTGTTGATGACTATTTGCTAATTGATAATTTAGCAGTTTTTACCAATTAGATGATTGTAAATTTTCATGATTACCAAAATTTCTTTCTTAGTAGGTTCTGTATGCTAATTTCTCATTTCCAATTTATTATTAATATAATTCTAAGTAAATAGGCTTGCTTTATGGATTTCTATCTGCAGAGATTCTTCCTGTGTGGTAGTGTCAATTATTGCAGAAGATGTTTAAATACATTCCTATTGTTTTCATAAATCAAGGGCATTGATATTTCCCTTTAGGTCCATGTTTAGAAACAATGTTGACATGAAGAAAATAGAAATCCTATATAAAGATATAGGAACTACGGATTCAATAATTTCGCACAATATTGCATATTAGAGATATACAATATTCCTTGTACAGTTTGCTGAAAGGATATAAGAAATGACAACATATCAGGCCTACAATCTTGTGAGTATAATGTGTAAATACTTGAGCAAGTTTAGAGTCTTACCAAATTTTAAATTTTCAAATGACATCGAAAATCTAATGAAATTGTTTACTTATAACTAGGGTGAGCTGTCACTTTAGTGCCACCCTTCTAGCTATTTTTATTTCTTCCCACAGTTCGGTGAGGAATTGCAAGGAATTATATATATAAAGCTGTCTTGCTCAGACTTTTCAATTAAAACATGGAGGATAATTTGAGCTCATTGAATTCAATTGTTGACAGTCGAACTCAATTACAATTTGCAGAAACCTTGTTCATGGTCATGTGTGATGGGAGTAACTGGAATCTTTTAGATAGAAATATAAATTACTTATGCTCAAGTAAGACAGCATTCACCTCAGGGAATTTTTAGAAACAATTTTGAAATTCTACATGTGATTTTGGAAAATCAAATTTAGGCAATTTGATTATTATACCCATTGGACCAGTCAGACCTTTCACACAGTCATGGCAACATGACTTTTAGAAGGAAACAGCTCTGCTTTAGAAGTTTAGACTACAATATGCAAGAGTAAAATATATTAAAGTTTACTGACAACTCTGAAGGTTCTTTTTATTTTTTTATTTTTTTAGTGATACTATTAATTAATTAATTTTTTTATTTTTTGTGAACATAGTGTACAGAGGGGTTACAATTACATGGACAAGATAATGAGTACATTTCTTATCAAGCATTGCAGTCTCCACCTTTGTTTCCCTTCACATGCCTTGCCAGCCTCCCCCTGCCCCCCCATTCAATCTGCCCACACACACCAAAGTTGGAAAGTTCATTTTCGACGTGACAACTTGTACTTTATTGAGATGAAGAGAATGGTCTATTTCTCAAAAGTTTGGTACAATGGTACCCACTTTACAGAAATTAAGTAAATGAACAATAAAAACAGGTAGGTTTGCTTGTTTGGTGGTTTCTTTTCCCTTCCTCCCCCCTCCCTCCCCCCCTCCCTCCCCCCTCTCTCTTTCTTTGTTTCTCTCTTTCTCTCTTTCTCTCTTTCTCTCTTTCTCTCTTTCTCTCTTTCTCTCTTTCTTTCTTTCTTTCTTTCTTTCTTTCTTTCTTTCTTTCTTTCTTTCTTTCTTTCTTTCTTTATTTATTTTTGGCGTAGAACTCTGGGAGCTGTCCCTACCATTTTGAGCTATAGCACCACTTCAGTTTTTCCAGTTGTTACTTGGAGAAAGAGTCTCACGGACTTTCTTGCCTGGGCTGGCTTTGAACTATAATCCTTAGATCTTAGGTACTCTAGAAGAAGTGCCTGCAGCACCTGGTAAAGGTGTATTTTATTTCAAATGATTGTTAACTCAACCTGAATTTTATTTTAAATTTAATTTTATTAAATTAAACATTTTAATTATTAAATTAAGTATTAATTAAATTACTAAAATAATATTAAACTAAATATTAATTTATGAAGGTGATGTACAGAGGGGTTAGTGTTACAGTTAAGCTGCTGAGTACATTTAACCTGAATTTTATGAGGAAAATTTATAGAAAAACTCTAATCACTTATTTTTCGAAAATGAGATATTTGCTATCAAATTACTTCTAGCCATTATTTTAGACTTTTATGCATATCAATATAATTTTTTAATCAAAGGTTAAGTCACAGTGTATAGTTTATTTTATAATTGTATTCATTTAAGTAAGTTTCATGCAAATGAATGGTTGAATAAAAAATCCCTTTGACAGAAAAGTAGATGCACTGTATTTACTTAAATAATTATTACTATGTTTAAATTACATTAACTTTTATAATCATGAATGAATATTGTTATATACATATAACATTTTCATCTACAAACCAACCCCATTGTGTATTGATTTTTTAAAGTAAATTCTTGCATTTTAGCTTTCAGAATATAGGTTGGGCATATTTAATTTAAAAATATCAATGCATATTAGATGTATAAGTGGGGGAATTCATAGTGATATTTCCATTCTTATATGAAATTTACTCTGATTAAATTTTTTATTTTCTTGTTTTATTTTCTTGAATGTATAAAGCATTCCAAGCAAGTTAACATTTTTATTTTCCTCTCCATTGAGAGGCCCAACTCCTACTGATATCCACCACTCCACAAAGCCTGAATTACTATCTTGTATTTTTTATTTTGTTCATATTAATTTTATAAATCCTTATATGTATATAATTTAGCCAAATCTGTAGCATGTGAAATCATTGTTATTCTCAAATATTATACAAGGCTATACTTCCATTAACATTTTCATTAATACTAGATGATTATTATTTTCATTGTTACCCAGTAATATTCTTTATGTATCTTTGAATGTAGCAAGTTTCAACCACTAAGCCTAGTCATTGAGAAGTGACAGCATATATCCCACAAAATCATTTGGTACATGACAGGAAAATCACATATGCTTTTGGTTGGCTGCTTTGGACTTGTCCGTCAGTGATGGTAATTTTGGCATATTACATCATGATGTTGCAAATATCCAAATGGAATTTGTCACCTGAAAAGATTTCCAATTTTGACCACTCAGTATTTATGATACATTTGACATCTTCATCTAGACATTTACTTGTAATTTTTTTCTATGACTACTTAGGATAGATTTAAATATTTACATACATTCTTATTTACTTATAGTTAGGGGTATATTCTTCAGGTTCATATTCCACCTTCTATGAGATGACCCTTGAGCTGCATCACCTCATATTTCCTGCCTTTTGAGTCTACATAGTATGTTTTGCTAGTACGAAGGAAAAGTGTTGTTCTCTCCATGTTTGCTCTTACCAGCATTGATGGCACAGAAGGCATTTTTTTTCCTCTAATGGCCATCTCATTTGGTGACTTCTCTTTGGATCTTCCTGGCTTCTGCAGAGCAGCATGAATAGCTACAAATTATTTATATTTCCCATCTCCTAAACCTAGGCAACTTAACTTTTTAAAAATATCAATTTATTTACATTTAATAATTTGAATTTTCCATATTATAATAAATTTTAATAATAATGTAAAAAGGAGCAATGATATAAGACCTAACTTAAGTATTTTACTAAAGGGACTTGAACCAGGTTCTCCAGTGTGAGCCATGGACAAATAGATGAAAATTTATTTAAATATTAGATCAATAGCTTAATTTTATGCAGCTATTACCCTTCCAAAATATTTGTAGTAGCAACCACATTAAACTGAATGTGTGTGGGGAATCGTAGAATTGAATATGATAGGCATAAATTGGACTGTATACAATATGAATTAAGAAAGAATGATGAATAATTATAAAATGTTATTGACTGAAGTACCAAATTCTTGATAAATAAATATATAGGATTGCATATTTAGCAAAACCCACAAATATCCAGTTGAATTTGCATTTCAGGTAAACAATAAATAATTTTAGTAGAAGTATGTGTATCTGAAATGCAAATTCAACATGTTATTCCATGTTGCATCTAACAATTTAGTCATTGTGCATAATTCATTAACACACATTCCAAAATCTCTTGTGATTTGGCTGAAAAATCAACAAGATGAAAGGAACCCAATGAAAGATGAAGGTTATTGGATCAAGAAAGTCTGTCAGCAAGCCAGTGTTTAGAAGAGGCAGATAAGACAAGTTAATCTAACACAGGTTGGAATCTGAGTGATCCACTGAGAGAAAATGAAAGGTAAGAGGGGAGTTGGGAGTCTGCACATAGAGTATTATATATAAAGTTACTAATATGTATAAATTTGGAGAATAAGGTCAACAAGGATAGTTTGACAGCAAAGAAAAAAGTATGGTTAGAGAACACTGAAACGTGAAAGCTAACAGAACAACTAAAATTATCACCCCATTATTGACTATATTAACATATGGAACTAGCCTAGATGCCGTTCAGTAGATGAATGGATTAAGAAAATGTGATATACACAAAAACACACACACACAATGAAATTCTATGCTTCCTTCAGAAAGAATGACTGCCCCATTCATAAGAAAATGGAAAGACTTGGAAAAAATCATTTTAAGTGAAGTAAGCCAGACCCAAAGAAACATAGGTCTCATGGTTTCCCTTATTAGCAATAATCAGTATATTTTCTAGGATAATTCTAGCAGATGAGCAGATTAGCTCAATAGCTATGTACATATAACTATATAAGATGATCCTAAGGAAATGAACTCTAAGGCATGCAAACAGGGTGTTTTTCTTTGTTGTCTTTGTTGGTTTAAGTGTACTATGTGAGTTTTGATTTCTGTTGTATGTTCTTTCCCCTATGGCATATCTTCTGCTGTTACTGTATTTGATTTTGGTACCCTGGTATTGTAGATATGTTTATTTGAATTAGGGAAGGGAAAGAGAAGAGACAAAGGATAGGAGGCAACAAATCGAATAGCAAGATACACAAGAAAATATGTTGAAAATGATCTGTACAACTTGGTTGGGGGTTTTAAGGAGAAGGGAATGGGTAGAAAGGTTGACAAGAAATATACTGTTTACCTTACTTATGTAAGTTAAAGAAACTTGGTTGGGGGTTTTTGGGAGGAGGGAATGGGTAGCAAGGTTGACAAGAAATATACGGTTTACCTTACTTATGTAAGTTAAAGAAACCCCTCTGTACAATAAAAAAATCTGTAACAATAAAAAATAATAAATTATAAAAGAAAATTTAGATCAGACAGGAGGGTATGGATCAACAAAAATAGCTCTAAACACATGGTAAGCAATCAGAAATGCAATGAGAAAAATACTTCCTGTGAGTCTGAACAAATGGCTTATACTCTTTGTTTGGCCCCACGTAAGTCTGTCTTTTCAGACTCTAGATATTCAACTAAAGATGAATATTTACATATGTACCATATGTATACATATATATGTGTGTGTGTATATATATATATATTATACATATATTGATGCATGTGTGTGTGTGTATTTGACCTAAGCATTCTGTCTTTTGTAATCTAGGCTTCCAAATGAAATTGAGCTCAGAGGAAAATATCGGAAGTTTTGAAGACAATAAACTTTACCATTAATTCATATCAAGTATAGAAGAAGAATGAACATTACTGCAGATTTAATTCAGAAACATATCTTTGGATGAGAATCTGAGCTTTCTGCCCGTTGCTTCTATTCAAATATTCTTTCACGTGGGCAATCAAACAGGAGAAGATTTTGCATGTTTTTCTATAAGATAGCATTCTAACACAGAGCAGAGACACTTATCATAAGTAGATACGTAAACTAGTTGAAAAATATATATTAATTTTAACTAAGGGAAAGAGACAAAAATGCAAACATAAAGTTTGGGAAGACAGTAAAACCTTCTACAATAGAAGGCATTGAAAACTGGATTAGAAAGGAAAGGAAGGCTGAATGTCCCATTGTCCTTGTCTTCATATAACAGCATATTTTGTCTCAGATTTGAAACGGAAAAAGAAGGAAAGTTTAGTTTTACCAAAAACCGTTGAATAAAGGTGTCCTGACTAAAATGTGAACATATGACCTGGTTATGTTGTGACAAAGGGGCAATATGAGGATAACCAAATACCCAATCAATTTAATAAGTGGTTATTTCTTCAAAGGATTAAAAATGATTGATAAATACATACAGAACTATTTGGCATCCTTTCCTGTATAGAAAAATATAAATCAAAATATAGTGAGATTCTATGTCATTGTCATCAGAAGAACTATCATCAAAGGAATAAAATAAAACAAAACAAAAAACCCAAATGAATGTTAATGAAGATGTTGTAATAATAGAAATCCCTATGCTATTTATGGCAATGTAAATTGGTAAAACCACGAGGGAAATCACTATGGAGTTTTCTCATTAAACTAAAAATAGAACATATGGTCAAGTAATTACACTCTAGAGCATGCATCCAAAACAATGGAAATCAAGATACAATAGAGATAGCTGCACAGCAACATTTATTGAAGCATTATTTACACAATCAATGCAATTAAGCTATGTGATCCATTCAAACAATGAATTAATCAAGAAAATGTAATGTATTTACAGAGTCCAATGTTAATCCAACAAGAATTAGGCCATTTGCAGAAAAATGAAGAAAAGTGAAAGTCACCATGTCGAATGTTCTAAATTCAGCAGAAAGACTATAAAGTTTTTTTATGTGCATTTGGAACCTTAAACATAAATAACATATACTAAATTAACAGTATTTTGGAGTAAAGATTACAGAGAGGGAGTGGGCAAATGAAGTAGATTGAAAGGGGATCATAGTATTCTATACAGTTTTACGTAAACATAAAGATAACCCAAAGATGCTTTTAATCAAAGAACAGTATATAAATGAAGTTTTATACTACAATGAAATCCCTTTCTATAAGTATATGGGTTAATATAAAAGAGTCACAAACCAAAAAGCATTATAACTGATAAATTTCATTTCTTTGATAGATATAAGTAAAGGAATTGATTCATTCTAACTAAAATTGTATAATATGAATGGAAAAAAACAAAATATGAATATAATGAGAAATCAAATAGAAAAATATGTTAAAAAGGAACTATATAACTTGGGGGCAGAGGGAAGTCATGTGGGAGAGAATGAAGAAGGGGATAGTATCGTTTAAAAGGAAGTGTACTCCATACCTGACACGTATCTGTAAACATATTGTGTATCATTTTTACAATAAAATTTCAAAAAAGAAAATGCTAATAGTAACCAGAATTTTTGAAAATGTATTATGGAATTGTAAGTGATCTTAGAACATAAACCCAAAGAAAGCCCAAAAACGTAAAATATATTTTAATGTGATTACTGGGAAAGAATCGAAAGGAAGAAAGAGATTTTTTTTCTCTCTTGAATTTAGTAGTAGTAGGATTAAAACTCAGGACTTCCTACTCAGTCATCTTGCTTTATTGGCTAATGCTCAGGCAAGTAAACTATCTCTGCAGTTCTGGTTTTGTTGGTAAATTGGAGATGGAGTCTATCAGACACTTCTGCCCGAGCTGGCTTGGAAATGTGATCGTTAGATTCTCAATCGCCTGAATAGCAAGAAATACTGGTGTAATCTTTTTTTAAAATAAGTTTTTTATTGTGAAAACACTGTACAGAGGGGTTACAGTTACAAGAGCAAGGTAATGAGTGCATTTCTTATCAAGCATTGTTGCCTCCTCCTTTGTTTTTCCCCTACCATCCCTTCCCTCCCATCTCCACAACTAGACGCCCCCTTTTCTGCCCTCCACCTAGATAGTAAAGTCTGTTTTTCAACATAATGTCTTCTACATCTCATTGTTGCAATGGGTCAACCTTTATCACTATTTTGTTCTTTCCCTTCCACTCCCCAAATTTTACCAACATTAAATGCTGTATAAGCAGGGGTTATACCATGGGGGAGGGACATACAAAGCAACAAAAAAATCACTTAGTACCTTATAAAGACATTAGTAACAATAGTAATAACAACAAAAATAGTTTCAATTCACTGGTAAGAACTGGTTTGCTAATCTCACCTCAAACAACGGTTTGGAGTAGAAGATTATTTCACTATTAGCCCAGGGAAGAGGCTTCTAAATAATTTCCCAGAAATATTTGTAAGTGTTCTACAGGGCTTGGGTGGTTTATTGTTCTTGTATTTAGTTGAAGTAACATCTAGAGAATGATAAACTGAACACTGGCTTATATATTAAAAATTAATATCAGGACAGCATTTTAATAAATAAGGGGAAAAAGGGGAAGGAAAAAAGAACCTTGAGCCAGGCAGAAAATGTAGAATGAAGAAGTAGTATGCAGGAAAGAATCACTGCATTTCAGAAGTGATAAACTCATACCAGGGAAGATAAATCCCGTTGTTGAATGCTTAATGGTAAAGGAGAAACAAGAGAGTTCCCAGAATGAAATAAATAGTCGTAATATATTGATAGTAATATGTTTATCATAACATAATTTTTATAAAGTTAAGTAGATGGACTAAGGATATATATCCATGCCCAGAAAACATGGACCCTGGATCTGTTCCTCAGAACTGGAAAGAAAATAAAAGCAGACAGATGTGATAAACAGTGAGAACTAATGCAGAAGAACAAAACACCACCTTAAAGAAACAATTGCTTTGCAAATAGACAGGTGAATTTGAATAAAAGGGAATGAGGAATATATTGAAAATTCATTGGTTGGCTCCTGTAATTTTGTAATAATAAAGATGTCCATGTTAACACGATTTCATAGTTTATTAACACAATAATTAACTGAGTACAAGGCAAGATTTTTTCTTCTCTTTTGGTTGGTCGTCGGCTTGAACTCTGCGCTTGCATACTGTCCTTACACTCTTAAGCTCAAGGCGAGCGCGCTACCGCTTGAGCCACAGTGCCACTTCCGATTTTCTAGTGGTTTATTGGAGGTAAGAGTCTCACAGACTTTTCTTGCCCGGGCTGGCTTGGAACCATGATCTTCAGATCTCAGCCTCCTGAGTAGCTAGGATTACAGGCATGAGCCACCGGCTCTCGACTCATTAGGTAAGATTTTCATAAAACTTTTCATCACATATTTATGTGTAATCTCTAATTCTGATGCTGGCACCAACTAACTGCACCTTGATTAAAATTGAACATATAGGGTTACCTTTTGGTCACATCTGTCGAGCATCTATTATTATTAGATGTCTTAATAGCCATTCTAACTAGGGTGAGATGGAATCTCAATATGTTTGACCACATTTCATTTTGGGTCGAGAAAATAAGCATTTCTTGGTATATTAGCCATTCTTTTTTTTAATTTAATTTTATTTTATTTGTGAACATACTGTACAGAGGGGTTACAATTACATGGGCAGGATAATGCGTACATTTCTTACCATGCATTGCAGCCTCCTCCTTTGGTTTACCCTCCACATCCCTTCCCTGCCTCCCCCCTCCCCCGCAATCCCAATCCTTCTCCTTCCCCCCCTTCCCCCCCCCACCCCCCCACCGATGTTTAAAGCTCGTTTGGACATGACAATTTGTACTTCTCATTGTTGCAACAGGTCCACCTGTATCCTTAAACAACTGGTTTTTCCCCATCTCCACAAGTTACACTAACATCAAATATAGTGAAAGAAGGGGTTATACTGTGGGGGAGGGACATACAAAGCAACAAAGAGATAATCTTATAAATGCATTACAAACACATGCATGAAAGAAAAAAAACATTAAAATACATATCTAAGGGTTCATTTTCCTGACATCACATTATCTGACCTTTTCCGCTTGATTCATACATATACTAGATATTGCAAATAAGAGAAACCATGGGACCTATGTTTCCTTGGGCCTGGCTTACTTCACTTAATATAATTTTTTCCAAGTCTTTCCATTTCCTAACAAATTGGGCAATGTCATTCTTTCTGATGGAGGCATAGAATTCCATTGTGTATATATACCACATTTTCTTGATCCATTCATCTACTTAGGGGCATCTGGGTTGGTTCCATATCTTAGCTATGGTAAATATTGCTGCAATAAACACTGTTGTGCTGGTAGCTTTAGTGTGGTCTTGTTTGTAAACATTTGGGTAAATGCCCAAAAGTGGGATTCCTGGGTCATAGGGGAGCTCTATGTGAAGTCTTTTCAAAACCTCCATACTGCTTTCCAAAGTGGTTGAACAAGATTACATTCCCACCAACAATGAAGTAAAGTTCCTTTCTGTCCACATCCCCTCCAGCATCTGTTGTTGTTAGAGTTCTTGATTTTTGCCATTCAATCTTGTGTGAGGTGGTATCTTAATGTTGTTTTGATTTGCATTTCTTTTATGGCTAGAGATGTTGAACATTTCTTCATGTGTCTATTGGCCATCATTCTTTCTTCTTCAGAGAAGTTTCTCTTTAAGTCTTTCGCCCACTTATTTATTGGGCCGTTGTTTCTTTGAGGATCTGTTGTTGGCGGGTTTAATTTTTTGAGTTCCAAGTATATTTTAGATATGAGACCGTTGTCCATTGTATTGCTAGTAAAGATTTCTCCAAATCTGTGGGTTTTCTATTGATCTTGCTAGCTATGTCATTTGCGCTACAGAAGCTCTGCAACTTTATGCAATCCCATTTGTCCATCCTTTCTTTGATTTGTTGTGTTTCCCGGCCTCCATTAAGAAAATTTCGGCCTGAGCCAAGGAGACCTAGGGTTTCTCCTGTTTCATCCTGTAATGTTTTCAGAGTGTCTGCTTGGCTTCAAGGTCTTTGACCCATTTGGAGTTGATTCTGGTGCAGGGTGATATATAAGGATCTAGCTTTAGTTTTCTACATGTAGTTAACCAGTTTTGCCAGCACCATTTACTGAAGAGGCTGTCTTTCTTCCATTCTATTGTTTTAGGTTCCTTATCGAAGATTAGATGGCTATAGGTCTGTAGGTTCATTTCTGGGTTTTCAATTCTATTCCATTGGTCCTGAGGTCTGTTCTTATGCCAATACCAAGCTGTTTTGATTACTATGGCTTTATAGTAGATTTTGAAATTTGGTATTGATATTCCTCCAGCAGTGTTCTTTCCATTGAGGAGCATTTTTGCTATTCGGGGTCTTTTATCATTCCATATGAATTTTTGGATTGCCTCTTCTATTTCCTTGAAGAATGAGGTTGGAATTTTGATAGGTATCACGTTGAATTTGTAGATAGCCTTGGGAAGTATTGCCATTTTCACGATGTTAATCTTTCCAATCCAGGATCATGGGAGGCTTTGCCATTTTTTTAGTTCTGTGTTGATTTCCTTTTTCAAGATTTTAAAGGGTTCATCATAGTGTTCCTTCACTTCTTTAGTTAATTTAATTCCTAGGTATTTTATTTTTTGTGGGGTTATTACAAATGGAGTTGCTTCCCTAATTTCAGCCACACTTTTCTCATTGTTGGCATACAGGAAAGCCATTGGTTTTTGGGGTTAATTTTATAACCTGCTACTTTGCCAAAGTTTTGAATCAGCTTGAGTAATTTGGGAGTGGAGTCTGTGGGATTCTTTAAGTACAAGATCATGTCATCTGCAAAGAGGGAGAGTTTTATTTCTTCTTTCCCTATTTGAATCCCCTTTATGTCTGCATCTTGTCTTATTGCTGTAGCTAGGCATTCTAATACTAGATTGAAGAGAAGTGGAGAGACTGGGCATGCTTGTCTTGTTCCTGAGTTAAGAGGAAATGGCTTTAGTTTTCACCATTGGGGACAATGCTGGCTGTAGGTTTGTCATATACAGCCTTTATTGTATTGAGGACTGTTCCATGGATTCCTAATTTTTCCAAAATCTTCATCATGAAGGGGTGTTGGATCTTGTCAAATGCTTTTTCTGCATCTATTGAGATAACCATGTGGTTCTTATTCTTGCTCCTGTTGATGTGATGAATTATATTAATTGATTTGCATATATTCAACCAGCTTTGTATCACTGAAATGAATCCTGTTTGATCGTGGTGTATGATTTTTTGGATGAATTGTTGAAGCCGATTGGCCAAAATTGTGTTGAGAAATTTTGCATCAATATTAATCAAAGAAATCGGTCTATAGTTCTCTTTCTTGATGAGTCCCTGCCTGGTTTTGGGATGAGGGTTATGATGGCTTCATAGAATGTGTTCGGTAGTGAGCTTTCTCTTTCAATTTCATTGAAGAGTTGGAGGAGTATTGGTGTGAGCTCTGTTTTGAAGACCTTGTAAAATTCCGATGTAAAACCATGTGGTCCTGGACTTTTCTTAGGTGGGAGTTCTCTTATTGCTGTTTCTATTTCAGTGCTTGATATGGGCCTGTTAAGATAGTTTAACTCATCTTGGTTTAGTTTTGGCATGTCAATATTTGCTAGGAAAAGGTCCATTTCTCTGAACTTCGCAAAGTTATTAGCATAAAATTTTGAGAAGTATTCCCTTATAATGTTCTGAATCTTGGTTGTTTCCATGGTGATGTTTCCATTCTCATCTCTGAGTTTATTAATTTGGGTGTATTCTCTACTTTTTGTGATAAGATTTGTTAAGGGTCTGTCAATTTTGTTAAGTTTTTCGAAGAATCAATTCTTTGTTTTGTTGATTCTTTCTATAGATTTTTTGGATTCTAATTCATTTAATTCTGATTTAATTTTGATTATTTCTTTCCATCTACTGGATTGGGGTTTATCTTGCTGCTCTTTTTCAAGGAGGTTTAGATGTGTCATTAACTTGTTAGTTTCAGATCTCTCCAATTTGTTGATGTAGGAGCTCAGAGCTATATACTTGCCTCTGAGTACTGCCTTTGCTGTGTCCCAGAGGAGCTGGTAATTTGTGTGTTCGTTTTTGTTGAATAGCATGAACATTTTAATTTCTTTTCTAATCTCTTCCATGACCCACTCTTGATTCAGCAATGTATTATTCAGCCTCCATGTGATGCTGGACTTTCTTTGGTGGCTTTTGGTGTTGTGTTCTAATTTTATTCCCTTGTGGTCAGAGAGGATGAAAGGTATATCTTCAATGTTTCTGAATTTAGACAAGTTTGCTTTGTGGCCTAAAATGTGTTCTATTTTAGAAAACGGTCCATGTGCTGCTGAGAAAAACGTGTATTCTGATACTGCTGGGTGAAATGTTCAGTAGATGTCTGTTAAGTCTAGTTGATCTATGCAGCTGTTTAGATCTGGGTTTCTCTGTTGAGTTTTTGCCGAGTTGATCTATCTATTGGGGAGAGTGGTGTGTTAAAATCCCCAACAATTAATGTCTTTGGATCTATATGGGACTTGAGGGAAAGTAGTGTTTCTTTGATAAATTTGGGTGCTCCATTGTTTGGCGAATAGATATTTAGAATTGTAATATCCTCCTGAAGGAGACATCCTTTAATTAGTATGTAGCGACCTTCTTTATCTCTTCTCACCAATTTTAATTTGAAGTCTATTTTATCTAATATTAGGATTGCAACTCCCGCCTTTTTATGGGGGCCGTTTGCTTGGTAGATTTTGTTCCAGCCTTTAACATTGAAAATGTGTTTGTTTTTACTGGCAAGATGACTCCTGTAGGCAGCAGATAGAAGGGTCTTGTATTTTAATCCAACTAGACAGTCTATGTCGCTTAATTGGAGAGTTCTGTCCATTAACGTTAAGAGATAGGAATGAGAGGTATTTGGGAGTTCCTGCCATGTTATCCACAGTCTTGGCGGCTGCAAAAACTGGGTTCTTCATATGGTTCTTGGATTCTCAGTTTGGATGCAGTTTGTTGGCCTTTATTGTGGTCTTGTTGGTTTTCTATGTGTAGGACATTTTTAAAAATCTTTTGTAGTGCTGGTTTGGTGGAGATTTATTGTTTCAATTTTTCTTTGCTATGGAAGGTTTTTATTTGGCCTTCAGTTTTGAAGGAGAGTTTAGCTGGGTACAGTATTCTTGGTTGATAGTTGTTTGTTTTTAGGTCATCGCATACATCATTCCAGGCTCTTCTTGCTTTGATTGTCTCTGTTGAGAAATCTGAGGTGATTCTAATTGGTTTCCCTTTATTGGTGATTACCCTTTTCTCCTTGACAGCTTTAAGGATCTTTTCCTTGGTCTGAGTTGATCCTGTGTGGATTATTATGTGACAGTGGGATGTCCTATTCTGGTCTGGTCTATTTGGGGTTCTAAAAGCTTCTTGTATCTGAATAGGCCTATCTTTTTGTATGTTTGGGAAGTTCTCTGCTAGGATCCTGTTAACCAAATTTCCTAGACCATTAACTTCTCTTTCTAGGTGCTCCTCTACATCCATTATCCTTAGATTAGGCCTTATAATGGTGTCTTCCAGGTGTTGAATAGATCTATCATATTTCTTGGACTTGTCTTGGATGGTTCTATGTTCTTTCTCTATAATATCTAGGCTGTCTTCAATATCTGAGATTCGATCTTCTGCATGGTCTAACCTGCTCTCAAGACTCTCTACTTTGTTTTTTATCTCTTTTCCTTCTAATTGGTTTGCTTTGATGGCTTCAAGTTCTTTGCTGAACCTCTGTTTTAGGTCTTGTATGAATTTCTTTACTTCCTTAACTTGGTGTTCAGTGTTTGTTCTCAAATCACTTAGTTGATTGGTTATGGTTTCTTTGGACTCCCATTCCTTCTGTTGGGTTCCATTCACCATTCCCTTTGTGGTCCCCTAACTTCCATCAGCTCTTTGTTAATGGATTCCATGAAAGCCTTTAGTGATCTTTGTGTATTCTCTACCTGGTCTCTCAATTCCTGTATTACTCTTTGATTAGCTTCCTCCTGTTCTTGGGATTTGTGTAGTTCTCTTTCCTCCCGTTTGTGGGATTTCTGCAGTTTTCTTTGAGTGTTCTCAGCCTGCTCATGCCATTCCTCCCTTTCTCTTTGAGTATTCTCAAGTTGTTCACGCAAATCCTGTATCAGTTTTTGAGTAGCTTCCTCATGCTTATGATATTCCTGTATAAGCTTTTGGGATGCCTCCTCTCTCTCCCTTTCACGCTCATACAGAGTCCTTTGTAAGTTGTCAAACTTCTCATTCATCATGTTTGCCAGCAGTGTTTGTAGAGCTATTTGGGAACTCTCCTCTGGATTATTCATTATCTGTTCTGACCCATGATTATCAAGATTGGGAATTGAGATGTCCGGATTTGCCATTTTTCTTGTGTTTTTCCAGCTTACTCTGCCCATTTGAGATGGAAATATCACCAGTTTTGTGCTAGAACACTATCTTAAGGCAACCATCAATCAAAGTTTGCATTTGTACAGTCCATAGTCTACAGATACAATCTAGTTCAACAGATACATCTATTCAACATCAAACAACTGTATGTTAATGGGCTTCGAACCGCAGAGAAGAATTTTGAAAACCAGAAATTACTAGGGTTAGGAGAGATGTGGGTAAAAAATAGGAATGGATTTGTGTGGCGAAGCACAGGGAGAGTTAACTATGTCCTAATCCCAATGCAGGAAATAGGTTGGGTAGGATGCAAGTAGAGAGAGAGAGAAAAAGAAGAAAGGGAAAGGGAAATGAAAAGAGACCAGAAAAAAATAGAAATGTAAAAATTAATATTATTATGGAGATTAAAAGACCTTTTATTAAGAGAGGAATGTGAGTATATTAAGAGAAGGGAAGGGACATATAGGAGAAATGAAAAAGTTAATAAAATGCTTAAAATATTGTATAGGTATTAAGAGGTAGTACTGCTATTAAGGAATTTAAGTCTCAAAGGTTTTGAATTGAGTAATAAATTTGTGGATTAAGTGTACACAATGGGGGATAGGGTCTACTAGTTAACTACGGGTTTATCTGAGGATGTGCAGGACAAGAGTTAAGTCACTTAAAGAAGATCAAAAGAGAAGAAAAGGTGGAAAGGATAAAAAAGGGAGAAAAAATATCAGAAGTTCTGTAGAGCTAGACAAAAATCAAAAAGATAGTTAAGAAAGAAAGAAAAAGATTAAGAAGACAAGAAAGGAAAACACACATTCACATATTTTTAAATAAAAATTATAAGAGAAAAAAAGTTACTGGAAAACAATTATTTTTTCAAAAAAGGCAAAAATTAAAGATTAATAAAAGTTGTAGAAAAGGAAAAAAAAATTATATATATAAGGTACCAAAGAAAAAAGAAAAAATAAAGAAAAGAAGAAGAAGAAGAAAAAAAGTTCTTTGATTATTTTGGGAGGGGTGGGAAGAATCCTGTATCTCCCTTTTGTCTGTAACCAGCCTCTTGTTGGAGTCTCTGGTCAGCTTGATGTCCTGTGGCTTGATTGGTTTCATAAGTAAGTTGTTCGAACAGGCAAAAAAATTCTCTGCTTTACCCAAAATTTTGAGATCCCCCTCCCAGATTAGTTTAAGGGGAGGGTGATCTGTTGTGAGAATCACAAAAGAGGGGGATTCAGTGGTGAGGCTAGATTCTGAGTAGAGTTGAGGCCTTTCAACAATCAGTAGCTTCTCCCTGGGGCTATTTTGTGAAAAAAAACTCACAGAGCCCAGCCTGGAGCCATTCTCAGGGTTTCTGTTTTTCAATTGATTGTTGAGGCTGCTAGAGGGAGGGACAGCCTCTGTCTCTGGTTACCCAGTGAGGAAAGCCACTCCAATGGCTGGCCCCTGAGCTGGGTGACTTTTCCCTGGATGGATCTGAGTCTGTCAGGTCACTTCGCTGTTAAGTTCTTGTGACCTGCTAAATGACTCATTTTATTCAAAGGCCTGATTTGGAGCTGGCAGCTCCTCCGAGCTTTGTCGGTATCCAAGATGGAGATCACCGGTGCTGGGCGGGGGGAGAGGGGTGGCCTTCCCTCCTCTGCTCCCTGAGAAGGAGTGAGGCCGTCTGGCTTCTACTCACGCCGAGTCTTGGATCCTGGGTCGTCTCTGGTCTGCAAACTGCAGGATGAAGATGTCTGCTCCTTGTCGGTTCTTGCTGGTGTTGAGTAGAATCCGTTCACCCTCTGAGTCTGGCTCCTTTGTCCAGGACACTCTGTGTGAGTACTCAGGTATGGCTCCGGCTGCGGATTCTGCCCCAACCCTGCCACCGCTGCCACGGCGGCTGCTGTCCTGTGATGGCACACTTGGTGTGATTCTCTGGCTTAGGACTGTTCACTGCTAAAACTGCTTTCTATGCGAGAGCTTGTTCAGATTCCAGCTTCTCCTCCGCCATCTTCCCGGAACCACCTCTAATAGCCATTTTTATTTCCTCTTCAGAGAAGTTTCTCCTTAAGGCTTTAGCCCACTCAATTATTAGGCAGTTGTTTCTTTTAGGATTTGTTGTTGGGGGATTTAAATTTTTGAGTTCCAAGTACATTTTAGATATGAGAAGCTTATCCATTGTATGGCTAGTGAAGATTTTCTTCCAATCCATAGGCCTTCTATTTGTCTTGCTATCTATTTCCTTTGTCATGCAGAAGCTATGCAATTTCATGTAATCCCATTTGTTGTAGGGTGATCCGTAAGGTCCAAAGAAAAAGAGATCCCATTATTTCCCTTATTTGCAATAACTCCTATATGACTAGGACAAGTACAAAAGGTTTAAAGCTATGTACATATGACCATATATGATGATGTTTAGCAAAATGAACCCCACAATAGAGACAAAAGTTTTTCTTTCTTGCTATTCTTTTTTAATGTATTCATAATGTACAATATGATTTTTTAATTTCTTTGTTAAGTTCTTCTCCAACGGTATAAGCCCTATTTTCACTGTATTTGATTCCAGTACCTTCCATCATATATATATATTTCTAATTTTTGGAGGGGAAGGGAGTAAACAAAATGCTTATTTAGGAATACTGGCTGACCCATTGTATCAATGAAATGTACACAACGCTATGTTGGAAATGAACTTTACAAATTCTGGTGAGAGTAGGGGAATCCGGGGAGGGGAAGAGAACAATTTGGGAGGTGGAGAGGGATGGGATGGTATGGGAAAAACAAATGAGGGGGTAACGATGCTGGAAAGGGAATGTACTCATTTCCTTACTCATGTAAATATATCCCCTCTGTACAGTATCTTTACAATGAATATATAAAATAAAAATAAATGAAAAAATATTTTAAATGAGTATATAAATTTCACCTACATATACTAAAGATATTGTACTTCATTTGCTAATAACCCATTCTGATTACTCTTCTTGTATAATATTTTATATATGGAAATAAAAAGCTACTGGTTTTACTGATTTTATAAATACCTATTTTATTAGACTAAGGGATAATCAGCTTTACCTGGTGCTCAGTTTGAAGTCACCTCTGATTTGGAGGTGATTTCCCAAGGAAATAATGAAACATTCTGACAGTGATTAAGATTGTCCAGATTATCAATGCTGATAATTTTCTAAAAAATTTTGATTGCCAAAAAATAAAATAATTACCAACTTTCCTTCCCAAAATAAGGAATTTTAAGAACCATTTTTGCTTTTATGTTAATGATTTGACTATAGTATTCATTAGTCATATGTGTCAGATTTGATTCAGTTCTATTTAACAAGCATTTAATTCCACTGTGGCAGAACTTTTGCTAGGTCTAACAATGGAGCGATTAAGATGAAAGTAAAGAAACTTTTCCCTCAGAAGTGTGTGTGTGTGTGTGTGTGTGTATTTCAGAATGAAGATGGAAAAGGAGCAGATGTGCATAGATAAGTACAATATCTAAGCTTGGAAGGGTAGGAATTCTCTAAAGTATTAGGAGTTTAGTGTGGAAATTTGGTTTGAAAAGCCATGATGCATTGCTTGTAGCAAATAAGTTCTAACAGCATAGATCATTCAAAACCTAGATTTTAAATGAGGAGTTGGAGATGCTTGAAATAATAGAGTGAGGAATTTATAGTAGGCAATAGGAATCATTGAAGGGGAAGAAATGAAGTAGTGATAGGATCAAAATTATACTTCACAATGATCATCTCATGGGAGGGGAAACTAGTATGAACAGAGCAAATATGGAATGACACCTTCATTGAGAAACAGTTGAGCCATTGAAGACAATGAGCAGCTAATGCTGATTAGGGTAATTTTAAAAGCAGCAAATTAAAGGAATTCTTTGTCCATAGAGTCTAGTAATATGTGAGGTATGAGGAAATAATAGGATGTCTGGATTTCTAGTAGCATCTGATTTTTCATTCTGGAAGTTATAACCATAACCACAGGAAGAAGATATATTTGGAGGTAAATTTCATGTCAGAAAAAGGCTAAGCAAAATCTTGATGTAGTATCCTAGGCTTCTATTGGCTAAGATTCTAAGAGGAAACTCAAGCAATCATGTACATAGAGACCAGAACCCTGCTTCAAGTAGTTATTCTGGCATTGCATGGTGTGAAAAGAGAAGAAAATAGAGTGCAGAGGCAATGAACTTTGCATAAAAGGAGGCAGATGGTAAAAATTCTAGCGTTGGCAGAATACATAGTTTCTTATCCGCGGCTTAGTCTCTACCATTGTGGTGGTAAAGTAGTTGTTACCAACAACACGTAAAAAGCTGGCTTTAAACCGTTTGTTTCTTCCCTTCCCCTCCACAAATTATATCAACATCAAATACAGTTAAAGGTGGACCCAGTACAACAATGAGATGTACAAGATGGTTAAGTCGAAAAATGCACTTTATAACTTTGGTGGGGTGCGGTGAGGGTGGTAGAGGGGTGTGGAGGGGTGGAAAAGAGAAGGGAAAGTATGGGGAAACAAAGAAGAAGGTAACAATGCTGGATAAGAAATGTACTCACTATTCTGCCCATGTAATTGTACCCCTCTGTATGGTATTTTCACAATAAAAAAAGAAGCTGGCAGTGGTAAAATGTATTTAGAGATATAGAATTACCTATAGTATACAATAATTAATACCTACTGTTATTTGTCTATTTTTTCCATCACTTAAACTATTAGAAAACTATTGTTAGTTTCAGGATCAAAGCACAATATATAGACCATATATAATCATAGGCTTCTATTTGCAGATACCTGTCAGGAAATTCACCTCTGAATAAAAGTGTCCAAACTGGATTTGGGGTCTGAAAAAGGAAAAAGAATATGCAGAGCATTGCATAAAAAAGTCATAAAATTTGAGCAAATATCTCTGACATTCATGGGAGCTGGCTGCCAAGAAGTTAAACTCTACACTGATGGAGATTTATAAGGTTTTATAAAACATACCCCTTTCATTGTTATACAAGCAATAGAATTTAGAGTTGCTTAAAAAAAAGGAAGCCATCTCTTTCCACCCCTAATTTTTACTCTTGCCACCCCTCCCAACCTCAAAAAACTTGATTTTAGATGTCCTAGAAGTTCTATTCTTGGCCCTCTCATGATTGCCAGTTAATTAGCTTTTTCCATCTCAGTTTACTGTTCTTTAAAATAAAGAAATCTTGGTGGATCAAGAGAACAGGTGACAGCATAAGCTTTTACATGAAAGCATATCAGAAAATGCAGAATCTAATCAATTAACTTTCTAATTTGTCTCCCTTCAAAATGTTTGCAATTTGATGTTCTGGGCGGATTTCTGATACTTGACAAGGGAATTATCTTTGTTCCTAATTTCAGAATTGGTGAAATAGTATAGTCAATAGTACTATCAATGAGGATTTTCTGATGGAAGCATTGCTTGATCATTTATGAATATACTTATATAATATGGATTGTAGATGGTCTGCAAATGTGTCAGACAATTCTGTATCTGCCACCTGAATGCTAGGATGGTACAAATGTGACACTATACTGTCTTAAATTAATTGTCATGATGGTGCTGTTGGACATTGTATAGGTATCTCAAAGTATTAGGTGGATTTTTGCAGTTTTACCTCTCAAATATCACAATTTTAAGGCAGTTGAAAAAAAAGAAATGTTTTGTGAAAAGCTAGTTTTACCATTCATTTGACAAAGAGAAGCTTAAAACAATCCTTCTCAATAAACTAATTTTAATTTTGTATAAACTGAATAAAATAACCTTTGTGAGTAACTTAAAAAAGAGTATTTGAGATACTCAATGTACAGACTTGTGTGTAGTAATTGTTCAGTAAATATTAGTTTCTCCCTTCCCATTACCATTATCAGAAATTCAATATTCTGATTTACTTCTAGTTGACCTGAGTAATTTGCCTTAAAGAACAAACCTAAACAGAAAGAATAGGAGAATTTTATTCATATGTTTATAAGTGGGCCATAAGGAATATGAAATCTGTTATATTTGAAGTACATAAATTACATGGTGATATGAGCCTCATGCAAAATGAAGATCCATAATTTGTTTTATTTTAAACATTAAATTATGATGACTCACTTAACCTCAAACTATTGAGCTAAACTAAACTTGTGCTGAACAAAAGTTCCCATTAAACATGAATAATTGTACAAGTTGTTTTTAGAAAGCACTGTAAAACAAACATGTTGATTAGCAAAAAAGCAGTAGTCATGATTGACAAAATGTTAATCTTTATATAAGCAAATTTAGCTACATATAGTATTCTGTCAAATAGAACTCTTTACCAGTTAAAATACTTGTAATCATTTTGAAACCCTGACCATCAGTAAAGCTAAAATTTTACAGAGTTTCTTTTCCTGTGCCCATAAATGTGCACATTTATTTTCTCAATAAAAATAGATCTTTCTGTATGTTTGTTTCAGTGGAGAGTAAGATTATAAACATTTGAGAACAGGAATTCACAGAACCATTCAGAAAAGCGAAGCCTAAATCAATGCATGTGTAAAACACAAAATATATGAGGATTACAATAAGAGATAGCAGCATGACCTCAGGCCTATGATGTAAGAAGAACAGTGAGGTTTCTGCAGACAAACCAGTTTTGGAGTTGTCTCTCTTCTAAATTAGGGTTACTGTTTCAATAGAACTATTTATGTGATATTCAACAATACTGTGACCAGGAAGATCCTATTTATAAAGTGAAATCAGAAAGGCTACATGGTGAAGAGATTCTAAAAATGCTTGCAAGTTTATAATGACAAAATTCTCATCATTTTTTCTCAATTCTTTTTAAACAAGCATATTTTTGTCAATTTCAGTTGGCATTGTTACTTGTGGACAAATTAAGCACAGGTTGGGTACATACAAACACACAAATTTTATATTCTTGTGCAGTAATAAGTACTGTGTTATGATCTTGTCCTAGTGCAAAAATTGTACAAAAAGAGGATAAGGAAAGAAGGATAATATTAGGAATGAAAAAAGAAGTAAACAGTGTAAGATCATTCTGTTGTTAATATACTTATTAACAAAACTTCAGTAGCATTCTGTTCATCAGGTATTATTGTAGGCACAAGAATGAATGAGAACTCTCATGTGTGGAATTAGAGTTTTAATGGAGTTCAAAAGTATATAACCAATTAAAATATAGTCAGAATAATCATTACCAGACCATTTTTAACAAAGAGAAGTTTGTGTGTTAGGCTGTGCTTTTTGGGAAGGATTGATGCATAGTTGCTGCTCTTCAAGATAAACGTGTGTGTGTGTGTGTGTGTGTGTGTGTGTCTGTGTGTGTTTCTGTGTGTGCACGTTTGTATATCAAAATGGAAATGGATACAAAAGAGAAAGATAATTCGATTAAAGTTATTGTAAAAAACAGCATCAAAATAAGGGGATGGAAAAGACATGGAAGGAACATATCTACATGAATAGCCACCCCTCTAACACACAATTATTATCTACATAACATAACTGGAATAAATGAAGTTCTGCAATATTAAGGATTATATTTCCAGTTGTTGGAAGCAATTCAGTGTCAGAAATCTTGCTATCTCTTGCTCCCTGCTGAAAAAAGTATGGATAACTAGCTATCTGTAATGGAATAGAGTCAAAGGAAAATGAAGTAAATGCATACATACATTTATGATATTCAATGTACATGAAAGTTATGGTTAATTTTGAAATGAATTCCACAAGCAAAATATGGAAACAGATTTTAAAGGATAATTACATATCGAGCAAACTTTGATGAATCTTTTTCATTATTTCTACAAAATGTACTGGAAACAAAAAATATTAAAATCTTTCCTTGAGAAGAAAATGGTAAGTGTGGAAACAATTATTTTAACTCAGTCTTCAAGAAACTAAGTCGCAGGCTCCTAATAAGCAGCATTCCAATATCCATTTATTTCATTTCTCTCCTCTTCCCTTTAGGAGGTACAATATTAAGTGCAGATATATAAATGATACCTTGCATAATCTGCATTTATTTTTCAATATTTTTATATTTTACACGTATAGGAGAATAACACATTAAAAGTTGGTCCATATTACTTGTAATGCCATCATGTAGAATTTTTTTTTTTTTTTTTTTTTTGTCGGTCGTGGGGCTTGAACTCTGGGTCTGGGCGCTGTCCCTCAGCTCTTCAGCTCAAGGCGAGCGCTCTACCACTTGAGCTACAGCACCACTTCCGGTTTTCTGGTGGTTTATTTGAGGTAGGAATCTCACGGTCTCTCCTGCCCGGGCTGGCTTTGAACCGCGATCCTCAGATCTCAGCCTCCTGAGTAGCTAGGATTACAGGCGTGAGCCACCAGCGCCCGGCTTATGTAGAAATTTTTATTTTCACTCTGACAAGTGGAACTGTACTTTGAAGATATTTAGTTGTAAATCATTTCAGACTCTTCTGCCATGCTTCAAGAAAAACATGTCCTGGTTTTATTTTGTTACATTCCAAAATGTTAAAAAAAAAAAAAAAAGATTAGAGAATTTCAACCTTGGAAAATAAATACAAAGTGAAAAATATAACTCATATACAAATGTCAGTAAGAAAATACTTCAGTTTATAATATCATGCAGTTTTTGGAATAGGGTATGATTTCCATTTATTCAGGTGAGTTAGAGGCTACATTATTATCTTCAGTCGTACTTTTATTTCTTTTTCCATGAAGTAGGCCATTCTCAATGTGAAAATATGTATGTAGTAATAAAAGTTAGGAAAGGGAAGGTGACTCAATGATAAAGTGCTTGCCTTGCGTTTATGAGACCCTGGGTTTGATTGCTTAGTACCACATAAGCAGAAAATGTGGGAGGTGGCATTGTGGCTCAAGTGGTCGATCACTAGCCTTGAGCAGAAGAGCTGAGGAACAGTGTCAAAGCCCAGGCTCCATGACTGCCAAAAATAGTTATAGAATTTAGATCATCTGTTTTCTAATGAAATTCAATCCCTTATAACATTGGAAGAGTTCACTTACATATGGTTTAATACCAGGTTTTGTTTTCGCCAACCAGTTATTTTACCACATGAGTCACACCATCAAGCTAAAGTATTTTATTCATTAAAATATATTCTAATTGTCTAATACAAAGGCAGCCTAAGATATCTATTCATCACATGAAAATATAAATATTGTACCTAACTTAGGATAAAAATAATTCAGTTGTGAATAAGTGAAGGACTTTGATACAGGGAAATAACTCTGAATTGTCCATCTGTGGACAAGGGAGTAAAATATGGCCTTAGGTGTGAAAAGAGACATGATGTATTCTAGGCTGATCCAAATGGAAACTAAAGGACACAGAGTTCAACTCAAACCTCAAGTCTGAATTTGTTGAGTGATTGAAAATGCATAGTGGTGCTGTTCACCTGTAATAGCCCCTGATTTTATTTGATGTCTGCAAATGTAAGCCATAGCTTTTCAGAACTTTTAAATCAATGCCAGAATGAAAAAGAGCTGTCTGCATGGAAGGGTAAGATCCAGAGAGCTTATGAGTACTGGGAAAATTTTGGAAATACAGTGGAATCCTGCATCCATCTAGGGGCTATCTAAGTGGGATGATTCTGTCTCCCCCTCTCCACATGGACATTTGACAATACCTGGATGGATTGTGTCTGTGTGTTTGTGTGTAATGGCCCCTGAAACAGTGCGATATAGAATGCTTACTGCATGATGAGCCAGTATAGTGGAGGTGGGGGCAGAGAATGGGAATGCTGGAAAAGGGAACCAAGTAGGGAAGTGGGTGACCAGATGGTGGAGAGAAACTTGGGTTCTAGGATAAAGAAGCAGTACATTCAAAGGCACAGAGTTGTTCTGGTAACAAATCAGCAGTCAGAACCTGGGTGCTAGTAGGACCAAGTCAAGAAGGAGGGGGGACACCAAGGGCCACCAATCAGGTGCTACTTAATTCTAAATACCACTATTGAAAAAATACTAAACTAAAAATACCACTGGGTCTTGGGGGAAGGTTGTCAGATGAGATTGAAGCCAGATGGGACCTTGGTCCACAGGTAATAGAATGCAAGCCTAGGAATTCGAGGAAACACTAGACTGCAGACACACAGCAGCTGACTTGCTCAGGGGTGATCTGAACTCTAGTTTATTGTCTCACTATCCAGTCGACTTCTATGTTGATGTTCAAATGCTTAAGAGCTTAGATTGTGATAAAATTTGGAGACAGGGCCGTTGATAAAGTAAGAAAAATAAAATGTTATTATAAAAAGTAAAGGAGTGAAAAGAGGACAAAGAAAAGACATGAGGTTAGAAGCAGTTTTGAATGGAAAGATGTGACAAATCACCATTCATCTGCTTGAGCATTGAGATAACACATAACATGAACCACCAGTAGACAAAAAAAACGGGGATGGAGGAGGGTCAGGAAGGCAGGAAGGAACGTTAACAAGAAAGCTGAAATTCTGATATTGTTGCTATCACTCATTAATGTTTCTTTTGAAGAATATCAGCATATCCACACACATAACAGGCAAAAGGCAAATATATCAAGTCATTTTTTAAAATCTAAAAACCAGAATGCATAATCAAGTAGTTTGGGGTATGTTCATATGTGTAGAGGCTTTCTTTCATATATTGTTACGAAAATGAAACATATGCATTTTTCATGTCTTAACTATAGACGTTAAATGATAAAAAATGTTTCAAAAACATTTCTAGAAATTCCTATCATTCAAATAAAATACAGAAAACAATTTATATTTTGTGCACTGGTTCTCTCCATCTTGTTATCCACAAATACTTTTTCTTGAAGGTGACAAATACGAGAATTACAGAGTCAAAACACAGATTCACATTTCTGCCTACCAATTAAATAGTTAATGAACTAGAATAATGAATTTTTCTTATAACTGGTTTTAAAAATTATTTAATTTAAAAATACTTAACAAATGGATGAAATCACGTTGTTGCCAGTAAGAGAAAATGAAGGTGGAGCACCATAGTTGAATGTCTTTCCACAGACAGAAGTCCTAGTGCTGTATGGCCTAGAGACAATAAAAACACAGTTGTTACCTTTATGAACAGAATAAAAATAACTGTGAACATGGAAAAGCAATACAAAATTATAAAAGGAGATCTGTGCTATACTAAAATGAATCAAACCACTACAATATGATTGTTTAATAGTGAGGCTATGCTGAGACATTGAATCTTTTACTCCTGAGCTTTCATGACAAACACTTCATAGAATATACCAGAAGTACATTATTCAATGGAAATTGAAAGTCACAAAATCTTTTAAAATTTAATTTATTTTATTTTATTACATTTTTATTGTGAGAATACCATACAGAGGTGTTACTATTACATGGGAAAGATAACGTGTACATTTCTTATCAAGCATTGTTGCATCCTGGAAGGAACAGGAAACAAATTCTTTATAAAATATTATTCCATGTATATGGTAATGCTTGATATGCTTCAAAAAATTTTATTGTGTATATTAAGTATATACATCCTCTAAGAATCTTAATTAACTTACTATATATGTACATATATATGTAAATTAATATGTATATATATATACATATATATATATATATTATATAGCCAGAAGTGGCACTGTGGTTCAAGTGATAGAGCCCTAGCCTTGAGCTGAAGAGCTGAGGGACAGTGCCCAGGCCCAAAGTTCAGGCCTCACGAGTGGACCCCCCCCCAAAAAAATAAATGAACAAATTTGAAATTATAGAATATTAAAGTGTTAATATTTATTTTAGAATATTAAAGTGTTAATATTTATTTGATGTTACCTACTAAATTGATTTTTTCAAAGGGAAGTTTTTTATTTATGTGTATTGTTTTAAAACACTAATATATAGGGGGAAGAATGCTTTAGTTTCCCTTTGTTCCTAATAATTTATAGACAGAAAACATCAATTACCATTTGTATAATTATTTATATGGGCAGATATAATGAGACATATTCTTAGTTAAATAGACCTTTATGCTGGGTAATTCTTTAAAACAAGTAAAGGCTGCAAGTTTGATATTAATTAGTCTTATAAGTTCCAATGTCTCTCATTAAAACCTTCAAATGTTCACTTTTCCAGTGGAAACATCTTTTGCATAATTTTTGGCAGTCTGTGCCTTATAGCTTTATGGGATCTCATACGACGTCCATCTGCCAACAAAACAATTAAGACTTGGAGTATCAACCTTAACTACAATTAATTGTTTTAAATAAAATTTATGGTGAATAATGGAAAAAAACAAGTTTGTGTTTGATTCCCTTATCTGTTATAACATAGGTAACAAGGGCATTACTAGTATGTGGTTATCTATGTATGTATATATTCAATAGATACAATTTATGAGAGAAATATTTGCTATTACTGCTACTAATGGTTTCAATTATATGCTTAAAAGATAATACTTCTGTATATTATGTACAGATACTAATTTTGCAAGATGTATCCATTATTATGGTGATAGGGTTTGCATTAGGACAACACAATTTGACCGGAGAATACAACCATTCTGATAATATCTCAAGAATGAGTCACATATTGACAATATCTGAACTTGGGCCTCAAATAATAAATGCTTTCCTTATCTTTGGGAAGATTACCAGAGCTCTGAAATAATGTCAATCCATGAGAACTGACCCTAATTAACAGCTTCTCCTGTTTTTTTTTTTTTATTATTTATTTTTTTGGGGGGTGGTCCAGCTGTGGGGCCTGAACTCTGGGCCTGGCCTCAGCTCTTCAGCTCAAGGCTAGCACTCTACCACTTGAGCCACAGCACCAATTCTGACTTTTTTCTTTTTGCTATGTGGTGCTGAAGAATTGAACCCAGGGCCTCATGAGTGCAAGGCAAGCGCTCTACCACAGAGCCACTTTCCCAGCCCCTTTTCCTGGTTTGATAAATGGAGATATTGTTTTAATTCAATGGGTTGCTTGTGTTCATTCAAATTTAGTTGTGAAAATGTATTCGCTGGGAGCCAGTGGCTTATGCCGCTAATTCTAGATACTCAGGAAGCTGAGAACTATGAATCTGTGTTCAAAACAAACTCACACAGGCAAGTCAGTGCGATTTTTATTTTGAATTAACACCATAAAGTTAGAAGTGGAACTTTGACTCAACTGGTGGATAACTAGCCTTGGGCAGAAATAAACCCTCACAGATTGTGCTTAAGCCCTTAGTTCCATTCTCAGGACCAGCAAGCACACACACACACACACACACACACACACACACACACACACACACACACACACACACACACACACACACACACACACACACATTCAAAATAATGCCTGTTATTACTGGGTACACAGTGACCCAAATGCTATGGCATCCTTGGTATCATGCCTCTGTCGTCACATTAATTATTTTTGCTCCACCTAGTAGAAATCAACTCTATTTCCTCAGCTTTCATACTACTGTACAAGGTAAACATTCATTTCTTTTTAGAAATGAATGCGATCAGGTCATGATTTTCTTTCTTTTGTAGGTCCTAGGGCTTGAACTCTCTGCCTGACAGCTGTCCCTCAGCTCTTCAGCTCCAGGCAATTGAGCTACAGCACCACTTCTGGTTTTTCTGCTCATTGATTGGATATGAGTGTCACAGACTTTCCTGCCGGAACTGCCTTTGAGCCGCAATCATCAGATCTAAGCCTCCTGAGTAGCTAGGATTACATTTGTGTGCCAATGGCACCTGGCCAGGTCATGAAATATTTTTATGATTGGCCTACTTCATTGTGGATGTGAATATGCAGCAGTCAACAAAGACCGTGCTGCAATTTTGAGAGGTTAGAAAAGTGGTAGTTTGTGAGCTGGAAATAATCTGATTTTTTCATTGCCTTCTTCATCATTTTGTTTTTTGAGCATATGGAGAGAACCTAGACATAAAAACAATGCCAATCATTATTGCCATGGGATTTTTGGCCATTGCGGATGGCTAAAAGACATCACTGATATAAAATAGTGTGTGTGTTTCTGTGCTTGTATGTGTGTGTGTGTGTGTGTGTGTGTGTGTGTGTGTGTGTGTGTGTGTGTATTTAATTTATTTTTGTATCAGGCCTTAGTGTCTGGTGCTTGAACTCAGGGTCATTGTCCCTGAACTTTCCATTTTTCTTTCTTTTTTCTTTTCTCTTAAGGCTAGCTATCAAATTTAGCAACAGCTCTACTTCAGCATTTTGGTTTTTAATTAAACAGTAGAATGTCATAGATTTTACTGCTCAGGCTAGGTTTGAACCAAAATTTTTGGATCTTAACCACCTCCAAAGCTAGAATTACAAGCATAAACCACTAATGACAGGAAACTATTAATTTTACAATCAAGGATAGCTTCTGTATAGATTTTGTGTGTAGGAAGAGCATTAACAAATTCCTTTCCACACTCTGATATCCAATCTGTTTACTAAGAATTCCTACTTGGAGTACAACCCTCAAAATAGAAAGTGGAGCAAGTTGGCAAAACCCTACCTAAGTGTCTGGGATGAGTTTATTAATCTACAATTCTCTGTCATGACTCCAGAGGAGTGAGGATTCAGATATCAACCTCGAGGAAATTGGGTTTATGATGGTTGATATTCTCAAACCTAATTACAATTAAACACATACAACTCATTCTCTCTGGTTTTAAAAGTTTAAGTAAACATTAAACACTGAATGTTTGAAATGATTGTTGCTACTTATTGTAATGCAATCACTCAAACTTGCTTATAGGATGCAAAATATATCATAGAGGGGTTCTTAAATGTTAAGGTTAAATGGAATGTTTCCCCATTAATTTCCAAAATACTTCCCAACTCTGCTGGCTCACATTCTTTCCTTTGCTTGTGAAACATAGATTTCATGTAGTATTCTTTGTTGAATAATAAATGGATGAAATACTTTATAGAAGGCATAATGCTTTGTCATACTCACTAGAAAGAACTTCTCAATGCAGTTCTCTTAAATTCTAAGAGCAGAGAATTCAGAAGAGTCTTGAAGGGTCAACTGCATGATCATTCACTTTTCTTCAGTAAAATATAAAAACCAAGTGACCCTTGCTACTCTACTCACCTGATGACATTTTTTCTTTTAAAAAGTGGAAATGATATCTATTTTCAATACTGCTAATTTAAGTAATTTTCTCAAATTTAGAGTACTTTCTAAAATTTAGATTATTTCTTGGAATTAGTGATTTTGTACATTATCCTGTAAAGCAAGTAGATTCTTCCAATATGCATCCCATGCTTTGACTCTTCTAGGATATTAGACCTTCTTTCATTTGTATAATTCCTCTCACACGTGAAGTTCTACCCACTATCTTGTTCTCTCTCAAGCTCAGTCTAAAGCAGCAATTCAGATTATGCCTTTGAGTTCTAGTTATGCATTAGAACAATATGCTGATATACTATTGATGGTTATATCTCCCAAAGCACTCATCTGAGCAATTTCTCCAAAAATAGTTATTGGTAAAAAAAATTCTTTATTAAGCAAGGTATCTTATTGTATACTTATTTTCTATCCTGGGGATTGTTCTACATGGAATTGTGTACTTACTACCAGAAGAACAATAAATGTCTCTTTGTATCTCTTCTATTAAGACAGAGAGGATTTTACATGTAGTCAATACCTGAGTACTAATTTTCTAAAGGTTGACAGTCATTGTCTTATCAGATTTCTATTGCTAACTTCAAGGAAACATAAGGGAACAGTAAGGCTATTTATCTCTTAAGAAATAAAAAAGTTAGATTAATCAAATGTTAAACCTAACTGATATCAAGTGTTTTTTTTGTTGTTGTTGTTTTTAGGTCCATTGGTGGGGCTTGAACTCTTGTCCTGGGCCCTGTCCCTCAGCTCTTCAAGTCTAGCGCTCTACCACTTCCGACATTTTTCTTTTTGCTTATGTGGTGCTGAGAAATCAAACCCAGGGCCTCATTCATGCAAAGCAATCGCTCCACCACTGAGCTACCTTCCCAGCCCCGATACCAAGTGACATATTAACCTCTTCTTACAGATTTTTTTTCTGAATTTCAAGGTAAAAGAAGGATCAACAACTACCTGCTCTCCAAAGCTGGAAGATAAAATGCTCATAGCCTACACGTTTTCATTTTCTTGTAAAGCCTTTGGGTTTTTGCATTTAACCTTTTCACTCGCAGCACAACCAGATGGATCTCATTTAAATCCCATCACCTGATAAAGCTGAAAACATTGAGATCAGGCAGTGTGAGAGAATGATGTCTCGTTTTGAAAGAGGAGCAAAATACATTACTCTTAACCATATGCATCTCAAATCATCGTTTATCTTCAAGAATTTGGATATGGATATTGAATGGAAAAACTCAGAAAAGTTTTGAAATTGATTTTGTAGTTCTGCTCTGTCAGGATCACCAAAATTTTCATCTTGTTTTTAAATTGCCCTTTTTTTCATTTTCTAAGAAAAGATAAAAAATGCTTTCAAACACACAAGAAAAGAAATGGATTCCTTTTTGATTATAGACATTCTAATTGGTGTAAGGTGGTATCTCAATGTTGTTTTGATTCACATTACTTTTATGGTTAGAGAGGTTGAGCATGTCTTCATGTATCTATGGGCCATCCTCCTTTTCTCTTCACAGAAGTTTCTCTTTAAGCCTTTAGCCAACATATTAATTGGGCAGTTGTTTCTTTGAGGATTTTTTGTTGGGGGATTTAATTTTTTGAGTTCAAGGTATATTTCAGATATGAGACCCTTTTCCATTGAATGGCTAGTGAAGTTCTTCTCCCAATCTGGGGCTTTTTATTCATCTTGCTAGCTATGTCCTTTGCCACACAGAAGCTTTGCAGTTTCATTCAATCCCATTTGTCCAACTGTTCTTTTATTTGTTGTGTTTCTGGGTCTGTATTAAATTTTTTACCTGTGCCATAGAGACAGAGGTTTTCTCCTGCTTTGACTCCGAGGTCTTGGATCAATTTGGAGTTGATTCTGGTGCAAGCTAGATAAAGTTCTAGCTTTAATTTTCTACAAGTGATTAACAAATTTTGCCAGCATCATTTACTGAAGAGGCTGTTTTTCGTCCATTCTATTTTTTTAGCTCCCTTATCAAAGATTAGATGGCTATATGCCTGTAGGTACATTTATGGGTTTTCAATTCTATTCCATTGGTCCGGACGCCTGTCCTTGTACCAGTACCAAGCTGTTTTGATTAATATGGCTTTGTAGTAGAGTTTGAAATTTGCTATTGATATTCATCCAGCACTGTTCTTTGCAGATGACATGATACTGCCTGAACTCTCCTTGGGCCCAGATACTATTACAAGACATTGCTTATCTCCCTGTGTCCCTAAGGACTGGCTGGACGTGGACAAAGCCCTCCTCACCAGGTCTCAGTTTATTAAATGATGTGCCTTCTTAGAGGAGGAATGGAGAGTGCATGTGGAGAATAACTGAAGGCTCAACCAGTGATACCTATTACTTATGCCATGTTAACAAGGACAGGGGAAGGGTACTCCACTGGCATCCAACAGTCCGCAATACCTGGCTCCTACCATGTCCAGGTGAGGCAGGCAGGACTTGCTGAATGGTACAAACTGGATGAAGAGTCCACTGAGTCCCCCATAGCAGGATGAGACAAAAACCATAGACCAAGTCCATCAGAATATTCATCGCAACCTGCTAGCAGGAGACCTCCGGGATCAGTTTGTAAAACTACTGGTTTGGGAAGGGATGAACACAGAGCACTTCACAGCCTGTTCAGGATTGAGAAATAGTTCCCTAAGCATATGTCTGGTGGCCTCGCAAGATATGGCAATGTAACAGCACCAGTCCCAATCACTAGCTTTAGCTTTACAGTCTCAGACATCTGCAATGACTGAGGCTATTACCCAGTTGCTGGGAGCCCAGGGCCAAGGAGGAACCCCAAGACCATTGGGAAGAGGGACTTGTTTTAAATGTAGACAGGAGGGGCACTTTAAGAGGGACTGTTCACACCAATCCCCCACAAACCATCCCCTATAGCCTGCCCAGGTGCAGGAAGGGGTACCATTGGAAAAAGGATTGTCGATCCAAATGTGATTTAGATGGGAAGCCTTTAAACTAGGGGAGGGGCATCCTCCAACCCTGTTAACTCATGGAAGAACCCCCTCTGTTGTAAGGCCTAGGCAGCCTCATGGCAGGACGACCCAGGACCATTCGACCAGCCCCCTGGTGGAAGTACTCCACCCTAAAATGAGTATTTTCATAGGCAGGAAGTGGCTTCACTGCCTAATTGACACAGTGGCAGATCAAACTGTACTCAGGGAGGAAGAAGTGCCCTCAGACTGGAAGCTCACACCCAGACCCGCAATATTGGGGGCAGGGAGACAACTCCTACTCCAAAGAGACTGTCACCCTTATGAAATGGACTAGCCCAGATGGAAATCAGGGAAAGATATGCCCTTTAGTGGCAACAAATCTCACCGTCAATTTACCATGGCAAGAAATGCTAGGACAAATGGATGCCATGGTCACGACAGACCATCGAGCATTCTATGATGATATCCTGGATGGAGAAGAAGCAAAAGGCTTAAATGGGATCTGGAGGGAGTTAAGGAAAAGGATTTTTTTAACTTTCATAATAACAGAGAGCAACATAAGGTTTCCACATGGGTGTACCTCCAATCCTAAAGGCCACTCACCCCGGAGTACCTCCCATTAGGTGGAATCTGGGAATCCCTATTTGGGTGGAGCAGTGGCCATTGACCAAAATTAAACTTGCAGCCCTCCACCTTTTGGCAGAGGAACAGATAACAGATAAACCTTGGGCACATAAGCCCTTCTATGAGTCCTTGGAACACACCCATACTTCTTATCCAAAAAGCATCCAGGGCCTGGTGCATGCTCCAAGATCTACATAAGGTAAATGAAAGAATGGAGCTAGTAGGAATGCCCCTAAGAGGTTTGCCCTAGACTCCTACTATACTTTCAGAATATACCTTGGTTGTGATTGATTTAAAGATTTTTTTCTATCCCCCTGCATCCACATGACTGCAAGATGTTTACCTTCTCCATCCCTTCTCTTAAATTTTCCCAGCCTGATTGGACAGTGCTGCCACAGGGAATGGTCAATAGCCTGGCATTTTGCCAACAATACTTGGCCACACTTTGAGGGCCTATGCTGGGTTCAGATAACTCCCTTGCCTATGCCTACATGGATGATATAATTCTGGGGCACCAACACCCGGGCCGCCTGGAAGGCCTTCTGGCCCAGGTTCTCACTATATTAAAAAAGGGGAGTTTTACCATAGCCCTCAATAAAATTCAAAAGGTACCGCCTTTTAAGGTGCTCGGATCCCACCTTACCTTGACTCAGGCCAGCTCCTTTATATCTTTACTGGATATTCTAGCCTCTCCGACCTAATCCAACTTCAAAGTCTTTTAGGGGAAATCAATTGGCTGTTGCCATGTGTTCCCATCCCTAAAGATAATCTTGTGGCCAGGTGCTGGTGGCTCACGCCTGTAATTCTAGCTATTCAAGAGGTTGAGATCTGAGGATCGCAGTTCAAAGCCAGCCCGGACAGGAAAGTCTGTGAAACTCTTATATACAATAAACACTCAGAAAACCAGAAGTGGCACTGTAGGTCAAATGGTAGAGTGCTAGCCTTGAGCTGAAGAGCTGAGGGACAGCAACCAGGCCCAAATTTCATACCCCATGACTGACAAAAAAAAAGATAATCTTGTGCCCTTATTTGCCTTACTAAAATACAGGATGCCCCAAAAAGTTATTACAATTACAGACAGCCATCAGGCAATATTTTTACAGTTCCAGGTTTTTCTGAGGAGGTATTCTATTTTTGAGCTCATTTCCCTTTTGTTTTCTGCGGTTGTTACATTGATTTCTTCAGTCTGAACTCAAGAGGTGAAACCATTAGAGTGGTTTCACACTCCCCCGGGGGGGCACACCTCGGGTGTACTCTCAGGAAGACCAACTTGCCTATGCCCAAGCCCAAAGGCATTATGGTCTTGACACTCATTCCATTGTTTTTCTTTTTGGGGTGGCAGACGTTGAATGTCTCATTCAAGCCAATACTCATCTTGCTCTCTCCTTGGAGAGGTTTCTAGGCCATATTGACTGCCATTACGGGCCATCCAAATGGACCATCATGTTATGGCGACTTTCCCTCAAAATGCCTTCTGTATTTTCTCCTATGCCTATTCCTGGTGCCCTCCATGTTTTTACTGATGGAGGTAATTCAAGCTTTGCATGTACAGCCTTTGAGGAGCAACAAAAGACCCCAAGCCAACAAAGATTTCAACATTGTCAAGGGTCATCACAATATAAAGAAATGCTCACCATAATTATGGCCCTTCAGGACATTCAGAAACCAGTTAATTTGTATTCTGATAGCCTATATGTGATTAACTTGCTCCCTCATATTCCCCAGGCACATATTAAGCTGGATGGAAACCCTATTTCCGTATTAGAAGAACGGGGAGCCCCTATTCATACTCAACATTTGAGAGGGCATTTAAAACTTCCTGGGTTTTTATCCATGGGCAATAATTGGCAGAACAGTTAGCTACTCGCACACAAGCATTAGCATTACAAGATACCACCCATTTACATAATTTAACCCACATCAATTGGAAAGGTCTTCAACATAAATTCCCTCAGATTCCTGTGAAGGACCTCAAAACCTGTAAAACATGCCAGCCCTTTTTAAAAGTACCCCTGTTACAACCACCAGAGGTAAATCCCAGAGGCCTCAATCCCAACATCCTCTGGAAAACTGATGTTACTCATTTCCAAGCTTTAGTAATATTAAGTATCTTTGTCTCTATAGATACTTACTCAGGAGCATGTTGGGCCACAGCACATACAGGAGAAAAAACTAAACATTCACAAGCACATGTTCTTTAATGCTTTGCCAGCTTGGGTCGACCAACACATGTTAAAACCGATAACAGAACCTGTTTTGTTAGTAAAGCAATGTCAGAGTTTTTTGATAGATGGCATATTAATCATACTACAGGAACTCCCTATAATACCCAAGGCCAAGAAATTATACAAAGAAATCAGCAATATCTTAAGGAACAATTATTAAAACAAAAAGGGGGAATAGCCCCCACATATAATTAAAGATAACTTTGTTTACTGTTAACATTTTAAATTTTTCAAAAGGGGCAACTGAATCCAGATTTCAGAAGCACTGGGGATAATTAACCCTAAGCTCCAAGTGAAAGTCAGGTGGAAGGACCCTCTAACACAACAATGGAGAGGACCTGACCCCCTAGTTACCATAGGCAGGGGATTTGGATTTTTTTTTCCCATAGGAGACAACCCCCATTTGGATCCAGGTCAAGAAACAAGCTTTTACCCATTTCCTCTATATGGAAGGATGCCCAAGAATAACTATCCAAGGAAATAAAATGGCTAAGGTGGTCACAACTTGTGTTTAAAAGAGGGAAGTCTGAAAAGATAACTAACAACCATCCCCAAGAGCAACCAGCCCTTGAGAAGGTCTTATGTTCCCTAACAATTGCATACGGTATACACCAGCTGTTGGCTGTCCTGACCCTCCCAGTCCTTGCAATGGCTCTATGGAATCCACACCAACCTCAACAGGTGACCTGGGCTGGCAATGGAGAAATCATCGATATCACCACAAGAGAAACTGTCCCTTTGACCTGGTGGCCTGGTCTTCATTTTGACCTCTGCGACCTGGATAGAGGATCCTGGGATGTTGAAGATTAGAGCCCCCTTCAACAAGATTGGCCTGAGTGTGGGGGCCCACAAGGATGCACCGTGCCTCATGTGTGGGACCTCAATATGCCAATACTCCCATGCTTTAAAGAGGGCAACCATATGAGGTACTGACTTTTATATGTGCCCCAGAAGTAATTGAACTTCTTCAGACATTTCTAATTGTGATGGGGCTGATGATATGAGGTAATTGGGATGGGCTATTGGATCACACACAAGAGGCCTAGCCTTGTCCAGTAAATCTCAGCCCCAGACTTGTCTCAAACTGCCTACAGGGCCGATGCTCTTCTTACCAATATAATTCTGTTAAAATAACCTTTATTGAGGAGGGAAAAGGATAAGTAACTGGGAGGAGAGCAGGATATGGGGGTTGCATTATATCAAAAATGATAGAGCCCAAGAGATCCAACTCATGGTTCTCTGTGTCCATTATGATAAGCTCAGAGCCAAAGGCGAACCTTGGAAAGAGGAGGTGCCAGTTGGGTGAACTTTATAAGAGGTGCCCTGACCCAAAACTCAGCAAAGAGGTGGCTCTGACATTAAAACAAAAAGGGTAGTTCTGGGAAGATGGCAGAGGAGAAGTTGGAGGCTAAACAAGCTCTCTCATAGAAAGCAGTTTTAGAGTTTCAGTGAACAGTCCTAAGCCTGAGAATCACACCAAGTTTACCATCACAGAACAGAGAGTTAGGCCAGAGAGGGAAAATCCAGGCAAGGAGACAGATCTGAGCACTTACCAGCAGCCGCCGCTGTGGCGGCAGCGGTGGCGGCAGCAGCCATAGCTGCCATACATGCAACCCAGAGAATCCAGGATGAAAGAGCCAGAAAAGGTGGGCAATAGATTCTACTCAACACCAGTAAGAACCGACAAGGAGCAGACCTCTTCATCCTGCAGTTTGCAGACCACAGACGAACCAGGAACCAAGACTTGACATAAGTAGAAGCCTAATGTCCTCACTCCTTCTCAGGGAGCAGAGGAGGGAAGGCCACCCCTTCCCCTTCCACTAACAGAGATCTCCATTTTTGATACTGACAAAATTCAACTGAGCTAGCTCAAACTCAGGCTTGGAAGAAAAACAGAATCATTTAGCAGGTCACAAGAACCTAACTTGACCTGCCAGACTCAGCTACACCCAGGGAAAAACAACCTAGCTCGGGTGCCTGCCCCAGGAGTGGCTTTCTTCACTGGGTAAGCAGAGCCAGAGGCTGCCCTCCCTTTAGCAGCATCAACAATCAATTGAAATTCAGTAAACAGAAATCCTGAGAGTGGCTCCAGGCTGGGCTCTGAGTTTCTCACAAGCGCCCCCCCCCCACCCTGAGAAAAGCTACTGTTTGCTGAAAGGCCTCAACTCTACCCAGAACCTAGCCTCATCACAGCATCTCCAAACATGAGGAAAAAGCCATCTCCCTCTTTTTGTGATACTCAAAGCAGATCTCCCTCCCATTGAACTAACCCAAGCAGGAAAGTCCGTGAAACCCTTATCTCCAATAAAATCAATAGAAAACTGGAAGTGGTGCTGTAGCTCAAGTGGTAGAGTGCTCACCTTTCGCTAAAAGTGCAAGGACAGAGGCAAAGCCCAGAGTTCAAACCCCAGGAAAGACCAAAAATAAAAAATTCAAAACATCATTGGTTTTACAAATCCATCATTTCTTTGTCCATCAATATATGAGACTGTAATTTTTGATAAATTTTTTTGTTCCTATTATGTAACAACATAAAACAAACATACAGGGAACTTACAGAAAACATTATTTCTTGCCATTGAGAACCCTTTTTTTTCTTTTCTTTTTTGTAGTTCTGGGGCTTAAACTCTGGAGAGGGCACTGTCTCTGAGCTTATGTTGCTCAAGGTTAGCACTTTACTACTTGAACCACAGTTGTACTTCGGACTTTTTTTGTGATTAGTTGGAAATAAGTGTATCATGTACTTTGCTACCTGGGCTGCCTATATATTTTGATCCTCACATCTCAGACTTCTGAGTAGGTATGATTATGAGTCTGAGCCAACTGTACCTGAATGAGAGCCCATTTCTATACACTGTGTGCAGGCTATGTTAACCATAGCTATAGTGCACTTCTCATATATGTACAAGATTGTGAATGATTGATATTTGGACAAAATGGATTACCACACTTCATACTAGAGATGTTTCAGAGAGTGAAAAGGTCCTTCACATTGTATAAATCATTTAGGATTCAATATTCACTCTAACATTGAAACTATAAATTTACTCACATTTGCTTCCACTTTTATTTTTAAAAGATGGGGATGTACAAGATGGCATATTGCAATGGCTGAAAATAAATGTACACTTACATTTATCAGATCTGTTTCTCCAAGAAGAAAGAAAAAGAAAGCGCTGCAAATGCTGCCTACTTTTGTGAGAATTCAGAAGAGAGTATATTTCAATTTTGCTAGTATATGAGGAATCCTTATGCTAATGGAAATTGATTAACACTAAAATAGAGATAAAACTCTACTGTGAAGTGATTTATCTTTTCTTTCAAAGCTCTGCATATTCTGGGAAACTGATATACCATATATTTTAGAGGACTATTCAATGAGTTCTATTTTTGCTAATTCAGAAAGTTTGCAATGCAGCAATAATTAGATCTCATTTCAAGGTTGATGAAATGTTAGAAATAATGTATATTAGAAGACACAGTTGGGGCTGGGAAGGTGGCTTAGTAGTAGAGTGCTTGCCTTGCATGCATGATTCTTCAGCACGACATAAACAGAAAATTCTGGAAGTGGTGCTGTAACTCAATTAGTAAAGCACTAGACTTGAGCTAAAGAACTGAGGGACAGTGCCCAGGCTCAAAGTTCAAGTCTGACGACTGAGAAAAAGAGAGAGAGAAAGGGGAAGAGAGAGAGAGACAGAGACAGAGACAGAGAGACAGAGACAGAGACAGAGAAAGAGAGAGAGACACGGGACTGAAACATGATGTATCATATGAACACTATTACTATTTTCAGAAATTCATCAGTATAATACTACAAATAAAGGCCAAACTGAGTTGCTCTATATACCTACTAAGCAATTGAGCAAGCAAAGGTCATAATTCAATTCATTATTCATTGCATATATAAAATTAATCATATCTAAAAATATAGATGAATAATGTGTATTGGGTATAAATGAAGTTGATAAGGGAAAATTTATTCTACAAACAGTTAAAACTAAATAAATTGCTTTATGCCAAAGTAACTGTTTTCCAGCTAGTGTCTCTTAGTTGTGGGAGAACTGGTTTAGTCCAATATTCTCCTACTTCCACATTCCACATGGCTGGGTTCATAGGCGTGCATCAGTAAATTCAATCAAGAGAAAAGAAGTATTTTAAATGAGAGAATTGAGATTCAAATTCATATCGTATTTTATAAAATATGATAAGAATTGAAGTTATTTAAAAGTACACATTTAAAACACAATCTTGAAGCACAGTAGGATTGGTACTATAAGAGGATTGTCTATCTCCGCTTACTCCTACACAGAAATTTCAATATTTTAGAATTTTGTCCTGGGTAGTATCATAATATAAAAATGCATATTTGAATTACAGAACGTCAGTAATCTTGAAAAATAAAGTGCATATTCATATGCATAATTTAAAAAAGAAATTTTATTTAAAGAAATCTTGCCAAATTATTTTTATATCATTCTATTCAGATACTATCTATCAATAATGAAAAGGAAACTAAAATTCTACCTTTTGAAAACTAGGCTTAATGTAAATAATCTCAGATATTTTTACACTTAGAGCAGGTGTGGATATTAGCATGTATCTTTAAGCCCACAGAAGTCAACTGAGTCAGGCCTGAAAGATATTTATAAACTATTTTCAGTTAATGGTGACTGTAGCCTGATCCTTCGGTGTCACCATCTGCTTCAGTGCATGACAGGGTAAGGAGAAAATAGTAATGAAGAAAAATAAAATAAAAATCAATGCATACTTTTGTGGCTTCTCATTTATTTTGAGGTCCTATTTTTTATTGTAAAGGTATTGTACAGGACGGTTACATTTACATGAGTAAGGTAATGCGAACATTTCCTATCAAGCATTGGGTATTCATGCCTTTAATTACATACCATGCTAAATTTAATATTATCATACACAAGATAGTTAAAAATGCACACAGATACATGTTTACAAAGGAAAATAGTCAAAATAAATAGCTTCTCTACCTAAGGTATTTTTTCAGATGCCTCCTGGATGCAAATTCTGTCTTCTGTTTGAAATGTTTGTGAAGACATGTCAGCCTCTAAAATAGATCATTGTATTGAATTATTTGAGTTATTGGCTGCCTACAGTATATGGAATTAGCCAGTGTAATTTTAGACTATGCTATGCAGACAAGTGGCTAATTTTCTTTAGTATATAAGATGATTATATTGCCTGTTTTTCTGAACTATAATTTGGAATTAGCCACATGAAATTCATTAATGAATAGAAGACTCTTACTTTTTCTTTCATGTGCTTAAAACATAGGAAGATTTTATCATATAGCTCCAATAATAGGGATCAATTTTTTGAGCTCCAGAAAATGGAATTAAATTTACACCTAAGGTCTATGTCTTTCCATTTGTATAGCACCACATAAGGGATAGTGAGGAGTTGAGCGAGAAGGGGGAGAATGGTCAAAGAATGAATAAGATTCATTGTATTCATGTAATACTTTGTTGAATTTGAATTTCTTGAAATAACTAAACATAAAAACAAAAGAAAAAATGGGCTACATAACGAATTGTGGTTACAATTTTGTGAAATGAATTCTCTTTAATAGCAAAAAAGTAAACTTGAAACTGTGATGAGAAAATTTAAATACGTTGGTAAATGTGCTGAAAGAAAATTGGACACCCTTCATGGGGTTATAAGAGAATGTGATGAGACCAACAGAAAGCCAACAGATGACATTATGCCCTCCACAATAAATGGATAGAGGAACTCCAGCAGAGTGAGAAAGAATCTAATGAAAAGTTAGAAACCCAGATAAAGGAGTGAAAGGGAATTCTGGACACCAACTCCAGGAGGTAAGGCAATCTGTTATAGAATTAAAAGAAAACCTTAAGAAAGACCTGCCACAATTTAGAAAGACCAGCAAGAAGGAAAGGAGATAAACAGCAAAATGAAAAGCCTTCAAAGCAGAATGGAAGTGGCGGAACAAAGAATATTGGAGGCAGAAGACAGTTTAGAGGGCCTGGGAAGGTGGCTCGGTGGTAGAGTGTTGCCTCGTATGCATGAGTCTCTGGCTTCCAGTCTTCAGCAACATTTAAATAGAAAAAGCCAGGAGTGGGGCTGTGGCTCAAATGGTAGATGGCCAGCCTTGAGCTGAAGAGATGAGAGACAGCACCCAGGTACAGACATCAAGCCCACAAACAACATGAAATAAAGAAGACCGTTTAGACTCCTTAGAGTAAAAGTACACAAACATTCATAACAAAACTAAGAAGCATTACAGATGGCTGCAGGAAATACAGGATATATTCCCAAAGCCAAATTTGAAATTAAATAAGTACACAAGAGGGCTGGGAGGAAACCAATAGATTAGGGAATATAGTCAGTAAAATCCTAGCAGAGAACTTCCCGAATATAAAAAGGACAGACCCATCCAGATACAAGAAGCTTTTAAATCCCAAAATACCAGACCAGAATAGGTCTTCCCACTGCTACATTATAATCCATGCAAGGTCAATAGCAACTAAGAAAAAAAATTCTTAAAACTTCCAGGGAGAAGAAAACAATTACATATGAACCTAACCCAACCAGAATTACCTCAGACTTCTCAACAGACACCATAATAGCAATGTGGCCTGGAAACAGGTATGCCATGTCCTAAATTCAAATAACTACCAAGCAAGAATAATCTACCCAGCTAAGTTCTCATTTAGCAGAAGAACAAATAAAAACCTTGTATAACAAGGAAAATCTGAAGCACTATATCGCTACCAAACCAGCTTTTCAAAAAAATCCTTAAGGACATTCTCCATATAGGAACCAATGCTAACAGAATATAGGAAATTAAGCAGATCACAAACCGAGACCTACATAATCACAAAAAGAACAGCCAAATCACAGTTCCCCAGAAAAAAAATATATTTAAAAAGGACACCTCTCAGTTCTTACCCTCAATATTAATGGATTTAACTTTAAATTAAATGACATAGATTTCCCAGTTGGATCAAAAAGCAAGATCCCTCTATCTTTTATCTTCAAGAGACACACCTTGCCCATAAAGATAAACATATTCTGAAAGTGAAAGGCTGGAATAAACCAAGCAAACAGCCCCATAGACAGGCAGAAGTAGCAATCCTAGTATCAGATAAAATAGACTTCATATTAAAATCAATGAGAAGAGATGAAAAAGATCACTATATAATGATTAAGGGATCTCTCCTTCAGGAGGATATTATGATCCTAAGTACCTACTCACCAAATTACAGAGCACCCAAATTTACCCAAGAAACACTACTTACCTTCAAATCACACATAGATACAAAACCAATAATTGTTGCGTTCTTTACCACACCACTATCCCAGTTAGATAGATCAAGGAAGCAAAAACTCAACAGAGAATCCTCAGATCTTTATATCTGCATAGATCAACAAGACTTTACAGATATTTGCCAAATAATTCACCTAGCAGCATCAGATTTCACCTTCTACTATGCCTTCCATGGAACATTCTCCAAAACAGACCACATTCTCGCAAATTTGGCCAAATTCAAAAACATTGAATTATGCCCTGCATTCTCTCAGGCCACAAAGGAATAAAAATTCAACACCAAAGGAAATCCTGTAAGAGATGGAGGCTGAACAACAGAAATGCCAGTGGTTCATGGTTCATGATATTTTATAAAAATGAACACATTATCAGTTCCTCTGGTGCACAGCAAAGGCATACTCAGAGGCAAGTTTATAGGTCTGAGTTCCTACATTAACAAATTGGAGAGATTTCAAAACAACAATTTAATGAGGCACCTAATACTCTTTGAGAAAAGCAACAAACTAAACCACAATCTGATAGATAGAAACAAATAATTAAAATTAAATGAATTAGAGTCCACAAAAACTATAGAAACAATTGACAAAACAAATGTTTGTTCTTCGAAAAAATTAATAAAATTGACAGACCCTTAGCAAATCTTATCAGGAAAAGAAGAGAAGACATCCAAATAGACAAACACGCATATTACAATGGAACAATCACTAGAGAAACAGCCAAGATTCAAATTATAATAAGGGGATACTTCTCAAAACTTTATGCTAACAAGTTTGAAAATATGTAATATATAGATGGATTTCTAGCAAATATTGTCATACCCAAACGAAACGAAGATGATTTAAACCAACTGAACAGACCATATCAAGTATCAAAATAGAAGCAGCAACGAAAGACCTCTCACCCAAAAAAAGCCCAGGACCAGGACCTGAATTCTACAAAACCTTTAAATGAGAATTTACACCAATACTCCTCCAAATCTTTAATGCAATTGAAAGCATAAATTCATTATCATACTTTTTATGAAGCCAACATAACCTTCATCCTCACTCATCAAGAAATAGAACAATAAACCTATTTCTTTGATGAATATCGATGCAAAATTCTCAGTAAAATCTTTGCCAATCCACTTCAACGACTCATTTTTAAAAAATGCACCACAATATTTTTTTTTCTTTCTTGCGATTGTTCTAACATATTCATAAGATGATTTCTTTGTTGCTTTGTATGTCCTTCCCCCTGGTATAATCCCTGTTTTCACTTTATATGATGTTGCTATAATTTGTGGATGGGAAGAGAAAAAAATTGTTTAAATGGGATATAGATGGAGCCTTTACAACAATGAGATATACAAGATATTATGTCGAAAAACGAACAAAGGAGGAGGCAACACTGTTTCATAAAAAATGTACTCATTACCTTGCCATATAATTGTAACCGCTCTGTATGGTATGTTCACAATTAAAAAAAATATATACACTACAATCAAACAGGATGACATTAAGAAAACAACACTTTTCAAATAGCCCCACAATAAATGAAATACTTAGGAGTTAACCAAAGAGGTGAAAGACCTCTATAACAAAAACTTTAAAAACCTGAAAAAGGAAATTAACATAAAATTAAGCAAGTGGAAAAACTTCCCAGGATTGTGATATCATTGGGAAAATGACAATACTGCCAAAGGCTAAACTGCAAATCCAATGTGATATCTATCAACATTCTAACATCATTCTTCAATGAAATAAAAGACGCAATCCCAAACTTTATATGGAAAAATGAAAGACCCCGAATATCAAAAACAATCCTTAGTGGAAAGATCAGTGCTGGATGATTTGATTCCAAATTTCAAACTCTATTACAAAGCCCTAGTAATCAAAACAGCTTGGTTTTGACAAAATACTCAAATTAAACCAATGAATGAAGACATAGAAATTAAGCCACAGACCTATATCCACCTAATCTTTAACAAGGGAGCTAAAGAAATGGAATGGAAGAAAGACAAACTTTTCAGAAAATGGTAAAATTGGTTAAACATTTGCAGAAAACTATAGCCAGATCCATATATAACACCCTGCACCAGAATCAACTCCAAATGGATTAAAGTCTTTGAAATAAAAGCAGACTACCTAAAAACATTTCAAGAAGGAATAGGAAAAACTCTAGACCTCCTTGGCAGGGGCCGATGCAAAAACACAAGAAATAAAAGAAATTTTGGAAAAAATGGGATTGCATGAAACTGCAGATCTTCTTCAAGTCAAAAGATATAGTTAGCAAGATCAATAGAAAGTCCAGAGACTGGGAGAAGATCTTAACTAACCCCACAATGGACAAGTGTTTCATATCTTAAATATACTTGGAACTCAAAAAATTAAATCCCCCAACAAATCCTTAAAGTAAGAACTGCAAGATTAGTAAGTGGGCTAAGAAAGAGAGACTTCTCTGAAGAGGAAAAAAGAATGGCCAAAAAACTCATGAAGAAATGCTCATTTTCCCTAGCCATAAGACATGCAAATCAAGACAAGGCTGAGAGTCCACCTCCCCAAAGTTTGAATGGCTATAATCAAGATATCTAGTAACAACAGGTGCTTCAGTGGATATGGCAAGAAGGGAACCCTACTGCATTGTTGGTGCGAGTGTAAACTTTTTCAACCACCATGGAAAACAGTATGGAGGTTCCTCAAAATACTCCTCCTAGACCTCTCTTGTAACCCAGCAATCCCCTTTTGGGCATTTACCCAAATGATCACAAGCAATGCCATACTAACAATGCAGTAAACCATGTTTATTGCAGAATTATTCATTATAGCTAACATATGGAATCAACCCTGATGCCCCTCAATACATGAATGGATCAAGAAAATGTAATACACACACACACACACACACACACACACACACACACACACACACACACATATATATATATATGTGTGTGTGTGTATTTATATATGTATATCACAATATACATATATATATCGTGATATATGTATATCATGATATATGTGATATATGTATATACGATATACATATATATGTATATCTGTATACACATACATATACACTGGAATTCTATACCTCCATCAGAAAAAATATCATTGCCCCATTTGTTAGGAAATAGAAAGTCTTGGAGAAAAAAATATATTAAGTGAAATAAGCCAGGCCCAAAGGAACATAGTTCCCATGGCTTCATTTGCTTGGCTAGGACATGTTTTGGACAAGCAGAGAAGGCTAAATACTATGTACATATGACCACATGAGATAATGTTAAGCAAAATGTTCCCCAAGACAGAGACACATGTGGTATTATCTTAGAATTCTTTTTAATGTACTTAGAATCCACACTTTCATTCTTTTGTTTCTTTTGTATGTATTTCCACAACGATACAACCCCTTTTGTCACTGTATTTCATTCTGGTGTTTTTGTAATTTGGGGAGGAAAATGGAAAAAACAAAATGCTTAAATGGGGACATAGGTTGACCCACTGTGACGATGAGATACACAGGACACTATGTTTTAAACGAACTTTAGAACACTGAGGAGGAAGGCTGGAGGATTGGGGGAGGTGGGGAGAAAAATGATAGTAGGGAAAAACAGAGGAGTAGATAACAATGCTCCGTAGAAAATGTACTTATCCTACATGTGTAAATGTAAGCCTTCCTGTACAGTATTTTTACAATAAAATTTATATTAAAATATAAATATGATATGAGATATAATATTGAAGTTGGCTCCATTCTAGATCTATCAGGGAGTCTATTCACATTTCTAGAATGGAAAGGTCTATTTTTATTTACAAAATATTATATGGAATACCTGTTCCAATCTAAGTCCTTTCGTCTTAAATTCTTTATTTTCTGCATGATTGAATGATAAAATAGTAGTCTAGAAAGATATTTGTTTTCATTTGGAAATTAATATGGGGAATCTTTGAAAGACTAAAAAGGCTAATTATAAACAAAAAAAAATCTGTAGTGAATAACTGTGTATGTTACTGCTTACTTGTGGAAAAAGACAGAAGTGTAGAGCTGCTCAAAATAGATCTATAGTTGACTAAAAAATGAGGAAGGTGTTTAAAATTTCTTTTTGTCTTTCTCGAAACAGTGATTCTCAGGTGACCTTTTATTCTGGTCCTCCTGCTTTAGTCTTCTGCAATACACGTGTACAAGTCTTGGTCAATCAATAATCTTTAATGGACATGTTGACAAATAAATTGAAAGCATACATTTTCTCATTCTAGGGGGATTGCTCTTTTTTATATTGTTGACATAGAAAAGTAAGCCTTAAGTTTTGTTTGAATTTATTTACATACATCTTGCTTCTCTAAGAAAAATTTACTTTGTAATTTATGCCATATTTCACCTTAAAGTGTCCATTCACGATGTCATTATATAATAGGGTCGATAATCATCTTGTTATTTCTATCATACCTTAGGAAATTTAAACATAACTTTTAAAAAGTGAACTTGAAATTTTTTATAGGCAAAAGTAACAAAGGCTGTGATTTTGTTAATAAATACATAGAACTAAGGTAAATTTTCCAGGATTCTTGATATATTGCTCAACTTTAATGCATGCCATTATTTAATAACAATGTAGATATTATTAATATATATAAACATATATTTATACAAAATATATGTTCATATATAAATATATAAACTTTATATTAATTTTCTTTTAGTACAGTGATATGTCTGTTTTTTTTTCCCATCAGGTTTTAGAAGGCTTTTCTAAGGAATGCCATTTCTGTTAAATCTTCATAGCCCAGATAAATGAACAGCAGAGAGCATTCAAGGAAAGAATTTCAAGTCATTTTAAGATCAGATAAAGACAAAAATCTTATCATCATTAAACAAAATTTCCCATTTTGGCTTGTCCATCTTTGGAGAGGTTAAAAATGTCAAGTTATGGAATTTCTTGATACAATCAAGCTATAGATTGGAGAGTATCCCAATCTACAGAGAAATCTAAAAAATCATTAATATACTATTGTATAGAACAATAAAAAACAAAGATAAAAAATTGCATAGAAGAATCTCTGTATTTATGTGTTATAGCAATGAATAAGAAATTAAATTCTTCTACTTCTACATGAATTGCTCATCACTAATCAGGTAATAGTAAAAAGAATTCAGATATCATCTTGACAATTTTTTAAAAACGAAATCACTTGTTTAGGAAGCACATTTCAATAGTTTGAAACAGGCACCAACTTTCCATAAGCAGAGATTGTAAAGGCTTACACTGAAGTTAGAATATATAGCTTAGCCAATTCTTGCCAGGACTATTAAAGACACATTGGCCAATTTTTATTGTGGCTACTCACAAATACTTAAAAAGAACATAATTTAGGAACAGCTAGAACAGTAGAGGGGGAAAGTGCTTGTATTTACTATGGACTGTTCCGCTCAAACATTTAGAAAATAAAGGATTAGTTGTACAGGAGGGAGGGAGGAGATGAAGGTGGGGAAGTTTAAGGATGAGGCAGCAATGCTCAGTGCAGGGTGTACTCATTGCCTTGTGTAGCTCGGGCCATTCTATACAGCATTTTTGCAGTAAAAATAATACAAATAATAATAATAATGATAATAATAATAATAATGAAAGAAATAATTTTTCAACTTGAAGTGCTAATTAGCTCAGCCTTCACCAATGAAAACAAATATTTAGATTTCTTTATAATTCTTACATTTTTACAGCACATTAACTTATTTAATATTTGAATTCTAGGGCTTTAATTTCATCATCATTATTGCAGCTTTCCAAATCCAGTAGATGTAGATTACTGACAAGTAAGGCTTATTATAAGTAGACCTGGCAATGATGTACTGCAGACCATAACTTCCAAAATCTTTTATTTCGTGAGGTTACCTAAGTTCTCATATTATGCAGGAGAAAAGTATTGACATCAGGATAAAAGAATACAAAAGTAGAGCATTTTTGTTTGCTTATACTTTGAAGATACATCTCTAAACTTAACATTTCTCCATTTATTTACTGTAATAGAAATACCCTTTTAGCAAATTAAGTAGCATTCTAACGTAGATGCATTTTAATTTAGAAAAACAATCTTCATATTTGATGATGTATGGAATATCCTGATTCTAAATTTAAAATCTATGTTGAGAGGTTTGGGGAAATCTATAACTTAACAAACTATAAAATATAATGGAAAATACAATCCCTTGGCTTTTATATCTCCTTAGCATTATATCTCTCCCATTTTCCAGTGAACTTTACTGAACTCTGAAATACCTAATGGGCAAATCCTTCCACATAACTCTTAATGTTTAACATTTCTTTCACTCATTAGCCCTTTTAAAGAGCGAAATTTGTACTTAAAAAAGTAATTTTTTGAATTTACAAAGCTAGCCAAATGAGAATATAAAACAAACAAAAAAGAGGCTTTTGTAGAGACTTGAAACAAAAAGTACAGTTCTTGAATTTATTGCCTCAGATAAAATAACTGCCAATTTCTTCATGTACTGATATGCTGTGCTCCCTTCTTATCCACCTGAGGTCAACATAGGATCTCAAACATTCCAGAAACAATAATCTATAGGATCCATTTTTTTACATGTTTTAGTGCTCATACCTATAATACTATATATTCTGAGACTTAGATCCAAGGTTTACTGTTTAAAACCAGCTCAAGTAGAAAAGTACATGACATTTCAAAAATAATAATCAGAAAATACAGGGCTAGATGCATGGAGGCTGAGCTATGAGCTAGCAAGAAAGCTATCAAAAATGCTATAAGTGCAGTGGCTCACGATTGTAATCATAGATACTCAGCAGGCTGAGATCTAAGATTATTGTTCAAAATAAACCTGAGTAGAAAAGTCCCTGAGACTATCTCAAATTAACCCAAAAAATGGAAATTTGGAGATGTGACTCAAGTAGGAGAACAATAGTCTTCAGAACAAAAGGCTGTCACAGGCCCTGAGTTCAAGCTCCTAAGATTGTATAGACAAAATATAATTTCTTACTATGTCTAAGTGATAAATAATGCATGTTATACACATACAGAATAATACCTGGCTATATATGTATAGAATAATACACACTATATATCTATGCTTAATCTGTCTGAGCTTTTATGACTATCCTCAGAGGCTGAAAACAAATCCTTTGCAAAGGTTTATTCATGAGGGTTTACTTTCATACATATTTTACCTAATTCTACATAATTGTCTTGGTTAAATGAATGCAATTCTGACTTCCCATGAGGAGAGAACAGGTTTGTGATATCACAATGGGTTAGTGATATCACAATTAAAATCTTATTTTACAAAGAGGTTGTGATGTCACAAAAGTTATTTTGTCACAATTGCTGTTACCAACTCTCATGCCACATTTGTATTAGAATGAAATCCCAGGATAAACTTTGAAAATATGTCTATGATGTCACAATGACAATGTGATGTCATATAGCTGTGATGTCATTATACTTTTGTGATGTTAAAAGGAGCTGATACTGTCATAATGAAAATGTGCTATCACACTGGGGTAATGTGACAAAGGATTTGTAAGATTACAATGATATGCTTCATCTCAATTGTCATTAGTACACAATGAAGATATAGTTAAAAAATGGACTATGATGTCAGAAAGGCCATGTGGTTTTTAAAGGTCCTAAGAAGTCATAAAATTTTGGGATGTCACAATGTGATTGTGATGTCACAATGCCAATGTGTTTTTTTACAATGGGTTTTTTGAAATCACAGTGGTGATAAGATCATAATATGTTCTTGAAGTCACGAGTTTTTATATTACAAAATGTCCAATTTCAATAGCTGCTAGTCACAATAAGGATAAAAATTCTTGGAGCTTGAATTTCCAAAGGCATTTATCATAATAAGTTTGTGAAAACACAATGGGACTGTGATATTACAATGACAACGTGATGTCACAATAACATGTCATAATAATGGTTTGTCATCACAATTAGTTGGTGAAACCATACTGGGGAAGTAGTCACAATAGGTTTGTGGTGTCACAATGGGTAGGTGATGTCACAGTGACAAGCAGAATCTCAAGTGTAATTAATGTACAATTAGTATATGAGTTCACACTGGGAATGTGATGTCTCCAAAGGCATGTGTTGGTACAAATTTGATGAATTCCTAACAAGTTTGTGATGAAAAAAATGATGCAGTAGTCATGATATCTGGTAGCGTGATGTCACAATTTTCATACCACAGTGTGTCTCTCATGTCGTTTGTCATACCTGAAACAATGATGTTGAAAACAGACTATGAGCTCACAAATGGCCTAACATATTACAATGCCAGGATATCACAAAATTTATGTGAACAGGACAGGTCTGTGTTTTTACAGTGTGTTAGTGATACCACAATGGCAATGTGATATCACAATGGTTATGAGGTCACAATGTTTTTCTGCTAGCAATCCACATGCCATATTGTAAATAGAATGAAATCACAGAATTGGTTTTTATAGTATGTCTATTATGCCACAATGACTATATGTGGTACTAATTCTATTATGTCATTGTAGTTTGGTGATGTTACAATGAGCTTATTGTCATAAAGACAATGTGATGTAACACTGGTGATGATGTTACAAAGGTTTTTATAACATCCAGTGGCATGTCTGATCTCAATTTTCATTAGTTCACAAAAGGTACACGAAAGGACTGTCATTTCAAAAAGGGCATTTTTTTCAAAACTGCTAAGACTTCACAATAGGTTTGAAATGTCACAATGGCTATTTGATATCACAATGGATTTTTGATGTCTCAGTGGTGATAAGGTCACAATGGAATTACACTTCACAAAGACTTTGTTATATAGAAATATGAAGACATAATGAAGTTTTCATGTCACAATTATGTGGTGATGCCATACAAGTTATTAGGTTACAATTGGTTTGAGATTTCACAATGGGTTGGTAATGTCACAATGGCATGTCAGATATCAATTGTCATTAACTCACAATGAGTATATGTTAACAAAGGGATTGTGATGTCTCCAAAGGCATGTGTTGTCTCAAATGTAATGAAATCCAAACACATTTGTGATGTCACAATGTGACACAATGTTTCAAGATGTCTGGCAGTGTGAAGTTACAGTGGTCATAATGTCAGAGTGTTTTTTTTATATCAGTTGACACACCTGAAATATTATGAGGTTGAAAACATTATGAGCTCACATATAGCATAAGATTTCACGATGGCAAATGTAATAACAGGACGGGTGTGTAATGTTACAGTGTGTAAGTGATATCACCATGGCAATGTGATGTCACACTGATTGTGAGATCTTCATGAGACTGTGATATCACAATGACTTTGTAATATCACAGTCATATGTCGTTTCCATTGTTACTCATTCATAGAAAGACCTTGAATTCTGCAAGTCTATTAATGTTATAAAATGTTATGAGGTCACAATAGGTTGTGAAAACACAACCAGATAGTGATATCAAAATTGTCATAATGGCATGCCTGATCTCAATTTTCATTAACTCATAATGAGTATAGAAGTTCACAATGGGATTGTGTTGTCTCCAAAGTTGTGTGCTGTCACAAGTGATGATGTCCCAACAGGATTTTGGTGCCAAAATATGACACAATTTTCATGATTTTTGGCAGTGTGAGGTCATGTCCCAATGCATTTCTGATATCACATGTCATATCGAAATATTATGCAGTCAAGAACAGATTTTGAGCTCACAAACAGCCAAAGATATAAAAATGGCACCATGTATCAAAGGTCATAGTTACAGAACAGGCTTAGCAATATCATGACATGGTGAAGTCTTAAACGGTTGTGATATCACATTGGGTTTCTGTTATCAACCCACTAGCCACAATTGAAATGTAAAGAACCGAGAATAGTCATTTGCATGTGTTCATGACATCAAAATTAAAATATGATGTCAGAATGCTATAATGTCACTGTCATCTTTTGATGTCACTATGAGTTGATGTTGTCATAACAACATTGTGATATCACACCGGTGATTTTGTCACCTATGGTTTGTTACAATGGTTATGAGGTCACAAAGGGTTTCTGATTTCAACACATACTACATTTCAAATAGAATGTCATCACAAAATAGGCATTCATAATATGTCTATGTCATTACAAAATGTGATGTCATAATGCTATGTTAACATTGTAGTTTGCTTATGTCACAATAAGCTTATGGTTCATAATGACAATGTGATACTACACTGGTAATATCAGAAATGTTTGTTACATCACAATAGCATGTTGGATCTCAATTGTCATTAGTTCACAGTCAGGATATAGGAACACACTGGGACTGTGATTTCAAAAAGGCCATGTGGTTTTTCAAAGTTGTTAATATTTCACAGTGCGTTTGGGATATCACAATGTGACCATGATGTTGCATAAGTAATGCCATGTTAAAATAGGTTTGTGATGTCATACTGGTGATGAGGTCACAAAGCGCTTGTCATGTCACAACAAGTTTTTAATATCACAATAACATATCCAATTTCAGTTGCTATTATTTCACAATGTGGACATGACTCCAGAGAACGAGCTTGAATTCCCAAAGGCTATGAAATTTCTAAAATGTTATGAGGACATATTCTTTCAAAAAAATGGGATAGTAATTTCACAATGACAATGTGTTGTGACACTCTCATGTCATAATATTTGATATCACAATTAGTTGCTGATACCATACTGGTGATGAGTCACAATAGGTATATGATGTCACAATAGTTGGTTATGTCACAATGACATGCCGGATCTCAATTGTCATTAATTCACAATGAGTATACGATTTCAGAAATGAAATGCAATGTCTCCAAAGGCATATGTTACTCCAATGTAAGGAAGTCCTAATAGGGTTGCAATGTCACAATGTGACACAATGGTCATGACTTCTGGCAGTGTGATGTCACAGTGGTTATGATTTCACAGTTATACCAGAAATATTAGATTGAAAACAGATGTAGGCTCACAAAGGGACTAAGATATCACAATTGCAGCATATCACAAAAGTTCTGATGACAGGACAATTTTGTAAAGGTAAGTCATTTAGTGATATTACAATGGAATATGATGTCATGAAGGGATTGTGATGTAATTATCATTATAGGCTCATAATTGGTTTCTGGTATCGACCACGGCCCATACTTAAAATACAGTGAAATCAGAGAATAGGCATTCCTTACGCTACTTTGAGGTCACAATGACAATGTGATGTCATAAAGAAATGATGTCATCATGGCTTTGTGGTTTCACAATGAGCAGAATGTGTCATAAGGACAATGTGATGACACAATGCTGATGAGGTCACAAAGAATTTGTGGTGTTAAAATGGCATGTCTGATCTCAATTTTCATTAGCTTACACTGAGAAAATGGGTATATGAAGGGACAGTAATGTGAAAAAGGCCATGTGCTTAGAGGATATAATAGGATTTGGATGTCATAATGTGATAATGATGCCACAATAATAATAGGATGTAGCACTGCATGTGATATCACAATGTGTTGAGGTCACAATGGGTTTGTGACTTCACAAGAAGTTTGTATATCACAATCAAATATCCAGTTTCAATGCTACTGCTTCCCAATGAGGATACGAGTTCACAGAGGAAGTTAAAGTCCCAAAGGCTATGAATTTATTAAAATGTTATGAGGTAATAATAAGCTTCTGAAAATATGGGACAGTATTTACACAATGGCAATATGAAATCAAATTATCAAGTCATAATAATGTTCTGATGTCACAATTAGTTGATGTTGCCATAATGATGATGAGCTTACAATAGGTTTGAGATGACACAATGTTTTGAAGATGTCACAATGTTGTGCTGGATCTCAATTTTCATGAATCACAATGAGTGAGTTCATAAAGACTATATTATGTCACCAAAGGAATATGTTGTCACAAACGTGATGAAGGCCCAACAGTTTTGTGACACAATGTTCATGACATCTGGCAGTGTGATATTCACAGTGGATTTCACATTATATACCTAAAAAATTACAAAGGAATGACAAAAAGATCATGTTTTTTTTGTCAAAGATGGTAAGAGTTCATAATATATTTGGGATGTCACAATGTGATTGTGATGTCAAATTGTTGTTGTAATGTAAACAATGAATTTATGGTGTAAAAACAATTTTTCAATATTACAATAAAATGTCTAATTTCAATTGCTATTATTATACAATGATTATACAAGGTCAGAGAAGTACTTAGAAGTCCTAAATCTTATGAAGTCATACTATGTGTGCGAAAACACAATAGGACAATTACATTACAATGGCAATGTGATGTCACAATATTGTTTCATAGTAATGTTTTTTCAATTTTTTATTGTGATTGATTTCCTAAATTTTACAAATTTCCTAGTATTCTGAGACAGTGATACCTATAACCACAAAGACATTTTACATTTCATGAGGCAAATTGTCATTATCATGGTCTATAAAGTTTGTAAATTCTATGAATGTTAACTGCAGCTATTTTTCCCACATAGGGTGATATGGACATTTTTTCCTTTTGCTTAGTGTTAGTTGTTCCCTCTAGCCCTCACAGCTTATGGGTCCCTCTGGTGTATGCTTTCCCCTGTTTCCCTCTGATTCTGTGTACTTCTTCTAATTTCACACTGGTGTGCACTTGTATACCCTATTTGTGGACAGCAGGATCGGGTCATTTAGCAATGATATGACAAGATGAATGCAGGTCCTTTATTTCTTGAGTCCTGTTTACTTGTTGTATTTGCTTACATTCTGTTTTTAACATCCACATATCAGTGAGACCATGCGCCATTTCTCTCTTTGATTTTGGCTTACCTTGATCAAAATAATTTTTTTCTAGTTCCATCCATCTCACTGCAAACATTATTTTGTCCTTTCTAATAGCTTCAAAATATTCCATTGTATATAGGTACCAATTTGGGGGCCATTCATCTGTAAGCATCTGTGTTGTTTATATATCTTGGCTATTATAAGCAGTGCTGCAATGAACTTGGAGGTGCATGTGTCCTTGTATCCTGGTAGATGCCTAGGAGTGGTATGGCTGGGTCATAGGAGAGGTCTATATTAAGCTTTCTGAGGAATCTCTAGACTACTTTCCAAAAAGGTTGTATTAGTATCCATTCTCACCAGCAGTGCAATAGGGATGCCCTTTCTACACATCACTTCCAAAGTTGCCGTTGGCTGAATTTAGGATGAAGGCCATTCTGTGGGGTAAGGTTTATCGCGAGGTTGTTTTTATTGGCATTTCCTTTACAGCCAGAGATGTTGAACATTTACTCATGTGTTTCTTTGCCATATTAATCTCTTCTTCTGAGATGTCTCTTTTTAGTTCCCTTGCCCATTTAGTAATTGGTTTGTTTTGGGAGGGATTAGTTTTTTCAGTTCCTTGTATATCTGGATATTGGGCCCTTGTCTGATATATTGCTAGTAAATATCTCCTGATTCATTGGCTGTCTTTGTAGCTTGGTTGTTATGTCTTTATCTGTGCAGAAAGTTATGAACACCAGAGAGCAATTGATTTTTGAAGGCTAATTTTGTATCCTCTTACTTTGTTGACATAGTTTATAAGTTCTAAAAGTTGGGGGTGGATATTTGGGGATCATTGAGGTATACTATCATGTTATATGCAAAAAGGATAATTTAACTTTTCCTTCCTTATGAGGATCCTTTATTGTCTTTTTCTTGTCTGCGCTGGCATTATTAAAGAACTTTATTAAAGAAGAATGATGAGTGGGCATCTGTGCCTTATTTCTGATTTGAGGAGAATTGGTTGTAGTTTTTCCCCATTAAGTATAGTATTGGCTATTGGTCTGTCATCTATGGATTTTATTGTTGTAACATATGATCTTTTTTTTCTAGAGCTTTCAACATGAATGAATGTTGTGTTTTATCAAAGATTTTTTTCTGCATTAGTGGTAATAATTTTGTTTTTCTTGACTTTGAATTAGTTGATGTGATAGATTACATTGATTGGCTTATGTTAAACAATTTCTATATCTCTGGGATCAAGGCTGCTTGATTATAATTTATGATTTCTTGGACATGTTTCTGGATTCTGTTGACCAAAATTTTATGAGGAGCTTTGCTCAAGGAGATTGGTCTGTAGTTCACTTTTTTGTTGGGTCTTTGCCTGTTTGAGAATGAGTGTGATATTGGATTCATAGAATGAGTTCAGGATAGCTCTTTCTGTTTCTATTTCTCAGAAGAGTTTGAGGAGCATGGATATTAGTTTCTCTTTACATTTCTCATAGAATTCCAGAATAAATCCATATGGTCCTGCACTTTTGCTTGTTGGAAGACTTCTGATTGTTTCCTCTAATTGTAATATATTTGCTTATTTAATTGAATTATTCCTTTTGGGTTCAAGTTGGGCAATTTGTATTTCTTTAGAAATGCATCCATTTCTCCTAGGTTTTCCTTCCTACTAAGTATAGATTCTGGAAATAATTCTTTATAATGTCTTGGGAATTTTTTTTGTAATTTTTCTTGTAAGATCTCTGATCTTATTGATTTGGGTTTCCTCTTTTCTTTTTTAAATTAATCTTGCTAGAGATCCATCAATTTTATTGAATTTTTTAAAAAATCAATTTTTTGTTTTACTAATTTTATTTATAGTTTTCTGTTTCTATTACATTTATTTCAGCTCTTATTTTATTTATCTCACTCCATCTAGTAACTTTAGGTTCAATTTTTTCATGCTTCTTCAGAAGTTTTAGTTGTACATGAGAGTATTTACTTGATCTCTGTTTTGTTACGTGTGCACTGAGAGCAATAAATTTGCCCTTCAGGACTGTTTTCCCCATGGCTCACTGGTTTCTCTGTGATATGTATTCATTTTCATTAAGTTGTAGGAATTTCTTCTCTAGTTTATTCTGTTACCCAGACGTTGCTGAGATGTGATTTTCTATTTCCATGTATTTGAATAATTTCTACGGTGAGATTTTTTCTTGAGAACTATCTGGATTTCACTGTGGTGGGATATAATACAGGGGATTATGTCAATCCTCTATTATTTGCTTAAATTCCCTGTATGAATTCTAAGATGATCTATTTCGGAGAAAGTGCCATGGATATAATAGAGGGGATTATGTCAGTCCTCTATTATTTGCTTAAATCCCCTGTATGAATTGGTCTATTTGGGAGAAAATGCCAGGGGTGGCTGAGAAGAATGTGTACAGTGTTGGAAAATACGGTGGGTAGAAGATTCAGAAGATGTCAATGAATTCTGCATCATTGGATTCGGAGGCTTTTCATCCAATCTTCTGGTTGGTAGACTTTTCCTTTGGTGAGAGTGGAGTATTAGATTCTCCTAGCATTATTGTATTTGGATGTATTTTATTCTATAAGTCAGAGAGAATTTGATTAACTTATTTGGGTGCACCAATGTTTGGGGAGTATAAATTGATAATAGTAATATCCTCTTCTTGGATTGTTCCTGGTATTAATATGTAGTGTCGTTTTTCTTTTTGCATTGACTTTAATGAAATATTTACTTTTTCATATACTAGCATGGGAACAGATGCCTTTTTGCTAGGAACATTTGCATGGTAGAACTTTCTTCATCCTTTCATTCAGAGTTTGTTTATACATTGGCTGTAAGATGAGTGTCTTCAAGGAAACAAATGGATGGATTTTTTTGTCTGATCCAATCTGTAGTTCTTTTTCTTTTGATTGGTGAATTGGGCCCGTTAATATTTGTTTTCTTTTGTTTGCTTGTTTTGTTTTGTTTTCTGTCATTGGGCTTGAATTCAAGGTTTGTCCCCTGTCCCTCAGCTATTCAGCTCAAGGGTAATGCTCTACCACTTAAGCCACGGAGCCATTTCCGGTTGTCTGGTGGTTCTATGGAGATAAGAGCCCCAAAGTCTTTCTTGCTTTGGCTGTCTTTAAACTATGATTCTCAGATCTCAGTTTCTTGAGTAGCTAAGATTAGAGTTGTTAGCCACCAGCACCCGGCTACTTAGGGTTATTACAGAGAGATGCATTCTTTCCTCTTATTTACCTGCTTTGCTAAATTTTTCTTCTTTCCATTCCTCCTTTGCTTAATAAGTTGGACTTGTAGTGATATCTGCTTGGTGTGGATCCCTGATCTTGATGGTGTCTTCAGGTTGTAGTCACCCTATTAATATTCTTGGAAGTGGTGGCTTATTGTTTAAGAATTCATTTAGTTTTCCTTTACTAAATTTAGTTTCTCCATCGAATTGGAATCCTAGCTTTACTGAATATACTAGTCTGGGTTGGCAATTATTGTTTTTCAGGGCTCGGATAGTACTTCCCTAAGGCTTTCCTTGCATTCAGGGTCTCTGTCAAGAAATCTGCATTGATTCTGAGTTTTTTCCCACTATAATATAGCTCCTTCTTTGTTTTTGCTGTGTGCAAGATTGTTTATTATTCTGATCTATAGTTTTTAGTTTATGTGCCTAGAACTGTTCCTCCTGGGATTCTGCTGGTTAGGTCTTTTGTATGTTTCTGTTATGCAGGTAAGATTGTCTCTTTTAGGATTGTGAAAATTTTTGCTGATAAACTTCTAAGTGTTGGATTCATTTATTCTGGTATTGCTTACCTTCGTCTACCACAGTTATGTGAAATTTAAATTTCTTGGCACTACCTGCTTCTTCTTACACTTCACTTTAGCATAGCTTAAGTGATTTTTTCATATCTGACTTTTTTTCAGTTGCTTCATTTTGTCTTCCACACATGGTATTCTATAGAAATTTCATTCACACCGTTAACTATGTGTTCCATTGTGCTTTACATGGAGGAAATTGAACTATTTATGACTTCTATGTTGGTTCTCAGAATATTAGAATCATCTCTTAGCGAGTTGTGTGCTGCATTTATTTTTGTATCTCCTGAGTGAAATCCTGTATCTCTTTTAATAATTCATTTATTTGTTCTTTAAATTTCTGATCTATTTCTCAATTTAATTCTTGAGTCAATGCCTCTACTATCTCTTGGATGTAGCATTTGTCTTCCATTTCTTTTTGCTTTCAATGGGGTTCTACCTTGGGTGGCTGCTTTCCTTTGGGAGAGGATTGCTATGTTGGCTATTGATGAATCTTGTAATTTTTCACTGTGAAACCCAGTGTGAGAACACACTGCCAGACATCACGACCATTGTGTCACATTATGACATCATAAACCTGTTAGGACTTCACATTTGTGACAACACATGCCTTTGGAGACATCACAGTCACTCTTTCAACTTATATACACATTGTGATGTAATGATAATTGATATCCCACATGTATTTGTGACATCACCAACCCAATATATCATCAAAAACCTGTTGTGACATCATCACTGTTATGGCCACCCCAATGAATAGTGTCATCAAAATATTACTATGATATGATCTTTTGACATCATCTTGCTTGTTACATCTATGTCCCATTCTTTTATCACAAACCAATTACTACCTCATAACATTTTAGAAAATTCATGGGCTTGTGGACTTCTAGTTCTTAGGAACTCATATCATCATTGTGAACTAGTAATAATTCAAAATGAATATGTGATTCTTATATTACAATCTCATTTTGACACCACTATCCCAATGTGACTTCATTATGACTTTTATATCACAAATGCTGTGTGATTTAACATTGCCACTATGACATTCCATGTTACATCACACAATTACTATGACTACATAGCACCTTTGAAAAACCACATAGGCTTTGTGACATTAGAGTACATTTGCATAAACATATCGTCATTGTGACATTATGAACTAAGGGCAATTGATATCAGACATACCATTGTAACATCAAAAACCCTTTGTGACATCATCACCAGTGTGACATCACATTATCATTATGACACTATCAGCTCAATGTCATATCACAAACAACATTAACATCATAGCATTATGGCACACTCATTGTGAATGCTTATTCTGTGATTTCATTCTTTTTCAAATGTGGCAAGTGAGTTGATATAAGAAACCCTTTGTGACCTCATAACCACTGTGACATCACATTGCCCTCATGATATTACTAAATCACTACTGTGATATCACAAACCTGTTGTGGTTTTTCTGTTTCCAGTTATACAGGTCAATATTTATAAAGACAACATACATTAGACAGGGGGCTTACCCACCATTCTGCCATATCTCTAGGTAATAAGGGGATTGTACCACTTTGTAACACCTCAGGCAAGTACAAGAAACCACTTCTGATAGATGGGGGACTTAACATACAAAGTGCTGATGGTACAGAAAAGGAGGCAGCATATGCTCCTGTGTATTCCCGTGAGGGATCTTGTAACACCGAACTTTAGGACATACTTCTCCCATGCTGGAAAAAAAGAGTAAAGAGAGGTATATGCAGGGCACAGATAAAATTTATATATGAAGATAGAACAAAAAATCAATTTAATAAGTGGTCATTTTTCCAAAGTAGTATAAATGGTTGAAAAATATATTTAAAAAAAACCCTATTTCACATCCTTTCCTGTGTAGAAAAATGCAGATCAAAAGACATTGAGATTCTGTGTCATTGTGATCAGAAAAACTATCCTCAAAGAAATAAAACAAAACAAAATAAAAACCCCAAACAAGCGTTAGTGAAGATGTTGGAAAAATAGTAATCCCTATGCTATTTATGACAATGTAAATTGGTAAAGCCACTATGGAAATCACTATGGAGGTATCTCATTAAACTAAAAAGAGAACATATGATCTAGTAATTCCACTCTTGAGCATGCATCCAAAACAATGTAAATCAATATACAATAGAGACAGCTACAGAGCAATATTTATTGAAGCAATCAATGCAATCAAGCTAGATGTTCCATTCAAACAATCTATCAATCAAAAAATGTAGTGTATTTATTATTCACCCATCAAGAATTATGTAATTTGTAAGAAAATTGAAAGTCATCATGTCATTATCTAAATTCAGCAGAAAGACTAATATCACATACATATTTATATGCAACTTTGGAACCTTAAAAATAAATAATATATACTAAATCAAGTGTATTTTGGAGTGAAGATTACAGAGAGGGGTGGGCAAATGGAGTAGATTGAAAGGTGATCATACTATTCTATACAGTTTTTTTGAATCATAATGATGTAACTCAAGATGTTTTTAATCAATCAACATTGTTTAAATGCAGGTAAATGCTGTAGTGAAATATCTTTATATAAATTATATAAAATTATATAAATCACAAACCAAATTGCAGTAAACTAAGTTACCTTTCATTTGGTTGATAGATATAAATAAAGGAAATGATTCAATCTGACTAAAATTGTATATGAATGATAAAAATAATATGAATACAACAAGGAATAATATTATAAAAAATTAAAAATAATGTAAAAAAGACAATAAGAGAAGACCAAAATTAAGTATTTTAATAATGGGACTTGAACCAAGTTCTCTAGTGTGGGTCCATCAACAAATAGATGAAGATTTAATTTTCTGGAGCTGTTACACTTGGGAAGCAATCATAAGAATTGAGTCTGATAGGCATAAATTGGACTGGATAAAATATGAGTTAAGAAAGAATGATGAAAAATGATAAAATGAGATCAACTGAAGTACCAAATTCTTGAAATAAATAAATATATAGAATTGCAGATTTAGCAAAAACAGAACAAAATGAACAAAGAAAACAAGGTATCCAGTTGAATTTGCATTACAGATAAACAATGAATAATTTGTAGAAGCATGTTTATCTGAAATGAAAATTCAATTTGTTATTCCATATTTCATCTGACAACTCAGTCCTTATGCATAATTCATTAACAGAATCTGTCACTTTCCAAAATGTCTTGCGATTTGTCTACTGAAAATTCAACAGGACACAAGGAACTCAGTGATAGGTCAAGTTTATTGGATCAAGAAAGTGTCAGCAAACCAGTGTTTAGAAGAAGAGACAGATAAGACAAGATAAGCAAATACCAAGTTAGAATCTGAGTGATCTTCTGAGAGAAAAGATGGACAGAAAATTGGGAGTCTGCACATAGAGTTACTATATAAAGTTACTAATATGAATAAATTTGGAAAATAAGTTCAGCAAGGATGATATTACAGCAACTTTAGTAAACAAGAAAATGTTACACTTAAATCAATGGACTGAAGATTGTTATCAGTAAATGCTGTCCAGTATATGTGTGGTAGGAGAACACTGAAACATGTGAAAGCTACCTGGACAACTATATTTATCACCTCATTATTGACTATAGCTAAGATAAGGAAACCAACCCAGCTGTCTCTGTAGTCAATAGATTGAGAAAATGTGATACACACACACACACACACACACACACACACACACACACACACACACACACACACAATGGAGTTCTATATTTTCATCAGAAAGAATGACTGTCCCATTCATAAGGAAATGGAAAGACTTGGAAAAATCATGTTTAGTGAAGTAAGCCAGACCCAAAGAAACATAGGTCTCATGGTTTCCCTTATTTGTAATAATCAGTATATTTCTAGGATAACCTTAGGAGGTGAGCAGAGTAGTTCAAGAGCTATGTACATATGACCATATAAGATGATCCTAATGAAATGAACTCAAAGCATGGACACAAGATGATTTTCTTTGTTGTTGTCATTGGTTTTAAATATACTATGCAATTTTTTTTTCTGTTCCCCCTATTGTATATCTTCTGCTATTACTGTATTTAATTTTGTTATCCTGTTAGTGTACAAATGTTTATTTGAATTAGGGAAAGGAAGGAGAACAGACAAAGGACAAGGAGGCAACAAATCTAACAGCAAGATACACAGGAAAATATGTTGAAAATGTCTGTACAACTTGGTGGGGGGTTGTTGGGAGTAGGAAAAGTAGGAGGAAATTGAGTTAACACAACTTGTAAAAAGGCTACTGATGTTAACAAGAGAGGACCAGGAATTTGCCCTAAATGTAAAAAAGGAAAGCACTGGGCAAGAGAGTGTAGATCAAAATGGACAATAAAGGTATTCCATAAAAGATGTTTACTCTATGAAGGGAAACTCTCCTTCGGACCAGCCCTGGGTCCCAGGATTAATAATCGAGGGAAGCAAACCATTTTCTCTCTTGTCCCTGTCACAACCCACAGCGCCGCAGGGGACATACCAGCCTTAGAAAGTTCTACTTTAAAAGGTGGTTATAAGCCACAAAATATTCCAACCGGAGTTTATGGGCCTTTACCTGAAGGAAGATTTGGCCTATTGACCGGTAGAACCAGTCATAAGGCAAAAGGAGTTTCAGTACATTTAGGAATTATCGACTATATTGGGGAAATAAAAATTTTAATGTCAGCTGCTGCAGATATTTCCTTTAAAAACGGAGAACTAATTGCTCAAATTTTGTTATTACCATATATATCTATTGGAAAGTCATTTATACCCCACATTTGGGTATTTCGAAGTACAAACCAGCAAAATTTCTTTTCGACTATTCACATTACTAAAATGCAGCCTAAGATTAAAATTTATAATCGGGGAAAGATATTGACAGGAGTAATAGATACCTGCTCAGATATTACAATTATCAACACTCATGAATGGCCTAATCATTTATTATATGAAATAATCCCAGAGTTTGTAATACTCCCGTAAATTCTACAGGACAAGTGGTGTGGTATTTTACTATAACCTCAGAAGACAGACAGACAGCTGTCCTTAAACCTTATATTATGGAAGTTCCAGTTAACATAATTGGTAGAGATGTACTGGAACAATGGGGAGCTCATATTCAATTTTAACATTTTTAGATGGAGCCCATAAAGATATGGAAATCTGAGGAACCTCTTTGTATAGAACACTGGCCTTTATCAAAAGAGAAATTAGAAGGAGATCATCAATTAGTTGAAGAACAGTTAAGCAAAGGACATATTGAGCCATCTATGTCATTATAGAATTCTCCAATATTTGTTATTAAAAACAAGTCAGGAAAATGGAGATTGCTGATTGCTTTACAAGGACTTAATATATCCATGTACCCTATGGAGGCTTTACAACCTGGTATACCGTCACCTGTCATGCTTCCTAAAAATTGGCCAATAATAGTAATAGATTTACAAGATTGATTTTTTACCATTCCTGTACATGTAAAAGATTGTAAAAGATTTAACTTTTCTTTACCACAAATAAATCATCAAGGCCCTCATCAGCGCTTCCAATGGAAGGTGTTGTCCCAAGGAAAGATGACCTCTCCAACAATGTGTCCGATATATGTTGATAAGAGCTTAAAACATGCTAGACAAAAATGGCCTCACATTTATATTTTTCATTATATGGATGACATTTTATTTGCAGGACCAAATATGGCAAAATTAGAAATGGTGTTACAGTGCTTACCCTCTATATTTAAAGTGTTTGGATTAATAATAGCACCTGAAAAAATACAAAAAGATACGCTGGTAAAATATTTAGGATATGTTGTTTCTAGACAAACAATGGCAACTCAAAAATATCTTTAGGACGTGATCAATTACATATGTTAAATGATTTCCAAATTTACTAGGAGACATTAATTGTATGGGACCCATCTTAGGTATTCCTACTTATCAATTACATGATTTGTTTCCATTGTTACAAGGGGAGCCTTATTTACATAGCAAAAGAACTTTAACTAAGGAGGCTGAAAGAAAATTACAATTTGTAGAGCAGAGAATAAAATAAATGTTTACACATTGAGTAATGCTGGATCAACCCATAAATTTATATATTTTGGATACATGTAAATACCCAACAGGAATTATAGGACAATTGAGCTACCATTAGAGTGGATTTATACACAGCATAGATTTACAAAAATATTATGCCTTATGAACAACAGTTGGCAATTATTTAATTCAACAGTCCATGCAACAGATATATAATCTAACGGGGTATGATTTATTTGAAATAATTTTTCCTTTACCAAAAGACCAAGTAGAATATTTGTTAAACATGTCTGAAATGCTACAAATAGCATTAGTAAATTTTACTGGGCAATTTTCCTATCATTATCACAAAGGTAAATTGTGGGAATGCTTGTATAAACACCAATTTGTCATTAATGATTTAATTACCAAAGCCCCTATTCCCACCACTCACCGTTTTGACGGATGGTTCCAAAACAAAGAATACTTATTGGATGAGAAATAAATATTGGGTGCAAACAACTACTTTAACATCAGTTCCACAAAATGAACTTTTTGCTATTATTAAGGTGTTGCAAGATTTTGTGGCAGATATTAATATTATTATTGATTGTGACTAATATAGTCACTGATGTTACGTATTCATCTAAACCCTAGGTAACCCAATTATTTAAACAATTACAACATTACTACAACAATGTAATGCCAAAGTGTTTGTAAATCACATTAGTGCTCACTCTTCTTTACCTGGGTACTTTGTGTATGGGAGTAATCAGGTTGATAAATTAGTTTTGCTTCTGCTGAATAGGATCATGTTCTTTTACATACAAATGCTGGTCATTTACATATGCATTATAAAATAACTTATTCTCAAGGTAAACATTATAAAAAAAATGTCCTACTACATGCTGGTGTAAATCCTCGAGGATTACAACCTAACGAGCTTTGGCAAATGGATATAATGCATGTACAAGCCTTTGGCCATTTTTCCTTTGTACATGTTACAATAGATACTTATTCCAAATTTGTTTGGGCTTCTGCCCTTATGGGAGAAACTGTTAACCATGTAATAGAACACTTATTGGAGGCTTTTAGCATTATGGGAGTTCCTGCCAAAATAAAGACTGATAATTGAACGGCCTATAAAAGTATCAAATTTAAAAGATTTTGTGAACTTTATGATGTGGTACATATTATAGGAATAGAATGTAACCCCCAAGGACAAGCCATTATTGAATGAGTTCATGGCACACTAAAACAACAAATTAAAAAATTAAAAAGAAAGAAAAGATTGAACGAAGGTAGGATATTTTGTGGTTTTCCATGCAAATTGGGCCTTTGTTCCTACCCCTCCTTTATTGGAACCCATTGTTTGGGGAGCACGGACATAACCGTCTATACAGTTCCTGCTGTTTTATCTCCTCCTTGGAATAATTTGACATTTAACAATAAGGATAATGGTAGCTTTTTAATTTTACTTACTATTCTCATTAAGGAATGAGTATAGTATTTTGTCTGGGGGCTATTTGTCTGGGGCCTCCTCCATGTTTAGTTATGAATTGGCAATATTGGGTCTTACCTGAGAAAGGAACGTCCAATTCTAGAACACAGCTGCATCGATTAACTACTTGGTCCATTAATAGTAGCTGGGAAAGCTTCACCTTTGATGGCGAGTTATCCTTACCTATGTGCGCTGATTTTACCTGTATTGATGAAAGTATCAGCCTTTTGTGTGGCAAGAGTATAGAGGAACATTTGGAAAAGTGTTCAATAATTTTATTAATTGGGGACCTTTTGGACAGTTTATTAATACATGCTCAGAATGGAATATTACCAGATGTGATAGTAGGTTGATAGTAGGATGCTGGATGCCATTAACGGATCACTTACTGGAGCTCAATTGATGGCCTGGGGAGATGGAGGCATTGCAGATTCTTGATGGGCTTTCATGGCTGTAACTTACCACTGCTGTTCAGACTCATCTTTGGAAGGTCCCAGCGGCGCTGAAAACCGTGATGCTATCTAATGGATAATTTTCAGGAATGGCGTACTCTGAGTCCACTTATAATTTTACTTTGTACAAATCTTATGATGTAACTGCTTGTGTACCTCTGCCTTATGTATTTTTAGTAGGAAATTTTTATATTTTCTCCTACTATTTCTTGTTTTGTCCCCTGTATTCTTGCATTAATTCCTGTCTTGATTTTTACAATGATAGCATTATGATTTTACAACAAAGAACTTATATTTGGCTGTTTGTTAAATTAGAAAGAGAACGGTCCCCAAATCCCCTGAATAGTGTTGTTACTGAAATTTTACCAAACTGCTAAAACCTACAAAGCATATAATTGGAGCCATTGTAGCTGTGATTTTAAGCTTAATTGCTATTACCACTATTGCTGCGGTGTCTGGAATTGCCCTACACATTTCCTTACAAACTGAACACTTTGTGGAAGATTGGCACCAGGATTCACATGAATTGTGGGTCTCACAAGTAGAAATTGATGCTATGTTATGAGCAGATTAATATTCTTAAACAGAGGGTGGGATGGTTAGGGAAAACGTTATTGGTTGTGGAAAAGCAGTTATTTAAATGTGATTAGAATTCTACTACATTTTATATTACATATTAAAATAAAATAAATCTATACATGATTGGAAAGTATTACAGCAGTATTTATCTGGAAATTCTACTGCTGCTGAATTGATTGCTCAGTTACAATTTAATGAACATGATATTTTTGGTAAACGATTTGCAAATGACAATGCTTCTAATATTGCTGATGCATTTATTAAACAGTGAAGGGTTGGATCTGAAAGGAATACTACAAAACATTTCCATACTGCTAGTGGTATGGGAATCATGATTGTTATTATTTTGATTGTATTTGTACTGTTATATTTGATTTTTATGAAACCAATGAAGCATCTATGATGACCCTGTGGAAAGCTTTACTTTTAAAACAAAAGAAAAAAGAAGGAAATTGTGAAGAATCAGGGTCTGTGTTGGAGGGGCATAATGATGCAGCCTCCAGACTCAGGATTATCTGAGGACTGTTTGTGTATATGGAAATCTCTTGGCATGCCCAGCTAGAAAGGGAACATGTTCTCTCTCCCTATCTCAAAGCACATGTCACCCACTCCTGGGAGCTGAGGAAGTAGCTCTTCTGCTTATTCAAGCATAGATGAACAGCTAGTCAAGCATTTTTCTGAGGACAGGGAAGTGATTTGAGCTTGCTCTAAAATAGTTTAGATAAAAGTATACCAAAACATTGTCTCATAGGTTAAGTAAAATTGTGTCTTTTGAAATGCTTTGGATAAATGTCTTCTGATAAATCTTGGCAAATTTAATGCTTGCTTGTCTTTAAATACCCACTAACAATAAAGCACAGCATGCAATGGCAATTGCTATTTGCACTCTGCATCCCCTGTGTCCTGGTGATTTTTTGACACTTACCCAGGGACCCAAACGCCTTAGACATTGACACTTGTTCTATATTAAGAAAATTTGGGTCTGTGCCAAGGACACAAAGGGTTTCTCCTATTCCATCCTATAATGATTTCAAAGTGTCTGCTTTGATTCCAAGGTCTTTGATTCTGGTGTAGGGGGATATATGAGGATCTAGCTTTAGTTTTCTACAAGTAGTTAACCAATTTTTCCAGCACCATTTACTGAAAAGGCTGTCTTACTTCCATTCTATTTTTTTAGCTCCCTTATCGAAGATTAAATGACAATAGGTCTTTAGGTTTATTTCTGAGTTTTCAATTCTCTTCCATTGGTCCTGGGGTCTGTTCTTGTCCCAGTATCACTGTTTTGATTACTATGGTTTCGTAGTAGAGTTTGAAATTTGTTATTGTTATTCCTCCAGCAGTGTTCTTTCTGTTGAGGATCATTTTTGCTATTCAGGGTCTTGTATTGTTCCATATAAATTTTTGGATAGGCTCTCCTATTTCCTTGAAAAATGAGGTTGGAATATTTATAGGTATCACATGGAATTTGTAGATAGCCTTGGGAAATATTGCCATTTTTCCAATCCGGGAGCATGGGAGTTTTTGCCACTTTCTAATTTTTGTTTGATTTCCTATTTCAGGTTTTTAAAGTTTTCATCATAGAGGTCCTTCACTTCTTTGGTTAAGTTAATTCCAAGGTTTTTTTTTTTTTGTGGGGCTATTCTGAATGGAGTTGCTTTCCTAATTTCAGCCACACTTTTATCATTGTTGCCATACAGAAAAGCTATTGATTTTATTTTTTGTCGGGTTATTCTGAATGGAGTTGCTTTACTAATTTCAGACACATTTTTATCATTGTTGGCATACAGAAAAGCTATTGATTTTTTGAGGGGTAAATTTATACCCAAAGTTTTGAATCACCTTGAGTAATTTGGGAGCAGAATCCACGGGATTCTTTAAATACAAGGTCATGTTATCTGCAAAGAGTGAGAGTTTTACTTCTTTTTTCCCTATTTGGATCCCCTTTATGTTTGCATCTTGTCATATTGCTGTAACCAGGCAATCTAATACTACATTGAAGAGCAGTGGGGAGAGTGGACATGCTTGTCACATTCCTGAGTTGAGGAAATGTATTTAGTTTTTCACCATTGAATATAATACCTGCTGTAAGTTTGTCATATACAGCCTTTATTGTATTGAGGATTCCTAATTTTTCCAAAACCTTCATCATAAAGGGCTGTTGTATCTTCTCAAATTTTTATCTACATCTATTGAAATAACCATGTGTTTCTTATCCTAGCTCTTATTGATGAGATGAATTATGTTAATTGTTTTGTGTATATTGAACCAGTTTTGCATCCCTGAAATGAATCCTGTTTGATCATAGTGAATGATTTTTTGGGTGAATTGTTGAAGTTGATTGACCAAAATTTTGATGAGATGTTTTGTATCAATGTTCATCAAAGATATGGGTCTATAGTTCTCTTTCTTTGATGAGTCCCTGCCTGGTTTTGGGATGACGGTTATGATGGCTTCATAGAATGTGTTCGGTAGTGAGCTTTCTCTTTCAATTTCATTGAAGAGTTGTAGGAGTATTGGGGTAAATTCTGCTTTGAATGCTTTGTAGAATTCCTCTATAAAACCATCTGGTCCTGGGCTTTTCCTTCATGGGAGGTGTCTTATTTCTGTTTCTATTTCAATGCTTGATATGGGCCTGTTAAAATGGTTTAAGTCATCTTAGTTATGGCATATTTGCTAGGAAAAGGTCGATTTCTGCCAATATCTCAAACTTATTAGCATAAAGGTTTGAGAAGTATTCCCTTATAGTGTTCTGAATCTTGGTTGTTTCTGTGGTGATGTTTCCATTCTCATCTCTGAGTTTATTTATTTGAGTGTGTTCTCTTCTTCTTCTGATAAGATTTGCTAAGGGCCTGTCAATTTGGTTAATTTATTCGAAGAACCCACTGCTTTGTTTATTCTTTGTATTTTTTTTGGATTCTAATTCGCTTAATTCTTATTTAATTTTAATTATTTCTTCCCATTGTGGATTGGGGTTTATCTTGCTGCTCTTTTTCAAGGAGGCTTAGCTTTCTCATTAAATTGTTGGTCTCAGATATCTCCAATTTGTTGATGTAGGAACTCCGAGTTATAAACTTGCCTCTGAGTATCGCCTTTGCTGTGTCCCAGAGGAGCTGGCAGTTTGTGTGCTCATTTTTGTAGAATAGCATGAACACTTGAATTTTGTTTCTAATCTCTTCTATGACCCAGTAGTGGTTCAACAGTTTTCATCAGCCTTCATGTGCTACAGGACTTTCTTTGGTGACTTTTGGCGTTGAGTTCTAATTTTATTCCCTTGGGGTCTAAGATAATAAAAGGTACAACTTCAATGTTTCTGAGTTTTGACTGGTTTGCTGTTGTCTATTTTGGAAAATGTTCCATGTGCTGCTGAGAAGAACATGTGTTCTGATGCTGCTGGGTGAAATATTCGGTAGATGTCTTTTAAATCTAGTTGATCTATGCAGTTGTTTAGAGCTGTGGTTTCTCTGTTGAGTTTTTGCCGAGATGATCTATCTAGTGGGGATAGTGGTGTATTAAAATCCCCAACAATTAGTGTATTTGGATCTATATGAGATTTGAGAGAAAGTAGTGTTTCTTGGATAAATTTGGGTGCTCTGTTGTTTGGCGAATAGATATTTAGAATTGTAATATATTCCTGAAGAAGAGATCTCTTAATTAGTATGTAGCGACCTTTTTTATCTCTTCTCACTAATTTTAAATTGCAGTCTATTTTATCTATTAGTATTGCAACTCCTACCTGTTTATGGATGCCGTTTGCTTGGTAGATTTTGTTCGAGCCTTTCATTTTCAAAATGTGTTTGTTTTTATGGGTAAGTTGTGACTCCTGAAGGAATCACATAGAAGGATCTTGCTTTTTAATCCTACTAAACAGTCTATGTTGCTTAATTGGAGAGTTAAGTCCGTTAATGTTGAGAGATAGGACTGAGAAGTATTTGGGAGTTTCTGTCATTTTATGCACCTTCTTGGGGGCTGCGGCAATTAGTTTCTTCCTATGGTTCTTGGATTCTCAGTTTGGGTGTAGTTTCTTGGCCTTTATTGTGGTCTTGTTGGTTTTCTATACGTGGGACATCTTTAAGAAACTTTTGTAGGGCTCATATGGTGGAGATATATTGTTTCAATTTTTCTTTGCTATGGAAGGTTTTTATTTGGCCTTCGGTTATGAAGGAGAGTTTAGCTGGGTACAGAATTCTTGGTTGACAGTTGTTTGTTTTTAGGGCATGGCATACATCATTCCAGGCTCTTCTTGCTTTGATTGTCTCTGCTGAGAAATCTGAGGTGATTCGAATTGTTCTCCTTTAGAAGTGTTTGATCTTTTCTTCTTGAAAGCTTTAAGGATCTTTCCCTTGGTCTGAATTGATCCTGTGTGGATTATAATATGATGGTAGCATATCCCTTTCTGTTGTGGTCTATTTGGGGTTTTAAAAGCTTCTTGTATCTGAATAGGCCTATCTTTTTGTATGTTTGGAAAGTTCTCTGCTAGGATCATGTTAAACAAATTTCCTAGATCATTGACTTCTGTCTCTAGGTGTTCCTAGGTTATCCTCAGACTAGGCCTTCTTTCTGATGGTGTCTTCCAGTTGTTTAATAGATATATCAAAATTCTTGGATTTGTCTTGGATTGTTGTATGTTCTTTCTCTATAATATCTAGGCTGTCTTCAATCCCTGAGATTCTATCTTCTCCATGGTCTAACTTACTGTCAAGACTTTCCACTTTGTTTTTATTTCTTTTTCTTCTAATGGTCGGTTTTGATGGCTTCAAATTCTTTGTTGGAACTTTGTTCTAGATCTTGTAAGAACTTCTTTACTTCCTTAATTTGATGCTCCATGTTTATTCTCAAATCACTTAGTTGATTGGTTATGGTTTCCTTGGACTGCCATTCCTTCAGTTGGGCTCCATCATTCCCTTTGTGGTCTCCTTGATTTCTTTCAGCTCTCTGTTTATGGATTCCATGAATGCCTCCATTGATCATTGTTTATTCTCATCCCAATCTCTCAGTTTCTGTGTTTCTCTTTGATTATCTTCTTCATGGTCACACAATTCCTGTAGTTCTCTTTGAGCGTTCTCAGCCAGCTCATGCAATTCCTGTCTATCTCTTTGACTGATCTCAACATGCTCATGAAATTTCTTTATTTCTCTTTGAGTGTTCTCAATCTGCTCACGAAATTCCAGTATCAATCTTTGAGTAGCTTCCTCACGCTCATGAGACTCCTGTATTGATCTTTGATTTTCCTCCTCACTCCCCCTATCATGCTCACACTGAGGCCTTTGCAGGGTTTCATCTTTTCATGTACACTGTTTACCTGTAGTATTTATTATTGTCACACAAGCCATTGCATAAGTTCTATGGTTTAGGTCTATCTTTTCATACTTTATGTCATGGCGAACACATAAGCCTCCACAGAGTTTTAAAAAACTTTTGGAAATACACCAAAGTGATCTAACAGAGGGTAATATCAGGAATTAGATTTTCAAAAGTCAGGATATAATGAAGAAATACAATACAACTTTATCTTTGGAAATTATTTATGATTTTATGTGACCTGTATTCATTTGTTCATTTTCTATTCTTTTGCACATCACAGTGTGAAGCGATCTGTGTTCTTGGATGAGAAGACTAAGGGGAATTCATTCAATAATTATATCAATATTGGAATAATTTTGAAGTAATCTAATCCAAAATCTTCAAGATAATTACAAAAGATGTGTCGTGCAAAACACTGCCCCTGTGTTGAATCAGGGAATCGCTTGGTTTCCATTATAAGTTAGACTCATGCAAATTTTTGTAAATCAATAACATTAAGGGTACGTAGTGATAATAGGGAAAGATATAGAATGATGTAGAATTAGTTTTATTTTCATAAATACATTAAAATCTGTCTATGTGAATATTGCAATTGAAAGGTACAACACTAGGAGTTTCTAAACACTGATTCTTGTTAAATGCTGTTATTAACTTACTTGCATCATCAGAATTCTAGTGAAAGGGAATATCAATATGTGTCAACTTTGTACATGTTACAGAAATTAATAGTTATCCTAATTGCATGATAAGAAGTGAGGAGTGTAGGCAGGAGTCATGCAAAAAATTATTTGTTTTAAATATAATTGCAAGCTGCCAAATTGCAAAAAGTATATTTGAGATAATCACATTAAAATAAAGGGAATATTGATGCTTTTCTAATTAATGTAACTAAAATTTGTTTTTGCAAATGTGGATGCATCTGTTGAAACAAGATTTTATCAAACCAAATACTTCAGAAACATGCAGAAGAGAGAATTACATGCAGAAATGGACACAAACATAGAAAGATTTGAATATATACACATTAACACAGTTCATCACAAAAAAGTAAATCAGATTTTAACAATATTTTTTTAAAAAGAAAAATGTTATTTGGTCTTTATATTTTCACACTGTTCTCTCAACACAAATATCTAGACTACTGTTATTCTTCTCCCCTAAAAAATTATAATTTAAGCTGCCAGTTATATTCAGTACCATATAAAATGTTTGAATTATCATGGAGTAACATTAAAAAGTGTTGCCTAAGTTTATCATTGGTAAATTTTATTATAATGTATATCATTAGATGTATAGATATACCTATATATTATATTTATTATATAAAGTATAAATTATACATATATGATAAATTATATATTGTATGTTATAATATACATATATTATATGTTATAATATATATTATGTGTATAACTATATACCTATAGATTAATATACGAATATTGAATTAAGTTTCATGATTAAATTTACCTTCATTTGAAACTAAAAGTAGCTGGTGATTTTTTTATTCAATCATATATTGTTGTTCTACAAGACTTTGTGTGGGTAATTATCTGTGAAATTCTTGGGTAGAAGATCACAGATTTAGTTCTGTGATAAAATATTGGTTTTTTTAAAATTACCTATAGTATTTTTTCATTTTATATTTCATGTTTCATTTATTAATAAGTTTTTTTGTTGTGAAAATACCATACAGAGGGGTTACAATTATATGAGCAAGAAAATGAGTACATTTCCTTTTATTTATTTATTTTTTTGGGGGGGTCCAATCGTGGGGCCTGAACTCCAGGCCTGGGTGCTTTCCCTCAGCTCTTCAGCTCAAGGCTAGCGCTCTACCACTTGAACCACAGCGCCACGTCCGGATTTTTTCTTTTTGTTTATGTGGTGCTGAGGAATCGAAGCCAGGGCCACATGCATGCAAGTCAAGCGCTCTACCAATGAGCCACATTCCCAGCCCAGGAACATTTCTTATCAAGCATTTGTGCCTCTTCCTTTGTTTTCCTTACCATCCCTGCCCTCCTTCTGTCCCTCCCCCCTACACCAAAGCTGCAAAGTTTGTTTTTTGACATAAAGTCTTGTACATCTCATTGTAGCAATGAGCCCATCTGTATCCCTATATAAGCAATTTGCTTCATCCCGTCCCCTCCACAAATTATACCAACATCAAATACACTGAAAACTTGGGTTATACCATGGGGTAGGAACACACAAAGCAAAAAAAAATCATCTTATAAATATGTTAGTAACAATAGCAAGAAAGAAAAACCATTTGTGTCCTTATCCTGTAGTATTTTACATTATCATCAGCTTTGTACGAAAGTTAATGTTTGTTCCACTGAAGCAGGAAACAAGCTTTAAAAATAATCCCTTTGCAGAGTAAGACTAGAAATGAACATATTAAACTTATTAAGATATATGTGGACTAACTATCCTAAGATAAAATCGATTTCAATAAATTAAGACTATTAGAGTATTTTAATAATTATTGAATTGATTAATTGAAACCACCCACTTCTTAGTAGTTTATACAAAATACTTAATACACTGCTATTTCATAGATACACAAATAAATATTTCTTATTATGAGTAATAAACCTCACAATGTACTTTTCCTAAGTGCCTGACTTTTAATGAGGATTTGGTGCATTCTCTTTGTATGACTGTTCAGCTGTTAATTTTGTGTGTTTTCGTTCTGTTTCTTTCTGCATCAGAAAACCCCAGGGGAAGTTCAGGAAGTCTTTTACTTACAATAAATTTCTCCAATATTCCTAAATTTTTATTATAAGTTATCATACCTTCATTTAAGTTATTTGCCCTGCTCTTGTATTTAAAATTATAATTTTTCTCCATCACCCTCCACAGAAATGATTCAGAATTCTCAAGGATTACAGGTGGCTTACAGTGTAAGTAATTTATTTATTTTTTATTGTCAAAAAGCCATTGCATAAGTTCTATGGTTTAGGTCTATCTTTTCATACTTTATGTCATACTTTACAGTGTAAGCCACCTGTAATCCTAGGTACTCAGGAGGCTGAGATCTGAGTCTCACGGTTCAAAGCCAGCCCAGACAGGAAACCTGGTGAGACTCTTATCTCCAATAAACCACTAAAAGCCATGAAGTGGTTCTGTGGCTCCAGCAGTAGAGCATTTGCCTTGAGTTGAAGAGCACAGGAAAAGCACCCAGGCCCAGAGTTCAAGCACCATGATTGGAAAAAATATAGATTCAGAATTCTCATAAATAAGGATGAAGTTTCTATATTGTATAGTTAAAAATTAAAAATTTGAATTATTCTACTTTTCTCTGATCTGCCAGTATGTATTTCATTTTTGCAGGAGGAAGATAAGGATGACATCTATAAGACATTTATTATTCTGATCTGTTCTTCAGAATAGTATTGATTTTGTATTTTTATTAATAATGTTATAAACAAAGGGCTAAAATTATTTGGACAAATTGCACACTTCCTTTTGGACAGTGTCGCCACTTGCCTTGTTCTCTACAAAATTTTCTCTCTCAACCAACCCACAGATTATATACTTCATTTCCAACATATTGAACACTGAGCACCATGGCTACATTTGTTCACTCTTTGTGCCTCCTCTTACACTCCCAAGGACATATAGACAAACTAAAAGACAGAAGAAATTTTTAAAATACAGCAGAAATAAAGAAAAAAATTTCTTTTGTCAATATCCTGGAAGATTGATTGATAAATATTATTTTGTTTGATCAGATTCACATAGGAATTTTGCCATTGTACTCGTCTGTTTTAGTCTTGCTGTGTATGAATGCCTAGAGAACTGTATAATTTTTTATGCTCCAGTGTATTTTAGATATAGTTTTTGCATACAAGACATTTCTATAATTATTTTAAATTTTATTTTCTTGTAAAGCTGCTGTACAGAAGGCTTACAGTTACATGAGTAAGGTGACTTCAATAATTTTTAAACAAATATACAATAAAAAGTACAAAAAGAAACCATATTTTTATTATTTTACATTTGAGTCTGCAATTTACCCTACCAGATATTATGTTTTGCTTTGAACTGTCATCTTAAATGGTTGTTGAAAGTCTTCCTGTCCCTTCAACCAGAGTTTCCATGCTAATTATTTAGAATAATATAACAAAAGGACATTTTAGAAACAGATAAAGCTACTTCATATAACCTAAAACTTATGCTCCAATCCTCAGCTAAGCTCTAGTGGTATAAATTATCTTTATTGAGTTGGGCATATACATTTTATTAGTGCTGTTCTTCTGTTGGATTGAGTGGCTGTGGCTAACCTATTAAGTAAAATCACTTACAGATGTAATTTTTTATGACTCATTGAAGAGTCATAAAATGTATGGCTTGCTTAATGTTAAAGTGGTAAATGTTTCAAAGAGCTCATCTACACTAAATTTCAATTTATAACCCTTAGCATTTAAGGAAAGAATTCATAACATATTTGTCAAGCTAGGATTTTTATGAACTTGCTGCTTTTACTATAAGATTGTGTAAAAGAATTTAGGGTAATTAGAAGGTAATGTCCAAGCAATAATGTCACCACCAGTAACAAATAGCTGAATCTTCCTACAAAGAAGTCACACAGAAAATGTTACGAAATGTGATGGCTATGATTCTTTTGGGTATTGGTCTAAGCAGCAAATAATTTATTAAGTCATTATTTCAGGTCTAATTCAGCTCTATAGGGTTACCTACAATTTCTATTTGTGTTAAATATTTATTGTGGAAAAGTATAGTGTATTTTTGTGTGTGTGATAGCCACTCTTGTTCTCACTACTGCTTGGATGACTCAGCATAGCAATATGAAAGCCAAATAAATGAAATAAGTGCCTAGAGGAAATCTCATTAAAAATGTTCAGCATTTAAAGGTTATAGTTTTAGATTAAACTATAGACTCTTTCAAAAACTACAGATAGTTCAATCACTCATTTACATTTAAGATCCCAGATCTTAGCATGTGCATTAAAAAAATAGCTGTTAATACAGACATGGCTCTGCTATGTTTTTTTCAAGTCCTGAGGCTTGAACTCAGGCCACTGTCCCTGAGTCTCTTTGTATTCAAGACTAGCAATCTATCACTTGAGTCAGAGATCCACTTCTGGCTTTTTGTGTGTAGTTTATTGGAGATAGGAGTCTCATGGACTTTCATGCCTGGGCCTATTTCAAACCAAAATCATCAGTTATCAGCACACTGAGTAGTTAAGATTACACGTGTCAGCCACGGGCACCCTCTATTAACATTTTTTATCCCAATAAATATGTTATGCTGAGGGTAGTTCTCACATTAATTTCCTTAAGATAACCATACTCTTTTCTACTGTGGCTCTCAACCCATTCGCAATCCTGCCAAAACTGTGAGATTTCCTTTTCTCAACACTATGGCCAATATTTGCTACCTTTAAACTATTTTTGCTTGAAAATAATATTAGCATGATGTGGAAGTCTCCTTTTGAGGTTCATATTGAAATGTAATTTCATTTCTCAATAAAAATAGAACTAGTAAGGATATTTTAAGACCTGATTTCTATGCCATTTAACTTTCTGTCTTCATAAGGTCTAAATAATCCATACAACTTCTCAAAAGTTAACTTACTTATACTATTCTTATTTTTATTTATTTAATGTATCAATGCAAAACTCCTTTATTGAATATCTGCTGGATGTCACAATGTGCTCTACTAAAGAATCATAAGAGAATTGGAAGTTCTTTCAGAGAAATCTGTTTTTTGTTATTGTTGTTGCTGTTTGTTTTCCTTTAATTTTTCCTGTCAGTCCTGGGTCTTGAATTCAAGGTCTTGCCTTTGGTCCTGAACGATTTTTTTTTTATTTTTTTTATTGTGAAAATACTGTACAGAGGGGTTACAATTACATTGGCAAGATAATGAGTACATTTCTTTTCAAGCATTGTAGCCTCCTCCTTTGTTTCCGCTTCCCATCCCTTCCCATCCTCCCCCCACCCCCAACCAATTCTCCCCACTACCAACCCCCGCCCCCGCACCAAAGTTGTAAAATTCATTTTTGATATAATGATTCGTACATCTCATTGTTGCAATGGTTCCACCTGTATCCCTATTTAAACGATTTGTTTTCCCCTTCCCTTCCACAAATTATACCCACATCAAATACAGTGAAAGCAGGGGTTATACTGTGGGGGAAGGACACAAAAGCAACAAAGAAATAATCTTATAAATGTGTTAGAAACAATCGCATGAAAGAAAAAAAAAACATTTGAATACATATCTTAGGGATCATTTCCCTAACATCACCTTATCTGACCTTTTCTGCTTGACTCAGACATATACTAGATACTATATTTAAATACCTTTATACCATAGGATCTATGGTTTCTTTGGACCTGGATCACTTCACTTAAAATAATTTTTTCCAAGTTTTTCCATTTCCTAATAAATGGGGTCATGCCATTCTTTCTGATGGAGGCATAGAATTCCATTACACACATACATACACACACATGCACACACACACACACATATACATATATTATTTTCTTGGTCCATTCATATCTGAGATGCATGTAGGTTAGATCTATATCTTAGCAATGTTAACATAGTTATGCTGGTATAAACATAGTTATGCTGGTAGCTTCAGTATAAATAGGAGAAATCTTACATCTACTAGGCACAAGCATAAATTTTCTCAATACAGATCCAGAAATACAACAAATCAAACAAAGGTTGGACAAATGGGATTGCATGAAGGGACAGAGCATCTGCATGGATATAGCGAGCAAGATCAATAGAAAGCCCACAGATTGGGAGAAGATCTTCACTAGCCATACAACGGATAAGGGTCTCATATCTAAAATATACTTGGAACTCAAAAAATCAAATTCCATAACAACAAATCCTCAAAGATACAACTGCCCCAAAAATAAGTGTGCCAAAAACTTAAAGAGAAACTTCCATGAAATGGAAAGAAGGATGGCCAATAGACACATGAAGAAATGCTCTACCTCCCTAGCCCTAAAGGAAATGCAAATAAAAACAACATTGAGATACCAGTTCTCCGAAGTTAGGACGGTTATAATCAAGAATTTTAATAAAAAGAAATATGTCTTGAGGCCAGGCACAGGTGGCTCATACCTGTATTCCGAGCTACACAGGGGCTAAGATTTGAGGATCACAGTTTAAAGCCAGCCCAGGAAGGACAGTCTGTGAGACTCATTTCTCCTATAAGCCACTAGAAAAACGGAAGTGGTGCTGTGGCTCAAGCAGTACAACGCTCTCCTTGAGTTAAAGAGCTGAGGAATAGTGCCAAAATTCAGAGTTCAAGCCCAACGAATAACAAAAACAAAAAATAAATATGTCCTGAGTTTTTTCAGTGATGAGTCCATATCAGGTTTTTGTATAAGCACTACGGTCGACTCATACAAGTGTTTAGTGAACTTTCCCCGTCTGTTTCATTAGTTTTTTAGAAGCATTATCATTAGTCATTAGTCATGCTTTGAATTAGAAAATCATCTGATAATTCCTTTCGAACATGGGCATTATTTTGCTGGGTTTTCCAGAATTCCTTTGTCCTCTACGAAATCTTGACTCTATCATGAGGTTCAGTTCACATCTCTGGTTTCATTTATTTGGATTTTCTATCTCTATCTCTCTCCTTGTCTCTCATACATGCCTCTCTATCTCCAAACTCAGTTTTGCTAAGGGTCTATCAATTTTGTTCATTTTTTCACGTAACCTACTGTTTGTTTATTCCATCCTCTTTATCACTTTTATGACTATCATATTTTAATTGTAAAAAATGCAATTACTTGTATCCAATTCCTGCTGTAGTGTATTGATTTCCTCTTCGAAATTTTTGTATAAATTTGCTGGGGTACTAGGTGAAGTGGAGAGAGCATAATAAAAACATATGTGTGTGTATGTACATACGTTATATATATGCATATATATAATGATACATATGTATGTATATATACATATAAATGTATATACATATATATGCTTATGTACATATATATGTATATATGTATATATATACATTATATATGTATATGTATACATTATATATGTATACATTATATATGTATACATTATATATATGTATATATACATTGTATATGTATATATGCCTGAAAGAATCAGGAAATGTAGATTATGCTTGCTTCACATTTCCTCTACCTGCAACAATTGAACATTTCTTAATTGATTTTTTCTTAAACCTTATATGATAAGCTCCATAAAATTATACTAGATGCTGATCTATGAGCAAATTTTGTTGATAGTATGATCTCTTTATACCAACTAAAAACAAAAACAAATTATAATTACATAAGGAAGTAAAATTCAAATAGGAAAAAATTAATCAGTTTTAATATTTAATTGCTTCATTTACTAATTTTGAATGCTAGAACTTCACATTTCAATACTTGCCCTGACATATTTCAGCCATTGTGTTTGACATAGAAATAGTATTTCCAAAGATTTGATAGTTGGTGGTTTGAAATGAAAAATCAACAGTGATTTTAGGTTAGAGTGCTAAATGTTACACAAAGTGAAAGAAAGTAATAGATAAAAACACATTCTAAATGAAGAAAAAGGAATATCAACTCTATGTATGTCATTTCCTATACCAAATCTAGGATCTCATTAATTTAATTATCATTGATTATTTATCTTATTGTTTTTTAAGGAATAATCCTTTTGCCATAATTGGCAGCAAATACTGAGACATTTCATTCATCAATGTTGATAAGTATTATGGCTACACTTTGAAATGATTAATTGTTTAGGCTTAAAAATCTTATAGAATGCAGATATAATCCTTGTATGAAATTCTATAGTGCAATAGAAAAAATTCTTCATGAAATATTTGGTAACTGTTGTTCTCATTTGGAAAGATATAATTATGCAAAATGTACTTTCTTTGTTCAGTGGGTAATTCTCCTAAATGGGCTCAGTTTAGTGCTGGTGTATCCTGATAGTATTCTTCCACATCATAATAAAAAATTTATTATTCTTTCATTGCTGGGATAAGCTGCAATATGTAGGTAGCAATTCTCCTTGCATATATTTAAATATTGGAAATTTATGGCATTATAAATATAGTGATGGATAGGCTTAGGAATGAAGTCAATAGCATTGTAATTACTTTGCTATTCACTTTGAAAGGTGAAAATATGTACCCATGGTAATTGTCCATTGATTCATCACACTGTGTTAATGACTTCCAAATTGAAATAGTACTAACGTGTAGTAGGACTCTCTCACTTTGAGGTTGGAAGGAAATTTTCAGATGCCATAAACAGAAGTAGGGCAGAGTGCTCTATCTTCATGAAATGCAAGAGAGCTTTAGATAGGCCTTCAGAAAAACTGAGTTGCCATCCACACATTAAAGTACTGAAAAGTAACAATTGTGAGGGTCATAGCTTATTGCAGGTGGTATTTGTCCCTACCGAATGAAGGGATTAACATACCTTGAGTATAGACAAGTGAATGTATCAATTGCTTCTTCTAATTCATTTATATCCACAGCTCTGATATATTTTACCTCCATGTCATATTCTAAGACAAACCCTTTGCAGACTGTTTTTATCCCTTACATACTGTGAAATATATTCACATTAAAGATTCATCTTTAAAGATATTTATATTTGCAAGCAATTAATTCATTTCTTTTTTTAACTTTAATTTTATTTGTGAAAATACTGTATAGAGGAGTTACAATTACATGCAGGATAATGCATACATTTCTTACCAAGCATTGCAGCCTCCTCCTTTGTTTACCCTTCACATCCCTTTCCAGCTTCCCCTCTCCCCCACCAATCCCAATCCTCCTCCTTCCCCCACCTTCCCCCTCCCCCCCCCCCCCCGCACCGACTTTGTAAAGCTCATTTTGGACATGACAACTTGTACTTCTCATTGTTGCAACAGGTCCTGTACCCTTAAACAACTGTTTTTTCCCCATCTCCTCCACAAGTTATTCTGACATCAAATATAGTGAAAGCAGGGGTTATACTGTGGGGGAGGGACATTATAAGGGAATACTTCTTAATTCATTTCTTGCTAGAAAACTTTCATTAATGAGAAAAGTAAACTGTTCCAGTCATATTGTTTCATTATCATGTTTTTGTGTGAATATTTTTAGGAAATACGATAACTACTTCTCTAGCACAAACATACCATTGGGGGGAAACAAAAGTAATTTTATATATGTATAAATAGTAGGATCGTAGATAGATTCTAAGAAGTCACCAGCACCAAACTTCTAATGAAACCTAGCTGAATTGCAGTGAATTCTATGATAGACATCATAGAACTCAGAAATGGGAACGTCCCTTCTGTTTCTGTGCCAGAGGGAGAATTTCACTTCACATAAGTTTCCTTGAAACACCCTAGATAATGAACTGGAAATTGATTATATCCATAATACAGGGATTGGGCTCCCACACGGAAGCCGCACTGGAAATGCACACTGAAAATTAAGTGTCTATTTGATGGTAGGGGTTCCTGATGTTTTCGGTGAGTCTTTTTCTTTTCAGCAAACACCTTAATGAACCCACACCAATTATCATACCTTACATCTCCGTATGTTATTCATTTTACTCTTGGGTCTAAATATTACTCATATTCAGAGCTACTCTGAGTATAAGCTTTTGTCTCCCTAGATGTTCTTTCTCACATCCTATTTTCTAGATTTCAATGAAATGCTAGGACGAAAAAATCATTTTATAAATCTGTTAGAAAAAAAAAGCATGAAGAAAAACCACTTGAGTCCTTATGTTTGGGTTCCTTTTGCCTAACATCAACTTATCTGACTGTTTCTGCTTGTCTCAGACATATCCCAGTTATTGCAAATAAGGGAAACATTAGGATGTATGTTTTGGGGTCTGGTTTACTTTGTTTAATATAATTTTTTCCAATACTTTCCATTTCCTAACAAATGGGGCAAGGTCATTCTTTCTTATGGAGGCATAGAAGAATTCCATTGTAGGTATATATGCCACATTTTCTTTATACATTCATGAACTGAGGGGCATCTCGGTTGATTCCATATCTTAGCTATGGTAAATAATGCTGCAATAAACATAGTTGTGCTGGTAGTTTTAGTATGGTCTTTTTTGTAATCATAAGGCTTGTTGTTTTGTATGTTCCTTCCCATGGTATAACCCCTGTTTTCACTGTATTTGATGTTGGTATAATTTGGAGAGTTGAAGGGAAAAAACAAATTGTTTAACTACCGATACAGGTGGACTTACTACAACTATGAGATGTACAAGACTTTATGTGGAAAAACGAACTTTACTACTTTGGTGGTGGGTGGTGAGGGTGGGAAGGGAGAGCAGGGATGGTAAAGTGAAATAAAGGAGAAGGCAACTATGCTTGGTAAGACATTCATACTCATTGACTTGCTCATGTAATTGTAAGCCTTCTCTGTGGTATTTTCACAATAAAAAACCTTATTAATAAAAACTTTATAATTAGAACTTAGAAAATGGCAAAAGAAAAAAAAAACTACCATGCTCCTGGATTGGAAAGATCAACATCATGATAATGCAATACTTCCCAAGGCTATCTACAAATTCAATGTGATACCTATCAAAATTCCTATCTCATTCTGCAAGGGAATAGAAGAGGCAATCCAAAAATTAATATGGAACAAGAAAAGAACCCAAATAGCAAATATGATCCTCAACAGACCCAGCAATCCCTCTTTTGGATATTTACCCAAATATTCAAAAACAAGACCACACTAAAGCTACCAGCATGACTATGTTTTATGCAGCACTATTTACTATAGCTAAGCTATGGAACGAACCCAGATGGCCCTCAGTACATGAATGGATCAAGAAAATGTGGTATATATACACAATGGAATTATATGCCTCCATCAGAAAGAATAACATTGCCCCATTTGTTAGGAAATGGAAAGGCTTGGAAAAAATTATATTAGGTGAAGACAGGCCCAAAGAAACATAGGTCCTATGGTTTCCCTTATTTGCAATATCTAGTATATGTCTGAGTCAAGCAGAAAAGGTCAGATAAGGTGATGTTAGGGAAATGAACGCTAATATATGTATTCAAAGTTTTATTTTCTTTCATTCCATTGTTTCTAACACATTAAAAAGATTATTTATTTGTTGCTTTATATGTCCCTCCCCTATGGTATAAACCCTGCTTTCACTGTATTTGATATTGTTATAATTTGTGAAGGGGAAGGGAAAAAACAAATCTTTTAAATAGGGATACAGGTGGACCCATTTCAATAATGAGATGTACAAGTCGTTATATTGAAAATGAATGTATAACTTTGGTGCCTTGGTGGGGTGGAGGATTGGGTGGGGAGGCCAGGGGAGGATGGGAAGGGATGGGAAGGGGAAACAAAGCAGGAGGCTACAATGCTTGATAAGAAACATAATTATCTTGCTCATGTAATTTTAACACCTCCCTACAGTATTTTCACAATAAAAATAAATAAATAAATATTTATGAGAAAATGAAAAAAACCTTATAATTAAAAGAAACAAATACCAGGACATTATACTTTCAAGTAAAATATTGTTCCTATCACGGAATTTTAGCAAAACATCTAAATTTATATAACGATTATCTGTTAACTCCCCAAAGGTATATGTTAATCCTTTAGAGGAATCTCTTTAGCAATATTTTATAGCAATTATGTATGGCAAACAAGTGAATATAAAAGTATATTTTGGGAAAATGATATTATCCAGAGGTTGAACTTTCTTATGACTATAATTTCAGTAGCTTCCTGAAAATTTTCATGCCTAATTTTGAATCCTGATCTACAATTCAGTAAACGCAATATATACCTGGAATTAGATGTGTATTAAAAAGTGTTTATATAATTCATCTGAACCTTTCTGTGAACTTGGATGCTTTTCCTTCATATGCATCATTTAATAGCACTGGATTAACTCCACAAAAATAACTTTTAAGGTCTAAATGTATATAGAAGAAATTCTAGGAAATATTCTTGGTATAAATGTATATAGAAGAAATTCCGGGAAATAATCTTATCTAAAACAGGACTTCAAGAAAATTTCGTTGTTATACATAGGAACTATTTCTTTTTATAGGATTTCTATTTTCGTCATGTCAACATTGTTTCTAAACATGTACTGATAGGAGACATAGCAATTTCCTTGATTTCTGGAAACAAAAGGAATATATTTTAACGTCTTCGGCAGTAATCATTACAAACACATAGGAAGAATCTCTGAAAATAAAAATCCATAAAGTAAGCCTACTTACTTAGAATCATATGTGAAATAAAGTGGAAAAGTAAGGAAGAAAAAATCAATTACTTTTAGTAATCATGAAGGATTTACAATTGCCTAATTGGTAAAAACTGCTAAATCATGAATAAGCAAATAGTCATTATGAATTCTGAGGAAGGGAACATATTTCCTGAATAAATATTTGAGAAGCAATTACCAAAACAACTCAAAAATTAATGATATTTTTATTTTCCTGTATCGTTTTTTGAATTATTTATTTGCCTAAGGTTTGCATAGAATAAAGTGATGATTAATTGGAAGTCTTCCAATGTTAATCTCCTCAGAGACTATTCAGACTGTTCAGATGATATTCCATAGGATCTAGATTTCATGTAGTTGATATTAATTTTACTCACATATTTGTCTTCTCACCTGACAAGAAAAATAATTTATTAGTGCATATAAATTCCCCTGCAAAGTTTCCTTCAATATGAAGATAAAAGAACTTAGGAAACTTTATCCAAACTGCTACCAGTGGATCAAGGTTAGTCACAATTATTATCTTTGGCAACACCAATTAAAGTGACTCCATGATAATTGAAATATCACAACCTCATACCCAAGATAATTTGGCTGTTTAAATTATAATTCTATTTGGAGGGAAGAATAAAAACAGTCTAGAAATTTGTGTTGAGAGGACCTGTGAAAATATGGAAGCCAAATTGAAACTTTCCATTTCGTCTCAAATATTGTTAAATCGTTTTATTCTTTGTAATGAACTCTGTTAATATCTGTATGCTTAAGCCTTTCTATGTTGATATCAATTTATTTGAGCATGTCTTTCTTATGAATGTTTTTGAAGCATTTGTTGTACATGGTGCAATCTTTTTTCAACCCATACCTCCTCTGTTTCAAAAATTGAATTTTTCTGATATTAATTAGGGAAGTATCGATATTCCCATTATTGTAATAGGAATAACCCAAACATACATCTGTGAAGTATGGCACCGTTCAGTAATATTTATAATAAATCATAATTTTACCTAACTCCTGCATAAACTACTGTCTTCTTCTAATATACAAAGATAACCATTCTGTTCTCTAATATCTGCAGTACTCAGTCCCTTATTGATATAATAATACTCCGTCTGGATCTCAAGTTGAGAATAAAATTGGAGTTTAACAAAAGCAAGACCTAAATCATAGAACTGTTGGAAAGTTGAATGTTAATTACATACAGAACTCACTTTGAACATGATGCGAATGACAGTATCTGTTAATAATTCTTTTAATTCTAATATTGCAAATAGCTACCTTTTTTATATACAAGACAAAGAACATGAAAGAATTTTAAACAAATTAGCCAAGTGTTATTTTTAAAATTCTGTTTTTTAACACCAATACCTATGGATATCTTTGTTAGGTATTAAAATCAAATACAGTGACAACAGGGATCTACAATAAGAGGAAGATAATAAAATAGAAACAAAAACTCACATAGTACAACAAATATAAAACCTTGTGTGAATATTTTGTTAATTTAATTTGTCATCCTATTTTATAGGTATTTATATGTATATGCATACATATATGTGTATAATATGTATATATACATATACATATATATGCCTATATATATACTTTTGAGCTTTTCAGTTCATCTGACAAGATTACCTTAAACATATAGTAATTATTGAAAATAAATGAATAGTATTCTCTTGATGTAGAAGTGACAAACCAAATAAATCTGAACAGATGGACACACAGGATTTTGAAACTTACCTCACCAGTCCACGAAGAAGAGTTAAAACCTGCCTTGAGAAATACATTCAGTATATGCTGTTCAGATTTAATTACCTCATATAAAATTATTGATTTCCCAATTACAACCGTCATGTAAGTTGGGTGAAGATTGCAAGATCATATTTTTTTTGGTCCAGTCGTGGGGCCTGAACTCTGGGCCTGGGTGCTGTCCCTCAGCTCTTCAGCTCAAGGCTAGCACTTTACCACTTGAGCCACAGAGCCATTTTAGGCTTTTTTGCAAGATCAAAATTTTATGTATTTTCATATCCTTTGTTTCCTGTCTTTGATGACGATTAAAATTGTTCACATCAGTATAGATCAAAACTAATTGACTAAATGGACATGACAAGGGTTTGACTGATTCGCTGTAGTATGAGATAATGAATTTGACACTATAATAAAAGGCAGGAATTCAAAATTAAAGAAATATATTGATATCTCAAATTCTATTTCAATTATCATTTGTTATACTTAATTTTAGGTGAAAGTCGTCATGGCCAATGCTTTGAGATTTCCACTATCCTAGTAATAAAATGATGACAAAGAGATGGAAATTACTTATTGAATATTAACAAATTAAGCCATCAAACAAAATACATGAAATAAGCAGAAGAAAGTGAGTCGAGGAAGATTATCTAGCTTTCTACATTTTTGAAAGAGCAATGGGAAGCACATATAGCCAATAGCATTTTTCTTGAGATCAATCCAATATATATATATATGCATATATATGTATATGTAGTTGGAATTTCAGGAGTGGAAGGGAAATAACGTGCTGAAATATTCACATGCATGGATTATCCGTTGTAACAACTAGATGTACAAGACACTATGTTGAAAATGATCTTTAAAATTTTTGGAGGAGCATAAGGGAGGAGTTGAGGAGGGTAGGGAGTAAAGGGGTGGTAGAGAAAAACAAAGGAGGGGGGAAAATGATTGATATGAAATGAACTTTTTACCATGTTTATATAACTATAAAACTTCCTTACAATATTTTTTTAAATAAAAAGCATATATTTAAAATAAAGAAATAAACAAAAACAAAAACACAACACAAATATTGAGATTCCATCTTACTACCAACAGATGCTGGAGGGGGTGTGGCCAAAAGGAAAGGAAACACTACTGCATTGTTCGTGGGAGTGTATACTTGTTCAACCACTTTGCAAAGCAGTTTAGAGGTTCCTCAAAAACTAGAGCTTCCCTGTGACCCAGCAATCCCATTTTTAGGCATTTACCCAAATGATCACAAATTATGGCATACTAAAGCTACCAGCACATGTATGTTTATTGCAGGATTATTCACCATAGCTAAGATATGGAACTAACCTTGTTGCCCCTCAGTAGATGAATCGATCAAGAAAAAAAAATATATAGATATATATATGAATTCTATGCCTCCATCAAAAATAAAGACATGGTCCTATTTGTTAGGAAATGGAAATACTTGAAAAAAATTATATTAAGTGAAATAAGTCAGACCCCCAAACATAGGTCCCATGGTTTTCCTTATCTACAATAATTAGTATATGTGTAGGACAAGCAAGAGTTCAAAAGCTATGTATATATGACCATATAAACTGATGCTAATTGAAATGAACCGTATAAAGAACAAGACGTTTTTAACTTTCTTGCTATTCTTTTTAATGTACTTATAATGTACTAGGTAATTTTAGTTGTTGGTGCTTCTTTGTGTGTTCTTCTCCCATGGAACACCCCGGTTGTCATTGTATTTGATTTTAGTGTCCTGCATCTTGTATATACATTTTTCTTATTTGAGGAGGGGAAGAGAAATATCTAAAGGCTGGATGACCCATTTTACCAATGAGATGTATAATATACTATGTTGAAAATGAACCTTACAATATTGGGTGGGGGAGGGAAGAGTTGGGGAGATAGGGAGGAAAGTGATGGCAAGAGAAAATCAAGGTGGTGTAAAAATGCTCAAGATGAAATCCTGCTCATGTAATTATAACCCCTCTGTACAGTATCTATACAACACATACATACATACACACACACACACACATACATAAGAAAAATAGGAAATCAATTCACAGTTTTTGAATACTGAGTACTCCCTCATTGCTCTTCCACAGAATTATAATCCAATAATGCATAGTAAGAGAAAGTGAGATGCTCTCTGCCAGGTTCAGGCCAGCAGTTACTATTTCTGTATTCATATAAGGAAGTAGGGATGACTTTCCTCTGATAGTTAAAAAGAAGTGAGGATTATTGGCTACATCACAGTAACCGTGGCCCTACCCACTGAAGAATCTACACATAAGTTTCGATATATGTAGAAACCTACTAATGGGTTATCTTCCATCATAGGGAGGAAGGGATACTGAACTTTTTTGGTTAATCCAGTTAACTTTAGGAAAGAGGTCACAGTTCCTTGCCATCATTTTCTTCTTCCACATCTTACATATATATGCTATTTGGCTCTTAAACGTCACTGGCACATTTACTCTTCATGTTGTGTCTTAGTTCTACATATTACATCCTAAGATGTATTTACTAATATTTTCTCCAAGCAGGCATTATTGTTCAATGAATAAAAGAATCAAAATACTTTACAACCCCACACTTCAGAAAATAGCAATTTCCATTCTTGCGAACTTGAAATTTACTTCTCCCATCACTTTTATGTGGGTGCTATGTTTAAATGTCTTCTGGCTCTGCTTCTTGGCCAAATAAACACTGTTCTACTGAAATTTATTACTTATTGAACAATTGCCCCAGTCACAAACTTTGCCTCTCATAATTCACAATGATCCCTTTGCTTTGTGATAAATATCTTCTCTAAGAAGCATTAGCTGAATGATTCTTCCTACTGATCTTATAACCCTAGTAGGAATCAAGATAGATATAGAAGAATGATAAATGCTACTTCAGATAAGTGTATATTTTAATAGGTGTATATTTTAATGGGTTAATGAAATTGGATAATTCAGACACCCATAATTTAGAAAAACTTTTCCAAATTCGCTCAGAAGTTGTCCTTTTACTGGTTGTTCTTTTACTGTTGTCTATGATGAAGAAAAAATTGCCTGAAAATTATGGAATTTGTTGTGTACAAAAGCTATAATTTCTTTTGCTTGCTATTTGTGAACATAATCTGTGAAATACAGAAATCAGTGTATTTCAATTCATATTTGCCTATCTACTAAAAGATTGAGAGATGAATATATTCTATCAGTTAGCTTTTCATTCCATTAAAGAAATCACATTTAATATATCTAATTTTGAAGTATGCAATCATGATTTTTCTTCGAGAATTTTGCTCCCTATAGGACTTGCTGACTTTTACTTGCCTTTTAAGAATTTATTCACTTTGTCGAGTTCACATTATTTTCTTCATTTATTAATTCACAGAAGTTATATTCACAGGAGCAGGGAGTACAGGTAAGGTAGCATTAGTCCTGATACACTTAAATTATAAATGTGTGAGAGTACAGCAGAAGGTAATTTCCACAGTAATTCTCTGTGATAGTTTAATCTTCATTCTCCTAATAGGGATTCATAAGGTGCTCTATATGTCTTAAAGGGAAAAGCAACAGAGGTTAAATTTTCTGCAATAGATTGCTTTTTGTCCAATACAGTTTTTTCATTTTCAGAGGAATATGCTCATCATTAGATTTTTATTGAAATGTTCCTATGGTAAAAAGTAAAAAAAAAATAAAATTAGGGCCTGCTGATTCTCATACCATCTGGTAAAATGTAGGAAGGTAATGTTTTAGTGGAAAATATTGGTACCACATAAAGTCTTCAGTTCATGGATAAATTTTGGTATCTTTTTACAGGTAAATGTTGTGAAAGTATGTCAATTATGTGAGCTAGTGTGTGGGAAGAAATGTCATGGACAGACTTTTGTATGTCTTCTGAAATCTCAGCAGAATGTAATGGAAACTATGGTGGTGGAAGTTCAACCTGTGTATTTCTAGAAAAGAGTATGGGCAATGTGTTGTGTTGCATAATTACTTTTAACTGTGTTTGCCAGAGTTCATTAACTTTGGAGGTGGTTTCCTTTTACTCACCATTGCCTAATGGCGAAAATGTAAATTACTGACATTATTAAAAGTTAAATTTTAATATGTTAAGACGTTCATTCTATTATTATTTGACTTGAATTCAGCTTGAATCCTTTAAAGATCAGACCATGGTTTTAAACTGATAAATTTGAAAGATTCCTTATATCTCTTTCTATAGGGAATTGATTACAAAATTGCCCTTCGTTTGATTTTAAAAAACTTCACAGTATTTAAAGGGTGACAGAACTGTGTGTTGAAATTATTTTTTTTATTCCTGTATTAAGTCCTAGAACTGTAGGTGAGATAGTTTCTGCTGTTGTGTTTTGTAAGGAAGACACCTGGGATGACCCACCATTTTGTATATTTTCAATATCCTTTTCTATCTCCATTAGCATACATTCATCAGATATATATATATATATATATATATATATATATATATATATATATATATATATACACGTAAACCTTATTTGCCTAAACAGAGGCCAAAATTCTGAATATATGCATGTTTCTAAAGTATGATAAAAAATTTCATGTAGCCCAGTACTGGTTCTTCATGTATGAAATCATATCAGTAAAGGAGTTTGAAATTGGAGTATCTTTTTTTTTAATTGTGAAAATACCATAAAGAGGGGTTACAGTTACATGCGCAAGGTGAGTACATTTCTTATCAAGCATTGTTGCCTCCTCCTTTGTTTCCCTTTCCCATCCCTTCCCATCTCTCCACCCCCTCATCCTTCCCCCACCCGCAGCCAAAGTTGTAAAGTTCGTTTTTCGACATAATGACTAGTTCATCTCATTGTTGCAATGGGTCCACCTGTATCCCTGTTTAAGCGATTTGCTTTTGCCCTTCCCCTCCACAGAGGATACCAACAAACACAGTGTAAGCAGAGAATTATTATATGGGGGAGGAACATACAAAGCAACAAAGAAATAATCTTATAAATATGTTCTGAGTATCATTTTTTGGAAATGAGCCTGGACACAAGTTTCATAGAGACTCTTATATGAGCAATCAAATGAGAAAAAAGAATTGCTCTTGCTAACTAACCAAACTACCACGCCAGCCACCAACGACCCAATCAATACAACAACCAAACAAGTAACATACCTTCTGAACAGTTGACCAACCCATCTTTTCTGAGTGAGGTCAGATCTTTGTCAGAGGTCATCACAAAGAGAATTTTTCCTAGGATGGGACTCAAAGCCATAGATCTCGTTCCATTCCTGTGAATGCCATGTATTTTTTAAACTCCCTCCTTTTGCACTTCCCTCCACCCCTGTTTCCGAGGGATTCCTGATCCTGGCACAGGGCTGCCTGGTGTCCCTGGCCTCCTGTGGTTAAACTGGCTGCAGCCTGGTGCTTTGGCTTTCCCCGATGGTAATCGAATGGCTCTCCATAGCCTCCTTGGTGTTGATGGAGGTAAAGGAAGAGGAGGAGAAAGAGGATTACAAGGAGCAAGGCAGCTGCTTCTTGTCCCACAGGCCCTCCCCACACAAATCTACCTGGGACACCATGGATAATTCAAATAAGACCTTGAGCACACGGTTGAGAAGTTAACCAACAAACACTGACCAGTAGCAGCCTGATTTCCCTTTCCTCTCCGTGGCATTTATGTACTGCACACCCTGCAGGCCAGATCAAACACTGACTGGCCTTAACAGGCAATACAGAATAGCCTGGAGTTGAACTTGTGATTTATTAGCCGTTAAATTCCCTAACACAAATACAGGGCGGGGATTACAGGTAGTTGCCAAGCAGTAGGACCCTAATCCCCAAGGGCAGAATCCAGTTCTCTGGGAATCCCACATGGCCAGCGAGACCCAAGAGGGAAACCAAATCAATTCAGACACTCCAACTCGGAGGGATGTGTGAAAACTGTGAACCAAAGACCTTCCTCCACACTGTAACATGATCACAACTCCTCACTCAAACTTTTTGCTTCTTCCGTAATTCCAGCTTACCCTTCTTTTCCCCTTCTTCCTCCCTCCCTTTCTTTCTTTTTTCCTCCCTCACTCTTTTATTCCCTCCTTCCTTCCCACTTACCTCCTTACCTTACTAACTTCCTTCTTCCTTTTCCTTCCTCGTTTTTACCTTCCTTCTTACCTTGCTCCTTTCTTCCCTTCTCCCTTCCTGTCTTCTGTTCTCTTTTCCCTACTTCTTCTATTCTTTTCTGCCTACTTTCTTCCTGCCCTCCCTTCATTCCCTCCTTCCTTCCTCTCTTACTTCCATTCTTACTTCTTCCCATCTTTCCCTCCTGCCTTCTTCCATCATTCCCTTCTTCCTTATTTTCTATCTGCCCTTCTTTCTTTCTCTCTTTCTTCTTTCCTTCCTTGCTCCCTTCCTTCCTTCCATTCTCTCTCCTTCTAACTTACTTCCGTTGCTCTTTTCCATTACCTTAATACTTCCTTCCTTCCCTTCTTTCCTACCACTTTGCTCCTTCCCCCTTCCTATCCGGGTCCATCATTCATTTCATCTTCGATTTTTCCCTTCCCCTTCCCTTCAGTTCTTCCTTACCTCCTTTGTTGCTTCTCTTTTCCCTCCAGGGCTCCTTTTCCCCTACCATCCTTATTCCACTCCCTCCCCTCCCTTTGCCACCTTCATCTGTTCTTCCCTACACTCCATCCTTTCTGCCCTCATCGCGGCCCCTTCTGTCCTCTTTTACTACCTCCCTCTCTTCAGTTCCTTTCATCTTCTTGACTCAGTTTTTCATTTTCTCTCCCTGAGGCCCCATTACTGTAGGCAAGAGAGAGACAACCATGCCAGGCCTGACCCATGCCATGGAAGGGAACCTAAAAGAATATAATTGCCCTGCCACCATCAGCTTCCACTATTCACTCAGCTTCACTAAGGGAGGAAGCTGGGTGTTCCATGCAAGAAGCAAATCCTTAGGAAACCGTTCCAAAACCCAAACAAACAATCTTGTTGAGGCCTTCACACACAAAGAGCAACAGGACAAAGATGAGGTGAGGGAGGAGAGGAAAAACAGGAAGCAAAGCAAGTAGAAGATTCTTCCACTTCACAAAGGGCTTGTCTCATGCAACTATGGTCTTTCTTGATATTGAACAAAAGAGGTAGATGACAACAATAAAAACAACAACATATCAACTCCTGTGGCATAATCCTGGGGTGGCTTTATCTTCCCCAAATAGGGCAGGCTGGCCTCTGGACATGGGAAAGGTTGAGGTGTATGTGGACAAGGTCTTGGGTCAATTTCAATCCCTCATCCCTGGCATATTAACGAATACCTTATGCAAAGTTGGACTTGGTTCTAGAAACTTCTCTCAGCCCTGTGTGGGTGCACATTTGTTCAACTCTATGCCTAGGTGTAGTTCCTACTTTGGCATTGCCACTATTTCTTTTTTTGTGCACATCTGTCTCTGTACCCTGTGAACCTACTTATGCACCAACAGGCTGGATAGCCTGATAATGCCCTCTCCTGCCTTTCTGTAGAAAGCATACAAGTTTAGACAGTCTCCCTACACACACATTACACACTCGCTGCCTCCCAGCCCACTTTCAGATAAAGGGGAATATTTACATATAAAGGGGAAACAAACAAACAAACAATGTGAGAAATACGGAGCCAGATGGATTGACTTCTCTTGTAGCAAAAAGTAGATCCATGATTCAAAAACTAATATTCCTTCTCCAGCCATGGAACAAACACAGAAAACAGCTGAATATCCAGTGGTTGAGCACCAGCCTTGAACACGGAGAAGCTGAGGAACATTGTCCAGTCTCCAAATTCAAATCCTAGGACAATATTTATGGCCTAGGTCCCCCGTTCAAGGCATATAACGGAGTTCAAAGCCCAGGCACCTAGTTCAAGGCCAGGCTGTGAGTTTAATTCCTAGGTGACAAAATCAAGGCCCAGAAATAGTTCAAGGTCCCAGCACAACATTCAAGGCATAGACAATTAGGTCAAGGAACTGACTTGGAGTTCAAGGACCAGGCTGTGATTTCAGGAAACAATTTCAAAGCCCATCCTGTGAGTTCAAGTCCCAGGTAATGCATTCAAGGCAAGGATCCCAGTTCAGTCCCAGGCCTGTATTTCAATCCCATGTCACAGGTTCATATCATGACATGAATTTCAGGTCCAGGCTGTGAGTTTAAGACTCGGACCTGGTTTCAATGCCTGGCTTGAGTTAAATGCCAGGACCAGAGTTGAGGTCCTAAGCCCTAGTTTTAGGACCAAGCTATGAATTCTATTCCATGGTCCTGAAATCAACTGCAGGCCCACGTTGTGAGTTCAAGGCTCAGACGCAGAGTTTGAGGCCCATGGTAGGATTCAAATTCCAGCTCGAGAATACAAGTCCAAGCCTTTGAGTTAAAGGTCCAGGGTATTAGTTCCAATCCCAGCACCAATTTCATGTCCCAAGCCAGGAGTTTAATTTGTGATCTTAATGGTTGGGTGGGTCAGGGAGAGGAAGGGGAAAGGAAAGAAGGAAATGATGTATGGATGGATGCTAGGAGATAGAGTTTAAATACGAGCAGGAAGAAAGAAGGATATATAGAAAGGGAAAAGAGAAAAAGGCAAGGAAGGACGGAAGGAAAGAAAGAAAGAAAGAAAGAAAGAAAGAAAGAAAGAAAGAAAGAAAGAAAGAAAGAAAGAAAGAAAGAAAGAAAGGTAGGAAGTAGGGAAGGAAGGAAGGAAGGAAGAAAGAAAAGAAAGAAAGGAGGGATGGAAGGAGGGATGGAGGGAGGGAGGCAGAAAGGGGGGAGGCAGAAAGGGGGAGGTGAAGGGAGGTATGACAGGGCAAGGAAGGCAGACAGGGAGGGAGAGAAGGAAAAGAGGAAGAAAGGAAGAGAAGAAGGGGAAAAGGAAGAATTAAGGAAAGAAGGAGGAAAGGAGGTGGAGTGGGAAGAGGAGGAAGAACAGCAAGAGGGGGAGGAGCAAGAAGAGGAAGAGAAAGAGAATGAGGAACAGGAAAAGAGTGGGAGGGTGATGATGAGGAGGAACAAGAGAAGGGTAGGGATCTTTTCCAGCATTTCATGTAGATATTAGTGTTGAATCAACTCAAAGAATTGTATTCATCTTCAAAGTTTGCTTCAAAACTTGGATGGCAGGGATGGTAGGGGAAAAACAAAGGTGGAGGCAACTATGCTTGATAACAAATGTACTTAATACGTTGTTCATGTAATTGTAACCCCTCTGTACAGTATTTTCACAATAAAAAATTAAAAATGTAGCAATTATTGATATAATTCAAGAGGAAAAATGCTGCTGTATGAATATGTGCATCATCAGAAACAACCTGTTTTCCAAACTACCATGTCTGCCGATCATCTTCTGAATTCACATATCTAACCTATATCCAAACTACACTGTTCCAACTTTCTTTCACTTGGTAGAGCTTCAGAAAATATGCTTGAAGTACCAGTCCAATTAGTAACAGGACTCTATTCCGTGTATTATTTATTCACTTGCAATACTGTCTGAAAACAAATTATATTTTTATTAAGAAAGATAGGCATAACACCGGTTTGTATGAACAATGAAAGATTCTATGTGGAAAAGAAGTAATAATTAGTGATTGAATGACTGTGTAAAATTGTTAAAACTGATATGACCTTGGGTAGCTTTTGCTTACTGTACCTTAGTTCTTTCAAAATGCACAGCCAACAGAGTTCTTAGCATTTATCCAAATTGTACACAAGGAGATTGTTATTTTTGTTAACTCAAATAAGGAAAAAATGAACAAAAGTATTTTTCTAAAATTCTCACCAAGAAACGTTTTTGAAAAAACAACATTGCATTGATCTGAAGGAAAATGATATCAGATATTTATTTTTCTGGTTGTTCTCTGAAAGAGATTGAAAGATACAGAGCCTTCAGTGACTCCCTTTCTTCTTCAAAGTTCGTGCATTGTGTTTAGTCAACTGGTTTTGAACACATGTTCACATCTCCTATTTTAACCATACCAAAAGGAAAGGAAACAAATACAAAATACAAATGATATCAAAATACATGAAAAGAAGTTGAAATGTATGAGTTTGCAATTTTCAACCAAATTATATGACAGTTGTAATTCAGCAGGTAATAGTTTTATTTCACTAAGCCTTAATTGTATCTACTGAATGTATTTCTTGAGATCATTTTTATCTCTTCTTAATGTGACTTGTATAGTAAGTTTTAAAATGCTGTTTGTGTCACTTTTGTTCAGTTATTTAAGTTGTACCTTCCAACCCATCAACACAAAAATGATCATTAATTTGCTATAATTAGCATATGACTGTGATAACTTTATCAGATAAGTAGTAAAGCTCCAAAGCTCTGTACTTTGGTATAGGTAGAAAGATATATAGATAGTTAGATACCTAGTTAGATAGTTACACTAATAGATAGATAGATAGATAGATAGATAGATAGATAGATAGATAGATAGATAATAGACAGATAGAGGTAACATATTAGTATATTAAATAAAGCTACAGGAAATGAAACTCAAGATAGGCTCAGAACAGTTTATCCTTATACTTCTAGATTTTAATATAACATATGATTTTTTTGTTTCTACTTTATGTTCTTGATCCTATGGTATTTTCTTCTTGTCACTGTATTTGATTTTGGTTCCATTTTGTATATTGATTTTTTGTAGTGGGGAGACAGGAGAGTACAAAAATCTTGATATAAGAAGACAGGATGACCCATTAGAATAATGATACAAGACACTATGTGGGAAATAATCTTAGCAGCTTTGGGGTGGAGGAAGAGTGGGAAACAATAGAAAGAAAAATACAAAGGAGGGATAACAGTGCTCGACAAGAAATGCACTCATTACTAACATAAATGTAATTTCTCTGTACAGCATCTTTTGAAGAAAATGGTTTTTAAAAAGACAAAATGTAGCAACAAAAAACAAAAACAAACTGATTAGGATATCCAAATGCCCTATTAATCTGTATGAGGTAGAAGCAGTTTTACCACATGTGACTATTATTGCATTGTGAGATTTTTGTTCTTTTTATGTTCCCCAAGGAAATTAGCATTTCCTAAATGATACAGAAAATATGAACAGGATGTAAAGTTAATATAGACAATATACTGTTTGACATTAAACTGTATTACTTACTAAATGCTAAGTTGACCACACTGCCTTAAAAAATGATGATCTCTTTTCTATTCTCAAATGTGGAATTTGATTTATGCAGAAAAGTGAAATGCAATTAAACTGAAGTCAAATATAATGTTATCTTCACATTTATTAATATTCAGAATGATTTAATCCCCTGAACAGTTGTTGTCAAATACATTCTGATTTGAAATAAAAAGCAAATGTTATGAAATGAGAAGATTAAATTGTGGATTCAAAATAAAAGTGCCCTAAAGCAAAAAGAAAAATAATAACAAAAGCAAAACACTTTTATTATATTGTAATGTCCATCCAAAAGTATGTATAACTTATCAACTTTAATATAAACAGTAATTCATTCAAGTGACAAGAAAATGAAAGGAAGTAATTTACTGTTAAAATTGGGATTCATACTTGGCTAAAGAACTTCTCAGGAACTTTGCTTAGTACACCATTTTTGGGGGGTGGTGTGTGTAGGTGGAAGTGCAACTTGCCCAGAGTTGTATTGGACTGTGCAATATTTTCTAAAATTTATGAATTTCACCACATAGTATAATTATATGTATTGCTAGGCTCAATAGAGTTTTTGACTAATCACGTACTTAAAAAAATTTGGCATGAGTTCTGTGTATTTGTTGCTCATATTTTACTATGAGTAACTACTGCAATCTACTGCTAATATACAACTTTCACCCATTTACTCAGTGATCACTTGTGATAGAATGATTTTGTCAAAAATCTCTGGTGTGGGGCACACAGGCAGCAAAGATGGCCCTGAGAGTAAGTTGAGTGAGCAGAGCCAGATTTGTTTACTTTCAGTGTGTAAACAGCTTGTGGAATCTTAAGTGCATGATAGGGTATGTTTCTCGAAGCCTGCCCATGGTGGAGGAGCAATAGCTGGGCTGGCATGCCGGAGCCTCCCGAGGGGATCATGTCTTTCTGGGGGCATGGGACAAGCCCCAGCCTGGGGTTCCAAAGCTCCCACCTGGACACTTGGAGCAAGACCCTCAGGGTGGAGGGCTCGCACAGCCCAAGGTGGGTGTGGCCAGCTCAGCCTCCGTTTCTGGGGAAGCCACAGAGGTCTCTGGTAGCAGGAGCCATCTGGAGAAGGCTGGAGCCACTCCTGGCTCCTGCCAGCTGGTCTCAGAGGGCAGGTCCCTGAGGGCCCCCGAGAACCTTTGAGGGGGGCGTGCTTCCAGCCCAGTCCACGTGCTCTCCTGGCCGGTATGGGAGCCATCTCCCGAGAATGGCACACGTGGAACTACTTGCAACATTACAACAATGGGGAACCACGGTGGGGCAGGGAAGCGGAGCTCACATCTGGGAAAGCCATGTCTTGGTATCCCTCTGTCAGACCAGGGCAGTAGTGGGGCCAGACCAGGTCTTCCTGGTGAGGGAAGGCAGATCATTGGGGCTGCTAAAACTTTAGAGGAATGTGTGAAATAGTGTGCATGTGCGTGTGCAAGGAGCACCCCTACCAGACTTCTTGAAACAAAATTCCTCCTGAGGTGCTTCCCTGGGTGTCCCCAGAGACAGATCTCCCCAAGAGACTTCAGTTAGAATCCCTTAATTTGTAGCTTTATCAGTACCCTTATAGTTCTTGACAGAACACTAGCTATAAGTTGCTATAAGTTCAAGAACATGGGTAGGATATTGGAATGCTCTTTGAATGTTCAACTTCAATTTTAATTCATCTTTCTGCTCAGCATTGTGTCAACCAACAGTATACTGGGCAAAGCACCACGAACTCAGCATTTGCCAATGTGATAATACTGTACTGTAAAATTTTTTGCTGGGATTTGATCATTCACTACCTCTCCCACACTCTCTGCAGCACTTTTCTAGGTGTACAGACCCTCATCCTAGCCCTCTGACTATCCCAGTTGGGACATGTCCTCATGCTCATGCACCTTTGACCCCAAGGATGTTTTCTTTTCTCTTGGTACCTATTGGTGTGGATGCCAAAATGGATTTGTGCCTGGCAATGGAGTGATGCCCTGAACCTTCAGGAGCCCACTAACTTTATTAAGGTTTGTTCCTAATGTCAGGGCAAGAATGTTTATAATAGCAAATTCAATTTTCAGAGGCTGCTCTATTTCCCCCCATATGTGCTCACTCATCCAATGATGTGCATCTTGTCTATGACATGAATGGGTGTTTGCACTTAGGTGGGTGGACAAAGCTTATACCAATTGGGAGGGGGTGTTTAGGAGAAGACTTGCTCTTTGTTTTGACATCATAAAAGGCATCTTTTTCTGAAAGCTGTTTTTCTAAGTATAGAGAATGAAAGTTCCATATTCTTGGGAGTTTAGCCCAAGAGATCACTTGCAGCAACAGTGGAGAGTGGGTTCACACTTCCCTGGGGGGGGGCACACCTTGGGTATACTCTCAGACAGACCAACTTGCAGATGCTATCATTAAGGGAAGGACCCAAGCCCAGAGGCATTATGGCCTTGACCCTCACACAATTGTTTTTCCTTTGTGTATGGAAGATGTTGAATGGCTCTCTCGAGCCAATGTTCATCTTGCTCTCTCCTTGGAGGGGTTTCTAGGCTAAATTGACTGCCATTATGGGCCATCCAAATGGACTGTCACATTATGGCGACTTCCCCTCAAAGTGCCTTCTCTATTTTCTCCTACTGCTGGTGCCTTCCATGTTTTGTTAGTAAAGCAATGTCAGAGTTTTTGCCAAATGGCACATTAATCATACTACAGGAATTCCCTATAATCCGCAAGGCCAAGCAATTATAGGAAGAAATCAGTGCCATAAGAAGCAATTACCAAAACAAAAATGTGGATTTAGCCCCCATATAAGTTCACATTTTAAATTTTTAAAAAGGGACAACTGAATCCAGATTTCCTAAGTACTGGGGACAACTAAACCTGAAGCCCCAAGTGAATGTCAGGTGGAAGGACCCCCTGACACAACAATGGAGAGGACCTGAATCCCTAGTTACCATGGGCAGGGGATTTGGATGCTGTCTCCTATAGCCTACATTTGGATCCTGGCCAGGAACCTTAAGTTTTTACCCATTTCCTCTATACAGGAGGATGCCCAAGGATAAACTAACCAACAAGAAAATAAAATGGCGATGGTGACCGAGGCTTGTGTTTAAAGTAGGAAAAGCTAAAAAGATAACTACTAGCCATCCTCAAGGGCAACCAGCCCTTGAGAAGCTCTTGTGTTTTTTAACAATTGCAGATGGTGATACTACAGCTGATGGCTGTCTTGACCCTCCCAGTCCCAGCAATGGCTATGGAATCCACATCATCCACAATGGGTGACCTTGGCAGTGATCAGCACTGGCAATGCAGAAATCATCAATAGCACCACAAGAGAAGCTGTCCCTTAGACCTGGTGGCCTGACCTTCATTTTGATCATCACCCTATGTCATTATGAATGGACCGTTTAATATATCTGTAGAAGCTAATTATTTTAATGTTACCTGCTCTAATTGTTCTTTTACTAATTGCTTGTACAACCACCTTTTGTTATGCTTCCTGTAAACATGTCTAAAATCTGCTCTAAAACAAGCCCCACCTCTGGACTCTGAAGTGGCAAAGACTGCTATCCCATCCCTGACTCTTGGCCTGGGAATGCTTATGCTGATGGTTTTTCTATGCCTTCCTTGCATTATATGTGCACTGTAAAACTCTTATGAGTTTAGCCAGCCAGTTACATAAGATCAAGTTCCAACCTAAGACAGGACCTTCAGCTTCCATTTGAGGAAGTTCCTGATGACAGGTAAGGCAGACAAGGCTATCCACCCAACCTAAAACAGGCGGGTTCACTTCTTTAAACAAAGATGATGGGGTGTTAGGAGCTGACAGTAAAACTCAAAGGTCATCTTGACCCCTGTGCTCACTTGAAGGCACGTACAAGGAACTGGCTTACTTGAAAGACACCAGGTGCCCTGGAGTGCTTTGCTATGTCTGCAGAGTTTGTTTTAAAGTTTCCTTGTTTTTCTGGACTATAGGAGAATGGCCTGAGTGTGGGGAACCACGAGGATGCACCATGCCATAAGTGTAGAACTCCCAATACCCAGGCTGCTCCCATGTTCTGAAGAGGATGAGATACTGACTTTTATATATGCCCCAGAATTAGTCAAACTGCTTCAGACATTTTTAACTGTGGTGGGGCTGATGTTTATTACTGTGCTAGGTGGGGATGTAAGGTAACTGGAATGCCCTCTTGGATCATGCACAAGGGCCCTCCATATCCTTGTCTAGTAAATCTCGCCCTCCAGACTTGCCTCAAACCCCGGCATAGCCAATGCTATTCTTACCAATGTAATCCTGTTAAAATAAAGTTTACAGAGGAGGGGAAAAGGATAACTAAGTAGGAAGTGGATCTGCCATTAAAACAAAAAGGGGGAATCTGTGTGACCCACAGGTAGCACAGATAGCCCTTAGAGAAAGTTGAGTGGACAGAGCCAGATTTCTTTACTTTCAGTGTGTAAACAGCTTGTGGAAGCTTAGGTGAATGATAGGGTGTGATCTTTACAGTGATTGGTTGGTTCCATTTCCTCCCCTCCCACACAGTCTTTTGCTTTAAAAAGGGATTGCTCTGTGTTAATAAATGAGTTCTTGCTTGACTTGACTCCCCTCTGCATCTTATTGTCTCCGGGGCTAAGGGATGCTGGGGAATGGGCAAATGGACACACTTAACTTTCCTCAGACCCTGTCCATCTTTCATGGGACAGACGAAGACCTGACACTCTGGCAGTAGTTATTCATGTCTAAAAATTGTGTTAAAAGTTCTCGCTCCATTGTCAGTGTTAATCCTTGAGTGGAGAATAAATATCCATATGAAATTTTTGTAGAACATGAAATTTTTAATGATTTATTTGGTACTAAAAAGTAGTACATATATGGAAGAATACTATTCACTGTTAACAAAACCATATTAATATATTTCTGTGCAAAAAACCTTACCATACCTTTTGTAATCTGAAAATAACTAACAAGGATATTCATAGAGGTTGTTATAGGTATAATAATTCTGAAAATAATAATCGTCTAATTACCCTAAAATTCTTTCCTGCTCTGTTTGTCTTAAATATGCAAAAGGAAGCTAATTGCAAAATTAGAATTCAAAGAATTAATAGATATTGTCATTATGTTTCAAAGAGAGTTGAAGATATGATAGGTAACACAACTGTTCCCATCAATTCTATTATTTACGTCTATTTTTTTTTTTTCTTATTTAAATTTTATCATCATAGTGACCTAGGTTAGGATATAGTTATACAAGTTATGAGTCCAATCCTTGTTGAAATTATTACCCCTTCCGCATTTTTCTATCTCTTTCCCATTACCCATTAACCCCAATGTTGTACAGATCATATCCAACGTATTTTCTTATGAGTATTGTTGTTACACAGGATCGCCCATTGTCATTTCTCATAAAATATTATTGTCACATTAGTCATTGCATAAGTTCTATGGTTTAGGTCTAAGTTTTCACAATTTGTGTCATAGTGAATACATAAGCCTCCACAGAGTTTTACAAAACTTTTGGAAATACATCGCATTGATCGAACAGAGTGTACTATCAGGTATTACAGACTTTCAAAAGTCAGGATGTAATGAAGAAATACAATACAACTTTATTATCTGTGAAAGTACTTTTATTTATGGTTTTATCTGACTTATGTACTAATTTTCTCATTTCCTAAGCTCTTGCACATCACAGTGTGAAGCGATCTGTGTTCTTGGATGAGAAGACTAAGGGCAATTCATTCAAGAATTATATCAACATTCAAAAAATTTTGAAGTAATATGAAGATGACCTTTACAAATTTTTATTCAATTGTATATTTTGTTATAGTTGGTAGAATATTTCTACATTAAGGATTACAGTTATAATTATACGTGAAAATTCTCAGGAAGGTACTGAAAATATACATTTATAGGAAAGTGCATATGCCGATCATATCATTTTTCCAAAGTATATTTTGATATTTATCTGCCTACTATAACTAACTGCTAGGAAATATTTCTGAAGAGCTTCCTAGCAAAGATTAATGCTTAAATTTGGGGAGCTGGTAGAAAATTAGGATAGAAATTTAGATACTGATGCTATAATTCCATGATAGGATCAATACTACACTTCAGAGTATAGTGGCCTGATCTTTCAATCAAAACTAGTAAATAGGATGTGAGAATGAACTTCGAGGGGACTACAGCTGAGGTTCAGAAAATCTCTGAAAATGCATACTGTTTTGATCCAAGAGTAAAATGGATAACATAAATGGGTACACTGGGGAAGATTAATAACTGATGTGGGCACATTAAAGTGTGTGTGAAAGATAAGTAGACACAACAAAGATAGCAGGAAGCCCTTCCATCAAATAGATATGTTATTTGCACTGGTCACACCCACTATCTCCTCCATGTGGGGTGTTAATTATTGTTGTACTGACAAAATAAATTTCCTTTTCATGATCTCAGGTCCTTCATCAGGAAGGCAGTCTATGTCAAGTGAAATGCCAACTTCTGGCGCAAAGATAGAAGGCAAGGTTCCACTTCTGAAGACTATGATTTTCATCATAAAATTCACTGGAATTCTACTATATTTCAACAGAAGATTACTGCTGTTGTTTTCTTCACCTCGAACTCATGTGAACTAGGATCATAATGTGTATTTCTACGTAGAAGTGCTTTACATCACTCTCATTTCGAAGATTTGTTTGTTGTAGGGAAATACTTATTCTCTTTACTACAAATATTCCCAGCTGCCCCCCTCCCCCGTCTCCCCGCAAATCATTTGATTATAACATTTCAGCCCCTGAAACATCGTGACTGCACGGCAGAATACTTTCTTCATCAATGAAATTTATGCAGCAAGGAATGAAGTACTTTCTTGGTAATATATACGTATGTATATATATATATATGTTTATATATATGTATGTTTATATATATGCATATATATGCACACATCTATATATATGTGTAAGTGTGTGTGTGTGTGTATCTTAATAAAGGTATCTTTAGAAAATATTTTACGCTGAGTAACATATTAAAGTATGTAAATCCTGTGCCTTAGTATATCACATCGAGGTATATTTTATCAACCTGTATAGATAAAACTGTTGTCAGCAATTTAAGGATTGTGAAGGGAAAATAATATCATGTTCTCATATAATGCTAACCCTCCAGTGTAGTTTTGTCAAACTACTACTGAGTAAGAGCAAGACAGAGGGAAGGACTCAATATAGGTGTTTATTATGTAGCAAATCAATCAAAAAGAAGTATAAAGTGGCAGTTAGTTCTTATAACTTTCCATGTGCCTAGAATTTATTACCTGTATTTTGTAGACCTTTTCTTGGTAAAAGCTGAAAGAAGAAAACAATTCACCTACATTTGAAATAGTCTGAAACTGTGAAATCCTTATGATACGTAATAGCCACTAGCCATAATGACTTTTTTTCCCAAATTCTCTATTTTGCAACTGGCAACTTCTGATACATACCAGATAGTCTTTTATTTCGTCATTTGGCTTGAACTCAAGGCCCTTCCAATATCTCTACTGTCTTTTTTATATTCATTTCAATATTTGTGAAGGAATGCATAAAAACAAAGCACGAAGGGTTATTTCATGAGATGTATCCTAACAAAGATACATGCTTAATATTAGGCAAGTAAAATATGAAGGGATACAATGCAAATACCTTCAGGTACAATTAAAAGCAAGGTGCCATTGCTCAAAACAATAAACTTTTTTTCATTCTTATATGTAGACAAAACAAATTTAATTAGTGACAATCACATCATGAAGTATTATCAGGTAAATACGTTCTTCAGGCCAGAAAAAAATGTTAGTATTTAAAGAATATATGCAAGTCACCTGCCAGTTGGAATATGGAAATATTGGACTTTGCTATGAATATAGAAAAGATGGTCACTAACTTCGGTTATTATCTTTTGTTAAGATTATTTTCTCAAATATGTATTACTTAGAGAATTGTATGCCAAAGGAACATTTGAAATACTTGGCTGGCATCAAGCCCAAGGTAAGAGGTTGAAACCAATGGTGCAATCATGATTTCATTCTTCATTACCAAAGAAGAAATACAAGAAAAATATCCTGGACAAACTATGATTAAGGTTTATCATGATGAATAAAATCCAGAATTTTAGGCAGGCAAAATCTCCTCAGTTTTGAATTCCATGTCTTTCCATTTTCTATCAAATGGGGCAATGTCATTCTTTCTGATGGAGGCATAGAATTCCATGGAGTATGTATACCACATTTTCTTAAGTGAAGTAAGCCAGGCTCAAAGAAACATAGGTCCCACAATTTCCCTCATTTGAAATAACTAGTATATGTCTGATTCTAACAGAAAAAGGTCAGATAAGTTGATGTTAAGGAAATTAACCCTAATATATTTATTCAAATTTTTTTCTTTCATGCGATTGTTTCTAAAACATTTATAAGATTATTAATTTGTTGCTTTGTATGTCCCTCCTCCACAGTATAATCCCCGCTTTCACTGTGTTTGATGTCATTATAACTTGTGGAGGGGAAGGGAAAAAAATCATTTAAATAGGGATACAGGTGGACCCATTGCAATAATGAGAGGTACAAGTCGTTATGTCGAAAAATGAACTTTACAACTTTGGGGGGAGAGAGGAGGGTTGGGCTGGGGCCAGGGTTGGATGGGAAGGGCTGGGAAGGGGAAAAAAAGGAGGAGTCTACAATGCTTAATAAGAAATGTACTGGTTATCTTGCCCATGTTATTGTAACCCCACTGTACAGTATTTTCACAATAAAAAAATCATAGTAATTTGCTCTGCTTTAATTTATGAGTACCAAAACAGAATAGGGAAAAAATTTGACAACATTTTAGTTAGTATACACACACACACACACACACACACACACACACACAAACACACACACACACACACACACTTACAGGTTTGCATCTATAAATGGACAGATAACAAAAATATCTGATTACACATACAAATCTGCTCACATATATAAAATGACAAATATTGGGTTGATCAAAACTTTAAGAGACAAATCAGGAAGTAACATGGTCTCCTATACTGCCACAAATTCTCTCATTAATTTTCTGGATTTCTAGTATCATCCACTTTTTAGAAGCCAGAAAAAATATGATTCCGTAAGATATATAAGCATAAGGAAACAGAATTCATATTACCATGGAGTCACATTAAGTTTTCTAGCAACTGAAGAAGTTAGGGAAATATCACTGTCGCATCACACATTACTCTTTGAGTTTCAAAGAGAAAATGCAAGATGGTCCAAACATAGAGTGAATAAAAGTATAAAGATCTTTTTTTCAGTGAATATAATTCAGAGATTTGGGAAATACCATGAGAATGGAACATTATTGATGAACATTGCTTTCCATTACCTTCACTGATTGTTGGTGGTGCTGGTCACTGGGCTTGTACTCTGTGCTTGTGTGCAAGCCCAGAGCTCTTCACATCAAGGCTAATTCCTCTTCCAATTCTGAGGTGATGAATTAGTGATGACAGCTTCCTAGAGGCTCCTGATGGGCTGCCATGAAATCTGATCCTCAGATCTCAGCCTCCTACAGGTTTCTAAGTGACCTGTATCAGGCTTCTTTTCTCTGTTATCATCTCTGTGTTCATCGCCTTTTTTGCTTGTTTGTCCCCTACTTTCATGCCTACTGGAGGTCTACGAGTAACCATGATTTTCCTCAAGGATAATGCTCTATCATATTCCATTCTGAGGGGATTCATTCCCTAAATGAAGGTGAGAAAAATCCTTGAATTTATTGATTTGTAATAATAAACATGTGTAAGGAAATATTATGTTTGAAGAACAGAAAGTTTTTTATTCATTCATCTTATTTGTTTTGTTTTGATTTTAAGAGACAGTAGTGTGTCATACCAAAATTGCTCGTGATTAACCAGTATGCAGGTGCATCCAGATCATCATGCGTGTCAACAGGTCACTGTTCACAGGGTACACATGCACACTCCTAGGTGCCCTCAATACCAATGCCACATGTTCAGTAGCAGGATCACCAGCACTGACAAAACCAAGGATATGCATCATAGTGCCAGGAGTCCAGATGATGCTTATGACATAGCAGGACTGCCCAAGCGAAGGACCCAAGGACTCCAGAGCAAAGAACCATGGTCTGCACTTCAAGTTTCAGGCCCTGAGTTCAAGGCCCAGACTATGATTTCAATCCTCAGTCCCTGATTTCAAGCTCTCAGACTGCAGTGAAACTACCAACCCATGAGTTCATGCCCCAGGCAATGAGTTCAAGGCCTAGACTGTGAGTTAAAGCCCAGGCCCAGAATTTCAGGCCACCCTATAAGTTCAAGTCCCAGGCAAACAGTTTAAGGTCCAAACAAGGCCTGGACTTTGAGATCAAAGTCTAAGCTTTGCGTTTAAGTCACAGGCTCTGATTTCAAGGTCCAGAAGTCCCAGTTCAAATGCCAGGCTCAGTCTCTGAGTTTAACTTCTAGGCTTTGAGTTCAAGGCTGAGGACAAAATTTCAAGATGCAGGCCATGAGTTTTAATCCCAAAAGTTGAGTTCCAGGCCCAGAAGTTGATGCTAGGGCCCATGAGTTTAAGGCCCAGCTCATCAGCTTAAGGGACCAACCACAATTTGAAGTCCCATTGCCCCCTTTCCCACTGGGTTCAAGATTCAGGGCCCCAGTTCAAATACTAGTCCATGAATTCAAAGCCCAGGTTGTGTGTTTTAGGCCCAGTCTAGTAGTTCAATGTCCAAGTCCAGAGTGTCAGAACCAGGCTATGAGTTCAAGTCTCAGGACCCCAGTTCAAGCCCTGAGTGGTGAGTTCAAGGCCCAGGCCCTGAATTCAAGTCCCAGGCTCTGAGTTCAAGGGTCAATCTATGAGTTCAAGTCATAAGCATTGTGTTGAATACCCCAGCTATGACTTAAAGGTCCAGGGAGTTCAGATCCCATGCCAAGGGTTCATAATCTAGCCTAGGAGTTTAAATCCAAGGCAAACAGTTCAAGTAGCAGACCATGAGTAAAAATTCCAGGCAAAGAATTCAAGTTGCAGGCCCTGCGTTCAAGGGCCAGCCTTTGAGTTGAATGTCCATGGCCACTGTTTAAATTCCAGGTCATGAGTTCAGGGCCCAGGTCTTGTTTAATGCTCAGGATGTGAGTTCCAATCCTGAGTCTTGAATTAAAGTCTCAGGCTGATCATTCAATTCCCTGTCCCACAGTTCAAGTCCTGAGTTCAAGGCCCAAGCTTGAATTGAAGTCCTCTGCTGAGAGGTCAAGCCGGCACCAAATTAAAGTCTCAGGCTGATAGCTCAAAGCCCAGAAAAGGACTTCAAGACAGAGGCTGCAAATTCAAGTCCCAGTTCCTGAGCTCAAGTTTCATGCAAATACCAGGAATGGATTTCAAAGTCTTGGTACAATGTTAAGGCCCAGCCAGTTAAAGTTCTATGCCCAATGTTGGAATCCCAGGCCCCCACTTCCTCCTGTAGTTAAACATTGTGAGATCAAGGCCCATGCTGTGAGTTTCTATTCTGTGAGTTCAAGACTCAGGCTCTGAGTTTCAGGCCCAAACTATGAGTTCAAGTTCCAGATCCTAATCCAAGGCTGAGGCACACAGTTCCTTCATGGCCCCTGTTACAAATGGAAGGGAAAGCCCAGGCCCAGAGATCAAATCCCAGGCTTTCAATTCAAGGCCCAGGCCATGAGACTAAGGCCCAGACAATGAGTTCAAATTCCAGGCCCCAAAATGAAGTCTCAGTACCTCCTTCTTGTTGAGTTCAAGGTCCGAGATCCAGTTCAATAACCAGAACATAAGCTCAAGGCCCAGGCTATGAATGTAAGGCTCACATTTTGTGTTCAGGGCCCAGGACCAGAGTTTCAGCCCCTAATTTGAGTTCTTTCTCCAGGATTCAAGTTCATGGCCCAGGCACCCACTTCAGGGACTGGGTTGTGTTTAAAGCCAAGGCTGTGAATTCAATCCCCATGCTTAGATTTCAAGATCCAGGGCAACATTACAAGTACCATCCCAAAAGTTCAATCTCAGGCTATGAGTTCCACTTCCAGCCTCTGAGTTTCAGCCTAGACCATGAGGTCAAGTCCCAGATCCTGAGTTCAAAGCCCAGACTGAGTTCATGTCCCTGGCTTTGTTAATATCCCTGCCCCCATCCCTGTGAGTTCAACACACTGAGTACAAGGTCCTGAGACCAGGTCAAAACCCAGTTTGCAACTTCAAGGTCCAGCATAGGAGTTACAGTCCCAATCCTGAGTTCAACTCCCAAGTCCCAAGTACAACTTCCAGGCAGAATTCATGTGCAGGGTATGTTAACACCCTGGCCTCATCTTCAAATTGAACACTGTGAATTGAAGTCCCAAAGCTAAGTACAAGATTCAGGCCCCCAGTTCAAGTTCCAGGTTGTGAGTTCAAGGCCCAGCATGTGAGTACCATCCCCAACCTTTGTTTAACTCCCAAGCTCCAATTCAAATTCCAGATCCCAAGTTCAAGGCCCAGGCCCCAAATTAAATTCCAGGGACATGACTTTAAGCCCGAGGCTCTGAATTCAAGTCCCAGGCTGATAGTTAAAGTCCCAAGCCGCAAGTTCAATGTTTATGCTGCAAATTAATTCCCAGGTGCTTAGTTCGAGGCTGATGCCCTGAGTTGAATCACCAGATCAAAAGTTCAAGGTTCTGGTCCTGAGTTAAAAGCTAAGGCTGGGACTTCAAGTCCCAGGCATTAAGTTCAAAGCTCAGGCCCTGAGTTCAATTCCCATACTTAAAGTTCAAGTCCTAGTCCTAAATGCAAAGTCAGGCAGAAAGTTGAATGTCTAGGCCCCAAGTACAATGCTGAGGTTATTTCCCAGACCTGAATTCAAGGACTAGGCCAGGACTTCAAGGCTTAGGGCAAAAGTTTAAGTCCCATGCTCAGAGCTGAAATTTCCAACTACAATCCAAGTCCCAGGCCCTGATTTCAAGGCCTGAGCACAAGTTCAAGGCTGTGAGTTTAAGTCCCATGTCCCCTCTTACTTCTGTAATTCAAGATCCAGGACCCCAGTTCAAATACCACATTTTGAAATGAAAGCCTAGCTATGAATTCAAGGTTCAGTGTGTGAATTCAATGCCCAAGGCTATGACATCATGCCCTCACTATATGTTCAAGATCCAGGAACCAGTTCAAGGCCCAGGATACCAGTTTGAAGACCAGTTTTGAATGGTATGCCAATGGCTTGAATTTAGGCCCAGGCCAAGAGTTCAAGTCCCAAGTCATGAGTCAAAGACCCTGGTCTTGAATTAGAGTTGTAGACTTGGAGTTCAAGGCTGAGGCCTCATTTGAATACCCATCCCATAAGTTCAAGGTCCAGGGCCTCAGTTCAAATACCAGGCCATGGGCTCCAGTAAAAGTTGTGAGTTCAAAGCCCAAGCCAAGAGTTGCTGGCCAAAATATGAGCTCCAGTTGTAGGACCCCAGTTCATGTCCTAGGCACCGAGTTCAAAGTGCAGGGCCCCAGTTCAACTACTACATCCTGAATTTAAGGGCCAGGGCAAGGTTCAGGTCCTGCTGTGATTTCAGTTTCTGGGAGGTGAATTCAAGACCCAGGCCCCACTTTCAAGGCCCATCCTGAGTTCAAGGACCAGACCACTGGTTCAAGGCCCAGGCAATAAGTTCTGGTCCCAGACCTTGAATACAGGTCCCAAGCCATGAGTTCAAGTCCCAGGACTGCAATTCAAGGACCGATCCCCAAATTCAATGCCAAGCCTCAAATTCAAGGCCTATTTGTTATTTCTTCTGCCTATACAGCATAATGCATTCTATGGTCCATAGGCCCACAATTAATCAATCTTTAAGTATTATTATTCTCTTCACTTCTTAATTTCTCTATTTTCCCACTGAGAGCTATGAAAGAGATGAAAATGCTTCCTTTGGTAAACAAATAGGCTGAATCATTTGAGCATTAGGAAAATTCTAGTGGTCAAAAATGGGGCCTACTGAACAACCATAATAATACATCACAAAAATAAATCTTACTGGTGCAAATTTTCTAAAGCAAATTGATTAAGGTTAAGTTTGAATGCTGTTTATACTTGAAACTTTCATGTTGATTCTGTGTTTCTATTCTGACACAAAGTTTACCATATTCTTGTGAGGATAGACTTTGTCTCAGAATGAGAGTGTCTATTTTGATAAACAGGAATACCAACTATTAATATGTTTATTAAAAGATAGTTTTAAAACAAGACATTTTCAGAACATATGCAACTTACACCACAAACGTTCCTGTGTCTTACTTGATGTGCTTCAACTTTCTATATAACTTTTTTATTCACATCTTTCCTTCATATTCACGTAAATACAAGTAAAATGTGCTAAGATTTCTGAAAGCAACTACTTCCAAATGTAAAATAAAAAGAGCAAAAAAGAGACAAGTTCCAAGAATATTTGTATATCTTATATATGTATACATACGTATATATGTATTTATTTGTACATATACACACTTATACATATATTCATACAAATATTATAGTTAGTATATAACACCAAAAAAACATTGTGACAGAAAGTATTTGGAAATTTCCTGGAATATAATTTTGGTTATATTTATTTTGTTTAATTTGTAGAATTTTCCCTTAAAGTCTCGGTTGACAGGCTTATCCAGAACACATGAAATTAAGTTAGGTATTATTTTAAAAATAGTCATTATTCAATGATCTAAAAAGTAGAATTAACTCGTTTGATGACATATAGCAGGTGGTCCATTGTATATGTCTCTCTTCTAATATTAGTAGCCATAGTTTTCATAAATACCAGTAATTTTATTTAAAAATCTCCTACCAAATGTTTTTGGGTTAATATTCAGAAAACTTTTAGAGTATAAAGATGTAAAGATATTGGTAATATGGATACCTCACTGTCTAGTTGCTTCATGAAATATGTAGTGTATCTGAACAAAGTACTGGAAATATAAGTAGTTGGTATGAAAATAATAAGGAAAGGAAAATGTGGGTTTTGAAATCTCCATGTTTGGATTTGCTGTTTTGTGAACCTGAAGAACAAAAGAACTGGTTTGAGACAATTCTAACAAAAGCATGAAGGGAGAGAAGTATTTCAAATACATGATTTGAATTTAAATGGAGAATCAGGTAACATCCGTAAAAAAAACAAACACATGGACACCTAGGTACTGATAAAAGAAAGGATGGTATGGGAGTGCTTGAAATCTCATGAAGCAAAGCAGGAGGCGTCTCTGAATTAGATAGAAATGACTCCCATCAGATAGCGTCTCAGGACAAAGATGAGGTTTTGTTTCCATTGTGGATGTGTTCATCATTCTTGTGATAGGAGAAATTGAGCTCATGTAAGAATTAGAATCTCCTGGCTTCCAGCCCAACAGGGGCATCTCTCAATTGAGTCAAAGTATAAGGAAACGTCCAACTTTTGCTTATGCTTCAACAAAATACAGCTCATTTCACCTGTATTAAAATTCAATACTTTGATTTGTAGACGGATTCCTCACTATTATTACCCCCCCACTCCTCACTATTATTGACCAACCTGCAATCTGATCTTCTAATTCCTCTACTAAGCCAGCACTCTTTTCTCTGTCTCTATTGTGTAGTCTACTGCATTGTAGGCTACTGCATACAGGATACTTTTGTTAACACCATTTTCAATGAAAGAAATAGAGATAAATTTAGACACTGTATTTGAAATAACTAAGCACAATGCACAGATGGGGTAAGTTTCAACTGGTTTTCTTCATAAAAGTAGCCTAGTGATAGCTACAATTACAGATTAGTGCACATAGTATTTGTTGGTAAAATATAATTGAATAGGACAGTGTTACTCATGAAGAAACAGAAAAAAATGACTGAAGATGTATTCTAGTGTCATTCAAGGATTTATGAATATTTGTAATTTGTTCTAAGAACAATGGGGTAAAATGTGAACACAGGACAAGTAACAAGTAAAATGATTCAATGAAATGTTTCCTTTAGACAATATTGTAGTTGGAATTGTAGGAACAATCTGAAAAATTATCCCTAAATGGATTCTCACAAATCACAGCGTTCTGAGGTAACATCTATGTGTTTATTGATTATAGAGAAAATTATGGTCCCTCTAAAATTGAGCAGTTTATGCAATTTTCAATGACTATAGTGACTAATTACTATAATGACTAATTACTTTTTCAGGTGATTTATGCCTGGCCAACAGCCTAACACAGAATCAGAAAATGTAAACATTAATAGTTACTCTGCGCACCACAAACAGGCTTCCATTTTCCTGACATGAATACTTATGGAAATGTATAGAAAATGATTCGTTTCTTGGTTGGTGTTGGCCACTGTGTGGAATGGTAGAGTTACTCAATCTCTTTATATTCTTATTTTTTTTCCATTTTAATATGCCATGTGATAGGTTTCTCCTTATATTGATTACTTAGAACCTTATACAGTCAGCAATATCCAATGTGAATAGAAAATGCTTAGTGTTACCCATAGATTTTCTTTTCCAGGATTTCAAATAAGTACTATTTTTGAATAAATCCTAAGAATTGTACTCATGTTCAAAATTTCTGCTGATTGCAGGCAATATTTTACATTAGTCAATGGGAAAAATACTGATGACTAATTATGCATATCACCAGAAACAACCTGTTTTCAAAACCACCATATCTGGTGATCACATATCTAACCTATACCCTAACTTCACTGTCCCAATTTCTTTTGCAAGCTAGAACTTCATAAAACAAGCTTGAAGAACCAGTCCAATTAGCAACAGGACTGTGTTCACTCTATTATTTATTCTGAAAACAAATTGTAATTTCAGAAAAAAAATGATATGCATAATATGGGTTTGTATGAAAAATGAAATACTTATAAAGAAAACAAGTAGTAATTAGTGCTTCAACCCTTGTGTAAAATTGATAAACTTTGTCTGAACTTTGGTAATAATGGCTTCTGGCCGCTCAGTACTTTCAAAATGTGTAGGTAATGTAGTTCTTAGTGTTTATCCTAATTGTATATTAGAAGACTATAATTCTTCGGGGACTCAAGTAAGCAATAATCTACACTTTTTTTCTGAAATTCTCATAAAGAAATATTTTGAAAAACCAAAATTGTATTAATCTCAAGCAAAATGTTCAGGTATTTATTTTTCCTGTTGGTCTATGAAAAAGCCTTCCTTGACTATCTTTCTTCTTCATATTTCATATATTTTTCTTGTTGACATATTTTTGTTAATACTCAATAAGCAAATTCCATTTCTTATTTGTGCATTTATTACTAGGGTTCTGGAAATCTCAGAGTATTAGCCCTGATAATTATCTCATGAAATTAAGCAAAACAAAGTATTTGAAATGACTTTGAATTTTAATATAGATTTGAGTTTCTTCCAGTTTACAATCCATCAGTCAAACAATGTTTGTGTCCTTTTAGTTTTTGAACACAAGTTCAGGTCTCCAATTTTAATCATCCCAATAGGACAGGAAAAATTGATATCAAAATTAATTAAAAAATATGTCGAAATATATGATTTTGCAATATTCAACCAAACTGTATGAGATGTAATTGGAAAAGTAATTTTATCTCACTATACTTGAGCAGTATCTACTGAATATTTCCCGAGACAAGTTTTATCTCTTCTTGATGTGATTGGTATAGTAAGTTTCAAAATCCTATTAGAGTCACTTCTGTTCAGATTTATTTGGATTATCCCTTCCAAACGAACAACACAAAACTGATCATTTATTTGCAATAATTAGCATATGTCTACGGTAATATTATTGGATGATCAGAAAAGCTCAAAAGTGACATAGATTGATGGATTATAGATGGATAGACAGACAGTCAGACAGACAGACAGACAGAGAGATAGATGGATAGGTTGATAGACATAGATTATTTCTATATAAAGTTATGTTACATGAACTGAACCACAACATATGGACAGAAGAGTATTTTCTTTCTTTTTCTTGATTTTAATATGCTATATGATTTTTGTTTTTATTTTAAGTTCTTATTCCTATGGTATATTCCTGTTCACACTATTTGATTTTGGTATGTATTTTGTATATAAATTTGTCTAATTTGGGTGGGGAAGGAGAATAACAATATCCTGAAACAAGAAAACAGGATTACCCATTTGAATAACGATACTCAGAGGACACTATGTTATAAATGAACTTTACTGCTTTGGAGTGGAGGAGGAGTAGTGGAGATGGAGGAGGGAAATTATGGTAGGAAAAACAAAGGAGGGAGTAACTATGTTCCATAAGAACTGTACTCATTACTGACATAACTGTAACTTCTCTGTACAGACTCTTTTCAAAATAAGTTTTTGAAAATAAAAAGGCTAAAAAGACAGCAAATATAAGTGAAATGATTATTTCATCCAGATACCTTATTACTCTGTATGTGGTAGAGGTAGCTTTATTACATGTGACTACTATTGCGTTGTGAGATTTTTGCTCTTTTCATTTCTCAAAGGAAAGTGGAATTTTCTGAATGATACTTAAATTATGAGCAAGATGTAAGATTGTTATAGATAATATAACATTTGATATAAACTGTATTATTCCCTTAATGCTAAGTCAAAAAATCTGTTGAAATAATGTCTATCTTTTTTCTATTGTCAAGTGTGGAATTTGATTGATTTACGCAGAAAAGTGAAAAGTAATAAAAATAAAACTAAAATGAAATATAATTTTTACCTTATATTTATTGATATTCAGAATGACTTAATCCCACGAAAAATTCTTGTCAAATACATTCCATTTTGAATGAGAGAACGAATGTCCTGAAATAAGAAGCATACATTGTGGTTTGGAAATGAGAGCATCCTATAGCAAAAAGAAAAAAGTAAAGAAAATTAAAACTAAATAACAACAATAAAAACACCACACTTTTATTATACTGCAATGTCTAAACAAGAGAGAGGATAGTTGAACAATTTTTTTTGGGGGGTCCGGTCATGGGCCTGAACTCTGGTCCTGAGGCTGTCCCTCAGCTCTGCAGCTCAAGGCTAGCGCTCTACCACTTGAGCACAGCACCACTTCCGGGTATTTTCTTTTTGCTTATGTGGTGCTGAGGAATCGAACCCAGGCCACATGCATGCAAGGCAAGTGCTCTACGACTGAGTCACCTTACCAGCCCCCTGAACAATTTTATTACAAGTAGTAATTAATTCAAGTGATAAGAAAATGTGAGGAAGTAACAGAATTAGAGTTAAAGTGGGATTCGTACTTGGCTAAACAAACTTCTCAGCAACTTGGCTTTGAATAACATTTTTGGGGGATGGTGTGTGTTTGTGTGTGTGAGAGAGTGTGTGTGTAGGTGTAACTTGCCAATAGCTGTAACATGCTGTGGAATAATTCTTAAAATTTATGAATTTCACCATATCAACCAATACTATAATTTTATGTATTGCAGGGTTCAATGGAGTTTTTGACAAATCACATTCTTAAAATATTAAGCATGTATTCTTTCTCTATGTAGCTCCTTCTTCAATAGGAGTAACTACTGCAATCTAAAGAGTTTGTACTACATGAATCAAGTTACTCAGTGATCACTTGATAAAGAATGATTCTGTCAAAACTCTGGTAGTAGTCGATTCTTGTCTAAAAGTTTTCTTGAAAGTGAGCATTCCATTGTCATTGTATATTCCTGTGATTGGAGCATACATATCCTTATGAAATTTCCGGAGAATATTAGATTTGGTAATAATTTATTTGGTACTAAAAATTACCTGAATTGGAGAATATCACTCATTGGTTACAACACCATATTTTCTGTGCAAAAGACCTTAATATACATTCACTAATTTGAAAATAACTGGCATGTATATTCATAGCTATAGATACCAGAATTCTGAAAATAGCACTTGTCTTGGGCTAGGAATTTGGATCAGTGGTACAGTGCTTGCCTTGCATGCATGAAGCCTTGGGTTCGATTGCTCAGCATCACATAAACAGAAAAATCCAGAAGTGGTGCTGTAGCACAAGTGCTTGAGAACTACCCTTGAGCTCAAGAGTGAGGGACAATGCTGAGAACCAGAGTTCAAGAAACAAAATTGAAAAAGACAACAACAAAAACAAAAATCTCTTGCACATCACATTGTGAAGCCATCTATATTCTATGATGAGGAGACTAAGATTAATTGATTCATGGATTATATCAATTTACAAAATTTGTCAGTTGATATGATAAAAAATCTTCAAGATACTTACAAAAGGCCTGTCATGCATAATAGTGCCCCTGTGTTCAGGGAATAACTTTGTTTCCCTTAAGAACTGTGCAATGTTTGTGAAATAATAAATCACAGAATGTAGATATAATAAAGAGAGACATAGAGTAATGTAGAATTTATATTTTCATAAATATATGAACATCAACCCTTCATGTGAATATTAGAATTTAACAGCACAATATGAGGAGTTTCTAAAGACTTCTGTTAAAAATATTTTTAATATCTATAACCTCAGAACTCTACTGAAAGGTAATATCAATATCTTTAAACCCTGTAGATGTTAGAAAACTCAGTTGCTATCCTAATTGATGCGAAGAGAGTATTACCATCAGGAGACAGGTAAAAAATAATTTACTTTCAATATTATTTCAAGGTTCCATACTGCACATATTTATATTTTGGTAATTCCTATTACAAGAATGGGAACATCTCCACTTCCCTAAATATTGTAAGAAAATTTTTGTTTTTACAAATTAGAAAGCATAAGCCGAAACAAGATTGCACCATATCAAACAAAATATTCCAAAAACATGCATAAGAGAGAATTATCCAAACTAATTAACACAAAATAACACAGTGTTGAGAGCATTCACATTAACAGAGTTCATCACAAAGAAGCAAATGAAAATGATTTGAACAATACTTTGGGTGAAAAATAGAAAGTATTAATTCGACCCCTATATTTTCACATGTTATCTCAATACAAATATGTAGATTTTCTTATTCCTGCCTCCTAATGTCTTCCCTCCCACTCTCAGGAAATTTGCTTGTCTTTTGGATATCTTTCTCCAGAGTCATTACAAGCTTGGTAGGACGGATTATTGCAGTAGATACTTAAATATTTTTCAGGTTTCCTCAAATCAAGGGCATTAATATGTCTCCTCAGGTCCATGTTTAGAAACTCTGCTGACATGAAAAACTAGAAATATTATCTCAGAGGGAAAGTATGAATTTCCTTTCTAATGTCTTCCATGACCCACTCATGATTCAGCTGTATGTTGTTCAGCCTCCATTTGTTACCGGACTTTCTTTGGTGGATTTTGGTGTTGAGTTCTAATTTTATTCCCTTGTGGTCAGAGAGAATGCAAGGTATAACAATTTCAATGTTTCTGAATTTGGACAAGATTGCTTTGTGGTCTAAAATGTGGTCTATTTTAGAAAATGTTCCATGTGCTGTTGAGAAAAACATGTATTATGATGCTGCTGGGTGAAATATTCGGTAGATGTCTGTTAAATCTACTGGATCTATGCAGTTGTTTAGATCGGCGGTTTCTCTGTTGAGTTTTTGCCGAGTTGATCTATCTAGTGGAGAGAGTGGTGTGTTTAAATCCCCAACAATTAATGCCTTTGGATCTATATGGGATTTGAGGGAAAGTAGTGTTTTTTGGATAAATTTCAGTGCTCCATTGTTTGGCGAATACATATTTAGAACTGTAATATTCTTCTGAAGAAGAGATACCTTAATTAGTATGTAGCACCTTTCTTTATCTCTTCTCACGAATTTTAATTTGAAGTCTATTTTATCTGATATTAGGATTGCAACACCTGCCTGTTTATGGAGGTTGTTTGCTTGGCAGATTTTGTTCCAGCTTTTAACTTTGGAGAAGGCAACAATGCTTTATAAGAAATGTACTCACTATCTTGCCCATGTAATTGTAACCCCTCTGTACAGTATATTCACAATAAAAAAATGAAAATGTGTTTGTTTTTATAGGCAAGATGTGACTCCTGAAGGCAGCATATAAAAGGATCTTGCTTTTTAATCCAACTAGACAGTCTATGTTGCTTAATTGGAGAATTAAGTCCATTAAAGTTCCCTCTTTGCAGAAGACAGGATCTTGTATTTAAAGAATCCCATAGACTCCACAGCCAAATTACTCAAGCTGATTCAAAACTTTGGCAAAGTAGGAGGGTATAAAATTAACCCCCCAAAATCAATGGATTTTCTGTATGTCGACAATGAGAAAAGTGTGGCTGAAATTAGGAAAGCAACTCCATTTGTAATAGCCCCACAAAAATAAAATACCTAGGAATTAACTTAACCAAACAAGTGAAGGACCTCCCTGATGAAACCTTTAAAAACTTCAAAAAGGAAATCAAAACAGAACTTAGAAAGTGGCAAAAAACTCCGATGCTCCAGGATTGGAAAGATTAACATTGTGAAAATGGCAATACTTTCCAAGGCTATCTACAAATTCAATGTGATACCTATCAAAATTCCAACTTTTCTTCCAGGAAATAGAAGAGGCACTCCAAAAATTCATATGGAACAATAAAAGATAGCAAAAACGCTCCTCAACAGAAAGAACACTGCTGGAGGAATATCAATACCAAATTTCAAACTCTACTGTAAAGCAATAGTAATCAAAACAGCTTGGTACTGGCACAAAAAAAAGACCAATTGAATAGAATTGAAAACCCAGAAATGAACCTACAGACCTATAGCCAACTAATCTTCGAGAAGGGAGCTAAAATAATAGAATGGAAGAAAGACAGCCCCTTCAGTAAATGGTGCTGGCAAAATTGGTTAACTACTTGTAGAAAACTAAAGCTAGATCCTTATATATCACCCTGCACCAGAATCAACTCCAATAGTTTAAAGACCTCGGAGTCAGAGCAGACACTCTGAAAACATTACAGAATGGAGTAGGAGAAACCCTAGGTCTCCTTGGCTCAGGCCGAAATTTTCTGAATAGAGACGCAGAAACACAACAAATCAAAGAAAAGTTGGACAAATGGGATTGTATGAAGTTTCAGAGCTTTTACATGGCAAAGGACATAGCTAGCAAGGTCAATAGAAAGCCCACGGATTGGGAGAAGATTTTCACTAGCCATACAACGGACAAGGGTCTCATATCTAAAATATACTTAGAACTCAAAAAATTAAATCCCCCAACAACAAATCCTCAAAGAAACAAGTGCCCAATAAACAATTTGGCTAAATATTTAAAGAGAAAATTCTCCGAAGAGGAAAGAAGGATGGCCACGAAAAAATGCTCAAGAAGAAATGCTCAACCTCCCTAGACATAAAAGAAATGCAAATCAAACCAACATTGAGATACCACCTCACCTCAGTTAGAATAGCAAAAATCAAGAACTCAACAACAGATGCTGGAGGGGATGTTGACAGAAGGGAACCTTACTTCATTGTTGGTGGGAGAGTAAACTTGTTCAATCACTTTGGAAACTAGTATGGAGGTTCCTCATAAGACTCCACATACAGCTCCCCTATGACCCAGTAATCCCACTTTTGGGCATTTACCCAAATGTTTACAAAAAAGACCACACTGAAGCTACCAGCACGATTATGTTTATTGCAGCATTATTTACTATAGCTAAGATATGCAACCAACCAGATGCCCCTCAGTAGATGAATGGATCAAGAAAATGTGGTATATACACACAATGGAATTCTATGCCTCCATCAGAAAGAATGACATTGTCCCATTGTTAGGAAATGGAAAGACTTGGAAAAAATTGTGTTAAGTGAATAAACCAAGCCCAAAGTAACATGGTTTCCCTTATTTGCAATATCTAGTATATATATGAGTCAAGCAGAAAAGGTCAGATATGGTGATGTTAGGAAAATGAACCCTAAGATATGTATTTAAATTTTTTTCTTTCATGCATTTGTTTCTAACGCATTTATAAGATTATTTCTTTTTTGCTTTGTCTGTCCCTCCCCCACAGTAAAACCCCTGCTTTCACTGTGTTTGATGTCGTTATAATTTGTGGAGGGGAACTGGAAAAACAAGTCGTTTAAATGAGGATACAGGTGGACCCGTTGCAATAATGAGAAGTACACGTTGTCATGTCGAAAACGAACTTTACAACTTTCATGGGGGGGAGGATTCAGTGGAGTGGCAAGGGGAGGCTGGGAAGGGATGGGAAAGGGAAACAAAGAAGAGGCTACAATGCTTGATAAGAAATGTACTCATTATCTTGCCCATGTAATTGTTACCCCTCTGTACAGTATTTTCACAATAAAAATAAATAAAATATTATCTCAGGACCTATGAATACGTACTAAATTCATTTCAAGTCCTGTTTTAGATACGATTTCTCAATAATAATTCAATACACATATTGAACTTAAATTCTAATAATCTTTGTGGAATTAATCCTGCGTTATTAATTGGTGCATAGCATATGAAATATAAGCAGCCAAATTCAGAAAAGTATTCAATGACTTTAACAATTTTAATAAAATTGTATTTTAAAATGAATATTTTGTTTAGTGAATTTCATTGAGCCTGTGTACATTGTTGATCACAGTATGAATTATGCTGTGAAAATCTCAGGAAGCTACTGAAAAATTTATAGTCATAAAAGATCATGTGCCTAGCTAATACCATTTTTAAAAGTATATTTTGATACTTATTTGCATGCTACTAATAACTTTGAGAAAATTATGCAAAAGATTCCTAGCAAAGATATAGGTTTAATTTTGGGAAGTTGATGGACTATGGACCAGATATTTATTTATTTATTTATTTATTTATTTATTTATTTATTTATTTTTAAATTGTGAAAATACTGTATAGAGGGGTTAAAATTACATGGAAAAGGTATTGAGTGTATTTTTTATCAAGCATCATTCCCTCCTCCTTTGTTTCCCCTACCCATCTCTTCCCACCTCCCCCCCTTCATCTGCCCTCCCTTCCCGCCTCCCCCACCATTCGTTCCCCTCCTCGCGCCAATATTTTAAAGTTCATTTTCTTTTTTCCCCCTTTTTTTGTGAAAATACCATATAAAGGGGTTACAATTACATGGGCAAGAAAATGAGTACATTTCTTATCAAGCATCGTGGCCTCCTCCTTTGTTTCCCCTTCCCATCCCTTCCCTCCAACCCCCCCCCCCCAAGTTGTACAGTTCGTTTTTCCACATAAAGACTTGTACATCTCATTGTTACCATTGTATCCCTAATTCAACAATTTGTTTTTTTCCTTCCCCTCCACAAATTATACCAACATCAAATATAGTAAAACAGGGGTTATACTATGGGGGAGGGACATACAAAGTAACAAAGAAATATACTATAAATATGTTAGATACAATACCTAGAAAGAAATTTAGAGGGAGGCTCTATAATTATATGATTGAACAATACTGCAATTCAGAGTTGACATGCATTGGCATGTCAATCAAACCTAGTGAATACAACCTGGGAATGGGTATGTAGGAGGACAACTGATATTTAGAAAAGATCTGAATATGAGTCATGTTTAGTACTAAGAGTAAAAGGAAAAATGTAAACGGTTAACATGGAGATTATTAACTGATTTGGGCACATTAAGATATCTGCTACTTATCTAAGGATAAGTGGACTGACCAAGGACAGACTGAAGCCCTTTAATCAAAGACACATGCAACTTGCAGTGGTTAATTTCAGTGTCTCCTCTGTTTGGGAACCCAATTATTGTTCTACTAATTTCAGGTCCTTCTTCAGCAATCTAGCCTATGTCAATTGAAACAGTACCTTCTGGCCCAAAGACCAAAGGGAAGATTTCGTTTTTGAGTGCTATAATTTTCAATATAAAATTCACTGGAATTCTGCAAGCCTTCAATAGGATGGTGCTGCTAATGTTTTTAACCTCTAACTCATCTGAACTAGGATCATACTGTTTATAGTTACATAGAACTGCTTTTACATCACTCTTGTTTTGATAGTCTGTTCTAGAGAATTATTAAGTTTCTTAAAAATATTCCCAGAAAAAAGACAACTGGATTGTTATATTTCAGCCCCAGAGACAGGGTGAACCATTAATGAAGTTTACCCAGCAAGGACTGAAATAATTGCTTGCAAATATAAATATTTTATTAAAGGTATCTTAAGAAATATTTTACACCATGTAACATATTTTAAAAGTATGTAAATTCTGTGCCTTAAAATGTGACATTGAGCTGGACACTGGTGGCTCATGCTGGTAATCTTAGCTACTAAGGGGGCTGAGATTGAGGACGAAGGTTCAAATCTAACCCTGTCGTGACACTCTGTGAGATGCTTATCTCCAATAAACAAGTAGAAAACCGCAAGTGACACTGTGACTCAAGTGATAAAGCACTTGCTGTCAGATGAAAAGCTCGGGGACAGAGCCCAAGCCTAGAGTTCAAGCCCCACGAGAAGAAAAAAGAATAACAAAGAAAAAAAAAAAGAATGTGACATAAAGTTTCATGATATGTCACCTTTTGATTAAAAATTGTTCTCAAAAATGAATTTATGTGGAGGGAAAATTATGTCAAGTTCTGATATAATGCTAACTACCTTGGAATTTTCTCAAAGAACTAATGAATAAGAGCAAGACAGAGGGAAGTACTCAATATAGGTGCAAATAAAGTGGCAGTCCTTATAACTTTCATGCCTAGACTGTATTAACCATGTTTTTTGGAACTTTCCTTGATAAGAAATGAAAGAAAACAATTCACAATCATATTTCACATTTTATGAAATTTTTTCTGAAACGTTTACTGATGTGTAATAGCTAATAACAATAACGTCATCTTTTAAAATTTCCTTTTTTAGAACTGGCACATTCTGATACATAATAGATAAGCTTTTGTGTAGGTAATTGTGCTTGACCTCAGGGCCCTTCCATATCTCTAAGGTCTTTTCATTTTATTCAAGTCCAACACTCTATTATTTTGAAACAATGTGATGCTTCCTGTGTTCTGGTGTTTCATTTGAATTAAGATTTTAATATACTCTCCCACCCCTGGTGGATTTTACCCACCATAGTTCTGCGTAGTTTGGATTGGAAGTAGGAAGCACCAGATTCAGCTACAAAATTTTACACGAGTATGTTTTTTTTTCTTTCTTTCTTTTTGTCTGTCATGAAGCTGAACTCTGGGCCTGTACATTGTCTCAGCTCTCAGCTCAATGGTATCGTTCTACCACTTGAGCCACTACACCACTTCCAGTTTTCTGAGTCGTTTATTGAAGATAAGAGTCTCAGAGACTCTCCTGCCCAAGCTGGCTTTGCACCAGTATCCTCAGATCTCAGCCTAGGAGTACAGGCGTGAGCCACTCGCACACGGCACACAAGAATATCTTAATGAAGATTCTGAAATTAAGGGAAAGTAAAGTTTGGGAATATTGACAATCAAAACCTGTTGTTGGAATGCTCTTTTAAATGGTAGAAAACTTCCTAATATGCAAATGAAGTGACTAAACTGCACACGAGAAGAAATATCAATATCTCCTTGTACTCAAAACTACAACATGAATATCATTGACTTTTCCATTTATTTGAGTTTGAGAAGGCATTTTTCTAAACTAATAGAAAGAAAAGCATTATAGTGCAGCTGCACATAGGACAAAAGCTGCAATTTTTTGAAAGTACCATCAAAACACACATGGGAAACTGGAAATAAGAGGATAATATCATTATTTGATAATCTAGAAGCAACAAAGAGACAAATGACTCATAGAAATAGTATTTGGAAGGTGCACAAAATATTACATTTTGTAACATCATCTCCTAAAGTCAACCGGATTCAGCAAAATAGAGCATGATCCTCTCCTAAAAAGGAAGAAAACATCAACACTGGTTTGTTCTTATAAACAATCATTACCTTTTTGACTATGTCTCTTGAGATTTATCTTTGTCATTGTGATAGGGCAAAAAGTGGTAATTTCCAGTTCATGAACTCAGGACTCTCAGATCAACTTGTGCTTCAGGCAACTGAAAATTTAAAAATGGGATAGACAACCCAACAAGGTATAAATTATGGTCTCTATTTTTTATATATTAAATTTAATGGCAACTGTGATATTATTAGGAGATATGTGCCTTGTTCCAATTTTTTGTATGTTCCACAATTTGCCAAACAGGTATTGCACCTTTTATTGGATAACTTATTGCTTATGCAAACATAACACCACTTTACTCTCTTTCAATTTTTGTCTAGAAATAAAACTGGAGGAAATTTTACAGTCCTGTTATAGAAATTTATCACAGAAAAATATACAAAATAAGCTTGACCAGTATAGTTTGCAATCTTAAAGTTTGAGTGGAGATACACAATCTTAACACTGGTCTTTTTATGAAAGTTGCCAACTGTGACACAGAACAATTGAGCCTAATGTTTTAAGTACTCCGGGTGATATTTGAAGTCCTGAAATTCTCTAATATAGCTGGAAGAGAAAGGGAAAATAAAAAATTATGTCTTCAATTTTGACAGCATATAAATGGAACTGGATGTATGAAAATTGGCAACGTATAATATTGTTGCATATTTTACACTGCACATATGGCATTATTCTTGCCAATAAAGACCTAATTTACTTCAAGAAGTAACCTAGAATATACTCCTTTTTTAACCATACATTCAGAAGGGTGTGCTCTCAATCCCTATATGTTATTTTATTGCTCATCACATTTTTTTATCTTGGAATTATATAGTTGAGAGTGTATCCATCAATACTCTATTATACTAAATCTATTTTTTACATGTGAAATGATGTCAACGTTCTTTAAGAGTCATTAAAACAGAAGATCATTGTCTCAGTTGCCTTATTGTGAAGTCATTTTGAAATGGAGTAGGTAAGAAAAATGGATTTAATAATATCACACATTAATGTATACAAAAATATATACCAGTCTTTGTATAGTTTCATGAAAAACTAGGACCACATCTAAAATATTAAACTTATATTCTTTTGACCTATATTCTATTCATCAAGAACAGAAAAATGTTGCAGATTGAAAAGTAGCCAATAAAATCTGGAACCCTATTGTGAATGTGTACACCTAGGTAGGAGGAGTTGTCAGTTTGATGCCACCATTCTATGATTATCTTTCTTTCTTCCCATGGTTGATTGAGAAATTGCCAGGAATTATATGTGAGGTTTATTTGCAGATAATTTTAATAAAAAACATTGAGTGGGTTTTGAACTCCTTGAAGTTAAATTGTTGACATTGGAACTCTATTTCAATTTGCAGAAATCTTAATAGTAATGCTCCATGGAAGTAACTAAACACTTTACAGAGGAGAAAAATGAATACCTTCTACTGTACTATGATAGCATACATTTTGACGAAACAATTTTGAAATTCCTATATCGTTAATTTAGAAAAATCAATCAACTAGTTATTGTACCAATTGGACAATTGCAGCATCATTCAGAGAGTTGTGGCAAAAGAAACCAGACTGCATGGTTTGGAAGGCCACAGCTCTTCTGTAGAATGTTCGCTCATTATATGGAATAGCAAAACAAGAAAGTTTACTGCCAAGTCATCAAAAGAAATCTTAGAATGATCCTTGTTTCTATCTCCTCAAATTCTCTGGTTTTAACCTAAATAGACCTAGAAGAGGAAATAAATACACCACAGGAATTCGTAGATACAAATGATTAAAATTCAAGTGGAATAAAATAATGACAATCCTTAAAACCATAACAAGGATGGAATAAACCAACAATAGGTTATGTGAAAATAACCAAACTGATAAAAACTTAGCAAATCAGAAAGAAGAGAGTGAGTGAAGAGCAATGCAGAGAAAGACTGTAACCAAAAGAGTGAAACCAGAAATGAGATATTTAACCTCATGAGAGAGTCAAGATACAGAAGAGAATATGGGAATATTGGGAAAAGCCAGTAAAATAAAGCCCTGGAGAAAAAGGGTTCACAGGTCATTTCTGGGAATCCTTCAAAGGAAAACCTTCTATAATCCTCCTAAAATCTTTAATGAAATAGACAGTGGACGTTCAAAATGAACTTGCTGTATGATGATAGTGCTGCTTAACTAAAAACCTGATATGGATTCATCAGTGAAAGAACTGTAGAAATATTTCTTGTTTGAACATCGGTGCAAACTTTCTCAATAAACTTCTGGAGAGCTGACAAGAACTAATAAAATAATCCACAAATTCAGACCAAAAGGGAATCATAAAAGGGGAAAGTTGGTTCAATATATGCAAGTCAATCTGTGTAATTCAGTACATCATAAAGAAGAAGCACATGAATCACAGGATCATGCAAATAGCTGTACAAAAGCATTCAATAAGATCCTATGCCACATTATTGTGACAATTATGGAGAAAATAAAACACATGGAATATTCCTCAATATAACAAAGCCTGCCTATGACAACCCGACTGTTCCCTTACACTTAATGGTGAAAGGATCATATATTTCCATAACAATGAGGAATGAAAGAATGAATCCCTGCTCTCTAAACCTCTTCAGTATACAATAGGAATTCTTAGCTGAAGTAATACTCTAAGGCTTAAACAAAAATGGGATCCAAATAGCGAAAAAAGTAATTAATCTCTACTTCTTTGCAGATAACTTGATCCTCTTTTGGAAGGCCTATAGACTACAATCACAATTCCCTTTGGCTGTGCTAATCTTTTCACAAAGTAACAGAGTTGACTATGAACTCAGAAAAATCAGCAGCATTTTTGTATGCCTAAAATGAAGAATGAAGTTATAAACATAAAATCCACTTCTTTGTGATAGCCTCCAAAAGAAAATACCTGACTTCACTTAAGCAGGGAAGTGAAGGACCTCTGTGAGGAACACATTAATCATCTGAAAATAGAAATTAAAGCATAATTAATAACATGGGAAATTGCACATTCTCCTGTATTTGAAGTATTGACATAGAGAAATTTGGAAAAACTTTCAAAAGCTACTACCATATCTCTAATCAATATCTCTAAAACGTTCTATAGTGAAACACAAGAGGTAATCAAAAAGTCACATGGAAATATGGAAAGCAACCCTTAGCAGGAAATTCATAGCAAGAATATCAATACTCCACTACAAACCCGTATTAAATAAACACAAACACACCAACACCAAAATACACAGAAACTCACACACACACACATACACACATATGTTTAAATATATATGCAGACATTTGCAAATATATACACACATTTTTGTATATATATGTATGCATGTATGTATATGGTATACACACATGCATACATATATAAAGTTAGAACTGGTACATAAACAGGCCTAAAGACCAATGGAATAGCATTAAAGGCACAGAAATCATCTCAGAGATTTATGGCCACCTAAATTTTGATAAAGGTGACAAAATAATCAGATAGAGGAAAGGGAAGCTCTTCTAAATATGGTTCAAGTAGAAATAGCTATACATACATGAATAATTGAAAGTAGATTTTACTGCAACTTGCACAGGAACCAAGTCCAAATAAAACGAAGTCCTCAAAGTAGGTTTTTGTATGATGAAATGTGATAGTATGGAATGGGGGTAGATGTATTAACTTGGATACTCAAGTCAAAATTTAGTACATAACAATCCAGTCACAATGAATCAAAGAGGTGCTGAATATATTGGATTGCATTCAACTAGAGAACTTTTGCATTGCAATAGTTAGATGTAGCAAGATAAATACGAGTACAAACCCACATTTGGGAGACAATCTATTGAACATCTAACTATACAACCTGCAAGGGCCACAGAGCTCATAAAATTAAATCTCCACAATAACAAATTCACAAATCCTCAAAGAGAAAGCTGCCTGATAAATAATGGGCTAAAAAATTAAGAGAAACTCCTCTGAAGAGGAAATAAGAATGACCAATACACACATTAAGAAATTTTCAACCTCTATAGCCATAAAAGAAATGCAAATTAAAACAACATTGAGCATCCACTTCATCCCATTTGGAATGGTTTTAATCAAGAACTCTGATAATAACAAATGTTGAAGGTGTTATGGCCAAAAGTAAACAATACTGCATTGTAGGTGGGAGTGTAAACTTGTTCAACCACTTTTGAAATCAGTATGGAAGGCTCCCCTGTGACCAAGCAAATGATCACAAACAAGACCATACGAAACCTCCCAGAACAACTATGTTTATGGCACCATTATTTCCCGTAGATAAGATATGAAAACAACCCGGATACCCCTCAGTAGATGAATGGATCAAGAAAATGTGGAACATATACACAATGGAATTCTATATCTCCATCAGAAAGCATGACATCGTCCCATTTGTTAAGAAATGGAAAGAAATGGAAGAAATGAGATTAAGTGACATAAGCCAGGCCCAAAGAAGCATAGTTCCCATGGTTTCCCTTATTTGCAAGAACCAGTATATGTCGGGACAATCAAAAAAGTTCAAAATCTATATACATTTGACAAGATAAAATGATGTTAAGTGAATTGAACCCCAAGATAGGGACACAAATCTTCTTTTCTTTCTTGGTAAACTTTCTAACTCATTTACAATGTATCATATGACTTTTTGTTGTTGCTTTTTATGTTCCTCCCCACAGTATAACCCATGTTTTCACTGTATTTGGTGTCGGTGCTCTACATCTTCTCTAATTTGGGGAAGGAAAGGGAAAAAACATATACCTTGATTTTTATCAATGTGTTATGTTCTATAAAGACTCTTCCATGAACGTTTTACTGACAGCAGATATTTACAAATGTACAAATAAAACTTTAAGAATATTAGACCCCAACATGGAATTTAGAATTATGTCTCTCCTGAGAATGCAAAAGTTATATGACTGTTTTGTCCTGAAATGACAGGGACAAGAGCTACAAGGAATTGTCAAGGCTTTTTTTCTGATCATAGGGGAAGTAAAGAATCTTGACTATTTTATACAATGAATAATTGACCCAAATTGAGAACTTCCAATTCAACACGATGTGGGATTGAAAGGTATACCAGCCATAAGTGAGTCTTTCAGTGACACTTTGGACTTAGCCAAGTGCCTTTTAATTAGTATTCATAGGTTGTTTGGTAAAGAAAGAAACCTGAGTAAAGGACTGTTTCCTAATTTATAAATATAAGTTGACCCCTCACAACAGTTACATTTGTCTGGGAATAACATATCCCATATTACTTTTTAGTAATGTAGAATATAATAACAATATAAGAAAAGTAAAATATTTGTTCCCTAACATAAATTTCCCAACATCTTCTGTGTTCCAAAAAGAACTTTGTCAGGGTGGGGAGTGGGAAGTGAGGGGAGGTAGGGACAGGGGGGTGGGTTGGGTGTTGGAGAGGTAAAGGGAGGGTATGGGGAAACAAAGGAGGAGGCAACAATGCTTCATAAGAAATGTACTCACTGTATTGCCCATGTAATTGTAACCCCTCAGAATGGTATTTTCACAATTAAAAAAAGAATGGGTAGGAAAATTTTACACATTTTTAAAACCACCTAATTTTTTTTCAAAATATTTCTCGACACAAGATTCTAAATCAACTCAATATTTTTCATGTGTCATCTAATTTGCAGAAGAAATCTGTGAGTTCTTCCTATTGTCTGTGGCAGGGAAAAATAGATTTTTGCAGGAGTATAAACATTATCAGCCAACATTTACTAGTTTTGGGGGACAATATGCAATTTGTGAAAGTACTATATTTTGTACAGAGAATCTGATTTATTAGACAAGAATATGTGCATCATTTGAGAAATTTTTCACTATCTTACTAAAATGTTCTGGGAAGATTAATCTGTAAGTTTGGAGTGTAATTCAAGACCAGTTCACAAACTCTTATCTGATGAATGTTTGTTTTCAACTTGTGTGTAAATTACTCCTTATATATATGCACCCCACCACCACCATTTTATAGTTCATTTGACATTCCCAGTCCACAAAATTCCTACTGTTAAATGGAATAGCCTTTAAAGCATATTTTAGGAAGATCTCCCATGTGAAAATATATTTTCAGTGGTTAGGTTTCTATGTAATTAAAATAGTTGAAGTATTCAAGAACAGACAAAGAAGTGTCACATGTGTGAATAATTTTCACATTTATGATAGATGTGAAAATGTGAGGGTTTCTGATTTGGTGCATATTTGAGCATCAGGATCTCTTGTAGTTTGCAATTTGAAATGATTATTGGGATTCCGACAGAAATATTTGAACAAAAATGATTTCAACATTGATTTGTCTATGTTGGCTGGGAACCTGGTGACTTAGGGAAACCTGTGTCTTTTCTATGCTTTTAGAAATGTAAAGTGATCAGGACTATTTCCATGTGTCAGTATATGTAATACAAACCCATCAACTTAAGTATCTACATGTAAGTTTATGAGAATTGAGAAGATTGTATGCATCAAAACTCTTCTTTTTAATGGAATCTTGTCAAGATGATGTACAGAGGGATTAAAATTACATATGAAAGCAATGAATGAGTACTTGTCTCATCAGCTCTTCCTACCCATTGTTCATTGTTACTGTTTTTTGGCCTAAAATATCTATACCCTCGCACCAGGTGTAATGTTTATTCCCAACGTATAGTTTTGTTGGGATTGTCCTTATAAGCTTCACCCATTGTCCTTTGTCTCAGAGTTAGATATTGCTATTACTGTGCCTACTTGTCACTAACTTACATGTAATATAGTGTGTACCAAAATCCAACACACTGACAACATTGTACAAAACATAGGAAAAAAAGGAAAAAGTCAAGTAAAGAGAAATAGATTCACATAGTATATTTTAAAAAAATCAAGAAAATGAAACAAACTGAATTTATATTTCAGTTTATTTTGTTTAGCCAATATTCTATGGTAATATGTATATTACTATTAAGCTATTCTGATCCTCTTCTTGGACTAAAGTAGACATATACCAGTTTTTAAAAATAAGAGAAATCAGGGAGCCTATGTTTGTTTGGATCTGGCCCCCTTTAATTTATGTAGTTTTTAGTCTTTCCATTTCCTTACAAATGGCACTATCCTTCTAATGGAAAATAGAATTCCATTGTGTTTATGCCTCACATTTTCTGATCCATTAATCTACACTTATGCATCTGGGGTTGTTCCTGATTCTCCCTATGGAATGAACATGACTGCCATTCTAAAGGAATGTGGTGGAATTTCAATGGTGAATTGATTTGGCTTGATTTGATTGTCAGTGATTTTGAGCTACTCTTCATATGTCCTTAGGCCATTCTCAATTAACCATCAGTGAAATTTTTCTTTAAATACCTAGACTTATTTTCATAGAGTGGGTTTATAGTTAAGAATTTTTTCCGGATGGGGCTGTCTTTAAAAATGTTGATTATATTTCAGCTCTAAGAACCTTTTCTCTTTCTTGGCTAGTGAAGATCTTTTCCCAGTCTTTGGCTTTCTATTTACCTAGTTAGCTATGTCCTTTGGTATAAATAAAGAAGCTGTTCAGGCTCAAGCAATAGAGTTTGTCTAACTTTTCTTTGACCTGATGCAGTTGTACATCTTTTATGAGAAAGGTTCAACCTGTTCTAAGAGACCTAGTATTTCTCTTTTACTTCCATTCTGAATATTTTCTTTAACCTCGAGGTCTGATTTATTTGAAAAGTTTTTTGACATAGGGTGATGTATAATCTAACTTTAAGTTTTTGTAGGCATTTAATGAGTATTGCAACACTATTTATTGAATATTGCTTTTTCATTTCAATATGTTTATTCTACTTCCACTTAAACATACCTAATGAAGTCATATTTTTTTCTTAAATAGTGATATTTAAAATACTGGTGCCCTAAATTCTCTTTTTGTCTTAATTGGTGTTATGTCTAATTTCATCCTAGAAGAGAATTGCAAGTGCTTAATTTCTATGTATATATGAACAAGAAGTATAGGGTAAGCAAAATGAAATCGAAGAAACATGAGGTTTATTATTGTTGGTGTTTTTATTTAATATGAAAAACTATTTCTTTTTTTGCTTTTGTTCTTTTAGTTTTCATAGGGTTTCTCCCTTCTTGTCACTATATTTGAGTTTGGTAGCCTGTGGATTGTATAAACTTTAATCTGAATGGGGCAAATAAGGGAAATCAAAAAAATGTTGATAAAGGACAAAAGAGGAACCAATACCACAACATTCCTCACAAGACCACATGTGGAAAATGTCATTTATAACATGGACGCGGGAGATTTAAAACAGAATAAAGTGGCGGGTAACATATGACAAGAAAACGATTCACTGCCTTACATACGTAATTATAAATACTCTGTACATCACATTGACAATAACTTTAACGAAAAAGAAGGGTATTGATACATACATTAATTTTCATAAGTTGACACATGGCTACATATGTAGATTTGTTTGTAGTCTATACACAGATATGTGTAAATAGATCTGTTCTCTTCATATACCTACTAGACTACAAAAGGCACAGGTTTCCCTGAGTCTACAGGTTCCAAACTATTCTTCACAAATTAATGTTGAATGCATTTCTGCTCACAATTTCTGAAGAAAAACCAAGAAACATTTGAAATTATACACTAGGTGCACATATATGCCCATAATCAGAAATTCTCCCGTTTCAAAACCAATATAAATATGAGCCACATTCGCATATATTTAACTTCTGCATCTGTACCCAAAAGAGTCAACGCTATTTATTGTACAGGACTCCTACCAATAATTTTTCCTAAAATATGTTTCAAAAAGTATTCCATTTTTCAACAGAACTATTTTGGACCACAGTGCCACATCAACTGTAAATATTTGTGGTCAAATATATGTGTGACAAATTACACACAAGTTGAATATTAAGATAGCCATCAAATATGGCTCCATAAAAGTGTTTTTATTATACTTGACAGATATAGTCCACTCTTCTTGGAACATTTTAGAAATATATTGAGAAATTGCCAAAAGGTGCACAGGCTCTTGCACTCAAAATATCACACTTTTAACACAAAATCATGCTATCTTCACAAGTTGCAATTTCCTCCATCAGAAGAATACATTTTGAATGTTATTTTGTGTACACATACATTAAACTGGTATTTTTCTGCCACAGGATTTGGAAAGAACTCCCAGAATACTTCTTTAGATGAGATTACATGTGGAAATCATTGAGATGGATGAGAAGCTTGTATAATAAGGAATACACTTCAGAATGTTCATTGAAAAATCCCATTGAAATTTTAATGACCATTCTGTATGGAATACATAATTGGTGTAAGATTTGTATAAGAGGTCTAATGCCATTACAGTTTTGGTATGTATTAGGTTCTGCAATTATATCAATATATGAAATGGAAGATTATTTTCACAAGGAAACTTTAGGACAGAGAAAAATGAAGTATGATTTATTCTCTATTAGGAAACAAATTAGATTTTGATTTGATTATTGAAGTTTCTATATTCCAAGCTTACCATGTCTAGGTGGATAGTGACATGGTGAATTCCAATAAGGACGTAAACACCGGGATTTACTTCTGTATTCAATGTAAGAGTGAATAAGGAGTGAATAGGTAGTAGAAATCAAAATGAATTCATTCAGGTGAGTGAACATCACACTATATTAATAAATGTAAGATGTAGATGAAACAACGAGAAATGGTTTGAACTCATGGATTGTTCATAGAATGATTTCTGCAAAGAAATCATCAGTTATTTTAAAAGAAATTTAAGCTTGTTTCCACTTCTTTTCCATTGAAATTTGACCATTGTATAAAAACCTCACAAATTACACGTGGACACTTTGTCTCAACACATTCAAACTTCATTGAACATTTGAGCAATTATTGTACAGTTCATCAAATCTTTTCTAATGTCACCCATTCAGGCTCAGCCATGTCGTGGCTCAGTTTCTGAAATAGGTCTCTTGTAAAATATTCCAGGATGTATCATGCTCCAGGAAAATAGGAGGAAATAGTTCATGTGGTTATATAGAAAAGAAAACTCATAGTGTTTTTTTACTAATTAATGTTATTGCAATGAATTTAAATCAACATGGGAAATTGATCTCCATTTCAATATTTCTGAATTGATACATTAACAAAGAGTGATGGTTTCATGAGATGTATCCTACTAATGGATACATGCTTTAGGTAGGCAAGTATGAAGGGATACCATGCAAATACCTTCAGGTTCAATTACAAGATATATTACATGGCCCAAACAAATAAACATCTTTTCCATTTTTATGTGTTGACAAAACAAATGCTATTGTGAAGTCACAATCACATTGTGAAGTGCTATCAGGTAAATATATTAAGCAGTTTGGAAAAATAATTGACCTTTAAGAAACACATGCATGTCTCCTCTCAATATGAACATTGAAATATTAGACTTTTAAATGAACATAGAAAATTTCCATTAACTTAGGGTAACATTTCTACATTAACATTGCTTTCTCAAATAAGTATGGTTTTGAGAATTCTATGCCAGAGGCATACCAACATTTGCAATATATCACTGGGATCAAGCCCAGGGTAAGAGATTGAATATCAATGGCCCAATCAAGAATTCAAACTCATTGCCAAGGAAGACAGAAAAATCCTTGATAACATGTGATTTATTTTTATCATGATAGATTAAATTCAAAAATTGAAGGCAGGAAAAATTCCAAAAATCATAGTCATATGCCCTGTATCAACTTATGGGTGTTGGAACAGTAGGAAAAAATGTACATCATTTCAGTTTGTACACACACAGACACAAAATTTGCATCTACAAATGGACAGGTAACAGAAATATCTTATCAAAAACACAAATCAGCTCACATATAAATAATGACAAATCTAGGGTTGGATAAATCTTTAAGAGACAAATCAGCAAGTAACATTGCCTCCTACATTGTAACAGATTCTCTCATGAATTTACAGGTTCTTTAGTATCATCCATTTTTTATATGCCAGAAAAATTATGATTCAATAACTAAGACATATTATCAAAGGGAACAGAATTAGTAATCCCATTGGGTCACATTAAGTTTTCTAATAACCAATGAAGTAAGGAAATATCACTGCCCCATCAAACATTACTCTCTGAAATTTGGAGAGAAAATACATAATAGTACAGGGAAAAAAAGAAACCAGAAAAAATAGAAAAGTAAAAATTAAAAACATTATTTCAGAAGAAAAATGAAATAATCAGAGAGGAATGTGGATATAATGAGAAAAGTGGAGGGATATGAAGGAGATGTGAAAAACTTAAAAATAAAAATACTTAAAATATTATATAGATATAAAGAGGTAGTTCTGCTATTAAGGAATTTAAGTCTAAGAGATTTTGAATTGAGTAATAAGTTTGTGGATTAAGTGTCTACACAATGGGAGATAAGGTCTTATATTCGACTCCGTGTATATCTGAGAATGTGCAGAACAGCAATTAAGTCACATAAAGAATAATGACAGAGAAGAAAAGGTGAAAAGAATAAGAAAGACAAAAGATCAGAAGTTCAGTAGAGCTAAACAAAAAGACAAAAAATAAAGAATAATTTTAAAAAGAAAAAGAAAAGGAAAACGTACACACACATATGCCCCTAAAATAAAAATTATAAGAGGAAGAAAAAAAAAGTTACTAGAAAACAATTATTTTTCAAATAAGTAAAAACATTAAAAAAAGTTTTAGAAAAAAAATTATGTTTTTTTCTTACAAAAAAAAAGAAAAAGAAAAAAAAGTTCTTTGATTCTTTGGGGAGGAGTGGGAAAATCCTGTATCTCCCTTGTGTCCATAACCAGCCTCTTATTGGAGTCTGTGGTCTGCATGTGGTATTTTATTTTCCTGTGGCTTGGTTGGTTTCTTAAGGAAGTTTGTTTGAACGGGCAGAAAAATGCTCTGCTTACCACAGGATTTTGTGATCCTCCTCCCAGGTTAGTTCAATGGGAAGGAGATCTGCTTTGAGTATCCAAAGTGGGGGATGCTGTGATGAGGCTAGTTTCTGGGTAGAGTTGAGGCCTTTCAGCAAACAGTAGCTTTTCCGGGGGGGGGGGGTAACTTGTGAGAAACTCATAGAGCCCAGCCTGGAGCCATTCTCAGGGTTTATGTTTAGTGAATTTCATTTGATTGTCAAGACTGTAAAGGGAGGGGCAGCTTCTGGCTCTGATTAACCAATGAAGAAAGCCACTCCTGGGACTGGCGCTACAGCTGGATGACTTTTCCCTGGGTGGAGCTGAATCTGGCAAGTCAGTTAGGTTCTTGTGACCTGCTAAATGACTCTAGTTTTCTTCCAAGGCCTGAGTTGGACCTAGCAGCTCCACCGAGACTTGTCAATACCAAAGATGGATATCTCTGGTAGTGGTGGGGAAAGGGTGGCCTTCCCTCCTCTGCTCCCTGAGAAGGAGTGAGGATGTTAGGCTTCTACTCACACCGAATCTTGGTTCCTATGTTGTCTCTGGTCTGCAAACTGCAGGATAAAGATGTCTGGTCCTTGTCGGTTCTTGCTGGTGTTGAGTAGAATCCGCTCACCGGCCACATCTGGCTCCTTCGTCCTGGACTCTCTGTGTTTCAGGTATGGTGGCTATAGCCGCTGTCGCCACTGCTGCCGCCGCAGTGGCTGCTGCAGAAGTGCACAGATCTGTCTCCTTTCCTGGATTTTCCCTCTCTGGCCTAACTGTCCTGTGATGGCAAACTTGGTGTGATTCTCTGGCTTTGGAAGGTTCACTGGAACTCTAAAACTGCTTTCTATGTGAGAACTTGTTTAGCCTCCAGCTTCTCCTCTGCCATCTTCTCAGAACCTTCTCTGCATTTCTTTTATGGACAGAGAAGTTGAGCATTTCTTCATGTGTGTAACTGTGTTTCTTATTTCCCCTTCAGTGAAGTTTCATTTTAAGTCTTCAGACTACTTATTGAGCAGGAAGTTGTTTCTTTGATGTTTTGTTATTGGGGGATTTAATTTTTTTGAGTTCTAAGTATAATTTAGATATGAGACCCTTGTCCATTCTGTAGCTAGTAAATATCTCCCAATCTGTGAGTTTTCTTTAGATCTTTCTAGCTATCTCCTTTGCCATGCAAAGTTTTGCAGTTTGAAATACCATAAATTTCTATACATGAAATCTGATAAGAAATATGAGCTTGTTGTAAGGCTGTAAGACACATTGCTATAGGGACACATCTTGTCCCTTTGGATAATTTTCTGTGAATTTTGGTAAGACATTTTGTCAAGTCTAAATTCATGTTTACTTTTTTGAATATGATCACTGATAATTATTCTTTCCTCACAGTTGATTTTTCGTGAATATAACTTTAATTTGTTTGTCCTCTTTGATGCACTTTGTATTGAATTTACTATTCTTGATATTAATTTTGTCTCTTTCAAGTTTTTAATCTATTATTCTATCAGTTGATATAGTCTGTTATTCTTGAATGAGGCTATTAATATATAAATACCTACTTAGGAAAAAAGAATAAATATTGCTAATAATAATGGTTAGATATTAGCTTGCTCATGTAGTAAATGCATAATTCTTAACCTACAAGATTGCTAATATAGAGCAAAGGAGCTTCCTTGCATTAACATCAATTTTTGTCTGCATAATTGAAACGACTTTCAGGAATAAAGAAATGCAAGTGAAAACTACACTGAGATTCCTACTGCCTCATGTTTAAACAGGACGTGTTTAGAAAAGAAATTATATCAGAAGCTGGCACATACATATGTGATAAAATGGGAACACTGCTAATCTGTACACAAAGTTGAACCACCTAGAAAAGGATTCTGGAGGTTCCTCATATATTAAGAACAAAGATCCTCTACCAATCAGAAATCCTATTCTGTTGCAGTGACCCAAAGGATCACATATTAGGATACATTAAACATACTAACACGACTATGAATATTGTATTCTTACTTAATATAGCTAAGGTATGGAACCATCCCTGCTCGAAAATTCCTTTTGGCATACTACAGATAAGATTTTTTTGAAAATAGCTATCTTGTAAATAGGATAAAAGTATCCGAGACAAAAGGGATTGGAATAGATAATGTTAAGAAGGAAGATACTAAGCAGACTGGTAATGCTGCAATTTGTCAGCTTTTTCTTTCTGTAAAAAAAATCTCATGATTTTTGTCTGTCATTGGGCTTGAAGTCTGGGCCTAGGCATTGTCCTTCAGTACTTCAGCTCAAGGCTGGCACTCTTGAGCCACAACACCATTTCTGGCTTTTTCAACTTCTCTGGTGCTAAGGCTTCATACCCAGAGGCTCATGCGTATCTGGCAAGCACTCTACTACTGAGGTATACCTTCCCAGCTTAAAAAAAACTATTCTTGAGTCCAACATATAAATAATTTTACAAAATGAACAATTATGCCATTCACACATTTTAGTTTGATTTCACAAAGTAGTTTCTGATTAGACACTTTAGCCATAAACATGTACACATACATTTACAAACACACAATAACAATAACACTCACCTTGTCCCACCAAAAATGCACACTAAAAGAATGAATAGAATATACAGCATGCTACTAACACAAGTTGTTCCAGGAAGGAATCCCATTTTGCAGATTTTTCATTCATTCCATCACATCTTCCTGTGCTTTGAATGATTTAAATTAAACTTATTCAACTATAGGAGACCAGTTATCAGGGATGAACATTGAAAAATAACAATACACAATACACTTTACTTCCATTGGAGGTGTTGTAAAATTTATACCTAAAACATTTCTGCATATACTTGAAGCAACACAATCTTTATGTACTCCCAAACCAATGAAGATTTTTAAAAATTTTGTCGTTGATCTTCCTCTTTGCAGATGACGTGATCTTGTATTCAAAGAATCCCACGGACTCCACACCCAAATTATTCAAGCTGATTCAAAACTTAGGCAAAGTAAAAGGGTACAAAATAAACCCTCAAAAGCCAATGGATTGTCTGTATGCCAACAATGAGAAAAGTAATTCCTTTCATAATAGCCCCACAACAAATAAAATACCTAGGAATTTACCAATGAAGGGAAGGACCTCTATGATGAAAACTTTAAAAACCTGAAGAAGGAAATCAAAACAGAACTTAGAAAGTGGAAAAACCTCCCCTGATCCTGGATTGGAAAAATCAACATCGTGAATATGGCAATATTTCAAGGCTCACTAGAAATTCAATGCAATACCTATCAAACTCATTCTTGAAGGAAATAGAAGAGGCAATTCTAAAGTTCATATGAAACAATAAAAGACACCCAAAAGCACAAATGATTTTAACAGAAAGAACAGTGCTAGAGGAATATCAATACCAAATTTTAAATTCTACTACAAAGTCCTAGTAATCAAATCAGCTTGGTACTGGCACAAGAACAGACCTCAGGACCAATGGAATAGAATTGAAAACCCAGAAATGGACCCATAGGCCTATAACCATTTAATCTTTGATTAGGGAGCTAAAAAAATAGAATGGAAGAAAGACAGCCTCTTCAGTGCTGGCAAAAATGGTTAATCACTTGTAGAATCTAAAGTTAGATCCTTATATGCCAGTCTATATCAGAATCAACTCCAAATGGATCAAAGACGTCGGAGTCAAAGTAGAAACTCTGAAAACATTACATGATGGAATAGGAGAAAACCTAGTCTCCGTGACACAGGACGAAATTTCCTTAAAAGAAAATTTCAACATAAAATTTCACAACAAATCAAAGAAAGGTTGGACAAATGGGACTGCAAGAAATTGCAGAGATTCTGCATAGCAAATGACATAGCTAGCAAGATCAATAGAAAGCCCATGGATTGGGAGAAAATATTCACTAGCCATACAATGGACAAGGGTTTCATATCTAAAATATCCCTGGAACTCAAAAAATTAAACACCCTCAACAATAAATTCTCAAAGAAAGAACTGCCCATTAAATAAGTGGACTAAAGGCTTAAAGAGAAACATCGCTGAAGAGGAAAGAAGGAAGGCCTATAGACAACCTTCCTAGCCATAATAAAATGCAAGTCAAAACATCATTGAGATATCACCTCACCCCAGTTAGAATGGCTATAATCACGAACTCGAATAACAACCGATGCTGGAGGGGATGTGGACAGAAAGGAACTTTACTGTATTTTTGGTGGGAGTGTAATCTTGTTCAACCACTTTGAAAAGTAGTATGGAGGTTCCTCAAAAGACTCCACATAGAGCTCCCCTTTGACCCAGCAATCCTACTTTTGGGCATTTACCCAATTGATCACAAACAAGACCATACTGAAGCTACCAGCACAACTATGTTTACTGCAGCATTATTTACCATAGCTAAGATATGGAACCAACCCAGATGCCCTTCAGTAGATGAATGGATCAACAAAATGTGGTATATACACACAATGGAATTCTATGCCTCCATCAGAAAGAATGATATTGCCCCATTTGCGGGGAAGTGCCATACAAAACAAGAAAGAAATCATCTTATAAATGTGTTGGAAACATTTCCAAGAAAGAAAAAAATGAATCCTACTATTGGGGTTCGTTTCGCCTAACATCAACTTATCTAACCGTTTCTGCTTGTCTCAGACATATACTAGTTATTGCAAATCAGGGAAAACATGGGACCTATATTTCTTTGGGCCAGTATACTTCACTTAATATAATTTTTTTTCAAGTCTTCCTATTTCCTTGCTATTTGATCTAACTAGACCATCTATATTGCTTACTTGGATAATTCAGTCCACTAATATAGAGAGTTAGGACTGAGAGGTTTTTGGGAGTTCCTGCCATGTTATCCACTGTCTTGGGATCTGTGCCAACTGGGTTCTTCTTATGAGTCTTAGATTCTCTGATTCGGAGCTATTTCTTTGCTTTTATCATGTTCTTGTTAGGTTTCTAGGTATAGCTTATTTTAAGTATCTTTTGTAGTTCATGATTGATGGAGATACATTGTTTTAATTTTTCTTTGCTTTGGAAGATAGTTTATTTGACCTTTTGTTTGAAGGAACGTTTAGCTAGAAAAGTATTCCTGGTTGATAATTGTTCGTTTGTAGGATATTGCATATATAATTCCAGGCTCTTCTTGCTTTAATTAACTCTGTTTAGAAATCTGAAGTTATTCTGATTGGTTTCCCTTTACAGGTGATTGATCTTTTCTCATAATAGCTTTAAGGATCCTTTCCTGGGTCCAATTTGATCTTGTGTGGATTACAATTTTCTCATGGATTATCCTGTTGTGGACCAGACTATTTGGATTCTAAAGCCTTCTTGTGTAGGAATGGGCCTAACTTTTTGCAAATTTGGGAAGTTCACTCCTTGGTTCTGGTTAAATTAATTTCCTAGACCTTTATCACTAACACTTTTCTTGGATTTTCCTTGAATACTTGTCTATTCTTTATAATTTCTAGGATGATTTCAATCCCAGAAATTCGATCTATTGTCAATTCTTTCTTCTTCATGTTTTGCTTTCTTTCTAATTGGTCAGATTTGATGGCTTCAAATTCGTTGTTGAAGCTTTGTTTTAGATCTTGTATGGACTCCTTTACTCTTTGATTTAGTTTTTACTGTTCATTCTCCAAACCCTTTGGTAATTACTTATAGTTTCATTGGACACCCTTTCCTTCTGTTGGGCTTCATTCAGCATTCTCTTTGTGGCCTCTAAATATTCCTCCAGCCTTCGTTTTTTGGGTTCCATGAATGCTACTATTAATCTTTGCTAATTCTCATCCTGCTCATGCAATTCCTTTATTTATCTTTGATGGGCTTCCTCATGTCACAAAATACCTTTATTAGTATTTAGTTGGCTTTATCATGCTCACATTCCTGTAATAATCTTTAGTTAGGCTCATGATGCTTCCACCCTTTGGAGACTTTCAGTCTTTCACTCAGCATGTTTAGAAGTAGTATTTGTAAAGAATTATGGAGATTCTTGTCTGGATTACTCATTAACTGCTCTGTTGCTGATTATCATGAGAAGAGTTGAGATTCCTAGCCTTGATATTTTTCTTGTGTTCCTCGGACTTGTTCTTCAGCTTTAGGTATGAAAGGAAAACCAATTCGGTGCTAGTACACTATTTTAAGGTAAGTATCAACCCTATAGTTGCACAGATTTTTTGACTAAGTCAAAATTAGTACAGATACAATCTAATTCAACAACAAATAACTATGGACCATGATCTTAGAAAGTTAAAAAAAAGAGTCAGCAGGTCAGATATGAATACATTTAGGGAAAAGTGTAGTGAGAAAATAAAATTAGAGGAATATGGGGAGGGAAAAGGAGCACAGAATTCAAAGAGCAGAAGTATATAGGAGCAAGAAATAGAAAGACAAAAGGAAACATGAAAAATACAAAATTTTAAAAGGAAAGAGATAGCTGGGAGTGGTAGCTTACTCCTGTATTCCTCACTATAGAGTAGTCTGAGAGCTGAGGATCGAGGTTCAAAGCCAGCCCCGGCAGAAAAGTCCATGAGACTCTTATCTCCAATAAACCACTAGAAAACCAGAAGTGGAACTGTTAATCTTCAGCCTTGAGCTGAAGAGCTGAGGGAAATTGTCCAAACCCAGTGTTAAAGCCCTATGACCAAAAAAAAGAAAGAAAAGAAAGAAAGAAAGAAAGAAAGAAAGAAAGAAAGAAAGAAAGAAAGAAAGAAAGAAAGAAAGAAAGAAAGAAAGATAGACAGAAAGAATCAATTATGCAAGTATAAAGGAATATTAGAATAATTAAAGGAGTTAAATCAGAGAATTCATTGAGTGATTTCTGAATTAAGTGTGCAGACAATGAAGGATAAGCACTAATAATAGAAGATGCATGTATACCTGTGATGAATAGGCAAGCAATTGTCATACCAGCGAAACACAAAAGCATAAAAATACTTTAAACACACACACACCTTAAATAAAAATGATGAAAAGAAAACAATGTTAAAAATGTTTAAAAATTATGTAGAAAAGAGTTTTTCAAATTTTTTATTAGGGGGATTCATGTATCTCCCCTGTATCTGTAACAGTCTCTTCATGGAGTCTCTGGTGTCCTGTGCTGTTTGAATGTACTGTGGCTTGATTGGTTTCTCAAATCAGTTTGAGCAGGCACAAAGAAGCTCTGCCATCCCAGGGGGTTTATGACCCTCCTTCAAGGGTAGTTCAGTAGGAGGGAAATCTGCTTTGATCATCACAAAAGAGGGAGATGCCTGTTTCCTCTCTCTTGGAGTTTCTGTGGTCGGGCTAGGTTGTGGGTAGGTTTGAGACCTTTCAACAATCAGTAACTTTTCCCTGAGGGTCTACCTCCTGAATCACTCACACAGCCCAGTTTGGAGCATTCACAGGATTTATGTTTCAATTGCTTTTCTTTTACTCCTTCTGCCACTATGTCTGCTGCCTATGCCTCAGTGCAGAGTGTCAGCCTCTGGCTTTGTTTACTCTGTAAGAAATTAACTCCTTCATGGACTGACCTTCCTCTGCCTGAAAAGTGCAACTTTACCTTCAGGCAAGCTGAGCTATGCAGTTTAAGTTACTTTGACCTGTTGAATGGCTCCTATTGTCTACTTTTAAAGTCTGAAATACACGCTGGCTTCTATGGCCAGGTCTTTGCCAGTATCAAAGATGGAGTTCCTTTACACTTCTGGGTGAAGGTCTACCTTCCCACCACTACTCCATGAGAAGGAGTTAGGATGTTGTGTGGGTACACACATCTTTCTCTTGGTTTCCTGGCTGTCCTGTGGTCAACAGGATGACGATTTCTACTCCCTGTTGGTTCTTGCTGGTGGTGAGTAGAATCCAGTCCCAAACAGCTTCTGGCATCTTTATCCTGTGCTCTCTCTGTTGATGAGTTACCTGTGGCAGTATCTGCCACTGTGTTGTACACACTGGCCTGTTGACATACTTAATGTGACTCTCTAGACTTGGACTTTTTACTAGAACCCTAAAACTGGTTTCAATGAGAGAGCTTATTTATCAGGCAGCTGATTATCCACCATCTTTCTCTGAAGCTTTAATTTCATGATTTTTTCCTCACTTTTCAAACCAGAATGTATTTGACAAGAATTTTTTTTCTGGTGCTATTAAGTCATGGTTGATATCAATAAAGATGAGGTAAACATTAAAGTTTTATTTTATTTTAATTGCTTTTCACTTTTCTGTTTGAATCTATTCAATTTCAGTCTTCACATAAGAAAATAAGGTAATACTTCTTTAACACTGTGTTTGATTTAGCATTTAGTACCACAGGCTGATATCCAATGACATATTCTATATATCAACTCTTACCTCCTGCTCTCTCTCTCTCTCTCTCTCTCTATATATATATATATATATATATATATAGAGAGAGAGAGAGAGAGAGAGAGAGAGAGAGAGTATATAAAAGGAAGGGAGCAAATAACTTGCAATGAAAAAATTACTTTATGTGATAAAGCTACCTCTACCACATAAAAAATAATCAGATATTTGTGTGCAATGGTCAGTTTTGTTGATCATTTGAAAGGAACAATCAAATAAGACTGAACAGAGGATACACGAAAAGGATTTGAAACTTACTACAAGAGTACCCTTGAAGGACTAAAACTTGCCTTGAGAAAAATATTCAGGAGATCCTGCTGAGGCATTGTTACTACATATAAATTTACTACCTGCTCAAATACAACTGTCATAACATTTTCTTGAAGATTACAGGAACATTTATTTTGACATATTTTCATGTATTTTTATATCATTTACCTCCTATAAGTTGAATGAATAATATTGAAGACATGAAATTTCATTCAAATGTTTGGTTCAAAATAAATTGACTAAAAGGACACAAATATTGTTTGGGTGATTGATTGTAGTTTGAGATAATAAATTCTACAGTGTGAAAACACACATGAATTTGAATCAAAACACCTGTATTCATAGTTCAAATTCTTCTTTCAAATATTCTTTGTTTCGCTTAATTTTAGGTGTGAGTTATCACTGCCAATACTTTGACATTTCCACTACCATAGTAATGAAAGAATGAAGAAAGAATGGAAATTGCTTATTGAATATTAACAAAATATGCCAATAAAAATATATGAATATGAAGAAGAAAGGACACACAGCAAGAGTAACCATAAATACTTGATATCGGTTTGCTTCACATCAGGGTAATGATAAGTTTTTAAAAATGTTTCTTCATTATAATTTTAGAATTATGTTTTTGATCATTCTTTCTACCTTGTGTCAAAGATAAATTACAATCTTCTAATATACAATTGGGACGCTTTTACCTGCATATTTTGAAAGTACTGATAGGCATGTGCATTTCCCAATGTCATACCAATTTTAGGAATAGATTTCCCAAATGCTGAAAATCATTAATTAATACTTGCTTTTCCTTTAAAGTCTTTCATTGTTCATTGAAACCAGTGATATGCACATCTTTCATTCTGAAAATGCAATTTATTTTTAGCCTTTATTTTACATGAGGGAATAATAACTGTAAGATGCCGATTGTTTACTTTTACTGGTGTTTAAGTGTAATTTATGAAGATCTAACTTGTGAACAAATGTTGGAAAACTACAATTAGAATATGTTAGACATGTGAACTCATAAGTTGATCAATAGATATGGTTGTTTTCCAATCAGGTTTTTTATGGTGATGTGCATATAAAGACAGTGGTAGTTTTCCCATTGAATTCTATAAAATATTGGCTGCAATCTTTGCAGGAACATTTGACCAGGAGTACAATTCTTGAGATTGATGCAACACTAGTACTTACATGAAGTAAATATTTACATGTTTATGCTAGGGTAATTCTAAGTATTTTCTAGACCTTCAGGATTATGTAGAGCCTATATAACTCTCAATGAATAAATGTAAGGAGAAACTTATTGCATATTAAAACGGAAATATGTGACAATATAGAGATTGATTATTTCTGCCCTTTCAGACAATGACTAATGTAAAAAAGGAACTAGCATTTGTTTTCAACTTCAATGTATGTGGTGAATAGAGCAATAATGAATAACTACATTTTCTGACTGTGGTAGGCTGTTGTCCAGCCTACTAATGGAAAAGAAAGTTAAACTTAGTATAATTACTGAGAAATACATGTTTTACTAGATTTTTGAGAGACCAATTATTTTTTATCACCAATTGATTTAAGCATATTTACTTTAGTCCTCATACAGACATGTGGAGATAGTTCTGTTTTCCTTACATCCCTACATGACTAGAAAAGAGGGATTCCCTGAGTCTACAAGTTTCCCCAAAATACTTCAAAGTTAATATTGATTTCAAAACTACAGGAAACCCAAAAATATTTGAAATTACAAAGTAGGAGCAACCTGCTATTCTAATATATCCATAATCAGAAATTCTCCTATTTTAACACTATTAATAAATATGGGTGACATTCTCACATCTTTAACTTCCTCATCTGTACCGAAATAATTAAAATATATTGATTGCATAGGAATCCTGCCAATAATTTTTGATATGTTGGATTTACCTAAAATATGCTTCAAAGACTATTTCAGTTTGCATGTGGGGGATTTAAATATGGCACAAATTACACACAGGAGTAAATAAAGACAGAGTCATCGAATGTGGTTTCCTGAAATTGTTTTGTATTACACTTGACAGTTACTGTCCAAACTTCTTTTACCATTATAGAATATATATTGAGAAGTTATCAAATGATGCATATGCTCTTGCCCTATAAATATCAAATTCTTGGCGGAAAATTATGCTCTCTTCACATAGTGCATGTGTTACAAAAAAAAAAAAAAAGGTTTTGATGATATTTTGTGTCTACATTCAAAAACCTGTTTTTTTCCTCCCAGCCGTGTAGCAAAGATTTCCCAGTGTCTTTATGCAAATGAGATTATATATGGAAATTATTTAGATGGGTAAGAATCTTACACAGTATGAAATGTATTTCGGAATTCTTGGTTAAAAAAGCCATCGAAATTTTCATGGCCATTCTTTATGGAACAGATAAGTTGATGTAAAATTTGTATTAGGAATCAAATGTCATTGCAGTCTTATTACATATTTATTAGACTCTACAAGTATAAGAAAAAAATGGAATGGAACATGATATTCACAGGAAAATTAGTAGAATGAAATATGAAGTGTTATTTTTTCTCTATAGGGAAGCATATTTTATCATTGAGGTTTCCCTACTCCAAACTATGTATATGGAAACGGACATGAATTCCAATAAGGATATAAAACATGAGTTTATTTCTGGATTCAGAAAACATGTATAATCTAATAACATTAGATAGGGTCATTTGGGAGTAGAAATCAAAACGAATTCATTTGGTTGAGTCAGTGTCACAATATATTTATTAAGATATAATTAAAATAATGACAAAGGCTTTGAACTCATGTTGTGTCCCCTGAATGATTCCTATAAAGAAGCAAGAGAAAGCAATACTATTTTATTTTTTGTGGAAAAGATCCAGACCTATATTTATAAATTCTGCCTATGATCAACAAGAAACTTCACTGGTGTCTCAGAAATAAGCAAAAATTAACAATAGCTATTGCAAGGTATTTTGAAGAAATTTCATTCCTGCTTCGACTTCCTCCTCCATTGAGCCTTACTAATTTTCTACACACCTTCTCACCACATTTTCTACACACTGTCTCACCACATTCCAAATTCATTGAATATTTGAAATTTTACCCTAGTTACTCTATTAATTTAAGGATTTGGGCCCAGTTCTTCAACCCTGACTGTCTTACAAAATATTCATGGATGTATTATGTATCGAGGAAAATAGAAACATATTTTTCATATGGTTATATAGGAAAGAATACCTATAATGGCTTTACTACATAATGTTATTCCTATGAACTTAAAACAACATGATAATTTTGATCTACATTTCAGTTCGTGAAAGGATGCATGAAAACAAGGCACAACGATTGATTATGTCATGAGTGGTATCCTACTGAAGGATACATGAATAATGTAATGCATGCAAAAAACATGAAGGGATAAGTACTATTAAAAGGCACGTACCATGTCCCTTTATTAACATAAGCTCCAACAAACAAACTGCTTATCCCTTCTTGTGTATGGACAAAACAAACGCCAGAATGAAGTGGCAATCACTTTGTGAGGTGACATCCTGTCTATATGTTCAGAGATTAGGAAATATAATTAACATTCAGGAGACATGCATATCACTCTCAATATAAATGTTGAAATATTGGATTTTAATATGAATATTGAAAAGATTGCCATTAACTTGGGTTAGCAATTCTTTGTTAATAGTACTTTCTCAAATATATATGCTTTGGAGAATTCTATTCAAGAGGCACATCAACATTGGGAATATATGGCTGGGATTGAGCCCATTGTAAGAGGCTTGGATATCAATGGCACAATCATGGTTTCAATCCTCCTGATAAAGGAAGAAATCTAGGGAAGAAAATCCTGAAGAACTAGTGATTAAAATGTATCAAAATTTAATAAATCAAGAATTCAAAACAGCTTGGTATTGGCACAAGAACGGACCCCAGGACTAATGGAATAGACTTGAAAACCCAGAAATGAACCTAAAGACTTATAACCATCTAATCTTCGATAAGGGAGCTAAAAAATAGAATGGAAGAAAGACAGCCTCTTCACTAAATGGTGCTGGGAAAATTGATTAACTACTTGTAGAAAACTAAAGCTAGATCCTTATATATCACTGTGCATCAGAATCAACAACAAATGGATCAAAGACCTCAGAGTCAAAGCAGACATCCTTATAACATTACAAGATGGAATACGAGAAACCCTAGGTCTCCTTGGCACAGGCCAAAATTTTCTTAAAAAGAGACACGGAAACACAACAAATGAAAGAATCATTAGAACAAATGGGATTGCATGAAATTGCAGTGCTTCTGCATGGCAAAGGACATATCTAGCAAGAACAATAGAACGCTCACGTATTGGGAGAAGATCTTCACTAGCCATACATTAGATATGTAACAAGGGTTACATATCTAAAATATACCTGGAACTCAAAAAATTAAATCCTCCAGACTGGAAAGGTGGCTCAGTGGTAGAGCACTTGCCTTGTATACCCGACGCCCTGGGTTCCATTCCTCAGCACCACAGAAGCAAAAAGAAAAAGGCCAGAACTGGCGCTGTGGCTCAAGTGGTAGAGTGCTAGCCTTGAGATGAAGAGCTGAGGGACAGCACCCAGGCCCAGAGTTCAGACCCCCCCCAAAAAAATTTAAATCTCCCAAAAACAAATCTTCAAAGAAACAACTGCCCAATAAATAAGTGGGCTAAACACTTAAAGAGAAACTTCTCTGAAGAGGAAAGAAGAATGGCCAATAGGCATATCAAGAAATGCTCAATTTCTCTAGCCAGAAAAGAAATGCAAATCAAAACAACATTGAGATAACACCTCAAAATGGAATTCTATGCCTCCATCAGAAAGAGTGGCATTGTCCCATTTGTTAGGAAATGGAAAGACTTCGAAAAAATTATATTAAATGAAGTAAACCAGTGCCAAAGAAACATAGGTCACATGGTTTCCCTTATTTGCAATAACTAGTATATATCTGACTCAAGCAGAAAAGGTCAGATAAGTTGATGTTAGGGGAATGAACCCAAAGATATGTGTACAAATGTTTTTTTTTTTTTATTTTTTTCTTTCATGTAATTGTTTCCATCATATTTAATATTTATAAGATGATTTCTTTGTTGCCTTGTATGTCCCTCCCCCACAGTATAAGCCAAACTTTTTGATGTTGGTATAATTTGTGGAGGGGAAGGGAAAAAATCGTTTAATTAGGGATACAGGTAGACCCATTGCAATAATGAGATGTGCAAGTCGTTATGTCGAAAAACAACCTTCACAATTTTGGTGGGGGGTGGGGGAAGGATCGGGTGCGGGGAAGGGAGGAATATGGGAAGGGATGGGATGGGGAAACAATGAGGAAGAAACAATGCTTGAAAAGAAATGTACTCGTTTTTTTTGCCAATGAAATTGTATCTCAACTGTGTGGTATTCTCAAAATAAAATAAATAACTTTAAAAAAAAAGAATTTCTTTGAAGATTTGTTATTGGGGGATTTAATTTTTTGAGGTCCAGGTATATTTTAGATATGAGACCCTTGTCCGTTGTATAGCTAGTAGAGATTTCTCCTATTCCGGGGGCTTTCTATTGATCTTGCTAGCTATGTCCTATGCCATGCAGAAGCTCTGCAACTTCATGCAATCCCATTCGTCCAACCTTTCTTTGATTTGTTGTGCTTCTGGGTCTCTATTAAGAAAATTTTGGCGTGTGCTAAGGAGACCTATTGTTTCTCCTAATCCATCCTGTAATGTTTTCAGAGTGTCTGCTTTGAGCTAGTCTTCTAAGAATTTGGCCATACTTCCTCTACTGACTTTTCCATTTGATACTGGAGATGAGTCTCTTTGACTCTTAACCCCTGACTGGTGTCAAAAACTATTACACAGATTTCAAATTCCTGCACTGATATGATTTCTTGCATGAAGAACGAGTGTTAGGTTCTATAAGAGTATTTTATCAAAGTTTAGAAATTTTGAAAATTTGGCTTCCATTTACTGAAATATTGATTACTCATACAAAATTGATGAATGTATAAAAGGATGATGGAAAGGATTTTGAGTCATACAAAATGATGCTTCATCTTATACATCTTCTTCCCAAAATACAACAGCAGAACTGTCTCTCCTACAGCACTAAAATTTAAACAGCATTAAGTTCTGTCAACCTTCAAATATTGTGAAGTTTTCTATCGAACTAAGAGGAAAAATTTTGTTATCAATACCCTATATATAGAAAAGGAACACATTGAATCTCTTCATGTAATCAATGTATTACTGAAACAAGAAAGTTAAAATATTCAAGCTGAATTCTCAGTCATATAATAATACAGTGGGTGTCTTAATATATTAAGTTAATGTTTCACAATACAATTATTTTACATTTTGGTCATTAGGCAATAGTGAGTAAAAGGAAACCACCTCTATTGTTTGGGAAATATAGCACACACAATGTGACAGCAGTGCTCACACAAAACATTTTGCCTATGCTTTGCTTAAAAGAGAGCTCTAGAAATACAGCTCTAGAAATACCAAAGTTAGAATTCCACTGTCATAGTTTCCATTTCATGCTGCTGAGATTCAAAAGAAATACAAAAATTTGTCCATGACATTTCTGCCCACACACTCTCTCACGTCATTTGAATACATTTCCAAAAATTTACCCTAAAAACGATACCTAAATGTATCCATGAATAATAGAAGTTTTGTAGTGCCAACATTTTCCAAGGAAACTTTACGTTTTTGTACTTTACCATATGTATAGCAACATGCACTATATGATCTTTTAATTTTTATCATACGGACACTGTAATAACCTCTCAGGATCCACAGAATTCTGGAAAGGAAATTACCTCTGTAACAAGCAATATACTGGGGAATATATAAATCGTCGCTCTTCTTCCTTTATAACCTATACATTACCTTAGGAATCCCTGTTAGGAGAAGGAAGACACAAAAAATATGAGAGTATTACTGTGGAAATTACATTCTGAAATACTTCCACTTCCCTTTAGGTAGCTCTTACTTTTTAGTATTATGAAAAATGTTCATTCTAGTTAAATAATTTCTTATTTGGGTCCATTGGAACTTTAGTCTCTGTTATCGTCTGAGTTGATCCATCCATTAAAGGTCCATGATTTATCTGCTTTCTTACATTTCAATATAGAAAGAGTCCATAATTTACTTCCTTGATCTATTCTCAATCTAGCATAACTAAACTCAGGGGTTGGGATGGTAGCTCAGTAGAATAGGGATTAGCTAGCTTGCCTGAGGCTCTGAATTCAATTGCTCAGCACCCTAAATTCAAAAAAGTCAGAAATGGTGCTGTGGCTCAAGTGGTATAGCACTAGCAATGAAGTGATGAGGAGAGAGTCCCCAGTACCAGATTTCAGGACCCAAGAAAAAATACCACCACCACCACCCCAACACCATAAAGATCAATGTTACCAGCATGTCCAAAATTTCAAATTCCATGGGGAGAAATCCTATCTATGTTGTTCTATATACAATTATATATATGAAATAAGATAAACGAGTCCAATTGAAATAATTTCTCAAACCAAACGTGTAAACATATGTATCTCCTTTCATTGTTACAGGCAGGTTAATGTCAACATTCGTGTTTGGAGAAAAAGACTCTTAGAAAAAAGATGATTAAATATTTCACAATCAGACATCTTAAATGGTGTGATTCCTTCAGTGAAAGGAAAAAAAATGTAGAACATATTAATCTCTAAATCTTTTTGTATCTAGACACACTTGAATTGGAATACATTGAGTTCATTCTAATTCCTAGATAAGGGTAACTTATTGAAACATATAGAAGCACCTTATTGAAACTTAGAGAAGCATTTTCAGACTTCAGTATTGATATTGGATTTGTGTAATAGTCAGTGGAAAGTTGCTTTGTTGAACTATCTAGTGAACATGAACAAAGTATGGGAAATGAAAGTAGTTGATATCACATTTTTAGGAAGAGGATAATGTGGGTTGTCAAATTTCTCTTATTGGAGTTACTGAGGAATTGAAACATTTCAACAATACTCTGGGTAGAATAACAGGACATGTTTTGCAACATTTTTACAAGACAAACATGGGAGAGAAGAATATGAAGTCCATGATTTGTCTCTAAATGGAAAAACTGACAGCATCTCAGTAATAAAAAGAAGTTGGACGCTTAGGTACTGATAAATTGAGAGGATGTTATGGGAGTGCTTGATATCTCAGGAAGTTAATCAGACACCCAAAGCAGAGCAGGAACCCTCTCTGAAGTAGATAGGAATGATGGGCATCAGAAGGCTTCCCAGAAGAAATGATCAGGTTTTGTATGTCTTCTGTGGGAGTGATCATCAATTCTTTGATATAACAAATCCAACTCATATAACAATCATGGTCTTAGGACTTTTAGCCAACTTTTACTCTTCAATTGAGTCAAACTGTAGGACAATATCGATCTTCCTATATTTCAATGAAAGCATTTCATTTCAATCATACTAAAATTCAGTACATTTGTTCTGGAGATAGAAATCTCTGCTACTGAACAGAATGCAACTTCATCCTCATTCTCATTCTCATTCTTTCTGATAACTTTTTTTTATTTTCTGCATTGTTTTCCAGTAGGCTATGACACACAAATGTCTTCTGTTAACAACATTTTTTCAATAAAACTAATAGATATCAATATAGATACCAGGATTGAAAGATTTAAGCACATTGTCCAGATGAAGAATACTTGGACTGCTTTTCTTCATAGTTGTTGCCTAAGTATAGTAACAACTACAAATAGTGTGCATTGCATGTATTGGGAAATTAGTACTTGATATGACAGTGTAAGTCATGAAGAAATAGGAAAAAATCACTGAAGTTGTATTCTAGACAGTGACTTTCAAAGATTTACGAACATTTAGAATTTGTACTAAGAAAATTTGGGCAAAATGTGCACACAGACTTAGTAACAGGATAAATGATTTAATGAACCTTTGCATTCGTGAAAATACTAGAGTCAGAATGCCAGCGACCTAGCTGAATATCTGTCTTAAAATGGATTCTCACCAATCATAGTTTTCTGAAGTAAAGATCAATAAGCTGATTGGCCATAGAAAAATCTAGCAGTACTTATATTTCTCAGCATTTATACGCACTTTCAGTTTCTTGTCCATTAGTTTTTGCCTGGAGAACAACCTAGCAGAAAATGTTATTCATAATTGCTCTATTCTCCACATACAAGATACAATTTTCCAGGCATGAACATATATGGAAAAATATAGAACTTTAAAACAAATAATATGGTCCTTTATTTGTGTTGGTCATTGTCTGGAAGAGCAGAATTAATATTTTTATATAGACATATTTCCTTTTTAATATGCCATGTGATAGGTTTCTCCTTACATTGATTCCTTGAGGCTTCTATAAGCTCTACATTATCCAGTAGGTATAGGAAAAGCTTAGATTTACCCTTAGTTTCTTTGATGAATATTTGTGACAAAGACTTCAACAAAATTTTAGCCAATTGATTTCTACAGCTCACCACAGAATGATACACCACTATCAACAGGAATCAATTCAGGGATCCAAAGCAGGTACAATATGTGCAAATCAATTAATATAATACATCACATCAACAAGAGAAAGGAAAAGAACCACGTGATTATGTCAATGGATGAAAAAGCATTTGACACGGTTCAACATTTCTTTATAATGAGAGACGTGGAAAAAGTAGGAATTCATTGAGCATACCACAAAATAATGAAGACTTTGTATGGTAAAACTACAGTGAGCATATACTTAATAGCAAAAAGATAAAGTTATTTCCTATACTCTCAGGTATCAGACAAGGATGTCCACTCTCTCTATTACTCTTTAATTTACAATGACAAGGTATAGAAAGATACAAAATAAAAGAGATCCATACAACAAAAAAAGAGGTAAAACTCTCCTTCTTTGCAGATGACATGAGCTTGTATTTAAAGAATCCTATGGAATCTACTCCAAATTACTTGCGCTGATCAGAAACTTTGGCAAAGTAGCTGGATACAAAATTAATCCTCAAAAATCAATGGTTTTTCTATATGCCAACAATGAGAACAGTGTGGCTGAAATCAGGAAAAAACCTGCATTGGTAATAGCCCCACCAAAAAATAAAGTACCTAGGAGTTGGGTTAGATGAAGAAATCAAGGACCTCTACGATGAAAATTTGAAAAACTTGAAAAAGGAAATAAAGCAGAAATAAGGAAGTGCATAAAAACTTCCGATGCTCCTGGATTGGGAAAGTTAATGTGAAATGGCAATACTCTGAAAGGCTATTTACAAGTTAAATGCAATACTGGTCAATGTTCCAATTTCACTTCATTTTTCAACGAAATAGAAGAAGCAACCCAAAAAAAAATATGGATAATAAAAGACCCCATATAGTAAAAACAGTCCTTAGAAGAAACAACAGTACTGGAAGAATAACAAAACCAAATTTCAAACTTTACAACAAAGCCATAGTAATGAAAACAGCTTGTACTGTCACAAGAACAAATCTGAGGACCAACTCAATAGAACTGAAGACCCAGAAATTAACTCTCAGACCTATAGCCAACTAAATTTCCATTAGGGAGAACAAATAGAATGGAAGAAAGACAGTCTTTTCTGTAAATGGTCCTGAGATTGATTAAACATCTGTGGAAAACTAAAGTTACATGCCCATATATTACCCTGCAATAGAATCAACTGCAACTGGATTAAAGACCTCAAAATCAAAACAGACACTGAAAACATTAGAGTAAGAAGTAGGAGAAAGTCTAGGGCACTTTGGCACAGGCCGAATTTTCTTAATGAATTTTCTTAATAAATAAAAAAACAAAAACTCAAAAATCAAAGAAAGGTTGGACATGAAACTACAGAGCTTCTGCATGGCATAGGACATAGAAAGAAAGATGAATAGAAAGTCCACGAACTAGAAGAAGCTATACAAGGGATAGGGGTTTCAAACCTAAAATATACTTAGAGGCCAGGCAAGAGTGACTTAGTCTTTAATCCTAGCTACTTAGGAGGCTGTGATTTGAGGATCACAGTTCAAAATCAGCCTGGGGAGGGAAGTCTGTGAGACTTTTTCTCCAATAAACTGTATCAGCAGTAGCCCTGTGGCTCAAGTAGTACAGTGCTCACCTTGAGTTGAAGGGAGCAGAGACAGTGCCCAACCCAAAGTTAAACCCCATTTTTGTCCAATAAATAAATACATAAATAACTGAAATATATTAAAATTCAAAAAATTAAAGCCCTAACAAATGATTCTCAAAGAAACAACTGTCCTATTATCCGGTTTTCAGCATATTTGATGTTGGTGCCTTTCATCATCTATATACATTGTTCTAATTTGAGGAAGGGAAGGGAAATAACAAAATGCTTCACTAGGGATAGATGTTGATCCATTGTAACAATCAGGTACACAATACACTGTGTTCAAAAGAGACTTTACAACTTTGGTCGGGAAGGAAGGAGTTGTAGAAGTGGAGAGGTAAGGGATGGTAGGGGAAAAACAAAGGAGGAAGTAACAACACTCAATAGGGAATGTACTCATTACCTTACTCATGCAACTGTAACCTCTTTGTACAGACTTTTTACAATAAAATACATATATAAAAATACAATTGAAATAGGGAATTGTACTTGGCTAATCATACTTCTCAGCAACTGTATTTGTATTTCAGAGTTTTTTGAATGGTGTGTGTGTATGGAGAGTTAACTTGCCAGTAGTTGAAAAAGGCTATGGAAGGAGGTCTGCAAGTTCAGAGACAGACTGGAGTATATTAAAAGAAATAAGGGGAGCTCCAGGAAGATGCCGGAGGAGAAGCTGGAGGCTAAACAAGCTCTCACATACAAAGCAGTTTTAGAGTGCCAGTGAACACTCCAAAGCCTGAGAGTCACACCAAGTGTGCCATCACAGGACAGAGAGTTAGGCCAGAGAGGGAAAATCCAGGCAAGGAGACAGATCGGAGCTCTTGCCAGCAGCTGCCACTGCCGTGGTGGCAGCGGTGGTGGCGGTGGTCACGGTCGCCATACCTGAATCAAAGAGAGTCAGAGACAAAGGAGCAGATGCAGCAGGCAAGCGGATTCTACTCAACACCAGCAAGAACCAACAAGGAATGGACATCTTCATCCTGCAGTTCACAGACCAGAGACAACAAAGGAACCAAGACTTAGCATGAGTAGAAGCCTGATGTCCTCACTCCTTCTCAGGGAGCAGAGGAGGGAAGGTCACCCCTTCCTCCCACCCCCCAGTACCAGAGATCTCCATCTTGGACACCGATAAAGCTCAGCGGAGCTGCTAGCTCCAACTCAGGCCTTGGGAGAAAACTAGAGTCATTTAGCAGGTCACAAGAACCTAACCTGACCAGCCAGACTCAGTTCCACCCAAGGAAAAGTCATCCAGCTCGGGCGCCAGCTCTAGGAGTGGCTTTCTTCCCTGGGTAATCAGAGCCAGAGGCTACCCCTCCCTTTAGAACCTTGACAATCAATTCAAATTCAGTAAACAGAAATCCTGAGAGTGGCTCCAGGCTGGGCTCTGTGAGTTTCTCACAAACTAGCCCCCCAGGAAAAGCTAGTGTTTGTTGAAAGGCCTCAACTCTACCCAGAACCTAGCCTCATCACAGCATCTCCAAACTTGAGGAAAAAGCCATCTCCCTCTTTTGTGATACTCAAAGCAGATTTCTCTCCAATTGAACTAACCTGGGAGGAGGATCACAAAATCCTGGGTAAAGCAGAGCATTTTTTCTCACTGTTTGAACAAACTGACTTAAGAAACCAACCAAGCCACAGGACCACAAGCAGACCAGAGACTCCAACAAGAGGCTGGTTACAGACACAAGGGAGATACAGGATTTTTCCCACCCCTCCCCCAAAAAATCAAAGAACTTTTATTTTCTTCTTCTTTAAATTTTATTTTTGGTACCTTATATAATAAAATTTTTTTTCTTTTCTAAAACTTTTTTAATCTTTAATTTTTGCTTTTTTGAAAAAAATTGTTTTCTAGAAACTTTTTTTCCTCTTATAATTTTTATTTTAGGGATACATGTGTGTGCGTTTTTCTTTCTTTTTTCTTTCTTTTATTTAAAAAAAAATTCTTTGTGTTTTTTGTTTAGCTCAACTGAACTTCTGCTCTTTTTTCTTCCTTTCTTTTCCTTTCCACCTTTTCTTCTCTTTCACTCTTCTTTATGTAACTTAATTGTTGTCCTGCACATCCTCATATAAACCCGTAGTTGAATATTAGGCCCTATCCCCCATTGTGTACTCACTTAATCCACAACTTTATTACTCAATTCAAAACCTGAGACTTAAATACCTTAAATAAAAATTTTTAAAAAACTTAGTTGTATTCCAGGAAATTTGCAAATATATTCTATCCACTTAAGTGTAACACCTAAGCAGAAGCATATATGTACATACCTAAACTCAAACATTACTATTATTTTTCTGTAGAGTAAAAGATTTTTTGCGTTATATACACATATATGTATATATACATATAATATATATATGACAAGAACATTCTGGACAATTGTTTCTTTTTTGCTCGTTTTATTTTACATTTGGAAATAGTTGCTTTCAGAAATCTTAGCCCATTTTATGCATACTGTACATGAATATGAATTTATTATGTGAATTTAAAAGACATACAGAAAGTTGAAGGACATCAAGGAAGGCAGAGGATCATTTTTGGCATAAATTGAATACATTCTGAAATCGTCTTCTTTAGATAGTATCTTCTAATAAACATATTGATAATTGGTATTCTTGTTTATCAAAATAAATAGATATGTCATTCTAAGACAAACTCTATCCTTACAACAGCATGGCCAATTTTACGCCAGAATGGAGACAGAAAAACGAACATGAAAATTTTATGTATCAACAGCAAACTTAACCTTAATCAATTTGCTTCATTAAATTTGCACCAATAAGATTTACTTTTTTAATCTGTTATTATCACTGTTCAGTAGGAACCATTTATGACCACGAATATTTGCTTTGTTAAATTTTTTTTAAGTTTTCTTCAATTTTTTACTGTGATTAAGTGGTTACATAATATCCCAAATTTCACAGTATTGTGGGATAGTGATGCTTATGTAAAGTCACAAACACATTCTAACTTTCATGGAGTAAATTGTCTATCATCATCTATAACATGAGTTCTATGAGGTTTGCAATACTGTTATTTCTTCCACATTGGGTGATATGTACATTTCTTTTATTTTGCATTGCATCAGCTGTTCCATCTTTTCCACTTGTTCCCTCCCTCCCTTCACTGCCATTGAGTTGCTAAATTCATTTTGGTCAATGTCTAGTGCAGCTGATAGGTTCCGCTCTTGTATGTTTTTTCCCCTGATTCCCTCTAGTTCTGTGTCATCCTTCTGGTTACCCTCCCGTGTGCACATATATACCATATATGTGATCAGCAGCATGGGGTTAATTAGTAGTAATTTGACCAGAAGAGTAGAAGTCCTTTGTCTCTTAAGTCTTGTTAATTTTGTCGAATCACCTTACATTTTGGATTTAACATCCACTCATCTGGAGACCATGGGCTGTTTGTCTCTTAGTTCTTGGCTTACCTCGCCCAACATGATTTCTTCTAGCTCCATCCATTTCCCTGCAAATGCCATTATTTTGTCCCTTCTAATGGCTACATAATACTCCATTGTGTATAGATACCACAATTTTTGGATCTATTCATTTGTGGTGGACATCTGGATTGTTTCCATATTTTGACTATTTTGAACGGTGCTGCAATAAACATGGAGGTGGTTCCTGTTGTTCAGGATACTGGTTCCTGTTGTTCAGGATATATGCCTAGAAGTGGTATAGATGGATCATAAGGGAGATCAATATTTAGCTTTCTGAGGACTCTCCAGACTGTTTCCAAAGTGGTTGTATAAGTGTACATTCCCACCAGCAGTTTAATAGGGTTCCTCTTTTTCTGCATCCCCTCCAGCATTTGTCATTGGCTGACTAGGATGTGGGCCATTTTGACTCCGGTAAGGTAGTATCTCAGGATTGTCTTTATTTGCATTTCCTTCACAACCAGGGATGGTGAACACTTCCTCATGTGTTCCTTTGAAATTTTTATCTCTTCTCCTGAGAAGTCTCTCTTTATTTCTCTTGCCCATTTAGTAATTAGCTGATAGCTGGTAAATATTTTTTTCCAAGTTAGTCAGCTGCTTTCTGGCTTGGTTGCTATAGCTTTAGCTGTGCATAAACTGTTTATTTTATGGTAGTATTTTTTGTCAAGTCTCTCTCCCATTTGTGATGACCCTGGGACTCTGTTCATGAAGTTTTTGCCTGTGCCTATAAGTTTAGATGTCTCTCCAACTCTGTCCTGCAGTAGTTTCAGATATTCAGGTTGGATGTTAAGGACTTTAATCCATTTTGCTTGATGTTGGTGCATGGTGACAGGCTGGGGTCCACTTTTAGTTTTCTCGATGTTGCTGCCCAGTTTCCCGTACCAATCGTTGAAGAGGCTGTATTTGTTCTCTGTATGTCTTTGGCTCCTTTGTCAAATACCAGATGACTGTAGGTGTGTGGTTTTACTGCTGGATCTTCTATTCTATTCCATTGGTCTTTGGGTCTGTTTTTGTGCCATTACAATGCTGACTTTGTTATTATGACTCTATAGTAGAGTTTGATGTCTGGCATTGAGATCTCTGCCATGTTGTCTGTTTTGCCTAGAATTGTTTTGGCTATTCTAGGTCTTTTATTGTTACATATGAATTTTTGGACTGTTTTCTGTATTTCATAAATGTACATCATTGGATTTTAATAGCAATTGCATTGAATTTGTATATTAATTTTGACTGTATTGCCATTTTCACTATGTTAAGTCTGCAATCCAAGAACATGAAAGGTCTTTCCATTTCCTGGTGTCTTCTGTGTTTTATTTCTTTAAGTTTTTATAGTTATCACTAAATAGTTCTTTTACATCTTTGGTTAGGTTAATTCCTAAATACTTTATGGTTTTTTTTGGGGGGGGTATTGTGCATAGTGTTGCTTCCTTCATTTTTCCTTTCTGCTTTTACTCTGTTAGTGTACAGGAAGGCAATTTCTTTTTGTGGGTTGATTTTTTTGTCCTGCTATTTTGCCAAAGTGATTTATTGTTTCTAAGAGTTTAGGGATGGAGTGTTGTGGATCATGACGGTGTAGTATCATGTCATCTGCAAAAAGGAATAGTTTTAACCTCTTTCCATATGCAGTTCCCTTTAATGTCTTTTTCTTGCCTTATTGTTCTGGCTAAGGATTCCAGGACTATATTGAAGAAGCGTGGGGACAGTTAACATCTTTGCCGTGTTCCTGATTTTAGGAGAATTGGTTGTTGTTTTTACCCAGTAAGTGTAATATTGGCTATTGTTCTGTCATATATGCCTTTTTTTTATTGTTTTAAGAACTGTTCCTTATATTCCTATTTTCTCCAGAGCTTTTAACATGAATGAATGTTGTATTTTATTAAAAGCCTTTTCTGTATCTGTGGAGATAATCATGTGATTCTTGACCTTGGCTCTGTGGATGTGTTGAATTACATTTATTGATTTCCATATGTTAAACCATCCCTGCATCTTTGGGATGAAGCCGACCTGGTTGTAGTGTATAATTTTTTTTATGTGTTTCTGGATTCTGTTAGCTAGAATTTTGGTAAGGATCTTTTCATCTGTGTTCATCAAGGACATTGGTCTGTAGTTCTCTTTTCTGGTTTGGTCTTTGCCTGGTTTTGGTATGAATCTGATATTGACATCATAGAATGAGTTTGGGACAGCTTTGTCCTCTGTTTCTCTGAGGAGCTTGAGGAGTATGGGTATTATTTCTTCTTTAAAGGTCTTAGAGAATTCTGTTGTGAATCCATCTGGTTCTGGGCTTTTTCTTGTTGGAAGACTTCTGATTGCTTCCTGTTATCTCGTTGTAAGATATTGGTTTGTTTAAATGATTTATTCTTCTTTGGTCAGCTTGTATTTTTCTAAAAATGCATCAATTTCTGCTAGGTTTTCTTTCTTTAGAGAGTGAAACTTTTGAAAATATTTTTTTATAATTGTTTGTATATTTTGGGTATTTTTGTGGCATCCCTGACATTGTTAATTTGGATTTCCTCTCTTCATTTCTTAATTAATCTTGCCAAAAGTCTATCAATATTATTTAATTTTTCAAAGAACCAGCTTTCTGTTTTCTTAATTTTATTTATAATTTTCCTATTCTCTATCTCATTCATTTCCACTCTTAATTGGATTATCTGGCTCCAACTAGTAACTTTAGGTTCCATTTTTTAATGTTTTTCTAGCTGTTTTAATTGCAACATGAGATTATTTACTTGGTCTATTTCTATTTTCTTGAGTTGGGCACTGAATGCAATAAATTTGCCCATCAGGACTGCTTTTGCTGTGTCCCACGTTTCTTTGTGATGTGTCTTCATTTTCATTGAAATGTAGGAACTTTTCAATTTCTTTAATTTCTTCTGTTACCCAGGTTTTGCTTAGAAGTGTGCTGTTCAATTTCCATGTTTTTGAGTAATTTCTGTGGTATCTTTTGTTATTGAGAGCTAGCTTGATTCCACTGTGGTGGGATAGGGTACAGGGGATTATGTCAATCCCCTTGTATTTGCTTAAGATCCTTGCATGAACTATGATATGGTCTATTTTGGAGAAAGTTCTATGACCTGCTAAGAAGAGGGTGAAATACTCGGTAGATGTCACTTAGTTTTGCTTGAAGTATGGTCTCACTTAATTCGGTAGCTTCTTTGCTACCTGTCCTTCATAGACCTGTCCTTTGGTGAGAGTGGGGTGTTAAAGTCTCCTAGTATTATCATAGTGGAATCTATTTTATTCTGTAAGTTTGAGAGTATTTTCTTTAAATATTTGGGTACTCCAATGTTTGGGGAGTATAAATTGATCATGGTAATCCTCCTCTAGGATTGTTCCCTGTATTAATATGTAATGTCCTTCCTTATCTTTTTGTATTGATTTTAATGAGAAGTTTATTTTGTCAGATATCAAGATAGCTACTCCTGTTTCCTTACTGGGGGCATTTGATTGGTAGATCCTTTTCCAACCCTTCACTCTGAGTTTGTTTATGTGTTTGGCTGAGAGGTTGGTCTCCTGAAGGCAACAGATGGATGGGTTAAGTTTACTGATTCAATCTGCAGTTCTTTTGCTTTTGATTGGTGAATTAAGTCCGTTAATATTTAAGAATATTATTGAAAGATGCATTGTGATCCCTGTCATTCTGTTTTCCCTTTTCTTCTTTCTTTCCTCCTGTGCTTACTGTTAGACTTCTATTAATACCTGTTTGGTGAGGGTCCCCTTCCTGGTAGCTTTCTTCAGGTTATGTTCCCCTCTTAATATTTTTTGTAATGCTGGCTTATTGCTTATGAATTCATTTAGTTTTCCTTTACTATTAAAAATGTTCAATTCTGCATCGAATGTGAATGCTAGGTTTGCCGGGTATATCAATCTGGGCTGGCAGTTGTTGTTTCTCAGGACTTGGATGATATTTTCCCAGGCCTTTCTTTCATTCATTGTCTGTGTGGAGAGATCTGCAGTGATTCTAATATTTTTTTCCATGGTAGTATAGCTCCTTCTTTATTTTTGCTGTATGTAAGATGATTTCCTTATTATTCAGCTTTATCATTTTTAGTATGATATGTCCAGAAGTGTTTTTCCTGGAAGCCTGCTTGTTAGATGTTCTATATGCTTGTTATGTAGGTAAGATGTTCTTTTTTTAAGATGGGGAAATTTTTCATTGATAATCTTGTTGAATAGATGTTGCATTTCTTTGCTTTGATATTCCTCACCTTTGTCCACTCCTATTATATGGAGGCTAAATTGGAAATATCTGCTTGCTATTGGATTTCTCTTTGGCAAAATTTAAGTGATTTTTCCAAAAGCTGTGATTTTTTGTTCCAGTTGGTTTATTTTGTCTTCTGTCTCTGACACTCTAAATACCATTTTGTTCACTCTGTTAACTGCGGCTTCCATTGTGGTTTGCATGGAGGAAGTGGACTCATTTAGCAATTCAATATTGGTTCTCAAAGTACTAATCTCACCTTTTAGTGGGGTGTGTACTCCCTCTATTTTTGTGTGCACCTCCTGTTTGAGACCCTGCATCTCCTTTGATAGTTTGTCCCTATGTTCTTTAAATTTTTGGTCTATTTCTCACTTTAATTCTTGAGTCATTGCCACCAGCATCTCTTGGAAGTAGCTTTTGCCTTCCATATCTTCTTTGCTCCCATTGTGGCATTCCCTTGGTTGGGTGCTTTCTTTTGGGGGTAGCTTGCTATCTTGGGTGTTGATAAACCTTGTAATTTTTCTCTGTGAATTTCGCATGGGGATTCAAGGATTATTGGTAACTAATGTAAAATTTTGTTTTGGTAAATAGGTGTCTGTCTTTGGTTGGTTGCTGTTTCTGAGCTGGCAGAGAGAATCTGTACCTGGTCTCAGTTCTGTTGGTTGCCAACCTCCAGCTGCTGGTCTGACTCATGTAGGGCTCTAGGCTCTCTGCTGAACATCATGGGCAATTCTCACCTTTAGAAGGACTGAGTGACCTAGACTGCTCCTGTTTACTCCTACAAGTGCTCTTGGTGAGGTCGAATGTGCTGGATGTATTCTCCCAGTTGCTGGAGTCTACTATGGGCTCCTGATTATTTTTTGTCGGTTGTTGGCCTCAACTCTGGGCCTGGTCACTGTCCCTCAGTTCTTCAGCTCAAGGCTGGTGCCCTACCATTTGAGCCACACTGCCACTTCTGGCCCTTTCAGCTTATGTGGTGCTGATGAATCAGATCCAAGGCCTCATGCACACAAGGCAAGCACTCTGACACTGAGCCAACTATTATCTAGTGCTGGCAGCTTGAGTTGTCCAATTTCCAGCCTGGGATATGTGGGTCGGTTCTGGTGGGATTTGGGCTTCTGTTTTTTTTGCCCTGAACACCTAGGTTTTTTGTTGTCATGGGTGTGATTCCCAGGTGGTGCTACTCCCTGTTTCCCAAGTTCCCTCCCCCCTCCCACTGAGGTGTATGCTCAGCTTCTGAGGTCAACGTTAGTGACAACTACAGTTTCTAAATGAGAAATACACTCAATTTTCTCTCTGAATTTCCTAGAGAAGTAATCCCCAAGTCCGTTTGCTTAGCAAATGGTATTTCCCAATTATTATCTTAGGCAGCACCATTTAAAGTGACTCCATGATAATTCAACTATCATAACCTCATACGTAAGATAACTGGCTGTTTAAATTATAATTCTTCTTTTAGGGAATAATTAAAATGGTCTAGAAATGTGTGTTGAGAGGACCTGTGAAAATATGGAAGCCAAATTGACACTTTCCAATTTGTCTGAAATATTGTTTAAAACATTGCTTAATTCTTTGTGATGAACTCTATTAATATGTATACTTAACCCTTTCGACGTTCATATCGACTTATTTGAGTAATTCTTTGTTATGCATGTTTTTGAAGTATTTGTTTGGACATGGTGCAATCTCTTTTCAACTTCTACTTCCTTGGTTTCAAAACAACATATTTTTTCTTACACTAATTAGAGAAGCATCAGTCTTCCCATTATTGTAATAGGAATAACCAAACATACATATGTGAAGTATGTCATCTTGCAATAATATTTATAATAATCATATTTTTACCTAGTCCTGCCTACACTACTGTCTTCCTCTAATACACTAAGATAACAATTATGTTCTCTAGCATATGCAAGGGTTGAAATTATTGATGTCCCCTTTCAGATGTCAGTCTTCAGAAACTCTTTAAATTACTGTTGAATTGCTATAGATAGGTGACATTCATATATTTATGAAAAGATAGCTGATTTTATGTCATTTTATATCTTCCCTATTATCACTTAATATTATTGCAGTGACTACTGCACAAACATTTTCATGTTTTACACATCCTAAAAGAAGAAAGCTTTTCTCTAATTAAACATAGAGGTTATGATAGTTTTTTCTATTATATCACTTCAAAATTCATGTCAGTCTATTCATCAAAATAATACATATATCTTTACATTTTGATGTACAAAAGTTTAAGAAATGTATAAATGAGTACAGTAGTCATATAAAATCATGAAAAAAGTACTCCCAAATTTAATAATGTTCTATTGTATTTTTATATCACCTCCTGACATAATTTTTCAGTCTGTAATTCCTGAGAGTACAGTCGGGCTTATGAATGAGGTGTGTTTGAAAAGTGTTACAAACTTTTCCAGAAGCTTGTTTGTTCACCATAATGCTTACTTTGAAATGGTAAACTTAAACCATAGAACTATTGCAATTACTAGTGTTACAACAATATGGAAACACCATATGTAAGAGCAATATGCAAAAGGCAATATGTTAAATATGATTTTTACAACTTGGGTAGTAGGATACTGGGATGGAAGAGAGAGCACAATGAATGGGGTCACATATATCATCAGTATTTTACTCAGTCCCTTACTGATTTAATGATACCCTCTCTGGATCTTACCTTGAGAATAAAATTAAAATTTAACAAAATGTGGACTTAAATCATATAACTGATGGAAAGTCGAGTACAGAGCTCATTTTGAATGTGATGACAATCACTATTAATAATTCATTTAATTCTAATTTTGAAATTAGGTACTTTTTATATACAGGACAAAGAGAACATAAAAGAATTTAGACACATTACATAAGCCTGTGCCCCTCGCCGCCATCACCCCCTTACCGCCCCCCCCCTCAGGGCAGCCACGAGCCGAGTGGGGGTTGGGGGGCAGGCACTCCAGGCACCTGGCCATGAGGCTGAGCATCTGCAGCAGCATAAGCAGTGGTTTCTTCTCCCCGAGAGAAGAGGGCAGTGGCGAGCGCAGTGCAGGGAGAGGCCCATCTACACAGCTGCCTGAGTGGGCTTGGCAAGGTGTAGGCATGGCACAGCCTGTCCCGGCCTCCTCCTTGGCTCTCAGAGCTGGCGATTTCCCCGCCCAGCGTCCCAGCTATGCCTCTGCTGTCCGCCGCTGCACGATGTGAGGTGGTGGTGGTGCCAGCCTGCCTCTCCGCTCGGGTGAGCTCGGTGCAGCCATTAGAGGCTGGTATGGCGGCAGTGGCGCCGAGTACAGCTGCAGGAGTAGTGCGGAGAGGGTGGGGAGGAAGCCTGGGAGGGGGCACCACCGGGAGGAGTTGAGTGTTCTCCTAGCATCCTTCTCTCCTCCATTTTACCCCTGCCTCCTAGTGGCAGGAATACAGGAAGACAGCGCTGAGAAGGAAGAGGCTGATGGAGGCAACATAGCCTTGACAGACCTCTGCTGGGCAGTGGCGGCTGGGGTGGGCTGGGGACTGAGCCTCTTCAGCTTCGGGTTCCCTGGGATTCTCCACATCAGACGCAATCGCAGGCAGTTCTGATCAGGACTCCTCCGGACCTGGCAAGGCCTGGCCTTCGCATTTGCCCCTACCGATATCACATCCTTCTCCCAGCCACTGCCAGGCAGCAAAAAGAAAAAGGAACACACAAAGCCCACTCCCCCCTCCCTCCACAGTGGGCAGGGATCCGGAGCTTAAGAAGAGATTTCACGAGGATTCCCTGTTTCCCTGCCTCAATCTGTGAAAGAAGTAGAAATGGCTGAGAAAGTAGTGGAACCAGGGCCTCCTACAGCCAAGCAGCCTAAACCCTCCTTCTCGGGGTCCACCAGAGACGACACAGATTTTGGCTCTCTGTTTGATCTGGAATAGGTGTTACCATGGGACTAACCAATGGTGGTGATATTAGTCAGCTTCAGACAAGTCTTGGCATAAAGTTCAATCACCTATAAGGGAAAACACTTAGAATCACCTCAGATTTCTCAGCAGACACAATTAAAGCAAAAAGAGCCTGGAATGATGTATGCCATGCCCTAAAGACAAACAATTATCAACCAAGAATACTGTGCCCAGCTTAACTCTTCTTCATAATCAGAGGTCAAATAAAAACCTTCAAGAGCAAAGAAAAACTGACACAATATATCTCCACCAAACCTTCCCTACAAGATACTTAAATATGTCCTACACATAGAAAACCAATATGACAATAAATGCCAAGAAACCATACCAAACTGAGAATCCAAGAACCATAGGAAGAACCCAGTTGCCACAGCCCCCAAGAAGGTGGATAAAATGGCAAAAAACCACAAATACCTCTCGGTCCAATCTCTCAACCTTAAGAGTTAACTATCCAATTAAATGAAATAGACTGTCTAGTTGGATGAAAAAGCAAGATATCTCTATCTGCTGCCTTCAGGAGTCACACGATGCCCATAAAAATAAAAACATGTTGAAAGTGAAAGGCTGGAAAAAAAATCTACCAACAAACAGTGCCCATAAGCAGGCAGGAGTTGCTATCCTAATATCAGATGAATAGACTTCAAATTAAAATTAGTGAGAAAAGATAAAGAAGTTCGCTACCAAAAAATTAAGGGATCTCTCTTTCAGGAGGATATTACAATTCTAAATAATGTATTCACCAAACTATGGACCACCCAAATTTATCCAAAAACATTACTTTCCCTCAAAACTCACCTAGATCCAAAGACATTAATTGTTGGGGACTTTAACACATCACTATCCGCACTAGATAGATCAACTTGACAAAAACTCAACAGAGAAATTACAGATCTAAACAACTGCATAGATCAACTAGATTTAACACACATCTACCGAATATTTCACCATTCAGAATACACGTCTTTCTTGGCAGCACATAGAACATTTTCTAAAATAGACCACATTTTAAGTCACAAAGCAAACTTGTCCAAATTCACAAACATTGAAGTTATAACTTTCATTCATTCAGACTACAAGGGAATAAAATTAGAACTCAACACCAAAAGCCATCGGTAACACATGGAGGCTGATCAACACATTGTTGCATCACCAGTGGGTAATGGAAGAGATTAGAAATTAAATTCAAATATTCATGATATTAAACAAAAATGAGCACACAAATTACCACCTCCTCTGGGAAACAGCAAAGGCAGTACTCAAATGCAAGTTTATAGCTCTCAGTTCATACATCAACAAATTGGAGAGATCTGAAATCAACAATTTAATGAGATATTTGAGCTTCCTTGAAAAAGAGCAGCAAGATAAACCTCAATCAATTAGATGGAAAGAAATAATTAAAATTAAATCAGAATTAAATGACTAAGAATCCAAAAAAAAAAACACAGAAAGAATCAACAAAACAAAGAGTTGGTTCTTTGAAAAAATTAACAAAATTGACAGATACTTAGCAAATCTTATAAGAAAAAGAAGGGAATACACCCAAATAAATGAACTGAGAGATGAGAATGGAAACATCACCACAGAAACAAGCAAGATTCAGAACATCATAAGGGAATACTTCTCAAAGCTTCATGTTAATAACTTTGAGAACTTGGCAGAAATGGACCTTTTCCAAGCAAATATCGACATGCTGAATCTAAACCAAGATGAATTAAACCATCTTAACAGGCTCATATCAAGCATTGAAAGAGAAACAGCAATAAGAACCCCCCCTTCTGAGAAAAGCCCAGGACCAGATGGTTTTACAGCAGAATTCTACAAGGCCTTCAAAGCAGAGCTCACACCAATACTCTGCCAACTCTTCAATGAAATTGAAAGACAAAGTTCACTACCAAACTCATTCTATGAAACCATCATAACCCTCATCCAAAAACCAGACAGAGACTCATCAAAGAAAGAGAAATATAGACCCATTCCTATGATGAACATTGATGAAAAACTTCTCAACAAAATTTTGGCCAATCAACTTCAACAATTCATTCAAAAATCATACACCATGATCAAACAGGATTCATTTCAGGGATGTAAAACTGGTTCAATATATTCAAATCAATCAACATAATTCATCACAGCAATAAGCGCAATGAAAAGAACCACATGATTAGCTCAATAGATACAGAAAAAGCATTTGACAAGATCCACTATCCCTTTCTGCTGAAGTTCTGGAAAAATTAGGAATCCAGGAAACATCCCTCAATAAAATAAAGGCTTTATATGACAAATGTACAAGCAGCATTATACTTAATGGTGAAATATTAAAGCCATATCCTCTTAACTCAGGAATGAGACAAGCATGTCCGCTCTCTCCACTTCTCTTCAATTTAGTATTAGAATACCTAGCTACAGCAATGACAAGAGGCAAACATAAAGGGAATCCAAATATAGATAGAGGAAGTAAAACTCTCAACTTTGCAGATGACATGATCTTGTATTTAAAGAATCCCATAGACTCCACTCCCAAAATTACTGAAACTGATTCAAAGCTTTGGCAAAATAGCAGGGTATAAAATTAATCCTCAAAAATCAATCACTTTTCTGTATGCAAAGAATGAGAAAAGTGTGGCTGAAATTAGGAAAGCAACTCCTTTCATAATAGCCCCACCAAAACAAGAAACATACCTAGGACTTAACTTAAAGCAAATAAGTGAAGCACCTCTCTGATGAAAACATTAAAAATCTATAAAAGGAAATCAAAACAGAACTTAGAATGTGGCAAAATCTCCCATGCTCCTGGATTGGATCAACATCATGAAAATCGCAATACTTACCAAGGCTATATACAAATTCAATGAGGTACCTATCAATAGTCCAACCTCATTCTTCAAGGAAATAGAAGAGGCAATCCAAAATTCATATGGAACAATAAAAGATCCCGAATAGCAAATATGATCCTTTACAAAATGAACAGTGCTGTACGAATATCAATACCAAATTTCAAACTCTACTACAAAGCTATAGTAATCAAAACAGCTCAGTACTGACACAAGAACAGACCTCAAGACACATGGAATAGAACTGAAAACCCAGAAATGAACCTACCAACCTTTAGCCTTCCAATCTTTGATAAGGGAGCTAAAAATATAGAATGGAAGAAAGACACCCTCTTCAGTAAATGGTGCTGGCAAAATTGGTTAAATACTTGTACAAAACAAAATCTAGATCCTTATATATCTTCATGCACCATAATCAACTCCAAATGGATCAAAGACCTCAGAGTCAAAGCAGACACTCTAAAAACATTACAGGATGAAATAGGAGAAACCCTAGATCACCTTAGCACAGGCTGAAATTTTCTTAAAAAGAGACCCAGAAACACAACAAATCAAAGGAAGTTTGGACAAATGGGATTGCATGAAATTGCAGCACTTTTGCATGGCAAAGGACATCGCTAGCAAGATCAATAGAAAACCCACAGATTGGGAGAAGATCTTCACTAGCCATGCAATGGACAAGGGTCTCATATCTAAAATATACCTGGAACTCAAAAAATTAAATCCCCATCAATAAATTCTCAAAGAAACAACAATCAAATTAATAAGTGGGCTAAAGACTTAAGGAGAAACTGCTCTGAAGAGGAAAGAAGGATAGCCAATAGACATATAAAGAAATGTTCGACCTCTCTAGCCATAAAAAAAATGCAAATCAAAACAACATTGAGATACCACCTCATCCTAGTCAGAATGGCATAAATCAAGAATTCTAATAACAACAGATGCTGGAAGGGATATGTACAGAAGACAACATTAGTGCACTGTAGGTGGGAGTGTAAAATTGTTCAACCACTTTGGAAAGTAGTATGGAGGTTCCTCAAAAGAATCCATATAGAGCTCTCCAATGACCCAGCAATCCCACTTTTGGGCATTTAACCAAATGATATGGAAGATATGGAACCAACCCAGATGCCCCTCAGTAGATGAATGGATCAAGAAAATGTGGTATATATACACAATGGAATTCTATGCCTCCATCAGAAAGAATGCCATTGTCCCATTTGTTAGGAAATGGAAAGTGTGGGAAAAAATTATATTAAGTGAAGTAAGCCAGACCCCCAAAAATATCGGTCCCATGGTTTCCCTTTGCAATAACTAGTGTATGTCTGTGACAAGCAGAAAAATTCAGATAAGTTGGTATTAGCTGAAATGAATCCCAAGATAAGTTTTCAAATATTTTTGCTTTCATTCAATTTTTTCTAATATATGTATAAGATGATTTCTTTGTTGTCTTGTATGTTTCTCCCCGACGGCATAACCCCTGCTTTCTCTCTATTTGATGTTGGTATAATTTGTCGATGGCAAGGGAAATAATAAATCATTTACATAACGATAAGGGTGGACCCCTTTTAACAATGAGAGTTACAAGACGTTATGTCGAAAAATGAATTTTACATCTTTGGCTGGGGGATTTAGGGGGGTGAAGGGAATGGGAAGAGATGGAAAGGAGAAACAAAGGAGGAGAAAACAATGCTTGATAAATAATGTACTCATTATCTTGCCGTTGTAATTGTAACCCCTCTGTATGGTATTTTCACATTAAAAATGAATTTAGACAAATTAGCCAAGTGCTATTTTTAAAATTCTGTTTTCTATACCAATCCCTATGGATATCCTTGTTAGGGATCAACAAAAGGAGGAAGAAAATAAAATAGAAACAAAAACTTATATAGTACAGTATAAACAAGAAAATAAATCTTAAAGAAAACCTTTGTGTGAATATCTTTGGGTTAATTTTGCTTACCATCATATTTCATGGTTATATATGTATATACAGGCATATGTATAATATATGTATATATTCATACGTGTGTATATATACATATACATATGTTTTCATATGTATATGCTTATGAGATTTTCTGTTAATCTGACAAAGTTGCCTTAAACATATAGTAAATATTGAAAACAAGTGATAAGATTTCTCTTGATGGTGTAGAAGTGACAATCCAAATATGTCTGAATACAAAGGACAGGATTTTGAAACTTACTTCACCAGTCCACTAAGAAGAGTTAAAAACCTGTCTCTAGAAATACATTCAGCATATTCTTCTGAAGCATGAAATTATTACCTGACCAATTACGACCGTAATGTAAGTTGGGTGAAGATTGCAAGATCATATTTTTATGTATTTTGATATAGGTTTTTTCCTGTTCTTCGGTGATGATTAAAATTGAAGACATGAATCTTTGTTCAAATAAGTTTGGTTCAAAACTATTTGATTAAATGAACATGAAAAGTGTTTCATTCATGGTAGTATGAGATAATGAATTCGATATTGTAATAAAAGCCATGAATTCAAAATTAAGGATCCATATTGATAGCTATCAATTTTAGGTGAAAGTCATTATGACCAATGCTTGGAGATTTATATTCTCTTAATAATAAAATGATGAATAAGAGGTGGAAATTGCTTATTGAATATTAACAGAATAAGCCAACGAACAAAATGCATGAAACATGCAGAAGAAAGTGAAAGAAGATTCTCTATCTTTCTACCTTTTTGAAAGAGAGATGGGAAGCACAAATATCCAGTTTCATTTTGCTTGACATCAATGCAATATTCGGTTTTCAAAAATGCTTCTTCAAGATCATTTTAGAATAATGGTTTTGACTACTTTTTCTTACTTTAGTCAACGTTAAATTACAATCTTCTATTATATATTTAGGATAAATGCTAAGATATCTACTTCCTGCACATTTTGAAAGTACTGATGTCCTGTCCAAAGTCTTGCCAATTTTAGAAATCGTTTACAAATAAGTGCAATCATTAAGTACTACTGTTGCAAATAAAGGCTTGCATTGTTCATATAAACTGGTGTAATATATTTTTCTTTCTAAAACTACAATTTAGTTTTAGACAGTATTGCACATCGATAAATAATAAACTAAAAGCATTTCTGGTACTAAGTAGATTTTTAGACACATTTTATGAAGATCTACATGGTGAAACAAAGTTGGAAAATTGTATTTAGTATATAGGTTGCATATGCGAGTTCAGAAGATGATCAACAGATGTAGTAGTTTTGAAAACAGGTTGTTTCTGGTGATGGGCATATTCAGTCAGCATTCTTTTTTCTATTGAAGTACTTGGTGCAATCTTTGCAGAAACTTTTCAAAATGACTACAATTCTTGTGACTGGTTCATTCCTAATACTTAAAGAAATCCTGCAGTGTCTACAGGTACACCAAAGCATTTTCTATTCATATTGGATTGTGGTGAGACTATAGATGTCTCAAGGAATCAAAATAAGGAGAAACTCTCACAAGGCATATTAAAATGGAAAATGTAAGAATATAAAAAAAGATTGAATGTTTCTGCCCTTCTACACAGTGACCAACATAAACTAAGAAACATTCCCTCATATAGTTTTGCATTTTCCTATAAGTGTTCAGGGCAAGAAATGGAAGCCTTTTGTGGTGAGTAGAGCAATTAACAATGACTACATTCTCAGGGTGTGTGATAGACTTTTTTCCAGGCATACCACACCTGTAACTGCCAGACAGTATAAGCGTTGAGAAATAGATGCGTTCTTGATTTTAGAGGGTTCAAATGTTCCCCATTGCCAACCAGTTTATGGATGTTTGCCTCAGAAAAATATGATTTCTCAGTATTCATTTTGTGACAGTGATTCAGATTGTTACCTGCCATTGTGACTCTAGTATTGCCACAAAGGAAAATTTTCATTAAATCACTTTGCCTGTTCCTCAGCCTATGTACACCTTTTTACTGATTGGTCTTTGTACAACTTCCAAATGATCATACATACGTTAATATCATTGACTAGAATACAACTTCAGTGATTTTTTTTCTGTTCTCTCATGAGTCACAATCTCATATCAAGTTATGTTTTCCCAACACATACAATGTGCCCTAATTATCCTAATTGTTGCTATATGTAGGTGAGTTCTATGAAGAAAACCAGTGGAATTGTACCCCATTTGTACAATGTGCTGCATTCTTTCAAACATTGTTTCTAAATTTATCTTTCTTACTGTTTGGAAAATAGTGTTAACAAAAGTAACTTGTATGTAGTAGCCTACTGGAACACTAAGGAAGGCAGAGAAAACACCACTGGCTTAGGAAAAAGAATGAGAATGAGGATCAGATTGCAGGCTGGTCAATAACAGGGAAAATTCCATCTAGTGTTCAATTGTACTAAATTTTAGTACAGTTGAAATGAATTTCAGATCATTTTACCATAAGAAAAATAAGTTGAATATTGTATTTTGCATTGACTTAATTGAGTGAAGCACAGGTTAGACTGAATTTTCTGACATCCTGATTCTTACCTGAACTTAAAAGAATGATGAACACAACCAAAATAGCGAGTTACAAATCTGATCATTGCTTCTGAGAAGCTTTCTGATGGACATCATTTCTATGTACTTCAGAGAGAGTTCTTGCTTTGCTTTGGTGTATCTGATTAGTTTCAGGAGATATTAAGCACTCCGATACCAACCCATCTTTTATCAGTACTTACGTGTTCATGTTATTTGGATTGCTCAGAGATGTTGCCAGATTCTCCATTTAAAGACTAAGCAGGCTTCTAAATCTACTCTCCCAAGTCAGTCTTGTTAAATCGCTCAAACAGTATGCATAACAATATTGAAATGCTTCACTTTCTCAGGATTCACAGAACAGTAATTACAAAGGGGAAGATTTGGAAACCCATAATGTCATGTCCTTATAACACCAAATATTTTATTACAACTTTTTGTTCATATTCACTAGATATTTAGTGAAGGAATTTGCGACTGAATAATGCATACTTCCAATATTCATATTTAATTCTCCATACTTCCAAAGCTTCCTCAGTATAAACCCAAAAAACTTTGGTAGGAGAATTGGCTATAAAATTGTTTGGTATTCATGAAAATCAATGATAGGTAATGTTCTTAATACTAGAGCAGTGACATATACTAGATAAAACCTTATGTATGACAGTACACATTTTATGAATAATTATGTTACATACATACCTAACTGACTTTCACGTGTTCTACATAAACCTGTCAACAGAGGTTTTATTTAAAAATTATGCAACTATATGTTCCAGGATATTTCTAACTTCATTATACTTTTTGATGAAATGTAACATCAATGCAAAAGCCTATATGTATGTACATAAACTCACACATTCACTGACAAATCTCCATACATTACATGTTTATTTTTATGTTATATAGTAACATTAATATTTGTTTAAAATGAATATATGATACATACATTAAAAAATCCTCCTGGGAAAATTTTTCTTTCCTTCCCTTTTTGTTTAACATTTGCTAGTACTTGAGAAATGTTCGCCCATTTTACCCTTACTTGGAATCAATATGAATTTAAGATGTAAATGAAAAGATATATATATAAAGATAAGTCATAGCTACAAGGCAGGCAAAGAAACATATGTGTCAGAAATTGAATAACTTTTAAAGGGTCCCCATGCCTTGTTTTGAAATAAACCTCTAATAAAAATAAACATGAAATGACAGTATTGTGAAAAATAATAAACACCTTTATTCTCACATAAAGTCAATCCTTAGTATAATCTTGTCAACTTCGTGTCAGAATGGTGACTGAGAATGTACATTAAAGTTTGATGTAAAAACAGCGTACAAATATAACCTGATCAATTTGGAGTAGAAAATTTGCACTAGAAATATTTATATTTGTGATGTGTTTACATCATTGTTCAGTAGGCACCATTCGTGAGCACAAGCATTTCTAAAATCCCAAATAATGCACCGTGTTTTTTCCCAAAGAAACCATTTTCAGTTTTTTCTTAGCTAACACTCTGAAATAAACTAAAGAAGTAGGGAAAATAATACTTAGCAATTGATATATGGCAGCTGCATGAGCCACAGAAAGAATTCTGATATCTAGGCAGAACTACTTACAAATAAGGAGTAGTTTGTGTCTAAATGAAAATGTGCAACAAAAAATAAAATACCTAGGAGATAATTAAATAAGTGAGGGATCTCGATGATAAAACCTTTAGAAACCTGAAAAGGGAAATTAAATCCCAACTAAGGAAGTCAAAAAACCTCCCATGATCCTGGATTGGAAGGATTAACCTTGTGAAAATGGCAATACAGCCAAAGGCTATCTACAAATTCAATTCGATACCTATCAAAATCCCAGCTCATTCTTTAAGGAAATAGAAGTAATCCAAAATTTCATATGGCACCATAAAAGAACCCAAATAGCCAAAAGAATCCTCAGCAGAAGGAACAGCGATGGAAGAATAATACCCAACTTCAAACTCTAATACACAGACTTAGTAATCAAAACACCTTAGAGCTGGCACAAGAGCACATCTGAGCACCAGTGGAATAGAACTGAAGAAAAAGAAATGACCCCACAGTCCTATAGCCACCTAATCTCAATAAGGGAGCCAAAAAAATAGAATGTCAGAAAACCAGCCTCTTCAGTAACTGGTGCTGGCAAAATTGATTAAACACCTCTAGAAAACCACTGCTAGACCTTTCGATATCATCCTTCACCCTAATCAACTCCAAATACATTAAATACATTGAAGTCAAAAAAGACCCGTTGAAAACATTACAGGAAGCAAAATGAGAATCTCTAAAGCTACTTGGTAAAGACCAAAATTATATTTTATTTAATGGTAATTTGCCTTTTATTTTCATTTTTGTAATAAGTTTTTTATTGTGAAAATACTGTTCAGAGAGTTTACAGTTATGTGAGCAAGGTAATGAGTACATTTCTTATCAAGCATTTAATGTCTCAGGTACACAAAATATCAATGAAAGTTTGGATAAGTGGGATTGCATGAAACTGAAGAGCTTCATAGCAAGTACGATCTGTAGAAAGCCAATCGATTGAGAGATCTTCACTAGCCATAAAATGGACAAGGATCTCATATCTAAAATATACTTAGAACTCAAAAAATTAATACCCTTATAACAAATCCTCAAAGAAATAACCACCAATTAATTAGTGGGCTAATGACTTAAAGAGAGACTTCTCTGAATAGAAAATAGAATGGCCAATAGACAGGTAAAGAATGGATCAAGTTCTCTTGCCATAAAAGAATTGCAACCCCGGATGTCACTGTATTTGCTTCCATTGTCCAGCAACATGTATATACATGCTTTTTAATTTCAGGATTGGAAGGGATATAACAATATACATGCTTTTTAATTTCAGGATTGGAAGTGATATATATATATATATATATATATATATATGTACATACACAATACGTATAGATATACATTTACATATATGTATATGTATATACATATATGTATATACATATACATTTATACATATACATACATACTATATATGTATATATGTATATGAATACGTATATATGTATATATATATGTATGAATATGTATATATATATATATATATATATATATATGTATTTGAATTCTATGCCTCCATCAGAAAGAATGATTTGGTCCCACTAGTTAAGAAATGGAAATACTTGGAAAAATGTATATTAAGTGAAATAATTCAGACCCAAAGAAAGATAGGTCCCATGGTATCCCTTATCTACAATAACTAGAATATGTCTAGGACAAGCACAAGAGTTATAAAACTATATATATATATATGACCAAATAATCTGATGATAAGTGACATGAACCCTTAGAAAAAGACACAAGTGACTTGAACTTTTTCTCTGTTCTTCTTAATATACTGGAAATGTACTTTGGGATTATTTTTGTTGTTTTTTAATATTTCTATGTTCTTCGCCCATGGTATAACACCGGTTGACACTGTATTTGATTTTGATGTGCTGCATTTTGTATATATATTTTTCTGATTTGGAGAGGTGAAGAGATGTAACACAATGCAGGATGAACCATTTTAACAATTGAAAGTATAATTCAGGGCGGCAGTAACCTTTTCTGTTTTCATATAGGGAAGTAATGACTTTCCTCCTCTCATTAAAAAGAAGTTAGAGTTATTGGCTACATCACATAATCTTGGCCCCACCCAGAGAAGACGCTACACAGTGTATCAATTTCTATAAAAACCTAAAAGTGTGATATCTTCCATCATGTGGAGGAAGGGATACTGAATTTGTTTGGTGAATCCAGTTAACTTTAGGAAACAGGTTAGAGTTCCTTGCCCTCATTTCCTTCTTCCACTATCTATTTTGCTCTTGAATGTCACTGGGACATTTCTCTCTTAATGGCTTGTTTCCTTTCTATACATGACATCCCAAGATGTATTTATTAAAATTTTCTCCACGTGGGCACTATTGTTCAATGAATAAAAGAATCAAAATACTTTACTTCCCCATACTTTAGAAAAGTAATTTCCATTCGGGCGATATTGAACTGTATTTCTATTTCCATGACGTTCATGTAGGTCCTATGTTTAAATGACCAACAAACACTGTTCTACTGAAATTTACTACTTATTGAAGAACAGCCCCGTCTCAATCATTGATTCTCACGATTCACAATGATTCAGCATCTCGAAGAAGCAGTTATCTGAGTAAGTATTCCTATTGATCCTATATTGACAAAAGTTTGCATGATTTATTTTCGTTTACTGATTGTCTATGATTAAGAAAAAGACCCTAAAAATTACGGAATTTGTTGAGTACAAAAGCTAGAATTTCTGTTATTTGATTTGTGACCCTAATTTGTTAAATACAGAAATCAATGTATTTCAGTTCACATGTGTCTATCTACAAAAAGATTGAGAGATGAATATATTCTATTAGCTTTTCATTTCACTAAAGAAATCACAACATTTACGATATCTAATTTTGAAGTAGTAATCATAATTTTTCTTTTTTTAATTTTTTATTGTAAAAATGCTGTACAAGGGGTTACAATTTCATGGGAAAGGTAATGAGTACATTCCTTATCAAGCATTGTAGCCTCCTCCTTTGTTTCCCCTACCCTTTACATTTTTTCCCCTGTCTCCCCCACCACCCACCTCAGCCAAAGTTGTAAAGTTCATTTTTGACATAATGATGCAATGGGTCCATCTGTTTCCCTTTTTAAGCGGTTTGTTTTTGTCCTTCCCCTTGACAAATTATACCAACATCAAATAAAATGAAAACAGAGGTTATACCGTGGGGGAGGGACATACGTAGCAACAAAGAAATCATCTTATAAATATGTTAGAAACAATAACAAGAAAGAAAAAAAAAATTGAATACTTATCTTGGGGTTTATTTCACCTAACATAAACTTATCTGACTGTTTTGGCTTGTCTGAGACATACTATTTATTGCAAAAAAGCGAAACCCTGGGACCTATGTTTCTTTAGGCTTGGCTTACTTCAATTAATATACATTTTTTCCAAGTCTTTCCATTTCCTAACAAATGGGGCAATGTCATTCTTTCTGATGGAGGCATAGAATTCCATTGTGTAGGTAACCACATTTTCTTGATCCATTCATCTATTGAAGGGCATATCTTAGCTATGGTAAATAACACTGCAATAAACATAGTTATGCTGGTAGCTTTAGTATGGTCTTGTTTATGATCATTTCGGTAAATGCCCAAAAGTGCGATTGCTGGGTCATAGGGGAACTCTATGTGGAGTCTCTTGAGGAAACTCCATACTACTTTCAAAAGTGGTTAAACAATTTTACAAACCCACCAATAATGCATTAGGGTTCCCTTCTGTCCACATCCCCTCCGGCATCTGTAGTTATTAAAGTTCTTGATTATAGCCATTCTAACTGGGGTGAGGTGGTATCTCAATCTTGTTTTGATTTGCATTTCTATTATGGCTAGAGAGGTTGAGCATTTCTTCATGTGTCTATTGGCCCTTCTTCTTTCCTCTTCAGAGAAGCGTCTCTTTAAGATTTTAGCCCACTTATTTATTGGGCAGTTCTTCCTTTGAGGATTTGTTGTTGGGGTTTTAATTTTTTGAGTTCCAGGTATATTTTAGATATGAGACCCTTGTCCATTGTATGGCTAGTTAAAATCTTCTCCCAATCCGTGGGTTTTCTATTCATCTTACTATCTATGTCCTTTGCCATGCAGAAGCGCTGCAATTTCATGCAATCCCATTTGTCCAACCTTCCTTTGATTTGTTGTGTTTCTGGGTCTCTATTAAGAAAACTTCAGCCTTTGCCAAGGTGACCTAGGGTTTCTCCTATTCCATCCTGTAATGTTTTCAGAGTGTCTGCTTTGACTCTGAGGTCTTTGATCCATTTGGAGTTCGTTCTGGTACAGGGTGATATATAAGGAGGTAGCTTTTGTTTTCTACAAGTAGTTAAAAAATTTTGCCAGCAGCATTTACTGAAGAGGCTGTGTTCCTTCCATTTTATATTTTTTACTCCTTTAGATTGCTACACTTCTGGAGGTTTAGTTCTGGGTTTTCATTTCTATTCCATCGTTCTTGAGGTCTGTTTTTGTGCCAGTACCGAGTTGTTTTGATTACTGTAGCTTTTTAGTAGAGTTTGAAATTTGATATTGATATTCGTACAGCACTGTTCATTCTGTTAAGGATCATTTTTGCTATTCGGGGACGTTTATTGTTCCATATGAATTTTGGCTTGCCTGTTCTATTTCCTTGAAGAATGAGGTTGGAATATTGATAGGTATGGCATTGAATTTATGCATAAGTAAGTATTGTGCTTTTCATGATGTTGATCCTTCCAATCCAGGAGCATGGGAGATTTCGCCACTTTCTAAGTTCTGTTTTGATTTTCTTTTTCAGGTTTTTAAAGTTTTCATCAGAGATGTGCTTCACTTCTTTGGTTAAGTCCTAGGTATTTTATTTTTTGTGGGTCTCTTACGAGTGGAGCTTCTTTCCTGATTTCACATACCCTTTTCTCATTGTTGGCATACAGAAAAGCCGATTTTTGAGGGTTAATGTTATACTCTGCTAGTTTGCCAAAGTTTTGTATCAGTTTGAGAACTTTCAGAGTGGAGTCCATGGGATTCTTTAAATACAAGATCATGTCATCTGCAAAAAGGGAGACTTTTTCTTTATCTTTCCCTATTTGGATCTCTTTTATGTTTGCATCTTGTCTTATTGCTGTAGCTATACATTTTAATACTAGATTGATGAGAAGTAGAGAGAGTGGACATGCTTGTCTTGTTCTTGAGTTAAGAAGAAATGGCTTTAGTTTTTCACCATTAAGAATAATACTGGCATAACCCCTGCTTTCACTATATTTGATGTCAGTATAAATTGTGGAGGAGATGGGGGAAAACCAGTTGTTTAAGGATACAGGTGGACCTATTGCAACAATGAGAAGTACAAGTTGTCATGTCCAAAATGAGCTTTACAACGTCAGTGCGGGGGGGGGGTGTGGAAGGGGGGAAGGAGAAGGATTGGGATGGGGGGGAGGGGGGAGGCTGGGAAGTGATGTGAAGGGTAAACAAAGGAGGAGGCTGCCATGCTTGGTAAGAAATGTACACATTATCCTGCCCATGCAATTGTAACCCCTCTGTACAGTATGTTCACAAATAAAATTAAAAAAAAAAAAAAAGAAGAATACTGGCGGTAAGTTTTTCATAGACAGCCTTTCTTGTATTGATGATTGTTCCCTGGATTCCTAATTTTTCAAGAACCTTCATCATAAATGGTGTTGGGTCTTATCAAATGCTTTTTTGCATCTATTGGAGATAACCATGTGGTTCTTTTATATGCTCTTGTTGATGTGATGAATTATGTTAATTCATTTGCATATATTGAACCAGCTTTGTATCCCTGAAATGAATCCTGTTTGATTGTGGTGTATGATTTTTTGGATGAATTGTTGAAGTCGATTGGCCAAAATTTTGTAGAGAAGTTTTGCATCAATATTCATCAAAGAAATGGGTCTACAGTTATTTTTCTTTGATGAGTCTCTGCCTGGTTTGGGGATGAGGGTATGATGAATTCATAGAATAAGTATGGTAGTCAAGTTTCTCTTTCAATTTCCTTGAAGAGTTGGAGGAGTATTGGTGTGTGCTTTGAAGGCCTTGTAGAACTCTGATGTGAAGCCATCTGCTCCTGGGCTTTTCTCAGAAGGGAAGTCTCATATTGCTGTTTCTCTTTCAATGATTGATAAGGGACTGTTAAGATGGTTAACTCATCTTGCTTTATAATGGCATATTGATATTTGCTAGGAAAAAGTCCATTTCTACAAAGTTCTCAAACTTATTAGGATAAAGGTTTGAGACGTACTCCCTTATAATGTTCTGAACCTTGGTTGTTTCTGTGGTGATGTTTCCATTCTTAACTCTAAGTTTATTAATTTGTGTGTGTTCTCTTCTTTTTCTGATAAGATTTGCTAAGTATCTGTCAATTTGGTTAATTTTTTCCAAGAACCAACTCTTTATTTTGTTGATTCTATGATTTTTTGGATTGTAATTCATTTAATTCTGATTTAATTTTAATTATTTCCTTCCATCTACTGGATTGGGGTTTATCTTGCTGCTCTTTTTCAAGGAGGCTCACATGTCTCACTAAATTGTTGATTTCAGATCTCTCCAATTTGTTGATATAGGAACTCCGGACCTATTAACTTGCCTTTGAGTACTGCCTTTGCTCTGTCCCAAAGGAGCTGCTAATTTGTGTGTTCATTTTTGTTGAATATCATAAACATTTGAATCATTTCTAATGTCTTTGATTACCCACTGGTGAATCGATGGTGTGTTGTTGAGCCTCTATGGGTTACAGGACTTTCTTTGATATCTTTTCATGCTGAGTTCTAATTTTATTCCCTTTTGCTCTGAGGTAATGCAAGGTACAACTTCAATGTTTCTGAATTTGACAAGTTTGTTTTGTGACCTAAAATGGGCTGTACTTTGGAAAATGTTCCATGTGCTGAAGAGAAAAACGTGTATTCTGATGCTGCTGGGTGAAATATTCGGTAGATGACTGTTACACACACACACACACACACACACACACACACACACACACACACACACACACACACACATATGTATATATAATATTTTTTCTGTGCAAAAGACCTCAATATACATTCTGTAATCTGGAAATAAATGGCATGTATATTCATAGGGATTGCTATAGATACCAAAATTCTGAAAAAATCACTTGTCTAAAGAGCTGGGAGGGTTGACTCATAGATAGAGTGCTTGCCTTGTATGCACAAGGCCCTGGGTTCAATTCCTCTACACCAGAAAAGCAGAACAATCTGGAAGTGATTCTGTGGCTCAAGTGTTAGAGCACTTGTCTTGAACTGAATAGCTGAGGGACAATGCTGAGACCCAGAGTTCAAGCCGCACAACTGACAAAAGAAAAAAGAATTTTATCAGCTTGCAAAACAATGTCAAGTTATATGATTAAAAAATATATATTCAGGAGTTCCAGGAAGATGGAGGAGGAGAAGCTGGAGGTTACACAAACTCTCACATAGAAAGCAATTTTAGAGTTCCAGTGAACAGTCCTAAGGCAGAGAATCACACCAATTGTGCCATCACAGGACAGAGAGTTAGGCCAGAGAGGGAAAATCTAGGCAAGGAGACAGATCTGAGCTCTTGCCAGCAGCCAACGCTGTGGTGGCAGTGGTGGCGGAGGTGGCCGTACCCACCATACCTGAAACACAGAGAGTCAAGGACGAAGGAGCCAGATGCCGTGGGTGACTGGATTCTACTCAACACCAGCAAGAACCTACAAGGAGCAGACATCTTCATCCTGCAGTTCACAGACCAGAGATGACTCAGGAACCAACAATCAGCATGAGTAGAAACCTAACATCCTCACTCCTTCTCAGGGACCAGAGGAGGGAAGGCCACCCATCTGCCCCCCCCCCCCAGTACCAGAAATCTCCATTGTGGATACCGACAAAGCTCAGCGGGACTGCTAGCTCCAACTCAGGCCTTGGAAGAAAACTAGAGTCATTTAGTGGGTCACAAGAACCCAACATGACCAGCCAGACTCAGTTCCACCCAGGGAAAAGTCACCTAGCTCAGGCACCAGAACCAGGAGTGGCTTTCTTCACTAGTTAATCAGAGCCAGAGGCTGCCTTTCCCTTTAGCAGCCTTGACAATCAATTCAAATTCAGTAAACAGAAACCCTGAGTATGGTCCAGGCTGGGCTCTGTGAGTTTCTCACAAACTAGCCCCCAGGAAAAGCTACTGTTTGCTGAAAGGCCTCAACTCTACCCAGAACCTAGCCTCATCACAGAATCTCCAAACTTGAGGAAAAAGACATCTCCCTCTTTTGTGATACTCAAAGCAGATATCCCTCCCATTGAACTACCCTGGAAGGAGGATCACAAACTCATGTGTAAAGCAGAGCATTTTTCTGCCTGTTCAAACAAACTGACTTAAGAAACCAACCAAGCCCTAGGAAAATCAAACACCACAAGCAGACCATAGACTACAACATGACGCTGGTTATGGACATAAGGGAGATACAGAAATTTTCCCACCCCTCCAAAAAAAATCAAAGAAGTTTTTTTCCTTTTTTTTTGTACCTTTCATAAAAACTATTTTTCTTCAAAAACTTTTAATTTTTACTTTTTACTTTTTTTGAAAAAAATTGTTTTCTAGTAACTTATTCTTCCTCTCATAATTTCTATTTTAGGGGTATATGTGTGTGTTCATTTTTCTGTCTTTTTTTTTAAAATTGATTTTTGTTTTTTGTTTAGCTCAACTGGACTTCTGATCTTGTTTCTTTCTTTCTTATACTTTTCACCTTTTCTTCTATTTTGTTCTTCTTTAGGTGACTTAATTTTTGTGCTGCACATCCTAAGATAAACCCGTAGTCGAATATTAGACCTTATTTCCTATTGTGTACAGACTTAATCCACAAATTTATTACAAAATTCAAAACCTCTTAGACTTAAATTCCTTAATAGCAGTACTACCTCTTTATATCTATATAATGTATAATATAATAATATATAATAATAATATATAATAATAATATATAATATAATATATGTAATATAATAACATATAATATAGTATAGTATATAGTATTTTATTTTTAAGTTTTTCACATCTCCTTTATATCACTCACCTTCTCATTATATTCACATTCTTTTCTGAATATTTTGGTTTCGATCCTGCATAATATGTTTAATTTAAATTTTCTATTTTTTTCTGGTCTCTTTTTTTCCTTTCTCTTTCTTCTTTTTTTCTCTCTCTACTTTCATCCTACTCAACCTATTTCCTGCTTTGAGATTAGGACTTAGTTAACTCTCCCTGTGCCTTCCCACATCACTTTATTCCTATTTTTTACTTACATCTCTCCCTAAACCTAATAATTTCTGGTTTATCAAATTCTTAATGGTTCGTAACACATTAATATATAGTTATTTTATGTTGAATAGATGTATCTGTTGAACTAGATTGTATCTGCAAACTATTGACTGTGCAAATACAGTCTTTGGTTGATGCTTTCCTTAAAATACTGTTCTAGCACAAAACTGGTGTTATGGCCAGAGTAAGCCTGAAAAACACAAGAAAAATGGCAAGGCCGGGTATCTCAACTCCCACACATGATATTCAGGGGACAAAACAGATAATGAATAATCCAGAGGTGAGATCCCAAATAGCTCTACAAACACTGCTGGCAAACATGGTAAATGAAAAGATTGAAAACCTACAAAGGATTCTCTATGAGAGTGATAGCGAGAGAGAGGAGGTAATCCAAAGGTTTATACAGGAATATCATGAGCATGAGGAAGCTACTCAAAAACTGATAGAGGATTTGGATGAGCAACTTGAGAATACTCAAAGAGAAAGGCAGGAATGGCATGAGCAGGCTAAGAACACTCAAAGAGAACTACAGGAATCCCATGAATGGGAGGAAGTTAATCAAAGAGTAATAGAGGAATTGAGAGAGCAGGATGAGAATACACAAAGATCACTAAAGGCATTCATGGAATCCATTAACAAAGAGCTGAAGGAAGTCAGACAGACCACAAAGAGAATGCTTAATGGAACCTACAGAAGAATGGGAGTCCAAGGAAACCATAACCAATCAACTAATGATTTGAGAATAAACACTGAACATCAAATTAAGGAAGTTTGTACAAGATCTAAAACAAAGCTTCAACAAAGAATTTGAAGCCATCAAAGCTGACCAATTAGAAGGAAAAGAAATAAAAAACAAAGTACAAAATCTTGACAGAAGAACCATGCAGAAGAACGAACCTCGGGGATTGAAGACAGCCTAGATATTATAGTGAAAGAACATACAACCATCCAACACAAGTCCAAGAAATATGATAGATCTATCCACCACTTGGGAGACACCATCAGAAGGCCTAATCTAAGAATAATGGATGTAGAGGAGCACCTAGAAGCAGAAGTTAATGGTCTAGGAAATTTGTTTAACAGGATCCTAGCAGAGAACTTCCCAAACATGCAAAAGATAGGCCTATTCAGATAGAAGAAGCTTTTAGAACTCCAAGTAGACCAAACCAGAATAGGACATCCCACCGTGACATTATAATACACACAGGATTAATTCAGACCAAGGAAAAGATCCTTAAATCTGTGAAGGAGAAAAGATTAATCACCTATAATGGGAAACCAATTAGAATCACCTGATATTTCTTAGCTGAGATAATCAAAGAAAGAAGAGCCTGGAATGATGTATGCCATGCTCTAAAGACAAACAACTATCAACCAAGAATACTGTACCCAGTTAAACTCTCCTTCATAACTGAAGGCCAAATAAAAACCTTCCATAGCAAAGAAAAATTGAAACAATACATCTCCACCAAACCAGCCCTACAAAAGATTCTTAAAGATATCCTACACATAGAAAACCAAAAAGACCACAATAAGTGCCAAGAAACTGCAGCCAAACTGAGAATCCAAGAATCATAGGAAGTACCCAGTTTTTGCAGCCCCCAAGAAGGTGAATAACATGGCAGGAACTCACAAATACTTCTCAGTCCTATCTCTCAACATTAATGGACTTAATTCTCCAATTAAGCGACATGGACTGTCAAGTGTGATTAACAAGCAAGATACTACTATCTGCTGTCTTCAGGAGTCACATCTTGCCCCTAAAAACAAACACATTTTCAATGTTAAAGGCTGGAACAAAATCTACCAAGCAAACAGCCCCCATAAACAGGTGGGAATTGTAATCCTAACATCAGAGAAAATAGACTTCAAATTAAAATTCATAAGAAGAGATAAAGATGTTTGCTGCATACTAATTAAGGGATCTCTCCTTCAGGAGGATATTACAATTCTAAATACCTATTCGCCAACAATGGAGGACCCAAATTTATCCAAAAAACACCATTTTCCCTCATATTCCGCATAGATCCAAGGACATTAATTGTAGGGAATTTTAAAACACCACTTTCCTCACTAGATAGAACAACTTGGCAAATATTCAACAGAGAAACCGCAGACCTAAACAACTGCATAGATCAATTAGTTTTAACAGACATCTACCGAATATTTCACCCAGCGGCATCAGAATACATGTTTTTTCTCAGCAGCACATGGAACATTTTCTAAAATAGACCACATTTTAGGCCACCAAGCAAACTAGTCCAAATTCAGAAACATTGAATTTATACCTTACCTTATCTCAGACCACAAGGGAGTAAAATTAGAACTCAACACCAAAAGTCACCAGATAAAGTCTGGTAACACATTGAGGCTGAACAACACACTGCTGAAACATGAGTGGATCATGGAAGAGATTAGAAAGGAAATTCAAATGTTCATGCTATTCAACAAAAATGAACACACAAATTACCAGCTCCTCTGGGACACACCAAAGGCAGTACTCAGAGGCTTATAGCTCTGATTTCCTATATCAACAAATTGGAGAGATCTGAAACCAACAATTTAATGAGACATCTGAACCTCCTTGAAAAATAGCAGCAAGATAAACCCCAATTGGTAGATGGAAAGAAATAATTAAAAATAAATCATAATAATATGAATTACAATCCAAACTAACTATAGAAAGAATCAACAAAACAAAAGTTGGTTCTTCAAAAAAATTGACAAAATTGACAGACCCTTAGCAAATCTTACCAGAAAAAGCGGAGAACACACCCAAATAAATAAACTCAGAGATGAGAATGGAAACATCATCAAAGAAACAACCAAGATTCAGAACATTATAAGGGAATATTCTCAAAACTTTATGCTAATAAGTTTAAGAAATTGGCAGAAATGGACCTTTTCCTAGAAAATATTGACATGCCAAAACTAAACAAAGGTGAGTTAAACCATGTTAACAGGCCCAAATCAAGCATTGAAATAGAAACAGCAATAAGAGACCTCCCAGCTAAGAAAAGTCCAGGACCAGATGGTTTTACAGTGGAATACTATAAGGCCTTCAAAGCAGAGCTCAGACCCATACTCCTCCAACTCTTCAATGAAATTGAAAGAGCAAATTCACTATCGCACACATTCTATGAAGCCATCATTACCCTTATCCCCAAACCAGGGGACTAATCAAAGACAGAGAACTATATATTGGCCAATCGAATTCAACAATTCATCCAAAAAATCAAACACCACGATCAAACACGATTCATTTCAGGGATGCAAAGCTGGTTCAATATCACACAAATGAATTAATATTATTCATCACATAAACAGGAGCAAGGATAAGAACCACAGGGTTATTTCAATAGATGCAGAAAAAGTATTTGACAAGATCCAACACCCCTTTATGATGAAAGGTTTTGAAAAATTAGGAATCCATGGATCATTCCTCAATACAATAAAGGCTGTATATGACAAACCGACAGCCAGTATTTTATTTAATGGTGAAAAACCAAAGCCATTCCCTCTTAACTCAGGAACAAAACAAGGATGTCCACTCTCTCCACTTCTCTTCAATATAGTATTAGAATGCCTACCTACAGCAGTAAGACAAGATGCAAATATAAAGCGCATCCAAATAGGGAAAGAAGAAATAAAACTCTCCCTCTTTGCAGATGACATATCTTGTATTTAAAAAACCCCATATACTCCACTCCCAAATTACTCAAGCTGATTCAAAACTTGGCAAAGTAGTAGGGTATCAAATTAACCCCCCAAAATCATTGGCTTTTCTGTATGCCAACAATGAGAAAAGTGTGGCTGAATTAGGAAAGCAACTCCATTTGTAATAGCCCCCCCAAAAAAATACCTAAGAATTAACCAAAGAAGTGACGGACCTCTATGATGAAAACTTTAAAAACTTGAAAAAGGAAATCAAAACAGAACTTAGAAAGTGGCACAAACTCCCATGCTCCTGGATTGGAAGATCAACATTGTGAAAATGGCAATACTTCCCACGGCTATTTACAAATTCAATGGGATACCTATCAAAATTCCAACCTCATTCTTCAAGGAAATAGAAGAGGCAATCCAAAATTCATATGGAACAATAAAAGATCCCGAATAGCAAAAATGCTCCTCAACGGAAAGAACACTGCTGGAGAAATATCAATACCAAATTTCAAACTCTACTATAAAGCCAGAGTAATCAAACAGCTCAGTATTGGCACAAGAACAGACCTCCGGACCAATGGAATAGAATTGAAAACCCAGAAATGAACCTACAGACCTATAGCCATCTAATCTTTGATAAGGGAGCTAAAGAAACAAAATGGAAGAAAGACAGCCCCTTCAGTAAATGATGCTGGCAAAATTGGTTAACTACTTGTAGAAAACTAAAGCTAGATTCTTATATATCACCCTGCACCAGAATCAACTCCAAATGTATCAAGTTCTTTGGAGTCAAAGCAGACACTCTGAAAACATTACAGGATGGAATAGGAGAAACCCTAGGTCTCCTTGGAGCAGGCTGAAATTTTCTTAATGGAGACCCAGAAACACAATAAATCAAAGAAAGGTTGGACAAATGGGCTTTCATGAAGTTATAGAGCTTCTGCATGGCAAAGGACATAGCTAGCAAGATCAATAGAAAACCCACGGATTGGGGGAAAATCTTCACTAGCCATATAACAAAAAAGGGTCTCATATCTAAAATATAGCTGGAGAGCTGCCTGGGCTGGCTGAGGAGTGGGTTGAATAGTCCCTTTCCAAGTTTGAAGAGAGAGGGAGAGAGAGATGAGCGCCTTAGCCCTTGGTACTCACTAGCGGGGAGGAGGCAGCAGAAAAGGCCGCAAGTCTGGGGAGTCCCCAGACTGGACGGAGCTCCAGCTTCCACAGCTAGGAGTGTGTGACACTCCTCGGAAAAGCAAGAGCGCCAGTAATCCGGCTGTTCTTGGCTAGCGAAACGACTAGGAGGGGCGAGCAACACGGCACAAGGTGGCGAGTAAAGAGATGTTTGAAGGAGCGTGTCATCAATGAAGTATCTAAAATCTGGTAGAAGAATACAACGTTTCTCTATGACCTCGGTATGACCCATGTCTTCAGTGGTCCAGTCTTACTATTCAGTGGCTTCCTGAAGTGACTAAACCGGAAGGAAAGAAATATGCTCTTCACTGGCTGGTGCTGGGAACTCATACATCTGATGAGCAGGATCATTTGGTGGTTGCTCGAGTTCATATTCCCAATGATGATGAACAGCTTGATGCTTCCCATTGTGATAGTGACAAGGGTGAATTTGGCGGCTTTGGTTCTGTGACAGAAAAAATTGAATGTGAGATTAAGATTAACCATGAAGGAGAGGTGAACCGTGCTCGTTACATGCTGCAGAATCCTCACATCATTGCTACAAAAACACCATCTTCTGATGTGTTGCTTTTTGACTATACAAAGCATCCTGCTAAGCCAGACCCAAGTGGAGAGTGTAATCCTGATCTTAGGCTAAGAGGTCACCAAAAGGAAGGTTATGGTTTTTCCTGGAACTCTACTTTGAGTGAACATCTCCTAAGTGCATCCAATGACCATACTGTCTGCCTGTGGGATATTAATGCAGGACGAAAGGAAGGCAAAATTGTGGATGCCAAAGCAATCTTTACTGGCCAATCTGCTGTTGTCGAAGATGTGGCCTGGCATCTGCTGCATGAGTCACTTGGTGGATGCGCACACCGCTGAGATCAACTGTCTCTCATTCAATCTCTAGAGTGAATTCATTCTAGCAACTGACTCTGCGGATAAGACCATAGCTTTGTGGGACCTGGGTAACTTAAAGTTAAAGCTCCATACCTTTGGGTCGCATAAGGATGAAATTTTCCAGGTCCACTGGTCTTCACATAATGAAACCATTCTGGCTTCAAGTGGTATTGGTCGCCGCCTGAATGTATGGGATTTAAGCAAAATTGGAGAAGAGCAATCTGCTGAAGATGCAGAAGATGGACTTCCAGAACTCCTGTTAATTCACGGAGTGGACACTGCCAAATTTCCGACTGCAGCTGGAACCCCAATGAGCCTTGGGTCATTTGCTCAGTATCAGAGGATAACATCATGCAGATGGCTGAAAACATTTACAATGATGAAGAGGCAGATGTCACAACATTGGAACTGCAGGGACAAGGATCTTAAACCCCAAAGTGTAAGATGTTTCTGTTGAATGTAATGCTTACAAGAATGCTTGATTTGTCAAGCACCAAAAGGCATTGTATAGTAGAAAATGTAAGTGGGATGGCTTTTGGCGTTCTTTACTCTCTGATTCTAGCACTTTCAATTGAGCTGTTGCTGTGTACTGTATCATATTTGTAGCTATAGGGAAAAAAAGAATGTTGCTTAAAGGAGAACATCATCATCACTTTAAAGTACAAGTTGCAGGGTACTGCCTTTTGATTCAGATGTTTTAAATCCTCATTTTTCCAAACTAAGGTGCTTGCTCAAGTGCGCAAATATGCAAGGTTAACTTTTTTCACTTTTTCCTTCCGACACTTCTTGATTGGCTTTGCAGAAATAAAAGTTTTAAAATAAAATAAAATATACCTGGAACTAAAAAATTAAATCCCCCAACAGCAAATCCTCAAAGAAATAACTGCCCAATAAATAAGTGGGCTAAAGACTTAAAGAGAAAATTCTCTGAAGAAGAAAGAAGGATGGCCAATGGAAACATGAAGAAAGTCTCAACCGCCCTAGCCATAAAATAAATGCAAATCAATACAACATTAAGATACCACCTCACTCCAGTTAGAATGGCTAAAAACAAGAACTCTAATAACAACAGATGCTGGAGGTGATGTGGAGAGAAGGGAACGTTACTTCATTGTTGGTGGCAGTGTAAACTTGTTCAACCACTTTGGAAAGTAGTATGGAGGTTCCTCAAAAGAGTCCACATAGAACTCCCCAATGACCCAGCAATCCCACTTTTGAGCATCTACCCAAATGTTTACAAACAAGACCACACTAAAGCTACCAGCACAACTATGTTTATTGCAGCATTATTTACCATAGCTAAGATAGGGAACCAACCCAGATGCCCCTCAGTAGATGAATGGATCAAGGAATTGTGGTATATATACACAATGGAATTCTATGCCTCCATCAGAAAAAATGACATTGCCCCATTTGTTAGGAAATGGAAAGACTTGGAAAAAATTATATTAAGTGAAGTAAGCCAAGCCCAAAGAAATGTAGGTCCCATGGTTTCCTTTATTTGCAATATCTAGTACATGTATAAGTCAAGCAGAAAAGGTCAGATAAGGTGATGTTAGGAAAATGAACCCTAAGATATGTATTTAAATGTTTTTTTCTTCCATGCATTTGTTTCTAACGCATATATAAGATTAATTCTTAGTTGCTTTGTATGTCCCTCCCCCACAGTATAACCCCTGCTTTCACTGTATTTGATATCGGTATAATTTGTGAAGGGGAAGGGGAAAACAAGTCGGTTAAATAACGATACAGGTGGACCCGTTCCAACAATGAGAAGTACACGTTGTCATGTCGGAAACGAACTTTACAACTTTGGTGGGGTGGGAGGATTTGGTGGAGGGGTGGGGGGAGGTTGGAAGGGATGGGAAGGAGACACAAAGGAGAGGGCTACAATTCTTGATAAGAAATGTACTCATTATCTTGCCCATGTAATTGTAACCCCTCTGTACAGTATTTTCACAATAAAAAATAAATCATATATATATATATATATATATATATATATATATATATTCAATACAGCTGGGCACCAATGGCTCATGCCTGTAATCCTAGGTACTCAGGAGGCTGAGATCTGAGGATGAGGTTCAAAGCCAGCCTGGACAGGAAAGTCTGTGACACTCTTATCTCCAATAATAGCACTAGAAAACCATAAGTGTCACTGTGGCTCAAGTGTTAGAGTGCTGGCCTTGAGCTGAAGAGCTGGGGGACAGCACCCACATCCATAGGTCAAGCCCCACGATAGACAAAAAAATAAAAATAAAAAAATCAGTATAATCATAAAAGGCCTGTAATGTATAATGGTGCCCTTATGTTTAAACAGAGAATTGCTTTTTTCCCTTAAGAAATGTGCAATACTTGTAAAACAGTAACAGTCACAGTATGTAGTTATAAAAACAGATATAGAATGATGTAGAAGGAATTATATTTTCATAATTATATATGAATGTCACCTTCATGTGAATATTGCAATTCAACAGCCCAATTTGAGGAGTTTCTAAAGACTGACTCCTGCTCATTGTTTTTAACATATCTATATCCTCAGAACTCTACTGAAAGGGAACATCAATGTGTTTAAACCCTGTAGATGTTAGAACACTCAGTAGTTATCCTAATTGAGTGATGCAAAGAGAGTAGTGCAATCAGGAGGCAGGTAAAAAATAATTTATTTTCAATATTATTTCAAGGTACCATATTGCACATGTTTATATTTGGGTTAATCCTATTACAAGAACGGTAACATCTCTGCTTCCTTAATACATGTAAGAAAATTTTTGTTTTTGCAACCGAGGAGGTGTAAGTTGAAATGATTGTACCATGCAAATCCAAATACACCAGATACTTGCAAAAGAGTGAATTATCCAAAGTAACTGATACAAAATTACACTGGCCTGGGTATACACACATTAACACAGTTCATGACAAAGAAGCAAATCAATGACTTAAGCAATACTTTGGGGGAAAATGGAAAGTATTAATTTGGCCACTATATTTTCACATATTCTCTTAACACAAATATATGTATTTTGTTATTCTTCCTTCCTATTCTCTTCCCTCCCACTCTTAGGAAATGTGTTTGCCATTTGGATTTCTCTCTCTAAAGTAGTTACAAACTCGGTAGGACTGATTTTTGCAGAAGATGTTTAAATACTTTCCAGTTTTCCTCAAATCAAGGGCATTACTATGTCTCCTCTAGTCCCATGTTTAGAAATTACATTGACATGAAAAACTAGAAATATTATCGCAGGACATAACACATATGAATAAGCACTAATTTCATTTGATGCCCTTTTTTAGATATGATTTCTCAATATTTATTCAATACACATTTTGAACTTAAATTTTAATAAACTTTGTGGAATTAATCTTGTGCTATTAATTAGTGCATAGTATGTAAAGGATAAGCAGCCAAATTCACAGATATATTCAGACGAACTTCACAAATAATTTTTAATAAAATTTTATTTTAAAATGTATATTTTGTTTAGTAAATTTCACAAAGCCTGTTGACATTGTGGATCAGTTTGAATTATGCAGGAAAATTATCAGGAAAAATGTATGAAATGTATGAAAAATGTATAAAAAATGTATAGTCATAAAATTTTATGTGCCTGGAAAATATCATTTATTTTATTTCATTTTATTTTATTAGTGAACACACTGTACAGAAGGGTTACAATTACATGGGCAGGATAATGCGTACATTTCTTATCAAGCATTTCAGCCTCCTCCTTTGTTTACCCTTCACATCCCTTCCCAGCCTTCCCCCCACTCCCCCAATCCTCCTCCTCTCCCTCCCCATTCCCCCCCCCCCCGCACCAACGTTGTAAAGCTCGTTTTGGACATGACAATTTGTACTTCTCATTGTTGCAATAGGTCCACATGTATCCTTAAATGACTTGTTTTTTTCCATCTCCTCCACAAGTTATACTGACATCAATATAGTGAAAGCAGGGGTTATACTGTGGGGGAGGGACATACAAAGCTACAAAGAAATAATCTTATAAATGTGTTAGAAACAAATGCATGAAAGGAAAAACATTAAAATACATATCTAAGGGTTCATTTTCCTAACATCACATTATCTGACCTTTTCTGCTTGATTCATACATAGACTAGATATTCCAAATAAGGGAAACCATGGGACCTATGTTTCTTTGGGCCTGGCTTACTTCACTTAATAAAATTTTTTCCAAGTTTTTCCATTTCCTTACAAATGGGGCAATGTCATTCTTTCTGATGGAGGCATAGATTTCCATTGTGTATATATACCACATTGTCTTAATCCATTCATCTACTGAGGGGCATCTGGCTTGGGTTCCTATTTTAGCTTTGATAAGTAATGCTATCATAAATATAGTTGTCCTGGTACCTGTAGGATAGTCTTGTTTTTGATCTTTTGGATAAATGCCCTGAAGTGGGATTGCTTCGTCATAGGGAAGCTCTATGTGGATTCTTTTGAGGATCCTCATTACTACTTTCCAAAGTGGTTGAGCAAATTTACATTCCCACCAAAAATGCACATTTTTATCCACATCCAATCCAGCCTCTGTTGTTATTAGAGTTCTTGTTTATAGCCATTCTACCTGGGGTGAGGACTAATCTCACGGTTGTTTTGATTTGCCTTTCTTTTATGACTAGGGAGGTTGAGCATTTCTTCATGTGTCTATTGTCCATCCTCTTTCCTCTTCATAGAAGTTTCTCTGTAAGTCTTTAGACCACTTATTTATTGCGCACAGTTGTTCCTTTGATGTTTTGTTAAGTGAAGTAAGTCAGGCTCAAAGAAGCATAGGTCCCAGTAACTAGTATATGTCTGAGACAGGCAGAAATGGTCAGATAAGTTGATGTTGAGATCAACCCCAAGATAAAGACTCAAATATTTTTTCTTTCTTGCTATTGTTTCTAACATATTTATAAGATGATTTCTTTGTGGCTTTGTATGTCCCTCCCCCAAGGTATAACCCCTGTTTTCTCTGTATTTGACATTGGTATAATTCAGGGAGGGGCAAGGAAAAAAATGTTTAAATAGGGATACAGGTGACCCATTACAACAATGAAATGTACAAAAAGCTATGTAGAAAAAAAAACATTTTGCAAATTTGGCGTGGGTAAGGGGTGGAGCCAGAATGGGGGAGGGAGATGGTAGGTCAGGGATAAATAAGGGGAAACAAAGGAGGAGCCAACAATGGTGATAAGAACTGTACTCTTTATCTTTCTCATGTAATTGTAACCCCTCTCTATAATATTTTCACAAAAAATTATTAATAATTTAAGCAAAATAAAATAAATACTGAAAAAAGTAACAATTTTGCCCTTGAAAGAATTTGGCCAGGTTTCATAGGAGGTCATGGACTAATTGGACAATGTAGAAAACCATTAAAAAATATTTGACTGCCTTCATCATTTTGTACCTTCCATTTTTATGTACAAAAAACCTTGATTTGAAAACTGTGCATCTTTCTGTATGGAACATATAGATCCATATGAAGTTTTAAGGAGATACCCAATATCCTAATTCAGTATTTCATAGTGTAGGACATATGCAGAAAATGGAACATCCTCATCACGGACAAAACTTAGTAATACGAATGGAATGGTGTTTACCTTAAAGCAAATCATGCATACATATTGATGATTTTGTTAACAATTCCTAACATATTAAAATATGCATGCAAAGTTGAAATGGATGATTTTGACCAAGTCAGAAATATCTGCAGGTGTTTGTGTCTTCAACAACTATTTAAATATAGTTATCTAGATACTTACATAAATTGGATATAGTAGAGAAAATGAAAAACGAATCCTCTGATTGCATTCAGCATATACTTATTTAAATTGCAGTGAGCCAAGGAGAAACAAGTCAAAATCAATGGTAAAGTTTTCAAATGGAGGCCTTTTGACAAAGGAATTCAATTAAGCCCTATTTACATATTTTTGATAAAATAATGTAAAATACATTTCTGTCATTTGGAAATGAATTACCCGAATAATCATGGTAGATCTAATGGTACATGGAATGAAAAAATGACACTGACAATTATACTCAAATAATTATGTGCTCTGCTCAACTTACTGATCCATGAAAAATTGCCAAATGAGAAAATGAAGAGTAATCCTCAGACATTGTCTTCCACAACAAGTCACTAGAGCTTTCCTTCCATTGTTTTATGATATAGTTCCACATCAAATCTTTTTCTCACATTACAAAACTGAAAATAGTATATTTTGTAAGGTGATCAGTTCATGTGAATATTTTGCAATTCAATGCAATTCTTTTATCGTTTATATTACTATATAAATGATAGCATAGAAATTTGTTATTTGAAATACACAGTAATTCTTTAAATAAACATTTGAACAATATTGCATTGATTCTATTAGGATAAAAGAATTGATCAGAGAAATCCAGAAAAATATTTCCATCTTTACTTGGATACTCATATTTCATGTTAACCATGTTAATTGAGTAAATTTGAAAGTGTAATGTGTTTAAAATATATGAATATTTAGATATTCCCTCTTGAAAATAGAAAATTTTCAACCAAGAATGAGAAGGATATTTGGTCTACTCATTCCATTTAAAAATCTTCTGGTGATAGTGTATACCACGCCACATAGAATGTTTTTCTTTAGAGAATCAGAGTTCAATCCAAAATGGTGCTTTATAGTTAGGAAGGAAGAATTTTATTGAGAATGGTACACTTGTTATTTAATATTCTTTGTTTATTTTCTTCTCACACAGGTACATGAAATCCAGATGACAACTACACTTCAGTTGCCTCTTGTGACAGTACTTGATTGTGTCCTCAAATTTTGGGGCTAAGATATACCCAATCATAATTGCGATATTAGCCACAGATACACATTTTGGGTGCTAGATGAAGTCTGAGTGAAGGTACTTTGCTGTCATATTTCACTTTGAGCAAGATATAATATGTATATTGAAAAAGTAAACGAAAACCATGAAACAACCAACTAAAAAATAATTACAAATGGTAGTAAATCATCAAGAAGAAAATTGAAGAATGACTCTTTTAGAAATGTTTTGTTCACTTTGGTTTGAATTGCCAGACTTCAAGTAATAGGATATATAGGATTTAAAGATTTGCACTTGTAAGGATAAAATTATTGAGCAAAATATTTGATGAGTGAAAATGACAGGAAAAGGTGCCATCATTATTTAAAGTGAGATTTATACATGAAAAATAGGAAAACTAAAGGAGCTCTTTATACTAAACTCAGTAATCAAAAAAGAAAGGACATTGCCATGCTACCAAGTATTGTTCACAAGAGCTGGTAAATAGTACATCAAGCATTGGAAAGGTCTAAAGAGGTTACCTTATTGTAGCATGTGTGCTAGAAATGAAGCTTAAACATATTTTGCTCATTAAACTTTTGTTCCATCGAACATAGAATATGCTTATTGGTTTGATTCCATGAAACTCAATGGTGAACACAGAGAACACACAGCCAAATTGATGGAAATATCAGCACGATTCTATGTAACCAGTTTTCTCATGCAGAAAAAAGAATTAAACTTTTTATATTTGGATGAAAAATATTCCACAAAATTCTCAATCACACACTTTGGACCAGTATCATGCCATTTACTCAAATTATACCACAGTCTTGTGACTTGATTCACAGCAAGAAGTCCGAATTACCAAGTGCTTATGAAAGACTTAAGTATAAATGTAAGGAAAGTGCGGGAATAATGAAACTCACTTACCGACACTTCAGCTCTACTTCCACAGGGAGAAAACATTTTATATGTGTAGTTAGTTGCTTGGAGTTACAGTAAAATATAAGAAATAGAATAGCACACTGAGCTTATGGGAAGCCAAACCACTGACTTTAGAGAAACTGAGAGAATGGTGGAAAACCTAAACTCGTACATGCTTGGAGATTGAAAATACATTGAGCCTTCTCTCTGGAGAGAGAAGGACTAACATCAAGTAAGTATCTCAACAGCAGTGGTCACTTGATTGCAGTGTGCCTTCAGGATGGGGCTAAGTTACTCTAGCATTGATGGAACCATAAATTCTTTGTCACAATTACTCTGTTTATTGAGTATCATCCCTCCTTATGGCAAGTCAATGGTTTCTTGCAGGAACAAATGTTATAAGCAAAGATCACACAGCATGCTATATTTTTTCCCTTTTAGATTCCTAAGAACTCAATTATTGTTCAGTAGAATTCAACACTTTCTGGCTTTCCTACCCTTTCTAATTCACATATAAAAAGATCATACTGCTTATATGTATTTGGCTGTGCCTACACTTCTTTCTGGTTGAATGGGTGCACTAATTGCCAGTGCAGATTTTATTCTTTTTAATGGCAGTTTGCATAAGAGCAGGAAATCAGAAATTCATATATTATAAATTAGACATAAAACTGGAAGCACGTAGGGCAGTAGAAAACCTTTTTTCATAATGACCTCTCAAAATTCTCAATCACCTACTCAAGACATGTACACATATGAAAAATGTTTTATCACTATCATGTCATTTATCCAAAACTTACCATGCTCTTCCACCTACTATGAGGCAGCAGGAAGTACTTCAGATTCTTTTTAAAAAATTTATTATAAAAATAGTGTACAGAGGGGTTACGATTACACGAGTGAGGTAATGAGTATATTTCCTATTCAGAATTTTTACCTCTTCCTTTGTTTTTCCCCTACAACTCCAACCCACTCCACCTCCCCAACTCACCCCATACCCCCAAAGTGTAAAGTTGGTTTTCCAATACTGTCTTGTATATCTCATTGTTACAATGCCTCAACCATTATACTGTTGCAGCATTTTGTTTTTTCCCTTCCCTCTATATATACAAGATGCAGGGCACTGTCATCAAATACAGTGAAAATGGGGGTTATACTTGGGGCAAGAACATATAAGAGAAACAAATAAATCACATAGTACAATTTATACTGCTTTAAAACAATAGCAAGAAAGTAGAAACAAATTGTGTCCCTACCTTAGGGTTCATATCACTTAACATCTTATATATTCATAGGTACTTAGCTTTTGAACTTTTCTGTTTGTCCTCGAATTATCCTACTTATTGCAAATAAGGGAAACCATCGGACCTAGGTTTCTTTGGGCCTGGCTTACTTCACTTAATTTAATTTATTGCAAGTCTTTCCATTTCCTTACAAATGGGGTGATGTCATTCTTTCTGGTAAAGGCACTGAATTTGTTTCTAATGAGGATTAGAAGGATAAATCTGGGGATAGTGAGGAACAGTGGAGGGTGTGAAATAATATTTTGTCCAGCCTTGAATAAAAGTAATTGTTTACAAAGTAAGTGTCTTCAGAAAGGGAATATTAGATGAGAAATATATTTCACTGTGTAGACAGAAAATAGTGTGTAGAAATTGTGTCTAATCTTATAACAAAGAGGTCAATGTTAGTACCCTTTTAGAGGTATATTTTTTCTAATAATACAATGGTTAAAATTAATATGATATAAGCTCACTTAAATGAATGAATTCTGTTCAACTGAAAGATGATTCTCCTACAATATCTTCAATATTTTGTGAAGATGGTTATTGGTTTTAGATCTACATATTTCTGATAATTTTTCTTTTCCTTCCTCATTGCTATCTGGGTTTCCTCTTCTGGAGGAAGCAACCTCAATGTGGACTGGAACACTTCATTGCAAATCTTCTCTTTGGAAATGAGGAAAAATTTCTTCAAGGTTGTTTAAATACTCATGGATAATTTCCAACTTACTACTCTGTTATTTTATTAGAGAAGAGTAAGAACAGCTTAGCGCCGATAGCTCAGGCCTGTAATCCTAGGTACTCATGAAGCTGAGATCTGAAGATGGCTGTTCAAAGACAGCATGGGCAGGAAATTCCATGAGACTTTTTACTCCAAATACCCACCAGCAAAATGAAAGTGGCACTCTTTCTCAAGGAACAAAGCTCAAGCCTTAAGATAAAATGCTAAACTGTTCATGGACAATGCGCAAGCCCTCAATAAGAAGAGAAATATACAAGTAGTTTTGTGTCACATTGAAGGTGTAAAAAGCATAGTGTTTGGCAGCATTGTTTCAAGTTACTCATTGCCTTATGATGAGATGGCATTTTTCTTGTAGCAATTGCATATAGAGCTTTGAAAAATTACAAAGTTCAGAATCAATCAAGTCAAAATTTTCCTTCAAAAAAATCTGAAACAAAGGGGTTTCCATATGAGGGAGAATGTGTGATATGAATGGCATTTTCCTACATATACCTCGATTCTTAACACTGCTTTATGTACTATCAATAGTAGTCCAGGAACATCTTACTGAGAGCAGATATTTACCAATGTACAAAGGAATCTTTGGGAATATTGAAACCCAACATGGAATTTGGAATTATATGTCTCCTGAGAATGCAAAAGTTTTATGAGTTTTGTCCTACGATAACAAGAGTTACAGGGAGTTGTCAAGTCAGATAGAAATAATCAGCTTTTTTTATGATCTTAGAGGAAGTCAAGAATTTTGACTACTTTACACAATGAATAATTGTGCCTAATTGAAGAACAATCAATCTAACAAAATATGGGATTGAAGGGCATGCAAACCATAAGCACCTTTTTCAGGGAAACACTAGAAATAGCCAAGTTCCCATTAATTAGCATGCCTACATTGTTGGGTGAAGAAATGAATATCAGGAAAGAACTGTTTGCTAACTTCTAAATGTAAGTATACCCGTAACAATAGTTAAGTTAATATATTCCATTTCATTTATTAATAATGTGGAATACCATAAAAATATACGAAAAGTATATTGATATTTGATCCCTCATACAAATTTCAGATCAACCTCTGTGTTCCAAAGAAAAAAAATGGGTAGGAAAATTTTATGGAGTTTTTAAACCACCTAATTGTATAACGTATTTATCAAGACACAAGATTGTAATTATCTCAATATTTTTCATGTGTCATCTAATCTGCAGAAGGAATCTGTGACTTCTTTTCTTTACCTGTGACAGGGAAAAAATCGATTCTTGCAGGGGTATATACAATATCAGCCAACATTTATTAGTTTTGGGGGATAATGTGCACTTTCTGAAGATACCATATTTTGTACAGAGAATCTGAGATTTATCACACAAGAATATGTGCATCATTTGAGAAATTTTCGGCTATATTACTAAAATGTTATGGGAAGATTAATCTGTAGGTTTGAATTGTAATTCAAGACCAGATCACGAAACCACATCAGATGAATGATTGTTTCAACTTGTGTGTAAATTGCTCCTCATATTTATGCACCCACCATCACCATTTTATTGTTCATTTGTCATTCTTGGTCCACAACATTCCTCCTGCTAAATGAACAGCCTTTGAAATATATTTTATTAGGGTCTCCCTTGTCAAAAAATATTAATGTTACAATTCCCATGAACTCAAAAGTGTTGAAGTATTTGACTACAGAAGAAGAGCTTTCACATGTAAGTATCCTGCATATTTATGGTAGGTGTGAAAATATGAGGGTTTCTTATTTGGGGCATATTTGAGCATTAGGATCTCTCCTGGTTTGCCGTTTCAAATGAGTTTTTGGATTCCTACAGAAATATTTGAATAAAAATGATTTCAACATTATTTCATCAATGTTGGCTTGGACCTAATGACTAAGGGAAACCTCTGTCTTTTCTATATGTTCAGGAATGTCAAAAGATCAAAACTATTTCCACGTGTCTGTATATGTAATACAAACCCATCGACATAAGTACCAATATGTAAATTTATGAGAATTGAGAAGTGAATGTATCAATACTCTACTTTTTAATGGAATCGTCAAGGTGATGTACAGAGCAAAATATATGGGTATGTAGAACAGAAAATGTTTTATTCCTGTATCCTATTTTTTCCACTTTAATTTTAACTAACAATAGTGCATCATAAGAAAACAACGTTTACCTGTTGTTTCCAGCGGATTTGATTGTGCCCAAACAGAATTTGGGCTAGGATCTTCCAACGATTATGCCAAAAGGAGAAATACATAGTTGGTTGAGGTGATAGATTAGATTGGCTCTAACAGTATACATTGATAAAGATAAACAACAAGGTTGGTGGCCTTAAGAGCCTTACAAGAAACATTTCTCTGGATAATAAAGATTGAAAACAGTTCTTAGGCATATGCAAAAACAAATCATTTAGATGTTTGACATGGTTTTTAATCATTTAGAACTGCATGTCTTCATATCTGTTATTAATGTTAGCATACAAGGCAATCTGAGCTGAACAAAGAATATTAATTTCACTTCTAAAGGAAGAAATCATAAAACAGCTCAAGATAAGTTGAGATTCATAATGGGTAATGCATTAAAACCAACTAGCAATTTAACTTTATCACAGTCTTCCTCAGAGGAAACATACTACCAGTATTTTAAGAACTATTGTCTTGTTTCTCGTTACAAGTGATGTTGACTACAAGCAAATGGAAATCTATCATCAAAGATTCAGGTGCAAATGGCCTACATTGATTTGGATTGTATTTTAGAAATGAGGTTTACCTAAATCATTTTCAAGGGACGTTATTTTCCCTTCAAGTTGCAATATGTTTAGAGTGGATCTCGTGTAAGTAGGGGGTGAGCATTGACGAGATAGCAGTCAACTTGGCAGCAATATAAAGATGATCTGTGAAACAAAAGATCAAATATGAAGAAAAATTTTCAAATTTTCTCCTTTTAGATTTCTTTGGGCAGGATGCCTACCATAGGCTTGACACCATGGTTTGGGTAGTGTGTTAATACTTCCTTTTTTAAATAAATATTTTTCATTGTAAAGATACTATACAAAAGAGTTACAGTTACATGGATAAGGTAATGAGTACATTTCATATGGAGCATTGTTACCCCTTCCTTTGATTTTCCCCTAATAACTTTCCCTCCACAACTCCCCAAATCCTCCCTCCCCCCCCCCCCGCACCTAAACTTGTAAGTTTGTTTTCAACATAGTGTCTTGTATATTTCAACCTGTAACTCAAAGAAATATGGAGGTTCCTCAAACGTTTCCCCATAAAAGTCCTCTATTACCCACCAATCCCACTCGTGCATTTACCCTAATGACCGCAATCAAGACCATACTATAGCTACCACCATTATTTACCATAGCTAAATTAGGGAACCAACCCAGATGCCCCTCAGTAGATGAATATATATATATATATATATATATATATATATATATATATATATATATATATTCTATGCCTCCATAAGAAAAAAATATGGCTACATTTGTTAGGAAATGGAAAGACTCAGAAAAAAATTGTATAAATTGATGTAAGCCAGGGCCAAAGAAACATAGGTCCCATGGTTTCCCTTATTTGGAATAACTACCATATGATTAGGACACCGGAAATGTTCCAAAACGATATACATACGACCATATTAGATGATGTTAAGTGAAATGAACCACAGGAAGGAACAAGTGTTTTTTTTTTCTTTCTTCTATAGTTTTAATGTATTTATAATGCTGTATGTGATTTTATTTCCCTTTGGTGTGTTCCTCCCCCATAGTATAACCCCTGTTTTCACTGTGTTTGATTCTAGTGCCCAGCATCGTGCAAATATATTATTCTAATTTAGGAAGGGGAAGGGAAAAAGCCTAGTGCATTCTTTTGCAGAATGCGAGTCTTCTACAATTTTAGCCATAGCACTTCTTCTGTCTGTTCTTATTTGATAGTGGAGATAAGAATGTTTATGACTCTCCTGCCTGCGTGGCTGGCATCAAAAACTGATACAGTGATCACAAACTCTCGGGATGATATTATTTCTCTCATGAGGAATCAGTGCCAGGCTCTATAAATTGTATATTGAACTTTAGAAATGTACGTATATACTCAATTTTGACCTATATTTACTCAAATATAGGTAATTTATATACAATTTATAAACACATAGAGTCATTGAAAATATATTTGAAAATATCTAAAATGGAGGGTCATCACTGTCTTCTTTACAAGACACAACAGAAAAACTGTTTTCCTTGCAGCTCCGAAACTTACTGTAGCATTAGTACATTAAGAAAATAATTTTCTACCCACAATTCTGTAATCCTTCAACTATTGTGAAATTTTTGATAAAACTAAGAAGGGCAATTTTTTAATCAATTACCTAAATATAGAAAAGAGACATAATGTATCCCCCATGTTATCATTTTATAACCACAGCATAAAAACTAAAGTATCCAAACTGAATTCTAGGCCATATGATAATACAGTGAATGTCTTAAAATAATTAATTTAATGTTTAAGAATACCATTAATTTACATTTTAGACATTAGGCAATGGGAGGAACAGGAAACCACCTGTAATATTTGTGCAATATGGCACACACAGTTTGACATAAAATACTTTGAAATTGAGAATTCTTTGCCCTATCACAGTATCAAAGACGTATCTCAAGGGATAGCGTCTAAAGGGTGACACTTTTGATTAAAAACCCAACTAGTGGGGATGTTTTCTTCCTTCTTATGGAAGGAATCTTGCTTTTTTTTTACTGACTCAGATTTACTTTAGAAGTATACCAAGATATACCATTTTTCCTACCTTCCGAACACTTTCTGTAGATTAAATGTTTGGTTCTTGGATGTTTCTAGATTATGCAATAAGGAAAAGATAATACCATTATACTTCATTTTCCTATATCTGTTTTCATTGTATTTTCTCAAAATTGTAAGTTCCATCATATGTGCAGCAGCTTCAGAATGCTTCTTTTCGTATCAGTTTAGAAAACTACATTATCAAGCAAATATAATTGCAAACGTCACTGGTATTTGTGTTATACGATGGAACACCAGAAAACAGTTATATTTCTTCTCTTTTGTGGTTCAGAATCAGTGTACATGTGTATCAGGAGTTTTGCTTCCATTTAAAACAGAGTTCTCAAAACAGTTTTCAGGTTTATTTTCCCCAAAGTTCCTTTTTGTTTCTTTAACAATTTTCATTAAGGCATTTTTGTGCAAAATCTCATAGCTGAGTGTTGGTGGCTCACACCTCCAATCCTAGGTGACTGAGAATTTTGTTTGGCTGGTCAAATCCACTCAAGTGGAACTCAAGTATTTTAGAACACCAAACTAGTTTTCAAAACTAGTAGACATCTGGGCTCAAACAAAAAAGACCTTAGACATATAGGAAGGGCTCTGAATTCAAGCAAAATCACCTATCCAAAAATTTTTCTGGATTCATCAAAAAGGGAATAATAACAGATGACATTAACTGCTAAAAGATATTAAACATTAGTAACTATTTCACAAAGTGTTTCTGACCATTTGAAGTACAATTGTGAATTGAACTGTCCTGTGATATGTTATCAGGAGAAGCACTACAAAATATGGATAATATATTCTAGGGTTGGAAATACATAAAAAGTAACTGGCACTTCATATCTATTTTTGTTTGATTTACTACATTATCAAAACATATTTTTAGGACTTCCCTCTTTCTTACTGTTTTTAAACATGCTTATTCAGTATTAACTTTGAGAAAATCCCAGATGACTTAACATAGTTTCACAACACATATTCTAAGACACAGGTTTCAAATACTTTGTTTAGTACATCACATGGTGTAAAATATTTCCTAGGTAAAGGTAATTTTAAGATATTTATGTTTGCAAGCAGTTACTTCATTTCATGCTGGATAAATTCATCGAGGAGAAAAGTGCACGGCCCTTTTTAACTCTTTTGGAGCGGCTGAAATATAATCCAAGTACTATAATTTTTCAGGGAATATTTTTAGTGCAGGATATATTCTTCCCTAGATCAAACAGACCATGGAAACAAGAGAAATATAAAGTAACTTCTTTGTTGCTATAAGCAGTAGGATCATAGTTGCAGTGAGTTACATGCTAAGAAGACAACAGCAGAACACTTCTACCAAAGCATAGCAAAATTCCAGTGAATTATATGGTACAAATTATAACATCAAAAATAGAATCTTCCCTTCAGTCTTTGGGTCAGAAGGGAAAATTTCCATAGAGAAAGATGGCATGATAATGAAGGACCCTAGATACTGAACTGGAAATGGTTTTGACTTTGTTATATTAAGTATGGTTCCAAACAGAGTAGACATGTGAAAGGACAACTGCAAATGAAACAGGACTTCCTGTTGTCTTTGGTTGGGTTAGTTATCTTTGGCAGATACCTTAATGTGCACACATTACATTTCACTTTTCCTAACTGTACCCGTTTATGCTATTTCGTTTATTCTTAGATCTAAAAACATTACTCATATTCAGAGCTTTTCTGAATATCAGCTGTTTTCTTCCTACAAGTTCTTTGTCATGTTGAATTTTCTAGATTTAATTGAAATGCCAGGACTCTACATTCTGAAGCACTGTTTCTATCATGGAATGATAGCATTAATCACTAAATTTCAATCTGAATATTCTGTCAACTCTCCAAATTTAGACTGTAATCTTGCCTAGGACACTATTCAGAAATATTTCCTAGCAGTTCTTTATAGAAGGCAGGTAAGTATTAAAGTATACTTTGGCATTATTATCCGATATGATGAACATTCCTATGAAAATATATTTTCAGTAGCTTCCAGATAATTTTCAGGCATAATTTTGAACTGTGCTCCACAATGTAGAAAAGTGCTATGAAATTCAGTAATATATATATATATATATATATATAGATAGATAGATAGATAGATAGATAGATAGATAGATAGATAGATATAGATATAGATAGATAGATAGATAGATAGACAGAGAGAGAGAGAGAGAGAGAGACATAAATAAATTTTTATACAAAAAGTTTGTTAACACCATCTGAATTTTTCTGTGAATTTGTCTGCTTATCATTCAAATACACAATGCCACTGGATTAATTGTGGAAACAGTACTTATTTTTAAGGTCAAAATATATACTGAGGAAATTATTCGAATTCTTCATGTCTAAAATATAACTTCAAATAAATTTAGTATTTATACTCATGTACTATATCCTGAGATAATATCGCAATTTTCTTCATGCAAACATATGATATTTTCTTCATGCCAACATATTGCCTAAGTTATAAACTTAGGCAACACTGTGTAATTACTCCATGATAATGTAAAGTTTTGAACCTCATACTAAATATGGTTAAATGTGTATAAATTTTAATTCTTCTGGAAGGGAAGAATTACAATATTCTAGAGATTTGTGTTGAAAGAACCTTTGAAAACATAGAGGTCAAATCAATACTTTCTGTTTTGTCTCCAAATACTTATAAAACATTGTTTTGCTTCTTAGTGATGAACCATGTTAATATGTGTATGCTTAATTCTTTCTATATTTGTGGCAATTTATTTGTATCTGTTATGCATGTGTCTGAAATTTTTGTTTTGACGTGCAGTTTTGTTTCACCACACTTATAAAAACAAAATTTTTCTTATATTAATTAGGGAATCATCAATGGTCCCATTATTTTAACGGTATTAACCCAAACACAGATAAGTGCAATATAGAAGCTTGCAATAACATTTAAAAGAAATTATTTTTACCCAACTCTTGCCTGCACTATTGACTTCCTATCACCTAGTTTGGATAACCACTAAGTGTTCTATCATCTGCACGAATGGCAAATATTGATGTCCCCATACACTAGAGTTCTGAAGACACAGGAATGATAAAGCAATTTTTAACAGGAGTCAGTCTTTAGAAACTCTTAGGATTGACATGTAGAATTGGCTTATTCACAGACATCATTCATAAAGTTATGCAAAGACAGCTAATTATTCCACCTTGTTCTTAATCTTTCCCTAATAACACTATACAATGTGTTATTATTTTTCAAACTTTTGAATTTTTCACACTTCCTAATGGAATCAAACTGTTCTCAGTTTAAACATAAAGGCAGTGTTATGTATGATACTTTTTTTGGAATTGTATTGAAGATTATATATAACATCACTTTGATATTTTGCATATGTGGCTATAATTCTTGAGTCAATTCATGATAGTCTTGCATCACACTTTGAGAATCAAGAGTTTAGGAAAACATCAACGGAGAACAAAACGTTTAATGAATTCATATAAAATCATAAATAAACTACTTCCAAAGTTAGTAAATTTTATTGTATTTTTATATCACATCCTGTCATAATTTTTAAATAGCTATAATTCTCAATAGTACACTTGGATTAATAAATGAGATGTATTTCCAAAATTGTTACAAAAATTTGCAGAGAGTGTGTATTAAATTGGAAAAAGTAGACTGTAAGTATAGAACTTGCTCAATGATTCGCATAATGAGAAAATGGTAAGAACTGACAATGGAGGAACATATGCATTAGAAATACTAACAAGACAATGTGTTGGATATGACCTGTAAAGCTTGGAATGGAGATGGGATTATGGATAGGAAAAAGAGATAGAATGAGGAAAGGGGTAACATATTCACAAAGAATTGTACTCAATATCTTTCTTGTGTAACTATATCGCAATAGGACAATAAAATTAAAATAAAAAACAAAAGGTAGACCTAATTGTAGAAATTATGGAATGATGCCCCTCAGTAGATGAATGGATCAAGAAAATGTGGTATATATGCACAATGGAATTCTAGGCCTCCATCAGAAAGAATGGCATAGTCCCATTTGTTAGGAAATGGAAAGACTTGGAAAAAATCATATTAAGTGAAGAAAACTAGGCCCAAAGTAACATAGGTCCCATGGTTTCCCTTATTTGCAATTACTAGTATATGTCTGAAACAAGCAGAAATGTTCAGATAAATTGATGGTAGGGAAATGAACCCCAAGGTAAAGATTCAAATGTTTTTACTTTCTTGGGATTGTTTCTAACATATTTATAAGATGATTTATTTGTGGCTTTGTATGTCTCACCCCACGGTATAACTCCTGTTTGTAATGTATTTGAGGTTGGTATAATTTGTGGAGGGGAAAGGAAAAAATCGTTTAAATAGCAATACAGGTGGACCCATTGTAAAAATAAAATGTACAAGTTGTTATGCCAAAAAAGGAACTTTACAACTTTGGCGTGGGGGGGGGGGAAATATAGGGCACAGGAGAGGGAGATGGGAAGAGATAGGAAGGGGAAACAAAGGAGGAGGCAACAATGCTTGATAAGAAATGTACTCATTGTCTTGCCCATGTAATTGTAATTCCTCTGTACGGTATTTTGATAATAATAAAAAAGGGGAAAAAACAAAGAAAAAAAGAAGAAGAAAAAAGAAATTCTAACAAGGATGATGTGGAATCTTCATATTTTCTTATTTTGTATTTTCTTTATAGCTAGAGACTTTGAGCATTTATTCTTGTGTCTATTGCCATTCTTATTTCTGCTTTAGAGATGTTTCTCTTTCAGACTTTAGCCCACTTATTTATTGGGCAGTTGTTTCTTTGAGGATTTTTTTGGGGGAGGGGTCTGGTTGTGAATCTGAACTCTAGGCCTGGGCACTTTTACTCAGTTGTTCACCTCAAGGGTACCACTCTACCACTTGAGTCACAGCGCCACTTCTGTCTTTTTTTTCTGCTTATGTGGTGCTGAGAAATCGAACCCAGGGCCTAATGCATGCAAGGCAAGCGCTCTACCACTGAGCCACTTTTCCAGCCCTCTTTGAGGATCTTTTGTTGGGGTTTTAATTTTTTGAATTCTAATATATTTCATTTATTTATTTATTTATTTATTGGTCGGTCATGAGGTTTGAACTCTGGGATTGGGCACTGTCCTTGTGCTCTTCAGCTCAAGGCAGGCACTGTACTACTTGAAGCAGAAGGGCACTGTTAGGATTTCTAGTTGCTTACTTAAGATAAGAGTCTCACAGACTTTCCTGCCCAGGCTGGCTTTGATCCGTGATCCTCAAATCATAGAGTCCTCAGGAGCTAGGATTACAGGGTGGGCCACTGACTCCTAGCCTCTCAGTACATATTACAGATGAGGCCCTGTTCTTTAGATAGCTAGTGAAGATCTTCTCCTAGGTCTTGGGCTTTCTATTGATCTTTCTTACCATGTCATTTGCCATGCAGAAGCTCTCTGTACTTTCATGTCCAAACGTTCTTGGATTTTTTTTTTTGTTTCTGGTTTTTATTATGAAAAATTCATCCTTTTACCAGAGCCTAGATGTTCTCCTACTTCTTATTGTAATATTTTCAGAGTGTCTGCTTTGACTTCGAGGTCTTTGATCCATTTACAGTTGATTCTATTCCCGGGTGATATATGTGTATCTACCTTCAGTTTTCTACAGGTTTTGAATCAACTTTGCCAGCACCATTTACTGAAAAGGCTGTCTTTCTTCCATAAAATTTTTTCTCCCTTATATAAATTTAGATGACTATAGATCTGTGAGTTCATTTCTGGGTCATCAGTTGTATTTCATAGATCCTCAGGTTGATTTGTGCCAGTACCAAGCTGTTTTCATTACTATGGCTTTATTGTAGAGTTTGAAATTTGGTAATGATATTCCTCCAGTACTGTTCATTCTTCTAAGGAGTACTTTTGCTATTTAGAATATTTTATTTTTCCATATGAATTTTGGGGTTGCTTCTTCTATTTCATTGAAGAATGAATGAAGTGAAGTTGGCATATTAGCCAGTATCGCATTTAATTTGTAGATAGCCTATAGTAGAATTTCTATTTCTCACATTAAGCTTCCCAAATCTGGTGCATGGGACGTTTTCTTCCACCTTCTTAGTTCTACTTTAATTTCCTTTTTCAGATTTTAAATTTTCATTGTAGAGGTCCTCTACTTGTCAGTTAACTCAACTGTTAGATACTTCATTTTTTTGTGGGGCTATTAAAGAAGTTTTTCCCGCTCTGATTTCAACTGCATGTTTCTTATCGTTGGCATATAGAATGCCATTGATTTTGGGGGTTAATTTTGTATATGGCTACTTTGCCAAAGTTTCAGATCAGCTCAAGTGATTTGGGAGTAGTAGCATAGGGTTCTTTATGGATCCCATTTTAATTTCTTTCTATGCTTTGTAATAATAAATTGAAGTGGAGAGACATCCTTGTCTTGTTCCTGACTGTATAGGATATGACTTTATCTTTTCACCATTAAGTATAATGCTCACTGTAGGTTAATCATACACAGGCTTTATTATATTGAGGAACGTTCAATGAATTCCTTGTTTTTCCAGAACATCATAAAGGGAGTTAGAACGTGTCAAGTGATTTTTGTGCACAATTTGACATAATCATGTGGTTGTTATCCTTTCTCTTGTTGATATGTTGTATTAAGTTAATTGATTTGCATATATTAATTTGCAACCCTGAAATGAATCCTGTTGATAGTGGTGTACCATTCTTTGGTGAGTTGTTGAAGTTGATTGGCCAAAACTTTTTGAGGAGTTTATCATTAATAGTCATCAAAGTAATAGTTCTATATTTCTCTTTTTTTGGTGCGTCCTTGACTTGTTTTGGAATGAGGGTTATGATGGCTTCATAGAAAGAATGTGGTACTTAACTTTCACTTTCAATTTCATTGATTAGTTGGAATTCTGTTTTGAAGGCCTTGTAGAATTCAGTTGTAAATTCATCTGGCCTGGTGATTTCTTGGGTGGGAGGACAGTTATTTCTGTTTTTATTTTAATGCTTGTCATGTATTGGTTACCTTAGCTTAAGTCATCTAGTTTGGTATGGGCAGGTCTATATTTGTTAAAAATTAGTTCATTTCTTCCGGATTCTCTTACAGTGTAAAGGTATGAGTAGGATTTTCTCATAATGTTCTGAATCTTGGTTGTTTCTGTGTTGATTTGTCAACATCTAGTGCGTTGGGGTCCCTTGGTAAGGGTCACGAAATCACGAGGACACAGGGGATGCAGCGTGCAAACAACAATTGCCACTGCATGCTTTTTATTTTATTGTTATTTAAAGACAAGCAAGCATAATCTTTGCCAAGATTTGGTCAGAAGACATTCACACAAAAAATTTCAACAGATACATTTTTACTTAATCTATGAGACAATGTCTAGGTATATTATTACCTAAAATATTTTAGAGCAAGCTCATACCACTTCTCCAATCTCAGGAAAATGCTTGAACAACTGTTCATCTATGCTTAAGCAATCAGAAGAGCTACTTCCTCAGCTCCCAGGAGTCTGTGACATGTATTTTGAGATAGGGAGAGAGAACATTTTCCCTCTCTAGACTGGAATTCCAAGAGCTTTCCTAATCCCATACACAGTCCTCAGATAATCCTGAGGCTGGAGACTGCATCATTCTGCCCCCTCAACACAGATGCCGAGTCTTCACATTGATGTTTCCATTTTCATCTATGAATTTGTTTATATGGGTGTGTTCTTTTCTATTTCTGATACGATTTGCTAAGATTCTGTCAATTTTATTTTTTTCAAATAACCCAAACTTTGGTTTTTAAAATTCTTTCTATGGTATATTTGGACTCAAATTCATTTAACTCTGACTTAATATTTTTTCTTTCCATCTAGTGGATTGGGCTTTAGCTTGTTGCTCTTTTTCAACAACCTTCAGGTGTCTTGTTAAATTGTTGATTTCAAATCTCTCCAGTTTGTTGATGTAGGAACTCACAGCCATAAACTTGTTTCTGACTACTGCCTTTGCTGTATTCCAGAGGAGCTTGTGATTTTTGTGTTCATTTTTGTTAAATATCCTGAATATTTGAATTTCCTTTCTAATCTCTTCCATGACCCACTTGTTGTTCAACAGTGTGTTGTTCAGATTCCATGTGTTACAGGTTTTTCTTTGGAGGCATTTGGTATTGGAGTCTAATTTTGTTCCCTCGTATTCTGAGAGCATGCAGAGCATAAATTCAATGTTTCTGAATTTGGATAAATTTGCTTTGAGACCTAAAATGTGGGCTATTTTTGAGCATATTCTGTGTGCTGCTGAGAAAAATGGGTATTCTAATGTTGCTGTGTGAAATATTTGGTAGATGTCTATTAAGTCTAGTTGATCTATGCAGTTCTTCAGATGCAAGGTTTTTCAGTTGAGTTTTTCTGGGATGGTCTATCAAGTGGGGATTTTCATGTGTTAAATCGCCAACAAGTAGTGTGTTTGGATCTATGTTTGATTTTAGGGAAACTAGTGATTCTCAGATAAATTCCTGTGCTTCATTGTTTGTTGAATAGATACTAAGAATTCTAATATCCTCCTGAAGGATTGATCCATTAATTAGTATGTAGTGACCTTCTTTATCTCTTCTTGCTAATATTAATTTGAAGGCTATTGTATAGGCTATTAGGATTGCAATTCTGGCCTGTTTATGGGGGCCGATTGTTTCATGGATTTTATTGCAGCTTTTTACTTTCAGAATATATATACATATTATGTTATATATAATATAACTATATTATATAACTATATTATGTAACTATATATTATATTTTATAACTATATATTATATAACTATATTGTATAACTGTAACTATAACTATATTATCTAATATACTAAATATATCATGTATAACATATAACATATTATATATACTCATATCATATATAATTTTATGTATAATATATATTGTATATTAATTACATGTCATATATAATATATATTATATATGTTTTATAATATATCATATTATGTTTATATATTACATATAATATTATGTATTACACATTATAGTATATAATATAATGTGTTATACATAATTACATATAATATATGTATTATATATTATTATTTATTATGTATGTTATAGAATATATACTACATGTATTATGTAATATATTAACATATTATTATTAGCATACACTATTAATATATATGTTATAGTATATATTACACCAATTACAAAATATATAATATGTTATATATAATATCTTACATATTACATATAATATATAGTATAATAATATATAATATCTAATATATATGATATATATTTGTGTGTGGGAAGAGACTGTCCCTTGAAGGCAACAGATAGAAGCATCTTGGTTTTTTTATTTAACTAGGCAATCTATATCACTTACTTGGAGAGATTAGTCCACTATTATTGAGTTAGGACTGAAAAGTTTTTGGGAGTTACTGCTATGTTATCTACTGTATTAGGAACTCTACCAACTGGATTCTTCTTATAAGTCTTAGATTCTCTGTTTCAGAGCTATTTCTTGCCTTTATGTTTTTGTGGTGTTTCAAGTTTTAGGATAATTTAAGTATCTTTGTTGGGCTGGATTTGTGGAGATATATTGTTTTAAATTTTCTTCACTATGCATATATCATTCCAGGCTGTTCTTGCTTCACGTAACTCTGGCTAATATTGATCTTTTCTCCATAACAGGTTTAATGGTCCTTTCTTGGGTCTCATTTGATCCTGTGCAGATTACAATGTGATAGTGGGATGTTCTGTTCTGGACCAGTGTTTATAGGGTTCTAAAGGCTTCGTGTATAGAAATGGGCCTATCTATTTGCAAATTTGTGGACTTCACTGCTAGGTTCCTGTTAAATTAATTTCCTAGACGTTTAACTTCTGTGTCCCTGCATTCCTCTATACCCATTAGCTTTAAATGAGGCCTTGTGATGGTGGTTTCTCAATATGATATAGAGCTATCACATTTTTGGATTTTTCCTGAATACTTGTCTGTTCTTTCTCTATGATTTCTAGACTGTTTTCAATCACAGAAATTGTGATGAGAAATAAAATTAGAGGAATGTGGGGAGGGAAAATTGTGAGGGATTCAGAGAACAGAAAGTATATAAGGAAAGGAGAAAAGAAAAACTAAAGGAAACATGAAAAAAAACAAAATTTTAAAATGAAACAGGTAGCCGGGTGCTGGTGGCTCACAATCTATATTCCTAAGTACTCAGGTGGCTGAGATCTGAGGAAAGTGGTTCAAAGCCAGCCCGGGCAGGAAAGTTCCTAAGACTCTTATCTCCATTAAACCACCAGAAAACCAGAAATGTAGGGCGCTAGCCTTGATCTTAAAAGCTAAGGAACTGAACCAAGACACAGAAATCAAGCTCCATGACCAAAAAAAATAAAATAAAATAAAATAAAAAATAAATAAAAATTATGTAAGTATAAAGAAATAAAGGAGTTAAATCAGCGAGGTGTGAATTGAGTGATTGATTTCTGAATTAAGTATGCACACAATGAAAGACAAAGCCTAATAATAGAAAATGTATATATGCCGGTGGATGAATAGAAAAGCAATTGTCATGCAAAAAAAAAAAACACAGACCAAAAGAAAAGCCATAAAAATAATTTTAAAAATACACACCTAAAATAAAAGTGATACAAAGAAAGCAATTTAAAATAAAAAAATAGGTAGAATTTTTTTTTTCAATTTTTATAATACGTATGTCTCCCCTGTATATGTAACGAGTCTCTTTATGCAGTCTCTGGTGTCCTGTGCTGTTAGAATGTCCTGTGGCTTGATTGATTTCTCAAATCAGTTTGAGCAGGCACAAAGAAGCTCTGCCATCCCAGGGAATTTATGACCCTCCTTCGAGGGTAGTTCAGAAGGAAGGAAATCTGCTTTTATCACCACAAAAGAGGGAGATGCCTGTTTCCTCTATCTTTCCTCTATTTATGGTAAACAGGATTGAGATTTCTACTCCTTGTTGGTTCTTGCTGGTGGTAAGTATAATCCACTCCCAAACTGTTTCTAGCACCTTTATCCTGTGCTCTCTCTGTTGATAAGTTACCTGTGGCAATATCTGCCACCGTGCTTCACACACTGGCTAGTACTGGTGGGCGTAGGTTGTGGGTAGGTTTGAGACCTTTCTTCAATCAGTAGCTTTTCCCTGAGGGGCTACCTCCTGAGACACTCATACAGCCCTGTTTGGAGCCATTCTCAGGACTTATGTTTACTTAGTTTCAATTGCTTTTCTTTTACCCCTTCTGCCTCTATATCTGCTGCCTATGCTGCAGTGCAGAGTGTCAGCCTCTGGCTTTGTTTACTCTGTAAGATATTCACTCTTACATGGGCTGACTTTCCTCTGCCTGAAAAGTGCAACTTTAACTTCAGGCAAGCTGAGCAATGCAGTTCAAGTTACTTTGACCTGTTGAATGGCTCCTATTTTGTACTTCCAAAGTCTAAATTACATGCTGGCTGCTCTGGCCAGTATCAAAGATGGAGTTCTTTTCCACTTCTGGGTGAAGGGCTACCTTCCCACCACTACTCCATGAGAAGGAGTTAGGATGTTGTGGGGGTACACACATCTATCCCTTGGTTTCCTGGCTGTCCTTAATGTGCTACTATCTATGGTCAACAGGATGGAGATTTCTACTCCTTGTTGGTTCTTGCTGGTGGTAAGTAGAATCCACTCCCAAACTGTGAGTTTAGGTGTAAGTTACCACAGCCAATACTTTGACATTTCCACTACCATAGTAATGAAAGAATGAAGAAGGAATGGAAATTGATTATTGAATATTAACAAAATATGCCAACAAAAATACAGAAAGTATTAAGAAGAAAGGACATAAAGGAAGGCTCTCTAACTTCCTATTTCTTTCACACAGCAACAGGAACCATAAATATTTGATATCGGTTTGCTTCAGATCAGGGTAATGATAATTTTAATTTAATGTTTCTTTTATGATAATTGTAGAATTATGTTTTTGATCATTCTTATACTTTGTGTCAAAGATAAATGACAATCTTCTAATATACAATTGGGATAAAGGATTAGAACTCTATTTTGAAAGTAATGATAGGCATACGCATTTCCCAATGTCATACCAATTTTAGCAATAGGTTTCACAAATGTGAGAAATCATTAATTAATGCTTATTTCCCCTTTAAAGTCTTTCATTGTTACTAAAAACCAGTGATATGCACATCTTTCTTTCGGAAATTGAAGTTTATTTTTAGCCTGTATTGCACATGAAGGAATAATAAATGTAAACATTCCGATTGCTATTTATACTTGTGTTTAAGTGTAATTTATGAAGATCTAACTTGTGAACAAAACTTGGAAACCTATAATTAGAATATGTTAGACATGTAAACTCAGAATGTGATCATGAGATATGGTTGTTTTCCAATCAAGTTGTTTATGGTGCATATAAAGACAGTGGTATTTTTCCTATTGAATTCTATAAAATATTGGGTTCAACTCTTTGCAGGAACATTTGACCATGAGTACAATTCTTGAGATTAAAGCAACACTAGTACTTACATGAAGTAAATATTTATATGAATAGGCTTGGGGTAATCCTCAGCATTTTCTACACCTTCTGGATTATGTAGAGCCTACAGAAGCCTCATGGAATAAATGTAAGGAGAGCCCTATCTCATGGCATATTAAAATGGAAATATGATTATTTCTGCCCTTCCAGACAATGACTAAAACAAATAAAGGAACATAGCATTTCTTTTCAATTTCTACATTTTTCTATATGTGTCCATGCCTAGAAAATGGAATCTTGTTTGTGGTGAGTAGAGCAATAATGAATGACTACATTTTCTGACTGTGGTAGGCTGTTGTGCAGGCACAAATTAATGGACAAAAAAGTGAAAGTTAGTATAATTACTTAGAAATATATGTTCTACCATATTTTTGAGAGGCCAAATTTTTATCAACAATTGATTTATGCTATTTACTTCAGAAAACTGTGATTGGTGAGAATTCAATTTGAGAACAAAATTCAGATAATTCCCCATCTTTCTCACGCTAGCATTTCCATGAAAGCAAAGGTTCATTAAATTATTTTCCTTGTCACTAAGCCTGTGTGCACATTTTGCCTGAATTTTCTTAGAACAAATTGAAAATGTTCGTAAATGTTTGAAGGCCACTCTCTAGAATACAACTTCAGTGATTTTTTTTCTCCTTTCTTCATGAGTCACACTGTGATATCAAGGTCCACTTTCTCAATATATTCAATGTGCACTATTTGTAATTGTCACTTTCATTAGGCAACAATTATGAAGCAAAGGATTGGAAGTATTCTCCATCTGGACAATGTATTTAATCCTTTAAACCTGTTATCAATATTTATCTCTATTATTTGCATTGAAAAAATGTTAAATAATTTTTCTGCCATTGCCTACTGAAAAACAATTCATAAAATAGAAAACACTCATGCCTTATCAGAAAGAATGAGAATGAAGATGAGACTGCATGCTGTTCAGTAACAGGGAGAATCCAATTAGAGGTCAAATGTACTGAGCTTTAGTACAATTGAAATGAAATGTAGTTCATCAACTCTAGGAAGTTGAATATTATCCTACAGTTTGACTCAAATGAGAGAAGCAAAAGTTGGGCTGAGAGTCCTCAGATCTTGATTGTTACATGAGCTTATTTGTCATATCAAAGAAATGATCACTCCCACAGACGACACTTACAAAACCTGATCAGTGTATTTGAGAAGCATCTGATGGTCATCATTTCTATCGACTTAAAATAGGGTTCCTGCCCTGCTTTGGTGTGTCTGATCTATTTCCTGAGACATCAAGCACTCCCATAGCATCTTCTCTTTTGATCAGTACCTAAGGTCCATGTTTTTTGTATTGCTGAGATGTCAGATTTTTCCATTTCTAATTCTTCTCTCTCACGTTGTTCTTGTTAAAATTGTCTCAAAACACATTCTCTTGTTCTACCCAGAACATTATTGAAATGCTTCAACTCCTCAATAATTCCAATAAGGGAAATTTGAAAACCCACATTATCCTCTCCTTATAAATGTGATATCAACTACTTTCATTTCCCATGCTTTGTTCATATGCACTAGATATTTCAGTAAAGGATCTTGCCCCTGAACTTACACAAATTCAATATTAATATTGATATCTCAATGATTGATGTCCCAAAGATTCCTAAGTATATAATGAAAAATCTTGGAGAAGAGATTTTTAAATAAAATTACTTGGAATTTACATATATCTATATAAATCTATATACGTATATAGATACAGATATAGATATATGTAAATTCCAAGTAATTTTCTTATATCATATATTTATTTATATTATATATTTATTTATATTATATTATATATAGATATCTATAGATATCTAGATATCAAATATCTATAGATATATCTATAGATATCTAAATATCTTTAGATATCTATCTAAACACTACGAATCACCTTTCCTATGCCAATACACACTTTAATCAATCTTTGAACAAGGAGGTCATATATTTAGTAATACGTAATTGAATTTCATTTGTTTTACATCAACCTGTCCACCGAAATTTTTTGACAATTTTGCGATCAAAATTTAGCTTCCAGGAAAATTCAAACAGTTTATTTTGTGATTATATATATCATCCTTTAAGAAGCCTACACATTTAAACATAACCCATACATTCACAGATATTTCTCTGTATGTTTTATGTTTATATTTCATATTGATTGTAACCTTAATATCTGTATACATAAAAATATATGATATATGAAAGAAACAATCCTTCTGGGAATTGGTTTCTATCTTGCTGTTTTTATTTAACATTTGCAAATAGTTGCATTGAAAAATACTAGGTCATTTTACTCTTATTTTATATACATATGAATTTAAATTTGAATTAAAAAGATATCTACAAAGATCAAGCACACCTACAAGGAAGGCAAAGCTATGTTTTTGCAAAAGGGGAATAAGTTGTAAAATTATCTTGTTTTGAAACTACTGTGTAATAAACATATTGACACTTGACATCTGTCTATGAAAAGAAACCATCATTCTGAGACCAGCTCTATCCTACTACGATGTTGTCAACTTCGTGTCAGAATGGAGAAAAGCATGTACTGTACATGAAATATTTATGTAGAAACAGCGTACATACAATCCTGAATCCACTTGCATTAGTAAATTTGCACTAGTAACACCTATTTTTGTGATGTGCTAGTATCATTGTTCAGTAGGCACCATTCAATACCATGGAATTTTCCTAATGCCCACAGTCTGTTACTTTACCAAAGATAGCATTTTCAACTTTTTCATACCTATCACTAGAAAATTAAAATTATGAAAGAAGTGAAGAAAATAATCATACCTTAAGACTGATTTATTACACCCTCATAGACCATAAAAAGAGTACTGATGAATAGACAGAAGAATTTCATTTATTTCGGCTACTTTGACTCTATAAAAATGCTCATGTATAGGCAGAAGAACCTACAGAAATCCTGTACCTAATGTCTAGATATATAGTGTGGGAAATCTAGTCACAGTATTCCTTTCCTGAGTACTTACACATATGTAACCGACTGAATTGTAGACCAACAATGGATAGTAAGAGTAAGTGGGAATTTGTCCTTCTGCTTCAGTCTGTAAATGAACATTTCCATTCTCATATGCGGAAGTGGGGCTAAGTTGCCTCAGGTAAAACAGAATGAGGATTATTGGCTACATCATAATAATGGTGCCCCCACTCCAGAGAAGACAGTAAACCAAAGTAAATTTTCTTGTGGAAAACCTAATAGTGGGTTAATTCCATCTTGGGGAAAGAAGTGATACTAAACTTGTTTGTGAATCCAGTGCAGGAGACAGTCACTTGTCATCTTTTTCTTCTTACATGTGCCTATTTCCTATTTGGTTCTTTGTCGTGACTGTAGAATTTCTCTCCTAATTTTTTTTTCTTTCTATACTGACATCCCAACATGTAGCTCCTAAAATTTTCTCCACGTAACCCCACTGTTGAATATATTAAAGAATGAAAATATTTTACTTCCCCATATTTGAGAAAATTATTTCCATTCTAGTGAATTGTAATTTATTCTACTCCCATCATTTATATGTGTGTCAAAGGTCTTCTGTGTTTAAGGTCTTCTGGCTCTGTTTCATGGCCATTTGCCACTGTTCTATTGAAATTTGCTACCTATTGAGCAACAGCTCCAATCTCAAACTTTGACTCTCATGATTATCAATGCTTCCTTCGCTTTGTGGTATGTATCTTCCGTAAGAAGCAGTTACCTGAATGATTCTTCTTACTAATCTTATAGTCCTAGTAATTATCAAGACATATTTAGATGAGTGTGTATTTTCAGTATGTTATATATTGTAAATGGGTATTTTTGAATTGGTTAATTCAGACATCTATAATTTAGAAACTCTTTCCCAAATTTGCTCAATAGTTATCATGACAAATCATCCTCTATTGGATGTCTATGAGGAAGAAACAAATTCCTGACAATTACAGAATTTGTTGAGTACAAAAGGTATAAATTTCTATTGCAATCTATAAGTTACCATAATCTGTGAATTAGAAAAATCAATGCATATCTATTCAAGTGTGTCTAAATACAAAATGATTTATAGTTTAATATGTTGCTTTTCCTTTCATCATGGATAACACATTTAAGATGTCTAGTTTTGAAATAGTTAATCATCTTTTTTCTAAAACAGTTTTACTCCAAACAGGAATGCTGATATTTACCTGCCTGTAACAATTAAAGAAGGTACACATGATTATATGTTGGTTTTGAGAAATTATTTCAATGATCTAGTTTACCTTATTTCATATCGACAGGACTGCACAGAACAACATAGATATGACTTCTCCTGATGGAGTCTGAAATTTTAGACATGCTGATAGCATTGACTTTTTGTTGTGTTGGTGGTTGTATTCGTTCTTGTGTCCTGAAATTTGGAACTGGGTGCTCTCTCTCTCCTCCTCAGCTGTACCACTAGTGCTGTACCACTTAAGACACAGCGCCATTTCTGACTTTTTTTATATGGGGTGCTGAGGAATTGAACTCAGTGCCTCATTCAAGCTAGTTAATCACTCTGCTACTGAGCTACCTTCCAAGTCTCTGAGTTTAGATAAGCCAGCAAATAAATTATGGGCCCTTTATAGATTGAAATGTAAGAAAGAAGATGAATCATGGACCTTCAATAAATGTATCCTCTCTGAAGATAACAGAAATTAACAGTTCAAATGGACCCAAATAATATATTATTTAATTAGAAGGAACTTTTTTCATAATAGTAAAACTGTGACAACTATCTAATGGGAAGTGTAAATATTTTAGAAGGTAATTTCCACAGTATTACTTGTATTTTGTGTATTTATTCTCCCAAGGGGGATCCCTAAGTTAATGTATAACTCCTAAAAGAGGAGATTTACAATTTGCAAATCAAGAATATCTATATTAATGATAAGATCTATATTAATTTAGAGATAAATTTTAACCAGCTGTACCTACACAGATTTCAAATTTCACATTTCTGAATAAAATTTGAAAAAAAATTTTATATGATGAAAATAGGAAAATCAAAAGAAGATACATAATTGCAAAAGTTACTGCATCTTTTAAAGAGAGTTCTTAGGAAATGGTTTAAATGATTGTAATTGCTGCAATGAACTTGTCCATCTAGGGTCATGAAATAGATTGTAGTTTTGAATTAATGGAATGCCAAAACAACAAGATTCTCTTATTGACATGGTAAGATGACAAATGCAAAAATGAACAGCAATTTGTCTTCCTAGGAATTTCTTGTAAGCATTTATTCCATTTGGAATCATGAAATTTGTGTTGCTTGTCAATATTGGCCCTAATCCTTTTATGGGTGAGACAATGGATTCTAGCTGCACCACAAGTGTATTCAACTTCAAACGATATTATACTTACATTAGCCTGTTGCTGCATTCGGGCTTCATGTATTGTATCCCTGAAAAGACAGTATGTATACAAGAAATTGAATTCAATTCCCTGTTTGTTTGTTTTTTTTTTTTATTTTATATTAGTTTGTTTTGTTCGGTCGGCTGAAACTCTGGGTTTGGGTGCTCTCCCTGCATTCTTCAGCTCAAGCCAAGCACTCTACCACATGAGCCACAGCACCACTTTCGGTTTTCTAGTGGTTATTGCAGATAAGAGTCTCACAGACTTGGTGTTCCAGGAAGATGGTGGAGGAGAAACTGGAGGCTAAACAAGCTCTTGCATAGAAAGCAGTTTTAGAGTTCCAGTGAACAGTCCTAAGCCAGAGAACCACACCAAGTATGCCTTCACAGGACAGAGAGTTAGGTCAGAGAGGGAAAATCCAGGCAAGGAGACAGATCTGAGCTCTTACCAGCAGCTGCTCCTGCCATGGTGGCAGCAGTAGCAGCGGTGGCCGAACCCACCATACCTGAATCACAGAGAGTCCAGGATGGATGCACCAGGTGCAGCAGGTGAGTGGATTCTACTCAACACAAGCAAGAACCGACAAGGAGCAGACATCTTCATCCTGCAGTTCACAAACCAGAGATGACACAGGAACCAAAACTTGGCATGAGTAGAAGCCTGACATCGTCACTATTTCTCAGGGACCAGAGGAGGGAAGGCCACTCCTTCCCGCCCCCCATAGCAGAGATGTCCATCTTGGATACCGACAAAGCTCGGCAGATCTGCTAGCACCAACTCAGGCCTTGGAATAAAACTAGTGTCATTTAGCAGGTCACAAGAACCTAACTTGACCTGCCAGACTCAGCTACACCCAAGGAAAGTCACCCAGCTCTGCCACCAGCACCACGAGTGGCTCTCTTCAATGGGTAATCAGAGTCAGAGGCTGCCCCTCCCTTTAGCAGCCTTGACAATCAATTCAAATTCAGTAAACAGAAACCCTGAGAATGGCTCCAGGCTGGGCTCTGTGAGTTTCTCACAAACTAGCCTCCGGGAAAAGCTACACTTTGCTGAAAGGCCTCAACTCTACCCTGAACCTAGCCTCATCACAGCATCTCCAAACTTGAGGAAAAATACATCTCCCTCTTTTGTGATACTCATAGCAGATATTCCTCCCATTGAACTAACCTGGGAGGAGGATCACAAAATCCTGGGTAAAGCAGAACATTTTTCTGCCTGTTCAAACAAACTGCCTTAAGAAACCAACCAAGCCACAAGACCACAAGCAGACCAGAGACTCCAACAAGAGTCTGGTTATGGACACAAGGGAGATACAGGATTTTTCCCACCTCTCCCAAAAAAATCAATGAAGTTTTTTTTCTTCTTCTTCTTCTTCTTTTTGTACCTTTTATAAAAAATTGTTTTTCTTTTCTAAAACATTTTTTAATTTTTAATTTTTACCTTTTTTGAAAAAAATATTGTCTAGTAACTTTTTTTTCCCATAATTTTTATTTTAGGGGTATATGTGTGTGTGCGTTTTTCTTTCTTTTTTTTTTTTTTTTAATTCTTTTGTTTTTTGTTTAGCTCTACTGAAATTCTGATCTTTTTTTCTTTGTTGCTTATCCTTCTCACCTTTTCTTCCCTTTTGTTCTTCTTTATCCTCAGATAAACCCGTAGTTGACTATTAGACCGTATAGCCATTGTGTACACAATTAATCCACAAATTTATTACACAATTCAAATCCTCTTAGACTTAAATTCCTTAATAGCAATACTACCTCTTTATACCTATATAATATTTTAAGTATGCTTATTTTTAAGTTTTTCATATCTCCTTTATATACCTCCCCTCTCTCATTATATTCACGTTCTTCTCTTCATAGTTGGTTTTCAATCTGCATAATATTTTTAATTATTACTTTTCTATTTTTCTGGTCTCATTTTTCCCCTTTCTCTTTCTTCTTTTTTTCTCTCTCTCTACTTTCATCCTATCCAACCTATATCCTGCTTTGAGATTAGTTAAGTTAACTCTCCCTGTGCCTTCCCATATCACTTTATTCCTAATTTTTACCCACATCTCTCCCTAACCCTAATAATTTCTGGTTTTCCAAATTCTTCTTTGTGATTCGTAGCCCATTGATATATAGTTGTTTAATGTTGAATAGATGTATCTGTTGAACTAGATTGTATCAGCAAACTATTGACAGTGAAAATTCAGTCTTTGGTTGATGCTTGCCTTAAGTTAGTGTTCTAGAACAAAACGTGTTATTTTCATCACAAATGGGCAGAGTAAGCAGGAAAACCACAAGAAAAGTGTCGAGTCCGGGTATCTCAAATCCCACTCATGATAATCAGGGGACAGAACAGATAATGAATAATCTAGAGGAGAGTTCCCAAATAGCTTTACAAACACTGCTGGCAAATATGATAAATGAAAATATTGAAAACATACAAAGGACTCTGTATAAGTGTGATATGGAGAGAGGAGACAAACAAAAGGTTAATGCAGGAAAAGATTGAAAACCTACCAAGGGCTCTGTATGAGCATGATAGGGAGAGAGAGGAGGCAATCTAAAGGTTCATACAGGAATATCATGAGCATGAGGAATCTACTCAAAAACTGATAAAGGATTTGAATTAGCAACTTGAGAATACTCAAAGAGAAAGGCAGGAATGGCATGAACAGGCTGAGAACACTCAAAGAGAACTATACAATGGCATTAACAGGAGGAAGCTAAGCAAAGAGTAATACAGGAATTCAGAGAGCAGAAAGAGAATATACAAAGATCACTAAAGACATTCATGGGATCCATTAAGAAAGAACTGAAGGAAGTCAGGCAGACCACAGATTGAATGCTATACTCAAAAGAAGGAATGGTAGTCCAAGGAAACCATAACCAATCAACTAAGTGATTTGACAATAAACACTGAAGAGCAAATTAAGGAGGTAAGGAGTTCATACAAGATATAAAACAAAGCTTCAACAAAGAATTTGAAGCCATCAAAGCTGACCAATTAGAAGGAAAAGAAATAAAAAACAAAGTAGGAAGTATTGACAGAAGGTTAAACCATGCAGAAGATCGAAACTAGGGGATTGATGACAGCCTAGATATTATAGAGAAAGATCATACAACCATCCAAGAGAAGTCCAAGAAATAAGATAGGTATATCCAACATTTGGAAGACACCCTCAGAAGGCCTAACCTAAGGATAATGAGTGTAGAGGAGCACCTAGAAACAGACATTAATGGTCTAGGAAATTTGTTTAAACGGATCCTAGCAGAGAACTACCCAAACATGCAAAAAGATAGGCCTATTCAGATACAAGAAGCTTTTAGAACGCCAAATAGATCAGACCAGAATAGGACATCCAATTGTCATATTACAATCCACACAGGATCAATTCAGACCAAGGAAAAGATCCTTAAAGCTGTCAAGGAAAAAACATTAACCATCTATAAAGGGAAAGCAATTAGAATCACCTGATATTTCTCAGCAGAGACAATCAAAGTAAGAAGAGCCTGGAATGATGTATGCCATGCCCTAAACACAAGCAAATACCAACCAAGAATATTGTACCCAGCTACACTCTCCTTCATAACTGAAGGCCAAATAAAAATCTTCCATAGCAAAGAAAAATTGAAACAATTCATCACTACCAAACCAGTCCTAAAAAAAGATTCTTAAAGATGTCCTACACATAGAAAACCAACAAGACAACAATAAAGGCCAAAAACTTCAATCAAACTCAGAATCCAAGAAGCATAGGAAGAACCCAGTTTTCACAGCCCAAAGAAGGAGGATAATATGGCAGTAAATCCCAAATACCTCTCAGTTCTATCTCTCAACATTATCGGACTTAACTATCGAATTAAGCTACATAGACTGTCTAGTTACATTAAAAAAAAGATTCTTCTATCTGCTGCTAACAAGAGTCACGTCTTGCCCATAAAAATGAACACATTTTTAATATTAATGGCAGGAACAACATCTACCAAGCAAACGGCCCCCATGAACAGGCAGGAGTTGCAATCCTAATTTCAAATAAAATAGACATCAAATGAAAATTAATGAGAAGAGATAAAGAAGGTCGCTACATACTAATTAAGGGATCTCTCCTTCAGGAGGATACTACAATTCTAAATATCTATTCGACATAAAATGGAGCACTCAAATTTATCCAAGAAACACTATTTTTCCTCAAATCCCACATAGATCCAAAGACATTAATTGTTGGGGATTTAAACAAAACACTCTCCCCACAAGATAGATCAAATCAGCAAAAACCCAACAGAGAAACCGCAGATCTAAACAGCTGCATAGATCAAATAGATTTAATAAACATCTATCGAATATTCCACCAGCAGCATCAAAATACACATTTTTCTCAGCAGCACATGGAACATTTTCTAAAATAGACCACATTTTAGGCCACAAAGCAAACTTGTCCAAATTCAGAAACATTGAAGTTATACCTTGCATTCTCTCTGACCACAGGGAATAAAATTAGAACTCAACACCAAAAGCCACATAAGAAAGTTTGGTAACATACGGAGGTTGAATAACACTCTGCTGGATCATGAGTGGGTCATGCAAGAGATTAGAAAGGAAATTCAAATGTTCATGCCATTCAACAAAAATAAGCACATAAATTACTAGCTCCTCTGGGACACAGCAAAGGCAGTACTCAGAGGCAAGTTTATAGCTCTGAGTTTCTACATCAACAAATTGGAGAGATCTGAAACCAACAATTTAATGAGACATCTGAACCTCTGTGAAAAAGATCAACAAGATAAAACCCATTCCAGTAGACAAAAAGATATGATTAAAATTAAATCAGAGTTAAATGAATTACAATCCAAAACACTATAGAAAAAATCAACAAAACAAAGAGTTAGTTCTTCAAAAAAATTAACAAAATTGACATACCCTTAGCAAATCTTATCAGAAAAAGAAGAGAACATACCAAAATAAATAAACTCAGAGATGAGAATGGAAAAATCACCACGGAAACAACCAATATTCAGAATATTTTAAGGGAATACTTCTCAAAACTTTATGCTAATAAGTTTGAGAACTTGACAGAAATGGACCTTTTCCTAGCAAATATTGACATACCAAAACTAAACCAAGATGACTTAAACCATCTTAACATGCACATATGAAGCATTGACATAGAAATAGCAATAAGAGAACTCCCAACTAAGAAAAGTCCAGGACCAGATGGTTTTACAGCGGAATTTTACAAGGGCTTCACAGCAGAGCTCACACCAAGACTCCTCCAACTCTTCAATGAAATTGAAAGAGAAAGGTCACTACCAAACACATTCTATGAAGCCATCATAACCCTGATACCAAAATCAAGCAGGGACTCATCAAAGAAAGAGAACTATTTGCCATTTCTTTGATGAACATTGATGCAAAATTTCTCAACAAAATTTTTGCCAATCAACTTCAACAATTCATTCAAAAAATCATACACCAGAATAAAACATGATTCATTTCAGGGATGCAAAGCTGGTTCAATATATGCAAATCAATTAATATTATTCATCACATCAACAGAAGCAAGAATAAGAACCACATGGTTATCTCAATAGATGCAGAAAAAGCATTCGACAAGATCCAACACCCCTTTATGATAAAGGTTTTGGAAAAATTAGAAATCCATGGAACCTTCCTCAATACAATAAAGGCTGTATATTACAAACCTCCAGCCAGCATTATACTTAATGGTGAAAAACTAAAGCCATTTCCTCTTAACTCAGGAACAAGACAAGGATCTCCACTCTCTCCACTTCTCTTCAATATAGTATTAGAATGCCTAGCTACAGCAATAAGACAAGCTGCAGATATAAAGGGGATCCAAATAGGGAAAGAAGAAATAAAACTCTCCCTCTTTGCAGATGACATGATCTTGTATTTAAAAAATCCCATAGACTCCACTCCAAAATTACTCAATCTGATTCAAAACTTTGGCAAAGTGGCAGGGTATAAAATTGACCCCCCAATATCAATAGCTTTTCTGTATGCCGACAATTATAAAAGTGTGGCTGAAATTAGGAAAGCAACTCCATTCCTAATGGCCCCACAAAATATAAAATACCTAGGAATTAACCAATGAAGTGAAGGACCTCTATGATGAAAACTTTAAAAACTTCAAAAAGGAAATCAAAACAGAATTTAGAAAATGGGAAAAACTCCCATGCTACTGTATTGGAAAGATTAACATCGTAAAAATGGCAATACTTCCCAAGGCTATCTACAAATTCAATACTATACCTATCAAAATTCCAACCTCATTCTTCAAGGAAATAGAAGAAGCAATCCAAAAATTCAGATAGAACAATAAAAGATAGCAAAAACCCTCCTCAACGGAAAGAACACTGCTGGAGGAATATCAATACCAAATTCCAAACTCAACTATAAAGCCATAGTAATCAAAACAGCTTGGTACTGGCACAAGAACAGACCTCAGGACCAATGCAATAGAACTGAAAACCCAGAAATGAACCTACAGACCTATAGCCATCTAATCTTTGATAAGGGAGCTAAAAAAGTAAAATAAAATAAAGGCAGCCTCTTCAATAAATGGTGCTGGCAAAATTGGTTAACTACTTGTAGAAAACTAAAGCTAGATCCTTATATATTACCCTGCACCAGAAGCGACTCCAAATGGATCAAAGACCTCGGAGTCAAAGCAGACACTCTGAAAACATTACAGGATGGAATAGGAGAAACCCTAGGTCTCCTTGGCTCAGGACGAAATTTTCTTAAAAGAGCCCCGAAAACTGAACAAATCAATGAAAGTTTGGACAAATGGGATTTCATGAAGTTGCAGAGCTTCTGCATGGCAAAGGACATAGATAGCAAGATAAATAGAAAGCCCACAGATTGGGAGAAGATCTTCACTAGCCATAAAATGGACAAGGGTCTCATATCTAAAATATACTTGGAACTCAAAAAATTAAATCCTCCGACAACAAATCCTCAAAGAAACCACTGTCCAATAAATAAGTGGGCTAAAGACTTAAAAAGAAACTTTTCTGAAGAAGAAAGAAGGATGGCAAATAGACAATGAAGAAATGTTCAACCTCCCTAGCTATAAAACAACATTGATATACCACCTCACCCCAGTTAGAATAGCAAAAATCAAGAACTCTAATGACAACAGATGCTGGAGGGGATGTGGACAGAAGGGAACCTTACTTCATTGTTGTTGGAGGTGTAAACTTGTTCAACCAATTGGAAATTAGTATGGAGGTTTCTCAAAAGACTGCACATATAGATCCCCTATGACCCAGCAATTCCACTTTTGGGCATTTATCGAAATGCTTACAAACAAGACCACACTAAAGCTACCAGCACAACTATGTTTATTGCAGCTAAGATATGGAACCAACCCATATGCCCCTCAGTAGATGAATGGATAAAAAAACTGTGGTGTATATACACAGTGGAATTCTATGCCTCCATCAGAATGAATGACATTGCCCCATTTGTTAGGACATGGAAAGGCTTGGAAAAAATTATATTAAGTGAAGTAAGCCAGGCCCAAAGAAACATAGGTACAATGGTTTCCCTTATTTGCAATATCTAGTGTATGTATGAGTCAAGCAGAAAAGGTCAGATAAGCTGATGTTAGGAAAATGAACCCTAAGATAAGTATTCAAAAGTTTTTTTCTTTCATGAATTTGTTTCTAACGCATTTATAAGATTATTTCTTTGTTGCTTTGTATGTCCCTCCCCCACAGTATAACCCCTGCTTTCACTGTATTTGATGATGGTATAATTTGTTTAGGGGAAGGGGAAAAACAAGTCGTTTAAATAAGGATACAGTTGGAGCCGTTACAGCAATAAGAAGTACAAATTTTCATGTCGAAAACGAACTTTACAACTTTGTTGGGGTGTGGAGGATTGGGTGGGGGAAGAGGGGGGGTTGCTGGGAAGGGATGTGAATAACAAACAAAGGAGGAGGCTACAATGCTTGATAAGATATGTACTCATTATCTTGCCCATGTAATTGTAACCCCTCTGTACAATATGTTCACAATTAAAAAAAAAAAAAAAGAGTCTCATAGACTCATGGCCGGGCCGGCTTGCAACCGCGATCCTCATATCTCAGCCTCCTGAGTACTAGAATTACAGGCGTGAACCACGAGTGCCGGGCCAATTATCTATTTTATGTCAAAATTATTCCAATGATATATGAACGATGAATTGACAGTTTATATATTGAAGAATGTATATACTTAGTAGGACTAATGGGAATAGGAAATACCTTTCTCTCCTAAGACGAATTTTCTCATTCATGAAGCTTATAGGGAGAATTAAAACTCATACTGCTTTCAAACTGTACAAATCAATACAATATATGATCTACATTGCATTTTTATTCTTGTGGTAGGGAGTTTCTCATCCTCCATGCATAAGAAAATTATTAGTTCATAGAAAATGTTTTTCGATATGGAAATCACACTTGAGTAAGGCTAGATGATCATGATTGTAATCCTGGTATCTAAAGAATTTGACAAAGGAGGAATTCCTTACAGATTTATAAAGTGAAGGATTTTTCTGAAATTCATTTCTAGAATGAATCCCCTCAAAATCCAATACTACAGAGCATTATTCTTGAGGAAAATCATATTACTTTGTAGAACTCCAGTGTGGATGAAAGTCCTGAATAAACAATCCCCAAAAAACTAAGGAAAAAGAGAAAAAACCTAATGGGGTGGCTTTGAAACTTGCAAACTTACCAACTCAGGAAGCTCTCTGAGGATTAGGTTTCAAGGCAGCCCAGCAGGAGTGTCTACGAGATTCTTATCACCAAGTAAAAACCTCAAAAGTGGAAGCTGCCCTGTTGTTCAAGTGGTAGAGGAAATCCTTGAGCTGAAGACCTCACGGACTGTTTCATTCTTTCTGATGGAGGCATAGAATTCCATTGTGTATATATACCACATTTTCTTGATCCATTCATCTACTGAGGGACATCTGGGTTGGTTCCATATCTTAGCTATAGTAACTAATGCTGCAATAAACATAGTTGTGCTGGTAGCTTTAGTGTGGTCTTGTTTGTAAACATTTGGGTAAATGCCCAAAAGTGGGATTGGGGGGGGGGGTCATAGGGGATCTCTATCTGGAGTCTTTTGAGGAACCTCTGTACTACTTTCCAAAGTGGTTGAACAAGTTTACATTCCCACCAACAAAGATTTGTTAGGAAACGGAAATACTTGGAAAAAAATTATATTTAGTGAAATAAGCCAAGCACAAAGAAACAGAAGTCCCATGGTTTCCCTTATTTGCAATAGTTAGAATATGTATGAGTCAAGCAGAAAAGGTCAGATAAGGTGATGAACCCTAAGATATGTATTTAAATAGTTTTTTTTTCTTTCATGCATTTGTTTCTAACGCATTTATAAGATGTCTTTGTTGTTTTGTATGTCCCTCCCCCACAGTATAACCCCTGCTTTCATTGTATTGGATGTCGGTATAATTTGTGGAGGGGAAGGGGAAAACAAGTCACTTAAATAAGGATACAGGTGGACCCGTTGCAGCAATGAGAAGTACAAATTGTCTTGTCGAAAACGAACTTTACAACTATGTTGGGGGGGGGTGTGGGAGGGAGGATGGCGGAGGCGGGGTGAGGCTTAGAAGGGATCGGAAGAGAAATCAAAGAAGGAGGCTGCAATGCTTGATAAGAAATGTACTTATTATCTTGCCAATGTAATTGTAACCCCTCTGTACAGTTTTTTCACAATAAAAAAAAAAGAACTCACAGACTGCAACAACCTCAGAGATTTAAGCCAATGGCCAAAATAAGTGGAAAAATAGGCACAAAAATAATGCAATGTTCATCAACAATGCCTCATACTCACTTACTCACTTTGGAAAAAATGTCTTAATTATTTTTGTCCACATATGAGCCTTTTAGATGTTATTGATTCCCTGTATGGAACATCTTGCATTTTCTTTTTGAAATCCAGAGAGTAATGTTTGAAGCAGCAGTGATATTTCCTTAATTTTAGTAGTTGTTACATCACTTGTGGTGACTCCATGGTAACACTAACCTTGCTCCCTTATGTTAATGTGTCTTAATTTTCGAATCATAACTATTCTGGTTTCTAAGAAAGAAATGGTACTAGAGAACCTTTGAATTAGATAATTAGTGACAATTTAGGAGACTACACTATTATTTGCTGAGATTTGTCTCTTATAGTAGGCTAAGACTTTGCGAAGCCTATCTTTACCATTATATATATGTGAGAAATTTTTACGTGATCATATATTTCTGTCACCTGTCCACTTGCAGATACAATAGCTTTTTTGTGTGTGAACAAAGTGAAATTATGTTACAATTTTTCCCTACTCGGTTTCAACACCCATAAAGTGCATCACGGCACATTACGATGTTTTTACAAGTTAAAACTGAGGTAATTTTTTGATCCTTAAATTCTTTATTTTATTCAATTTTGATAAATCTTAATCACTGATTGTTCTGTATTTTATTTCCAAATTTCTTCCTTGGTCATGAGGATTGAAACTTTGACTGTGGCTTGGATATTCAAGCCTCTTACAATGGGCTCCATCCCAGCAATGTATTCCCAATGTTGTTGTACCTATTGAATAGACTTCTCAGAGGCATATATGTTTGAGATAGTAGTCTTAACAAAGAAATGCTAAGTTCATGGCAATCTTTTCAATGTACATATCGGAGTGCAATATTTCAATGTTCATATTGAGAATGACACAGGTATCCCTTGAATGTTAATTATATTTCCTGATTGCTGAACATATTGACTAGATATCATTTCACAATGTGATTGTCACTTCATTATGACATTTGTGTTGTCCCCACATAAGAAAGGTTAAGCAGTTTGTTTGTTGGAGCTTATGTTCATAGCGGGCCATGCCAAATTCCTCTTAGTAGTAATTCAGGTTTTTATATCTTTTTTTGGACTTCACCTTGTCTATTTACATATACACATAGTAAGTTTGGAGTATGGAAACTTCAACCATCAAATCTAAATGTCATATGTTTCCTTATAAAGAAGAAATCACAGTTATATTTCATTGTACTAGATTTTCTGTGAATATCATCTTCTTCTATTTCATTTCTTCTTATATTTGTAGAGCATAAATATGTGTAACAAAAGAGCAATGTTATTTGACCCGTAATAAAATTTTGCATCAACTACGTACACAATAAAGAATGGTGATGAAAATATCAAAGGTTTTTTAACCAAAAATTCCAAAATAGATTTTGTACTATGCGAGATTGTCATCCATCTCAATAATTTCCATGTATAATCTCATCTGCAGAAGGACACTGTGACTGCTTTGCTTTACCTCTGGCAGGGAAAAACCAAGTTTTATTTTTGAATTTTTTTCCTTTATAAGTTCTTTTCTTTGTATTGTGAAAATACCACACAGAGTAGTTAAAATTGCAGGAGCAAGTTAATGAATACATTTCTTATCAAGCATGGTTGCCTCCTTTTTGGTTCCCTTTACTATCCCTGTCCTACTATCTCCTCTGCTCCCCCTCACCCGGTCAAAATTGTAAAGTTCTTTTTTCAACAAAAGTCTTGTACATCTCATTGTTACAAAGGGTCCACCTATATGCCTATTTAAACAATTTGTTTTTTCCTTTGCCCTGCACAAATCATGCCATCAAATAGAGTAAAAACAGGGGTTATACCAGGGGAAGGGATATACAAAGCAATAAAGAAATCATCTTATAAATATGTTAGAAAAATAGCAAGAAAGAAAAATCATTTGAGTCCTTATCTTGGGATTCATTTCACCTAACATCAACTTATCTGACCCTATCTATTTATATCAGACATATACTAGTTGTTGCAAATAAGGGAAACCATGGGACCTATGTTTCTTTCGGCCTGGCTTACTTCACTTAATATAATTTTTCCAGATTTTTCCATTTCATAACAAACGAGGCAATGCCAACCTTTCTGATGGAGGCATAGAATTCCATTGTGTATATATACCACATTTTCTTGATCCATTCATCTACTGAGGGGCATCTGGGTTGTTTCCACAACCTAGCTATGGTAAATAATGCTCAATAAACATAGTTGTGCTGTTAGCTTTAGTGTGCTCTTGTTTGTGATCATTTGGGTAAATGCCAAAAAGTGGAATTGCTGAGTCATAGGGGAGCTCTATATGGAGTCTTCAAATGTTTTTTTTTCTTTTTTATGATTGTTTCTAACATATTTATAAAATGATTTCTTTGTAGCTTTATATATCCCTCCCCCACGTTTTTTTTTTTTTTTTTTTTTTTTTTTTTTTGTCGGTCGTGGGGCTTGAACTCTGGGCCTGGGCGCTGTCCCTCATCTCTTCAGCTCAAGGCAAGTGCTCTACCACTTGAGCTACAGTGCCACTTCCGGTTTTCTGGTGATTTATTGGAGATAGGAGTCTCAAGGTCTCTCCTGCCCGGGCTGGCTTTGAACCACGATCCTCAGATCTCAGCCTCCTGAGTAGCTAGGATTACAGGCGTGAGCCACCAGCGCCCGGCCCTCCCCCACGTTATAATCCATGCTTTCATTGTATTTGATGTTGGTATAATTTGTGGAAGGGAATGGCTTAAAAACCCCAACAGTTTAGATAGGGATACAGGTGGACCCATTGCAACAATGAGATGTACAAGTCATAAATGTTGAAAAACGAACTTTGCAACTTTGCCCAGCTTGGAGTGGTGTAAGGGGGGGTGGGTGGAGAAGGGAAGGGATGGGAAAGGGAAAGAAAGGAAGAGGCAGCAATGCTTGATAAGTAAGGTTCTCATTAACTTGCCCATGTAATTGTAACCCCTCTCTATGGTATTTTCACAATAAAATCTTAAAAATAAAACATATAGTGTGCAGAGGGGTTACAGTTAAATAGTAGAGAAATGAGTACATTTCCTTGAGTATTGTTACTTCTTCATTTGTTTTCCCCCTAGCATCCCTTCCTTCTCCAGCTCTCTAACTCCTCCCCCCCTCAATTTTAAAGTTCATTTTCAAAACAGTGTCTTGTATATCTCATTGTTACAATGGGCCAAGCTGTATACTTGTTTCACCATTTTGTTATCACCCTTACCCTTTCTAAATTAGAAAAACGTATATACAGGATGCAAGGCACCAACAGCAAATATAGTGAATACGGTTTATACTGTGGGAAAAAAACCTAGAAAAGAAACAAAAATCACACAGTACATTTTGGATAGGTTGAAAAAAATTGCAAGAAACAACATAATCTGTTTCCCTGTTTGGGGATTTATTTCACTTAATAGATGGTTATATTTACAGAGCTTTTCACCTTTTCTGCTTGTCCTTGACATAATAATTATTGAAAATAAGGGAAAACATGGGACCTATATATCTTTAGGCCTGGTTTAATTAACTTGTATTTTTTGACAAGTCTTTCCATTTCCTAAAAATGAGGCGATGTCATTCTTTCTGATGGAGGCATAATATATATATATATATATATATATATATTAATGGATCAGGAAAATATGATATATATATGTAATGGAATAGAATACACTCACATACACATACACATATACACACATATGTATATATATACATATATATGTAATGGAATAGAATGCCTTTTAAAATTTTTATATGAACCATATTTCTATAGCTCTATTAAGATAAAGGTATTTTTTAATTGTGAAAATACTTACAGAATGGTTATAATTACATGGGCAAGATAATGAGTATTTGTCTTATCAAGCATTGTAGCCTCCTCCTTTCTTTCCCCTTCTCATTCCTTCCCATCCTCCCCATGCTCCCCCACCCAATTCTCCCTGCTCCCCCTTCCCCTCTGCAGGAAAGTTGTAAAGTTCGTTTTTCGACATAACGACTTGTACATATCATTGTTGCAATGGGTCCACCTTTATCCCTAAAATGTTTCTACAAGTACTTCCATATTCACATTCCATCTATGCATGAATTGAATGAGTAAATTTTAAAACTGTTGAAGAGTTTAAAATGAAGGAATATGTCAATATACCCTCTTGAATATAGAAATTGTTCAAACAAGAATGCAAGAATATTATATATCTGCTTATTACATTTAAAATATTCTGGTGATAATGATTATCACCCCATATATACTGTTTTTCTTCAATTTCAAAGTCCAAATTGAATCCAATATATAGCTTGTAGTTAAAAAGGAAGAAGTTTAATTGGGAACAGTATGCTATTAGTTGTATATGGTTTGTTAATTTCTGGGTCAGATAGTTCTGAAGACATGTACACATATTTTGAATGTTTTACCAGTATCATGTCATTTATCCAAATCTTGACATGCCCGTCCTCCCTACCTTAGAGGAATCACTTCAGAGTTTCTTAAGAACAATTAGAAGGATAAATGGTGGAGATAAGGATAAATTTTGTAGAATAGTAATTTTGTCCAGTCTGGAGTAAAAGTAATTGCTTAAGAAAGTATTTTTCTTTAGAAAGGGAATGCTGTTGGGCAACATATTTCATTACATATAAAATTGTCTTTACAATACTTGTCTAAACTTATGACAAAGTGGTAAATGATAGCATTTTTATAGTTAAATATGCTCTTGTAATGCATTGGTGACAAATGAAAAACACTGGCTTCTAAAATAATCTTACTTCCAAGAATGAATCCAGTTCACCTCGAAAAGAAGTATTTCCTACATTATCTTCAACAATTTTGCTAACATGGGTATTGGTTTTAGCAATATATTTCTCTGAAAATTTCATTTCCCTTAATCATTGATATCTGGGTTTCCTCTTCAGGAGGAAGCAACATGAAATTTGAATGGATGCCTTTAATGCAAATCTTCGGAAATTTCTTCAGTATTGTTTTAATACCTAAGGTCCCTCCCTCCCCGCCACCCCTATTTGACTTTCATTCCTGGGCCACAACATTCCTACTGCTAAATGTAATAGCTTTTGAAGCATCTTTTAGGACGATATATTTGCCAAAGTATTTATTAGAAGTTAGGAATCCTATACAATAAATAGAGTTGAAGAATTTGAATACAGGAAAGGAAGTTTGTCATGTGAGAATCTTACTCCTATAGCTAAGATATGGAACCAACCCAGATGCCCCTCAATAGATGAATGGATCAAGAGAATGAGATATATATACACAATGGAATTCTATGCCTCCATCATAAAGAATGACATTGCCCTATTTGTTAGGAAACGGAAAGTCTTGGAACAAATTATATTAAGTGAAATAAGCCAAGTCCAAAGCAACACAGGTACCATGGTTTCCCTTATTTGCAATAAGTAGTATATGTCTGAGACAAGCAGAAACGCTCCGACAAGTTGATGTTAGGGGAAATTAATCTCACATTTTTTTCTTTCTTGCTATTATTTCTAACATATTTATAAGATATTTTTTGTTGCTTTGTATGTCCCTCCCCCACAATACAACCCCTGTTTTCACTGTATTTGATGTTGGTATAATTTGTGGAGGTGAAGGGAAAACAAAATTGTTTTAGTAGGGATACAGATGGACCCATTGCAACAATAAGAAGTACAGGACGTTATGCCGAAAAATAAACTTTATAACTTTGGTTCAGGGCAGGGGAGGGGGAGTGGCCAGGTGTGTGTGTGTGTGGAGACAGGGTAGGAGAGATGGGAAGGGATGGGAAGGGGAAACAAAGGAGGAGGCAATAATGCTTTTAAGAAATGTACTCATTATCTTGCCCATGTAATTGTAACCCCTCTGAAAGGCATTTTCACAATTAAAAAAACAGGGATGGGAATTCCCAAGGGAAACCCTTGCCTTAACCTTATTTCTCTAAATTTTTTAAATTTACCTCAAAATTATCCTTTCACTAGACCTAAAAAGCATCTTACCTCTCCAAAACCACCTCACTATCTATTTCCATATGGATTAAAGTATTTAATCAATAAAACCATAAGGGGAAGGGTAGGCTTCTATCATTCCAGATGGATACACTGGCAATATCTAGGTCCCTTTTTCATAATCTGACCTCCGGAGAGGTAAAAAACATCACAACACAACTCTGAGGAGACGATCTAGTGTGCAGCTTTGCAGACCTAAGCTTGAAGTCCCGACAACACCATCGTCCTTATTATAAAAAACCAGCTTGACCCCACAAATATGGGGTCAGATTAAAGTGTTGATTCACAAGGCTGAATCCATACAAAAATCCGTAGAACAGCTGAACATCTGGCTTTGGCCATGATCACACTGCTTGCCAGTACTTCTGAAGTGAGTAGTGAACATGCATACTGGACCTATGTTCTCTCCCTCCCCATTGTTAAAATTAGTAGATTGATTATACCAAGGTCCGGTGGCATACACAAATGACAGCACTATTTTCTTCCATCTTAGGATCATTCAGGCCCTACTCCAGATGAGAAAGAAACACCCTATACTAGTTCCTTAGGATTTGAGTCCTTACCACTGTCTTTTGGAAAACTACCCTGCTTACCAAACAGAAGACAAGTATGGGCTTACATCTTGCCTGATGATAAGGTCACCAATCGTTTGGGGCTTTTTCCACAAATTTTATTGGTCAGGATTATTCTTATACAAATAAGACTGGGTGATTAGCCAACCCAATATGCAATGGCATTAATTATTGGAATTGGGCTTATGTTCCTATTCAGTGGTCTCAGTGTCACAGCTCTAGGCGAAAGATTATGCCAATGTTCTGAAAACCATATTGATGATTGGTGTGCTAATAATTATTCTGTCCAGTAGCATCTATACAATGGAGTTATAAATCATGTAAAACCCACTGGCTTACTCACCTGGAATGATGCAAGCCTATACCTCCTAGGCCATGTATAAACTTCAGGGATTGCTTGGTCCCTGAGCAGTGGCATCTATGGAAACTTGCTCCCACATTTAAACAACTCAAAATTGGATTGGTTACTTTACTAGAGCTCATGAGGCAAATTACATATTTTATAGGAACAATTTTTTCTATTGTACAGGATTGTGTTAAACTTCCCTATGTATTGACCAAAGAAACAATGTCAATTATTGAAGGTATACATGGAGTGTACTTTTTGATTGTCAACTCTTTACATGTTTCAATTGTACTATTCCTTTTAATATGTCTTCTCAGTCTCACCTGATATTAAGATATTACTTAGGGGTCTGAGTGCCTGTTAACCTCACCCAACCTTGGCAAGAGAGCCCCGCTATAGATTTGTTGACAGAAGTCTTCCAGAAGAAGTCTGACAGAAGAAGACTGCTGAAAATAACTAGGAGATTCCTGGGCTTGTTTGTAGCTGCGATCCTTGGTCTGATTGCTATCACCAAGGCTGCTGCCATTGCCTGAGTTGACCTGCATTCCTCCATCCAAATGAAGGACTTTGTAAAAAAGTGGCAACAGGACTCTCACCAGCAATGGACTCATCAGCTAAACATTGAACAGGACCTTGAGTCAACACACGGTGCAATGGATGGTAGACGAGATAATTGATCAACAGGAACAGCTAATCTTCAAGTGTGACTGAAGCTCAACAAAGCTGTGTGTCATTCCCACCCGCTACAACACTTCTAACATCACTTCGCAGGGACTTCGCTACCACCTGCAGGATTTGCGAGGGAATTTGACTTGGGACATATACCAGTTACAGTATGAAGTCATTGAGATACTCTTGGCAAAACTCCCTGGGATGGGATATGAGGGTATGGCTGAGGGAATTGAATCTGTGCTAAGCCAATTGGACCCCCATATCTGGTGGCAGAGTTTTACCCATAGTGTTTCTACGTGACTGATTGCATTATGCCTTATTATATTTGTGTTCTTAACAGGATATTGCTGTCTCTCTTTCAAAATAGCAAAGGTGTCTCTTCCAGAAAGGGATCTATTTCTTTTTTTCAAAAAAAAATTTAATTGTAAAAATACCATACAGAAGGGCTACAATTTCATGGATAAGTTAATGAGTACATTTTTTTTTATCAAGCATTACTACCTCCTCCTTTGTTTCCCGTATTCCCCCACCCTCAACCTCCCCCACGCCAAAGTTGTAAAGTTCATTTTTCAACATCATGTCTTGTACATCTCATTTTTAAAATGGGTCCACCTATCCCTATTTAAACAATTTGTTTTTCCCTTCCCCTCCACAAATTATACCAACATCAAATACAGTGAAAACAGGGGTTATACCGAGGCTGAGAGACAAACAAAGTAATTTGATTACTGTTGTATGCTTAAAAAACAAAAAAAGGGAGAGATGTTGGAGGCATCCACCTGTGTAACCCCATCTGAGGTCCTGTTTGCCATGAGGGTGCATGCAGTCATGCATTTCTCTGGGGGTGAAAGAGTCAACCCTTCCTACAAGCGGGGCAAAGGTTTTGTGCCTAGTGCCAGACTCAGATGATTGTTTGTGGAAAGTGCCATTCGTGCTTCTCCTAGTTAACCCCGTAGAACAATGCCTCAAGACCCACTTTGTGTACTCGTGCTTTATCTATTTTCACAACCTTGATTACTGAAACTTTTCCACATTTTTTGAGAATGAGTAGGATTTCCTGCTTATTGACTTAAACTCTAATTGTCTGTGCTACTGTAAAAATGTTTAAGATTAATTCTCTGACCCCTGACTGAACATTTACTTCTTCTGCTTGTCTATATCCTCATGGTGGTAGTCCCTTCTTGTCTATTCTAGGCATTGCGTTCCTAGATCCCACTGTGCGAACGGCCACAATGGGGAGTCAAGAATCTTGAGGAATGCACCCAATGAATAATTGTGCCTAAACGGAGAACAGCAAGCAAACAAAATATGGGACTGAAGGGCATGCAAGCCAAAAGTGGGTCTCTCAAGGAAACATTGGACAAAGCCAATTGTCCAATAATTAACATGCCCAAGTTATTGGAGGATGAAAGAAAGCTGAAAAAAAGGACTTTTTTCTAACTTCTGAATGTAAGGGGACCCATCAAAACAGTTACATTTCCCTAGGGATAATATATATATATATATATATATATATATATATATATATATATATATATATATATATATTCCATTTCATTTATGACTACTGTACAACCTAATTAAAATATAAAACAAGTATAATGGTATTGATCCCTCATACAAATTCCAAATCAACTTCTGTTATCCAAACAGAAGAGTGGGTAGGAAAATTTTCGGGTTTGTATAACATAATTTTGCTACAATTTCCAAGATACAAAATTCCAACACATCTCCATATTATTTTATGTAATCTCATCTGTAGAAATACTCTGATTTCTTCTCAATACCGGTGGCAGGGAGAAAAAAAAAACAGATTCTTGCAAGTGTACATAAAATATCCACAAAAATTACTTTGTTTTATTTATTTTATTTTATTTTTTTGTGAACATACTTTACAGAGGGGTTACAATTACATGGGCAGGATAATGCGTACATTTCTTATCAAGCATTGCAGCCTCCTCCTTTGTTTACACTTCACATCCCTTCCCAGCCTCCACCCCACCCCCGCACCAAATCCTCCGTAGCCACCCCCCACACCAACGTTGTAAAGCTCGTTTTCGACATGACAACTTGTACTTCTCATTGTTGCAACAGGTCCACCTGTATCCTTAAATGACTTGTTTTTTCCCATCTCCTCCACGAGTTATACTGACATCAAATATAGTGAAAGCAGGGGTTATACTGTGGGAGGGACATACAAAGCAACAAAGAGATAATCTTATAAATGTGTTAGAAACAAATGCATGGAAGAAAAAAAAACATTAGAATACATATCTAAGGGTTCATTTTCCTGACATCACATTATCTGACCTTTTCCGCTTGACTCATACATATACTAGATATTGCAAATAAGGGAAACCATGGGACCTATGTTTCTTTGGGCCTGGCTTACTTTACTTAATATAAATTTTTCCAAGTTTTTCCATTTCCTAACAAATGGAGCAATGTCATTCTTTCTGATGAAGGCATAGAATTCCATTGTGTATGTATACCACAATTTCTTGATCCATTCATCTACTGAGGGGCATCTGGGTTGGTTCCCTATCTTAGCTATGGTAAATAATGCTGATATAAACATAGTTGTGCTTGTAACTTTAGTGTGGTCCTTTTTGTAAACATTTGGGTAAATGCCCAAAAGTGGGATTGCTGGGTAAAAGGGGAGCTCTATGTGAAGTCTTTTCAGGAACCTCCATACTGCTTTCCAAACTGATTAAACAATTTTACATAAACACCAACAATGAAGTAAGGTTCCCTGATGTCCACATCCCCTCCAGCATCCGTCGTTGTTAGAGTTCTTGATTTTTCTATCTAACTGGTGTGAGGTGGTATCTTAATGTTGTTTTGATTTGCATTTCTTTCATGGCTACGGAGGTTGAGCATTTCTTCATGTGTCTACTGGCCATCCTTCTTTCTTCTTCAGAGAAGTTTCTTTTTAAATCTTTAGCCCACTTATTATTGGGCAGTTGTTTCTTTGAGAATTTGTTGTTGGGAGATTTAATTTTTTGAATTCCAAGTATATTTTAGATATGAGACGCTTGTCCGTTTTATGGCTAGTGAAGATCTTCTCCCAATCCTTGGGCTTTCTGTTGATCTTGCTATCTATGACTTTGCCATGCAGAAGCTCTGCAAATTCATGCAATCCCATCTGTCCAACCTTTTTTTGATTTGTTGTGTTCCCGGGTCTCTATTCAGAAAATTTCAGCCTGTGCCAAGGCGGCCTAGGGTTTCTCCTATTCCATCCTGTAATGTTTTCAGAGTGTCTGCTTTGACTCCGAGGTCTTTGATCCATCTAGAGTTGATTCAGGTGCAGGGTGATATATAAGGATGTAACTTTAGTTTTCTACAAGTAGTCAACCAATTTTACCAGACCATTTACTGAAGAGGCTGTCTTTCTTCCATTCTATTGTTTTAGCACCCTTATCGAAGATTAGATGGCTATAGGTCTGTAGTTTCATTTCTGGGTTTTCAATTCTATTCCATTGGTCCGGAGGTCTGTTCTTATGCCAATACGAAGCTGTTTTAATTACTATGGCTTTATAGTAGAGTTTGAAATTTGGTATTGATATTCCTCCAGCAGTGTTATTTCCGTTGAGGAGCGTTTTTGCTATTTGGGGTCTTTTATTGTTCCATATGAATTTTTGGACTGCCTCTTTATTTCCTTGAAGAATGAGGTTGAAATTTTGATAGGTATCACATTGAATTTTTACATAGCCTTGGGAAGTATTGCCATTTTCACGATGTTAATCTTTCCAATCCAGGAGCATGGGAGTTTTTCTCATTTTCTAAGTTCTGTTTTGATTTCCTTTTTCAATATTTTAAAGTTTTGATCATAGAGGTCCTTCACTTCTTTGGTTAAGTTAATTCCTAGGTATTTTACTTTTATCAAAACAACATTGAGATAGGACCTCACACCAGTTAGATGGCTAAAATCAAGAACTCTAAAAAAACAGATGCTGGAGGGGATGTGGACAGAAGTGAACCTTACTTCATTGTTGGTGGGAGTGTAAACTTGTTCAACCACTTTGGAAAGTAGTATGGAGGTTCCTAAAAAGTCTCCACATAGAGCTTCCCTATGACCCAGTAGTCCCACTTTTGGGCATTTACCCAAATGTTTACAAACAAGACCACACTAAAGCTACCAGCACAACTATGTTTATTGCAGCATTAGTTACCATAGCTAAGATCTGGAACCAATCCAGATGCCCATCCGTAGATGAATAGATCAAGAAAATGTGGTATATATACACAATGGAATTCTATGCCTCCAACAGAAAGAATGACATTGCCCCATTTATTAGGAAATGGAAAGTCTTGGAAAAATTCATATTAAGTGAAGAAAGCCAGGCCCAAAGAAACATAGGTGCCATGGTTTCCCTTATTTGCAATATCTAGTATATGTCTGAGTCAAGCAGAAAAGGTCAGATAAGGTGATGTTAGGGAAATGAATCCTAACATATGTATTCTAATGTTTTTTCTTTCATACATTTGTTTCCAATGCAATTATAAGATTATATCTTTGTTGCTTTGTATGTCCCTCCCCCACAGTATAACCCCTGCTTTCACTGTATTTGATGTCGGTATAATTTGTGGAGGGGAAGAGGAAAAACAATTCTTTAAATAAGGATACATGTGGACCTGTTGCAACAATGAGAAGTACAAGTTGTCATGTTGAAAACGAACTTTACATCTTGGGGGGGGGAGGTTTGGGTGGGGGGCAGGGAGGATGGGAGGGGATGGGAAGGGTAAATAAAGGAGGAGACTACAATGCTTGATAAGAAATGTACTCACTATCTTGCCCATGTAATTTTAACCCATCTGTACAGTATTTTCACAATAAAAAAAAGAAAAACATGTATTCTGATGGGTGAAATATTCAGTAGATATCTGTTAAATCTAGTTGATCTATGCAGTTGTTTAGAGCTGGGTTTCTTCTGTTAAATTTTTGCACAGTTGATCTATCTAGTGGGGATAATGGAGTGTTAAGGTACCCACCAATTAATCGTCTTTGCATCTATGTGAGATTTGAGGGAAAGTAGTGTTTCTTGGATAAATTTGGTGCTCCGTTGTTTGGCGAATAGATATTTAGAATTGTAACATCCTCCTGAAGAGAGATCCTTTAATTAGTATGTAGCGGCCTTCATCACTTCTCACTGATTTTAATTTGAAGTCTATTATACCTGACATTAGCATTGCAATTCCAGCCGTTTTCTTGGTAGATATTATTCCAGCCTTTCACTTTCAAAATGTCTTTGTTTTTCTGGGCAAGGTTTGACTCCCCAAGGACCTTGATTTTTAATCCAACTAGACAGCATATATCACCTAAGTGGACAGTTGTCTCTGATAAAATTGACAGATAGGACTGAAAGATTTTTGGGAGTTCCTGCCATGTTATCCACCTTCTTGGGAGCTACAGCAACTGGGTCTTTCCCTTGTTCCTTGCATTCTAAGTTGGGTGTGGTTTTTTAGTCTTTATTGTGGTCTTTTTCATTTTCTTTGTGTAGGACCTCTTTAAGTATCTTTTGTAGGGCTTGCATTCTAAGTTTGGGTTTTTTTTAATTCTTTTTTGTCATCTTGTTGGTTTTCTATCTGTAGGGCATCCTTAAATATCTTTTTTAGGGCTGCTTTGGTGGAGATATGTTGTTTTAGTTTTTCTTTGCTATGGAAGGTTTTTATTTAACCTTAGGTTATGAAGGAGAGTTTAGCTGGGTACAGTATTCTGATTGATAGTTGTTTGTCTTTAGGGCATGCCATATATCATTGCAGGCTCTTCTTGTTTTACTTGTCTCTGTTGAGAAATCTGAGGTAATTCTAATTGGTTTCCCTTTAGAGGCAATTGAGCTTTTCTCCTTGACAGCTTTAAGGTCTGAATTGATCCTGTGCGTATTATAATATGATGGTAGGATGTCCTCTTCTGGTCTGGTCTATTTGGGTTTCGAAAAGCTTCTTGTATCTGAATAGGCCTATCATTTTGTATTTGGGGAAAGTTCTCTGCTAGGATCCAGTTAAACAAATTTCCTAGACCATTAACTTTTGGCTCTAGTGCTTCTTTACAACCATTACCCTCAGATTAGGCCTTCTGATGGTGTCTTCCAAATGTTGAATAGATCTATCATATTTCTTGGATTTGTCTTGGATAGTTGTACATTCTTTCTCCACAATATCTAGGCTGTCTTCAATCCCTGAGATTTGATCTTCTGCATGGTCTAACCTACTGTAAGCATTTCTACTTTGCTTTGTATTTCTTTTCCTTCTAATTGGTTGGATTTTATGGCTTCAAATTCTGTGTTGGAGCTTTGTTTGAGATCTTGTATACACTCCTTACTTCCTTAATTTGGTATTCAGGTTTATTCTCAAATCACTTATTTGATTGGTTATGGTTTCTTTGGACTCCCATTCCTTCTGTCAGGCTCCATTCAACATTCCCTTTGTAGTCTCCATGGATTCTTTCAGCTGTGTGTTGATATATTCTATGGATGCCTTTATTGATCTTTTTCTAGTCTCATCCTGCTCTCACAATTCCTGTTTTACTCTTTGATTAGCCGCCTCAAGTTCACGCAATTCCTGTAGTTCTCAGCCTGTTCTCAGCCTGCTTATGAAATTCCTGTCTTTCTCTTTGTCTGTTCTCAGCCTGTTCAAGCAATTCTTTTATTTCTCTTTGAATGTTCTCAACCTGCTCATGCAATTCCTGTAGCTTCCTCATGATCATTAGATTCCTGTATTAAATTTGTTTTGCCTCCTCTCTCCGTATTATGCTCACACTGAGTCCTTTGCTGGTTTTCAATATTTACCAGTATTGTTTGTAAAGCTTTTTTGGGAACTCTCCTCTGGATTATTCATTAACTGTTTTGTCACCAGTTTATCAAGAGTAGGAGTTGAGATACACATACTTCACATTTTTCTTTTGTTTTTCCGCATGTTCTGCACATTTGGTATGAAAGTAATACCCATTTTGTGCTAGCGCAGTATTTTAAGGCAAGCACTAACCAAAGTCCTGTAGTTGCACAGTCAAAATGGCTGTAAATACAATCTAGTTCAGACACAATCTATTCAACATCAAATAACTATGCATTAAAGTGCTAAGAATAACAAAGAAGAATTAGGCATACCAGAAATGATTAGGTTTCAGGAGAAATGTGGGGAAAAATAGGATTAGAGGGATGTGGAGAGGTAAAAGGAGAGTGAATTTAATCGTCCTAATCTCAGAGAGGGAAATGGATCGGAGAGAATGATAGGAAATGCATTTTACAAAAACAAGAAAAATGGAAAAACAAAATTTTAAATTTCAAAAGTTAAACACAAAAATTTAAAGAAGTGATATTGAGGGAAGAAAAGGATAGGATGAGTTGAGGGGAGGGATAGAAAGGAAACATGTAAATCTAAAAAATATTTTTAAAATTAGTTACTTGAAAATTATATAGCTATAAAGATATAGTATTGCTATTTAAGAAGTTAAGCCTAACAGGTTGTGAACTGAGTAATAAATTTCTGGATTAAGTATGTACAAAATAGGGTATAGTCTAATAATCGACGTTGGGCATATATCTGGGGATGAGCAGAACAGCAATTAAGTCTTGCAAAAAAGAAAGAGAAAAAAATGAAAAGAATTTTTTAAAAAGGACTGAAAGGTCAAAAGAGATAAACACACACACACACACACACACACACACACACACACACACACACACACACACACACCTAAAATAATATGAGAGGAAAAAAAGATTAATATTAAACAATGTTTAAAAAATAGAAAAAAATTAAAAAGGTACAAAAAAAGTGCTTTTGATTTTTTTGGGAGGAAGGGGATGGGAAGATCCTGTATCTCCCCTGTGTCCTTAACCAGTCTCTTGGTGGCGTCTCTGGACTGCTTGTGGTGTTTGGTTTTCCTGTGGCTTGATTGGTTTCTTAAGTCAGTTTGTTTGAGTAGGCAGAAAAATGCTGTGCATTACTCAGGATTTTATGATCCTCTTCCCAGGCTAGTTCAGTGGGAGATGGCTGTTTCCTCTAGTTTGGAGATGCTGTGATGAGGCTAGGTTCTGGGTAGGGTTAAGGCCTTTCAGCAAACAGTAGCTTTTCTCTGAAGGGCTAGCTCCTGAGACACTCATAGAGGCAGCCTAGAGCCACTCTCAAGGTTTATGGTTACTGAATTTCAATTGTTTGTCCAAACTGCTGTAGGGAGGGGCAACCTCTGGCTCTGTTTACCCAATGAAGAAAATCCTTTCTCCAGGGGTGGAGCTTTCTATTCCTGGGCTGGGGAACTTTCCCCTGGGTGGAGCTTAGCCTGGCATGTCAGGTCAGGTTCCTGTGACCTGCTAAATGACTCTTGTTTTCTTCCAAAGTCTGAGTTGGAGCTAGTTGCTCAGCTAGACCTTTGTCAGTATCAAAGATGGAGATCTGCAAAGGTGGGGTAGGGGTGGCTTTCCCTCCTCTGCTCCCTGAGAAGGAGTGAGGATATCAGGGTTCTACTCACACCAGAGTCTTGGTTCCTGGGTAGTCTCTGGTCTGCGATCTGCAGGATGAAGATATCTGCTCCATGTCTGGCCTCGCTGGTGTTGAGTAGAATCAGCTCACCCGTTCTATCTTTTCCTTTGTCCCGCACGCTCTCTGTTGTAGATATGGCAACCATGGCCACTGCTGCTGTTGCCACAGCCACCCCAGCCATGGCTACTGTCAAGTGCTCAAATCTATCCCCTTCCCTGGATTTTTCCTCTCTGGCCAAATTCTGTAACGTGATGGCACAATGGATGTAATTCTCTAGGCTAGTACTGTTCACTAGAACACTAAAACAACTTTCTATGTGAGGTCTTGTTTAGCCTCCAGCTTCTCCTCCACCATCATCTTCGAACCTCTTGTTAACACCATTTTCAATTAAAGTAATAGAGATAAATTTAGACACTAAATTTAAAATAATTAAGCACATTGTACATAGTAAGCTACATTGGTTTTCTCCATAAAAGTAGCCTACTGATAGCTACAATTACTAATAACACTTTGTATGTGTTTGGAAAATATAATTAGATAGGGCAGTGTAACTCATAAAGGAACAATAACATTCAAGGCTTTTTGAATATGTGGAATTTGTTCTAAGAATATATGGGCAAAATGTTTGGTGCACACAGGATAAGTAACAAAGAAAACTGTGCAATGAACTTTTGCTTTCAGGGCAATATAGGATTTGGAATGATAAAGAACAATCTGAAACCTATCCCAAAATATTTTCTTACAAATTTGTGCTCTGAGATAAACATCTATGAATTGATTGAAGATAGAGTGTTGAGGCCTTTCATCAAACAGATAAATTATGGAACCTCTGGAATTGAGGAGTTCATACAAGTTTCAATGACTATACTGGCTTTTAATTACTTTGTCCAGGTGTTTTGTACCCGGACAACAGCCTAATACAGAATAAGAAAATGTGAACATTGATAAATTACTTCTCACCCCAAACAGACTTCCATTTTTCCTGGCAACACTATGGAAATCTGTAGAAAAAAATTTTAAGTATATGTTTCTTGAATTATGTCGGCCACTGTCTGGCAGGGCAGAAATATTCAATCTATTTATATATCTTCACTTTTTTCATTTTAATATGCCCTGTGATAGGTTTCTCCTTATATTGAGTCCTTGATCTATCCACAGTCACTACACAATTCAATAGGAATAGAAATTTCTTAGGATAACCCGTAGACTCTATTTTCCAGGATATCAAGTAAGTATTTGTTTTTAATCACTCCCAAGAATTATACTTATATTAAAATTTTCTGCAAAGGTTTCAGCCAATATTTTATATTGAATAAGAGGAAAAATACTGATCACAAAGAATGCACATCACCAGAAGCAACCTGTTTTCAAAACCATATCTGGTGATCATTGTCTGTATTCACATTTCTAACCTATACCCTAACTACGCTGTTCCAATTTCTTTCCCAAGGTAGAACTTCATAAAATATGCTTGAAGAACCAGTTCAATTAGCAACAGGAACATTTCCCGTGTATTATTTATTCATGGCCAATGCTGTCTGAAACAAATTGTAATTTTTGGAAAAAAGTTATGCATAACACCGTTTTGAAAGAACAATGAAAGACATTGTGTGGAAAACAAGAATTAATTAGTTCTTGAACTTATGTGCAAAATTGTTAAAATTGGTCTGACCTTGGGTAGTATGTGCTTCTGGCACATCAGAATTTCCAAAATATGCAGGTAATAGAGCTTTTAGCATTTATCTTAATTGTATATTAGAAGATTGTAATTTCTTGGTGACTCAAGTAAGAAAAAATGATCACAATGATTTTTCTAAAATTCTCATGGATAAACATTTTGAAAAACCAAGATTGCATTGATATCTAATATTTATTTTTCCATTTGCTCTATGAAAGACATTGAAAGATAGAAAGTTTTCCTTGACTAACTAAAGTATTTCATGCATTTTGATAATTATTGCATTGTGAAAGTTTTTGCTCTTTATGAGTTCTTAAAGGAAAATAACCCTTTTTGAAAGGCACAGAAAATATGACCAGGTTGTATGTAAGGTTGATATAAACAATACACTGGTTGACATTAGACTGCATTATTCCCTAAATGCTAAGTTGAACAAACTGTATTAAAGAATAATCATCTTTTATTTTCTATCGTCAAGGGTGGAATTCGATTGATTTAGGCACAAAATTTTAAAGTAATTAAATTGTAGCAAATATCATTTTACCTCATATTTATTGATATTCAGAATGGCTTAATTTCCCCCCAAAATTGTCAAATATATTCTGATTTGAAATAAGAAAATAATCATTATGAAATTAAAAACATACATTGTGGGTTGGAATTGAAAGCGTCCTAAAGAAAAAAAAATAGAATAATAAGAAGAAAACTAAGTAACAGTTGTAGTGCTATGTGCAGCCAAGAGAAGGGATAGTCTATCAATTTTATTATAAGTAGTAATTAATTCAAGTGACAAGAAAATGAGAGGAAGTAACGGAATTAGAGTTAAAATTGGGATTCATATTTTTCTAAATGTACTTCTCAGCAACTCAGCTTTATATACCATACTTTAGGGTGGTTTGTGGGCGTAAATTTCATCATATCAACACCTAGTATAGTTTTACATGTTCCTAGATTCAATAGAGTTTTTTTTCCAAAGTTAAATAATACTTTTTTTTTACATTTCTTTTTTATTGTGAAAACACTGTACAGAGGGGTTACAATTACATGGGGAAGATAATGAGCACATTTCTTATCAAGCATTGTAGCCTCCTCCTTTGTTTCCCCTTCCCATCCCTTTCCATCCTCTCCCTGACCCCCCACCCAATCCTCCCCGCTCCCCCTTCCCCCCCCCGCACTAAAGTTGTAAAGTTCGTAAAAGTCACATTCTTAAAGTATTCAGCATGTGTTCTCTCTTAGTAGTTTCTTCTTCAATATGAGTTACTACTGCAATCTAAAACCTTCATACTATATTAACCAATTTACTCGGTGCTCACCTGTGAGAGAATAATTCTGTCAAAACTCTGGCAGTAGTATATTCTTGTCTAAAACTTTTCTTGAAAGTTCCCATTCAGTGTGTATTCCTGTGTTTGGAGCATATATATCCATATGAAATTTCTATAGAATATCAAATTTTGTAAAGTTTTTTTTGGTACTAAAAAGTAATTCCTGAATTGGAGAATACTATTCACTTCTAACAATGCCATATTTATATACTTTTTTCTGTGCCAAAGACTTTAGTATACATTCTGTAATCTGGAAATAACTGGCATGTATATTTATAGGGATTGAGAAGTTGGCTCAGTGGTAGAGTGCTTGCTTTGCATACATGAGGCCGTGGGTTCAATTGTTCAGCACTAAAAAATAAAACGGAAGTGGTTCTGTGGCTGAATTGGTAGAGAACTACTTTTGAGCTGAAGATTTGTGGGACAGTGCTCAAACCAAGTTCAGGCGCCATGACCAAAAAATAAAAACAAAAATCAAAAACCTCTTGCACTTTACAATGTAAAGAGATGCATATTCTGTGATGATAAGGCTAAAATGAATTGATTCAAGAATTATATCAACATAAAAATTGTGAATGATCTGTTAAAAACTTCAATATAATTACAAAAGATGTGTAATGTATAATGCTGCTCCTATGCTTAAACAGAGAATTGCTTTATTTCCCTTAAGAATTGTGCAATGTTTCTAAACTAATAACAGTAACAGTATGTAGTGATAATAGGGGAAGGTATAAAATGATTTAGAATCAATTGTATTTTCATAAATATATGAATGTCAAATGTTCATGTGAATATTGCAAATCAATAGCACAATATGAGGAGTTTGTAAAGACTGACTGCTGCTTAAAATTACTTTTAACATATTTGTATCTTCAGAGCTGTACTGAAAGTGAACATCTATATTTTTAAACTCTGTAGATGTTAGAGAACTTAGTGGATTTGCTAATTGAGTGATGAGAGTAGTGTAGGCAGGAACCATGTATAAATTAATTTATTTAAAATATTATTACAAGGTGCCATATTGCACATATTTATGTTTGGGTTAATCCTTTTACAAGAATGGAAATATCTCTGCTTCTATAAATAATGTAAGAAAAATTTTGTTGTTGCAACTTAGGAGACATAAGTTGAAACAAGATTGCACCAGGTTAAACCAAATACTTCAGAAGCTTGCATAAGAGAAAATTACAGGAATAAATTCACAGGATCATAGAAAGGGTTGAGTATACACACAGTAACACAGTTCATCACAAAGAAACAAATCAATACTTGAGGGAAAAATAGGAAAATATTAATTTGTCCTCTATATATTCATATGTTCTCTTAACAGAAATATCTAGACTATTATTGTAGTTCCCTGCTAAAAGAATTATAATTTAAGTTGACAATTATATTCAAAATGAGGTTAAAATATTTGAATTATTATTGGTTCACACTAAATGGTGTTGCCTAAATTTATAATTGGGAAATCACATTTCCTTAGCAAACTGCCTTTGGTAATTTTCTCTCTAGGAAATTCAAAGAGAAAATGGAGAGTATTTCAGATTCAGCAAATGTAGTGCTGCCTCAAATTGACCAACTCTTAGAAGTTTGAATAAGTTTCATAAGTAAATGTACCTTCATCTGAAAAGAAACAGAGTTGGTGATTGTATAGAAACACAAACTGTTGTTCTTGTTAGGTCAGGTGGACATAACATACAAGTAAAGTTAGAATATGTGAGAACAATTTATATAAACTGCCTAAAATATAGATCTTATGGAATGTTATCTGAACAGTGTGTATGCTCTTCCATGTCACTTATATTGGAGGACATACAGTAAATCATTATACCCTTCCAGGCAAAAAATTAATTAAATGAATAAATAATTCAAAAAATAGTACAGTAATGTAAAACGTCACTCATTTTCCAAGTTACTTAACATGTTTATTTTGGGAGTTGTTACTCAAACGGTGTTTATTCTTAAAATGGGTTCCCTTTTTCAGAATTATCAATGACTATTTGGTTGATCGTTAAGTGTTTTTTTCACAAATTAATGAATGTGAGTCCTTATTCAATATTAACCCTGACTAATTGTTCTTCACTAACATTTCTGGTGGGCTACATTTTTTATTTTCCACTTTATTTCCCACATGACTTTCAGGAAATATGCTTGCATTCTGCAATTATCTCTTCAGAGTCGATACAAGTTTGGTAGAACTTGCTATTGCAGAAGATGTTTAAATACTTGCCTGTATTCCTCAAATCAAGGACAGTGCAATGTCTCCTCCATGTCCATGTTTAGAAATTATGTTGACATGATAAAACAGAAATATTATCTCAGGACGTAAAACACCTGAATAACTACTAAATTCATTTGAAGTCCTCTTTTAGATATGAAGATTTCTCAATACTTACTCAGTATAGATTTTGAATGTAAATGTTAATAATGATTCTAGAATTAATCCTGTGTTATTATTTGGTGCATACCATACGAAGAATAAACAGCTAAATTTACAGAAATATTCATATGGATTTAAAATACATTTTTTAATAAAATTTTATTTTAAAATCTATTTTTTGTTTAATGAAATTCATAGAGAATTTCTAGATTGTGATTGTGAATCACAATGTGAAGTATGCAGTAAAATTCTCAGGAAGCTACTGAAACATGTATATTCATAAAGAACTTCATGTCTGGATAATGTTTTTTGAAAGTATACTTTGATACTTATCTGTGTACTATTAATAACTGTTAAGAAATAATGCTAAACCTTTCCTAGCAAAGACATAGGTTTATATTTGGGTAGTTAATGGAATATTGGCCAGAAATTTACACTGTGAGTCTACAATTATGTGGTAGAATCACTATTGCAATTCAGTGCGCAGCGTGCTGGCATTTCAATCAAACCTAGAGAATACGATGTGAGAATGAATTGTAGGAAGACAACAACTGATATTCAGAAAAGCTCTGAATATGAGTAATGTTTATAACTGAAGGTAAAAAGAAAATGTAAATGGTTAATACGGGAGAATGATAACTGATGTCGGCACATTCAGGTGTCTGCTACTTACCTAAAGATAAGTAGACCAAAGACAGCAGGAAGCCTTTCCATCAAATACACATTTCATTTGCAGGTGTCATTTCCAGTGTCTCCTCTGTGTGGGACCTTACTTTCTACTGACACAATAATGTTCCCGTTGAGGATTTAAGGTCCTTCATCAGCAAGCCACACTATGTCAATTGAAATGTTCCCTTCTGGCCCAGAGACAAAAGGGAAGATTTCATTTCTGAATGCTATGATATTCAACAAAAAATTCACTGGAATTCTGCTAAGCTTCAATAGAAAGGTGCTGCTGCAGTTTGTTTTAACTTCTAACTCATCTGAACTATGATCATACTGTTTATATCTACATAGCAGTCCTTTTACATCACTCTTGTTTTGATAGTCTGTTTGTTCTGGAGAAGTAATTATTCTGTTTCCTAAAAATATTCCCAGAAAATGATAACTAGATTTTTTTAATTTCAGCCACTGAACTAGGGTGACTGGTGGACAGTGTACTTTTCTCCTTAATGAAATTTTTCCAGCTATGCATGAAGTAATTGTTTGCAAATATAAATTTCTTGATGAAGGTATCTTAGGAAATATTTTACACTGTGTAACACATAAAATTATGTAAACAATATGTCTTACAAGGAGCCAGGTGCTTGTAGCTCAAGCCTGTAATTTTAGCTACTCAGGAAACTGAGATCTGAGGATCAAGGTTCAAAATCAGCCTTGGCAGGAATAACCGTGAGACTCTTATCTCCAGTAAACCACAAGAAACACACAAGTGGTGTGGTGGCACAGTGATAGAGTGCTTGCCTTCAGTTGAAGAGCTCAGGGACAGGGCGCAAGCCCAGAGTTCAAGCCCCACTATCGAACAAAAATAAAGCAAAAAGAATTCGCTACTTAATATTAAGATAAAACAGCTTTTGGTGTATAACTGTTCTCAAAAATTTAACAAATTAATGTGAGGGGAAAATGATGTCAAGTTTTGATAGAATATTAATCCCCCCTGGTATTTTCTCAAAACTACTTCTGAATAAGAACAAGAGAGAGGGAAGTGCTACATTTAGGTGTCAAATTAAGATACGAAGTGGCAGTTAGTCCTAATAACTTTCCAGGCATAGAATGTATTATCCATAGGATATGGAAAATTTCTTGACAATAAATGAGAGATAAAAAATTCACAGCCATATATTTTTGCCAAATGTTTACTAATGTGTAATACTCATTAGCAAAAATATCATATTTTAAAATTTCCTTCTTTGCAACTGTCATCTTCTGATACATAGCAGGCTTTTGTACAGATCACTGTGGTTGACCTGATGTTTCTTCCCATATCTCTAAGGTCTTTTTGTTCATGCCCCACTTTCTTTTTTTTTTTCTTACTTTTTTTTAATTGTGAAAATACTGTACAGAGGGATACAATTACATGGGCAAGATAGTGAGTACATTTCTTATCAAGCATTGTAGCCTCCTCCTTTGTTTCCCCTTCCCATCCCTTCCCATCCTCCCCTGCCCCCTCACCTAAGTCTCCCGCTCCTCCTCCCCCCCACCAAAGTTGTAAAGTTCGTTTTCGACATAAAGACTTGTACATCTCATTGTTGCAATGGGTCCACCTGTGTCCCTATTTAAACGATTTGTTTTCCCCCTTCCCCTCCACAAATTATACCATCATCAAATACAGTGAAAGCAGGAGTTATACTGTGGGGGAGGGACTTACAAAACAACAAAGAAATAATTTTATAAATGTGTTAGAAACAATTGCATGAAAGAAAAAAAAACATTTGAATATATATATATTAGCATTCATTTCCTTAATATCACCTTATCTGACCTTTTCTGCTTGACTCAGACATATACTAGATATTGCAAATAAGGGAAACCATGGCACCTATGTTTCTTTGGGCCTGGCTTACTTCACCTAATGTAATTTTTTCCAAGCCTTTCCATTTCCTAACAAATGGAGCAATGTCATTCTTTCTGATGGAGGCATAGAATTCCATTGGGTATATATACCACAATTTCTTGATCCATTCATCTATGGAGGGGAATTTGGATTGGTTCCATATCTTAGCTATGGTAAATAATGCTGCAGTAAATATAGTCATGCTGGTAGTTTTAGTGTAGTCTTGTTTGTGATAATTTGGGTAAACACCCAAAAGTGGGATTGCTGGGTCATAAGGGAGCTCTATGTGGAGTCTTTTGAGGAACTTCCATACTACTTTCCAAAGTGATTGAACAAGTTTACTCTGTTCTGTCCACATCCCCTTCAGCATCTGTTCTTATTAGAGTTCTTGATTTTAGCCATTCTAACTAGGGTGAGGTGGTATCTCAATGTTGTTTTGATTTGCATTTCTTTTATGGCGAGGGAGGTTGAACATTTCTTCATGTGTCTATTGGCCATCCTTTTTCCTTTTCAGAGAAGTTTCTCTTTAAGTAGTTCTCCCACTTATTTTTGGGCAGTTGTTTCTTTGAGGATTTGTTATTGGGGGATTTAATTTTTTGAGTTCCAAGTATATTTTAGATATGAGACCCTTGTCCGTTGTATGGCTAGTGAAGATCTTCTCCCAATCCGTAGGTCAAGCCCCACTTTCTATTACTTTGATGCTCCCTGTGTTCTGGTGACTCATTGGAAATATGATTCTAGTATAATTTCTATTTCCTGGTGGCTTTGAACCACCGTCCAAATTCTCAGCCTTCTGATTAGCTAGGATTGGAGGTGTGAACCACCAGTATTCAGCTACAAAATTTTACACAACAATATCTTAATGAAGATTCTTAAATGAAGGAAAAGTAAAATATGGTAATATTGACCCTCAAAAGCTGTTGTTTCAACACTCCTTTGTATGGTAGCCCACTTCCTAATATTCATGCGAAGCAACTCTGAACTGCACAAGAAAGAAATATGAATATCTTCTTGTTTTCTAAAGAAAATATGTTATTTATTTACCAGAGGTGATGAATTACCTAAACTAGTACATGCTAGAAGATTGAAAATAAATTAAGCCTTTTTGATGTGTGTCAAAGTAAAGTAAACCACAAAACAGAACAGGAAACCTTATCCTCTGGAGAGAGAAGGGCTAACATTAAGTAGGTATCTCAACAGCAGTGGTCACTTGCTTCTAGTGTGCTTTAGGGATGGGGCTACAGTTACTGTATCATTTATAGAACCATAATTTCCTCATCATGGTTACTCAGTTTATTGAACATCATCCCACCCTATGGTAAGTCAATGGTTCCCAGTAGTAACATATATTTTAAAAGCAAAGAACACACAGCATGCTCTATATTTTCCCTTTTAGATTTCCTGAGAATTGTTCAGTAGAACAGAGCATTGTTCAGTAGAACTGAACACTTGGTGGCTTTTCTACCCTTTCTAGCTCACATGTAAAAATATCCTACTGCTCATATCTAATTCCTGTGCCTGCCTACCCTTCTTTCTGGTTTGATTGGTGCACTAATTGCCAGTGTAGTGTTTCTTCTTTTTCATGGCAGTTTACATAAGAACAGGAAATTAGAAATTCATATATTATAAATTAGCCATAAAACATTGTGAATATACCACAGTAGAAGACCTTCCTGCATAATGTATATGATACTATATATATTTTATATGCTATTTTATGTTACATACATAACATATATTACATCATATATTATATTATATGCATAATATGTATAATATAATGTAATATATTATACATTATTGCATGTTATATATTATACACATTGATATATAATTATATATTAACATACATAATTATATATTATATTACATATTATGCTATAATATATAAATATATAAAATAAATATATATAAAGCTAATTACATGTATTATCATATATAACATATATTGTATATTATATGTTATATTATTACATTTATTATTATATACACTATGTTATATATTTGTTACATATTGCAATATATAATATATAATATGTATTATATATAAAATATATTACTTATTATATGTTATGTATTAAATATATTATTATATGTTTTTATGTAATATATATTATATTCACATATATATAAAAGGACAAAAATAAGGCTGCATAAATTTTAAGAGAAAATCAGTAATATAGGAGACCATGTTAGATCTCGTATATTTTCACACATTCTTGAATCAATTCACAGCTTCTCTAGTATCATCCACTTTTTAGGAACCAGAAAAATCATGATTCCATAAGTAAGACATATTAGAATAAGGGAACAGGATTAAAAATACCATGGAATCACATTTAGTGTTCTAATAACACAAGAAGTTAAGAAAAAATATCACTGTACTCTCAATTTCAAAGAGAAAATGCAAGATAGTACAAATAGGGAGTGAGTAGAATCTAACTGCTCTTATGTGGATAAAATTAATTCAGAGATTTTGGAAATGCCAGTGAGTATACCAGAAATACCAGTGACAAATATTGCATTACATTCCTGTATTTGCTTGTTTTTGTTGGTTTTTGAGCTTGAACTCTGGGCTTGGGCACAATCCCTGAGCTCTTCAGACCTCTAATGCTCTACCAGTTGATCTACAGTGCTACTTCCACTTATGAGGTGGTTAATTGGTGATGAAAGTGTGACAAAGTTTCCCGTTGGCCTTTATTGAAACCTGTTCCTCAGATCTCAACCTCCTACAAATTCCTAAGCGACTTGTACCAGACTTCTTTACTCTGTTAAACAGAATGTATTGATGATTTTTCTGCTTGTTTGTTCCAAGCATTCATGCATACTGCAGGTCCACGTGTAACCTTTATTTTCCTTAAGGATAATGCCCTATAGTATTCCATTTTGAGTGGATTAATTCCAGAAGTGAATCTGAGTAAACTTGATGTTAATAACCTGTAATAGGAACCTCATGTGTTAAACATGAGAGATGCTATAATTAACAGCATTATCCCTGGCCTGCCTCAAATGTGGTTTTTGAGCCCAAAAATCATTTCACACAACATATTCTCTAACCATAAGAACAAACATATTCTGTTGATCAAATACTGAATTGATGCATTCAGAATGAAAGCAGTATGTATTTGAGTCCTCTCTATAATCTTCATGAATTAGAAAGTTGTCAACTGATGTAAGGGTAAACTTATCTATCCCCATTAGTCTGCTTCAGTTAGCAGTTTCTTCATTATATCAACTGCCAATTCATCCTTGAAATAACCTTGTAATATGTTTGACATACAGCAGACAATTGAACACAAATTCCTAGTGTGGATAATAGCGCTTCAAGGGAAGAATATATGAAGCCCGACTGTGATGACAGGCTCACGGAAATACAACTTGGTCTTAAGTGGAATAAGCTTGTTTTCAACAGGACTGATCAGAGATGAAATTTTTGACAATATCAATACATCTAGAATCCATTTTCTCACTTATAAAGGATAATGTCTACTATTAGCAAGCAACAGAAATTACACGATTCCACATGGAATAAATGCTTACAAACAATTCCATGCAAGCCCAATTACTGTTAATTTGTTCATCTGCCACCTTACCATGTCAGGAAGAGAAACGTTGTTTTGACATTTTAAAAATAAAAAATACAGTTTATTTTGTGATCCTGGAAGGATAAGTTCATTCTAGAAATTACAATTCTTTAAACAATCTCATAAATACTCAATAACAGATACAATAACTTTTGTAGTTACACATCTTATTTTGATTTTCCTATCTATACCACATCCAATGTATTTTCAAACTTTATTCAGGATTATGAAATGTGAAATCCATGTCTGTATTGTAGATTAAAAATAAAGCTCTAAATACATTTTATTAATATGTATCTTTGCTAAGTGAAAATTCTAACTCATCTCAAGAATCTTCTCAAGTAAGTTTATAATAATTCAGTGAGACAATTCAAACCAGGTAGTTATTCCTACAATATTCATAAATCAATTTCAGAATGAAGACATGATATCCAAAAGCAATTGTATACATTGATCAATTACCAATTGAAGATACTCCCATTTACATTTTCATATTTGATGAGATGAGAGAATCCTGAAACCATGAAAAGGGGGGGTGAGGATTGGACAAACATAACTATTATCTATGCATTCCCTGGTTTAAACTGAATATAAGAAAATGAGGTCTTTCAGATAAGGTAATTCTAGTCTGCAATAGCATTTCTCTACTGGTCTTAGTAAAACTAACCAAGTTTAGGAAATAACCAAGAGATACAATTTTTCAAACTTCCAAACACTATTTCTATAGACTATTTGTTTGGCTCTTGGATGTTTCTAGATTATCCAATAGTGAGCAGATATTATCATTCTCTCTCCATTTTCCCATGTCTGTGTTCATCATATTTTCTCAAAATCTCGTTTCATCATATGTGCGGCAACACATCAATCTAGAAAACTACATTATCAAAAAAGTGTAAATGCAAAAGTTACTTATATTCATGTTATAGTTTTGAACAACAGAATATATTTGTATTTGTTCTCTTTTGTGTTTCAGAATCACTGCACATGTGCAGGAATTTGCTTCTTTTTAAAACAGAGTTTGAAGAACAGTTTTCAGTGTTAATGTCCCCAATCTTTCCTTTTTGTTCATTTAACAATTTTCATCAAGTTACTCTTGTGCAATATTTCCTAGATGAGTGCTGGTGGCTCATACTTCCAAACCTAGCTATTTAGGTAGCTGAGATTTTTCAGTGGTCAGTCCAATCCAACCAGAGAAACCAAGTATTTTAGAAGCTTCTCACCAATTAACCACCAGTACACCAGAAGCATCACAGTGGTTCAAACTAGTATAGTACTGGCATTGAAGAAAAAGACCTTAGAGATATAGTAAGTGCCCTGAGTTTAAGCAAACTGACCTTTCCAAAAGACTTTCTGGTATTTATTAGAAGATGCCAGTTGCAAAAATTGGAATAAGAAAAGATGACATTAACTGATAACAGCTATTCCACATTAGTAAATATTTCATATAGTGTTTGCGAAAATTTGAAATATAATTGTGAATTGATTCCTTCTGCCATATGGTATCAAGAGCAGCACTAAAAAATATGGGTAGCAAATTCTAGTCCTAGAAATATATTAAAAAGTTACTGCCACATCATATCTATCTTTGATTTACTATAGTATAAAAACCTATATTGAGTGCATCCTTCTTTCTTCCTGTTTTTAAAAATGCTTATTCAGTAGTAGTTTTGAGAAAATCCCAGAGGTCTTAGGGTTGTTTCAGAACACCGTTTTACATCCACAAGTCTGATATTATTTTCCTCATGTCATATTCAAAGACGCAGATTTGTCATACTTTGTTGAATAAATCACATGGTGTAAAATATTTCCTAGGTAAAGGTAACAATAAGATATTTATACTTGCAAGCAGTTACTTCATTTCATGCTGGATAGCTTTCACTGGGACGAAAAGTTTACTGTCCTCCATTAACCATTTTTCATCGGCTGAAATATAATCCAAGTACTATTTATTTTCAGGGAAGAATTTTAGCACAGGATATATACATCTCTAGTTCAAAGAGACCATCAAAAATAGATTAATAAATACCTTCTATGTAGGTATAAACAGTAAGATCGTGGTTCCTGTGAGTTATATTCTAAGAAGACACCAACAGCACATGTCTTCCAAAGCTTAGCACAACTACAGTGAATTTGATGATAAAAAGTCGTTTAAATAAGGGAACAGGTGGACCCGTTGCAACAATGAGAAGTACAAGTTGTCATGTCGAAAACGAACTTTACAAATTTGGTCGGGGGGGGGGGACGGTGGGGGAGTCTGGGAAGGGATGGGAAGGGGAAACAAAGGAGGAGGCTACAATGCTTGATAATTAATGTACTCATTATCTTGCCCATCTAATTGTAACCCCTCTGTACAGTATTTTCACAATAAACTAAATAAAAATTTAAAAAAATCGTAGCACTGAGAAACAGAATCTTCCCTTCCCTCTTTGGACCAGAAAAGGAACATTTCAACTGATAAAGATGACGTGGTGATGAACAACCCTAGATCCTGAACAGGAAATGATTATGTCATGGCTACATTAAGTATGGTCCCAAACAGAGACGACATTGGAAGTGACCGCTGCAAGTGAAATGTATATTAGAAGGAAGGGCTTCTTGTTGTATTCGGTGGGTCTACTTATCTTTAGCAAATACTTTTTATTCTTCCCAACTGTACCAATTTATGTTGTTCCTTTTATTCTTAGATTTAAACATGACTCATATACAGAGCTTTTCTAAATAGCAGTTGTTGTGTTCCTACAAGTTCTTTGTCATGTCAAATTTTCTAGGTTTAATCAAAATGTCAGAGCAGTACAATATGAAGCATGAAACATTGTTTCCATCATGGAATGATAGCACCAATCACTAAATTTGTCCTAATATTCCATCAATTTCCCAAATCTATTTTGTAATATTTGATAGGAAGCTCTTTAGCAATATTTCCTAGTAGCTATTAAAAGAAATCAGGTAAGTATTATACTATGCTTTGGAAAAATGACATTATCGGGTTATATAAACTTTACTATGAAAAAATAATTTCCGTAGCTTCCAGAGAACTTTCAGGAATAATATTGAACTGTGATCTATATGGTACAAAAGCTCTATGATATTCAGTAAACAATCTCTCTCTTTTTCTCTCTCTCTCTCTATATATATCATTTTTTATTAAAAAGTTGGTTATAAAAAAACATTTGAACATTGCTGTGGATTTGTTGGCTTATCCTTCATATACTCAATAACTAGCCCTGGAGTAATTCTGGCAACAGTACTCACTTTGAAGTTCAAAATTTATATTGAAGAAATTCTGGAAATTCTTCATATCTAAAATCTGACTTCAAATAAATTGAGTAGTTATATTCATGTACTATATCCTGAGATAATATTGCAATTTTCTTCATGTAAACATAGGATATTTCCATGTTATAAATTTAGGCAGCACCATTTAATTACTCCATGATAACTCAAAGTTTTAAACCTCACACTAAATATGTTTAAATATGTGAAAATTATAATTCTTCTAGGAGGGAAGAATTACAGTATTCTAGAGATTTTTCTTGAGAGAACATTGGAAAGCATAGAGGTCAAATAAATACTATTTTGTCTCCAAATACTTATAAATCATTGTTTCATTTCTTAGTGATGACCTGTGTTAATGTGAGTATGTTTAAGCCTTTCTATGTTCATGCCAATTTATTTGTGTAAGTCTCACTTACGTATGTGTCTGAAATATTTGTTTTGACATGGTGCTATTTTGTTTTAACTTATACCTCCTTACTTGCAAAAACAAAATTTTTCTTATATTATTTAGGAAATCATCGATCCCATTATTTTAACAGGATTAACCCAAACACAGATAAGTGCAATAGGGAAACTTGCAATAGTATTTAAAATGAATGATATTTTGCCTGGCTACACTATTGCCTTCCTATCACCTAATTAAGGTAACCGCTAAGGCTTCTATCATTTGCATGTTTGGCAAATATTGATATACCACTTCACTAGATTTCTCTAGGTACAGATATGAAAGACAATTTTTAACAGGAGTCAATCTTTAGAAACTCCTAAGATTGACCTATAGAATTAAACTATTCACACCAACATGTGACATTCATATATTTATGAAAGTATAGCTAATGGCATCTTTCAGGATCTTTCCCTAATAACACTACATATTGTGACTGTGATTACTTTGCAAACATTTGCATTTTTCACACTTCCTAATGGAATCAAACCTATTCTCTGAACATAGGGCGGCATTATGCGTGACACTTCTTTGTAATTATATTGAAAAATATTGGTTACATCTCTTCAATATTTGCATATGTTGTAATAATTCTTGAGTAAATTTATATTAGTCTTCATATCAGAATAATGCATATTGCTTTACATTGTCATATGGAAGATTTTAGAATATTTAATGAATTCATATAAAATTATGAATAAACTACTTCCAAAGTTAGTAAATTTTATTGTATTTTTATATCCCATCCTGTCATAGTTTTTGAATATCTGTAATTCCTGATAGTACTCCTGGGTTAAAAGATGAAATGTATTTCCCAATGTGTTATAAAAATTTGCAGAGATTGTGCATTCACTACAAATTAAATTTGAAAAAGTACACTGAAATACGCAATGATTCACACAATAAGAAAATGCTAAGACAAATAACAACAGAATAATATACGTATCAGCCAGACTAACAAGACAATATATTGGATATGACATATAAAACTTGGGGTGGGGATTATGGATAGGAAAGAGAGAGACAATTTGGAAGGGGGTAACATGTTCACCAAGAATTATACTCATTGTCTTTCTTATGTAACTATACCCCCTCTCTAACTCACCGTGAAAATGAAATTAATATCAAAAAGAAAAGGTAGATCTAAATCAAAGACATGATGGAAGGATTAGTGTTACATATCCCACATATAACTACATTTGAAATGGATGATAATGATAATACCTATTAGTAATTCTTTGAACACTACTTTTGCAATTAGCTCCGTCTTGAATATACAAAAGAAAGAGAGAACAAAATAATTTTAGGCAAATTAGCTAAGTGCAGTCTTTAAAATTCTTATATCGAGATTAAGCCTTTGAGTATCCTTGTTAGTTATATTTCCAGATTAGATAATATACTTTAAGGTCTTTTGCACAGAAAATATATAAATATGTTATCGTATTCCTTTGCAAAAACCACTCCAGTCCAAAAGGTACACATAATTTTGTAGCATTTCTCTTTATCAAAACTGAGTATTCATAAATAGGTGATGACTTAAATCAGAATAGTTTTGTTTTTCCCACCCGTTCAATCTGAACAATTTTTTGAAAGGGCATGCTTCTCATTGGTAGAGAGCCAGAAAATGGTTCTTCATAAATTCTTCAAAGTGAAAATCAAGTTTGTTTTGTTTTCTCAAAATAAGTCAATTCATTGTTCATAGGAATTGTAATGAATAAAACTACTGCAATATATGTATGCTTTTCTGTAGGGTAAAAATCATTGTAGTGTTGTTATTAGATTAGCTTTTACTAGTGATTAGCATGCTTCAATTTAGGTATGATTTTTAAGTACCAAATAAATCATTACAAAATGCGATATCATATAGAATTTTCAGACAGATACACAACATATTAATATATATATATATATATATATATATAATATGTATATGCTCCAACACAAGATGTACACTGACAATTGAATTAGCATTTCAAGAAAAATTTTATACATGAATACACTACTGTCCAGAGTTGTGACAGAATCATTCTATAAGAGGTAATCATTGAGTAAAGTTAATCACTTAGTATGAAGGATTTATTTCCAGCAGATACTCCTATTGAAGGACCTACATAAAGAGGGAACACATGCTGAATATCTTAAGAATATGATTGTTCAAAACTCTTTTGCAATTATCAATACAAAAAATTATACTACATTGCAAAGTGGTGAAATTCATCAGTTTTATAAAATATTCCTCAGCCTGTTTCAGCTTTCTTTTGTTTTATGTTGTTTCTTCTGGATGTGAAATCATACTTACTTGGCAATTAATCTAGTATTCTCCCTTCCTAGGTATGTGCTCAGTCATGCATTCAGCATCTTTTTTCACTGGTTATATTTGAGGTAGATCTCACTTTATGTTTTCCTATTTATTTTCAAGAAGAATCTGCTTGCTATGCTGGCACACACCTAAAGACCACAAATCATATTTTATATGCTTCCTGTTGTTTCTTTAATGACAGTCCCAGGTCATCACTTCCAGTTGCTTAGGTCATGATAGTGTTTCGGGTTTTCTCTCCAGACTGTGGCATTGAACTTTGATTCTTCCATTCTATGCCTTCAAAGAAACTTGGATTATGGGTACCAATCAGTAGTATTCAGGTATAATTTGGGGGTAACAAGATCTTCATTTCATATTCCAGGTTCATCTGGAGCTTTTCAAATAGCCCAGATTCACTTAAACTTAATATTCTCCTGCCTATTTCACAAGTGCTGGGATTATTGGCATGCACCACTATGCCTGGTTTTAATTTTTGTTGTTGGTGTTGTTACTTTCACATAACGTGTATGTGTGAACAATTAGCATCTGGAGCTGACTCTCGTTTTTTTCTCTTCTTCCTTCCTTCCTTCCTTCCTTCCTTCCTTCCTTCCTTCCTTCCTTCCTTCCTTCTTCCTTCCTTCATTCCTTCCTTAATTTCTTCTTTCCTTACTTCTTTCCTTCTCCCTTCCAGTCTTTGATATACCAAAATTTATATTTTCTTGCAAAAAATATCCCTTATTTTGTATGTATAATTGTTTGTATAGAAGGTGCTTGACCTATTACTTAATAAAGCATTCTTTTTATTTTGTTTTCCTGGCACCAATAGTTAGAATGTCATTTTACGAATCAACAAATTCTGTCTTCCTCTTCATAACAGCAGGCTTGTTTCCATTTATAACTAAGATATTATCTTCAAATAACAAGCTATCTTATTGCTTAGGCTTATTTGTTAGCATGCATTAGGTTGTGTGCTTCATACCTTTATGTGCATCTTATTTTCCTGAAAAACTGTGTTATAATAGCCTTACAAGTTGCTGCAAGTTCAGAGTTTTGCATATTGTGGTAATGAGTCTTTTTACTCTAATGGTCCTTGAAAACATGAGTTCTCATAATGTAACTTTCAAGTTAAATAGCAGATTTACACTTGTTGTTCATTATAATAAAATATAAATTGATGATGTGTAAAAATACATCTAAACTAAACATGGGTGGACTTACTCTTCTTGTTATTTACAAAGTAGTATTTACTGCATTAGTAATCTAATAATCTAGTAATCTAGTAATCTAGGGATGACTTAAAATACCCAGCAAAGATAGGTACAGACTGTAATCAAATACTATTATGTTTTATATATGTGATTTAAGCCATCATGGGTACTTTTATCCGTTTGTTTTGGTAACCAAATCCACAAATATACATTCATTATACAAACATATCTTGTGTTTGTATGCAGATATATTTGTTTATGTGTTGTTCATTTACAAGTATAATTAATTTTGCATATACTAGAAATTTGGAAAACATACTATAAATTCAATGTAAATGTCATGATAGATATAACTGATTTCATATATATATTTGTACATTTTCATATATTTATATTTAAATCTATGCATACTATATGTAAATGTATATTATACAATAAAGAAAATACAAAAAAGTAGATCTATAATACTTTATGTAGAAAAGACTAAGTATATATTTGTATATGTATTTGTACTTGTCTATTCATGTCTTACATAAACTCAGCTATAACTATAGGTCTAATCATGTAAAAATATTTCCAAAGGCTCTTCTATCAACAGTTTTCTAATGAGAGTACTTTAACCTTCTAATGGCTATTTTGGCAATGACAGAAGATAACTGTGTTTGTCACAGCTAAGGGGAGGTGTTACTCAGTTAATGCTAAGTATTCTATCAAACATACTACAATTCAGAGCACAGACTTTAATGCATGGTCATAAATGTCAATCATATTATGATTGAGAAACTGATTTAAGTGTCCTTTACATAGTATAGCCACTCTAAAACATAGGTCCCTGGGTCCCTTGACCTCTGGTTATGCACAGTCTAGTATAAAAAATGCATATGGTTGGAGGATTTATTTTGCCTACAGATGAGAATTACTTATTTCAATTAAGGTAGATTTTCACAACTTTTAGTAAGTTAAACATTACCCAAGAATGGCAGTTGCTGATTGTGTGTCATCAGGCACGAGCTTCTAGCCAGTTATAGGGATACCTTGATCCACAAATAAAGAGCACCGCAGGGATAACATTAATCATCAGGAAGGTGCAGTTGTGCTGCATATATGCATGGTGCTATATGCTATATATCTGCTATATGCATGGTGCTAGGTTAATTATGACTCCTTTCCTTTGACAATAAGGTTAAATTATTTTCAACTCAAAATATATTTGTTCCTGCTTCTAGTGAACTTTTAACAATTGCTTGAGTGAAGGTCTGAGTTGTATGTAACTGTAATTTTGCAGACTAGTTATATTATTTCAGGCATATTTAAGTGTTGTCTCATTTTGTACTGTCTGAGAGCTGAAAAGACATCTTTGGTGAAAGGGTAAAAATATCATTGAGTTTTCTTTCTATTGCTTCAAATTTTTGTCTCTGATTTTTTTTTTTTTTTTTGTCTGTCATGTTGCATGAACTCTGGGCCGGAGCGCTGTCCCTCAGCTCTTCAACTCAAAGCTAGGCTCTACCACTTGAACCACTTCCGGTTTGCTGGTTATTAGAGATAAGAGTCTCATGGAATTTCCTGGATGGGCTGGCTTTGAACGGTGATCCTCAGATCTCAGCTTCCTGAGTAGCTATTAATATAGGTGTGACCCACCAACACCCGGCTTGTGATGTATTTTCCAAATCATATTCTATGCACATAAGATATCTGATATATACTTAAAAGAGGAAAAATTTTCGTCCCTTAGTACCATTATACTTTGTCATTTGAAAATATACATGAACAGTTTAACACTCAATCTTTTGTAAATCTCATTTGACTTGCAAATACGCTTTAATTTATATCATGATATAATTTCTCAACCAGAACGCATATTAACCCTTTTTCTTCTGAGGTTATTTCTAATTTAGCTTCAAGCCTTAAAGATAATTACAAGGAATGTATTCCAGATGACAAAGTAGCTTTAACAATCAAGACTACTGTATCCTTTCTTAATTATACCTCCTTCAACAATAGGGTGTGGCATGCTTTCTTCTAAATAGTTTAAAATCCTGCTGTTGCATTCTTATGATTAATTGTCATTGTAATCAAAACTTTTGATCTCCTGATATTTCAGGGCACTTAAATATTATCCAGCAATCTACAATCTCCAGTATGAAATTAAACTCCAGACTGTCATTTTTCATTATTTGGTGAAATATAATATTTCAACCAAGGTATACATTAATATAGAGAAACTTGCTTGTCTTTTTACACACTTGCTATTTTTGTGGCATTTATTTTTTTAAGTCTTTAGGTATATTTTGTTTAGTTTCAGTTTAGGATTCTAAGTGAGTAAGGTCAAAATTCAAGAAAAGGTGAATAGAATGAAATTTACTGAATTAGAAATTATTAATGGACGTTTTCCATGTTTCTCTTTTGAAAGTACCTACTTATACATTTGGGGCTTAGTCTAGATGTTAGATTGATTGTCTAGAAAATATGAGGCCCTTGGTTTAATTATCAGCACCAAATAATAAAGAAGGAAATAAAAGAAATTCCTTTGTATTTTGCTAAAATATATTTTATGTAGACACACATACTCAATATAAGTACATATAGTTATACAGAATTTATCTATACAAAACTTATAAATAATAATAAAATAATCAAAGGAGTGAAAACGTTCAAGAACAATATACTTATCTTTAAAGCTAAATTAAAATTTAAAATCTTTTTTTTTAAATTTAGGTAAGTCCAATCATTTATTTTTACAAGAATTTAGTTACACTTTCTTGTAAAGTTCATTTTATTCACAGAGTGTTAAATGTCCATATGGAAACTGAAAATTTTAGTCACATATTCCGTTTATTGATTATAGAAAATCTAAACAATCTTTATTTTGGTTTCTCATTTTGTTGAGAACATTACATTTGGCATCCTGTAACATCTATTTTTAGCATTTCCTTCAATCAAGAATAAATTGATATCTCATACATTTGACATATATTGCTTTGTGTTTTGCTAACGAATTGAATTGCAATCTATACTATCCAAACTATAATAATGATAATTACAATATTTAGTGCCTAAATAGAAATGATCAAATGTATGTATTTCAGGACCATTGTTTGACAGAAAAGAAAGCCAATGCTCAAGGAATGGAGTAGCAAAATCGCACAGTTAACTAAAAACAAAACCTTGAAATGTCTGGTGACTTGACTGCTTTAGAATTCTACCATACCTGCATATATGTGCGTGTGCTTATATTTACATTATCAATGTGATAATAGAATTTGCAGTTCACTTTTGAAAATAAATACCCAAAACTGATTAAACTTAAGGTTTTCCAAGAAAGGTAAACAGCCAAATTTCTCCATAGTATATACATAAAAGTAAAAGCAGTCAGGTCTTTAATATCTCAAGGTTTTTCCTCTTTATTCATAAAATTGAACTATTTATGCTATCCATATTCAATATGGATAGCACATCTGGGGAACACATTCACAGATGTTAGCAGACATTACATAGAGTTGAACATGCAGAGCAAATGCATGCGGCTTTGTATTGTGCACTTACTAGGCATCCATCATTATACTTGAACTCAACAAAATAGTAAGGCTTTGGGTAATAAAATAACTTTCCAATTCATTATTTTGTCTGGGTAAAAGATAATTCGTTGCATTATTTTCCCTTATTCAGAAAAAAAAAAACTTAAGACTACAATATGATAGCTGCCAAAAGTATTGAGAAAGGTACAGTGGTAAGTCCTTAAAAGTAGCATGGTTCAATCATTAAAAATTATAAGCAAGAATTCAGCAGGAGAAACATATTAGTGTAAGAAAATCATTGTAGACCATATTACATAATCTAGTAAATAGATGTCATGATGATATATGAAACGTAAAAACTTGAATAAAACCCTGAACAGCTTACATTCAGGATATGGTCAGAATTAATATGTATTGATCAACAAAGCATTTAACCTGTATAAGAAAATCAAATGCTGTCAAAAACTTTCATTGATATGCATTCTTGTGTCCAATGTACAGCATAATTAAACCACTTGCTCAATATTATGTTGAATATTATGAAATTGAAGAACATGAGAAAAGGTTCTGAAAGATAATTGATAGAGTTATTAATTGGATTAAAATACTAATTCTAGGCAAATGCAGTGTATGTGTGTCCACACACATGTGCATAAACAAATGATATCCAATTCTACTTAAGTCTGGTACTATAACTCTCATTACAAAAATTTTATGGCTTTTTTCCAGTGGAGAAAAGTCTCAGTACAATTATTTTGTGCAAGTTTATTTATACTAGAATCCTGATTTAAACTGAGGAGTGAACCATTCTTTATAATGCCTTTTCTAACAAAGGATTTTCATTATAATTGAATATGTATTAAATGACACAACATTCTATCACAAGAAGGTAAGGTTGATTTCCAGACTTAATTAATTTAAATAGAGGAATACCTCACTACACTTGCTTGTTCAACCTTTGAATCTCAAATCTTGTAAACAACATGGCACATGATTAGTGCTGAGTAAGTATGTTGAAATTGAAGAAAGTACTTGTCCATTGTTAAATTTTTTTTTACTTTTGCTGAGTGTTTACATATGTATTCTCCTGCTTTTTCAGTGTTTTAAAAGTTAACAACCAATTTCCTGCATAGCTGGGATTATAGTACTGAACTATTTTTGTAGTAATATTAATTTAAGATCTTTGAAAACTCACGAGTAAGGTGATTGGGATTGAATAGTGGATAAAGAAAGATATTTGAAATACGATTGCATTTTGATGGCTTCAAATTTGATTTATAATTCACATGAATTTAGCAACTCGTTTTTAGAAATGAACTTCTGATTGATGAATTGTGATGGGAAAGATGATGATTATGTATGAATGAAAACATGCCACGCCTACTCCAGTGGAGTGTGCTTAGCATGGAACACCTGCTTTGAGACCTGAGAATGGGGCTTCAAAGAGGCCTACCTCCTGGAAAGGCTGGCAAGCCCCCCCTGGGAAAGATGTGTTTCGGTTCCTGTTTTTCTTTTCTTTGCTGTATAGGAGTGCCTATTAATCTTTTACTGTTCCTGCTGCTTGTTCTACTTACTCATGCTCAATGTTCCCTTATTCAGGGCTCTTTCTTGGAAGGGTTGATGACTCCAACATCCGATGAGTGTCCTGAAAATATGACTGACTCACCAGAGTTAAGTGCTACCCTAAAAGCCCCTCTTATGGAGGCTATTAGACAAGTCATAAGTAAATATATAAGTATTGGGGGTTTCATGATGTCACTTCAGCAGAAGGAATTGTTTGTAAGAGATTTACAAGAAGCTGTAGGCACGACTAGAACAAAAAGAATGTATGGCTATTGGAGACTTCCCTTTAATCCTGAAGCATATACAATAGACTCGTATAGAAATCCTGTAGATAAAAAAAGATGTAGAGGGATATTTAGACCAAAAGCTACGTAAGATTCCTAAAAGGTTGGTAGATGGAAGGTGACAATAGCTTATCAGAGGAAAATGGTGGGATCCTCCATTATCTAGAGGACCTCAGAGACTTCCCCTAAATCCATAGTCTTTTACAGGTGTGTATGATAAGGATGGCAACTGTTGGGTAAACTACTTATGAGAAAGAACTTCCTATTACTCTCTTTCATTTACTGAGAGACTTGCTAGATCTAGGCCTCCTTGGAGCTTACTATCAAAGAAGGAACAAGAAACATCTTATGAAACAGTTAAGGCCTCTATGGAGGAGAGTAAACAATTATGTGAAAGGATTATAAAAAAGACACTATGAGCATAAAATTGATATATGGCCAGATTTAACTAAATATACTAAATATCATGATTTTTGGCCACAAATTGGGGACCCTCTAAAGAATGGCAAAGAAGCAAAATTGCTTTAAAAAGATTTAAAATGCATAAAGTACAAAACTAAACAAAAGTAACAATAAAGTACTAGAGTTCATGCCTTTCTGTCCAGCACCTTACCCATATGCTCTTGTTAATGGTTAATAGGTGACAAACATCGAAACCAATTGTATTTCTTAAAAATAGAGGCAAAGCCGAAAACAAGTGCCTATAATCATAGCTCGTCATCCAAACAACAAGATCAGGTGACCAGCTGGTGACCACCAAGAACAAAGCCTTGCAGCAAGATTGTGTAACTTTTTGCACTTTCTCATGGAGACTTTTTCTATAAAAGCTTGTAATCCTCTGCAATAAATCGCACTCAGCATCCACTCCTCTTGTGTGAGTTGTCTGTTTGCCATCTCCCCACCTATTCCAGTTACCTCCACTAGGTGTCCTCCGTTGTCCCGACAGACCCGGTCAGGGTCAAAAACACATTTTCATTTCAAAGGTAACATTTGAAACTCTGGGAATGAATACAATACTGAAAGAAGACATATCGCAAAGTAGAAACTGTCAAAAACTAAGTACCTTTTTGTTTTGTTTTCTGTTTTGGTGAAAAGAATGAAGAAGAAATCAAGAGCTGTCACAAAGGAGTGAAACCAGGTTACAACAGTTTCATCAAAAGATATTTTAAAAGCATGGTTGACTTTTAAACATCAGAAGTGTGTAAAATACAGTGAAACCTAACAGAATAATTGGGCTTGGATCCTGTATGCTCAGGGTACTACTGTTAGAATAACCAAGTGATGAGGACAGAGTCATAAGACAGAGAAGTTAAGAGGTAAGAAAAAAATCTAGATATACACCATATCACCCAAATCCTCTCTCAAACCATGAACTGATCTGAGAAAGTTATTTTCACTAATAAAAAGAATTCAAAAAAACAGAAGCTAGAGGAAAGTTAAAGCCATCTAAAGATGAGAGTACCAGATTTATATATATATATATATATATATATATATATATATATATATAATATAATATAATATAGTTAAGGTGTAATTAAAATTGTACCTGATTGTGAGTGTTATCCTTCAAAAACTGGGCACTAATAGCCACTGAGGCAAGAATCTTTTGCCATTATACCCACAGTTCAGCCTATGGCCTTCTATTCCCAAATGCTAGTCACTTTTAGTACACAGGCAGAAATATTAAATCATGTCTTATGAATTATTTAAACTGATTGAACCATTGTTTATGATGACTTTCTGTAACAAAGGACTTTAATTATTGAATATGTATTAAATGACACAGCATTGTATCACAAGAATGGTAGGTTGATTTCCAGACTTAATTTAAATAGAGTAATACCTCATTATACTTGCTCATTCAACCTTTGAAGCTGAAATCTTGTAAACAAACATAGCACATGATTATTGCTGAGTAAATATGTTGAAACTGGAGAAAACACTTGTCCATTGTTCATTGTGAAGAAATGGTATTTCAACTTTTACTGTGTTTACATATGTATTCTTGTGTTTTGACTGTTTTAAAAATATTTTAATTTACCTTCAAAGCAAAAATGTGATAGTGGAGAGTTATATTTTAGTAGTCCAGTGTTTATGGTTTTAATAATGATGTGCTAGCCATACTTTTTTCTCTGTGTTGGTGTGAAAAAGTTAATGCTCCTATGTGACTAGAATGGGATATCATCTAGTATTTATTTATTGTACAACAGATTGTCACTTTCTCTTATTAAATGTGTGTATAATAACCTTATTTTCATCATTCATCTTAAAATTCAGTTGATACTTAAATCATAGTCTTCTTTTTCTGTAATGGTCAGGCTATTTGCTAAATAAATATTACCCTTCAGTTGGAAATGGGTAACTAAAATCAGACGTTAAAATACAGACACTGTGATTGTTAACTTTATAATTTATAATCAAATTTGAACTTCAGTCAATTTGTAACAATTTTTGGTAGAATATAATAATAATAATAATAATAAATTAATTCATTATTATAGGGTTTTTTCTAATTCTTTATATATTACAAATTTTACTTTTCTTAATTTGCATATGCTTAGGATTAATTTGCTTTGCCAAAATTCAAAAGAGTTTGTTTTTAATGTAGATTATAATTTTTGCCTTATTTTATCCAATTTAAGTTTAAAAACATGCATAATCCTGAAAGAACTGTTTCTGATTTTCAGTCAAAAAAAAAATTCTACATGTATTGGATTTCTACCATCAGAAAAATATTCATATACCCATACATATATAGTTTAAAGTAGCATTTTAAAATGACTAAATTAGCATATATATCTTTATATCTAATGTAATTCTACGCCTGAAACAAACACACAAATATTATTTTCCCCACAAAAACTATCGGGAGCTTTCACTGCCAAGAAAAAACTACCTAACTTTTCCTCCTCTGCACATCAGTTTTGACAGACATATTTTATACATCTTACACAAATACTCTAATATTCTCTGAAAATCTGTAACTTTATTGAAAAACTGAAAAATTCAAATTTACTTTTCATATATATAGTTGTGGATAACATATTCCTTACTACAATACAGCACTGCTATCCCTGGTTTTTCACTGCTTAATAAAAACTGTTTATTAAAAATTATTTAAAGTAAAACTAATTCAAGTTTACATTATCACTTACAGAACTCCTCTAATCTGCCCCAAGCATAATTTAATTTCCTTCAAAATCACAATAAAGTATTGTAGCCTTTTCAAATCTTTTAAGTAGTACTAAATTTCATTTTATTTTTAATTTCTACAACACACAAGAAATTAAGCATTACTTCTTTAAGCTATTGAGAAGGAAGTGGTTATTTCAATAGTTGAGTGGTAGAAGGGAAAATATGATGTTTGCTACTTATATAATGAGGTGGCCTTAGACTTTCTTTGATATTTCCGTCTGAAAGCACACATTCAATTTCAAAAACAAATGTGTTGCTGTTAATTCAGGTGATGGTGGCTTATATCAGAGGATTGGCCCTCGTGACTATCTCATGAAATTAAGGAAAATGAAGAATATTTGAAATGAGATTTTGTACTTTTAATATAGATTTGAATACCTGCCACTTTGCAATACATCAGGCAAACAATATTTGTGTCCCTTTAGTTTTTGAACGCAAGTCCAATTTTAATCATCCCAAAGGACAGGAAAAATTTATAGCAAAATTAATGAAAATATGTCAAAGTGTATGATTTTGCAATTTTCAACTAAATTGTATGAGGTTGAAATTGGACAGGTAATAATTTTATCTCATTATATCTGAGCAGTATCTATTGAATATTTCATGAGACAAGTTTTCTCTCTTCTTGAAATGAGTGGTCTAATGTTTAAAAATCGTATTAGAGTCACTTCTATTCAGATTTATTTGAATTATCCCTTCCAAACAATCAACACAAAACTGATTATTTATTTTCAATAATTAGCACAAGTGTATGGTAATTTTATCAGATGATCAGAAAAACTCAAAATTGTCATAGATTGATAGATTATAGATAGATAGATAGATAGATAGATAAATAGATAAATAGATAGATAGATAGATAGATAGATAGATAGATAGATAGATAGATAGATAGATAGATAGATAGAGATAGATGGTTTAATAGACATACTAACTTTATTTCTGTATAAATTCATGTTACATGAAATGAACCGCAAGATATGGACTGAAGAGTTTTCTCTTTGTTTTTCTTGATTTTAATATACTAAGTCTTAGCAACTCAAGAGGCGGACATATGAGGATCCTGGTTCAAAGACAGCCAGGGCAAGAAAGAATGTGAGATTTTAATTTCCAATTAACCACCAGAAAACTGGAAGTGGGGCTTTAGGTTAAATTGTAGAGTGCTATCCTTGAGACAAAGGCCCTTAAAGCAAGCCCCACTTGAAAAAAAAAAAGAAAAATAATCATATGGGCCTTATATTTGATTTTTTTAATCACACCATCTACTCCTCTCCAGTCCCTATTGTGACTGCCTACATGGACATCAATGTGATTTTTTTCAGCTCTACCTTTCATACTAGACGAAAGCCTAAAAACAACAACAACAAAAAATGAGTGTTTCTTCAGACCTGTCTCAGTGATTGGTGCAATTCTTCTCAAACTTTACTACTCACTTACAGCATGCTACATTAAGAACAAGGGTGGTGTTATGCTGACATGGAAAGACTACTTAATAGCAAATTACTTCCCCTTTTTGAATACTCTGCTCCAATTAATCTTCCACTTTAAGGCCTTTCCTCGGCTCTCCTCTTACCTGGAACATAATTCACCACACTCTGCACATACTTGGTTGTGTATCACAATTTGGGGAAAGGCATTTCTTAACCACTGTGAATATTTAATGACTAACTCAACTTAATTAGAATTTGTTTTCAGCATGTGTGTAAAATAAAGTAACAAAAAAGACAAATTCAATAAGCCTTCCAGTGTGTCAATTCATGGTTGATCTTGGAAGTTTAATTAGATTTGGATTTGAATCAAGATCAAGGTTGGTCATATATTTTTTAATTAATTCCTGGATTTAAGCATTTGAACTGTCCTGCAAGTTCAGTTCAATTTTACTTTCTTGCTTTTTTGGTTGTTGCTACAAAAGAAAAGCAGCTATTAAATGCCCATTTTAGTTGGTAATTATAAGGTTGCAGTTTCCTTCTGTAAATTACAGCAGACACCTATGTCATCAGAGAACAAAACTTTTTCATTTCTTTCCTATAAAATGGAAAGCTAGCATTTTAACAAATTCTAGACTAACTTCAGTAAGGCAAACATACTTTAGACAACTCAGAAAAAAATCTATTTTCTAAGTATCTATTACTTGGCATTGCCATATTACCTTTTAATCTGGAGGCAGAATTCATTCAGTGATTATTACAAGTGCTAAGGCAATATTATTAGCAGCACTATTGAATTTTCCTAAGGTTATTTACTCTGTATTCTGGGTTTTTTTTTCCTGTGCCATGCTAAGAGAAATAAAGACACATGATATTATTACTTGACTTTATAAATAATAAAAAAGTCATTGAAAACACTTATTTTTAGCTCTTCTGTTAGAATTTTAAAAATACACATCAACGAACTGCATATGATTCATAAATATCACAGTAACAAAGAATAACCATAAGAAAAACTCATATGATAGGTAAATGTCACAGTAACAAATGATAATCCTAAGAAAATCTCATCCTCTTTTCCTCTCCAAGTTAAAGTTTTATGTATTTTAGTTACTTATAATTTGGTGCTAGGCTTAATTGGAACTTAACTTTGTAAAAGAGGTACTATAAAGTATCTTTTACTTATTAAAAATTACTAATTAAAAACATTTACTTATTAAAAAATAGAAGCATTATGGGTTATGAAATGTTATTTAACAGATAATTTGAAATACAGTAAAAATCGATTAAGTCATTAAGTCAATAATATTCATTTTGTGGAAAATAGCAGAAAAATATACTATTTATTTTGTATAAGTGTGGGGAAGGCTTAAATTATTCTCCCTGAGTTGAGCTTTCATTTCACTGCATGAAATGTGTTCTCTTTAAGCTCTGGTGACAAAAGATTATGGCACTTTAAAGCCATTTGAAGTCTAAAATTATTCAGAATTTCTAATTTATAAAAATGGAAATTTTCATAAAGTGATTAACACTTTTAGGAAAAAAGGAGCATGGAACCTGATACTTCTTATTACATTATTATGATTATGAATGCCATTTCAGAAGTGTTTTGATTGTAACCTTTACAGGAATATAATGAATGCTTACTAGACAACTAATATTTTTGAAAATATGTGACCAATCTTAGACAAATTAAGTTATTTCAACATTTTTATCAATATGAAGTTAAAATACAATGAATAAACAAATTAAAAGAATCAACAATGATATATTTTTAATAATGACTTGCCTAATCTGTGATTTGTTTACCTTGTTAATTATATCAATTTGAAACACCTGTTATTAGTAGTTATTATTATTATGTATTTATTTTAGAGGATGATTAGTTTGTTTGAGATATATATTTTTTCGCTATGCTTTATTAAAAAGAACTTTGAATGCAGTCCTAGAGCTTAACTCAATTATTAGCTTGCTGTTCTGAGTAATCTTTACATGGAACTTCTACTGAAGAGAGCTAATCCTGTAATTTTTTCTATTATTGTTATTAATATGCCACAAAAAAGAGCTTAGTAATAGGAATTCCCTGATTTTATGATGCTGTGTCTAAAGACTGTTTAGACTAGGTACTGCCAAGGTGTAGTTGTCCAACATATTCTACACGAAGGCTAGCATGGGAATCAATTGAGATTTTTATCTTGTTCTCTGCCTTTTTGCAATAACCATCAGCTTACTGGTAGCCTTGAATGAAAATTTCCCATAGCTTTTTATTTGTCACAATTATGTCACAGAAATTGGTAAGGTATATAAATTTTGTGTATCAATTGTCGCCAATTATGATAAAAATTATATAATGCTATATTCACACTACATTTATTCATTAATTTATTCATTAACATTTTAATACTGGAGTTTGAACCCTGGGTTTTGCATTCTCACTTGGCTGTTTCCTATGGCTAGCATCTCTTACTACTTGAACCAAACTAGGACTTCTAGATTTTTGATGATTAATAGGTCATGTTTTCAGCTCAGGCTGGCTTCAAATCTCAATCTCCACAATTCAGCTTTCAGAGTGGCTAGGAATAGAGATGTGATCCACCAATGTGCAGCTTATTTTACCACATTTTAAACCCATTCATAGGTTATGTTCTTAGATTCTTCTTTCTTGCTATTCAGGTTAATTTTTTAATTTATTTTATTGAAATTATGATTTTTTTGTTTATACTTCATGTTCTTCCTCCTATGGTATATTCTTGTTGACAATCTATTTGATTTTGGTACATATTTTGTATACAAATTTGTATGGTTTGGCATGGAAGGAGAATAACAAAATCCTGAAACAAGAACACAGAACGACCCATTTTAATAATGATACTCACAGGACACTATGTTGGAAATGAACTTTACTGCTTTCGGCTACAGGATGAGTAGTAGAGATTGAGGAGGGAAAGTATAGTAGGAGCAAATAAAGGAGTGGGTAACAATGCCCCACAAGAAATATACTGATTACTGACATAACTATAACTCCTAGGTACAGCATCTTTTCAAGAAAATATTTTTGAAAAAAGGATAAAAATACAATAGCAAATATAAATGAAATGACTATTTCATCCAAATGCTCCTTTACTCTGTATGTGGTGGAGGTAGTTTTATCAGATGTGACAATTTTTGCATTATGAGAATTTTGCTCTTTTTAAGTTCTCAAAGGAAAACCATGTTTTCTGAAAGGTTCTTAAAATATGAGCAGGATGTAATATTGTTTAGACAATATAACAGTTGACATTAAACTATATTATTCTCTAAATGCTAAATCGAAAAAAAACGTGAAAGGTTGATCATCTTTTTTCTCTTCTCAAGGGTAGAATTCAATTGATTTAGGCAGAAAAGTGAATAGCAACTAAAGTGAAATATATTGTTTATGTCATATTCAAAATGATTTACTCCCCTTGAAAATTTTTTTCATATACATTCTAATTTGAAATAAGAGGACAAATGTCATAAAATGAGAAGCATAAATTGTGGTTTAGAAATGAAAACTTCCTAAAGAAAAAAGAAAAAAAAAAGAAAATAAACTAAAAACTAAAAAACAACAACAATAAAAACACCACGGTTTCCTTATAGTGCAATGTCCAACCAAGAGCCAGAATAGATTATCAACTTTATCATAATATTCAAGCGACAAGAAAATGAAAGGCAATAACTTAGAATTAGAGTTCGAAGTGGGATTTGTACTTGGCTAAATGAACTTCTCTGCAACTTGTCTTTGATTCTTTGATTAACATTTTTGGGTGGTGTGTGTGTGTGTGTGTGTGTGTGTGTGTGTGTGTGTGTGTGTGTGTGCATGTGTGTGTGTGCGTATGTGTGTGTGTGTGTGTGTGTGTGTAACTTGCCAATAGTTTTAACATGATGTGGAATATTTCCTAAAATTTATTAATTTAACCATATCAACACAACACCTAGTATAATTTTACATATTGCTGGGTTCAATGGAGTTTTTTGGGTTTTTTTGGTTGGTTGTGGGGCTTGAACTCTGGGCTTGGGATCTGTCCCTCAGCTCATCAGCTCAAGGCAAGTGCTCTACCACTTGAGCCATAGCACCATTTCCGGTTTTCTAGTGGTTTATTGGAGATAGGAGTCTTGCGGTCTTTACTGCCTGGACTGGCTTTGAACCACATCCTCAGATCTCAGCCTCCTGAGTAGCTACAAATACAGATGTAAGACATTGGTGCCTGGCTCAATGGAGTTTTTGACAAATCATATTCTTAAAATATTTAGTCCTTCTTCAATAGGAGCAACTACTGCAATCTAAAGAGTTAATAGTACATTAATCAATTTACTCAGGGACCACATGTGATAGAATGATTCTATCAAAACTCTGGCAGTAGTTGATTCTTGTCTAAATTTTTTTTGAAAGTTCTCATTCCATTGTCAGTGTACTTCCCTTTGTCTGGAGCATACATACACCTATGTAATTTGAGGAGAATGTCAGATTTTGTAATGATTTATTTGGTATTAAAAAGTAAGACATGGGGAGTTCTGGGAAGATGGTGGAGGAGAAGATGGAGGCTAAACAAGCTCTCACATAGAAAGCAGTTTTAGTGTTCCAGTGAACAGTCCTAAGCCAGAGAATCACACCAAGTGTGCCATCACAGTACAGAGAGTTAGGCCAGAGAGCAAAAATCCAGGCAAGGAGACAGATCTGAGCACTTGCCAGCAGCCGCCACTGTGACGGCAGCACTGGTAGCAGTTGCAGTGGCAGCCTTAGCCGCCTACCTGCAAGACAGAGAGTCCTGGATGAAGGAGCCAGACACGGCAGGCAAGTAGATTCTACTCAACACCAGCAAGAACGAGCAAGGAGCAGACATCTTCATCCTACAGTTCACAGACCAGAGAAGACCCAGGAACCAAGACTCGACGTGAGCAGAAGCCAGACAACCTCACTTCTTCTAAGGCATCTCCATTTTTGAAGGCCCAGCTGAGCTGCTAGCTCCAGCTCAGGCATTGGAAGGAAACTGAAGTCATTTAGCAGGTCACAAGAACCTAATCTGACTTGCCAGACTCAGCTCCACCCAGGGAAAAGTCACCCAGCTTGGCCGCCAGCCCCAGGAGTGGCTCACTTCACTGGGTAAACAGAGCCAGCGACTGCCCCTCCCTTTAGCAGCCTTGACAATCAATTGAATTCAGTAAACAGAAACCCTGAGAATGGCTCCAGGCTGGGCTCTGTGAGTGTCTCAGAAGCTAGCCACCCAAGGAAAAGCTACTGTTTGTTGAAAGGCCTCAACTCTACCCAAAACCTAGCCTCATCATGGCATCTCCAAACTTTTGTGATCTCCCTCTTTTGTGATATTCAAAGCAGATCTCCCTCCCATTGAACTAGCCTAGGAGGAGGATCACAAAATCCTGGGTAAAGCAGAGCATTTTTCTGCCTGTTCAAACAAACTGACCTAAGAAACCAACCAAGCCACAGGAAAATCAAACAAAACAAACAGACCAGAGACTCCAACAAGAGGCAGGTTTTGGACACAAGGGAGATACAGGACCTTCCCACCCCTCCCCAAAAAATCAAAGAACATTTTTTTCTTTCTCTTTTTGTTTGTACATTTTATAAAAATTTTTTTGAAAACTTTTAATTTTAATTTTTACCTTTTTTAAAAAAAGTGTTTTCTAGTAACTATTTTCTTCCTCATAATTTTTATGATAGGTGTATATGTGTGTGTGCATTTTTCTTTCCTTTTTTTTTCTTTTGAAATATTTTTTTGGTTTTTTTGTTTAGCTCTACTGAACTTTTCTTTTTCTTTCTTTCTCATTCATTTTACCTTTTCTTCACTTTTGTTCTTTGTGTGACTTAATTGCTGCTCTGCACATCCTCAGATATACCCGAGGTCGATTATTAGACCTTATCCTCCATTGTGGACACATTAATCCAGAAATTTATTACTCAATTCAAAAACCTCTTAGACTTAAATTCCTTAATAGAAGTACTACTTCTTTATACTTTTAGTTTTCCTCTCCTTTATGTCCCTCCCATTTTCTCATTATACCCACGTTCTTCTCTGAATATTTTGGTCTCAATTCTGCATAATTTTTAACCACTGCACTTTTTTATTTTTAATTTATGCTTTTCTATTTTGTCTTGTCTCTTTTTCTCTTTCTTCTTTTTTGACTCTCTCTACTTTCATCCTATCCAACCTATTTTCCACTTTGAGTTTAACACGTAGTTAACTCTTCTGAGCCTTCCCACATCTCTCTATTCCTATTTTACCCATATCACTCCCTAAACCTAATAATTTCTTGTTTGCAAATTCTTCTTTGCAGTATGTAGCCCATTAATGTATAGTTGTTTGATGTTGAATAGATATATCTGTTGAACTAGATTGTTTCTGCAGAATTTTGACTGTGCAACTACAGACTTTGGTTGATGATTGCCTTAAGTTAGTGTTCTAGCACAAAACGTGTTATTTTCATCCCAAATGGGCAGAGTAAGCAGGAAAAACACAAGAAAAATGGCAAGTCCGGTTATCTCAATTCCCACTCATGACAATAAGGGCACAGAACAGATAATGAATAATCCAGAGGAGAATTCCCAAATACCTCTAAAAAAAGAGCTGGCAAACCTGGTAAATGAAAAGATTGAAAACATACAAAGGACTCTGTATGAGCGTGATAGGGAGATAGAGGAAGATTGAAAACATACAAAGGACAATATATGATAGTGATAGGGAGAGAGAGGAGGCAAAACAAAGGTTAATACAGGAATATCATGAGCATTAGGAAGCAACACAAAAACTGATACAGGAATTGCATGAACAGCTTGAGAACAGTCAAAGAGAAAGGCAGGAATGGAGTGAGCAGGCTGAGAACACTCAAAGGGAACTACAGGAAATGCGTGAACATGATGAAGCTAAGCAAAGAGAAATACAAGAATTAAGAGAGCAGGATGAGTATACACAAAGATCACTAAAGGCACTCATGGAATCCATTAACAAAGAGCTGAAGGAAGTCAGGGAGACCACAAAGGGAATGCTGAATGGAACCCAACAGAAGGAATGGGAGTCCAAGGAAACCATAAACAATCAACTAAGTGATTTGAGAATAAACACTGAACACCAAATTAAGAAAGTAAAGAAGTCCATACAAGATCTAAAACAAAGCTTCTACAAGGAATTTGATGCCATCAAAGCTGATCAATTAGAAGAAAAAGAAATAAAAAACAAAGTAGAAAATCTTAACAGCAGGTTAGATCATGCAGAAGATCGAATCTCGGGGATTGAAGACAGCCTAGATATTATAGAGAAAGAACATGCAACCATCCAAAACAAGTCCAAGAAATATGATAGATCTAAACAACACTTGAAAGACACCATCAAAAGGCCTAATCTGAGGATAATGGGTGAAAAAGAGCACCTCGACACAGAAGTTAATGGTCTAGAAAATTTGTTCAACAGTATCCTATCAGAGAACTTCCCAAACATGAAAAAGATAGGCCTATTCAGATACAAGAAGTTTTTAGAACTCCAAATAGACCAGACAATAATATGAAATCCCACCTTCACATTATAATCCACAGAGGATCAATGCAGACCAAGGAAAGATCCTTAAAGCTGTCAAGGAAAAAGATTAATCACCTGTAAAGGGAAACCAATTAGAATCACCTCAGATTTCTCAGCAGAGACAATCAAAGCAAGAAGAGCCTGGATTGATGTATGCCATGACCTAAAGACAAACAACTATCAACCAAGAATACTGTACCAAGCTAAACTCTCCTTCATAACTGAAGGCCAAATAAAAACCTTCCATAGAAAAGAAAAATTGAAACAATATATCTCCAACAAACCAGCCCTATATAAGATTCTTAAAGATGTCCTACAAATAGAAAAACAACAAGTCCATGATAAAGGCCAAGAAACCGTACCCAAACTGAGAATCCAAGAACCATAGGAAGAACCCAGTAGCTGCAGCCCCCAAGAAAATGGATTAAATGGCAGGAACTCCCAAATACCTCTCAGTCCTATATTTCAACATTAACGGAATTAACTGTCCGACTAAACAACATATACTTTCAAGTTGGATTAAAAAGCAAGATACTTCTATCTACTGCCTTCAGGAGTTGCATCGTGCCCATAAAAACAAAAACATTTTCAATGTGAAAGGCTGGAACAAAATCTACCAAGCAAACAGCCCCCATAAACAGGCGGGAGTTGTAATCCTAATATCAGATAAAATAGACTTCAAATTAAAATTTGTGAGAAGAGATAGAAAACGTTGCTACATACTAATTAAGAATCTCTCCTTCAGGAAGACATTACAATTCTAAATATCTATTCACCAAACAACGGTGCACCCCAATTTACCTAAGAAACACCACTTTCCCTCATATCCCACATAGATCCAAAGACATTAATTGTTGGGGATTTTAACACACCACTTTCCCAACTAGATAGATCAACTCAGCAAAAACTCAACAGAGAAACCCCAGATTTAAACAACTGCATAGATCAACTTGATGTAACAGACATCTGCCAAATATTTCACCCAGCAGCATCAGAATACACGATTTTCTCAGTAGCACATGGAATATTTTCTAAAATAGACAACATTTTAGGCCACCAAGCAAACTTGCCTAAATTCAGAAACATTGAAGTTAGACCTTTCATTCTCTCTGACCACAAGGGAATAAAATTAGAACTCAACACCAAAAGCCACAATAGAAAGTCCAGTAACACATGGAGGCTCAACAACACACTGTTGAATCATGAGTGTGTCATGGAAGAAAATAGAAAAGAAATTCAAATGTTCATGATTTTCACGATGTCTCCTCTGGGACACAGCAAAGGCAGTACTCAGTTAATAGCTCTCAGTTCCTACATCAACACAATGGAGAGATCTGAAGCCAAAAATTTAATGAGAAATCTGAACCTCCTTGAAAAAGAGCTGCAAGATAAACCGCAATCCAGTAAATGGAAAGAAATAATTAAATTAAATCAGAATTAAATGAATTAGAATCCAAAAAATCTATAGAAAGAATCAACAAAACAAAGAGTTGGTTCTTCGGAAAAATTAACAAAATTGACAGACCCTTAGCAAATCTTATCATAAAAAGAAGAGAACACACCCAAATAAATAAACTCAGAGATGAGAATGGAAACATCACCACGCAAACACCCAAGATTCAGAACATTATAAGGGAATACTTCTCAAAACTTTATGCAAATAAGTTTGAGAACTCGACAGAAATGGACCTTTTCCTAGCAAATATTGACATGCCAAAATTAAACCAAGATGAGTTAAACCATCTTATCAGGCCCATATCAGGCATTGAAATAGAAAGACCAATGAGACCTCTCATCTAAGAAAAGTCTAGGACTGCATGGTTTTACAGCAGAATTGTACAAGGCCTTCAAAGCAGAGCTCACACCAATACTCCTCCAACTCTTCAATAACATTGAAAGAGAAAGTTCACTAGTGAACACATTCTATGAAGCCATCATAACCCTCATCCCCAAACCAGGCAGGGACTCATGAAAGACAGATAATTATAGACTCATTTTTTTGATGAACATTGATGCAAAACTTCTGAACAACATTTGGGCCAATTAACTTCAACAATTCATCCAAAAAATCATACACCACGATCAAACAGGATTCATTTCAGGGATGCAAAGCTGGTTCAATATATGCAAATTAATTAATATTATTCATCACATCAACAGTAGCAAGGATAAGAACCACATGGTGATCTCAATAGATGCAGAAAAAGCATTTGATAAGTTCCAACACCCCTTTATGATGAAGGTCTTGGAAAAATTAGGAATTCATGGAACATTCCTCAATAAAATAGAGGCTTGTATATGACAAACCTAGAGTCAGAATTATCCATAAGGGTGAAAAACTAAAGCCATTTCCCCTTAACTCAGGAACAAGTCAAGGATGTCCACTCTCTCCATTTCTCTTCAATCTAGTCTTAGAATGCCTACTACAGCAGTAAGACAAGATGCCAAAATAAAGAGGATCAAAATAGAGAAAGAAGTAAAACTCTCCCTCTTTGCAGATGACATGATCTTGTATGTAAAAAATCCCATAGAATCCACTCCCACATTACTCAAGCTGATTCAAAACTTTGGTTAAGTAGCACGGTATAAAATTAATCCTCAAAAATCAGTGGCTTTTCTGGATGCTAACAATGAGAATAGTGTGGCTAAAATTAGGAAAACAACTCCATTCGTTATAGCCCACAAGAAATAAAGTAACTAGGAATTAAATTAACCAAAGAAGTAAAGGACCTATATGATGAAAACATTAAAAACTTGAAAAAGGAAATCAAAAGAGAACTTAGAAAATGGCAAAAACTCCCATGCTCCTGGATTGGAGAGATCAACATTGTGAAAATGGCAAAACTACCCAAGGCAATCTACAAATTCAATGCGATACCCATTCCAAACTCATTCTTCAAGGAAATAGAAGAGGCAATCCAAAAATTCAGATAGAACAATAAAAATCCCAGAATAGCAAAAACCATTCTCCACAGAAAGAACACTCCTGGGGGAATATCAATAACAATTTCCAAACTCTACTATAAAGCCATAGTAATCAAAACAGCTTGCTACTGTAAAAGAACAGAGCTCAGGACCAATCGAATAGAATTGAAAACCCAGAAATGAACCTACAGACCTATAGCCATCTAATCTTTGATAAGGGAGCAAAAAACTAGAATGGAAGAAAGACAGCCTCTTCAGTAAATGGTGCTGGCAAAATTGGTTAACTACTTGTAGAAAACTAAAACTAGATCCTTATATATCACCCGGCACCAGAATCAACTCCAAATGGATCAAAGACCTCGGAGTCAAAGCAGACACTCTGAAAACATTACAGGATGCAATAGGAGAAACTCTAGGTCTCTTTGGCACAGGCCAAATTTTCTTACTAGAGAGACAGAAACACAACAAATCAAAGAAAGGTTGGACAAATGGGATTGCATGAAGTTGCAGAGCTTCTGCATATCAAAGGACATAGCTAGCAAGATCAATAGAAAGCCCACGGAATGGTAGAAGATCTTCACTAGTCATACAATGGACAAGGGTCTCATATCTAAAATATACTTGGAACTCAAAAAATTAAATCCCCCAACAAACATATCCACAAAGAAACAACTGCCCAATAAATAAGTGGGCTAACGGCTTAAAGAGAAACTTGTCTGTAGAGGAAAGAAGGATGGCCAATAGACACATGAAGAAATGCTCAACCTCCCTAGCCATAAAAGAAATGCAAATCAAAGCAACATTGAGATACCACCTCACTTCAGTTAGAATGTCTAAAATCAAGAACTCTAAAAACAACAGATGCTGGAGGGGATGTGGGCAGAAGGGAACCTTACTGCATTGTTGGTGGGAATGTAAACTTCTTCAACTACTTTGAAAAGTAGTATGGAGGTTCCTCAAAAGACTCCACATAGAGCTCCCCTATGACCCAGCAATCCCTCTTTTGGGCATTTACCCAAATGGTTATAAACAAGACCACACTAAAGCTACCAGCAGGATTATGTTTATTGCAGCACTATTTACTACTGCTAAGATATGGTATCAATCCAGATGCCCCTCAGTAGATGAATGGATCAAAAAATGTGGTATATATATACACAATGGAATTCTATGCCTCCATCAGAAAGAATGACATTTCCCCATTTGTTAGGAAATGGAAAGGCTTGGAAATAATTATATTAAGTGAAGTAAGCCAGGCCCAAAGTAACATAGGTCCCATGGTTTCCCTTATTTGCAATTTCTACTATAGGTATGAGTCAAGCGGAAAAGGTCATATAAGGTAATGTTAGAGAAATCAACCCTAAGACATGTACTCAAATGTTTTATTTTCTTTGATTGTTTCTAACACATTTACAAGATTATTTCTTTGTTGCTTTGTATGTCCCTCCCCCACAGTCTAACCCTTGCTTTCACTGTATTTGATGTCCGTATAATTTGTGGTGGGGAAGGGGAAAAACAAATCGTTTAAATAGTGATACATTTGGAACCATTGCAACAATGAGATATACAAGTCGTTATGTCAAAAACGAACTTTACAACTTTGGTGCGGGGAGTGGGATCTGTGAGGATTGGGTGGGGGATACGGGGGAGGATGGGAAGGGATGGGAAGTGGAAAAAAAAGGAGGAAGCTACAATGCTTGATAAGAAATGTACTCATTATCTTGCCTATGTAATTGTAACCCCTCTGTACAATATTTTCACAATAAAAAAGTAAAAAATAAATAAATAAAAATAAAAAAAAAGTAAGACATGGAGCATACTATTCACTGGTAACAACACCATATTTATATATTTTCTGTGCAAAAGACCTTAACACACATTATGTAATTTGGAAATAACTGGCATGTAAGGCTTGCTATAAATCCAAACTTCTGAAAATAGCACTTTTCTGGGCCTGGGAAGATGGCTCATCGATAGAGTGCTTGCCTTGTTTGCATGAGGCCCTGCATTCGATTACTCAGCACCACATGAGAAGAAAATCTAGAAGTGGTGATGTGGGTCAAGTGCTAGAAAACTAGCCTTGAGCTGGAGAGCTGAGGGACAATGCTGAGCCATAGAGTTCAGGTCTCAGAAATGACAAAAATAAATAAATAAATAAAAACATCTTGCACATCACTTTGTATATTCTATGATGAGAAGACTAAGATGAATTGATTCAAGAATTATATCAACTTACAAAAAATTGTGAAGTGATATGATAAAAATATCTTCAATATAATTACAAACGGCCTGTAATGCATAATGGTATCCCTATGTCTAAACAGTGAATAACTTTTTTTTCCCTTAAGAATTGTGCAATATTTGTAAAATAATGTCACAGTATGCAGTTATAATAAGGAAAGATATAGAACTATGAAGAATTAATTATATTTTCATGAAAGTATGAGTCACTTGTTCATGTGAATATTGCAATTCAACAACACAATATGAGGTATTTTTAAAGACTGACTCCTGTTAAAAATGTTTTTAACATATGTATATCCTCAGAACTCTACTGAAACGGAACATCAATATCCTTAAACACTGTAGATGTTAGATAACTCAGTGGTTATCCTAACTGAGTAATGAGAAGATAGTAGTGCAATCAGGAGACAGGAAAAAAAATAATTTATTTTCAATATTATTTCAAGGTGACATATTGCACATATTTATATTTGGGTTAATCCAATTTTAAGAATGGGAACATCTCCCTTTCCCTAATTATTGTAAGAATTTTTTTTGCAACCCAGGTGGCATAAATTGAAAGAAGATTGCACCGTGTCAAATCAATATGCCAAAAATATGCATACTAAGAGACAATTACTCAAAGTAATTGACATTAAATTCACAGGATTGAGTGTACGCACTCAATCACAAAGAAGCAAATCAAAATGATTTGGGGGAACAATTGAAAGCTAATATTTGGCCACTATATTTTCACACGTTCTCTTAAGACAAATATCTAGATTTTGTTATTCTTGCCTCCTATTCTCTTCCCTCCCATTCTCAGGAATTTGCTTGCCTTTGGATTTCTCTCTCCAGAGTTGCTACAAGCTTGGTAGGACTGATTATTGCAGAAGATGTTTAAATACTTTCCAGGTTTTCTCAAATCAAGAACATTGCTATGTCTCTTCTAGGTCCATGTTTAGAGACTATGTTGACATGAAAAGTAGAAATATTATGTCAGGACATAATACAATTGAATACTAAATTCATTTGAAGTCCTGTTTTAGATATGATTCCTAAATATTCATTCAAAACACATTTTGAACTTAAATTTTAGTAATCTTCAGGGAATTAATCCTATGCTATTAATTTGTGCATAACATATGAAGGATAAGCAGCCAAATTCACAGTAATATTCAGAAGATTTTAACAATTTTAATAACATTTTATTTAAAATGTTATATTTGTTTAGAGAATTTTATACACCCTGTCTATATTGTGGATCACAGTTTGAATTATGCTGCAAAATTCTCAGGAAGCTACTGAAAAATGTATAGTCATAAAGATCATGTGCCTGGGTAATATCATTTTTGAATGTAAACTTTGATACTTATATGCGTGCTATTAATAACTGTTAGGAAATTATGCTAAAAAGCTTCCAAGAAAGGTACACATTTAATTTGGGGAGTTGATGGAATATGGGCCAGATATTTAGAAGAGGTCCTATAATTACATGTTAGGAACAATACTGCAATTCAGAGTATAGAGTCCTAGCATTTCAATCAAACCTAAAGGATACGACCTGAGGATGAACTTGTAGGAAGACAACAACTGATATTGAGAAAAACCCTGAGTTTGAGTTATATTTAGAACTGAGAGGGAAAGGAAAAATATAAATGGTTAACACGGGAGATTATTAAATGATGTGGGCACATTAAGGTGGATTGTCCAAAGGCAGCCCGAAGCCTTTCCATCAAATACACATTTCATTTGCAGTGGTCATTTCCATTTGCTCTATATGGGACCTCAATTATTGTTCTACTGACATAATATTCCCATTCATGATGTTAGGTCCTTCATCAGCAAGCCAGCCTATATCAATTGAAATGTTCCCTTCAGGCACAAGGGAAGAAGGGAAGATTTCGTTTCTGAGTGGTACGATTTTCAACATAAAATTCATTGGAATTCTGCTGAGCTTCAATAAAAGTGTGCGTCTAGTGTTGTTTTTAACCTCTAAATAATCTGAACTATGATCATACTGTTTATAACTACATCACTCTTGTTTTGATAGTTGTTTGTTCCCGAGAAGTAATTATTCTGATCCTAAAAATATTCCCAGAAAAATGATAACTGAATTGTTATATTTCAGCCCCTGAAACAGGGTGACTGGTGTGCCATATACTATTCTTAATGAAGTTTATCCATCAAGGATTGAAATAATTACTTGCAATTATAAATATCTTAATAAAGGTATCTTAGGAAATATTTTACAATATGTAACATATTTAAAAAGTATGTAAACCCTGTACTTTAAAAATGTGACAAAGAGCTGTATGCTGGTGGCTCATGCCTGTAATCCAAGCTACTCACGAGGCTGAAATCTGAGGATCAAGGTTCAAAGCCAGCCCAGGCAGAATACTCTGTAAGACTCTTATGTACAATAATCCACTAGAAAACTACAAGTGGCACTATGGCTCAAGTGGTAAAGTACTTGCCTTCAGCTGAAGAGTGCAAGGACAGTACCCAAGCCCAGAGTTCAAACCCCACGACCAATAAGAAGAAAGAAAGTAAGAAAGAAAGAAAGAAAGAAAGAAAGAAAGAAAGAAAGAAAGAAAGAAAGAAAGAAAGAAAGAAAGAAAGAAAGGAAGGAAGGAAGAAAGAAAGAAAGGAAGGAAGGAAGGAAGGAAGGAAGGAAGGAAGGAAGGAAGGAAGGAAGGAAGGAAGGAAGGAAGGAAGGAAAGAAGAAAGAAAGAGAAAGAAGAACGTGATATGGAATTATATGCTATAACACCTTTTGATTTAAAAAATGTTCTCTAAAAATTAATGAATTAATGTGAATGGAAAATGATGTCAAGTTATGATATAATGCTACCCCCGCCGAGATTTTCTCAAAGCTATTGATGACTAAGAGCAAGACGGAGGGAAGTACTCAGTATAGGTGTGAAATAACGTTATAACGTAGCAGTTATACTTTATAACTTTCTAGGCCTAGACTGCATTACCCATATTTTTGGAGCTTTCTTGATAACAAATGAAAGAAGAAAATAATTCACAATAATATTTCAAATAGTGTGAAACCCTTTGTGAAATGTTTACTAATGTGTAATAGCCATTAGCAATAATGTCATGTTAAAATTTCCTTTTTTTGAAACCGGTACCTTCTGATACATACCAGATAGGCTTTTGCATAGGTCATTGTTCTTGATCTCAGGGCCCTTCCATATCTCTAAGTTCTGTGTGTTCAAGTCCAACACTATTATTTTGAACCAATGTGATGCTTCCTGTCTTTTGGTGTTTCATTGGAAATAAGATTCTAATATACTTTCCTTCCCCTGGTGGCTTTGACATATTATCCAAACTCAGCCTCCTGAGTAGATAGGATTAGAGGAGTGAACCACCAGGACTCAGCTACAAAATTTTACATGCAAATATCTTTTTTTAAATCTGTCATGGAGCTTGAACTCTGTGCCTGAATGCTGTCCCTCAGCTTTTCAGCTCAAGGCTGTTGCTCTACCACTTGAGCCACTGCACCACTTCCGGTTTTCTGAGTGGTTTATTGGAGATAAGACTCTCTTGTACTTTCCTGCCTGTGCTGGCTTTGCACTGGGATCCTCAGATCTCAGCCTCCTGAGTAGCTAGGATTACAGGTGTGAGTGACCGTTGCCCAGGACATAATATATTAATGATGATTCTTAAATGAAGGAAAAGTAAAATTTGAGAATATTGACAATCAAAAGCTCTTGTTTGAATGCTCTTTTAAATGGTAGCAAAATCCTGATATGCAAGTGAAGTAACTCTGAACTGCAAAATAGAGAAGAAATATGAGTATGTACTTGTTTTCAAAACTATAATTTGGATATCAATGATTTCTCCATTTTTACTGGTTTTAGAGTTCAGTTTTCTAAACTGATAGGCATAGAAGCATTGTGGTGCTGCTGTATATAGGACGAAAGCTGCACTTTTTAGAAAATGCCATCAAAACACACATGGAAATGTGGAAATAGGATAAAATCATTATTTGATTATCTAAAAACAACCAAGAGCCAAATGACCTATAGAAATTGTATTTGGAGTGAGCACAAAATGATCTATTTTTCATTGATTTCTCCTAAAATAAATCAGATTCAGTAAAACAATTCTGGATCCTTCTATAAGAAGGAAGAAAACATTCCCATTGGTTTTTTTGTTTTTTGTTTTACAAACAATTGTATCCTTTTAGACTATGTTCCTTGAGATTTGTCTTTTTCATTTTGATAGGGCAAAGAATGCTCATTTCCAGTCCATGACTTCAGGACTCTCAAATCAGCATATGCTTCAGTTAACTGAAACATAAAAATGGGACAGACAACCCAACAAGGTATAAAAGTACGGTTAATATTCTTTTATATATTGAATGTCATGGCAACTATGCTATTATTAGTAGATATGTGCCTTGTTTGATTTTTCTGTATTTTCAACAATTCTCCGAACAGATATTACACCTATATCTATATACACCAATAAATAATCCGTGGATTATTTATTGCCTATGCATGCATAACACCCTTTTATTCTTTTCCACTTTTGTGTAGAAATAAAATTGGAGGAAAATTTACAGTTGTGTTACTAGCCTTTATCACAGCAAAAAATACAAAATGAGCTTGATCGGTATAGTTTGGAATCCTAAAGTGTGTGGAGCTAGTTGTAAGTCCTCTGGCTGATACTTGAAGTCCAGAAACTCTCGAATGTGGCTAGAGGACAAAGAGAAAAATGAAAATCAAGCCTTAAATTCTGACAGCATATAAGTGTCCTTGGCTGGATGGAAAATTGGCAACCATAAAATATCGTTTATATATTTCACACTGCACATATGTCATTGTTCTTGACATTAAAGACCTAATTTTTCTCAAGAAGTAACCTAAAATATACTCCTTTTTTTGAATTATACATTCATATGGGTGTGCTCTCAAGACCTATATATCATTTTATTGCTCATTATAATTTTTATCATGGAATTACATCCTTGAGGATGTATTGATCAATACTCTGTTTTAGTAAACCATATTTTTTCATTTGAAATGATGTAAACATTCTTTAGAGTTATTAAAGCAGATCATTGTCTTAGTTGCCATATTGTGAAGTCATATTCAAATTAATAAGGAACAAAAATTGATTTAATATCACACATTGATATATATAAAATATGTATCATTCTTGGTATAGTTTGACGAAACTCTAGAAGCACATCTAAAATATTAAGCCTACATCCTTTTAACTAGAATATGTAACTCCTTCATCAAGAATAAGAAAATGGTACAGATTGAAAAGTAGCCAATAAAACTGAAACCCTATTGTGAATGTGTACAGCTATGTAGAAGGAGTTGTCAGTTTTATTCCACCATTCTATCTATATGTTTCTTTCTCCCCATGATTGATTGAGAAATTGCAAGAAATTATATGTAAGGATTAATTGCAGAAAATTTTCCTCAAAAATATTGAGTGAATTTTGAACTCATTGAAGTTAAAATGTTGAAAATGGAAATCTATGTCAATTTGCAGAAACCTTCTTAATGGTCATGATTCATGGAGGTGAGTAAACCCTTTAGAAAGGAGAAATATGAATAACTTCTGTTGTTCTATGATAGCTTACATCGCAGGTATTTTTAGGACCAAACAATTTTGAAATTCCTGTATCGTGAATTTAGAAAAATCAATCTATTAGTTATTGTACCAAATGGACAGTTGCAGCACCGTTCAGAGTGTTGTGGCAAAAGAAATAAGGCTGCATGTTTTGGAAGGCCACAGCTCTTCTCTAGAACATTTGCTTACTATATGTAAGAGCAAACCTAATAAATTTCACTGATAAGTCATCCAAAAAATTTTTAGAATGATACTTGTTTCTCTCTCCTCAAGTTCTCTGGTCTAAACTAAATAGATCTGAAGAGGAATTAAATACACTATGGGAATACATGGATAGAAGTGATTATAATTAAAGTAGAATTAAAAATGACAATCCTAAAAACCATAACAAGGACACAATAAACCAACAGTAGTTTATGTGAAATAATTAACAAAACTAATAAACGCTTAGCAAATATGAAAAAAAGTGAGTGAGTGAAGAGCGGCGGAGAGAAGACTGTACCAAAATGAGTGAAACCAGAGATGAGATATTTAAACTTATGACAAAGTCAATGTATAGAAGAGGATAAGGGAACATTGGGAAAAGCCAGTAAAATAAAACCATGAACAAAACGTGTTCACAACACATTTATGGAAGTCCTTCAAATGTCAACCTACAATAATCCTACCATAATCCTCCTAAAATCTTTAATGAAACAGACAGTGAATATTCACAATGAACTTGCTGTATGATGCCACCATACTGCTCAACCAAAAACCGGATATGAATTCTTCAGGGAAAGAACTGTAGAAACATTTCTTCCTTGAATATCAGTGCAAACCTTCTCAATAAACTTCTAAGAGCTGACATAAAGAACTAATAAAATAACCCACAGACTAACCAAAGGGCAATCATACCAGAGGGGAAAGTTGGCTCAATATAGGCAAGTCAATCTATGTAATTCTGTACATCAGTAGGAAGAAGCAAACGAAACCTGCAAACAGCTGTACAAAAGCGTTCCACAAGATCCCACACCACATTATTATGACAAGTATGGAGAAAATCGAAACCCATGGAATATTCCTCAATATAATAAAGACTACATATGACACCCACTTCCCTTACACTTAATGGTAAAAAGGAAAAACCAATTCCATTACAATTAGTAACATCTTCAGTATACAATTGGAATTCCTAGCTGTAGTAATACGGTAAGGCATAAAATAAAAGGGGACCCAAATTGTGAAAGAATAAATGAATCTCTACTTTTTTGCAGATAATTTGATCCTCTATTGAAAGACTTATAGACTACAATCACAATTCCCTTTGGCTGTTCTAAACTTTTGGCAAAGTAACAGAGTTTACAATGAACTCACAGAAATCAGAAGCATTTCAATATTCCCAAAATGAGAAGAATGAAGCTTAAACCATAAAAGCAACTTATTTTGTGCGAGCTTCTAAGAGAAAATATGTAGGACTCCACAGAATCAGGGAAGTAAAGGACCTCTGTGGGGAACTCATTAATCATCTGAAAATAGAAATTAAGGCACATTTAATAACATGGTAAAACTGCACATGCTCCTGTATTAAAAGTATTGACGTCGAGAAATTTGGAAAACTCTCAAAAGCTACCTCCAAATTCAGCAATATTGATCAATATCCCTAAAACATTATTTAATGAGAGGAAATAATAAAAAAAAATTGCATGGAATTATAGAAGAACCAGAAAGCAACCCTTAGCAGGAAAAAGAGCAAGACTATCAAGACTCAACTGAAAACTCACACACAGAAAAATCCCACAATAAACAGAAACACAAACACACATACACACACACATTTATACACACATATGCAGACATGTGTACATATAAACACACATATGTATATATAAACACATGTGTATACACACAAACACACATACTTACATAAACACATATATAAAGTTAGAACTGGCACATAAACAGGACTAAAGACCAATGAAATAGCATTAAAAACACAGAAATCATCGCAGAGATTTATGACCATCTAAATTTTGATATATGTGCCAAAATTATCAGATAGAAGAAAGGGAAACTCTTCTCAATATGGTGCAGGTAGAAATAACTATACATACATGAACAATTGAAAGTAGATCTTTATAATTGAACTTATACTGGGACCAAGTCCAAATAAAACAAAGACCTCAAAGTAGGTTTATGTATTATGAAATATGATTGTATGGAATAAGGGGTGCTGTATCGACATTGATACTAAGGTCAAAATTTAGCATATAAAAATTCAGTCACAACAAATCAAAGGAAGGCTGAATATATGGGCTTGCATTCAACTAGAGAACTGGCTATAGTGAGAGGTGGTAAGATAAATACACTTACAAAACCCACCATTTGTGAGACCATCTATTGAACATCTAACTCTACAACATGCAAGGAACACAGAGCCCACAAAATTAAATCTCCAAAATAACAAATTCACAAACCCTCAAAAAAACAACTGCCTGATAAATAAATGGGTTAAAGACATAAAGAGAAATTTCTCAGAAGAAGAAATAAGAATGGCCAATAGACACATTAAAAAATGCTTAATCTCAATAGACATGAAAGAAATGCAAATCAAAACATTAAGATCCCATCTCACCCCAGTTAGCATGGCTATAATCAAGAACTCTAATAACAACCGATGCTGGAGAGGATATGGCCAGAAGGGAACACTACTGAATTGTAGGTGAGAGTGTAAACTTGTTCAACCATTTCTGAAAGCAGTATGGAGGTTCCTGAAATGACTCCACATAGAGCTCATAGCATTATTTATTATAGCTAAGATATGGAACCAAGAATGGAACAAGAAAACATTATATATATCTATATCTATAGATATAGATATATAGATATAGATATATAGATCACTATATATATAGATATAGATATATAGATATATATGGAATTCTATGCCTCCATCAGAAAGCATGACATTCTCTCAATTTTTAGGAAAGATTTGGAAAAATTATGTTAAGTGAAGTAAGCCAGGCCCAAAGAAACTTAGGTCCCATGGTTTCACCTATTTGCAATAACTAGTGTAAGTCTGGGACAAGCAGAAAATATCAAAAGTTATGTACATATGTCAAGATAAAATGATATTAAGTGAAATGAATCCCAAGATAGGGACACAAATGTTTTTTTTTTTTTCTTTTTTCTTTCGTGGTATTGTTTCTAATATATTCGTAATCTATCATGTGAGAATTTTTGTAGGTTTTTATGTTCCTCCCCCACAGTATAACTCCAGTTTTCACTGTATTTGAATTGGTGCCCTGCATCTTGTATATACACTTCTCTAATTTGGGGAGGGGGAGGGAAATACAAAATGTTTAAATAGGGATACACTTTGGCCCATTGAAACAATGAGATGTACAAGACACTATGTTGAAAAGAAACTTTACAATGAGGAGTGTAGTTTGGAGGTAGGAGGGAAGAGATTGTAGAGGAAAAACAAAGAAATTGGCAACAATGCTTCATAGGAAATGTACTCTTTAGTTTGCTCATGTAACTATAATCCCTCTGTAAAGTATTTTTACAATAAAAAAAAAAACTGAAGAAAAATTTGGTAAGAAAAAACCACCCTATTTATATGTTGTCTAAATTATCCAAGAGATACCTCTGGGTATGAAATAAGAATGACAACTACATACATGCAGAAATCTCTGGCCATAATAGAAATGCAAATAACTCCAGTGTACATAAAAAGATTGTGCTTATTATCAGCATGAATTTCTTTTTATATATTTTTATTGTAAAAATACTGTTCAAAGGGCTAACAGTTACAAGAGTAGGGTAATGATTATATATTTATCGAGAATTGTTGCCTCCTCCTTTGTTTTCCCCTACCATTGCTTCCTTCCCCACCTTCCAAATAATTCCCCAACCGAAGTTGTAAAGTTTGTTTTCAACATAGAGTCTTGTACCTTACCTTGTTACAATGGGTCAACCTGTATCCCAATTTAAGCATTTTGGTTTTTCCCTTCCCCTCCCCTAATTAGAAAAATGTATATACAAGTGGCAGGACACTGAAATCCAATACAGTTCCTCCAATACAGGAGGAACGTACCAAAGAAACAAAAATTCACATTTTAAATACTTTAAAAACAATAGCAAGGAAAAAAAAGTCCTCTTTGTATCCTTATCTTGGGGTTCATTTTGCTAAACACCAACATATATACAGCTTTTGACATTTTTCTTTGTTCTAAACTTATACTAGTTATTGCAAATAAACGAAACCATGGGATCTATGTTTCTTTGGGCCTGGCTTACTTCACTTAATATTTTTCCCAAGTCTTTCCATTTTCTAACATATGGGGCAATGTTATTCTTCCTGATGAAGGTATAGAATTCATAGATAGATAGATAGATAGATAGATAGATAGATAGATAGATAGATAGATAGATAGATAGATAGATGTGGGTAGAGCAAGTTAGATCTGGCTGAGTCAGCTAGAGTAGCAGTAGAAGCGCACTTCCTGCTTATAGAGATGTGACCCAGAGGCATGCCTGCCTAGCTTGCCAACTATGAGCTGTCCACATTACGTACATGCTCCAGGGGACCAATCACTGCCTGTCACCAGCAGTACCCATCATAAGTGCCTTACACCAAGTGCCCCCTAAGTAATTGGCTGGGAAGGACTCAGGAGGTTGGGAAAGCTTCGGCTATAAAATCCCCCCCCTTGTGCAAAAACGAGATCTGCTAAAGCCTTTTCTCCTGGTGTGAATTCTTGTGCATGCCATTCACATTTACCTACTGCTGGAGATCTAGCCCCACAACTGGTGCCCAACATGGGGCTTGAATATTTTTGGCAGACGGATGGCCTAGTGCAAGGTAAGTGCCTCCATGGGCAACCTTCCCACTGCATCACGGGAGCCTCAATCAGAGCGCTTGTTGCCCTGCATCGGTATAGGTGGATAAAAGTATCACAAAGGAAACTAGTTTAATATGGGAAATAGTAAATGAATTGTGCCCTTGGATTGACTCCGGGGCCATTTGGGATCCAGACAGCTGGACCTCCGACCTTCAGGGAGCTGGTAAAAAAGAATCCTCTAATGCGCTGAGCTACTCCTCACCTTTTACCCCACTATAATAGTCATTCAAGCATGTCTATTGGGGAAAGAAGAACGGGAAACTCTGCAGGCGTTCAATGCCTCACTGTGGTAGCAAAGGGAGCATTTGGAAAATAGCAATGGCAAAGCTGCTCAGGCACTCCCATCTTCTTGTGATGCAGGAAACAATTCCAGTAAGAACACAGATGACCAACAACTTCTACCCTCATGTGATCCAGGGGGCCAGCCAGCTACACTTGTGAAACTGCTTCCCCCACACTATCAGTCCCAAGAAATATGCCCAACCGCTTCTTTTGCCCATTTAGGCCAGCCGGGGAACACCCCTCAGGTGACTTTGTATCCTTGGGCAGACATGTCCAACTTTTCCCAAGAACAAAAACCCGTTGTTCCCCCTGTAATACAACAATTATGTGCAGGCCCCCCAACTACCGTGGCAACTACAACCAAGCCTGTGGATGAACTCCAGTTCGGGTTTCCAGTAAACGTCCACCAAACAGCTGCAGGACCTAACCAATGGTACCCCCATGACCCAAAAGTGCTTGTCAAATATCAGACCGCTTTTAAGGAAGATGGGCTGCACTCCCCATATGCTCATCAGATGCTTGAAACCATTAGCATCGATTTTATTTGCTCCCATGATTGGAAGACCTTAATGTGCACAGCTTTAACTTCGGAGGAATTCCTTTTATTGAAGGCTGCTTTTTATGATGAATGTGAACAACAAAGCACAGGAAATGTTGCTGGTGAAGGGCAGGACACCGCCATTGGGGACCCTGACTGCTCAAAAGGGACAGGAGCTCATGGGTTTCCTGCCGCACAAGCACAGTACTTTGACCAATTTTGCCTCTGTACGTTGCGGGCTGTCTCCTCAGTCCCTTCTAAGGAAGAGGACAAACAACTAAAAACCATCCAAAATCCCAATGAAATTTTCACTGACTTTGTTGACCATTTTCAAGAAGAAGTAGCCTGGAGGGAATCCCACACTGGAGCCCAAGATGCACTAACCAAGACCCTAATATGGGAGGGGTCCACACAGGAATTAGAAAAGCCCCTGAACGAAATGGGGAGATCACTAATTGGGTTCTTAGTGACTTTCCTACCCTTTCTAATTCACACAAAAAGATCTTACTGTTTATACCTATTTGCCTGCACCTAGTTTGATTGGTGCACTAATTGCCAATGCAGATTTTATTATTTTTAATAGCAGGTAGCATAAGAAAAGGAAACCAGAAATTCATATATTATAAATTAGACCTAAAACTGGGTGCATATAGGGCAATAGAAGACCTTTCTTCATAATGACCTCTCAAAATTCTCAATCGCCTTCTGAGAACATGACTCATATAAGAAGCTTTTATCACTATCATGTCATTTATCCAAAACTTACCATGGTCTTCCACCTGGATTATGAGGCAGGAGAAGCTAGTTCAGAGCCTTTCTTAATTTTTTTTTAATTGTAGAAATAGTGTACAGAGGGGTTCCGATTACATGAATCAGGTAATGAATACATTTCCTATCTAGCATTGTTACTTCCTCCTTCAGTTTTTCCCTTACAAGCCCTTTAAACCCCACCTCCCCAGCTCCCCCCAAACTACCAAATTATAAAGTTCGTTTTCAATGTAATATCTTTTACATCTCATTGTTACAATGTGTCAACCAGTATCCGTTTTCAGAATTTTGTTATTTCCCCGCTCTCCACAAATTAGAAAAATGTATATACAAGATGCAGGACACTGTCTTCAAATACAGTGAAAACATTGAGTCTTGGACTTCTCTGTTTTTTAGGTAAATAGTAGTATGAAACTTAACTTACATATGTGCTTTTGGAGCTCAAATTAAGCTCCTATATTTCATTTCCTCAAATTGGGTGAGACATTTGTTACTTCTAATTAAATGGAAACAGATACACCTACTTTCTCATATGTTTTATTATTTTGTAAGTCACTTTCATCTGTTCTAAGCACAGTCAAGGGCCTGCTTAAGAAGACTTACCACTACCTAAAATTTACTAAATTAGAAGAGAGACAGCTTCAGCAAGCATTTTGTCACTTTCAAAGTGAAAAATATTGTAAGGGGCTGATGAGTCCTCTTATTAAAGTACATACCTATGATGTTCATCTTCACTTTCTCTTTATTTCTCACAAACAGTATAAGATATATACATGTAAGCAATCAGTTTACTAGAAGTTCTTCTCTTTTGCTTGTTTTCTTTTTTTCCCCATTTGGTCTAGAGTTTTGAATCATCCTTACTTGATTTCTGTTTTGTGTTTTCATTCTTTCCCTAATTGTTAGAATCACTAACATTTCTACATCATCTAGGACTATAGATCCTAATCAATGTGTGAGTTGCCTCATTTTGATTATTTTCTAAGGGACCTCTGTTCAAGTTGTTAAGTCTGACCACGGAATCACACTCTTATTTCCATTACCCTCCTTTCAGACTTCTACATGCCTCTGTATCCAACTTCATCTCAGACAATTAGTTGTCAATTTTGATATTTGGCCAAGATTTGGTCCAATACATGACCTTGACTTCTTATGTTTATTATTTATATTCAAATTAATAACCTGGCCCTAGTCCACCAACTTTAGGTTACAAATTTGGGTCTAACATTGAGCCCCTTGGCTACTTCTTGTATGAATAGTTTACAAATGTGTTATTATTTATTCCCAAAAGATCCCAAACAAATGTACTAAAATATTGTCATTGGACAAAATATATTTCAGACATATTGAAAATTCCTTATATTTCCCAGGACTATTTTATTTGTCACAAACTATCAATTTTGTGAGTAATCTGTGGTAGTATGAGCATCAAGTCTGGTATGTGATAAGAAATTCAAAAAGATATTATTACAATGTACTCCAACATGTTTTAACTTAATATTTAATGTTTTTATGACTATTTTTAGATTTCTCTTGTTTAAAAGTACCCCAAGTACAGGGTCATATATTTATTTCAATCATTTGCACTTATTTGTCTAAAATAATTGTAATAAAATTTAAGTGAGTTGAAACAAGGAAGAAAATTTTATTACATAGTTATTAAATGACCATTTTCTACCCTAAAAGCTTCAGGCTTCTAGCAAACAACTCTGAGTTAAAATGGGAACTTTAAAGACTCAGGGTTTGTGTTGGAGGGGCAGAATGATGCAGGCTCCTGCCTCAGGATTATCAGAGGACTGTGTTTGTGTATGTGGAAATCTCTTGACATGCCGGGCTAGAGGGGGCACATGTTCCCTCTCCCTATCTCAAATCACATCTCACATACTCCTGGGAGCTGAGGAAGTAGCTCTTCTGCTTACTTAAGTTAGTCAAGCATTTTCCTGACTACGGGGAAGTGGTTTGAGCTTGCTATAAAATAGTTTGAATAAAAATATATAAAGACTTTGTCTCATATTTTAAGCAAAATTGTATCTGTTGAAATTCTTTTTGTTAATGTCTCCTGACTAAATCTTGGTAAAGATAATACTTGCTTGTCTTTAAATACCCACTAGCAATAAAGCACAGCATGCAGTGGTAATTGCTATTTGCACTCTGCATCCCCTGTGTCCTTTTGATTTTGTGACCTTTACCCAGGGACCCCAACACCTTAGATATTGACAACTGGCACCTGAACAGGGACCCTGCAGTTTTAAATTCAGGAAGGGATATTCAGATAAGTACTTTTAATTATAGGGTGATGGGACAAGTGAAGTCTACTCTGTACTTACATATGCTAAAACTTGCTGCTTATGGTATAACTATTTCTTCTTCTTACATAGATATGTGTATTAATGTAGCTAGGAAATGGAATCCTTGGTTCCCCGACGAAGGGACCTTAGATGTTAATAACTGGAAACGAGTAAAGTATAATGTAGAAAGAGCCATTGGAGAAGGGGAAAGGATTCCTATTAGATTTTAGTCTATTTGGGCTAGTTTAAATACTCTTTTTAAAGCTTTACATGAGGAAAGATTAATAGCAGACTTAAAGAAAGAGGCCGCCCCTTCTATTGTAGATTTACAATTGGACTGTGAGGTTAAGGATTCAATAGAGAAGGATGCATCACAATTAATGGAGAAAAAACAAGAGCTAAAGAAGGCTGAAAAGGAAGAAACTGAAAGCATTAATAGAATGTCTGAGCAAATTGAATTCACTTTATCAAGATTACAGCATATGGCGTTAGAAATTAGCAGAGTGAAAGGAGAATCTGAGAAGGTGAAAATAAAACAGCATTCGGCTCCTCCACTTGCCATGCAATTTTTACAGGGTCAATCCCTCACAAAAAAGAGGACTCAGACAGTGAGTCTGATGATGAAATGCCTATTTTTTTCTTATCCTCTAATTCGATCACCCCTATGAATTGCATAGCTCAACCAGTCAGATATGAGATGTTGCTGTCGATGATATTGGTAAAATTAAGAAGACAGTGACATTGTATGGTCCTCAGTCTCATTATGTTAAGGAATTGCTTAATGGACTTGCTCGACATTACAATAATTTTGTTCCCAAGGATTGGAAAGCTCTTTGTACAACCTTCCTTAAGGAACCTGAATACCTACAATGGCAACTGTGGTTTACTGAGTTATGTACAGAAAGGGCTAGACAAAATGCACAGAACAATAATCCACGCCTGCAGGTCATAACCTTTCCCATATTGAGTGGAACAGAACAATATGCAGGTGCTCATATGCAAGTGAACTCTCCTAAAGAGATCCATGAGCAGTTAGGAGACATAGATATTGAGGCATGGGAGAAGATTCGGCCAGTAGGAGAGCATTATGGCTCTTGGACTAAAGTAATTCAAAAACCTAATAAACCCTATGTTCAATTTTTATCACGATTGAAATTGACCTTGGAAAGAACTGTTGTGGGAGAGGCTAGACGGCAACAACTACTGCACTTGTTGGCTTATGAGAATGCTAATGAGGACTGTAGAGCCCTGTTGAGCCCTATTGAGTCCTAATGAATATTAAAGAATCTAGGGATGAAAATACATATTTAAGGGAGTGTAAAGACATTACATCAAAATCCCGGCATATACAGTTGTTTGCTAAAACTATGGCCACTAACTTTCATGCTTTAGAAACCAAACCCTCTAATATAAAATGTTTAAGATGTGGAAAAATGGAACATATAAAAGAGAATTGTAAAAAGGCTACTGATGTTAACAAGAGAGGACCAGGAATTTGCCCTAAATGTAAAAAAGGTAAGCACTGGGCAAGATAATGTAAATCAAAAATAGACAATAAAGGAATTCCTATATCAGATAAAATAGACTTCAAATTAAAATTCTTGAGAAGAGATAAAGAAGGTCGCTAGATACTAATTAAAGGATCTCTCCTTCAGGAAGATATTACAATTCGAAATATCTATTCGCCAAACAATGAAGCACCCAAATTTATCAAAGAAACACTACTTTCCCTCAAATCCCACATAATTCCAAAGACATTAATTGTTGGGGATTTTAACACACCACCCTCCCCACTAAATAGATCAACTCGGCAAAAACTCAACAGAGAAACCACAGATCTAAACAACTGCATAGATCAACTAGATTTAACAGACATCAACCTAATATTTCACACAACAGCATCAGAATACACGTTCTTCTCAACAGCACATGGAACATTTTCTACAATAGACCACATTTTAGGCCACAAAGCAAACTTGTCCAAATTCAGAAAGATTGAAGTCATACTTTGCATTCTCTGTGACCACAGGGAATAAAATTAGAACTCAACACCAAAAGCCACCAAAAAAAGTCTGGGTAACACATGGAGGCTGAACAACACACACCTGAAACAAAAGTGGGTCAAGAAAGAGATTAGAAAGGAAATTCAGAGTTCCGGGAAGATGGCGGAGGAGAAGCTGTAATCTGAACAAGCTCTCCCATAGAAAGCAGTTTTAGATTTCCAGTGAACAGTCCTAAGCCAGAGAATCACACCAAGTGTGCCATCACAGGACAGAGAGTTAGACAAGAGAGGGAAGCCAAGGCAAAAAGACACATCTGAGTGCTCGCCAGCAGCGGCCGCGGCGGCGGTGGCAGGGTCGCGGCGGAGAACGCAGCCGGCCATACCTGAGCGCTCACACAGAGTCTGGGAAGAAGGAGCCAGGCGCAGCGCTCGAGAGGATTCTACTCAACACCAGCAAGAACCAACAAAGAGCGGACATCTTCAACCTGCAGCTTGCAGACCAGAGACGACCCAGGATCCAAGACTCGGCGTGAGTAGAAGCCCGACGTCCTCACTCCTTCTCAGGGAGCAGAGGAGGGAAGGCCACCCCTCCCCCCCCAGAACTGGTGATCTCCATCTTGGATACCGACAAAGCTCGGAGGAGCTGCCAGATCCAACCCAGGCCTTGGAATAAAATGAGTCATTTAGCAGGTCACAAGAACTTAACGGCGAAGTGACCTGCCAGACTCGGCTCCATCCAGGGAAAAGTCACCCAGCTCAGGGCCAGCCATTGCAGTGGCTTCCCTCACTGGGTAACCAGAGCCAGAGGCTGCCCCTCCCTCTAGCAGACTCAACAATCAATTGAAAAACAGAATCCCTGAGAACGGCTCCAGGCTGGGCTCTGGGAGATTTTTTTTTTTTTTTTGCACAAAGCAGCCCCAGGAAAAAGCTACTGTTTGTTGAAAGGCCTCAACTCTACCCAGAACCTAGCCTCACCACTGCATCCTCCTCTTTTGTGATTCTCAAAGCAGATCACACTCCTAGAAAACTAACCTGGGATGGGGATCTCAAAATCTTGGGTAAAGAAGAGCATTTTTCTGCCTCTTCCAACAAACCGACTTAAGAAACCAATCAAGCCACAGGACCTCAAGCTGACCAGAGACTCCAACAAAAGGCTGGTTACAGACAAAAGGGAGATACATGATTCTTCCCACCCTTCCCACCCCAAAAAAAATCAAAGGACTTTTATATTTTTTATTTTTTTTATTTTTTTCTTCTTCTTTTCTTTTGTTTTTGTTTGTTTTTTGTTTTTTGTTACCTTATATATATAAAAATTTTTTTCTCTTCTAAAACTTTTATTAATCTTTAATTTTTGCCTCTTCTGAAAAAATAATTGATTACCAGTAACTTTTTTTTTCTCCTCTTATAATTTTTATTTTAGGAATATGTGAATGAGCATTTTCCTTTCTTTTCTTATCTTCTTTCTCTTTTTCTTTCTTAATTATCTTTTTGTTTTTTGTCTAGCTCTACTGAACTTCTGATCTTTTCTTCTCCCTTTCCCATCCTTAAAGTTTTTCACATCTCTATGTCCCTCCCTTTCTCCCAACATATTCACATTCCTCTCTAAATAGATGGTCTTTTAATCTCTATAATAACAATAATTTTTACGTTTCTATTTTTTTCTGGTCTCTTTTCATTCCCCTATCCCTCTCTTCTTTTTCTCTCTCTCTCTACTTGCATCCTACCCAACCCATTTCCTGCATTGTGATTAGGACCTAGTTAACTCTCCCTGTGCCTCCCCACACCAATCTATTCCTATTTTTTACCCACACCTCTCCCTAATCCTAATAATTTCTGGTTTTCCAAATTCCTTTCTGCAGATCGAAGTCCTTTAACATAGAGTTGTTTGATGTTGAATAGATGTATCTGTTGAACTAGATTGTATCTGTAGACTATTGACTGTACAAACGCAAATTTTGGTTGATGGTTGCCTTAAGATAGTGTTCTAGCACAAAACTGGTGCTATCTTCATCTCAAATGGGCAGAGTAAGCCGGAAAAACACAAGAAAAATGGCAAATTCGGGTATCTCAATTCCCAATCTTGATAATCAGGGGTCAGATCAGATAATGAACAATCCATAGGAGAGTTCCCAAATAGCTCTACAAACACTGGTGGAAAACATGATAAATGAGAAGTTTGACAACTTACAAAGGACTCTGTATGAGCGTGTTAGGGAGAGAGAGGATGCATCCCAGAAGTTTGTACAGGAATATCATAAGCGTGAGGAAGCTACTCAAAAACTGATACAGAATTTGCGTGAACAACTTGAGAATACTCAAAGAGAAAGGGAGGAATGCCGTGAGCAGGCTGAGAACATTAAAAGAGAACTGCAGGAATCCCACGAACGTGAGGAAGCTAAACAAAGAGTAATACAGGAATTGAGAGACCAGGTAGAGAACACACAAAGATCACTAAAGGCATCCATAGAATCCATTAACAAAGAGCTGAAGGAAGTTAGGGAGACCACAAAGGGAATGCTGAATGGAACCCAACAGAAGGAATGGAAGTCCAAAGAAACCATATCCAATCAACTAAGTGATTTGAGGACAAACACTGAACACCAAATTAAGGAAGTAAAGAGATTCATACAAGACCTAAAACACAGCTTCAACAAAGAAATTGAAGCCATCAAAGCTGACCAACTAGAAGGAAAAGAGATAAAAAACAAAGTAGAGAGTCTTGACAGCAGGTTAGACCATGGAGAAGATCGAATCTCAGGGATTGAAGACAGCCTAGATATTATAGAGAAAGAACATACAACAATCCAAGACAAGTCCAAGAAATATGATAGATCTATCCAACACCTGGAAGACACCATCAGAAGGCCTAACTTAAGGATAATGGGTGTAGAGGAGCACCTAGAAACAGAAGTTAATGGTCTAGGAAATTTGTTTAACAGGATCCTAGCAGAGAATTTCCAAAACATGCAAAAAGATAGGCCTATTCAGATAAAAGAAGCTTTTAGAACCCCAAATAGACCAGACCAGAATAGGACATCCCACTGTCACATTATAATCCACACAGGATCAACGCAGAATGAGGAAAAGATCCTTAAAGCTGTCAGGGAGAAAAGGGTAATCACTTATAAAGGGAAACCAATTGGAATCACCTCAGATTTCTCAGCAGAGACAATCAAAGCAAGAAGAGCCTGGAATGATGTATGCCATGCCCTAAAAACAAACAACTATCAAATAAGAATACTGCACCCAGCTAAACTTTCCTTCATAACTGAAGGCCAAATAAAAACCTTCCATAGCAAAGAAAAATTGAAACAATACATCTCCACCAAACCAGTGCTACAAAAGCTTCTTAAAGATGTCCTACACATAGAAAACCATCAAGACCATAATAAAGGCCAACAAACTGCACCCAAACTGAGAATCCAAGAACCATAGGAAGAACCGAGTTTTCGCAGCCCCCAAGAAAGTAGATAACATCGCAGGAACTCCCAAATACCTCTCAGTCCTATCTCTTAACGTTAACGGACTGAACTCTCCAATTAAGCGACATAGACTGTCTAGGTGGATTAAAAAACAAGACCCGTCTATCTGCTGCCTGCAGGAGTCACATCTTGCCCATAAAAACAAACACATTTTCAATGTTAAAGGCTGGAACAAAATCTACCAAGCAAACGGCCCTCATAAACAGGCGGGAGTTGCAATCCTAATATCAGATAAAATAGACTTCAAATTAAAAATCGTGAGACGAGATAAAGAAGGTCGCTAGATACTAATTAAAGGATCTCTCCTTCAGGAGGATATTACAATTCTAAATATCTATTCGCCAAACAATGAAGCACCCAAATTTATCAAAGAAACACTACTTTCCCTCAAATCCCATATAGACCCAAAGACATTAATTGTTGGGCATTTTAACACACCACTCTCCCCACTAGACAGATCAACTCGGCAAAAACTCCACAGAGAAACCGCAGATCTAAACAGCTGCATAGATCAACTAGACTTAACAGACATTTACCGAACATTTCACCCAGCAGCATCAGAATACACGTTCTTCTCAGCAACACATGGAACGTTTTCTACAATAGACCACATTCTAGGCCACAAAGCAAACTTGTCTAAATTCAGAAACTTTGAAGTTATACCTTGCATTTTCTCTGACCACAAGGGAATAAAATTAGAACTCAACACCAAAAGCCACCAAAGAAAGTCTGGTATCACCTGGAGGCTGAGCAACACACTGCTCAATCAAGAGTGGGTCATGGGAGAGATTAGAAAGGAAATTCAAATGTTCATGCTATTCAACAAAAATGAACACACAAATTACCAGCTCCTCTGGGACACAGCAAAGGCAGTACTCAGAGGCAAGTTTATAGCTCTGAGCTCTTAACATCAACAAATTGGAGAGATCTGAAACTAGCAATTTAATGACACATCTAAACCTCCTTGAAAAAGAGCAGCAAGATAAACCCCAATCCAGTAGACTGAAAGAAATAATCAAAATTAAATCAGAATTAAATGAATTAGAATCAAAAAAATTATAGAAAGAATCAACAAAGCAAAGACTTGGTTCTTTGAAAAACTTAACAAAATTGACAGACCCTTAGCAAATCTTATCAGAAAAAGGAGAGAACACACCCAAATTAATAAACTGAGATATGAGAATGGAAACATCACCACGGAAACAACCAAGATTCAGAACATTATAAGGGAATACTTCTCAAAACTTTATGCTAATAAGTTTGACAACTTGACAACAATGGTCCTCTTCCTAGAAAATATTGACATGCCAAAACTAAACCAAGATTAGTTAAACTATCTTAACAGGCTGATAACAAGCATTGAAATAGAAACAGCAAAAAGAGACCTCCAGCTAAGAAAAGTGCAGGACCAGATGGTTTTACAGCGGAATGTTACAAGGCCTTCAAAGCAGAGCTCACACCAATTCTCCTCCAACTCTTCAACGAAATTGAAAGAGAAAGCTCACTACCGAACACATTCTATGAAGCCATCATAACCCTCATCCCAAAACCGGGCAGGGACTCATCAGAGAAAGAGAAATATAGACCCATTTCTTTCATGAACATTGATGCAAAAGTTGTCAACAAAATTTTGGCCAATCGACTTCAACAATTCATCCAAAAAATCATACAGCACGATCAAACAGGATTCATTTCAGGGATGCAAAGCTGGTTCAATATGTGCAAATCAATTAGTATTATTCATCACATCAACAGGAGCAAGAACAAGAACCACATAGTTATCTCAATAGACGCAGAAAAAGCATTTCACAAGATCCAACACCCCTTTATGATGAAGGTTTTGGAAAAATTAGGAATCCATGGAACATTCCTCAATACAATAAAGGTTGTATATGACAAACCTACAGCCAGCAATATACTCAATGGTGAAAAACTCAATCCATTTCCTCTTAACTCAGGAAAAAGACAAGGATGCCCACTCTCTCCACTTCTCTTCAATCCAGTATTAGAATGCCTAGCTACAGCAATATGACAAGATGCAGACATAAAGGGGATCCAAATAGGGAAAGAAGAAATAAAACTCTCCCTCTTTGCAGATGACATGATCTTGTATTTAAAGAATCCCATAGACTCCACTCCCAAAGTACTCAAGCAGATTCAAAACTTTGGCAAAGTAGCAGGTTATAAAATTAACCCCCCAAAAATCAATGGCTTTTCTGTATGCCAACAGTGAAAAAAGTATGGCTCAAATTAGGAAAGCAACTCCATTTGTAATAGCCCCATAAAAAATAAAATACCTAGGAATTAACTTAACTAAAGAAGTGAAGGATCTCTATGATGAAAACTTTAAAATCTTGAAACCGTAAATCAACAGAGAACTTAAAAAATGGCAAAATCTCCCATGCTCCTGGATTGGCAAGATTAACATCCTGAAAATGGCAATACTTCCCAAGGTTATCTACAAATTCAACGCGATACCTATCAAAATTCCACCCTCATTCTTCAAGGAAATAGAAGAGGCAATCCAAAAATTCATATGGAACAGTAAAAGACCTCGAATAGCAAAAACACTCCTCAACGGAAAGAACACTGCTGGAGGAATATCAATACCAAATTTCAAACTCTACTATAAAGCCATAGTAATCAAAACAGCTTGGTATTGGCATAAGAACAGACCTCAGGACCAATGGAATAGAATTGAAAACCCAGAAACGAACCTACAGACCTATAGCCATCTAACCTTCGATAAGGAAGCTAAAACAATAGAATGGAAGAAAGACAGCCTCTTCAGTAAATGGTGCTGGCAAAATTGGTTAACTACTTGTAGAAAACTAAAACTAGATCTTTATATATCACCCTGCACCAGAATCAACTCCAAATTGATCAAAGACCTTGAACTCAAAGCAGACACTCTGAAAACATTACAGGATGGAATAGGAGAAACCTTAGGTCTCCTTGGCTCAGGCCGAAATTTTCTGAATAGAGACCCAGAAACACAACAAATCAAAGAAAGTTTGGACAAATGGGATTGCATAAGGTTGTAGAGCTTCTGCAAGGCAAATGACTTAGCTAGCAAGATCAATAGAAAGCCCACCGATTGGGAGAAGATCTTTACTAGCCATAAAACGGACAAGGGTCTCATATCTAAAATATAATTGGAACTCAAAAAATTAAACCACCCAACAACAAATCCTCAAGGAAACAACTGCCCAATAAATAAGTGGGCGAAAGACTTAAAGAGAAGCTTCTCTGAAGAAGAAAGAAGGATGGCCAATAGACACATGAAGAAATGTTCAACATCCCTAGCCATAAAACTAATGCAAATCAAAACAACATTGAGATATCACCTCACTCCAGTTAGAACAGCAAAAATCAAGAACTCTAACAACAACAGATGCTGGAGGGTATGTGGACAGAAAGGAACCTTACTTCATTGTTGGTGGGAATGTAAACTTGTTCAAACACTTTGGAAAGCAGCATGGAGGTTCCTCAAAAGACTTCACATAGATCTCCCCTATGATCCAGCAATCCCACTTTTGGGCATTTACCCAAATGTATACAAACAAGGCCACACTAAAGCTACCAGCACAACTAAGTTTATTGCAGCATTATTTACCATAGCTAAGATATGGAACCAACCCAGATGCTCCTCAGTAGATGAATGGATCAAGAAAATGTGGTATATATACACAATGGAATTCTATGCCTCCATCAGAAAGAATGAAATTTCCCCATTTGTTAGGAAATTATATTAAGTGAAGTAAGCCAGGCCCAAAGAAACATAGGTCCCATGGTTTCCCTTATTTGCAATTTCTACTATAGGTATGAGTCAAGCGGAAAAGGTCAGGTAATGTGATGTTAGGAAAACGAACCCTTAAATATGTATTTTAATGTTTTCGTTGCTTTCATGCATGCGTTTCTAACGCATTTATAAGATTATTTTTTTTGCTTTGTATGTCCCTCCCCCTCAGTGTACCCCCGCTTTCACTTTATTTGATGTCAGTATAACATTGTGGAGGAGATGGGGACAAACAAGTCGTTTAAGGATTCAGGTGGACCTGTTGCAAAAAGGAGAATTACAAAATGTCATGTCAAAGCAAGCTTTACAATGTCGTTGTGGCGGGGGAAGGGGGTATGATTGGGTGGGGGAAGGGGGGAGGCTGGGAAGGCAAGTGAAGGGTAAACAAAGGAGGAGGCTGCAATGCTTGGTAAGAAATGTATGCATTATCCTGCCAATGTAATTGTAACCCCTCTGTACAGTATGTTCTCAAATAAAATAAAATTAAGTTAAAAAAAAGGAAAGGAAATTCAAATGTTCATGCTATTCAACAAAAATGAACACACAAATTACCAACTCCTCTTGGACACAGCAAAGGCAGTACTCAGAGGCAAGTTTATAGCTCTGAGTTCCTACATCAACAACATGGAGAGATCTGAAGCCAACTATTTAATGAGACATCTGAACTTCCTTGAAAAAGAGCAGCAAGTTAAACCCAAATCCAGTAGTCGGAAAGAAATAATTAAAACTAAATCCGAATTAAATGAATTACAATCCAAAAAAACTATACAAATAATCAACAAAAAAAGAGTTGAAGAATCAACTCTTCAAAAAAAATTAACGAAATTCACAGACCCTTTGCAAATCTTATCAGAAAAAGAAGAGAACACACCCAAATAAATAAACTCAGCGATGAGAATGGAAACATCACCATAGAAACAACCAAGATTCAGAACATTATAAGGGAATATTTCTCAAAACTTTATGCAAATAAGTTTGAGAACTTGGCAGAAATGGACTTTTTCCTAGCAAATATTGACATGCTAAAAATAAACCAAGATGAGTTAAACCAGCCTAATGGGCCCATATCAAGCATTGAAATAGAAACAACATTAAGAGACCTCGCAGCTAAGAAAAGTGCAGGACCAGATGGTATTACAGCGGAATATTACAAGGCTTTCACAGCAGAACTCACACCAATACTCCTCCAACTCTTCAATGAAATTAAAAGAGAAAGTTCACTAGTGAACACATTCTATGAAGCCATCATAACCCTCATACAAATCCAGGCAGGGACTCATCAAAGAAAGAGAAATATAGACCCATTTCTTTGATGAACATTGATGCAAAACTTCTCAACAAAATTTTTGCTAATCGAATTCAACAATTCATCCAAAAAAATCATACACCATGATCAAACAGGATTCATTTCAGGGATGCAAAGCTGGTTCAATATACCCAAATCAATTAATATTATTCATCACATCAACAGGAGCAAGGGTAAGAACGACACGGTAATCTCAATAGATGCAGAAAAAGCATTTGACAAGATCCAACACCCCTTTATGATGAAGGTTTTGGAAAAATTAGGAATTCGTGGAACATTCCTCAATACAATAAAGACTGTATATGACAAAAACTACAGCCAGCATTATACTTAATGGTGAAAAACTAAAGCCATTTCCTCTTAACTCAGGAACAAGACAAGGATGTCCACTCTCTTCACTTCTCTTCAATCTATTATTAGAATGCTAGGCTACAGCAATAAGACAAGATGCAGACATAAAGGGGATCCAAATATGGAAAGAAGAAATAAAATTCTCCCTCTTTGCAGATGACATCATCTTGTATTCAAAGAATCCCATAGACTCCACTCCCAAATTACTCAAGCTGATTCAAAACTTTGGCAAACTAGCAGGATATAAAATTAACCCCCCAAAATTCAATTACTTTTCTGTATGCCAAAAATGATAAAGTGGGGCTGAAATTAGGAAAGCAACTCCATTCGTAATAGCCACACAAAAAATAAAATACCTAGGAATTAACCAAAGAAGTGAAGGACCTCTATGATGAAAACTATAAAATCTTCAAATAGGAAATCAAAACAGAATTTAGAAAATCGGAAAAACTCCCATGCTCCTACAGTAGAAAGATTAACATCATAAAAATGGCAATACTTCCCAAGGCTATCTACAAATTCAATGCTATACCTATCAAAATTCCAACCTTATTCTACAAGGCAATAGAAGAGGGTTTCGGAAAATTCATATGGAACAATAAAAGACCACGAATAGCAAAAACTCTCCTCAACGGAAAGAACACTGCTGGAGGAATATCAATACCAAATGTCAAACTCTACTTTACAGCTCTAGTAATCAAAACAGCTTGGTACTGGCACAAGAACAGACCACAGGACAAATGGAATAGAATTGAAAACCCAGAAATGAACCTACAGACCTATAGCCAACTAATATTCGATAAGGTATCTAAAAAAATAAAATGGAAGAAAGGCAACCTCTTCAATAAATGGTGCTATCAAAATTGGTCAACTACTTGTAGAAAACTAAAGCTAGATCCTTATATATCACCCTCCACCAGAATCAACTCCAAATGGATCAAAGACCTCGGAGTCAAAGCAGACACTCTGAAAACATTACTGGATGGAATAGGAGAAACCCTAGTTCTTCTTGACACAGGCCCAAATTTTCTGAATAGAGACCTTGAAACACAAAAAAATCAAAGAAAGTTTGAACAAATGGGATTGCATACAGTTGCAGAGCTTCTGCATGGCAAAGGACATAGCTAGCAAGATCAATAGAAAGCCCACAGATTGGGAGAAGATCTTCACTAGACATACAACAGACAAGGGTCTCATATCTAAAATATACTTGGAACCCTAAAAATTAAATCCCCCAACTACAAATCCTCAAAGAAACAACTGCCCAATAAATTAGTGGGCAAATGACTTGAAGAGAATCTTTTCTGAAGAAGAAAGAAGGATTGCCAAAAGACACATGAAGAAATGCTCAGCCTCCCTAGCCATAAGAGAAATGCAAATCAAAACAACATTGAGATACCACCTCACTCCAGTTAGAATGGCAAAAATCAAGAACTCTAATAACAACAGATGCTGGAAGAGATGTGACAGAAGGGAACCTTACTTCATTGTTGGTGGGAATGTAAACTTGTTCAACCACTTTGGAAAGCAGTATGGAGGTTCCTCAAAAGACTTCACATAGAACTCCCCTATGACCCCGCAATCCCACTTTTGGGCATTTACCCAAATGCTTACAAACAAGACCATACTAATGCTACCAGCACAACTATGTTTATTGCAGCATTCTTTACCATGGCTAAGATATGGAACCAACCCAGATGCCCCTCAGTAGATGTATGGATCAATAAAATGTGGTATATATACACAATGGAATTCTATGCCTCCATCAGAAAGAATGACATTGCCCCATTTGTCAGGAAATGGAAAGACTTGGAAAAAATTATATTAAGTGAAGTAAGCCAGGCCCAAAGAAACATTGGTCCCATGGTTTCCCTTATTTGCAATATCTAGTATATATATATGAGTCAAACAGGAAGGTTCAGATAAGGTGATGTTAGGAAAATGAACCCTAAGATATGTATTTAAATGTTTTTTCTTCCATGCATGTGTTTCTAATGCATTTATAAGATTATTTCTTTGTTGCTTTGTATGTCCCTCCCCCACAGTATTACCCCTGCTTTCACGGTATTTGATGTGGGTATAATTTGTGTAGGGGAAGGGGAAAAACAAGTCGTTTAAATAACGATACAGGTGGACCCGTTGCAACAATGAGAAGTACAAGTTGTCATGTTGAAAATGATCTTTACAACCTTGTTGGGGGGGTGGGGAGTATTGGGTAGGGGAGCAGGGGGAGGTTGGGAAGTGAAGGGAAGGGTAAATAAAGGAGGAGGCTACAGTGCTTGATAAGAAATGTACTCACTATCTTGCCCATTTAATTGTAACCCCTCTGTACAGTATTTTCACAATAACAAAGGGAGAATTAATTGCTCATATTTTGTTATTTCCATATATATCTTTTCGCAAGTCATTTATACCCCTCATTGGGGGATTTGGAAGTATTAACCAGCAAAATGTGTTTTGGACTACTCATATTACTAAAATACAGCCTAAGATTAAAATTAATATTCAGGGAAAGATATTGACAGGACTAATAGTACCGGCTCAGATATTACAATTATCAACATTCATGAATGTCCTAATCATTTATTATATGAATTAATCCCCTGTAATTTTAAAGGATTTTGCAATACTCCTGTAAATTCTATATGACAAGCTGGGTGGTATTTTACTATAACCTCAGAAGACGGACAGACTGCTGTCCTTAAACTTTATATTATGGAAGTTCCAGTTAACATAATTGGTAGAGATGCACTGGAACAATGGGGAGTTCATATTAAATTTTAACATTTTTAGATGGTGACCATAAAGATATTATGGAAATCTGAGGAACCTGTTTGGATTGAACAATGGCCTTCATGCAAAAAGAGGAATTAGTAGCAGTTCATCAATTAGTTGAAGAACAGTTAACCAAAGGAAATATTGAGAGTTTTTTCACCATGGAATTCTCCACTATTTGTTATTAAAAAGAAGTCAGGAAAATGGAAATTGCTGACTGATTTACAAGGAGTTAATATAACCATGTACCCTATGGGGGCTTTACAACCTGGTATACCATCGCTTGTCATGCTTCCTAAAAATTGGCCCATAATAGTAATAGATTTACAAGATTGATTTTTTACCATTCCTGTACATGTAAAAGATTGTAAAATATTTGCCTTTTCTTTACCATTAATAAATCATCAAGCCCCTCAACAGCGCTTCCAATGGAAGGTTTTGTCCCAAGAAATGATAAACTCTCCAACCATGTATTAGATATATGTTGATAAGGCCTTAAAACATTTAGACAAAAATGGCCTCACATTTATATTTCTCATTATATGGATGACATTTTATTTGCAGGACTAAATATGGCAGAATTAGAAATGTTGTTACAGTGCTTAACCTGTATATTTAAAGATTTTGCATTAATAATAGCACCTGAAAAAATACAAAAAGATAAGGTGGTAAAATATTTAGGATATGTTGTTTCTAGACAAACAGTGACACCTCAAAAATATGACGTGATCAATTACAAACCTTAAATGATTTTCAAAAGTTACTGGTAGACATGAATTGGATGTGACCGGCCTTAGGAATTCCTACTTATCAATTACATAATTTGTTTCCATTGTTACAAGGGGAGCCTGATTTACATAGCAAAAGAACTTTAGCTAAGGAGGCTGAAAGAGAATTACAATTAGTAGAGCAGAGAATAAAAGAAATGTTTTTACATCGAGTAACTCTGGATCAACCCATAATTTTACATATTATGGATACATGGAAATACCCAACAGGAATTATAGAACAAAATGAGCTATAATGAGAGTGGATTTATACACTGCATAAGTTTACAAAAAAAATATGCCTTATGAACAACAGTTGGCAATTATTATTCAACAGGCCAGGCAATGGATATTTACTCTACCGGGGTATGATTTATTTGAAATTATTTTTCCTTTGCCAAAAGAAGAAGCAGAATATTTGTTAAACATGTCTGAAATGCTACAAATAGCATTAGTAAATTTTACGGGGCAATTTTCCTATTATTTTCCCAAAGGTAGATTGTGGAAATGCTTGGGTAAACAACAATTTGTCATTAATGATGTAATTACCAAAGCCCCTTTTCCCTATCCCTCTTACCGTTTTTACAGATGGCTCCAAAACAAAGAGGGCTTATTGGATGACAAATAAATATTGGGTACAAACAACTACTTTACCATCAGTTCAACAAAATGAGCTTTTTGCTATTTTTAATGTGTTCCATGATTTTGTGGAAGATATTAACATTGTTACTGATTCTGCCTATGCTGTAGGAGTTGTGACTAATATAGTTCCTGCTATTACATATTCATCTAAACCCCAGCTAAACCAATTATATGAAAAATTAGAAACATTCTTGCAACAAGGTAATGCCAAAGTGTTTGTAACTCACATTAGGGCTCACTCTTCTGGTTATCTTGTGTACAGCAATAATCAGGTTGATAAATTAGTTAGTTTTGCTTCTGCTGAACAGGATCATGCTCATTTACATAGAAATGCTGGCCATTTACATATGCATTATAAAATACCTTATTCTCAAGCTAAACAAATTATTAAAAAATGTCCTATTTGCAGACCAATGCACCTGCGAGTTGTAACTGCTGGAGTAAATCCTCGAGGATTACAACCTAACTAGCTTTGGCAAATGGATAGAACCCATGTACAAGCTTTTGGCCATTTTTCCTTTGTACATGTTACAATAGATACTTATTCCAAATTTGTTTGGGCTTCTGCCCTTACTGGAGAAACGTTTTACCATGTAATAGAACACTTATTGGATGCTTTTGCCATTATGGGAGTGCCTGCTAAAATGAAGACTGATAATGGACCAGCCTATAAAAGTATCAAATTTAAAAGATTTTGTGAACTTTATGATGTGGTACATATTACAACAATAGAATATAACCCCCATGGACAAGCCATTATTGAACGAGTTCATGGCACACTAAAACAACAAATTAAAAAATTAAAGAGGAGGAAAAGGTTGGATGAAGGTATGGATATTCTGTGGATTTCCATGCAAAATGCTAAAATAATTTTACATCAGGCTCTTTTTGCTCTTAACTTTTTAAACTTACCACAAGGAGTTATTTTAACTAGAGCTGAGCACCATTTTAAACAAATTATCAGAAAAAAAAAAACTTATTTAAATGCTCCAGTGTGGATTAAGATTGCATTGATTGCAGAATGGCAACCAGGAACATTATTACATAAGGGGCAAGGATATGGTTTTGTTTCTACACAGGTTGGCAAACAATACTGGCTTCCTGCCAGATGGATACAGACTCGGCCCAATGAGGCCAGCTCCGTATCCTGCAAGGAATCGGCCACGAATTGAGGAAGATGAAATCCCCGGGCAGGGCATGGCTCATTTGATTTTGGGACGACGTTACAGTCAGCTTCAATTGGCTGCCCCGCTGCCCACATAGGGGTAGGTTAAAAAATTGACTGGAAAAGGACAAAAGATGTTATAAAGCACTGGTAAACCTGTCACAGCCAAGAACTCGTTAATATCCATGTGCGCCCTGCTTACTGTAAATTCTGCCCATGCCAATGTAAGTTATTGGGGCTTTGTTCCTAACCCTCCTTTATTGGAACCCGTTGTTGAGGGAGACATGGATATAACTGTCAATACCTTTCCAGCTGTTTCATCACCTCCTTAGAATATATTGACATTTAACAATAAGGATGATGGTAGCTTTTGAAATTTTACTTACTATACTCATTCCTTGCCTGTTTGTCTGGGGCCTCCTCTGTGTTTAGTTATGAATTGGCAACATTGGGTCTTACCTGGAAAAGGCACTTCCAATTCTAGAACACAGCTGCAGCGATTACCTAATTGGCCCACTAATAGTAGCTGGAAAAGCATCACCTTGGATAGCAAGTTATCCTTACCTATGTGCCCTGATATTACTTATATTGATTTAAAATATCAGGCTTTTGTGTGGCAAGAGTGTAGATGAACATTTGGAGAAATGTTCAATAACTTTTTTAATTGGGGACCTTTTGGACAGTTTATTAACACATGTTCAGAATGGAATATTACTAGATGTGATTTATCTAATGTTACTAGGATGCCTGATGCCATTAATGGATCGCTTTCTGGAGCTCAATTGATGGCCTGGGGAGATGGAGGCATTGCACATGCTCAATGGACTTTCATGGCTGCACCCAATGCTGTTTAGAATCATTTTTGGAAGGTTGCAGCAGCGCTGAAACCCGTGATGCTATTAAATGGATCATTTTCGGGAACAGCGAACATTGCATCCACTTATAATTTTACTATGTACAAATCTTATGATGTAACTGCGTGTGTACCTCTGCCTTATGTATTTTTAGTAGGAAATTTTACACTTTCGCCTACTCTTTCTTGTTTTAAATGTAGCCTGTATTCTTGAGTTAATTCCTCTCAATCTTAAAGACAGTGATAGTATTGATTTTTCAACAAAGAACTCATATTTGGCTGCCTGTTAAATTAGGAAGAGAATGGTCCCCAAACCCCCTGGATAATGTTGTTAATCAATTTTTTAACAAACTTCTAAAACGTATGATTGGAGCCATTGTAGCTGTGATTTTAAGCTTAATTGCTATTACCACTGTTGCTGCAGTGTCTGGAATTCCCTCATACTTCCTTACAACCTAAACACTGTGGAAGAATGACACCGGGATTCACATGAATTGTGGGTTTCACTGGTAGAAATTGATGTTCGGTTACAAGCACAGATTAATCTTCTTAAACAGATGGTTGGATGGTTACAAAAAAAGTTTTTGGTTGTGGAAAACAGTAATTATTGAAATGTGATTGGAATTCTACTAACTTTTGCATTACTAATGTAAAATATAATGGATCCATATGTGATTGGAATGTAATACAGCAGTATTTATTTAGAAATTCTACTGCTGCTCAATTGCTTGCACAGTTACAATGTAATGTACACGATATTTTTGCTAAACAATTTGCAAATGATGATGCTTCTGATATTGCTGATGAATTTATTAAGCAGTTGGAAGGGTTGGAACTGAAAGAAATACTACAAAGCATTTCACATACTGCTAGTGGTAAGGGAATTATGATTGCTATTGTTTTGCTATACTTGTATTGATATGGTTGATTTTTCTGAAACCAATGCAAGCTTCTATGATAACCCAGTGGAAAGTTTTACTTTTAAAACAAAAGCAAAAAGAAGGAAATAGTGAAGACTCAGTGTCTGTGTTGGGGGGGGGGGCAGAATGATACAGACTCCAGCCTCAGGATTATCTGAGGATTGTGTTTGTGTATGTGGGAAGCTCTTGGCATGCTGGGATATAGAGGGAACATGTTCCCTCTCCCTAACTCAAAGCACTTATCACAGACACCTGGGAGCTGAGGAAGTAGCTCTTCTTCTTACTTAAGCATAGACGAATAGTTAGTCACATAAATGAACAGATAGTCAAGCATTTTTCTGAGTATGAGGAAGTGGTTTGAGCTTGCTCTAAAATAGTTTAGATAAAAATATACAAAGATATTGCCTAATAGTTTAAGCAAAATTGTATCTGTTGAAATATTTTTTGTGTGGATGTCCCTGACTAAATCTTGGCAAAGATAATGCTTGCTTGTCTTTACCCACAAGGAATAAAGCACAGCATGCAGTGGCAATTGCTGTTTGCACTCAGCATACTCTGTGTCCTGGTGATTTCATGAACCATACCCAGGGATCCCAATGCCTCAGTCATTGACACTATGTCTCCCAACGCATGTGAGTCACAAATGTCATGATGTCCTAACAGGTTATGATATCAGATTGTAACAAAATGTTCAAGATGTCTGGCAGTGTGATGCCACTATGATAAAGAAGTCACAGTGGATTTCTAATATCACATGTCATATCTGCAATATTAAGAGGATGAAAGATTATGAGCTCACAAAAGGCCTATTTCAAAATATCAACATGTCACACAGTTATTAGTAAATGTCAGGCTTGTGACGTCACATTGGGTTACTTTTTTCACAATGGAAATGTGATATCACAATGGTTATGAGGTGACAATTGGTTTCTGATATCAACCCACATGCCACATTTGAATTAAGATGAAATCACAGGGTAGGCATTCAAGATGTGCCTATGATGTCACAATGATGATGTAATGTCAAAGTGCTATAATGCCAATGTAGTTTGCTGACGTCACAATGAGCTCATGGTGTCATAAAGACAATGAGATATTATAGTGGTGATGGTATCACAAAGGTTTTGTGATGTTACAATGGTACATCTGCTCTCAATTGTCTGTAAATCACAATGAGAATATGATTTCAAAATGGGACTGTGATGTCTCCAAAGCATGTGGTGTCAAAAATGTGATGAAGTTCCTACAGTATTGTAATGTCGCAATGAGACATGTTGATCATGACCTCTGTCAGTTTGATGTCACAATGCTAATTAAACTCCAGTGGATTTCTGATATCACATGCCATACCTTAAAAAATATGAGGTTTAAAGAAGATTATGAGTTCACAAATGGCCCAAGATATCATAATAGCATCATGGCATAATAGTTATGAGGAAAGAGTGATTGTGATGTCACAGTGGGTTAGTTATATCACAATGGAAATGTGATGTCACAAAAGGATTCGGAAGTCACAATGCGAATGAAGAACCAGGTCTTGTTTTGTTGATTCTTTCTGTGTTTTTTTGGATTCTAATTCATTTAATTCTGATTTAATTTTCATTATTTCTTTCTGTCTACTGGATTGGGGTTTATCTTGTTGCTCTTTTTCACAGAGGTTCAGATATCTCATTAAATTGTTGTGCTCAGATCTCTCCAAGTTGTTGATGTAGGAACTCAGAGCTATAAACTTGCCTCTGTGTACTGCCTTTCTGTGTCCAGAGGAGCTGGTAAATTGTGTGTTCTTTTTGGTGAATATCATGAACATTTGAATTTCATTTCTAATCTCTTCCATGACCCACTGGTGATACAATAGTGTGTTGTTCACCTTCCATGTGTTACAGGACTTTCTTTGGTGGCTTTTGGCATTGAGTTCTAATTTTATTCCCTTGTGGTCTGAGAGAATGCAAGGTATAAATTCAATGTTTCTGAATTTGGATGGTTGCTTTGTGAACATTGGTAAATGTTCCGTGTGCTGCTGAGAAAAACATGTATTCTGATGCTTCTGGGTGAAATTTCGATACATGTATGTCAAATCTATTTGATCTATGTTGTAGATCTATTGTTTGTCTGTTGAGTTTTTGCTGAGTTGATCTATCTAGTGGGGATAGTGGTTTATTAAAGTGCCCAACAATTAATGTGTTTGGATCTAAGTGAGATTTGAGGGAAAGCAGAGTTTCGTGGATAAATTTGGCTGCTCCATTGTTTGGCAAATAGACATTTAGAATTTTAATATCTTCCTGAAGGAGAGATCCCTTAATTAGTATGTAGCGACCTTCTTTATCTCTTCTCACTAACTTTAATTTGAAGTCTATTTATCTGATATTAGGATTGCAACTCACATCTGTTTTTTGTAGGGGGGTCGTTTACTTGGTAGATTTTATTCCAGGCTTTCACTTTTAAAATGTGTTTGTTTTTATGGGAAATGTGTGTCTCTTGTAGGCAGCAGATAGAACGACCTTGGTTTTTATTTTTATTATTATTATTATTTTATTTTTTGTGATCTCCAGTTTTACTCACACTTGATGCTTTCCCCATCATACCCCCCTCGCTCTCAACGCCCCCCCCCGTGATCAAGATCCCAACTCCATTTTAAACCGAGCCTCCACCTATGTCCTCATCCTCCCTTCCATCCCGTATGAACCAACTTTGACCTCGTTTAAGTTTTAGCGCTGCCGATGGTGATTGTTCTGTTTTTGAGACTCAATTCTAGGTGAATGGGAGGAGGAAGGAGCTAATGTTTATTGAATGCCTGCGACATCCCCAGGTTTTCCACAGGCAACGTTTGTTCGTCATTTTGATCCCCATAGGAAGCAAGGGGGTTGTCTAAGTATGACAATTAAGATAAAAGACACACAAAAAAAGATTTTTAATAAGTTTTGTAGCTGGTGTGCATGAGGAGAACCTATGCTGTTGAATCCAGATCTTTCTACAGTCTGCTTCTACTGAGAAGAAACTTCCTCTTTTGTCATCGTCCCTCCATCCTGTTCTTGCTCCATTCTATAAATATACCTGGTGTTTTGCAGCCCCCACCTACCCTGAAAACAAATCCAGTCCCAGTTCCCTTGCATTAGCAGAGTTAGGCCATCTATACAAGCTTAGTTTACAGGCTTGGAATGGAAGGATGCCTTGAGGTCTCCAACACAGGGAGGCAGACACGGGGTCATTTTACCTTTAGTGTGTATGTGTTTGGGGTGGTGGTGGTGGGAAAGCAGGATAGAAACGAGTTCTTTTCTGGCCAGTGAATAGGAATGTTGTCAACAGGGCTGCTAATGATAGATCACTTGGTGGTACAGCTTCTTGTAATTGCAGACGAGTGTCAAGCTCCAGATCAGAATTTACCTGCTTAACCTTTAACATGCTTACTTATCTCATTGTTTATTAAGTAAACGCTGATCAAGTATTTTAGTAGCCAAATGATCTGCGTGGGGATTTATATTTTCTCTATTTTGTTCCCTGATTTCTGTTTTTTTTTTCTTCTCTCTCTTCTGTCAATGATTTAGTCATGTGTCCACCAGACGCTTAATCTTATGTTGTCTGCTTACACACAATAAAAAGGCTGCTTTGCGTACTTACTTGGCCAAAGAGTCTTTGTAGATGAATGTGCAATGTGTACAGCTTTTTATTTTTTTATTTTTTGTGAACATACTGTACAGAGGGGTTACAAATACATAGGCAAGATAATGAGTACATTTCTTACCAAGCATTGCAGCCTCCTCCTTTGTTTACTTTTCACATCTCTTCCCAGCACCCCCCTGACCCCCAACCAAACCAGTTCGTTTTCGACATGTCAACTTGTACTTCTCATAGATGCAACGGGTCCACCTCTATCCTTAAACGACTTGTTTTTCCCCATCTCCTCCACAAATTATAGCGACATCAAATATAGTGAAAGCAGGGGTTATACTGCAGGGGAGAGACATACAAAGTAACAAAGAAATAATCTTATAAATGAAACAGAAAAGGCAGTACTCAGAGGCAGGTTTATATCTCTGAGCCCCTACATCAAAAAATTAGAGAGATCTGAAACCAACAATTTAATGACACATCTAAACCTCCTTGAAAAACAGCAGCAAGATAAACCCCAATCCAGTAGATGGAAAGAAATAATTAAACATAAATCAGAATTAAATGAATTAGAATCCAAATAAACTATAGAAAGAATCAACAAAACAAAGAGTTGGTTCTTCGAAAAAACAAAATTGACAGATGCTTAGCAAATCTTATCAGAAAAAGAATAGAACATACACAAATAAACTCAGAGGGGCTGGAAAGGTCGCTCAATGGTAGAGTGCTTGCCTTGAATGCATGAGGCCCTGGGTTTGATTCTTCAGCACCACATAAGCAGGAAAAAAGCCGGAAGTGGAGTTGTGGCTCAAGTGGTAGAGTGCTATCCTTGAGCTGAAGAGCTGAGGGACAGTGCCCAGACCCAGAGTTCAGGCCCAATGACCGGACCCAAAAAAAATAAATAAACTCAGAGAGGAGAAAGGAAAGATCACCACGGAAACAACCAAGATTCAGAACATTATAAGGGAATATTTCTCAAAACTTTATGCTAATAAGTCTGTGAACTTGACAGAAATGGACATTTTCCTAGCAAATACTGACATGCCAAAACTAAAGATGAGTTAAATCACCTTAACTGGCCCATATCAAGCATTGAAATAGAAACAGCAATAAGAGACTTACCAGCTAAGAAAAGTCCAAGATCAGATGGTTTTACAGAGGAATTCTACAAGGCCTTCAAAGCAGAGCTCACAATAATACTCCTCCAACTCTTTAATGAAATTGAAAGAGAAAGTTCACTACCAAACCCATTCTATGAAGCCATCATAATCCTCAGGCCGAAACAAGGCAGGGACTCACCAAAGAAAGAGAACTATAGAACCATTTCTTTGATGAACATTGATGCAAAAGTTCTCAACAAAATTTTGGCCAATCGGCTTCAACAATTCATCCAAAAAATCATACACCACGATCAAACAGGATTCATTTCAGGGATGCAAAGCTGGTTCAATATATGCAAATCAATTAGTATTATTCATCACATCAACAGGAGCAAGTATAAGAATCACATGCTTATCTCAATAGATGCAGAAAAAGCATTTGACAAGATCCAACAGCCCTTTATGATGAAGGTTTTGGAAAAATTAGGAATCCATGGAACATTCCTCAATACAATAAAAGCTGCATTTTACAAACCTAAAGCCAGTATTATACTTAATGGTGAAAAACTAAAGCCATTTCCTCTTAACTCAGGAACAAGACAAGGATGTCCACTCTCTCCACTTCTCTTCAATCTCATATTAGAATGTGTAGCTACAGCAATAAGACAAGATGCAAAAATAAAGGGGATCCAAATAATGAAAGAAGAAATAAAACTCTCCCTTTTTGCAGATGACATGCTCTGGTATTTAAAGAATCCTATAGAATCTATTCCCAAATTACTCAAGCTGATTCAAAACTTTGACAAAGTAACAGGGTATAATATTAACTACCCAAATTCAATGGCTTTTCTGTATACCAACAATGAGAAAAGTTTGGCTGAAATTCGGAAAGTAACTCCATTTGTAATAGCCGCCCAAAAAATAAAATACCTAGGAATTAACTTAACCCAAGTAGTGAAGGACCTCTATGATGAAAACTATAAAATCTTGAAAAAGGAAATTAAAACAGAACTTAGAAAATGGCAAATCCTCCCATGCTCCTGGATTGGAAAGATTAACATCCTGAAAATGGCAATACTTCCCAAGGCTACCTACAAATTCAATGCAATATCTATCAAAATTCCAACCTTCAAGGAAATAGAAGAGGCAATGCAAAAATTCATATGGAACAATAAAAGACCCCGAATAGCAAAATAGCTCCTCAATGGAAAGAACACTGCTGGAGGAATATCAATACCAATTTTCAAACTCTACTATAAAGCCATAGTAATCAAAACAGCTTGGTATTGGAATAAGAACAGACTTCAGGACGAAAGGAATAGAATTGAAAACCCAGAGTCAACCTACAGACCTATAGCCAACTAATCTTCGATAAGGGAGCTAAAATGATAGAATGGAAGAAAGACAGCCTCTTCAGTAAATGGTGCTGGCAAAATTGGTTAACTACTTGTAGAAAACTAAAGCTAGATCCTTATATATCACCCTGCAGCAGAATCAACTCCAAATGGATCAAAGATCTCAGAGTCAAAGCAGACACTCTGAAAACATTACAGGATGGAATAGGAGAAACCCTAGGTCTCCTTGGCTAAGGCCGAAATTTTCCTAATAGAGACCCGCAAACACAACAAATCAAAGAAAGGTTGGACAAATGGGTTTGCATGAAGGACCTTGATTTTTAATCCAACTAGACAGTCTATGTCGTATAATTAGAGAGTTAAGTTCCTTAATGTTGAGAGTTAGGACTGAAAGGTTTTTGGTCGTTCCTGCCATAGCAACCTTCTTGGGGGCTGTGACAACTGGGTTCTTCAGATGGTTCTTGGATTCTCCATTTGTGTGCTCTTTCTTGGTCTTTATTCTGGTCTTGTTGCTTTTCTCTGTATAGGACATCTTAAGTATCTTTTATAGGGCTGGTTTGGTGGAGATAATATTGTTTCCATTTTTCTTCTCTATGGAAAGTTTTTATTTGACCTTTAGTTATAAAGAATATAGCTGGGTACAGTATTCTTGGTTGATAGTTGTTTGTCTTTACGGCATGGCATACATCATTCCAGACACTTCTTGCTTTATCTCTCCTGAAAAATCTGAGGTGATTCTAATATATTTCCCTTGATAGGTGATTGATATTTTCTCCTTGACAGTCACAGTTGATTTCAGTGTAACATATCAAACCAGAAATATTATGAGTTCCAAAACAGATTATGATCTCACAGATACCTAAGGTATCAAAATTGCAGCGTCACAAATTTTAAGAGGATAGGACAGGTTTGTGATGTCACAGTGTTTGAGGGATGTGAATTGTGAAATATGGTATCACTATCATTATGAGGATATCATAATTTTCATATATCAACCAACTTGCCACATTTGAAATAGAATGAACTCACACAATTGGCATTCATAATGTTTCTATGGTAGCATGATGACAATGTGCTGTCATAATTCTATGATGTCATTTTATTTTTGTGATATCACAATGAGCTGATTGTGTCAAAATGGGTGTGATGCCACACTGGTAGTAATGTTGCAAAGGCCTTGTGATGTTAAAATTGTATGTCTGATCACAATTAACATTAGTTCACAAAGGGATAGTGATGTCACAAAAACCATATTCATTTTCAAAGGTGCTAAGAGATCGTGCTATATTTGGAGTATTAGAATGTGAATGTGATGTCACAATGGCAATGTGATTTCATGTGTTTGAGATGTCACAGTGGTTTTGAAGTCAATATAGGTTCATTATGTCATGGTAAGTTTGAAATATAGGAATCACATGTCCAATTTTAAGTGTTACTAGTACACAATTTCCATAGGAGTTGACAACAGGAGCTTTATGTCCCAGAGGCCATGAATTTTCTAAAATGTTATGAAATTACAATAGGTTTGTGAAAATATAGGACAGTGATTTCACAATGGCAATGTGTGTCGCAAAGTGACTGTGATGTCATAATGGTTATGAGGAAACAATGGGATTCTGGTGTCAACTCACATGACACATGTGAAGTAGAATTACATCAAAGAATAGACACTAACAATGGGTCTATAACATCACAATGATAATGTGATGTAATTATATTATGCCATTGTAGTTTGGTGATGTCTTTATGAGCTGATGTATGTATAATGTATGTATAATGTATAATGATGTATGTATAATGACAATGTGCTGCAATATTGGTGATTATATCAGAAAGGGTTTGTGATGTTACAATGGTATGTCTGATCCCAGTTTGCCTTAGTTCACAATGAGGATATGAGTACACAAAGCTATCACAAAGGCATGTCCAATATGATCATGATGTAATAATGGGAATGTGGTGTCATAATGGGTTTTTGTTGTCACAGGGGTGATGAGAACACAATGGATTTGTAATTTTAAGGTATAATATGTAGGTAGGTTACTTTAGGTACCTGATGAAGAAAATGTGCTAGTCAGGGAAAATACCAAACTGTTGCCTGTACCTTGCATGGTGGAGAGCCATGGCAGCAAAAGGAGTCCTACTATTGGACATGGAGTTATCTTAGCCAGGTAAAGGAAGAGGGGGTGCCAGGTAGCAAAACGTTGTGGCCACACTGGAGCTGGATATGACCTCAGGGACAGGGACACTCTTATGGTCAGATGGGAGGCATGAACTGGGGTGACCCAGGATGTGACCTAAAAAGATGGCAAGGTGGACTACTTCCAGGTGTTCCAGCTACCTATGTAACAGGAAATGGACAGACATTTATCCAAGAGGAAAGGAATTGTCTGCACAGCAGACTGCATGGCCTTGGGCAGACCTTACATTCCAGCCTTTTGATAATTATGAGAAAGGGTGCAGATTCTCTCTGCAGGGCAGAGGCATTGACATCAGGGGTAAAATTCTGAAATGTTGGCCCCTCTGGGAGAAGGCAGCAGCTGTCCCTTGGTGGTAGTCCTTCAGTGAAGTCTGGGTGAAGTCAAGTCTCATGTGGCAGGGAAGGACCGGACCAAAAAAACAACTACTAGAGAGCAAAAGGCAAGTGGAAGAGTGTGGGGCAGGAAATTAAATATTGGATGACCTGGCTAAAATGGCTACTTTATATCTCCTGCATTCTAATCTGTACCGAAGTTGGCAGAAATGTTGCTGTCTACTTCTGACACCTGGCAACTAGGTAGAGGAGAGCATCAATTATATAAATATTCCTTCTCTCCATTTGCCTCCCCACATTCCTCTAATATTTTCTCCTCACAATTCTCCCTAAACCTATTAATTTCTTTTCTGATAACTTATCTTTTATTTTCTTAGTCCATGGATCCCTAGTTGATTTTTGTTGAACTAGGTTGTATCTGTCGAATTAGAATATGTCTCTTTTCATTTTGATTGCATCAATCTGTGCAACTAGAGGGCTCTGTATCATGCCTGATTTAAAATAGTGCTCTAGGACTTAATGGGCAGAAAAGCCAGAGAAACACAAGTAAAATGGCAACTCCCAAATATGGTAATCAGGCAAAAGAGCAGTTAATGAATAATCCATAGGAGGGTTCCCAAATTCTCTAGAAATATTACTGGTCAGTTTGCTGAGTGAAGATCGAAAGCCTGCAAAGGACTCCATATAAGCATGATAGGGATATACAACAGCATGATGAGAGTAACCAAAAATTAATTTAAGAATTTCATGAGCATTAGAAGGCCAATAATAGAATAATAAAGGAATTGCCTGTGTGAGAGGTAAAAAAAAAACAAAAAATTAATAGACATAATCATAGAACACACAAACAGGAAGCTGCAGGAATGTATGGAGGCCACAAATGGAATTCTGATTGAAGCCAACTGAAGGAAAGGCTGTCCAAAAAACTATAACCAATCAACTAAGGGATTTGAGCATTAACTCTGAAAAGAAATTGAGGAGTTAAAGAAGTATACAGAATACCTTAAACAAAGTTTCAATGAGGAATTTGACGCCATCCCATCTGACCAATTAGAATGAAAGGAAAGAAAAAAATTTGAAAGCATTGACAGTAGGTTAGCCCATGAAGATCCAAACTCTGTGTTTAAACACAGTCTAGACATGAGAGAAAGAACAGACAAGTATTCAAGACAAATCGAAGAAATAAGCTAGATATATTCAACATTTATAAGACACCACCAGAAAGCCTAATTTAAAGCTGAGTGTTACAGAAGAGGGACTAGAGACAGAAGTGAAAGGTTTGGGAAATTTAACAGGATCCTAGCAGAGAACTTCCCAAACATGCAAAAGATAGACCGATTGAGATACCAGAAGCCATTATTACTCCAAAGAGATCAGAACAGAACAGGACATCCCATCATCACGTTGTAATCACAAAAGCATCGATGGAAAGAAAGGAAAGGAGCCTTAAAGCTGTCGGAAGAAAAAGTCAACTTCCGCATGCTCAGCAGAAACAATGAAAGCAAGAAAGGTCTGGAATTATGTTTGTCATGCTCCAAACATAATTATCAACCAGGAACACTGTACCCAGCTAAACTTTTCTTCATAACAGACCAAATAAAAACCTCCCACAGCAAATAAAAATTGAACCAATATATCTCTACCAAACCAGCCCTACAAAAGATTGTGAAAATTGTCCTACACATTAAAAACCAACAAGACAAAAATTAAGGCCTAGCAATAGCCCCTACACAAACAACACAAAAATTATAGGTAGTTGCCAGTTGGTAAAACCCCCAGGAACATGGGTAACATGGCAGAAACTGCCAAAAAACTTCTGTCTTTACTCTCAATATTAATGGATTTTATTTTTCAATTAAGAGACATATATATTCTTGTTGGCTCAAAAAGGAAGATCCTTCTATCTGCTGCATTAAAGAGAGAGATCTTGCCCCCCAAAACCAAATACAACCTGAAAGTTTGGAATAATTTCTACCAAGCAAACAGTCCCCATAAACCAGTGCGAGTTGCAATTGTAATATCAGATAAAGTAGACTTTAAATTAAAGTTAATGAGAAGAGATAAAGAACATCATTACATACTAATTAAGAGATCTCTAGTTCAGGAGGATATTAAAAGTTTAAATATCTATTCACCAAAAACGGATCAAACATATTTATTCTAGAAACATTACTTTCCATGAAATATAACATAAATGAAAAGATATTAAATGTTGCAGACTTTGACTCAACATTTTCCTTGCTAGATAGATCAACCCAGGAAAAACTCAAGAAATCTCACACCAAAACAACTAAATAGATCATGTAGGCTTGACATCTATTGAATATTTCATCCACAATGAGCAGAATACACTCTTCTCAGCAGCACATGGAAAACTCTCCAAAGTAAACCACATGTGCAAGTTTAGAAACATTGAAATTATCCCTTGCATAATAAAAGTGGGATTCAATGCCAAAAGCCACCAAAGAAATCCTGTATCACAGGGCTGAGAAGTTGGCTAGTAGAGCGCTTTCCTTGCATGCATGAGGCCCTGGGTTCGATTCCTCAGCACCACCTAAGTAGAAAAAATATCCGGAAGTGACACTGTGGCTCAATGGTAGAGTGCTAGCCTTGAGCTGAAGAGCTGAGGGACAGGGCCCAGGCCCAGAGTTCAGGCCCCACAATAGGACCCCAAAAAATAATAATTAAAAAAGAAATCCTGTATCACATGGAGGCAGAACAACACACAATTGAACCACCAGTGTGTCTTGGAATTCATTAGGAAGGAACCTCAGATGTTCATGATATTTAACAAAAATGAACACACAAATTACTAGCTACTCTGGGACACAGCAAAGGCAGGTTATAGCTCTGAGTTCCAATTAAAACAAATTGGAGATATCTGAAACCAAAATTTAATGAGATACCTAACTTCCTTGAAAAAGTGCAATAACCTAAACCCCAATTCTGTATACAGAAAAAATAATCAATATTAAATCAGAATTAAATGAATCAGGTTCCAAAATAAACATTGAAAGAATCATCAAAAAACAGTTCGTTCTAGGGGAAAAAATAACAAAATTGACAGTCTTAGCAAATCTTATAACAGAAAAAGAGACCACACCCAAATAAACAAACTCAGATGACAATGGAAACATCACCACAGGAAAACAACAACAACAAAAAAAAAACAAGATTCAGAACATTCTAAGGAAATACTTCCCAAACCTTTATGCTAATAAGGTCGATATTCAGAAGGAAATGGTTGATATTTTAGCAATTTTGTAATGCCCAAACTTAACCAATATGATTTACAGCAACTAATGAAATCATATCAAGCATCAAAATAGAAAGAGCAATAAGAGAACTCCAACCCAAGAAAAGTCCAAAACCAGATGGATTTACATGTGGACTACACAAGGCATTCCTAGCAGAATTCACCCCAATACTTTTCCAACTTTTCAATCAAATTGATACTGAAAGTTCACTACCTAAGAATTTCTTTGAAGCTGTAATAACACTTATTCCAAAACCAAGGAGGAACTCATCAAAGAAAGAGACCTTTTTCTTTGATAAACATCCATACAATATTTCTCAAAAAAAATTTTGGACCAATCGACTTCAAAAACAGCAAACAAACAAACAAACAAAAAAAAAGAACCACATGATTATCTCAATAGATATAGAAAAGCATTTAACCACATACAACATCCCTTTATTATGAAAGCTCTCAAAAATCAAGGAATCCATGAAACATTCCTCAATATAATAAAGGATGTGTATGACAAACCTAGAGCCACCATTATACTTAATGGTGCAAAGCTAAAGCCATTTCTTTCAAATTGAGGAATGAGACAAGAATGTCCATTCTCTCCACTTCTCTTCAATTTAGAATTAGAGTGGCTCGCTAGAGCAATAAGACAAGATGAAAAGTAAAGGAGATCCCAAAGAAAAGATGAAGTAAAACTCACCTCTTTTTACAGATGACATGATCTGGTATAGAGAGAACTCCATGGACTCCACACTCAAGTTACTGGAGCTGATTCATAACTTTGGAAAAGCAGGAGGATATAAAATTAAACCTCAAAAATGAATGGCTTTTCTATATGCCAATAAAAAGAAAGAAAAGGCTGAAATCAGGAAAGCAAATGCTTTTATAGTAGCCACACAAAACTAAAAAACTGTAATAACTTAAAGAAGTGAAAGACCTCTATGATAAAAAACTTTTGAAACCTGAAAAAGGAAATTAAAGCAGAACTGAGGAAGTGGAAATATCTACCATGATCCTGTCTTGGTAGGATTAACATCATGAAAATGGCAATAATGCCAAAATCTATCTACAATTTCAATGCAATACCCCATCAATATTCCAGCCTCGTTCTAAAATGAAATAGAAGAAGCAACCCAAAACCTTATATGGAACAAAAGACCCCAAATAGCAAAAAATAATTCTTTTTTTTTTTTTTTTGGGTGTCCGGTCGTGGGGCCTGGGTGCTGTCCCTCAGCTCTTCAGGTCAAGGCTAGGGGTCTACCACTTGAGCCACAGCGCCACTTCCTGCTTTTTACTTATGTGGTGCTGAGGAATTGAACCCAGGGTCTTGAGCATGCAAGGCAAGTGCTCTACCACTAATCCACCTTTCCAGCCTCCCAAAATAATTCTTAGCAGAGAGAAAATTACTGGTATAATATCAAAACAAACCTTCACTCTACTACAAAGCCATAGTAATTAATACAACTTGGTACTGCCACAAAAATAGGCCTGAGTATCAATGTAATCAAACTGAAGGTCCACAAATGAACCCACAGTCCTAGAAACAACTAATTCTCAATAAGAGAACAAAAAAATATAGAATGGAAGAAAGGCATCCTCTTCAGTAAACAGTGCTTGCAATATTGGTAAACTAAGCAAAAAAAATGAAGATTGTTCCATATATATCACCTTGCACCAGACTCAACTGTAAATGGATCAAAGCACACACCTTTCTGTAGGGAAAAGGATATAGCTAGCAAGATGGTGTGCAAAGGACAATGTGATGTCCCACTAGTAATGATGTCAAAAATGTTTTGTGTTGTTACAATGGCATGTCTGATCTCAATTGTCATTAGTTCACAATGAGGATATCAGTTCAATGCATAAATTTGATGCCACAATGGCTACATGTTTTTATAAAGGTAATAAGAAGCCATCATAGGATTGGGATGTCATAATGTGGTTCTGAGGTCTCAATGACAATGTGTTGTGCAATGGGTTTGTGATGTCAAAGTGTAGTGAGGTCACAATGGGTTTGTGACATTACAACGAGTTTATAATATCACAATCTCATGTCCATTTGCAATAGTTACTAGTTCACAATGATGATATGAATTCACAGAAGGAGCTTGAAGTCCCAAAGACAATGAATACTGCCAATGTGATATCTTAGGCTCTTTGTGAGCTCATAGTCTGTTTTCCACCTCATAATATGTCAAGAATGATATGTGATATCAGAAATCCACTGTTACATATGGATCACTGTGACATACTCTTACAGACAGCTGACCTTTGTGTCATATTTTGACAGCACAAATCTGTTAAAACCGCATCATATTTATGACAAAACATGCCTTTTGAGACATCAACGTCACATTGAGAACTCATACACTCATTGTGAGGTAATGAAAATTGAGATCCGGCATGTGATTGTGACACCACCAATCCATTGTGACATCACGTACCTATTGTGTCCTGATCACCAGTGTGTCATCACCAACTCATTGTGAAATCAAAATATTCTTATGACATGATGTAACATCATATTTAAACTGTGATTTCATTATACCATTGAGTTTTCACATATTTTGACCTGATAACATTTTACAAAATTCATGGTCTTTGGAACTTTAAACTCCTGTGACCTCATATCTTCATTGTGAACTAGTAGCAATTGCAATGCGATTGCCAAATTACAATCTCATTGTGACATCACACACCCATTGTCACCTCATCACCCTTGTAACATGACAAACAAATTGTGATATTATATTGCTGTTCTGACATCAAGATCACATTGTGACATTCCAAAACACATGAACTCTTAGCACATTAGTAAAAAGACATGGCCTTTCCGGCATCACAGTCCCTGTGTTTACCCATATCCTTATTTTGAGCTAATGTCAAATGAGATCACACATGCAGTTTTAACATCACAAACCCTTTGTTCCATCATCTCTAATGTGTCACAACAGTTTTATTTATGACACCATCTGCTCATTGTAACCTCACCAAATTACAATAGCATCATAGCATTATGATATCATGTCACTTAGATGTGTTTGCAAAGGGGACATGCTGATTCTCAGGTCCCATCAATTATTGGGTCCCACTGGCTATTACAATCTCCACTGTTTTTCATGTCCAATCAAATCCTTGAAATCTTTCTAGACCAAAACCTAAGCATCCCTTCTCTCCCTGCATTGAACTGACTTGAAATGAAAATTTAACACATAACATGGAGGAAACCTTAGAAACACACTAGCTAAGAATAATTAACACTTGGTAAGTGTTATCATTAACAGATTCTGAGTGTCTTGAACTGTCCATCTTGCAGTCTTCTCTGGATATTGGTCCGCTGCCTCTTTCACTTGATAGTGATGGATCCAATGCTGTTTTCATGCATATTTAATAGGCAGTGGTTTAGTTACCACAATCGAGTAAGGTCCTTGACACATGGGTTCCAATTCAGGAGCACAATAGCTTTTAACCCACACCAGCTGTCCAGGCAAGAAATGGTTGGTGGAGTTTTACTCAGGATAAGCCTTAGCTACCAAACTAGAGAGACATAAATGAACTTCTTGCAAAACATGCAGGGACTATACAAGATGGTGGCTAGAAATTTATGTTACTATAGCTTTCCCAAATTTAGGAGTCAAAGGCTGTTGTATATGATAAATTATTTGAAAGGGAGTGAATTCTTTAATTATGCGGTGATTCCTGCTCAAACATACCCAACGGTAGCTGTTTACCAAGTCATGGCTAGTCTCTGTAATTAATTTAAAGTTTCCTTAAATTTCTACCAGTCATGAACTCTGAGGTCAATAATGCAATGTAATTTCCAATTTATGCCTAGGGCCTTAGCTAATTGAGCAACCTGGGCTGTCAAGACCTGCCCATTGTAGGACCCCACTGCTGTCAGTAAGTAAATTGAGGAAATAGGTTAATGGAATAAATTTTTGGCTGTTTCTTGAGTGGTTTCAGTTTTTGTCAGGAATGCCTCAGTCCAGCTAGGAAAAGTGTCCACTACCACTAACAGATACCTCAAACGATACATTCCAGACTTTCTCTCTGTGAAGTCCACTTGCCAAAATTCATCAGGTGAGGTTCCTCACATAAGTCCTCACTATATCTTCAAGCTCTCTAGCATTTACCAGTTGACAACTTTCTATATACATCACATAAGCTTGTCAGGCTGAGAGCCCATTGGTTTTCAAGACAGTTTTAGGAAGTGACACGGGACAATTTATCAGGGTGCCCAATAACTAGATATAAACAGACAAAAGGCTTGTAACCATTTTTCACAAGTTGAGTCACCACATTTGCAAGCTTGTTACCACTGTTTTGACTTCTTCCTTTAATCTTAATGACTAATATCTCCAGAGACACCACTGATTTTAGAGTGGTCTCCTCAGCTACCTGACCAGCTCAGTTTTTGTCATTATCCTTAGGGTCTCTAGTTTCTTTAATTTCTGGTTACTACTCTGAACCTCAGCCTGCAGCTTGGAGACTTCTTCCATTTTATCCTCCTCCTTGCTTTCCAGATCCCAATCTCCTTCTCAAAGTCTTCCTTAACCTAAAAGTGTTCTTCAAGGGTCACAGCAGAATTTCCTTAACGTCCAACTGCTGCTCCTTCTCACAGCACCTTTGCTTGCTCTGCAGCTCCTCCTTAAAGTTCTCAGTGGTGTTATTGAGTGGATTTGTTTCCTTGCTCCACTTGTTCCATTGCTCCACAATGCTTCTCCTTACATTTTTGGTGAGGATCTTGTTGCTCTCTTTGTCTTTTTCCTCTAGTAGATTCTTTTTCTTGTTTTAAACTTCAGTGTATTTTTGTGACAGATGATTCAACTGTTTAACTCTTCTTTTTTTTGCCTAATACTCTTTCCCTTTCCCAGTCATTCCCTATCAGACTGTTTGTGTCCTTTATCTCTTTCTGAAGAGAACAATCTCTTTCTTGAGCCTGATATTTTTCTATTTAATTTTTTGGCCTCCTATTCTAGGACAGGACACTTCTGTGTCTGCTTCACTAACTACACTATCAGTTCTTTTTCTGTTGCTTTGAATTTCTGCTCACACATTTCAAAGCTTATAATCCATCTGTACTTCAGCCTAATCTCTAGGTGTATGTTGACTCCACCTTTTAGAGACTCAGAGTCTTTTTTAAGCCTGTTTTCAAACAGAAGTGGGACTGTGATGTCAAAAATGTGAGTTGGCTATTCAAAGGTGTTAAGAGGACATAATAGATTTCGGATGTAACAATGTGATCATGATGTCACAAACAGCAATATGATGTCAGGAGGAATTTCTCATTTCACTTTGTTTATTAGGTCACAATGCTTAGGGATACCACAATGAGTTTGTAATATCATAAGCACATATTTGTTTTTAATTGCTACTAGTTCACAATGATGATACAAGTTCACCAAAGGAGCTTGAATTCCCGAAGAATATACATTTTCTTTTCTATTTTTTTGTTAGTCATTGGGCTTGAACTTTGGCACTCAGCACTGTCTATCAGCTCTTCAGCTGAAGGCTAGAGCTCTACTGATTCAGCTACAGTGCCACTTCATGTTTTTTGGTGGTTTATTAAAGATAAGCGTTTCATGGATATTTCTGCCCATGCCATGATCCTCAGATCTCAGCCTCCTGGGTAGCCAAGATTACAACCTCCTGAGCCACCAGTGCCCTGTTACTTTGAATTTTCTAAAATATTGTGAGGTCACAATATGCTTCTGGAAACACAATGGGGTTCTGATATAATGAGGCAATGTGATGTCACAATACCATGTATTGATTAAATTATTTGTTGATATCATCCTGGTCATGAGGTCACAATAATTTTGTGACATCACTATTAGTTGTTGATGTCACAATGGCATGTCAGATCCTAGTTGTCATTAACTCATAATGAGTATATGAGTTCCCACAGGTACTGTGATGTCTCAAAACACATGTGTTGCACAAATGTGATGAAGTCCTCACAGGTTGTGATGTCACAATGGGACACAATGATCATGACATCTCTCATTCTGATGTAACAATGGTGATGATGTCACAATGGATTTCTGAGTCTCACATCATACATGTATTTCAATTATTACTAGTTCACAATGAGGATATGAGTTCACAGAAGGAACTTGAAGTCCAAAAGGACATGAAATTTCTAAAATGTTATGTGGTCATTATAGGTTTTGCAAAGCCCAATGGGACAGTGCTATCACACTTGCAATGTGTGTCACAATATCATGTCATAATAAAGTTTTGATGTCAAAATTAGTTGATGATATTTATGAGGTCCCAGTTGGTTTCTGATACCAAACCACATGCAACATTTGAAACAGAATGAAATCTCAGAGTAGGCATTCACAATGTGTTTAAGACATCACTGATATTGTAATGTCATAATTCTATGATGGCATTGTCATTTGTGTTGTCACAAGGAGCTGATGGTATCATAACTACAATGCGATGTCACAGTGGTGATGATGTCACAAAGTTTTTGGGAAGTTATAATGGCAGGTCTGATCTCAATTGTCATTAGTTTACAATGAGGATATGGACACATAACAAGACTGTGATGTCATAGATACCATAATGAAGTCAAAATCTCTTTGTCGGACACAACAAGTTGGTAATATCACAAACACATGCTCAAACTCAATTGCTACTAATTCACATTATTTATGAGTTCACAGGAACTTGAAGCCACAAAGTCCATAAGTTTTCAGAAATGTTATGTGGTCTTTCCAGGTTTGTGAAAATACAATATATCAGGGATATCACAATGTCAATGTGATTTCACTACATCATGTCATAGTCTTGTTTTTATATTATAATTATTTGGTGAGACCATATTGGTGATAACCTCCAATGAATTTTGTTGGTCATTCATAATATTATGCCAGTTCTCACTAGTCATTAAATTAACATCAGTATATGAGTTGACAAAGGGACTGTGTTGTCTACAGTCATGTGTTGTCAAAGGAGATGAAGTCATAAAAGTTTTGTGAATTCACAATGTGACACAATATTCATGATGTTTGGCACTCTAATGTCACCATGGTCATGAGGTCACAGAGGATTTCTGATATCAAATATCATACCTAAAATGTGATGAGATAAAAAACAGATTATAAGCTCACAAAAGTCCTAATATGGCAGAATGGCAGAATGTCACAAAAGTTCTGAGGACAGAATAGACTTGTGATGTCACACTGTCTTAGTGATATCACAATGGCAATGTAATGTAACAAAGAGAGTTTGATGTCTCAATGGTTATGTGGTCACAATGGGTTTCTGATATCAAGCCCTATGCCAGATTTGAAATAAAATGAAATCACAGATTAGATATAATGTGTCTATTACATCATAATGACACAGTGATGCCATAGTATTATGATGTTATTGTAGTTTTTGTGTCACAATATGCTGATCATTTCATAAATACAATATGATGTCTCACTGGCGATGGTGTCACAAAGGGTTTGACATTAAAATGGGCTGTCCGATCTCAATTGTCCTTTGGTCACAATGAAGATAAGCATATACAAGGCACTGTGATGTCACAAAAGACATTTTTTTTCAAAGTTGCAATGAAGTCATGATTGTTTTGGGATGTCAGAATGTGATCATGTTGTCCCATCAGTATTACGATATCATAACGGGTTTGTGATGTCAGAGTGGTGATGAGGTCATAATGGGTGAGTGAGATCAGAAGAATATGAAATAGCCCAATGCTCTGTCCAGTTTCAATTGTTATTAGTTCAGAATGAGGATACAAGTTCACAGAAGGAGCATGGAGTCCAAAAGTTCAAGAATTGTCTAAAATGTATGATATCATAATACATTTGTGAAAAGCAAAGGCAATGTGATGCCAAAATATTGTGACATAATAATTTTATGATGTCACTATTAGTTGGTGATGCCATGATGGTTATGAAATCACAATATGTTTGTTATGTCACAATGGCATGCTGGATCTCAATTGCCATTAGTTCATAACGGAGTGTAACCAGGTACATGAAGGGCCTCTGATTGCAAAAAGGCAATGTTATTTTCAATGTTAGTTTCATAATAGGTTTGGTATGTCACATTTTGATGTTGATGTCACATTGGCAATATGATATCTTAATAGATTTGTGAAATCACAATTGATGATGCCACAATGTGTTTTGGAATGTCAAAATGAGTTTGTAATAACACAATGACATGTACAATTTCAATTGCTACTAGATCACAATGTGGATACAAATTCACAAAAGGAGCTTCCATTCCCTATGTACATGCATTTTCTAAAACATTATGATATAATAATAGGTTTCTGAAAACACAATGGCAATATGATATCACAATGGCAATGTGATGTCAGAATGCCATCTTGTCTTAATGTTTTTTTGTCACAATTGGTGTTGATATCACAATGGCAATGTGATGTCAGAATGCCATCTTGTCTTAGTGTTTTTTTTGTCACAATTGGTGTTGAGTTCACAATAACTTTCTGATATCAAAACGGGTTGGGAATGTTACAATGGCGTGGGGATATCAATTTTCATTATCTCACAATGAATATGTAAGTTCACAAAGGAACTGTGATGAATCCACAGGCATGTGTTGTCACAAAGGTGATAAAAATCCTAACAGGTTTGTGATGCCACAAAGTGACACAATGATCATGATATCTGGCAGTTTGATGTCACAATGCTCATTGTATCACAGTGGATTTCAATGTCTCATGTTATACCTGAAATATTGTGGGGTTGAACATGGATTATAACTTCAAAAATGGCTAAGTTACCACAAAAGCAGCATGTCACAAAAGATAATATAGCACAGGTTTATGTTGTCACAGTGGGTTAGTGTTAATACCATGGCAATATGATTTCACAGTGTTTATGAGGTCGCAGTGGGTTTCTGCCATCCACATGGCACATTTGAAAAGGATTGAAATCACAGAATAGGCATTAAATCTATGTCCACATTTGCACAATGACAATTTAATGTCATAATCCTCTGATATAATTTTACTTTGGTGATGTCATAGTAAGGTAATGGTGTCATAATGACAATGTGATGTCACACTAGTCATGTCATTAAGATTTTGTGATGTTAAAATGGCAAAACTTCTCTCAACTGTCTTTAGTTCACGATGATAAATGTGGTTACCCAAATGGACTGTGATGTCACAAAAGCCTTGTGTTCTTTCACAGGTACTGAGGACATAACAAGAGTTGGATGTCATAATGTGATCACGATGTCACAAAAGCAATGTGATGTCACAATGGGTTTTTTATGTCATTGTAGTGACTAGGTCACTATTCTATAGTGATTTCACAAGTTCTACATATGACAATCACATATTCGATTTCAATTGCTACTAGTACACAAAAACGATATGAGTTCAGAGAAGGAGCTTGAATTACCAAAGTCATCTATTTTCTAAGGTCATTTGTAAAACACAATGGAACTGTGATATCACAGTGGCAATGTGCTAACAAAATATCATGTAATATTAATGTTTTGATGTCATAATTAATTGGTGATTCCATATTGGTGATGAGATCACAATAGTTTGTGGTATAGCAATGGGTTTGTCACAAAACTTAGGAGCAGCCAGTGGCTCTTGCCTCTAATCCTAGCTAGTCAGGATGCTGAGTCCTTAGGATTGTGCTTCAAAGCCAGCATGGGCAGGAAAGTCTTTGAGATTGTTATTTCCAATAAACCACCAAAAATGGAAGTAGTGCTTCTGGTCAAGAGGTAGAATGGTAGCCTTGAGCTGAAGATCTGAGGGACAGCACTGAGGCCCAGCATTCCAGAACCATGATTGAGACACAAAAAAGTGATGAGGATAGGTTTGTGATGATACAGTGAGTTAATGATAGCATAATTGCAATATGATGTCACAATTGGATTGTGATATCACAGTGGTTAAGAGATCCCAATGTGTTTATTATATCAACTCACATGCCAAAATTTAGACATAAATCATTGAATAGGTATTCACAATTTGACTATGATGTCACAATGGCCATGTGATGTCATAATGCTATAATATTCTCTTTTATAATGTCACAATGAGGTGATCATGTCAGAAGGTCAATATGACATCACAATGGTGATGAGGTGACAAAGGGCTGGTGGTGTTACAATGGCATCTCTGATTTCCATTGTTATTAGATTACAATAAGGATATGTGTACAGAAAGGGACTGCTCTGTAATTAAGATCATGTGTTTTTCCAAAGAACCTAAGAGATAATAAGAGCTTTGGGATGTCCCAATATGATTGTGATGTCACAATGGAATACGCTGTCACAATGTGCCAATAATGTGAGAAGGAGTTTGTAATATCACAATCACATGTCTAAAAACAATGGCTAATACTTCACACTGAGGCTATGAGTACTCAGAAGGACCTTGAAGTCCTAAAGGCCATGAATTTTCTAATATGTTATGAGCTCATAATAGAATTGAGAAAATGGGACAGTGATATCAAAACACAAATGGGATTTCCAATACCATACAATAATAGTATTTTGATGCCACAAAGTGATGTCTCAATGGAGATGAATAGTTATGAGGTCACAATAGGTTTTTGATAACACATATTCCACATTTGAAATAGAATGAATTACATAATAGGAATTCATAATGTGTCTATGACATCCCAATGACAATGTGAAGTCATCATGCTATGCTGACTTTGTGGTTTGTGAAATCACAATGAGCTGTTGGTGTCATAATGACAGTGTGATGTCACGGAGGTGATGATGTCACAAAGTCGTTGTGATGTTACAGTGGCATGCATATAAATGTTATTCAAAATATTGGCATAGAAATATACTGTGATGTCAAAATAGCATATGATTTTTCAAAGGTGCTGAGGACATAATAGGTTTGGGATGTCACAATGTGATTCTGATTGTACAATGGACTATCTTGTCACAATGTACTTGTTTCAGTATGAAACAGCTCATTGTGACATCACAAAACTACAATGAACTCATAACATTATGACATTACTTTATCTTTGAGACATCATAATCACATTGATAATTCCTATTCTGTGATTTCATGTTATTTCAAAATGGCAGGTAGTTTGATATTATAAACTGATGGTGACATCACAATTTCTTTATGACATCAATTTGCCATTGTGATATAACTACTCAAAGGTGACATCACAGGCCTGATAGCTTAGGACTTGAAACATTTGTGACAGCACATGCCTTTCTAGGCTTCACAGTCCTTTGAGAACTCATATACTCATTGTGAGTTAATGACTATTGAGATGTAGCATGTCATTGTGACATCACAAAACCATTGTGACATCACACACCTATTTGGATCTCAACACTAATATGGCATCACTAACAAATTGTGACATCTTTCCATTTTCTAACAAAGGGGGTGATTTCATTATGTCTGATGGGGCATAGAATTCTATTGTAAATATATACCACATTTTCTTGATGCATTCATCTACTGAAGGGAATCTGGGTTGATTCTATATCACAAACCTGCCTTCTACTCACAAATTATATAACATGCTGCCATTGTGATATCTTAGGCCTTTTGTGAGACAATTTTCCACCTCAGAGCATTTCAGGTACTACATGTGATATCAGAAATCTACTGTGATTTCAGGATCATTGTGATATTACTTCTAGATGTCATAACAATTGTTTCACATTGTGACATCATAAACCTGTTAGGATTTCATCACATTTCTGACAAGACATTCATTTGGAGACATCACAGTCCTTGTGTGAACTCATATACTTATTGTAAATTAGTGACAATTTAAACTTGGAATGGCATTGTAACAACACATACCCATTGTGAAATTATAAACCTATTATGACTTCATTACCAGTATGGTATCAACACCTAATTGCGACATAAAAACATTATTATGTAATATCGTGACATCATATTGCTATTGTGATATCACTGTCATATTATGTTTTCATAAAACTAGAATTATCTCATAACAGTTTAGGAAACCTGCACTTGAAGCTACTTCTGTGAACTTGCATCCTCGTGAACAAGTAACAACTGTGATAGGAATTATGATTATGATATTATAAACTTGGAACATCACAAACCCATTGTTACCTCATCCCAACAGTGACACCACAAAACCACTGTGACAGCATATTGCCATTTTTGACACCACGATCACATGGTGACAACCCAACTTATTCTGCTGTCTTAGCACCTTTGAAAAAATACATGGTTTTTCTGATATCAGTCACTCTTTTCTGTCACATTGTGACATCACAAAACTGTTAGGACTATATCATATTCGTGATGAAGCAACACATGGCTTTAGAGACATCTAAGTCCCTTTGTGAACTCATATACTCCTTATAAATTAATGACAATAGAGATCTGGCATGCCATTGTGAGATCACCAATCCATTGTTACATTACTAACCTATTGTGACCTCTTCATCCTTATGGCATTACCAATTGTGATAATGAAACCTTTTTATGTCCTGATATTCTAACAATTCATTACCATTGTGATATCTCGGTTCCATTGTGTTTTCACAAAAACATTTTAAACACCTAACATTTTAGAAAATTCATGGGATTTGGAACTTTCAACTCCTTCTTTGAACTTGTAACCTCATTGTAAATTAATAGGAATCCAAACTGGATAGGTTATTGTGATATTACAAACTCATTGTGACATCACGAACCCATTGGGACTGTATCTTCCCATGTAAACTCATCACCATTGTGACATCACCAATGCATTGTGATATAACATGGCCAATGTGGCTTCATGATCATACTAACATTTTATATCACTGTCCCATCATGTTGTCACAAACCTAGTAAGATCTCATGACATGTTAGACAATTGATGCACTTTGGGACTTCCATCCTCTTCTCTGAACTCATATCCTCATTTAGAATTAGTAGCAATTGAAATTGGACATGTCATGTGATATTACAATCTTGCTCTGATATTGCTAACACACTATGACATCACAAACATATTGTAACCACATCACCAGTATGGCATCAGCAACTAATTTTTTGGGGGAGTCCGGTCATGGGGCCTGAACTCTAGGCCGGAGTGCTGTCTTTTAGCTCTTCAGCTCAAGGCTAGCACTCTACCACTTGAGTCACAGTGCCATGTCCAGCTTTTTTCTTTTTGTTTATGGAGTGCTGGGGAATCGAACCCAGGGCCTCATGCACGCAAGTCAATCATTCTACCACTGAGCCACCTTCCAGCCCCATCACCAACTAATTTTAATATCACATTGCCACTCTGACAACATGATCATGGTGTGACTTCCCAAAACTATTAGGACCTCTGAGGTGCTCTGAAGAAACCCATGGTCTTTGTGAGATCATAGTTATTTGTATACCATATCCTTGTTTTAATGAAAATTGAGTTCAGACATACCATTTTCACATCACAAACCCTTTGTGACATCACCAGAATGACATCAGAATGTACTTATCATATCATCAGCTCATTGTGAAATCACAAAAATGATATTTCATTAGGACATCACAATGTCAATGTGACCTCATATACACATTGTGAATTCCTATTCTGTGATTTCATTCTATTTCATATGTGGCATGTATTTTGATATCACAAAACCATGGTGACGATAGTAGTGGAATCCTGTTCCTCCTTCAGCCTCTGAACTATGGTCCCCATCTTTGCCTAATGCTCACCGAAGTTGATGTACTTGGAATTAATTTGAGTGTTTTCCGCGTTCATTTTGAGGATTTTGTTCTCACTTTTTACTCTCACAACTTCCTGATTTATGTCTTAACAACATTTATTCACATTCCATAATTCTTGGTTTTCTCCAGCATGCTGTTCAATGTGTTTTTAACCTCTTGTGTTTTGAGTGGTAGGTATTGGAGATTCAGTCTTTTTAAATCCTGTTTCAGAAATAATGTGTAATTTTTTTCATTGCTTCATTTGTTGTGAAGTTCAGAGCTAAAATTTTAGTTGAATACAGGTGGATTTCAGAGCCCGAAGCTCCTCATGTTTTTCCAGAGATATGAACACAGTATCCAATAGGCTAACATGCTTACTTAACCTGTCATTGTCTCTTTGTCCTCCTTGGAGATTCCTTTACCCATTTTTCTTGCAATAATCATACTGATCTAGTTCTAGAGATTCCCTACTGCCATTTGCATATGAATTATACTGTCTTTGCCAAGGGTTTCTTGATCCCTGTCCCCTTCTTAGACTGGTTTGCTTCGAGGGTGTCTATGTTATCACACACTCTCTGGGCAACAGCTACCCACTCATATTTTCCTCAAAAGCTAATTTTGAAGCTTCCTTCTACTGCCTCGGTGCCAGCTGTGTAATGAAGGCCATATTTAGGGCTCTTCCATTCTCTGAGGCAACAGGATCTATATGCTATTGGTCCTATTGGCCTCCAGGAGCTGTTCCAGAAAAGTATCAGGGAATTAATTGGGGAGTTGTACAGTACTGCTCAAATTAGATCAATGAGTTTGCTTCCTAGTTACTGCCTACATCCCTGCAAACAGAGTCTAGTGATACTTGCGAAGTACCTCCGTACCTTAATCAATATTGTAGTCCCAGCTTGGTTTAACCTGGGAAAAATCTTGCTCTAAATGGACTGGGTCAACAGTGGGGGGACCATCTGTTGCAAGGACCAACTTCCAAGCACTGTGCCAGGTTCACTCCATTTCCTCCCAGGTGAAAAGCACCTATAAAACTTGCTGACAATCATCTCAGCTAGACTGCTAAATGAAAAATACTGTCTCTAATAAGGAGATGAGCCCTTGGAATTTTTCAGAAAAGGGTGCATTTTTCTCTTTCCAACCACACAGATAACGAGTTGTAAAGTAAATCCTATATTAGAAAGTGGCTGGACCACCATCTCCCCCATGTGCCTGTTTCAAGGATAATAAAGGGACCATAACACCTTGAACTACCTGAGGATGTTGGTACAACTTCTGGTATGGCGGGTCCTGAACATCAGAGGTATTGATGGCACAGAAAATGAGGGAGAGAATTCCAGTGGTCTACCTCTGGGGGATCGTATGACACATGGGAAAAGAGTTTTTAGTTAGAACTTTTGGACATTGTTCTCCCATCCTGCAATAAAGGATTATACAGCATATAGAGCTATGAGGAAACACACAGATCGATAGCCCCTGACACTTAACTCACATGTGCCACATCTCTCAAAGATGACCTCCTAAGGATGTCCTAGAAGACCTATGGAGGATGCCCAAATGACCTCTCAAAGAGGCTCCAGATGATATCCCAACGAAGCCCCAGATGACCTCCAGAGGATGTCCTAGACAGCTTCTTGAGGAGGCCCAATATTACCTTTGGAGGAAGACCCAGATGACCTCCAGAGGAGGTAAAGATAAACTCACGAGGAGGAAACCATAGATGATCTCCAAAGGAGGCCAGCGATGTCCTCTTGAGGAAGACCCTGATGATCTCCAGATGAGGTCCACGATGGCTTCCAAGCTATCCCCAGATGACCTCTGGAGGACTTGCCAGATGCCTGTGGGCCCAAATGAGCCTCTTGAGAAAGACCCAAATTGTTTCTCAAGGTAGGCCAGAGTACCTCCAGAAGAGGTTCCAAATGGTTTCTAAAAGAAGCCCGAGTTGAACTCCAGAGGAGGCCCCAGACTGCTTACCAAGGTAGCACAAGATGGCCTCAATAGGAGTTCTCAGATGGCCTCACTATGAGGCGCCAGATGATCTCATTAAGGGTCACAGATGGCCTCTTTTGGAGGCCCCAGCTGACCTCAAGGTGAGGTCACAATGGACTCTTGAGTAAGTCCCATATACTCTCTTGAGAAAGCAGGAAATTACCTGCAGAGGATGTCCTAGAAGCTTTGTGAGGTTGCCCTAGATGTTCTCCAAATAAGGACCCTGATGACTTCACAAGGAAGCCCTAGATGACTTGCAGAGGAGACACAGATGACCTCCGGAGGAGGTCCGAGATATCCTCAGAGGAGGACCAAGATGACCTCTCAAAGAGTCCCAGATATCTTCTTAGTTAATTCCCCAGATTACCTCTGGAGGAAGTCCTAAATGGTCTCTCAGTGACGCTCTAGATGACCTCTAAAGGAGGACCCATATGACATCCAGAATAGGTCCCAAATGTCCTCTAAAAGATGTCCAAGAAGTCCTCCAGAGGAGGTCCTAAATGGTCACTTATGGAAGCCACAGATCATCTCCAGAGGCCAGTTGCTGTCCTTCCCCTCAGCTATCCCTAAAATTCCTCTCCTCCCAAGTTTTTCCCCTCCTGCTGTTTCACCACTTGCTTCTAGGTCTTTCCCACCTTTCGCTGTCTGTTACTCTGAACATGGGGCCTAGATATTGGCTCTACCACTCCCCCAATCCAAAGGGTTTCCTGCCAGCAGTTTTCAACCATCTCTAACCAAACTACACACTGCCCAATCCCTTCTTGACAGCACACCATGTGGGGCTTGATACCCCACCCAATCCAGCAGCATTCTCCTCCCCATTTGAGAGCATGCCTGGCTCTCACTGGAAAGCAGGTCCACAGGGACACAAAAATTATTGGGGCCCAAGTATTAATTGGGAACTGCTGGCTATTACAGGATCCTCATGTAATCACTAACTCAATGTGACCACATTGTCACTTGGACATAACAAACCAATTGTGATATCACATTGTTTTTGTGACAATATGATCACATTGGGTAACCCCAAACGTATCATGACCATGTAGAATCTTTGTGACATCACAATTCCTTTGTGTACCCATATCCTCATTATGAAAATAACAATTGAGATCAGGCATGCCTTTGTAACATTCCAAATACGTTGTGATATCATCAGTGTGATATCACATTGCCATTATGACCATATCAGGTCATTGTGACATCACCAAAATACAATGACACCATAGCATCATTACATGACATTGTCACTGTGACATCAAAGACACTTTGTGAATGCCTATTCTATGATTTCATTCGATTTCAAATGTGGCATGAGGGTTGATAAGAGACCCTCATTGTCACCTCACAAATATTTTGACATCAAAATCTCTTTTGGAATAGACATCGCCATTGTGATATCACTAACCCACTGTGATATCAAAAAATGTTCATCATAACATTTCTGACATACTACCATTGAGATATCTTAGGACCATTGTGAGCTCATAAACTTCTTTTACCTCATAATCTTTCTGGTATACATATATCAGAAATTCACTGTAACATCATGATCACGGTGATATCACACTGCCAGAACTCATGTCCATTGTTTCAAATGGTCACATCAAAAAACTAGTAGGACTTCAAAAGAATTGCGACAAAAATGCCTTTTGTATTCATCACATTTCATTTGTGAAGTCACATACTTATTGGGAATTAATAAGATACAACATGCCATTTTGATATCACCACCCATTTTGAAATAAAAAACCTATTGTGACAACATCACCATTATGGCATCACCTACCAGTTGTGACATTAAAGCAATAATATGACATAATATTGTGACATCACATTTCCATTGTGATATCAATACAATATTGTGTTTTTACAACACTACTATGACCTCAAAACTTTTTAGAAAATTCATGGCCTTTTGGACTTTTAGTTCCTTTTATGAACTAGTATCCTCATTGTGAACAAGTAGGAATTAAGAGTGTTTTTGTCATTGTGATCTTTCAAACTCGTTATGAGATGACAAACCCATTGTGATCTCATCACTGTGACAACAAACCCTCGGTGACATTACATTACATAACATTACATTACATTACATTACATAGTGTCAAAGCATTATGCCATCACCTTTTTATTATGAAGTCATAGATACATTGTGAATGCCTGTTTTGTAATTTCATTCTATTTCAAATGTGGCATGTGTATTGAGATCGGAAACCCATTATATGTCCCTAGTCACATTGCAAATATTGTGATGTGACATGATAGTCATCATGGCATTATGAGCCAATTGTGACATCAAAACTGTATTATTACATATTATTGTCATAATATGTCATATTACATAATTGTCACATCATATCACCATTGTGATATAATTGTTCCATTGTTTTTTATAAAAAATATTAGAAAATTCATGACGTGGGACTTCTAGCTTCTGTGAACACCTATCTTCATTGATTACTAGTAGCAATTGAATTTGAACATTGTGTTTGTGATATTAGATATTTGTTGTGACATAACTATATCATGTGATAGCAACAACACTGTGATATTCCAATGCTTTTTGTAACATTACATTGACTTTGTGACATCATGAACACATTCTAAAATCTCAAACGTTTTATTATCTCTTAGATCCTTTGATAAACAACATAGCCTTTGTCACATCACAGCCTTCATAGTGAAGTAATAATTGAGACCTGACTTGCCATTGAGAAATCACAAACACTTTGTGACAATTCAACTATTGTGACATCACATTGTCATCATGAAACCATTGGCTCATTGTGATATCACCATACTACAATGACATCATTGCATTATGACACCACATTGGCAATTTCATGAAATAGACACATTGTGAATGCTTATTCTGTGATTTAATTGTATATCAAATGTGGCATATGGGTTGTTATCCAAAACACATGTGATCTCCTAACCATTGTGACATCACATTGGTACATTACACCATTAGCCCACTGTTATATCACAATCCTGACCTGTGCTCAAAAAGTTTGTGCAATGCTATCATTGTGATATCATAAGCCTTTTAGGAGGTCGTAACATGTTTTCATCCTCAAAATTTTCATCACCAGTGTGACATCACATTGTTGTTAGGACATCATCAGCTCACTGTTACAGCCCAAAACTACAATGACATCATAGCATTATGATGTCACATTGTCATTGTGAATTTATAGGTATATCATGAATGCCTATTGTGCAATTTCATTCTATTTCAAATGAGACACATATGTTGATATCAGAAACCCATGTTACCTCATAACATTTTTGATATTACTTTGCCATGTTCGTAATGACACCATCAGCAATTTGGGATATCAACAAAATATGATATCATAGATTTTGACATCACATTTTCATTGATACAATATAGAATCATTGTGAATGCCTATTCTGTGATTTAATTCTATTTCAAATGTGGCATATGTGTTATCAGAAACCCATTGTGACCTCATAACCATTTTGATATCACAATCCCTTTGTGATTTCACATTGCTGTTGTGATATTACTAACCCACTGTAACATCACAAACTAGTCCTGACATAATGTTTGTGACATGCTGCTTTTGTGATACATTAGGCACTGTGTGAGCTCAGAATCTCTTTCCAACCTCAGGTTTCAGCTATGATATGCAATAGCAGAAATCCACTGTGACATCTTAACTATTATATGACACTGTTAGATGTATGTCACATAGTGACATCACAAATCTGTTAGTACTTCATCACACTAGTGACAACACGTACAGTTTGGCATATCACAGTCCTTGTGTGAAATCAAAAACACCTCGTGAATTAATGAAAATTGAGACATGACATGCAATTTTGACTTCACAAACCCATTGTGACATCACGAATGTATTGTGACTTCATCCCCACTGTGACATCACCAACAAGTTGTGACATCAATACATTATTATGACAATATTGTGACATCATATTGCAGTTGTGATGATACCATCCCATTGTGCTATTAAGACTCATAACCTTTGAGAAAATTTATGAACTTTGGGAATTCAAGCACCTTCTGTGAACTCTTGTCCTCATTGGGAACGCCATTGTGATATTACAAACTTGTAGAGACATCAAAAATGCATTGTCACAAACCCATTGTGACATGACATTGCCATTGTGAAATCAGGATCACTTCTGGATATCCCAAACAATATGATTTCCTCACCTTTGAATAAAAACTTGGATTTTGTGACATCATAGTCTCTTTGTGTATCCATATCCTCATTATGAATTAGTGACAATTGAGATCAGACATTCCATTCTATCATCACTAAACAATAATGATGTCATACCATTGTAATTGTGATTGACTATTCTGTGATTTAATGCTATTTCACATGTGGCATGTGGATTGATATCAGAAACCCATTGGGACCTAACAAACAGGGAGACATCAAAATCCATTTGTGACATAATATCACCATTGTGATATCACCAACCCACAAATCTGTCCTGTCTTCATAATTTTTGTGACATGTTGCCAGTGTTATATATTTGGCCCTTTGTGAGATCATACAGTTTTTGAACTGATAATATTTCTGATATGTGATATCAGAAATCCTCTATGATATCATAAATATGACATCACACTGCCAGATATCATGATCAATCTGTCACAATGTTATATAAAAACCTACTCATATTTCATCACATTTATGCCAACACATGACTTTGGAGTCATTATATTTCCACTCTGAAATGAAATATTCTTTGGTAATGAAAATTGAGATACTACAATACTACATGCCATTGTGACATCACAAACCCATTGTGGCCACACAAACTTTTGTGATCTCCTCAACATTGTGGCATTACCAACTAATTTTTGACAACAAACATTATTAGGATATAATTTTGTGATACTTTGGCATAGTTATATCATTGTACCAGTGTGTAATTATCATGCTGTCACAGTGGATTTCTGATATCATACCTAACATGTTGGAACAGGTTATGAGTTCACAAAGTGAACTCAAATGTTCATTTACAGTATGTCCAAAAGTTACAAGGACAGGAAAGGCTTATGATGTCAGCATGCATTAGTAACATTACAATAACATTGTGATATTCCAAAGGAATTATGATGTCCAAATATTTATGAGGTTACAAACGGGGTCTGATATTAACCCACATGCCACATTTGAAATAGGATGAAATCATAGAATATCCATACATAATGAGCATATGACATCACAATCTCAATGTGACATCATAATGCTATGCTATCATTACTGTTTTGTGATGTCACAAAGAGCTGATGGGGTCACAATTCCAATGTGATGTCACACATGGTTATAATGTCACAAAAGGTTGGTTATGTTGCAATATCATCTGTGATATCAATGGTCCATTGTCACAATGTGGGTATTGGTATCAAAAGGGACTATGACAGCATAAAAGTCATGAGTTCACAATTGATTTCTGGTATATGCACACATGCCATATTCAAAAAAAATGAAATCACAGAATAGGTATTTCCAATTCCTCTGCCATCACGTGAATTATGTCATAATAATGTAATGTCATTTTTGTGGTGTGATACTGAGCTGGTTGTGTCATCACAATAATGTGATGTCCCAGTGTTGATGATAGCACAAAAGTTTGTGATGTTACAATGAATGGCATGTCTGATCTCAATTGCCAGTATTTAATGAGTATATGGGTACAGAAAGGGAATGTGATGTCAGAAAGGCCATGTTTTTTAAAGTACTGAAAAGGTCATAATAGGTTTGGGAGGTCACAATATAATCATGTAGTCACAATGGGAATGTGATGGCACAGTGGTGATGGGGTCACAATGAGTTTGTGCTGTGACAACATATTTTTTAATATCATAACATGTCCCATTTCAATTTCTAATAGTTCATAATGCAAGCACAATTTCAAAAAGGAGCTTGACATCCCAAAGACCATCAATTTTCTAAAAAGTTATGAAGTCATACTGTTTTTGAAAACGGGGAGGGACTGTAATATCACAATAGCAAAGTGATGTTACAGAAACATACCATAATGTTTTATGTTTCAGTTATATTGTGAGGCCTTAGTATTAATGACGTCACAATACATTTGTGATGTCACAATGGGTTCACGATGTAAAAATAGCAATCTCAATCTCTATTGTCATTAATTCACAATGAGTATATGAGTTCATAAAGAGACTGTGACATTTCCAAAGGGATATATTGTCACAAATGTTATGATGTCCTAACAGGTTTGTGATGTAGCAATGTGAAATGATGATCATGACAGATGGCAGTGTGGTGTCATAATAGTCATGATGTCACAGTGGATTTCTGACATCAAATGTCATACCTGAAATATTATTTGTTCACAAACAGATTATGAGCTCACAAAATGCCTAAGATATCACAATGGCAACATACCAAAAAAGTTATGAAGACAGGACAGGATTATTATTTAACATTAATGATATCACAATAACAATGTTATGTCACAAGGGGATTTTGGTGTCACAATGGATATGAGGTGATAATGGGTGTCTGGTGTCAACTGGCATGCCACATTTAAAATAGAAGGAAATCACAGAACAGGTATTCACAATGTGTCTCTGATAGCACAATGCTAATGTGATGTCATAATGCTATGATGTCATTGTCCTTTTGTGATGTCAAATGCGCTGATGATTTCATAAGGATAATGAGATGTCACTGAGGAGATGATATCACAAAGGGTTTATGATATAATGACATATCTAATCCAAATTTTCCTTCATTCACAATAAGGATATGGGTGCTTCAAAGTACGGTGATGTTACAAAGGCCATGTGTACTTTCAAAGTTGCTAAGGTGTCATAAAAGGATTGGGATGTCACAATGGGGTCATGTTGTCACAATGGCAATGTAATGTTACAAATGGATTGGTATGTTACAGTGGTGATGGTGCCATGATGGGTTTGATATGTCACAAAGAGTTTGTTATATCACAATAACATGTCCAATTCCAGTTGTTACCACTTCAGAATGAGGTTACAAGTTCACCAAGGAGATTGACATTCCAAAGCCCATGAATTTTTAAAAATGTTATAAGGTCATAATAGGTTTGTGAAAACACAATGAGACAGTGATATCACAATGGCTATGTGATGTCACAATATCATATCATAACAATGATTTGATGTCACAATTAGTGATACCATACTGGTCCAGGCTGCACTTGGCTCTGGGTATCCAGCCCAAGACAAGGTAGTCACAGGCCCCATTGTAGTGTAAATATTTTTATCTTAAATATGCCTTGATAGATTGTCTTATGCTTTAGAGGTAATAATTTTTGGATGTCCCAGTGAAGTAATCCATCTGCATAGCTTTGGGACTTGGAGCCCTTGAAAACCCCCTCATAGGTGAGTGTTTCAGCCCTCAGGGGTGAGAATCTCCCTCAAGTGATTGTTTCCTGAGCACCCATTTGGAAAAGGGTAATAGAGGGACTCCATTTTGGTGAGCCTAGACGAGCTTGACAGCCTGTATTTGGGACCTCCTTTGGAAACCATGTGGGATCTCTTTCTGAGATCATGTGGGGATGTTTTGAGAAGCCAACTTGGACTTCTGGAGGTCATGTGGAGCTACCAAAAGGAGTCATTTGGGACCTCCTCAAAAGTCTTTTCGATTTACTGTGGAGGTCTTCTGGGGCCTCTTTCAGGGCTCATCTGTGGGCTCCCCAGGAGGCCATCTGGGACCTTCTCTGGAGGTCATCTTGGGCCTCTTTTAGAAGACATTTGGGACCTACTGTGAAAGTCATCTGGGTCTTCCTTGCAAGGCCAGCTGATTCTCCTTGAGAGGTCATCTGGGACCTTCTTCAGAGGTTATTTGGGACCTTCTTTGGAAGCTGTGTGAGACCTACCCTGGAAGTCATCCCTTAAGAAGTCACCAGGGACCTCTGGGTCATCTGGGTTCTCCTACAGAGGTCATCTGTGGTTCCTCAATCAGCCATCTGATAGCTACTCCGGAGGTTATCTGGTGTTTCTTGAGAAGCTATCTGGGACATACTCCTGAGGTCATCGGACTGTCCTTGAATTGCCATCTGGGACCATCTCCAGAGGTCTTCGGGACCTTCCTCGAGAGGCCATCTGGGACTCCTCAGGTGGTCATTTGGGGCTTCTTTGAAAAACCATCTTGGACCTCATTGAGAGGTCACCAGAGGCCTCATCGTGAGGCCATCTCATTCTTCCCCCAGAGATTATCTGGGAACTCCAGAGGTCATCTTTGAGACATTTGGGACACACGGATTTTGTGACTTTTTTTTCTGTGTGTTTGCTGATAGTTCAATGTCCTATATATACACCCTTGTTTATTCCTTTTTTCCAGGACTGGAGAACAACATCCTAAATTTCTCTTACTAAAAAATCTTCTCCCCCTCTATTAAAGGATCTCCCAGAGTAAGACCAACATTTTTTACTCTCCCTCTAGTTCTGACCAATCCATCAGCACCTCCAATGTTAAGAACCTCCCAAACCAACAGTGGTTCCTTGAACCATCCTTAGGTGCTACAATATGTTACAGTCTCCTTATTATTCTTGAGACGGGTTCATGGTGGAGATGGTGGCCAGTGCCCTTTTCTAAGAATATTCGCTTTACAAATAGTGAGCTGTATAACTGGAAACAACAAAATGTGTCCTTTTGTAAAAAAAATCCCAGTGATCATTTTCTTATTAGAGATAGTATTTTTCACATGCCAGCCCACCTGGGATGATTGTCAGGAAATTTTACATGTGCTTTTTACCTGTAAAAGGCAAAGGGAAAGAATCTGGCATAATCGATCGATCTGATGATTCCTCCACTGATGAACTAGTACATTTGGCATAAGTCTTTCTTTGACTAATCCAAGCTGGAACTATAACAGCAATGGAGGTAAGGAAGTACTTACCAATTAGTACCAGATACTGTTATCAGAATATAGGCAGTCACTAGGAATCCAATTCATTAATCTATGGTGAGAATGTACAGCTCCCCAGCGAGTCCCCTAATGCTTTTCTGGAACAGCTGGTAGAGGCCTGTGGGAGGAATATGTCTGTAGATCCTGAGGCCCAGGAAATTGGAAGAGTCCTAATTATGGCCTTGTTACCCAGTTAGACCCAGAATTAGAAGAAGGATTCAAAACAAAAGATTTGCAGGGAAAGCTGTTGAGTTGGTAGAGGTTACCCAGTGGGTGTTTGATAAAAGAAATAACCAAGAAGAATAACAGACTAAGCAGGGGGTTTGAACTTTGGAAGCAGCAGCAGGACATGGATCAAGAAACCCTCTGTAATGAGAGTAGAAGTCATTTGCAAATGGCAAGAGGGAACCTTTAGGACTAGATCACTGTATCTCTGCTAAAAGAGTGTGGTGTTAATTGGTACATGCCTTTTATCTCAATTGTTTTGTCATCCCAGTTTGGGCAAGACTGGCAAAGTACTTGCTCCAAATGGACTTGGTAATCATTGGAGCAGCCAGATGGTTCAAGGACCACGTTAAAGGCATTGTGCCAGATTTGTTCCCTTTCCTCTTGAAAAGCAGCTCTAAAAGTTACTGACAATAGCCTGGAGATGATGGCTCACACCTGTAAACCTAGCTACTCAGGAGGCAAGATCTGAGGATCACAGTTCAACGCCAGCACAGGCAGGAATGTCCCTGAGACTCATCTCCAATAAACCACTAGCAAAACAGAAGTGTCATTGTAGCTCAAGCAGTAGAGCACTAGCTATGAGCTGAAGAGTGTAGAGATACTGCTCAAGTCCAGAGTACATGCCACATGACCAAAAAAACAAAACAAAAACAAAAAAAGTTGCTGACAACCAGTACAGATGGGTGATGTGTGAAAAATACTATTTCTACTAAAGAAATGAGTCACTTGGAGCGGGGCGATGGTGGCTCATGCCTGTAATCCTAGCTACTCAGGAGGCTGAGATCTGAGGATCGCGGTTCAAAGCCAGCCCGGGCAGGAGAGACCATGAGACTCCTATCTCCAATAAACCACCAGAAAACCGGAAGTGGTGCTGTAGCTCAAGTGGTAGAGCGCTCGCCTTGAGCTGAAGAGCTGAGGGACAGCGCCCAGGCCCAGAGTTCAAGCCCCACGACTGATAAAAAAAAAAAGAAAAAGAAATGAGTCACTTGGGTGTTCAGAAAAGGATAGAATTTGCTGTTTCTAGTTATATAGGTCACAACTTATAAAGGGAATACACATTAGAAAGGGGGCATACCCATCATCTCTCACATGTGCCTTTCTCAAGGTTAATAAGGGGACTGTACCACCATGTAGCACCTAAGGCAGATACAAGGGAGGATTTCTGCTGTGGGGAGTATTTAACATCAGAGGTGCTGATGGCACAGAATAGGTAAGATAGTACAACAGTGGGTCTTCTTCTGGGGTATCTTGTAACACAAAGAAGAGTTTTTAGTTACTAGACCTTGAGGACATTTTTCTCCCATCCTAGAATAAAGAGTAAACAGAGGTGTTGAAAGGACATAAAAAACACATATAGATAGTAAACATACAGAGATGAATTGCCACAGACACTTAACCCTCATTTCCCAAATCTGTCAAGGGTGCCCATTTGAGATTGCAGATGACCTGTGGAGGAGTTTTCAGATGACCTACTGAGGAGTCCCAAGATGACCTCTGAAGGAGGTCCCCAATGGCCTCTTGCGGAGACCTGAGATGACCCCTTGAAGAGGTCCCAGATGACCTATGGAGGAAGCCCAAGATGATCTTTGGAATTGGCCTCATGAGGAGGCCCCATATGAACTCCAGAAAATGTCCCAAATGACTTCCAGAAGTGTTCTCAAATGACCTTTCAAGTCCGTCCTGGAGGCCTTCTTAAAAAATCTAGGTCACCCCCAGAGCAGAAGGCTTCTCAAGGAAGTACCATATGACCTCCCAAGGAAGTCCAAGATGGCTAAGCAAGGAAACCCCAGATGACCTCCAGGGGGTTCCCCAAAACAATCTGTCAAGCTTGCCCTACACACACCCCAAGAATCCTACATGATTCATGTCCACACTTGTCCTCAGAAAACAAAGATATGAAGGAGGCTGTGAACCCTGAGAGTCAAGACACTCACCTATAAGGGAGTTTTCCCGGGGCCAAGTCCCAAGGACATTCAGATTATCTTGCAGGGGCATCCAACAATTATTACCTTTAAAGCACGGGACAATCCATCAAGGCACATTTAAGATGAACAAAATTATCTACACTAGAAAGGGGCCTGAAACTATCTTGTCCTGGGCTGGATACCCAGAGCTTGGACCACCAAACCTCACAGGCTCTCCCTTTGTTAATTGGTCTGCAAACCACTCACCCCCAAAATTATGTTATCTAAAGCTACAAACTTTTTTCTTTAACCTTCCTCCCACCTTCTCTACATATTTGTCCTTTCCAGGTCTTTCTCTTTTTCCTTTCCACAACTTCCTTAATTGCTTCAGTTCTCTGTAATCTCTACAGACCTAACTTGCTGTGACCCGGTGTCAAGTTGCTGTATTTCTCCTCTGGCTGTTCCTCATCTTCCTCTCCTCCCAGGACTTTTTTGTTTAAACTTCAATTACAGGATTGGGAAGGTGGCTAGTGGTAGAGCGCTTGCCTTGCATGCATGAGGCCCTGAGTTCAACTCCTTAGCACCACTAAGTGAAAAGAAAAATAGCAGGAAGTGGCGCTGAGGCTCAGTAGCCACACTAGCCTTGAGATGGAGAGATGAGTGATGGCGCCCAGGCCCAAAGTTCACCCCACACGACCAGACCTCCCCCCAAAAAAACCATCAATTACATGAGCTAAGTAATGAGTACATTTCTTGTCAAGCATTGTTGTTTACTCCCTCGTTTTCCCTTCCTATCCCTTCCCATCTCCCCCCTCCACACCCACATCCCAAACCCTAACTCCAGACAGTTTTTAATTTTGTTTTTTGACATGACTTATACATCACTTGTTGCAAGGGTCTACCTGTGTCCCTGGAGAAACCACTTGTTTTTTTTTTTCCTTGCCCTTCACAAATTATAACAACATCAAATAGTTTTTAACATACTTATAAGATGATTTGTTTGTTGCTTTGCATGTCTCTTCCCCATGGTATAACACCTGTTTTCATTGTATTTGATGTTGGTATAATTTGTGGAGGGGAAGGGGAAAAACAAACCGTTTAAATAGGGATACAGATGGATCCATTTCCACAAAGAGATGTACAAGTAATTATGTTTTAAAATCAACTTTACTATTTTGGCAGGGTGTGAGGGGTGAGGAGTGAGGGTGGGGGATGGGGGTTGGGAGATGGGAAGGGATGGTAAGGGGAAACAAAGGAGGAGGCAACAATGCTGCATAAGGAACATATTCATTACCTTGCTCGTGTAATTGTCACCCATCTGTACGGTATTTTCACAATAAAAAGTAAAAGGGAAAAAAAGCATCAATACTTTGTGACATCATCTCCACTGTGTCATCTCATTTTCACATATAACTCCATCAGTTCATTGTGACATAACCAAAATTCAATGTAATCATAGCATTGTCATTGCCTTGTCTTTGGGATATGGACACATTATAAATGACTATTCTATGATTTCATTCCATTTGAAATGTGGCTTGTAGGTCTCTTGCCAAAACCCTTGGTTACTGCATAACCATTATGACATAACAATCCTTTTGTGACATCACATTGACATTGTGATATGAATAACCCACTGTGACATCACCAACCTGTCCTCTCCTCATAAATTGTGTGACATGCTGCCATTGTGATATGCACCTTGTGAGATAATTATCTGCTTTTGACCTCAACTATTTCAGGTATAACATCTGATATCAGAAATACACATTGACTTCGAGATCCCTGTGGAGTCAACTTGCTAGACTTCATGACTATTGTGTCACATTGTGACATCAAAACCTGCTAGGACTTCATCATATTTGTTACAACACTTGCATTTGGAGAAATCCCAGTCTCCTTTGAGCTCATATACTCATTGTGAGTCATGAGAATTGAGATCTGGAATTCCATTATGACACATTCAGCCCGTTGTCTATTACAGAACTATAATGTCCTTATCACCAGTATGGCATAGCCAACTATGTATTCAAAATATTATCATGAGGAGATATCGTGACATCATATTGACATTGTAATATCACTGTCCCATTGGTTTTTCACACAACTATTATACGTTACAACATTTTAGAAAAGTCGTGTCCTTTGGGATTTACACTCCTTCTCTGAACTCCTATCCTCATTTTCAACTAGAAGCATTGCAATTGTACACATGATTTCACACACCCCAAGGGACATATTTACCACTGTGTTATCACAAACCCATTGTGATATCACATTGCTGTTGTGATATCATGATCACATTGACAGATCTCCAAACTCTTATGAACTTTCAGCTTCTTTCAAAAAATAAATTGCCTTTCTGACATCACAATTTCTCTGATTACCCACATCCTCATTGTGACCTCATGACAATTAAGATCAGACACATCTTATAACATCACACATACTTTTTTACATCATCACCAGTATGATACCACATTGTCATTATGACACCATCCACTCATAAGTGACATAACAAAACTACATTTGCATCATAGGATTGTGACATCTCATTGACATTGTGACTACATAGACACATTGGGCATGCCTATTCTGTGATTTCATTCTATGGTCAAATGCCATTGTGGCATTTGGGTTGATGCCAGAAGCCCATTTTGATCTCATTACAATTGTGAAGTCACAGTCCCTTTATGACATCACATTGCCATGTTGATATCACTAACCTGAGACATCACAAACCTGTCCTCATATCTTTTGTGACATGCAGCCATTATGACATCTTAGGCCCTCTGTGAACTCATAATAAGTTTTGGGATTAATACTTCAGGTATGATATGTCCTAGAAATACACTGACATCATGACAACTGATTCATCAAACTGCCTGATGTCATGACCTTTGTTGCACATTTTGACTTCATAAACATGTTAGGACATCACCACATTTGTGACAACACATGCCTTTGGAGATATCACAATCCTTTTGTGAATTCATATAGTCACTGTGAGTAAATGAAAATTGAGATCCAGAATGCCATTGTCACATTAAAATCCATTCTGCCCACTTGTTTATTGGGCAGTTGTTTCTTTGAGTGTTTGTTGTTGGGGGGTTTAATTTTTTAAGTTCCAAGTATATTTTAGATATTAGACCCTTGTCCGTTGTAAGGCTAGTAAAGATCTTTTCCCAATCCGTGGGCTTTCTATTGATCTTGCTAGCTATGTCCTTTCCCATGCAGAAGCTCTGCAACTTTATGGAATCCCATTTGTCCAAAATTTCTTTGATTTGTTGTGTTTCCGGGTCTGTGTTTCAGAGTGTCTGCTTTGACTTCGAGGTCTTTGAACCATTTGGCTTTGATTCTGGTGCAGGGTGATATATAAGGATCTTATGGAGGTTCCTCAAAAGACCCCACAAAGATCTCCCCTATGACCCAGCAATCCCACTTTTGGGCATTTACCCAAATATTTACAAACAAGACCACAGTAAAGCTACCAGCACAATTATGTTTATTGCAGCATTAATCACCATAGCTAAGATATGGAACCAACCCAGATGCTCCTCAGTAGATGAATGGATCAAGAAAATGTGGTATATATACACAATGGAATTCTATGCCTCCATCAGAAAGAATGACATTGCCCCATTTGTTAGGAAATGGAAAGACTTGGAAAAAATTATATTAAGCGAAGTAAGCCAGGCCCAAAGAAACATAGGCCCCATGGTTTCCCTTATTTGCAATATCTTGTATATGTATGAGTCAAGTGGAAAAGGTAAGATAATGTGATGTTAGGAAAATGAACCCTTAAATATGTATTTTAATTTTTTTTTCTTTCATGCATGTGTCTCTAATGCATTTATAAGATTTCTTTGTTGCTTTGTATGTCCCTCCTCCACAGTATAACCCCTGCTTTCACTATATTTGATGTCAGTACAACTTGTGGAGGAGATGGGGAAAAACAAGTCGTTTAAGGATACAGGTGGACCTGTTGCAACAATGAGAAGTACAAGTTTTCATGTCCATAACGAGCTTTACAATGTTTGTGCGGGGGGGGGGGGTTGGGAAGGATTGGGACGGGAGGGGAGGAGGGAGGCTGGGATGGGATGTGAGGATAAACAAAGGAGGAGGCTGCAATGCTTGGTAAGAAATGTACGCATTATCCTGCCCATGTAATTTTAACCCCTCTGTACAGTATGTTCACAAAAAAAATAAAATAAATTAAAAAAAATAAAATCCATTTTGACATCTCAAAACTATTGTGACCTCATCTCCTTTATGGCATCACTAACTAATTGTGGCATCAAAACAAGATTATGATGTGATTCTGTGCCATGACATTGCTGTTATAACACTATCACATTGTTAGTTCCCAGACTTATAATGACCTTTTAGCACCTTTGAAAAAACACATGGACTTTGTGTCATCTCACTCTTTGTGTGATGTCACCTATATCTTCATTGTGAGCTAATGAAAATTGTGATCAGACATACCATTGTAATATCACAAACACATTTTGGCATCATCACATGTGATATCAAATTGTTTTTGTGAGACCATCCATTCATGAGACACCAGCAAAGTACAATGACATGAAAGCATTATGTTTTCACATTACCATTGTTATATCATACACATTAAAAGTTTCATTTTATATCAAATTTGGCATGTGGGTTGACATCAGAAACCCATGTGACATCATAATTACTGTGACCTTACAATCACTCTGCGAAATCACATGGACATTGCAATATCACTAACTAACTGTGACATCACAAATCTGTCCTGTTCTCATGTGCTGCCATAGTTGTATCTAAGTCTATTTGTGAGCTCATAATTTGTTTTTAACCTCATAATATATCATATATAACATGCGATATCAGAAATCCACTGTGATATCATGACCATTGTCAGTCATCATGAATCTGTGTCACATTGTGACAAGAGCACATTGTTAGGAATTTTTGCATTTGTGACAACACATGTCCAAGGAAATACCTCAGTCTCTGTGTGAATGAATGACCTTTGATATCAGTAATCCCATTCTGACAAACCTGTGCATGTGACATCAGAAATTTATTTTGACCTTATCATCAATATGTTATCACCACCTAACTGCAGCATAAGTACCTTAGTATGATGTGATATTTTGAAATCATAATGACATTGTGATACCTCAATTCCATTGTTTTCACAAACCTCTTATGACCCCGTAATAATTTGGAATATTCACATATTTTGAGTACTAGAGCTTCTTCTGAGAACTCACAACCTCATTGTGAACTAGTACAATTGAAAGTTAACATGTAGTTGTTATATTACAAACTTGTTGTGACATCACTAACGCTTTGTGATCTTATTACCATTGTGACATCACAAACCCATTTGATATCACATTGCCCTTATGACTTTATGATCACATTGGGGTATCCAAAACTTATTAGGACCTCTAAGCACCTTTAAAAAGAGTTCATGGTCTTTGTGACATCACAATCCTTTTGTGTACCCGTCTGGACATTGTGAACTAATGGCAATTGAGATCAGACATGTCTGTCACATCGTAAACACTTAGGATGGCATGTTATCGTCATTATGACAGCATCAGCTCATTGTAAGATCCCAAAATTCAATAATATCATAGCATTATAACATCACAGAGTCATTATGAAGTCAAAGAAACATTATGAATGCATATTATGTATTTTCTTTCTATTTCCCATAGGGTATATTGGTTGATATCAGAAACCAATTCTGATCACACAACCATTGTGACATCACAAACCCGTTGTGATATCACATTGCTATTGTGAGATCACAAACCCACACTCTCCTGTCCTCATAATTTTAGTGGCTTGCTGCCATTGTGCTATCTTAGGACTTTTGTGAGCTCATAATCTGTTCTGGACCTCTTAATATTTCACATATGACATATGATACATAACTGAACTGTGATATTATGACCTCTATGACATCCCATTGCCAGATTTCATGACCATTGGGTCACAGTATGATATTGTATCACAGGTTTGTAACATCACAAAACAGGACTTCATTAAATTTGTTACAACACATGTGTGTAGGCATCATAGTTTCTGTGAACTCATATCCTCATTGTGAGTTAATGATTTTTATATTTCAGCATTCCATTGTGACACCACCAATTTATTGTGACATCACAAAACTATTATGACCTCTTCAACATTATGGTACCATGAAATAGTTGTGACATTAAAACATTATTATCACATGATATTGTTACTTAACATTGCCATTATGATATCATTGTCTCATATTTTCACAAACATAGTATGACTTCATAACATTTTAAGAAATTCATTGCCTTTGGGACTTCAAGCTCCCTCTGTGAACTCATATCCTCATTGTAAAATAGTAACTTTGAAATTGAAGTTGTCACTGTGATATAATAAATCATAGTGATATCCCAAAAGCTTTGTAACCTCAACACCACTGTAAAAACGCAAACTGACATCAGATTGCTGTTGTGACATCATGATCACATGTTATCTCAAATATATGATCTCTTAGCATCTTTTACAAAACATATGTCCTTTGTGGCTTTGTGACATCCCAATCCCTATTTATATCCTCATTGTGAGATAATGACAATTGAGCCCACACATGCCATTGTAACCTCACAAGTACTTTGTGACATCATGTAAACTGTGACATCTTATTGTTATGATGACAGCTTCAGCTCATTGTGACATCATAAAACAGCAATGGAACTATAACATTATGACATCACGTAGTCATTGTGATATCATAGATTCATTGACAATGTCTATTGTATGATTTCATTCTATTTCAAATGTGGCATATGTATTGATATCAGAAACCCATTGTGACCTCATAACCATTGTGACATCACAATCCATTTGTGACTTCACATAGCCATGGTGATATCACTACCACAGTGTAACATCATAAATCGGTCCTGTTCTCATAACTTTGTGGAATGCTTTAATCATGAGACCTTAGGACTTTTGTGAGCTCATAGCCTCTTTTCAAGCTCATATTTCAGGTATGGCATGTGATATCAGAAATTAACTGTAACATCATGACCATAGTGCCATCACACTTCCTGACATCATGACCATTGTGTCACATTGGAACCTCACAAAAATGTTAGGACATCATCACATTTTGTGTTTTGAGACATCCTATTCCCTTTGTAAACTCATATAATCATTTTTATTTCATGATAATTGAGATTGGGCGTGTCTCTGTGACATCATAAAACCATTACAACATCACAAATCTACTGTGACCTCATCACGGATTTTGCATCACCAACTAATTGTGACATCAAAATATTATTATGGAAGGAGGACTCAGATGGCAACAGAACAGTTGTGAATCACCACAGCTATCTCCAACCAAATAGAGTTCAAGTTCCAACCGTTTACATAGCAAAATGATGAATACCCAGAGAAAAACAGGAGGTGTAAAAAACAAAAGGATAATATTTCAGAACAGCAAAACATAAAGACCTTCCCTCACCCTTGATAAACCGTGGGCTGGCCAAGTCTGGAGCTGCCAGAGCCCCCAAAGCAACTGTGGATAATCTGCAGAATGCCAGCAGACTCCCAAAGTAGTGACCCCGGTGATTATAAACAGAGAACCCTTGTAGTTTGGAACCGGAACAAAGAGCCTTCGCACACCCGTCATTAGCAGAGAAGCTCCCCACCATCCCACTGTCAATTGGCATGACAGCCATGGGGGGAACCCCGATAAACAGGGCTCTGACAACAGAACACCAGTTCAGAAGACTCCTAGGGTGCCAGTGCTAACCCAGAGAGTGCAAACAGAGACAGAATTATTGGTCCAGAGCATGTGCACCAAGACCCTTCCCCCATTCCCTGCTGATGGCACAACTGCATGCCATGCTTTAGCATGGTCCAGTCTAGAGTGACCAGGGACCCCAGAGCAACAGTGGGTAGTCTGCAGAATGCCAGTGCAGCAGATTTCCAAGGTGCCTGTGTCAGACCTGATGATTTCAATCAGAGCAATCTTGCAGGTTAGAACTTGTGTAAAGACCTTTCCCGCACACTTCATCAGTGAAGCAGCCCTGTGCAATTCCACCAAAGCCATCAGGCGTCACAGCTGTGTGGTGAAATCCCAGAAATAAAGAGGTCTATCCAGAGAATTCCAGTGCAGAAGACTTCCAAGATGCCAGTGCGAACTCAGACTGTGCAGAGAAAGAAACCTTAGAATTCAGAACCTGCATGAAGAACCTACCCACTCCTTGCCAGCAGATCAGCTTCTCACCTTCCCACCAAAGCCCACCAACCCCCAGAACTAGAGTTTTCCATGCTATCACAAAACAAGCCTATGGCACTGACGTGGGCAGCATAAACAGAGGCAGAGATGGTGTAAAACACAGACCCTGAGCCACCACCACCATCTGTCCCAGTTCACAATTATCTCAATGGATCTCAGAATATGGTTGCAACCAGTGTCCTACAGCACACAGAAACAGATAGACCACAGCACTACTGAAGAGCTCCCAACCTGCTCCTGGATAAGTGAGCACACCACAGGGACAGCCTTTTCCCCAGGGAGACCAGTGATGGTGGTAGCCCCCAAACTTGATCCAGATCCCACTGACTACCATCTAGACTACAGGCCCTATTAAAACTGGGAAATGTGCAAGCTTCTCATTAGCTTGTGTAGTACAACAAGCCCACCAAGCTTGACAAAGGGTGCCATAGGGAGGAAGCATAAAAGCTCAAGCCAGGAACAGCACCTATGGGTGACGACAGTCAGCAGAAGAAATCCGAACTGCATAATCAAAGTGGGAAATCCAGCATAACAGGTTCCACCTGAGCCCAAATAGTGTGTTGCAGTCTGGGAACCAGGAGCCAGGACTTGGGAAAGGGTTCTTGAGCAACACAACCCACCAGTCATGATTGAAATGAACAGCTGAATACATGCCTCAGAAGAGGGTGGAAAGAAGGGAAAATCCACCCCTAGGAACCATTCATGTGATGGCAAAAAATTGTGTATCCAGGGAGATATAACCAGAAGCAGAAATCTCACCAGTAACTGGCCTATATATTATGGGTGGGGGATTGGACATCTTAGGGTGCTAGCACATTATTACACTCCGGAATACTTAGAGGACTCCAGCAACTGGAGCCAAGAGCACCCATAGGAGGGAGTAGGAGCAGTATAGGCTGCTTAGTCCTTGGTTGAAGATGGGAACTGCCTGTGATCTCCAGAAGAAAACTGAGAGTCCTATGTGCATCAGATTAGAATCTGTAGGTTGGCTTCTCTCCTAACAGAACTGAGACCAGGTAAAGACTCAGCCAACTCAAGGCTGAGAATGAGCTTCCTCAATTGGTCCAGGAATCAACGAAAAACCAAGCAAAGTCAGCAAGCTATTGACCAAAGCAGTCAGAGTTTGCAATTGTGCTCCAATAATCCATGAGAAGAGATAAAAAAAAGGTCCCTACATACAAGTTATGGGATCTCTCCTGCAGGAGGATATTAAAATTCTAAACATCTATTTGCCAAACAAAGGAGAACCCAAATTTATTCAAGAAACCCTACTTTTCCTCAAATCTCACTTAGATCCAAAGACATTAATTGTTGGGGACTTTAACATACCATTATCCCCTCTAGATAGATCAACATGGCAAAAATTGAACAGAGAAACTACAGATCTAAACAACTGCATAGACCAACTACATTTAACAGACTAGATTTAACAGAATATTTCACCTAGCAACATCAGAATACACAGTCTTCTCAGCAGGACATGAAACATTTTACAAAATAGAGCACATTTTAGGTCACAAAGCAAACTTGTCCATATTCACAAACATTGAAAATATGCCCTGCATTCTCTCATACCTAGTGGAATAAAATTAGAATTCAATACCAAAACCCAGCAAAGAAAGTCTCTTTTAACACGTGGAGGATGAACAACACATGGCAGAATCACCAGTCGTCCATGTAAAAGATTAGAGAGGAAATTCAAATGTTCATGATATTCAACAAAAATGAACACACAAATTAGAAGATCCTCAGGGACCCAGAAAAGTCATTATTCAGAGGCAAGTTTATAGCTCCGAGTTCCTTCATCAGCAATTTGGGGAGATGTGAAAACAACAATTTAATGAGACATCTGAACCTCCTTGAAAAAAAACAGCAAACTAAACTCCAATCCAGTAGAGGGAAACAATTAAAATTACATCAAAATTGAGTGAATTAGAATCCAAAAAGATCACAGATACATTCAACAACAGGATTCTCTTCAGAGATGCAAAGCTTATTCAATATATGCAAATCAATTATTACAAATTATCAATTCTGAAGAGCAAGGATAAAACCAAATGATTTTCTCTATAGATGCAGAATTAATATTTGACAAGATCCAACACCACTTTATGATGAAGGCTTTGGAAAAATTTGGAATCCATGAAACATTCGTCAATATAATAATGGCTGTATAAGACATACCCACAGCAAACATTTACCTAGATGGTGTAAACTAAGCCATTTCCTCTAAAACCAGGATTGAGTCAAGGATGACAACTCTCTCCACTTCTCTTCAATTTAGTATTAGAATGCCTTGCTACATCAATAAGATAATGCACATATAAAGGGGAACCAAACAGAGACAGATGAAGTAAAACTCTCCCTCTTTGGGGATGACTTGATGTCATATTTAAGAATCTCATGGGCTCTACTCACAAGTTATTTAAGCTGATCTGAAATTTTGACAAAGTAGCAGTGCATAAAATTAAGCCTCAGAAAGCAATGGCTTTTCTGTATGCCAACAATGAGAAGAGAGCTGCTGAAATCAGTAAAGTTACTCCTTTTGTAATACTGTTACAAAAAATAATATACTTAGGAGTTAACTTAACCAAAGAAATGAAGGATCTCTATGATGAAAACTTAAATTATTTGAAAAGCATATCAAAGGTGAACTTAGGAAGTGGAAAACCACTCATGCTCTTGGATTTGAAGGATCAACAATGAAAATGACAATACTTACCATGGCTATCTATAAAATTACTGCAAATCAACAATATTCAACTTCATCCTTCAATGAAGTAGAAGAAGCAATCCAAAAAATTATATGGAACAATAAAAGACCCTGAATAGCAAAAACAATCCTTAAGAGAAAGATCTGTGCTGGAGGAACATCAATACCAAATTTTAAACTCTACTACAAACCTATACTAATCAAAATATCTTGGTACTTGCACAAGAACAGACCTAAGTACCAATGGAATAAGAAATCCAAGAAATGAACCCAAAGACCAATAGCAGCTAATCTTTGATAAGGGAGCTAAATGAATAGAATGAAAGACAGCCTCTTCAGGAAATGGTGCTGGCAAAATTGGGTAATCACCAGAATCACCTCCAAGTGGATCAAAGACCTCAAAGTCAAAGCAGACACCCCGAAAACATCACAGCAAGCAATTGGAGAAACCCTAGGTCTCCTTGAAACAGAAACACCACAAATCAAAGAATAGATGGACAAATGGAATTGCATGAAGCTGCAGAGCTCTTGCATGGCAAAACATACATAGCTAACAAGATCAGAAGAAAGCCCACAAATTGGGAGAAGATCTTCTATACAATGGACAACAGCCTCATATATAAAGTACATTTGAAACTTGAAAATGTCAGTTCTTTAAGAACAAATCCTCAAAGAAACAACTGCCTAGGAGGGAGAGGAAGATGGCAGAGGAGAATCTGGAGGATAAACAAGCTCTTGCATAGAAAGCAGATTTAGTGTTCCAGTGAGCAGTCCTAGGCTAAAGAATCGTACCATCACAGTACAGAGTTTGGCCAGAGAGGGAAAATCCAGGCAAGGAAACAGATAGGACCACTGCTGGTAGCCCCAGCTGTGGAGGCAGTGGTGGCCATGGTGGCAGCTGTAGCCTCCATACGTACAACAGAAAGAGTTCAGGACAAAGGTGACAGGCACAGCAGGATTGTGGATTTTACTCAATATCAGCAAGAACTGATGAGTAGCAGATATTTTCATCCTGCCATTCACAGACCAGAGATGTCCCAGGAACCACGAATCTGGAGTGAATAGAACCCTGACATCCTCACTCCTTAGGAAGCAAAGGAGGGAAGGACGCCCCTCCCCCACCACAGAGAACTCCGTCATTATTATTGACAAAAGCCTAGCTGAGCATCTAGCTCCAACTCAGGCCTTAAAAGAAAACAAAATAGTCAGGTCACAAGAAACTAACTTGACCTGTCAGGCTCAGCACCATACAGGGGAAAGTCACTCTGCCCAGGAACATGTAGCTTTGCCCCTGGAGGAGTGACTTTATTCACTGGGTATACAAAGCCAGAGACTGCCCCTCTCTACAGAAGCATAGACAAACCATTGAAACTCAGTAAACATAAACCCTGGGATTTACCCAGGCTGGGCTCTGTGAGTGTCTCAGGAAATAGCCCCGCAGGAAAAAGCTGTTTGCTGAAAGGCCACAATCCTACTCAGAACCTAGCCTCTTCACAGCATTTCCAATCTAGAGAAAACAGCCATCTTCCTCTTTTGTGAATCTCAATGCAGATCTCCCTAGCACTGAAGTAGCCTGGGAAGAGGATCACAAAATCCTGGGTAAAGCAGAGGATTTTTCTGCCTGCTCAAACAAACTGACTTAAGAAACCCATCCACCCATACAAAAACCAAACACAACAATCAGACCAGAGACCCTACCAAGAGACTGCTTATGGACCTAGGGGAGACACACGATCTTCCCATCCCCTCCCCGCAAAAAGTATATCAAAAACTCTTTTTGTACGTTTTAAAAATTTAAATTAAGGAGTGTTTTCTATTAATGTGTTTCCTTCAAAAGTTTTATTTTAGGTTATATATGGGTGTGTGCGTACTTCTTTTTTTATTATTTTTTTGACATTTGGGTCCTTCTTTTCATTATTTTCATGTTTTTCTCTTTCTTTCTTTTTTGGATGATTTAATTACTGTTTTGCTCATCTCGAGATATACACTCATCTTCACATATTAAAGCTTATTGTCCATTGTTTACATATTTAATGCAGAAATTTATTACTTGATTCACAAGGTCTTAGCCTTTACTACTTTGATAGAGTATTATCTTTTTATATCTACATAATTAATAATAATTAATATAATTAATAACTACTTTTAAGAAATTTTATTTTTTAGTTTTTCATATCTCCTTAGTGTCCCTCCCCTCCTCTCATCCTATCCTTTTCTTCCCTCAATATAATTACTTTAGACATATTATTTTATGTGTTTCACTTTTTAATTTTAAACTTTGTTTTTCCATTTTTTTTCTTTTTAAAAAATTTTTCTCCTATCATAATGTCAAATCCATTTGCCTTTCTGGCATTAGGACTTGGTTAAATTCACTCTCCTTTTATCTCTTCACATCCCTCTAATCCTATTTTTCTCCACCCTTCTCCCTTAACCTAATAATTTCTAGCTTGCTACATGATTCTTTCCTCTTCTTAGCCTATTAATCCATAGTTGTTTGACATTGAATAGATTGTGTCTATTGAACTAGGATTTATCTGCAGCCATTTTTACTGTGCAACTACAGCATTCTGGTTGAAGCTTGCTTCAAAATTATGCTTTAACACAAAATTGGTGTTATTTTCATACCAAATGAGCAGAAAAAGCTGGAGAAACACAAGAAAAATTGCAAGTTGGGTATATCAACTCCTATTCTTGATAATCAGGTGAGAGAACAGTTAAGAAATAATCCAGCGGAGACTTTCCAAAAAGTTCTACAAACACAATTGGTAAACATGTTGTATGAAAAGATTGAAAACCTGCAAAGGACTCAGTGTGAGTGTAATAGGGAGTGAGAGGAGATAACCAAAAATTAATACAGGAATCTCATGCTTGTGATGAAGCTACTCAAAAATTAATACAGGAATGGCATGATCAGGTTGAGAACAGCCAAAGAGAAACACAGGAAATGAGTGAGCAGGCTGAGAACAGTTAAAGAGAAAAACAGGAATTGTGTGAACATGAGAAATCTAATACAAGATTAATACAGGAATTGGGAGAGTGGGATGAGATTAATAGATGCAATCATGCACACGTAAACAGACCACGAAAGAGTTCAGGGAGACCAAAAGGGAATGGGGAATGTAGTGCAACAGAAGGAATAACTAAGTGATTTCAGAAAAAACACTGAACACCAAATTAAGGAAGTAACGAATTTCACACAAGATCTAAATCAAAGATTCAACAAAGAATTTGAAGCCATCAAAGCTCACCAATTAGAAGGAAAAAAAAAAAGCATAGCCTGCCTTGACAGTAGGTTAGACAGTGCAGAATCTCAAACCTCAGGGATTGAAGATAGCATAGCTATTGTAGAGAAAATTATACAACTATCCAAGACAAATCCAAGAAATGTGGTAGATCCATTCAATATTTGGAAGTCACTATCAGAAGGCCTAATCTGTGGATAATGTTTGTAGAGGAGCCCCTAGAGAGAGGTTAATGATCTAGGAAATTTATTTAATAGGAACCTAGCAGAGAACTTCCCCAAAATGCAAATAGGTAGGCACATTCAGATACAAAAAGCTTTTAGAACACCAAATAGAGCAGACCAGAACTGGACCTCCCACCTTCACAGTATAATATGCACAAGATCAATTCAGACCAAGGAAAAGATCCTTTTTAATGTGTCTAATAGAAAAGATCAATCAACTATAAAGGGAAACCAATTAGAATCACCTCAGATTTTTCAGCAGAGACAATTAAAGCAAGAAGAGCCTGGAATTACATATGTCATGCCTTAAACATAAACAACTATCAACCAAGAATACTGTACCCAAGTAAATTCTCCTCCATAACAAAAGGTCAAATAAAAAACTTCCAGAGCTTCTGCATGGCAAAGTACATAGCTAGCAAGATCAATAGAATGCCCACAGATTGGGAGAAGATCTTCACTAGCCATAAAATGGACAAGGGTCTCATATCTAAATTATACCTGGAACTCAAAATGCTAAAGCCTACAACAACACATCTTCAAAGAAACAACTGCCAATTAATAAATTATTGAAGAGAAACTTCTCTGAAGAACAAAGAAGGTTGGACTATAGGCATAGGAAGAAATGTTGAAACTCCCTAGCCATAAAAGAAATTGAAATCAACACCAACAAAAAAAATTAAGATACCACCTCACTCCATTTAGAATGCCTATAATAAATAACTCTAATAACAACAGATGCTTGAGGGGATGTGAACAAAACAGAACCTTATGCATTGTTGGTGGGAATATAAACTTGTTCAACTACTTTGGAAAGCAGTATGGGGGTTCCTCAAAAGACTCCACATAGAGCTTCCCTATGACCCAGCAATCACACTTTTGGGCATTTACCCAAATGATCACAAACAAGACCATACTAAACCTACCTGCACAACTATGTTTATTGCAACATTATTTATCATAAGTAAGATATGGAACCAACTCAGATGCCCCTCAGTAGATGAACAGATCAAGAAAATGTGGTATATATACACAATGGAATTCTATGTCTCCATCAGAAAGAATGACATTGCCTCATCACGGTGGGGCATCATATATGCTTCCTGTGAAAAGGTAATAAGCATACTAGCAATTTGTATTCAATTGCCTGCTGTATATCAGACATTACAATGTTATGTGCAGGATGATTTGGCCGATTTTATAGTGAAGAAAGTGCTAAGTGAGGCAGACTAATGGGAATAGACATGTTCACCCTTGCATCAGATGACAATTTTCTCACTCATGAATATTATAGAGAGGACTAAAACTCCTACTGCTTTCACACTGAATGGATCAATTCAATATTTGATCAATAGAATTAAGAATATGCCATGGGAAATTATTTTTCGGGTCAAAAACCACAGTTGCGGGCCAGGTGATAATGTTATTAATTCTAGCATTTCTTGTGTTTGAACCATGAGGCTCTTATTATGGATTAATAAAGTCAAGGAGTATTTTCAGATTCATTTCTGGAACTCATCCCCTCAGAATTGAATACTATAGAGCATTATCCCTAAGGAAAATCATGTTTGGACCTGCAGTGTGCATGAATGTCGGGAACAATGAAACAGAAAAATCATCAACATCTGGATAACCAAGAAAAGAAGACTGGTACAAGTCATTTAGGGACATGTAGGAGGCTGAGATCTGAGGAATAGTTTTCAAGGCAGTCCAACAGGAACCTTTGTCACACCCTCATTACCTCATAACTGGAAGTGGCATTGTAGATCAACTGGTAGAGCATTAGAACTTTAAAGAGCTCAGGGACTGTGAACAAGCCCAGAATTCAAGCCCAACGACCAGCAAGAACCAAATAATGGACTGTAATACAACATCACTGGTATTTTGGTTTACTCGCTGGTATTTCCAAAATCTCGGAAATACTTTTATCCAGATAGGAGCCAGTTAGATTTTATTCACTTCCTAGTTGTACTAACTCGCATTTTCTCTGTGCAATTCAAGGTAGTGTTTCATGCAGTGATATTTCCTCAACTTCTTTTGTTATTACCATTTAATATGATTCCAAGTATTACTAATCTGTTTCCTTATGATAATATGCCCTATTTATGAATCATAATTTTCTGGCTTCTAAAATTGGATGATACTTGAGAACCTGTGAATTGATGGGAGGATATGTGAATTTGTAGACAATGTTACTTCCTCATTTGTCTTTTAAAGTTTATCCAGCCCTATTTTTGTCCATATATATATATATATATATATATATGAGTAGATTTGTGTGTGTGATCTCATATTTCTGTTTCCTGTCCTGTCCATTTGGAGATGCAAATATTTGTGTGTGTGTGTATTTTTGTGTGTGCAAACAAAATTGTGTTACAATTTTTCGCTTGAAAATTGAGGATATTTTTTCTACCTTCAATTCTAGATTTTACTCAATCATGATAAACATTAATCACAGATTGTCCAGGAATATTTTCCTTATATGTCTTCTTTGGTAATGAGAAGTGAATCCATAATTGGGCCATTGGTAGTTAAACCTCTGACACTGGGCTCAAACCCAGCCATGCATTCCAAAACTTGGTGTGCTTCTGGCATGGAACTCTCATATCCATATATATTTGAGAAAGTATTTTTAATAAAATAATATTAACCTAGCTAATGGAAATTTTCTATATTCATTTCAAAGTCCAATATTTCACTCTTTACACTGACAATTGACATGTGTATGTTTCTTAAAGGTTAGTTACTTTTCTGGACTGATGAATATAGTTACTTCATACCAATTCACAATGTGAATGTCACTTTTAAGGAATTTTTTTTCTCTACACATAATAATGGGAAAGCATTTTATTTTTTTATTACATTTCTTGTAATTGTAACTGAAGGTATTTTCATGGTATCCCTTCATATTTTACTTGCCTACCATACAGCATATATCCTTTTAAAGGATACATCTCATGAAATAATCAATCCTTGTGCTTTGTTTTTATGCATGCCTTCACAAATATTGAAATGGATATAAAAATATCATGTTTATTTAAATTCATTACAATAACATTATATAGAAAATCCTCTGTGGCTTTTCCATTCTATTCAACCATGTGAACACTTTCTTCTTGTTTTCCTGGATCATTGATACATTCATGAATAATTTAAAAGAGACATATTTCAGAACTGTTGCCAAGGCATAGCTGAGCCTGAATGGGGAATATTGGGAAAGATTTGAAGAACTGGACCATAATAATTGTAGTAATGGATTGACTAGGGTTACACTTCAAATGTTCAACTAACTATGAATGTGTTGAGACAGAGAGTGTCCAAGCATAATTTGTGAAATGGTTTGTATACAAAGAACAAGTTTGAATGGAAATGAAAGGAACAGCAAGTTTGAAATTTTTTGAAAATAACTGATTATGTGCTTTCATTAATTTCTCGAACTACTAATGAAGTTCATGTTCATATGCAGAATACAGAAATATACACTCGGGTCTCTTCCAAAGAAAGTAAATAATATTTTTCTCTTATTTCTTGCAGGAATCATTGTTATCACACCATGAGTTCAAACCATTTCTCATAGTTTTAGCTACATCTTACTTATATACATAAACATATATGTATGAAGGTATATAGTAATGTTCACTCAAGCAAATGAATTCATTTTGATTTCTTCTACTTATTCACCAGTACATTGAATCCATAAGTAAACTCACCTGTTTATGTCTTCATTGAAATTCACCAAGTCACTTTCCACATAGACATGTTAAGGTTGGAGTATGGAAACATCAATCATCAAATCTGCGTTTGTTTCTCAACAGAGAACAAATCATACTTCATTTTTCACTGCCCCTAACTTTCTTTATGGGTATCATCTTCCATTACATATATTGTTATAATTGTAGAGCATAATAAATACATAACAAAACCTTAATGATATTAGACTTCTTATACAAACTTACGATTTTCTACTCTGTACTGAAAGACTGAAAATTTTATACTACACAAGTGTCTCTTCCATCTAAATAATTTCCATGTGTAATTTAATCTGAGCAAGGATTCTAGTAGTTCTTTCCAAAACCTGTGGCAAGGAAAAACCAGGTTCTTGTGTGTACACAAAGTATCATTCAAAATGTATTCTTCTGAGGAGGGAAATGCAATTTGTGAAGATGGTATGATTTTGTGAAGAAAATATATTTTTCAGGCAAGAGGATATTTATCTTCTGGAAATGTGTCAATATATTTCTAAAATGTTTCAAGAAGAGTGGACTGTCGCGTATAACAAAAACACTTTCATGGAACAATATTTGATGATTATCTACATTTTCAAATTGTTTCTAATTTGCTCCATATATATTTGCGCTCACATATTTATAGTTGTTTTGGCACTTTGGTCCATAACATTTTTTTATTGTGTAAATACTGTACAGAGGGATTACAAATACATGGGCAAGGTAATGAGTACATTTCTTATCAATATTATAGCCTCCTCCTTTTTTGCCCTTCCCATTCTCCCTTCATCCCCTCCATTCAAACCTCCTCCCCCCCACCAAAAGTGGTAAAGTTCATTTTCGAAATAATGATTTGTACATCTATTTGTTGCAATGCGTTACCGTATCCGTATTTAAACAAATTTTTTTCCTTCCCATCCACAAATAATACCGACATCAAATACAGTGTAAGCAAGGGTTATATCATGGCGGAGGGACCTACAAAGCAACAAAGGAATCATATTATAAATGTGTTAGAAATAATCACATTAAAGAAAAAAGGCTTTTGAAGACATATCTTAGGGTTCATTTCCCTAATACAACATTCTCGATGAAAATGCAATAGTCTGAAGCATAGTTTAGGAAGATGCACCTTATGAACACTTGTTGGTTGGTTTCCTTTGCAATATGGTATCAATTCAGTTGAATTACATGGGTACAGATGAGGAAATTTAATATTTTATTATTGGTGGTGAAATGGAAGTGTTTCTGTTTATGGGCATATGTGTGCATAGTGTGTAATTTCAATTGTTTCTTGGTTTTCCTGAAGAAATAGTGAGGAGAAATGAATTCAATATTAATTTTTGAGGGATGGCTTGGAACCTGTAGACTCAGGGTACCTTCTGCCTTTTCTAGACTGTTCAGAATGAGAAGAGAACAGATTTATCAACACACGTCTGTATATAGACTGCAAACCAATCTGCATACATATCCAAGTGTAAACTTAGGAAATTTAAAATAAATGTATCAATACTCTACTCTTCAATTCAACTTGTCAAGTTGATTTACAAAGTTATTATAAATATGTGCGCAAGCCAGTGAATCACTTTCTTGTCTTATGTTACCCTATCTCTCATTTTTCATCCATTTTATTGTTTCAAATATCCTTGGACCCAGCAGTAAATGACATTTCCAAGATATTATTTTGTGAGGAATGTTGTGGCACTTTCCTCCATCTCAATATGTTCTTTGTTCTATTCATATTAAAATTTATGCAATCCATAGGCTACCAAATTCAAATATAATGACAAGGGAGAATCCCTATAAAAACGAATACAAAGTAAGGAAAAATAATTTTTCAACATATATTAAAAAATAACAATGATAAACCTCTTGTTTCAGTATATTGGTGTTCATTTTGCTTACCCTAATCTTCTTGTTCATATGTCATAGCAATTAAGCTCTTTCAGTACTCTTCTAGGATGAAACAGGACATATAACAATGAATACAAAAGGAGAAAACAGGGCACCTATATTTTAAATGTCACTTCTAAAGAAAAAGTTATGGCTCTTCACTAGGAAACAGGATTAATGCAGAAAAATTAAAAAGAAACAATCAATAATGTTTTTGTAATACTGTTTAAAGGCCTATAAAAACTTAAAAGTTATATCACCCTCCATCAGGTCAAGTTCCAAATGAATTGAAGATATCGAGGTAATGGAAAATATTGTGAATGAAAGGAATACAGAAATACTAGGGCTCATTAGAAGAGGTTGCAACTTTCTGATTACAGATGTGTAAATACATTAAGTCATAGAAAAGCCAGACAAAATTGATTGAACCTGCAGAGCTGCTTTATGACCAAGGACACATCTAGAAAGGTATATAAAGCCAGAAGACTGGCGGAAGATCTTCAGAAGCCAAGAAATAGAAAATGGCCTTAGAACTGGAATATAATGAAAATTCTCCCTGCCCCCTAAAAAATCCTATCGATAATTACCATCTATGACAAGAAGTCTAAATATTTAAAGAGAGATTTCAATGATGTGGAAATGAGAAAGACTAAAGAAACTCTGAAGAAGTGCTGAACAATGCAAATCAAGTCAACATCGAGATTGCAACGCATTCCATTAGAATGTAAAAGTCACATTAATTGCAACATTATTTACCATAGGGAAAATGAGGAATCACCCCAGATGCCTGAGTGTTGATAAATGGATGAAGAAAATGTGGCATGTATACACAATGGAAATCGATTTTCCACTAGAAAGGATGGCACAGTCCCATTTGTAACGAAATGGAAAGAGTTAAACAAAACAGAACAAACAAAAACTATGAATTGAAGGAGTGCAGACCCAAAAAAACCTATCGTCCATGGTTTTCTTATTTGTAAAATCTGGTTTATGTCCATTTTGGTCCGAAAGGAGGATAACAATAGCTTAATAATAATATATGTAAGACTATAGAAGCTTAGGCTAAGCAACATGAATTCTAGATAAAAAATAAATTGGTTTTTCTTTCTTGATTTTTTAAAAAGGAATCTGTGCAGCTGTTTCTTTTTAGTTGCACTTTTTCCTTTACTTTCCTATATTTTGTACAATGCTGTCATTGTATTTGGTTTTGGTACACTGTGTATTACTTTTAAATTAATCAGAATTAGGCATGGGAAAGGGAATGTCAAAATATGAGACAAAGGAGAGAGAAAGAAATTAAGAACAATCCCAATAAAATAATACCTTGGAAATACACATTACATCTAGTGGGAAAAAAATGGAGATTTTATGCTGAAGAACAGTGTAGGAAAAATAAACTAAGAACATATAATGAGAAAAGAACTTATTCCCTGTCTTACATATGTAAACTATTACCTCTGTACACCACTTGACAAGATTCTATTTACAAAACAGTATTGCTATATGCACCACAATTTTCATAAATTTACACATAGAAACTTAAGTTGATGGATTTGTAGTACATACACACTTGTGAAAATAGTTTGGTTTTCTTGACTTTCCTAAAACATAGAAAAGATACAGGTTTCCCTGTCACCAAGTTGCAAGACAAAGTTGACAAATGAATGTTGAAATCATTTTTGTTCAAATATTTCTGTACGAATCCCAATACTCATTTGAAATTGCAAACCCGGAGAAATCCTAAGCCTCAGATATGCTCAGATCAGACACCCTTACAATTTCACATCTACAATAAATGTGAGCAAGATTCTCACATGTGAAATTTCCTCATCTGCAGTCAAATATTTCAACTGTTTAAATTACATAGGAATCCTAACCACTAATAAATATTTTTTTGGCCAGAGAGATCTTCCTAAAATATATTTCAAAGGCTATTCCATTTATCAGTAGGAATGCTGTGGACCAGGGATGCCAAATGAACCATAGCATGGTTTGGGTGGGCCCATAAATATGAGTGGGAAATTACCCACAAGTGGAAAACAAACATTCAGTGGATATGGTTTTGTGAAATGGTCTTCAAATATAATCCAAAGTTACAGATTAATCTTTCTTCAAAAGATTAGAAATGTACCAGAAAATTCTCAAATTACACACGTATTCTTATTTGATAAATCACAGATTATCTGTACAAAATATGGTATCTTCAAAAAGTACACATTGCCCCCCCAAAAACAAAGAAAATTTGGTTGATATTGTATGTACCCCTGAAAGAATTTTTTTCCCTGCTACAAGGAATGGGAAGAAGTCACAGAATTCTGCAAATTACATAACACATGAAAAACATTGAGAAGATTTAGAATACTGTGACTTGTGAAAAACATTGCAAAATTAGATGGTTTAACCAACCCCTAAACTTTCCCTACCCATTCTTGTGTTTGGAACACAGAAGTTGATCTGAAATTTTTATAAGGGACCAAATATAAGTATACTTTTCTTATATTTTTATTATATTCTACAGCAATAACGAGTGAAATGGAACGTATTATTCCAAGGAAAAGATAAATATTGTGATGGTTCCACTTACATTTAGAATTTAGGAAAAAGTACTTTCCTCAGTTATCTTTCTTCACCCAACTACCTGGGAATGGTAAGTAATGAGCACTTCGCTATGGCCAATGTGTCCCTGAAAGATGTGCTTTTGTCTTCTATGCCCTTCACTTCCACATTTTGTTTCATTGATTGTTCTGGCATTAGGCACAATTATTCATTATGTAAAATACTCAAGATTCTTAACTCCCCCAAAATCAGAAAAAAAAATCTGATTTTTTCTATTTGCCTTGAAATTTTTCTGTAACTCTTGAACCTGCCATTGCAGGACAAAACATTCATATAACTTTTGCATTCTCTGGAGAGACATAATTCCAAATCCCTTGTTGGTGTCTCATTATTATCAAATATTCCATTGTACATTGACTCATACCGGCTTTCAGTAAGTCGTTCATGGAAAATTCTTGATAGTATATGGTACACTAGTAAGAATTAAGATATATGTAGGAAATGGCTATTAATATAACACATTCTGCTCATATGGAAACCCACTTTGTAAAATGTGTGATTCTTTTTGAAGGAAAATTTTGAATGGAATGATTCTGAACTTTGTAATTTTACAAAGCTCTGTAAAATTCTTTCAAAAATGTCATCTCATCATAAGGCAGTGAGTATTTTGAAGCACTTCTGCCAAACATTAACTTTGTAGACCTTCAATGTTACACAGAAATATTGTTAATGTTTCTTCCTTTTTTGTTTGTGGTGGAGTACAAAGTACTCTGGGCTTGGGCTTGTTCCCGGAACACTGCAGCTCAAAGCTTGCAATCTGCCACTTGAAAGAGACAGCCAATCTTGGTTTTCTAGTGGTTTTTTGGAGACAAATTTTTCACTGACATTCCGGCCCATTCTGGCTTTGAAACTCCTTCTTCGGGATTTTTCCTTTTACTCTCAGTTCTAAACATTACTCATATTCAGAGATGTTCTGAATATCAGTTGTTGTCTTCCTACATGTTCATTGTTTTGTCATATTCTCTAGTTTTGATTGAAATGCCAGGATACTACATAATGAATTGCAATATTGTTCTTATCACATAATTGTAGATCTGCTCTCTAAATTTCTGACCAATATTCCATTAAGTCTCCAAATTTAAACTTTTGTCTTTGCTAGGAAACTTTTAGAATTGTTTCCTAACAGTTAATAATAGCACACAGATAAGTATCAAACTATACTTTCAAAAAATGACATTATCCGGCACAGAAACTATATGACATTTTCAATAACTTCCTGGGAAGTTTTCCTCGTAATTCAAACTGTGATCCACAAAGTAGAAATGCTCTACAAAATTCACTAAACAAAATATACATTTTTAAAATTAAATTTTATTAAAAATTTAAGGAAAAACAAATCGTTAAATAGGGATAGAAGTGGATCCATTGTAACAATGCGATGTACAAGTCATTATGTAGAAAACGAACTTTACAACATTGGTTGGGGGTGAGGAGAATTGGGTGGAGGGGTGTGGGGGGGGATGCGAAGGGATGGGAAGGGGAAAAAAAGCAGGAGGCTACAATGCTTGATAAGAAATGTACTCATTATCTTGCCCATGTAATTGTAACCCCTCTAGAGATACAGTATTTTGAAAATAAAATTAAAGGAAATTTTTTTTATTAAATTCATCTGAATAGTTCTGAGAATTGTGCTGTTTATCCTCCATATGCTATGCACCAAGTAATATTACAGAATTAATTCCAGAAACATTCCTAACATTTAAGTTCAAAATGTATATTAAATAAATGTTGAGAAATCTTTTCATCTAAAAAAGGACTTCAAATGAATTTAGTAGTTATCCTGATGTTTCATATCTGAGATAACATTTCTATTTTTTCACATCAACATAGTTTCTAAAGATGGACCTAGGGGAGACATTGCGATGCCTTTGATTTTAAGCAAACAGCAAAGTATTTGAATGTACTCTGCAATAATCAGTTCTACCTAGCTTGTAGCGACTCTGGAGAGAGGAATCCAGAAGGCAAGCATATTTCCTGAAAGTCATGTCGGAAATAAAGTGGAAAATAAAAAATAGTACCTCACCCGAAAGAGTAATGGAGAATAATCAATGAGGCTTGATACTGACTAAGGACTCACAATCAATAATTTATGAGAAAAAAAAAACTTCACCATCAATAACCAAAAGTCATTGACAATTCTGAAAAAGGGAATATGTTTCATGAATAAACATCTTTTGAGAAACAACTCCCAAAATAATCTTGTGTAAACTAACTTTGAAAATGACTGACATTTTACATTACCTGTACTATGTTTTGAATTGAGTTATTAATTCATTTAATTAATTTTCTGCCTGGAAGGGTATAGTGATTAAGTGGATGTCTTCCAGTTTAGGTGCTCTGGGACATCATACACAATGTTCAGATGACATTCCATAGGATCTATATTTTATGCAGTTAATAGTAATTATACTCACACATTCTACCTTTAATGTATGTAAGCTGTACAACTGACCTAACAAGAACAACACTGTATGTCTGGCTATAAAATCACAAGCTCTGTTTCTTTTCAGATGAAGGTTGATTTACTTATGACATTTATTCAAACTTCTAATAGTTAGACAATTTGAGAAAGCACTCCATCTGCTGAATCTGAAATACTCTCCATTTTCTCTTAGAATTGCCTGGAAAGAAAATCCACAAAGGCAGTTTGCTATGGAAATATAATTTCCCAATTATAAATTTAGACAAAACCATTTAATGTGACCTAATGATAATTCAAATATTTTAACCTCTTTTTTAAAATAATTGTCAGCTCAAATTATAGTTCTTTTAGGAGGGAAGTATACAATAGTCTATATATTTGTGTAAAGAGAACATGTGAAATATAGTGGCCAAATGAAGACTTTCCATTTTTTCCCACAAAGTATTGATTTGTTTCTTTGTGTCGAACTATGTTAATGTGTGTGTACTCATCACTTGTTATGTTCTTGTTAGTTTCTTCCTATGATTTTCTCTTATACATGTTTTTGAAATACTTGATTTGATCTGGCGCAATCTTGTTTCAACTTATGCCTCCTCAGTTACAACAACAAAATTTTTCTTTCATTATTTAGGGAAGCAGAGATATTCCCATGCTTTTAATAGGGTTAACCCAAGAATAAATATGTACAATATGGCACCTTGAAATAATATTTAAAATAAAATACTTTTTATGTTTCCTGCCTAAAATTCTCTCTTATCACTCACTTAGGATAACCACTAAATTCCCTAACATTTACAGGATTTAAAAAATATAGATGTTCCCTTTCAGTACAGATCTGAAGATACAGATATGTGAAAACTAATTTTAAACAGGATTCAGTCTTTAGAAAATCCTCACATTGTGCTGTTGTGCAATATTGACATTTAACATTCATAAATTTATGAAAATATAATTAATTTACATAATTCTATACCTTTCCTTATTATCACTACATACTGTGACTGTTATTACTTCACAAACATTGCACAATTCTTAAGGGAAACAAAGCGATTCTCAGTTTAAGTATAGGGCAGAATTATGCATGGCATATATTTTTTAATTATATTGAAGCTTTTTAAATCATATCACTTCATAATTTTTTGTAAGTTGATACAATTCTTGAATCAATTCTTAGTTTTTTCATCACAGAATATACATAGCTTCACATTGTGTTGTGCAAGAGTTATTTTTTATTTTATTTGGAGGGAAGGGGTTATGGGGCCTGAAATCTGGGTCTGAGCACTGTTCTTCAAATCTATAGTTCCAAACTAGTGCTCTACCACTTCAGTCACAGAACAGCTTCTGACTTTTTCTGCTTATTTGGTGCTGCGCAATTGAACCCATGACCTCATACATGCAAGGTAAGCACTCTACAACTGAGCCAACCTCCCAACCTCAGACAAGTGCTATTTTCAGAATTTTGGATCTATAGCAATCCCCATGAATATGTGCCAGTTATCTCCTGATTACAGAAAGTATATTAAGGTGTTTTGCATGAAACTATATAAATATTGTATTGTTACCAGTGAATAGTGTTGTCCAATTCAGGAATTATTTTTTAGCACCAAATAAATCGTTTTGTTTTGTTTTTTTGTAAGCACAGGAGAATCGATCATTGCAAGCTCAAGCCTCGTCTCCCAACCTTCACGGATGCAGCGGGTCAGAGTTGAGAGCCCCAACTTATGGAATGGCAGGGTTTTTATCACAAGTAAAGCATGGGCAGGGGGCCCCCAACTTAGCAGTTACATCATTGGCTAACAATTGGGTAGCGAAGGGTTAGTAAGTTTGTCATATTCTTATTGGTTAGTACAATTCTTTACCAATTTTAGCAGACATTTAGTCAGCGTTTTATAACAGTCTTGTAACAGTCTCATTAGACAGGGCAGCGAGCAAAACCACAAAAAATATGCTGGCAATCCAACACTTGGGATCTCAGGTCTCTGGGGACTTTCCAACTTCTCACTCATTGGCTGTTGCTAGGGGAACTTATCAGGTAGGATGCAGATGGGACATCTGTGATCATTTTGGAGACCTAAGCTCATATGCTGGAAATAGGCTATGTCTCAAATTGGACCTTTTATGCACAAAATGGTGATTGTCTTGGTAGGGTTCTACATACCCTCCTTTTATTGAAATTAGATAGGAGATCCAATCATGAACCCCTAATATTAAGTTCTATGTTAACTTTATAAATGGGTGTGTGGTAAGGGTTGTCTTAATGTCTTTGTATCAGAGCACCAAATAAATCTTTACAAATTTTTATATTTTACAGAATTTTCAAATGGATTTATATGCCCCAAACACAGAATTCCCACTGACATTTGAACTAGAACTTTCAAGAAAACTTTTAGACAAGAATAGACTACTGCCATGGTTTTGACAGAATCATTCTATCACAGGTGATCACTGAATAAATTGGTTAATGTAGAGTGAGGTTTTAGATTTCAGTATTTACTCATAGTGCTGAAGGAACTTCAAAGAGAGACGACATGCTGAATATTTTAAGAATGTGATTTGTCAAAAAACTATTGAAACTAGCAACATGAAAATGTATATTAGGTGTTAATATGGTGATATTCATAAATTTTAGGAAAAAATTCCACATCCTGTTACTACTGTTATCAAGTTACACCTCCAACCGCACAAACCAACAAAAATATGATACATAAAACTAAGTTGCTGAGAATTTCATTTAGCTAAGTAAAAATCGCTCTTTTAATACTAACTGTAAGTTTCATCATTTTATTGTTACTTAATGAATTACTACTTATAATTAAATTGATAAACTATACCTTCTTTTGGCTGGACATTGCACTATAATAGAAGTGTGTGTTTTTTTTGTTGTTATTTAGTTTTCTTTTTCTTCTTTTTCTTTAGGTTGCTTTTATTTGTATGCTTCTAATTTCATGATGCTTGTCTTCTTATTTCAAACCAGAATCTATTTGACAAGAATTTTTCGGGAGTAGGCATTCTGAATATCAATAAACATGAGATAAACATTATAATTCACTTCAGCAGTTTAATTGCTTTTCAATTTTCTGCTAAATCAATAGAATTCCACCCTTGACAATAGAAAAAAAAAGATGATCATTCCTTAACACAGTTTGTTCAACGTAACATTTAGGGAATAATGCACTCTAATATCAACTGGTATATTCTCTTAAATCCTGGTCATATTTTCTGTACATTTCAGGGAAGGCTATTTTCCTTTCAGAACTCAAAAAGGACAAAAATTTCACAATGCAAAAATTGTCATATGTGATAGTCCTATCTCTATGAAATAGAGTAATAGGAAATTTGGATGCCATAAATAGTTCATTTTTGCTTTGTGTTGGTAATTTTTGTTCTTTTTTTAAAAAATGCTGTGAAAAGATGCTATAGAGCAGAGTTACATTTAAGTCACTAATGGGGATATTTCTTGTAGAGCATTGATACCCATCCTTTGTTTATTTTTCCCAACTTACATTTCCCTGCTCCATCTCCAATACTCTTTTTACATCACAATGTGGTAATGTTCATTTCCAATGGAGTGTCCTGTAAGTATCATTATTTGAATGAGTCATACTTTGTTCTTGTTTCAGGATTTTAATTTTCTCCTTCTCCTCGCAAATTAGACCAAATTATATAGAAAATAGGTACCAAAATCAAATGCAGTGACAGGAATATAGCAAAGGAGAAAGAACATACAGTACAAAGAACAACAAAATTCATGTAATATATTAAAATCAAGAAAAACAAAGAAAAACAGCTTCTGTCCATATCTTTTTTGATTTCACATAACATATTTTATATAGTACTACAATAACTGTATACCTCTATCTATCTATCTATCTATTTTTCTATCTATCTATTTATCTGTCTGTCTGTCTATTTCTATCTACCTATCTATAATCTATCAATCTGATTCACTTTCTGCTTATCTGATATCATATACATATGCCAATTATTGCAAATGATCCATTTGTGTTGATAATTTGGAAGGGACAATCCTAATAAGTATGAACACAAGAGACTCTAACGGTATTCTATAAATTCCTATACCAATCACATCTAGAAGAGATAAAAGTGTTCTTGAGAAATATTCGTAGATACTGCTCAGGTATAGTGAGATAAAATCATTACCTGTCCAGTTACAACTAAAATTTTTGTTGACGATTGCAACATCATATGTTTCACCATATTTTCATTAATTTTGCTATATATTTCTCCTGTACTTTTTAGATGATTAAAATTGGAGACCTGGACCTGGTGTTCAAAACCTAAAGTGACACAAACAGTCTTGATTAATGGATTGTACTCTGATATGAAATGTGGACTACATAATTATTGGCAGGAATTGTAATCCAATGATTTATATTAAACTTTCAATGTGTCATTTCAAATGCACTTCTTTTTGATTAATTTCAGAAGATAGATATGAGGGCCAATACTTAGAGATTTCCTGTACTCTAGTAATAAATACATAAAGAAGGAATGGAGTTTCCTTTTTGAACATTAACAAAATATGCCAACAAACAAAATGCATGAAATATGAAGAAGGAAATTAGTCAAGGAAAACTTTCTTTCTATGTCTTTCATAAAGCAAATGGGAAAATAAATATTATATATCATTTGCTTGAGATTAATGCATTCTTGTTTTTTCAAAATGTTACTTTATGAGAATTTAGAAAAAATGCTATTGATCATATTTTTCTTACTTGTACACGAAAAATTACAGCCTTCAAATATACAACTAGGATAAACGCTAAAAGACTATTATCTGCACATTTTGAAAGTACTTATGTGCCAGAAGCACATGCTACCCAAGTTCATGCCAATTTTAAAAAAATTTGCACATGAGTTGAAAAACTAATTACTAATTGTTTCCCACATAGTGAATTTCATTTTTCATACAAACCGGTGTTATGATTATCTTTTTTTCTGAAATTACAAATTGTTTTCAAATAATATTGCCCATGAATATATAATACTGTGGAACTATTCCTGTTACTAATTAGACTGGTTCTTCAAAGCTTATTTTATGAATTTCTACGTTGTGTTAGAAACAGGAATTGTGTAGTAAGGGTATAGGTTAGATATGTAAATTCGATGGTCATCATATATGGTGGTTTTGAAAACAGGTTGTTTCTGGTGATGTGCATATTTAGTCATTAGTATTTTTCCTATTGAATAATATAAAATATTGGTACAATCTTTGCAGAAAAATTGAACATGAGTACAATTGTTGAGCTTGATTCAAAACTAATACTTACTTGAATCCTGGAAAAGAGAGTTTATGGGTTACCCTAAGCAATTTCTATTCCGATTGGATTGTGTAGGGACTATAGAAAGACCAAGGGATCAACATAAGCAGAAACGTTTCACAATGCATATTAAAATGGAAAAATATGAGAATATATACATAGATTGACTATATTGCCCTTCCAGACAACGACCATCATAAGTCAAGAAAAATCCATTTTTATAAATTTCTACACGTTTCTGTAAGTGTTTATATCAAGAATATGGAAGCCTGTTTGTGGTGAGCAAGGCGTTTTTTAATATTCACATTTTCTTATTCTGTATTTGGTTGTTGTCTAGGTTCAAAACACCTGGACAAAGTAATTAAGACCAGTATAGTCATTGAAACTTGGATGAACTCCTCAATTTCCAAAGTAAGATGATTTCTCTGTCATCAAACAATTCATAGATATTTAACTCAGAAGACTTATTTTTGACAAACCATTTTTGAATAGTTTTTCAGTTCGGTCCATGACATTTCAACTGCAATAGTGCCATGTAGCAAAACGTTCATTGAATCATTTTCTTTGTTACTTATCCTGTGTGCACCTTTTGCTCGATCACTGTTAGAACAAATTGCAAATATTCATGAATCCTTGAATGCCATTCACTAGAATAAAACTTCAGTGATTTTTTTTTTGGTTCTTCATGAGACACTGTCCTATCAAATATTTTCCCAACCTATACAATGTGCATGAATTATTAGTAATTGTAGCTATCAGTAGGCTCCTTTAATGAAGAAAACCAGTTGAAGCCTACTCCATCTGTAAAATGTGCTTAGTGATTTCAAATGTAATCTAATTTATCTCTATTACTTCCATTGACACTGGTGTTAACCAAAGTATCTTGTATGCAGTAGCTTACAATGCAGTACCTTACACAACAGAGATAGTGAAAATGGGACTGACTAGTAGAAGGAATTAGAATGAGGATCAAATTGCAGGCTGGTCAATAACAGGGAGAAATTATCTACTGATCAAATTACTGAAGTTTAATACAGTTGAAATGAATTCTACTTCATTGAAGAATATAAGATATTGGATGTTGTCATAGACTTTGACTTAATTTCAGAAACACATGTTGGGTCCAGAGATCCTGATTCTTACATGAGCTTCATTCGTCCTATCACAAGAATGATGAACACATCCACAATAGACAAAAAATCCTCCTCTTAACTCCTGAGAAGCCTTCTGAAGGGAATCGTTTCTATCTACTTCAGAGAGGGTTCCTGCCCTGCTTCATCAGATATCAAGCACTTCTACACCTTCCTTTATCAGATCCTAAGTGTTCATGTTTTTATTTTTGCTCAGGGATTTGGCCTGACTTTCCATTTAAAGACAAATAATGGTTTTTAATAGTTTTCTTCCTTTGTGGTTTTGTTACACTTGTCTCAAACCATGTTCCATTGTTTGACACATAGCAATATTGAAATTCTTCAGTTCCTCAGGTTCACCAAAGAGCAATTCCAAACAGGGAGATTTCACAATCCATATTATCCATTCCTTATATTTTAATAACAACTACTTATATTTGCAATATTTTGTTCAGATACACTAGATATTTAATGAAGGAATGTGCCACTGAGTAATACATACTAGCAATTTGCTTAAGTCTCTCTTGTCCCAAAGTCCCCGAATATGACTACAAAATATTAGGTAGGAGGTTTTTTCAAAAAATTACTTGGTATTTATGAAAACTATGGGTAATGAATCTACCTAATACTAGAATAGTGACAAATACAATGGACCACCGTCATTACACATGATGATTTCACTTTTTAGAACTTTTAATATACTATTTTTAATAACACAATTTTGATTTCATGTTTTCTGGATAGATCTGTCAAACAAGGCTTTCATTGAAAATTCTGCAAAAAAGTTATATTCTTTGGAAATATGCAAATTCTTCCTAATATATGGAACACAAATACATAAAACTATATGTGTGTACATAAACCCACATATTCAGTAATATTTTTAATAGAATAAATGCTTTTTTGTGTTACATACTAACGTTGATATTAGTATATATGTATGTATATATATATTATATATATAATATAATATATATATAATATATATATGTATGTATATATATAATATATATTATATTATATATATTATATATATATAATATATATATATGTATGAGACATCAATTTTGGGATCTGGTCTTTTTCTTGCTGTTTATTTTATATTTGCAAGTAGTTGCTTTGAGAAATCTTAGCCCAGTTTCCTAGTTCTTTTCATGAAAATGTATCTAAGGTATGAATTAAAAAGATATACAGAAAGATGAAGCACATGAAGTAAAGAAGATGAATATTTTTGCCATAAGTCTAATATATTCTAAATATATCCTATGAAACTAGTTTTTAATAACATATTGCTAATTGGCATTCCTGTATATAAAAATAAACACTGTGATTCTGAGACAAACTCTACCTTTACAACAATATGGATAACTTTGTGTAATGATGGAGTCAGAGACTGAACATGAAAGTTTTATGTATAAACAGCACTCAAACTTAACCCGAGACAATTTGCTTTAGTAAATTAGCAGTAGTAAGATTTATTTTTGTGATTTATTATGATCACTTTTCAGCATGCACCATTTAATCATGAGAATTTTCCTAATGTTCAAATGATGCTGTCTGTTTCTTTACTAAAGATAGCATTTTCAAGATGTTCCTAGCTATCAGTAGGAAAATAAAGAAATAAAGAAGGGAAGAAAATAGTAACAGTTAATGATTGATTTATTGTGGCTTATGAACCACAGAAAGTATATTGCTGTGTAGGCAGAATTAATAGGTCTCGATTATAAGGTCTGGGCATTTAACTTGTGGACAGCTCTTTGAATTGTAGTCTTGGGAATTTCACTCATGTCTTGGGATCTGTACTCAGGGCTTGGGAGTAGAACTTGCTGCCTGGGTCTTGAACCAATGGACTGGCCCTTGGACTCAGGATGGGCATTGACAGTAGTGCCTGGGCCTTGAATTTAACTCCTGGAAGTTGAAATTACTGCAGCAGACTTAATCTTGGCTTGGGCCTTACAGTCATTGTCTGGGACTTGTTCTGGAGCAATGGACCTTGAAAACGATTTTAGAACTTGAACTGGGGTCCTAGGACTTGAATTCATATTTGGGCTTGAAACTTTGGCTCAACCTTTGGAACTGAACACGGGGCCTGGAATTTGAACTGGGCCTTTGGACCTTGAACTCTAAGCGTACAATTTTAATTTGGGACCAGATATTTTTACTCATGGTCTTGGACTTGAACTTTTGGCCTGGGACTAAATTCAAGGCCATGGCCTGGCATTCAAAACACCCATTTGAACTGGGATCCTGGGCCTTGAACTGGGCCCTGGGATTTGAACTTATTTGTGGACCTGAAATTATAGGCCTGCACATTGAATTTACACACTAAACCTTTAGCTCACAGCTTGAGCCTTCATCTCAAAATGTGTTATTTGAATGGGGCCCTGCACCTTGAAATTCTGGTGGAAGTGGGAACCTGGGATGTAAACTCACAGCCTGAAACTTGAACACATGCCTGAAACTTGAAATCATGAACTGGGACTTGGATTGTGGCCAGAACTTTAAACTCAGGACCTGTGACTTAAACTTTTAGCCTAAGTCTTGACTTGGGACCTAAGACTTGAAATCAAAACTTGGGAATTGAATTCACAGCCTAGGCTTTGGAGTTGGGGCCTAGGTATTCAGCTTTCTGCCTGGCTTTGAATATGGGCCAAGGACTTGAACTTTCAGCATGGAACCGAAACTCAGGGCCAGAGCCTAGAACTTGGCATCCAGGACTTGAATAACCAGCTTAAGCCTTGAACTCAGGCCCTGAGCCTTCAGCTTTTGACCTGGTCCTTAAACTCAGAGACAGAGACTTGAATTCAGAAACTGGGACTGGAATCCCAGACTGAGCCTTGAAATTCTGACCTAGTTCTGGAATTCAGGAACTTAATCTTGAACTCAGTGCCTGGGACTTGAGTTTGAACCATGAGCAATGAACTCGGGCCATTGGTCTTGAATTGTCAGCCTGGGACTTGCAATCAGGGTATGAGACTTAAAGACAAACCATGGCATTTAACTTGTGTCCTAGGCTTTGAACATGGGGCCTGGAATTTGAACTTGGACCTTGAGAATTGAACTCAGGATTGGGACGGTAACTTGCATGTTGGGCCTTGAACTCACAAAATGGGATTTGGACCTTGACAGTGTAAGCAATGTCGGGGACTTGAATTTGCAGTATGCAATTAGAACATGGGGCCAGGGAATGTTAACATAGCCTAGGCAATAAATTGGTCCTTGAACTTGGAGCTTGGTAGTTGAACTCAGGCTTGGGACTGGAACTCCATTGCTGGGCCTTGAATTCACAACCTGGGACTTGAATTAGGCCTTGCCTGGACCTTGTATTCAGTGTTCAGGCCTTGAACTCACAGTGTGCAATCTGAAGATGTGGCACAGGATGTTAACAAAGCTTGGGACATGAACATGACCTGGGTTGCAAAATCAGGATATGGAACTTCACTTCATGGCCTATCCTTAACTTCAGTGCCTGGGAATTGAACATACAACCAGGGGCTTGAACTCATGGGGTGGTACTTGAAATGCTGCATGGACCTTGAACTTGCACCCTGGGATTTGAAATCCTGCTTGGGCTTTGAACTCACAACTCAGGCTTTGAACTGGGTGCCTGAACCTTGAATTTGGGGTCTAGGAAAAGAAATCATATTTTGGGCTGAAACTCTGGGACTGGGACTTGAACTCACAAGCTGGGTCTTAAAGTGACAGTCTGGGCTTTTATCTCACAATCTGTGCTTTAATCCTAGCTCTGGGCCTTGAACATCCAACCTGGGCCATGAATTCAATGCCTTTAACTGACAGTCTGTGATTTGATTTTATATCCTGGTTTTTGAACTGGGGTCCTGGACCTTTAACTCAGCAAGAATGGGATAGTGGTGCTTCAATTTGGGGCCTGGCCCTTCAACTCATGGTCTGGGCATTAGTCTCCTGGTCTGCTACTTAAACTGAAAGCCTAGGATTTGATGTCTGTGCCTGGGTCTTGAATTCAATGCTTTGGCATTTAATTGGTAATCTGGGCCTTGAACTGGGTACCTCAAACTTGAATTGGAATCTGGAACTTGAACTCATAGACTGGGCCTGAAACTCTGGTTCTGGGTTTTGAACTCAAAGACTTGGCCTTCAACTCACCGCTTGGGCTTTGATCCAACAATGTTGAACTATAAGAGGAAGAGGGAACCTGGGACTTCAACATGGGTCCTAGAACTTAAATTCACAGCCTGGGCCTTGACCCACTCTTGGCACTTGAGTTTATGTCTTGGGCAATAAACTCAGGACCTCGACCCAGAACTTATGACCTGTGATTAAAACAGTTGCCATGAACCTTCAACTCAAGGACTGGGACTTGGACTCAGCACCTGTGACTTGAATTCTCAGCCTGGCATTTTTACTCATGGTCTGGTACTTGAATTCTGAGCCTGGGATTTGAATTCCTGGCCTGCAACTTGAACTGTTGGCTTGGGATTTAAACTACTGGCCTGGCCATAAACTCTTAGCTGGGCTTATTACTTAAACTCATAGATTGAACTTTTGGCCTGGACATTGAAATTAAAACCTAGGAATTAAACTCAGAGACTGATCCATGAATTCTCAGTGTGGCATTTGAATTGAGAACATGGACCTCTAAGTTGTTGCCTGTGATTTGAACTAAAGTCTTGGACTTTGAACTCAAAACCTAGGCCTCAAACTGGATGGTTGGTCATTGAACTGTTTACCTGGGACTTCAACCCATAGCTGGGCCTAAAACTGTGCCTGGGACCTAAACTCACAACCTGGGCCTTGAAACTCAAACCTGGGCATGAACTGACAACCTAGGCCTTGAACTCAAAGCCTGGGATATGAACTCATGGGCTGGTAGTTTAACTGGGACCCAAGTCCTTAAAATCTGGGTCTGAGGATTGAAATCAGGGCCTGGGCCTTGAACTTTGGACCTTCAACTTGAAGTACAGAACTGGGAATTTTACTCGGGAGTCCTCGGTTCTCTTCAGGCATATGCGTCATCTGTACTAGGGGCACCTGGCAATGTGAATGTTTATCCTCGGTCTTTGTGTCTGTCAGTACAGGTTATCCTGCGACTGCACATGTGGCATTGATAGTGAGGACTCCTTGTACTGTTAATGTGTTCCTTGGAATACTTGTGTCTCTTCATACCAGTGAACCTTCTGGGGCACAAGGTGCTCTGGATTCACATGCCTGCCCTATAATCACCTGTGGTTTTACTAGGACACCCTATTGTGTCAAAATCGAAAGTTAAGAATAGGATAAATGAATAAACTTTCTGGTCTCCAAACCCATAATTTTTCCTCACTATAATGTAAGTTTTGAATTTCTGTATGATCTGTTGACCCTATGATTCGTGACAAATTTCAAGAGTAATTTCACTGGAACCGATTAAAAAATGTCATCACCCAAACTACTTCAAAACAAAATTACTGTATCTGAATGTTCGCTTCATTCTTTTTCTGTGTTTATATTTTTTCTTTTATGTATTTCTTGTTCGTTCTCTTATAAACAATTTCAATCAGGGAAGGAGTAGAAGACAGTGATATGTCACAGAAATATTTTTATTCCCATTTTCATGTTTTCAGGATTCATTCATCTCATCAATTCTGAAATTGTGAATGGGAGTATGTTTAACTGGTAATTATTCAATGTATTCACATGTGGGTGTCTACTATGTCTTCATTCTGAAATTGATTAAGTAGCTCTATATTAAATAAATGAATTTAGAGTGAATGTTAAATCACCTACACATACATGGATTTCTAATTTCACATTCCTTATGAAATATGAAAACATTCAATATTTTGAAGATAGGAAAACCAAAATAAATGTTTAATTTCAAATTTATTGTATCTCTGAGTGAGAGTATTTATGAGATTGCTTAACGAATTGTAACTGGTGGGATATACTTGTCCTTATGTAGTCCCAGAATAGATTGCATTTTTGAATTTTTGGAATATTAAAGTAAGAATTCTCTCTTACTGACATGGCATGGAGCAAAGACAGGACAAATGAACAGTAATTGGGCTTGACAGGTACTCTTCAAAAACATTTATTCCATTTGGAATCATGTGATTTGTGTTGCTTGCCAATAGTGGCCCTCATCATATTGTAAGTGAGACAGTGGATTCTAGATACATTGATGTTTTCTAGTATTTCCTTTGTGGTCAGTACTGAAAAAAAAAACTTATTCAACTTAATATCAAATTGTTTATATATAAGTTGGTGATAATGGCAGGGCCTCATGTATTCTTTTTATTTTATTTTATTTTTTTGTGAACATACTGTACAGAAGGGTTACAATTACATGGACAGGATAATGTGTATATTTCTTATCAAGCATTACAGCCTCCTTCTTTGTTTACCCTTCATATACCTTACCAGCCTCCCTCCAAAACTCCGACCCAATCCTGCCCCTCTTACCCCCTCCCCGCATGAACGTTTCAAGTTAGATTTCGACATGACAACTTGTACTTCTCATTGTTACAACAGGTTCACCTGTATCCTTAAACAACTTGTGTTTCCCCATCTCCTCCATAAGTTGTACTGACATCAAATATAGTGAGAGCAGGGGTTATACTGTGGGGGAGGGACATACAATACAACAAAGGAATAATCTTATAAATGCATTAGAAACAAATGCTTGAAAGAAAAAAAACATTAAAATACATATCTAAGGGTTCATTTTCCTAACCTCACATTATCTGACCTTTTCCGCTTGACTCATACACATACTAGATATTGCAAACAAGGGAAACCATGGAACCTATGTTCCTGTGGGCCTGGCTTACTTCACTTAATACTATTTTTCCAAGTATTTCTTTTTCCTAACAAATGGGGCAATGTCATTCTTTCTGATGGAGGCATAGAATTCCATTCTGTATTATACCACATTTTCTTGATCCATTCATCTACTGAGGGGCATCTGGGTTGGTTCCATATCTTAACTATGGTAAATAATGCTGCAATATACATAGTTGTGCTGGTAGCTTTAGTGTGGTCTTGTTTGTAAACATTTGGGTAAATGCCCAAAAGTGGGATTGCTGGGTCATAGGGGAGCTCTATGTGAAGTCTTTTGAGGAATCTCCATACTGCTTTCCACAGTTGTTGAACAAGTTTACATTCCACAATAATGAAGTAAGTTTCCCTTCTGTCCACATCCCCTCCAGCATCTGTTGTTGTAAGAGTTCTTGATTTTTGCCATTCTAACTGGAGTGAGGTAGTATCTCAATGTTGTTTTGATTTGCATTTCTTTTATGGCTAGGGATGTTGAGCATTTCTTTATGTGTGTATTGGCCATCCTTCTTCTTCTTCAGAGAAGTTTCTCTTTAAAAGACTTTAGCCCAGTTATTTATTGGGCAGTTGTTTCTTTGAGGATTTGTGTTGGGGGATTTAATTTTTTTGAGTTCCAAGTATATTTTAGATATGAGACCCTTCTCTGTTGTATGGTTAGTAAAGATCTTCTCACAATCCATGGGCTTTCCATTGATCTTGCTAGCTATGTCCTTTGCCATGCAGAAGCTCTGCAACTTCATGCAATCCCATTTGTCCAAGCTTTCTTTGATTTGTTGTGTTTCCAGGTCTCTATTTTGAAAACTTCGGCCTGAGTCAAGGAGACCTAGTGTTTCTCCTATTACATCCTGTAATGTTTTCAGAGTGTCTGCTTTGACTTTGAGGTCTTTGATCTATTTGGAGTTGATTCTGGTGCAGGGTGATATATAAGGATCTAGCTTTAGTTTTCTACATGTAGTTAACCAATTTTGCCAGCACCATTTACTGAAGAGGCTTTATTTCTTCCATTCTATTGTTTTAGATCCCTTATCGAAGATTAGATGGCTATAGGTCTGTAGGTTCATTTCTGGGTTTTCAATTCTATTCCATTGGTCCTGAGGTCTGTTCTTATGCCAATGCCAAAGTGTTTTGATTACTATGGCTTTATAGTATAGTTTGAAATTTGGTATTGATATTCATCCAGCAGTGTCCTTTCTGTTGAGGAACGTTTTTGATATTTGGGTCTTTTATTTTTTTGTATAAATTTCTGTATTGCCTCCTCTATTTCCTTGAAGAATGAGGTTGGAATTTTGATAGGTATCCCGTTGAATTTGTAGGTAGCTTTTGGAAGTATTGCCATTTTCACGATGTTAATCTTTCCAATCCAGGAGCATGGGAGGATTTGCCATTTTCTAAGTTCTATTTTGATTTTCTTTTTCAAGATTTTAAAGTTTTCATCATAGAGATCCTTCACTTTTTGGTTAATTCCTAGGTATTTTATTTTTTGTGGGGCTATTACAAATGGAGTTGCTTTCCTAATTTCAGCCACACTTTTCTCATTGTTGGCAAAGAGAAAAGCCATTGATTTTCAGGGTTTAATTTTATACCCTGCTACTTTGCCAAAGTTTTGAATCAGCTTGAGTAATTTGGGAGTGGAGTCTATGGGATTCTTTAAATACAAGATCATGTCATTTGCAAAGAGGGAGAGTTTTATTTTTTCTTTCCCTATTTGGATCCCCTTTATGTCTGCATCTTGTCTTATTGCTGAAGCTAGGCATTCTAATACTAGATTGAAGAGAAGTGGAGAGAGTGGACATCCTTGTGTTCTTCCTGAGTTAAGAGGAAATGGCTTTAGTTTTTCACCATTGAGTATAATGCTGGCTGTAGGTTTGTCATAAACAGCCTTTATTGTATTGAGTAATGTTCCATGGATTCCTCTCCCCTATTGATGTGATGAATAATATTAATTGATTTGCATATATTGAACCAGTTTGGGGCCTCATGTATTGTATACCTGAAAAGGTAAATTCATTTAAAGAAAATGTATTTGATTGTCAGCTGTATGTCAAATATATTTCAATGTTGTCTGAAAGATGACTTGGCAGTTTAGAGAGCGAAGAAACTGCTACTTGAGGAGACTAACCCTATTGGAAAAATTAATCCTTACAAAGGATGACAATTTTCTTATTCATGACGATTATAGAGAGTTCTAAATCACATACTGTTTTCAAAATATGCAGATAAATTCAGTATTTGATTAAGAGAATATGTTTATTCTTGTGTTTATCGTGATTAGCATCCTTCTTCCTACAGAGGAAAATGTACAGGACATGGGAAATGATTTTTATGGTCGAAAACCACACTTGAGCCAGGCCAGGTGACAATGATGTTAATTCAAGCGTCTCAAGTGTTTTACACAGGAGGCTGTCATTACAAATCAATAAAGTCAAGGATTTTTCTCAGGTTCAATTAGGGAATGAGGCCCTCAAAATGGAATATTATAGAGTATTATCCTTGAGAAAAATCATGGTTACTCATAGACCAAAGATGCCTGATACAGGTCAATTAGAAACCTGTAAGAGGCTGACATCTGAGGATCAGGTTTCATGGTAGCCCAACAGGAGCCTCTATGAGGCTCTCATCACTAATTCATCACCTGAGAATTGGAAGTGGAATTGTTGTTTTATTGGTATTGCATTCGCCTTGAGTAGAACAGTCCTTGGATTTGAAGCCCAATGAAAACTCCAAACAAAACCAGAGACAGAAATGGCATGCAATGTGTAGAAATCATGCCCCATACTCATGGGTATTTCCAAAATCTTTGAATTAATTTAAATGAAATAAGGGTCATTTAGATTTTATTTACTCTCTATTTGGACCATCTTGCATTTTCTCTTTGAAATTCAGTCATGTTTGAGGGGCAGTGATATTTCTCTAAGTTCCTTGGTTGTTAGAACACTGAATGTAACTCCATGGTAATACTAATCCTGTTCACTTATTCTAATATGTATTAGTTATAAAAGCATAATTATTTTGGCTTTTAAAAATAGATGCAACTAGCAATCAGTGAATTGATAAGAGAATCTATGACAATGTAGGATAACAGGTTACTTGCTGATGTCAATTAAGGTTTTAATCAACTCTATCTTTGTAATTATACACCTGTGAGAAGATTTCTGTTCATGATCAGATATTTTTATTACCTATCCATTTGTAGATCCTTGTGTGTCTGTTTCTGTGTGTGGTTGTGTGTGTATGTGTACAAACTGAAATGATGTCACAATTTTTCCCTATGCTTTTCAGCACCCATAAGATGAAGCAGAGCACATTACTATGATTTTGGAATTTAAAACTCTGGAGACTTGCCCTCCTTCAATACTTGATTTTACTCAATCACGATAAACTTTAATCACAGGTTGTACCATATATTTTTTGTATTGCTTCTTTGGTAATGAGGATTGAATCCATGATTGGGTCATTGCTTTCAAGCCTCTTACCTTGTGCTCAATCCCAGGCAAGTGCTCCAAGTGTTGGTGTGCCTCTGGCATAGAATTCTCAAAGTCATACATATTTGAGAAAATATTCTTAACAATGAAATGGTAATGTAAGTTAATGACAATCGTTTCTATGTTCATAAAGTCCAATATTTCCATGTTCATACTGACAGGTGACATTTATATATTGTTTTGCCTGAAGAAGATATTTACGTGATAACACTTCAAAATGTGACTGTCACTTCATAATGGTATTTGTTTTGTATGCATATAAGAATGTAAAAACATTTTATTTATTTGTGTGATTTCACATTGCTTGTAATTGTACCTGAAAGTATTTGCATGCTATCCCTTTATATGTTGCTTGCCTAACTTTAAGCATGAAGCTTTGGTAGGATACATGTCATGAAATAATCACTCTGTGTGCTTTGTTTTTAGGCATTCCTTCACAAATATTGAAATGGAGATCAAACTATCATGTTGATTTGTTTTCATTGCAATAAAGTTATACAGTATATCCACTGTAGATTTTCTTTCCAATACAACCATTGAAGGATTCCTTCTAATTTTCGTGGATGCATAGCATATTCATAAATAGTTCATAGGAGGCATATTTCAGAACTTGTGCCAATAAATAACTGGGCCTGAATGAAAAAATTAGAGTAAGTTTGAAGAACTGGACGATAGTAATTAAAGAAAAAGATTGACTACTGTCACACTTCAAATGTTCAACAAACATTGAATGTGTTGGGAAACAGTGTCAAAGAGTAATTTAGAGAAGTTGTGTATACAGTGACAAAGTTTGAATGGAACTAAAAGTGAAAAGAAGCATGAAATTTTGACAATTACTGCTGTTATTAATTTTTGCATTTCTCTCCAACCACTACTCAATTTCCTCGTTCTTTATAGGCAGAATACAGAAATATATCTTTGGGTCTTTTTCACAGAAAGAAAAATAATATTGTTTTCTCTTACTACTTTGCAGGAATAATCAGTGAACAAAACATGAGTTGAAACCATTTCTCATTACTTTACCTACATTTTAAATTTATAAATACATTCTGAAGCTCAATCAATTGAATAAATTCGTTTTGATTTCTAATACCTATTCAAACTTTCAAATTTCATTAGAGTACACATTGTTTTCCTTGAACCCAGAATTAAACCCAGGTGTTTGTATTTATTGCAACTCACCATGTCAGTTTCCACATAGATTTGGTAAGGTAGGAGTATGGAAACTTCAATTATTAAGTCCAAATGTGCATGCTTCCCTAAAGAGAAAAAGTCGTACTTAATTTTTCATTTTCCTCAAGTTTTCCTGTGAATATCAACTTCCATTTCATTTATTGTAATAATTGTAAAGCCCAATAAATCTTTAACAAAAGTTTAATGACACATTATCCCTTATATTAAACTTACATCAATTCCATATTGAATGGCATGAAAATTTAGTCGGGATTTTTCAACCAAAATTCTGAAGTGTACGTTTTACTATACAAGATGCTCATCCATCTCAATAATTTCCATGTGTAATCTCACCTGAAGGACACTGTGAGTTCTTTCCAAAGCCTGTGGGAAGGAAAAAACAAGTGCACAAAATGCGTTTGGTGAAAATAGCATATGTTTGTGTAGAATGTGATATTTATACGGTAAGAGGATATGCATCTTTAGTAATTTCACAATATATATTTACAATGTTCCAAAAAAATTGGGCTGTAACTGTCAAGCACAACACAAAGCACTTTCATGAATCCATATTCAATGACTTTATCTTCATTGTCAACTTGCCACATGTATATATGACCCCCACATATTCATAGTTAATTTGGCACTGTCGTCCACAATATTCCTGATGCAAAATGGAATACTCTTTGATGTATATTTTAGGAAAATCCACCTTGACAAAATTTTTTGAAGGGATTTCTATGAAATCAGTGGAGTTAAATTATTTGAGGGGAAATGAGGGAGTTAAAAGTTCGACAATTTGGCTTATAATTATTGGTGTTGAACTCGGAGAATTTCTGATTATGGTCACATTTGTGCACCTATTGTGAAATTTGAAATATATATTGGTTTTCTGTAGAAATAGAGAGCAAGAATGGATTCCGCATTAATTTCTGAAGCATAGTTTGGAACCTGTAGACTCAGGGAAAACTGTGACTTTTCTGTGACTTTTCATTGATATATATATCAATGATAAACATAAGGAAATCAAGAGAAGTGTATGTAACAACACCCTTCTTTTTTAGTTAAATCTTATTGTCAATGTGATGTATAAAGTGATTATTATGTATGAAAGGCAATAGATCCTTTTCTTGTCATATTTGGCCATATCCCTAATTTTTTCACACTTATTTTGCCTCAAATCGCACTCTTCCTAAATGTACATATCTCTTCCAACATGTTGCCCTCAGAGGAATATTGTAGCATTGGTTAATTCTGTGCTCTCTATCTCAAGATTTTGCTGTTCTCCTTCCATGACCTATTTGGATTAATGTGCATAAAACACAGGCTACCAAAATCAAACAGAACTCCAGCAAGGAAGAAACCCTATGGAAAATAAAGTTAAAAACACAAGAAAAAGAGAGATAGTTCTTTACAGTATTTTTAGAAAAATACCAAAAATGAAGGACCTCTTGTTTCCATAATTTGCAGTTTATTTTGCTTAAGCTAATTTTGTATGTTTATATGTGAATAGCTATTAAACTATTACAATCTTCTATTAGACTGAACAGGATATATACCCTGAAACCTAGAATGTAAGTGTCACTAGTAACAAGAAAAGGTAACTTCATTTGGCAAGTTCAAACTTAAGCAAGGAAAATGCTGAAAAATGAATAAATTATATTCTATAACCAATTCTGTCAAAATTGGTTAAATAGCTATAAAATAATTTTACATACTTATATATCACCTTCTTCCAGCATCAATTCCAAATGAATCAAAGATCTGAATTTAAAGGAAAATATTCTGATGGGAAGGAATATGAGAAATACTCGGCCTCCTTAGAAGACTTTGAAACTTTCTTAATATAAATGCCTAAATGCATCAAGTAAAAAAAAAGTTATACGAATGGCAATGCTTGCACCTGCAGGGATTCTTCATGACCAGGGCCTAGTTAAGTAGGTAAATAGAAAGCCAAAAGACTGGGAGTAGTTCTTTACTAGCCATGAAACAGAAATCATTCTTATCTGAAATATAATGAAAATTCAAAAAGTTGATTTCCCCAAAAACTTCCAAACATTAAAGCAACCATATGATAAGAAGGGTAAATATTTAGAGAGAGATTTCATTGATGAGGAATTGAGAATGCTCAAAAGACTTATGCAGAAATTCTCAACAGCTCTGACAATAAAATCAATGCAAATCATGTCACCATTGAGATTTCACCGCATTCCTTTAGAATGGCAAAGTCATGTTCATTGCAGCATTATTTACCATAGGGAAAACAATGATCCACCCCAGATGTCTGAGAATAGATTAATCGATCAAGAAAATACGGTGTATATTCACAATGGATTCCTATGTTTCTATAATAAAGAATGACATAATCCCAATGTTAAGGACATGGAAAGACTTTGAAAAAATCATTTGAATTGAAGGGGCCAGAACAAAAGAAACATAGAATCCATGGTTTCTCTTAATTGCAAAATTTTGTATACGTCCACTTTAATCTCAGAAGAGTATCACAATAACTTAATAGCAATATACATATGACTATAGAAGATTAGGCTTAGCAAAATGAACTCGAAGCTACAGAAACCATAGGCTTATCTTTGTTGCTTTTTTTTTAATGTATTGTCCGAAGCTACTTCTTCTTACTTGTGTTTGTCTTTATTTTCCAATTTTTATAAGTTTTTTATTGTGAAAGTACTGTTCAGAAGGGTTACAGTTACATGAGCAAGGTAAGTGTATTTCTTATCATGTAGTCATGATATTTGATTTTGGTACACTGTGTACTACATGTAAGTTAATGAGAATCAGAAATGGGAAGAGGAACATCAAAATCTGAGACAAAGGCCAAAGAGCAAACCGAGAAAAAACAACAATGACAAAACAACACGTTGGAAATAAAATTTACAACTGGTGGGATTGGATGGAGATTTGAGGCAGACGAAAAGTATGGGAGAAATGATCAGTGGGTAATAACATATGACCAGAAATGAACTCGGTGATACATATATAATTCAAATCCCTCTATCTATCACCTTGACAAAAAGATTCTGTTAAAAAGAAGAGTATTGGAGCCGGGGGCCGGTGGCTCACGCCTGTAATCCTAGCTACTCAGGAGGCTGAGATCTGAGGATCGCGGTTCAAAGCCAGCCCGGGCAGGAGAGACTGTGAGACTCCTATCTCCAATAAACCACCAGAAAACCGGAAGTGGCGCTGTAGCTCAAGTGGTAGAGCGCTCGCCTTGAGCTGAAGAGCTGAGGGACAGCGTCCAGGCCCAGAGTTCAAGCCCCACGACCGACAAAAAAAAAAAAAAAAAAAAAAAAAGAAGAGTATTGGTACATACACTTTTCAATTTTCATAAATTTCTACATAGGTACATATATTGATGGGTTTTTAATACATGTACAGACATGTGGACATGGTTCTGTTCTCTTTATATTCCTAAACATATAGAAAAGTCACAGGATTCCCTAAGTCACCAGGTTCCAAGCCACTATTGACAAATTACAAATTAATACTGAAATAATTTTTGTTAAAATATTTCTTTTTTTATGTACCTATTGATTATTTTTTTATTGTGAAAATACCATACAGAGGTGTTACAATTACATGGGCAAGTAGCGAGTATATTTCTTTTTTTTAATTTATCAAGCATTTCTGTCTCCTCCTTTGTTTCCCCTTACTATCCCTTCCTATCTCCCCCGCCTCAACCTCCCCTTCCCCCTGCCCATTCAACTTGTCCCACCCCCACTCCCTTTCCAATGTTGTAAAGTTCGTTTTTCGACTTTACGTCTTGTACATCTAAATGTTGCAATGGGTATATATGTATCCCTATAAGCATTGCCCACAGAAACATTGGTCCCATGGTTTCCCTTATTTGCAATAACTAATGTATGTCTGAGACAAACAGAAACGGTCAGGTAAGTTGACATTAAATGAAGTGAACACCAAAATAAGGACTCAATGTGTTTTTCCGTTGTTGCTATGGTTTCTAACTTATTTATAAGATATGCAATTGTTGTTTTGTATGTACTTCCACCCACGGTAAAACCCCTGTTTTCTCTGTATTTGATGTTGGTATAATTTTGGAAGGGGAAGGGAAAAAACAACTTGTTCAAATATTTCTGTAGGAATTCCAGTACTCATGTGAAATTGCAAACCAGGAAAAGTCCTGGTGATGAAATATGCCCCAAATCGGAAACCCTCCTATGTTCACACCTTCACATTTTCATAAATGTGAGCAAATTTCTCACATGTGAAACTTCCTCTTCTGTATTGAAATACTTCAACTCTATTGAATACATAGAAAACCTAACTACTAATAAATACATTGCCAAGGTACATCTTCCTAAAATGTGCTTCAAAGGCAATAGCAATGCTGTGGACAGAAATAGCAAATCATCAATAAAATTGTCATGGTAGGTAATCTAAATATGAGGTACTTATGATATAAAAGGAAAACAAAGTTAGATTCATCGGATATGGTTTCATAATCTAGCCTTCAATTATATCCAAAGTCATAGTTAAATCTTATTTGAACATTTTAGCAATATACAGGAAAATTCTCAAATGGTGCCTGTATTCTTTTCTGATAAATGTCACATTCTCTGTATAAAATTAGGTATCTTCCTAAAGTGAACATTGTCCCCCAAAACTAATAAAAGTTGGGTGAAAGCTTATGGACACCTGTAAGTATGTTCTTTATCTCTGCCACTGGCATTGGGAAGAAGTCACACTCTTCTCTTTGTACAATAGAAGTTGATGGGAAATTTGCATGAGGTTACATTATCATTATAATTATATTTTTATTATGTTGTAAGCAGTCATAAATGAAATGGAACATATAATTCCCATGGAAATGTAACTATTTTGAAGAGTCTATGTATGATTAGAAATTAGGAAAAAGTACTTTCTTCAGGTTATTTTCTTCATCCAAAAACTTGGCTCTATCCAAGTTATCCCTGAGAGACCCGCTTTTAGCTCCCATGCCCTTCAATCCCACATTTTTTTCGCTTGACTGTTCTCCAGTTAGACACAATTGTTGATTGGATACATTACTCAATATTCTTGACTCCCCATAACATCAAAAAAAAGCAGATACCTTTCTATCTGACTTGGAATTTCTCGGTAAGTCCTGTCACGTTCATTGCAGGACAAATGGTCATGTAACTTTTGTGTTCTGAGAAGAAAGGGAATTCCAGATTCCTTGTTGGTTTCTCAATATTCCCAGATTCCTTTCTACATTGATAAATATCTGCTGTCATTAAGTCATTCATGGAAGATTGTTGATAGTACATACCACAATTATAAGAATTTAGGGATATGTAGGAAAGAAACAACCTCACACCTGCTCCAGCATAAGAAACACATTTGTAATATGTATTTGAGAATTTTTGAAGAGAATTTTTGAATATTGATAATGAATTTTGTAATTTGGAACAGCTGTCTATACAATTCCATTGAAAAATGGCACCTCGTCATGAGGCAGTAAGAATTTGCAGCACTTCTGACAAAGACGAGAACTTTTCATATTACACAGAAATATTTTATACATTTCTTTTTTAATATTTTTGTTTGTCTATCATGGGGTTTATACTGTGGGAAAGAAGGAAGATGTGAAGGATAAAAGAACGAAGGAGGGAAGGAAGGGAAGAAAAAGAAGAAAGGGACGGAAGACTGGGAAGAAGGAGGGAATGAAGCGAGGGAAGAAGCAAAGAAGGTAGGAAAACCGAGAAGAAGGCAGGGTGGGAGGAGGGAAGTCAGGAAGGAAGAAGGTAATGAAAGGAGGGTGGAAAAAAGGAAGGAAGAAAGGAAAGAAAAAAGGAAGAAAGGAAGAAGGAAGGGAAAGAAAGAAAAGGTATTAAGGGAGGGAGTCAAGTGGAAAGGAAGGAGGGAATGAAAACCGAGAGTTAGGAAGGAAGAATAAAAAAAGGAAGGGAGAAAAAGGTAAAAAGAAGAGTAAGCTGGAAGTAAGGAAGAAGGAAATTAAGGAAGGAGGGAGGAATTGTGATCTTGGCATAGTATGGAGGAAGCTCTTTGGTTCACACCTGTGCTGTCTGAACTTACTTGGGTTCCTTCCTGGGTTTCAGTGGCCATGTGGAGGTCCAGTGACTGAAATTTGACGATGTGTTTGTGAGGGCACCTTGCCTAGTAAATGCGTGTAAGCCAGACTTATATATGTGGGGAAATTTAAGCGCTAAAGGATCACATTTCGATTCTAGGCTGTTCTGCTTTGCCAGTTCACAGCCAGCCAATGCTTGTTCTAGCCCCACAAACTTTCTGTTCCAGAAGGTGGGTGGGAATAAATTCACACAAATGACGAGGAGAGGGAAGGGGAAACAGAAGCTGTGGGTGATCAGCATTTTTCGGTTATCTTCCTCAGAGTGTTTACAGGGATTACTCTGCTTTATCCCCAGAACTCCAGATAGGAGTTGGAGGCGTCTGTCTGTGGGGGGTAAGAGACAGGTTGTAGCTGCCCCCCTCCTCCGCATCCTCGTGTCCTTCTAAACTTTTACCTTCATCAACCCGAAGGTGGCCATGGACTCCCACTGGATTACCATCTGGGAAAGGCATAGGCCATGGTTCAGTCAAATCTGTCATAGGAAGACAGTAAGTGACACAAGGAAGCCTTAAGCCAGGATTAGGATACTCTAGGTGAGAGCTGATGGAGAAAGCTGAAGGTCAGTGTAGAGAGTGAAGAGATACCTGGCAGTCACAGGAATGGAACAAGGCTTTTGGTCCCATCACAGGAAAGATTCTGTTTGTGATGACCTATGGTGCAGATCGTACTTCACTCAGAAAAGATTAATTGGTTGACTGGCCCTTGCAGTAGGTTATTTGGTTGATTGTTGGGTTGGTGGGTGACTTGGTAGGTTGGCTAATTAGCCAGAGCAATTCTTCTTTTCTCGTTTTATAGTTCATGGCACAGTCTCTATGAACCTGGTGTCCAGGCTCTTGTGAAAAATGATATTTAGATATCAAACCCTTGCATTGATATGATTTCATACATGAAGAACAATGAGAGTCTCCATGAAATTATTTATTAAATTTTGGAAACATAAATATACTCAGAATTTCTGCCTCTGTTTATGCAAATAATGTTTACTTATATATACATGATGAATGTATACAAAGGCTGATAGAAAAGGATATTGAAAACATACCAAATGGAGGGTCATCACAGGTGACTTGTTTACAAAACACAACAGCAGAAACTGTTCTCCTATATTTCTGGAACTTACTGTAGCAGTGTTAAATTAGGAAAAATCTAATTTTCTACCTACAATTGAGTCAACCTTCAAATATTTTGAGGTTTTTCATCAAAATAAGAGCAATTTTGCAATCAATACCCTAGATACAGAAAGAGAAACAATGAATCTCTCCATGTTATAAGTTTATATCCATGGCCTGAAATATAAAGCATTGAAGCTGAATTCAGATTGTAGGATAATAGAGTGGATGTCTTAACATATTAAAATTTAACCTTCAAGAATATCAGGAATTTATAAGTTTGCCACTAAGCAATGGTGAGTGAAAGGAAACCACCTCCAATATTATTGAAATCTGGCAAAAACAGCTTATTGTCCAACACAAAACGTCTTTCCCATGCTCTGCTTTAGAAACACACAAGTTTAACTTCAACTATCATAGTTTCCACAACATTCTGCAGTATTCACAAGAAATAGAAAAGTCTCTACATGATATTACTTCCCACATACTCGCTCATGTCATTCACAACATTTTCCAATATTTTCCTTAAAAGATATACGCAAATGTATTCATGAACTGATACCGTTATGTTGTACCAATATATTCTACTGAAACATTAACTTTCAACATTTCTGCAGATGGTATGGGAATCTGTACAATCTAAGACTCTGATTTTTATCATTGGGACACTGCAATAAAGTCTCAGGACCCTAAGATTCCTCTGAAAATGAAAAAAAAATAATGTACTGGAGAAAAGAAATATACAGTGGAAAGTAGAAACCTTTGTCCTTATTCCTTTAAGATATGTAAAATACTTTAGGACTCCCTATTAGGAGAATGAAGATTCAAAATATGACGAAGTTTTATGGAAATTACCTTCTGATGTATCTCACTTCCCTATAGGTAGTTCTAAGTTTTTTTCTTTATTAAAATATTCATTCCAGTTAAACAATTAATGTTTGAGTCAACTGGCATTGTTACTCTGTGTTGTCTTCTGAGAGTTTACAACATGCAGAGTTCATGATTTACCTGCATTTTTACAATTCAATGAAGAAAAAGCCCAAAATTTACTTTTTTTTTGCATCTCAACCTGGCATAAATAATGTCAAAGTTATATTTATCATCATGTCTAAAATTTCAGAGTCCATAAAGAGCAATGTTATCTATCCAGTTCTGTTGCTTCTGTGAATATAACTTCTGTGATTCAAAAAAAAAGAAAATAAGGTGAACTCGACCAGGCAAATAATTTCTAAAAATATGTGTATATTCTTCTATTGAGAGGTAAGTAAATGTCTGCAAGTCCGGTGGGAGAAAAATACATAAAGAAAAATCATGACTAAATATTTCAAAATCAGATGACATATATGAAATTACTTCTTTAGTGAAATGTAAAGCAATAGGTAGAACATATTTATCTCCAAATCTTTTTGTAGCTAGACACACATGCACTGAAATACAATGATTTCTCTATTTCACAGATTAGGATCACTTGTAGTAAGCAATAGAAATATATAACTTTTGAGTGCAACACAAACCATAATTTTCAGGTATTTATTTTCTCCATCATAGGCAACCTGTAAAGGAAAATATGTCGTGACAACTTTAAAGTGAATTTGGAAAAGGCTTCCTAAATTATACATGTCTGAATTAATCAATTCCATACCCCTTTTAAAATATCAAACACCTATAAAATATACTCTCATCTGAAAAAGGTTTGCCATTCTTCTATAACTATCTTGATTCCTGCTAGGATTATAAGATCAGTAGGGAGAATTATTCAGATAACTTCTTTTTAGAGAAAATATGTACCACAAAGCATAGGAATCATGAGAGTCAATGTTTGAAATTGGGACTGTTGTTCAACGATTATTAAATTACGGTAGAACGGTGTCTAGTTGACCATGAAGGAGAGCCAAAAGACATTTAAACACAGGACTCACAAAAGTGTAATGGGATTAGAAGTAAATTTGAAGATCACCAGAATGAAAAGGGCTATTTTCTGAAGTGTGGTGAAGTAAAGTATTTTGATACTTCTATCCATTGAACAAAAGTGCCCATTTGGAGAAACTTTTGTAAGTACATGTTGCAATGTCATTTGTAGAGAGAAAATAAGCCATTCAGAGGAAAATGTCCCAGTGATGTCCAAGAGCCAAATAGATATGGAAGACGGAAATGAGAGCAAGGAACTGTTACCTGTTTTGTAAAGTTAACTGGATTCACCAACCAAGTTCAGTATCCATTCCTCCGTACAATGGAAGATATTCCATACTTAAGATTTCTACAGCAATCGATATTTCTGGGAAGAGTCTTTTCTGGGTGGGTCACAGTTACTGTGATGTAGCCAATAATTCCCACCTCTTTTTAACAAACTGAGAAATTCAACCCTATTTTCCTATATGAAAATAGAAATGCCTCTGCCAGTCTGCCACCAGTAGGCAACATCTCATTTGCTCTTATATGCATTGTTGGATTATAATTCTGTGGAAGAGAAATGCTCTCAGTAGTCAAAACATGTGAATTGATTTCCCACACTTTTCAAGTATCTGTGTGTGCGTGTCTATGTGTGAGAGAGAGTGTGGGTGTGCTTTCTATGTTTTAAAGATACTGTAAAGAGAGGTGACAGTTACATGACCAAGATAATGATTTTATTTACTATCAAGCATTTTTACCGTCCTTGATTTTTTCCTACCATGCCTTTCTTCCCTACCACTCCAACTCATCCCTCCCCCATGCAATGAGGTAAAGTTTGTTTTCAACAGTATTTTGTAGATTTCGTTGTTACAATTAGTCAACTTGTATCCTTATTTAACCATTTTGATTTTTCCCTTTCCCTCCCCAAATTATAGTATTTTATATGCAAGATTCACGACATCCACATCAAATACATTGCGAAGAAGGGTTCTACCATGGTCAAGGAACATACAAATGAACAAAATGAAATTACATGGTACATTATAAATACATTAGGATCAATAGAAAGAAAGAAAAAGATATTTTATGTCCCAATCTTGGGGTTCATTTCACTTAACAACATGTTAAATGATCATATGTACAAAGATTTTGGCCTTTTCTGCTTGTCCTACACATGTACTCCTTATTGCAAATAAGGGAAACCATGGGACCTATGTTTTTTGGGGACTGGCTTACTCACTTAATAAAATTTTCCAAGTCTCTATTCTATAACAAATGGGGCAATGGCATTCTTTATGATGGAGGCATAGAATTCCAATGTTTATGTATATACCACATATTCCTGATCCATTCATCTACTTAGGGGCATCTGTGTTGCCTCAGTATCTTAGCTATGGTAAATAATGCTTCAAACAACATAGTTGTGCTGCTAATCTGTACATGGCCTTGTTTGTGATCGTTTGCAGAAATGACCAAAAGTGAGATTATGGATCATTTGGGAGCTCTCTGTGGAGTCTTTTCAGTAAACTCCATACTGCTTTCCAAAGTGGTTGAACAACTTTTCACTCCCATCAACAATACAGTAGGATTACCTTCTGGCCACATCATGTCCGTCATCTGTTATTATTTGAGTTATTGATTATAACAATTCAAAATTGAATGAGATTTAATCTTAATGTTGTTTGGATCTTCATTTCTTGTATGGCTATAAAGGTTGAGCTTTTCTTCTTGTGTCTATTGGCCATTCTTATTTCCTCATCATAGATTTTTCTCCTTAATATTTAGCTCATTTATCTATTGGGCAGTGTTTTCTTTGAAGATAGGCTGGGGGATTTAATTTTTTGCATTCCAAGTATAATTTAGATATGAGACCCTTATATGTTTTATGGGTACAAAAGGTCTTCTCCGAATCTGTGGGCTATATATTGATCTTGCTAGCTATGTCTTTTGCCATACAGAAGCCCCACAGATTCATGCCATCACATTTGTCGAAACTTTATTAGATTTTGAATTTCTGGGTCTCTATTAATAAAATTTTAGCTTGTGCCAAAGAGATATAGGGATTCTACTATTATTTCTGGTAAGGTTTTCAGTGTGTTTGCTTCGACTCTGACGTCTTTGATCAATTTAGAGTTGATTCTGGTGCAAGGTGATATATAAGGATCTAGCTTTAATTTTCTGTGGATGATTAACCAAATTTGTCAGCACCATTTACTGAAGAGGCTGCCGTTCTTCCACTCTATTTTTAGATCCCTTATCGAGCATTAGATGGCACAGGGCTGTGGGTTCATTTCTGGGTTTTCAGTTCTATTCAATTGGTATTAAAGCCTGTTCTTGTGCCATTACCATGGTGTTTGATTTTATGGTATTCCTCTAGCACTGTTCTTTCTGATAAGGATCGTTTAAGCTATTCGGGGTATCTTATTGTTCCATACGAATTTTTGGATTGTTTCTTCTATGCCATTAAGTAATGAAGTTGAAATATTGATAGTTATCTCATTGGATTTGTAGATAGCCTTTGGAAGTATTGCCATTTTAACATTGATCTTTCCAATCCAGGAACATGGCAGTTTTTTCCACTTCCTAAATTTTGCTTTGATTTCCTTTTTCAGATTTTTAAAATTTTCATCATAGAGGTCCTTCACTTCTTTAGTTAAGATAACACCTATATATCTTAATTTTTGTGGGGCTATTACAAAATTGTTGCTTTCCTGGTTTCAGCTCTACTCTTCTCATTGTTGGTATACAGAAAAACCATTGATTTTTGAAGGTTAGTTTTATAACCTGCTACTTTGCCAAGGTTTCAAATTAGCTAGTGAAATTTGGGAGTGGAGTCCATGGGAATCTTTAAATACATGATCATGCCATTTGCAAAGAGGGAGAGTTTTACTTCAACTTTTCCTTTTTGGATCCCCTTTATGTTTGCAGTGAATTGCCAATACATGCATGAAGATATATGGCCAAATTGAAATGTCAAAAACTCCACTGTACACCCAAAGATTTCTTCCTATCTTCTGCATGAATTTTTATAAATAAAAGAAATAGCAAGGAAATATGGGATTGTATTAAGGGTATAAGACAATTTGGTATAGTGATAAATCTAAATTGTCATGATAACTCTCGTTGAATTTTGTAAGATATTCAAACCAAAATTCTAATGCAGTTCTTTGCATATAATGTGTGATAGTTATTCCACCCTCACAGTGGATTTTTTAGTGAGTACAAATTCATTTTCCTCTTTGATGTATCTTCAATTTCACAAAATTGATATTAATATAGTTTCTTTAAAGGTCAATTAGGTTCTCTGTTGATACATTTTGTTATCCTTGAATGTGTCTACGAAATATTCAAATATTCAAACGTTCAATTTAGCTAATAATTAGAGTTAGTTATTGGATTGGACATGTAGCCAATGCATCATGCTTAACCTACAAGATGGTTAATAAAAAAAATGAAATTCCTTGCACAAATACCAAATTAGTCTGCAAATTTCAAACCATCCCCATCCAAAAATAATGTAAATTAGAACTGCAATGTGATTGCTAGTTACTCAAGTTTCAGTGGGACATATTAAGAAAAGAAATCCATATCACAAGATGGGAATAATAGTAGCCTGATGTATGAATGTAAACAAGTTCAAACATCTTGGAAAGCTCTATACAATTTCTTCAAATATTAAAAAGAGAACTCCTCCTTTATCTGAAATCCATTCACTTGAATTTACCCAAAAGTTCATAATTAAGGATACAATTCACATACCAACACGAGTATGATCATTTTATCATTAATTTCCATACCCTGTTGGATAAATAAGTTTTGGCATACTACCTATAACCACATCACAAAATGTTCACATCTTGTATTTTGAATGAAACTCTATGAGATTAAATTGAAATCTATAGATAAAGTTGTTAATAATGTATTTTTTCAGCTTTTTCCTCCTTAGAAAATCTATTCCTACTGGGAGCTGGTTTCTCAAATTTGTAATAATCCTAGGTACTCAGGAGGCTGAGATCTGACAATCACAGATAAAGGCCAGACTGTTATGTCCAATAATCCACTCGAAAACCAGTTAGTGCTGTGGCTCAATCATTAGATTCTCCTTGAGTTGAAGAATGCAGGGAAAGCTCCCAAGTGTGTGTGTGTGTGTGTGTGTGTGTGTGTGTGTGTGTGTGTGTGTGTGTGTGTGTGTGTGTAGTCAGTTATATATATGTATATATATTCTTCTATTCAACATACAAAAAGAATTATACCAATGATCACATATTTCAGCAAGATTTGAGAACCTGATTTCTGATGAGAACATGTTAGTTATACACACACACTCACACACACACACACACACACACACACACACACACACACACACACACACACACACACACACAGTTAACACTCCAAAAATAAACATTAAAGAATGAATGATGATCTGGCTTGTCACTAAACCAAGTTGCTTAACCAGGACAGAATCACACTGTGAAAGGTTGTTTATTCAATCACTCCCATTTTTTTTTGCCTTGAATTATTTACCCAAAACTCATTCAACTCGAAAAAAACACTTTTATTGTGGATGAAAATTGAAGAAATAAGACAAAAACCCACACATGTTAATTCGATTTAAGATGCTGGAAAAATTAGATGTCATACAATTGGACATTCACATGAAGCCTTAGAATAATATTTTATTACAAAACCAGTGTATTTTGATGCCAAATTTACAACTTTCCCTTAGAAAGTACTTAGATTTAGGTCATGGCTTTCTTGCAAAGTATGTCCTAGTGAAATTTGTCATTGCAGATTAGCCTTATAAATATTTGCCTTTTCTCACCATTTTGTACATTTGAATATTAATGTACACAATACTTTGGTTTGAAAATTACCATACAGCTGCATGAGACATGTACATCCTTTGAAAATTTCAACGAGTTATTGAATATACTAATTATTTATTTCATACTATACACAATATTCACAAAATGAAGCATCCTTATCATGGACAAAACTATGACAAAAAATGAAAACACTGAAGTGGAATTACTATATAGCAAAGTATGCTTACAATTCAATGATTTGACAATTCCTAACATTAAAATATACATTCAAAACTGAAATGGATGATTTTGATGAAGTCACAAATATCTGCAGGTGTTGGTGACTTCAACATGTAATTAAACATGTTAATTTATATACATTTGAAAAAAATTGGATAGAGGTAATCAAGAAAATGAAAAAAAGATGCACTGATTGCATTCATCATATACTAATTCATTTCAACTGCAGTTCAGGCAATGAGAAACACTGTAAAATCATGGGTACCTTCCCAAATGGATTAGCACATGAATCCATTTACATTTATGTGTAAAATAATCTTAAATACATTTGTCTAGTTTGGAAATGTTTAGCAACAATATTCATGTGAACATTGAAAGATACCTGAAAATAGAAAAGGGCACTGATGAATATCCTCATCATGATGTGCTCTGAAGTCCTCATAGATTGGTGAAAAGTTGCTAATTGCCAAGCAAGAAAATAAAGATTAATCATGATATGCTGTCTTTCCCAACAATTTGCAAGGGGGTTGTCTATATGATACATGCTCGTAAGGCTTACACTGTTTCTATGATATAGTTCTACTGAGAATCTGAATAACAATAACAAAACCGAAAATAGCATATTTCTTTTTATATTATTATTCGTAAGTTTTTTGTTGCGAAAATACCATACAAAGAGGGTACAATTCCATGAGCAAATTAATGAATACATTGTTACCTCCTCCTTTTTTACCCCTTACCATACCTGCCTTCCCATCACCACCCACCCCCGCCCCACACTTAATTGTTGTGATCGGTCCACCTGTATCCCAATTTAAAGAATTTGTTTTTTTCTCTTCCCCTCCACAAATTATATCAACATCAAATACAGTGAAAACAGCAGTTATATCGTGGGGGGGGGACACACAAAACAACAAAATAAATCATCTTATAAATATGTTAGAAACAACAGAAAGAAAGAAAAACCATTTAAGTCCTTGTCTTGGGGTTCATTTCGCCAAGCATCCATTTATCTGACCTTTTCTGCTTGTCACAGACATATACTAGTTATTGAAAATAAGGGAAACTATGGACCACTGTTTCCTTGGGCCTGACTTACGTTACTTAATATAAATCCCCCAACGACAAATCATCCAAGAAACAACTGCCCAATAGAAAAATATTTGAAGAGACAAGGAGGATCGCCAATAGACACATGAAGAAATGCTCAAACTCTTCTTGCCATAAAATAAATACAATCAAAACAACACTGAGATCCCATCTCACTCCAGAAAGAATGGCTATAATCAATAACTCTAACAAGAGATGCTTCAGGGAATGTAGACACAAGGGAACCCTACTTCATTGTTGGTGGGAGTGGAAACTTGTTCAACAAGTTTGGAAAGTAGTATGGAGTTCCTCAAAAGGCTCCACACAGAGCTCCGCTATGACACAGCAATAGCTCTTTTGGGCATTTACCCAAATGATCACAAACAAGACCATACTAAAACTGCCAGCACAACTATGTTTATTACAGCATTATTGATCATAGCTAAGATATAGAATCAACCCAGATGACCCACAGTAGATGAGTGAATTAAAAAAATGTAGTATATATACCCAATGGAATACTATGCCTCCTTCCGAAAGGAAAGACTTGGAAAAATTTATATTTCCTTAAGATGATCATGTTCACGTACCTATTTTGTCATTCAATGCAATTATTTCAACATTTATATGGAAAAACAGTGAATAAAGTAATGTGAAATACAAACTAATTCTTTTCAAACATTTTGTTTTTACAGAAAAATAGTGTACAGAGGGGTTGCAGTTAAATTAGTAAAGAATAGGTACATTTCCTGGGGTATTTTTACCTCCTCCTTTGTGTTTCCCATGCCAAAACTTTCTTCTCCACCTCCCTTATTCTTCCTTCCACTCCCCAAGTTTTAAAGTTTATTTTCATAAAAGTGTCTTGTATACTTCATTGCTATGATGGGTCAAACTGTATTCTTGTTTCAGCATTTTGTTATATCACTTTCCTTCCCCAAACAAGGTGCAGGGCACCAGCGTCAAATACAGTGAACACAGTTTATACGGTGGGGAAACACATTACAAGAGAAATAAAAAAAATCACACAGTGTACTTTAGATACGTTGAAAACAATACTAAGAAAGAAAACAGTATTTGGCCTTGTGTTGGGGTATATTTCACTTAACATCAACTTATCTGGTTATATGTGCAGAGATTTTCAACTTCTCTGCTTGTCCTTGACTTATACTAGATATTGCTAATAAGGGAAATCATGGGACCCATATTATTTTGCGCCTGGCTTACTTCACTTAATATAATTTTTTGCAAGTTTTTCCATTTTTTAACAAATGGGGGTCATGTGACTCTTTATGATGCAGGCATAGAATTCATATATATATATATGAATATACAAATACATATGCATGTATATATATGTATATATATGCACATATGTATATATACATATATATGCAATGGAATAAGATGCCTTTTCCAAATTTAATATGAACCATATTTCTGTAATTTTATTAAAATAAAGTATTGATCAGAGAAACGCACAAAATACATCTACAAGTACTTATATATGCACAGTCCATCTTCAGCATAAATTGAATGAATACATTTTTAAACTGTTGAAGATTTTAAAATGAAGGAATATACCATTATACCCTATCAAAAATAGAAATTGTGGAAACAAGAATGCCAAGGATATTAGATCTACTTTTTATGTTTAAAATCTTCTGGGGTTAAATAATGATTCTCACCCCAAATATACTGTTTTTCTTAAATTTCAGAGTCCAAATTGAATCCAATACATTGCTTGTTGTTAGGAAGGAAATAGTTTATTTTGAATAGTATGCTATATAACCATTGCACATGGTATGTTTATTTTTGGTTCGTATAGATCTGAAAATTTACTCATATATTGAATGTCAAGCCCATATCCGGCCATTTAAAAAATTTTAGAATGTTCTTTCCCCTGGCCTAAGAGAAAGTACTTCAGAGTTTCTTACGGTTTATTAGAAGGATAAATGTAGCGATAGTGAGGGATATTGAATGTCATAAAGTAGTAATTTTGTCCAGCCTGGAGTAAAAGTAATTCCTTACCAAAGAAATTTTCTTCAAAAAGAGAATGCTATTGGGAAATACGTTTCATTAGATATAAAACTGACTGTAGAATATTTGTCTAACCTTATAACAAAGAGATAAATGACAGCACAATTTTAGAGTTAAACTTGTTCTTGAAATGCATTGTTGACAAATGAAAAACATGGCCTTCTAAAATAATCTTACTTCCATGAATGTATCCAGTTCAATTCTAAAGAAGAATTTCCCACATTATCTTCAAAAATTTTATGAACATGGTTATTCGTTTTAGCTCTATATCACTGAAAATTACCATTTTCCTGAATCATTGATATCTGGGTTTCCTCTTCAAGAGGAAGCAACATGAAATTTGGATAGAAGTCTTTAATGCGAGTATCTTTGGAAATGATGTAAAATTTCTGCAGTATTGTTTCAACAACTCAGGGTGCCTCCTCCCACTATTTTATATTTGACTTTCATTCCGGGAACACAAAATTCCTACTGCTAAATGTAATACCCTTTGAAGCACAATTTAGGAAGTTATTCCTCGCCAAAGTATTTATTAGAGAATAGGATTCTTATATAATCAGTAGAGTTCAAGTATTTCACTACAAAAAAGGAAGTTTGGCATGTGAGAATATTGCTCACATTTCTTATAGGTGTTAAAATATGAGGGTTTCTAATTATGGGAATATTTGAGCAACAGGATTACTCTTCATTTGTAAAGTAAATGTTATTCGGATTTGAAAAAATTCAACATTAATTTGTAATTGATGACTTGAAATCTGGAGAAATAGCGTAAACTGTGTCATTTCTATTCATGTTTCTCTGTAAAGAGAAAAGAACTATGTCCATGTATCTGTATATGGACTGCAAATTTATCGACATTAGTATCCAATGTACATTTATGAGAATTAAAAAGAGTGTATTATGAATTCATCACTACAGTCGATCTTATTGTCAAGGTGATGTACAGAGGGATTAGACTTTCTTATGTAAGGAAGTAAGTATTTTCCTGGTCATATGTTCATACCCACTCTTCATTTTCCTCAAATTTTTCTTGTGTTTCAATGTATCCCCTCCCACATGGTATAAAGTTTACTTCGAACATGTTTTTTCTGAGGCTTGTTGTTGGATTGTTTTTCAAATACAGTGACAACATTGGATAAAACAAAGGAAATTAATATATAAAGCAAGTGAAAAAATAGCTTCACATACTACGTTTAGAAAAGCAGCAACATATTTCAGAGGAAGATGAGGGAGGAGAAGCAAGGGGCTAAGATCTGAGTTGAAACCAGGGAAAGGTCCAAGGCTAGACATAGTGGTGTCATCATAGTACAGTTTAGTCAGAGTGAAAAAACTCAGAAAGCTTGATGAATGAGACAGATTTAATAACATTCAGGTGTCCACAGCCGGAGCTGCCATATCAACAGACAGAGCCTGGGATAAAATCCAAAACCATGTGCAAGCAGATTCTATTCACCACCACCATGAACTGACAAGGAGTTGTTATGTTCTTCCTGCTGATCACAGACCATAGCAGACTGTGGAGGGCCTGGAAACTAAGGGAAAGGCATGAGTACACATTGAGAATAGGACACAAAACACAAGATTAATCTTAATAATATTTAAAGACCACACAAGACATCCTAACTCCTTATAGAACAGTGGTGGGAAGGTAGCCCATCTCAATCACTAGAGTAGATATTAACAAATACCAGGCCAGAGGAGTTAGCACATAATTCTGGATGTGTAAGAGGACAATAGGAGCCATTCACAAGGTCAAAGGAAACTGATATGTGAGGCTTAACTCTACTCCCAGGGAAAGTTGCCCTTCCCAAGCAAAGGCCTCACAAATAAGTAAGTTCCAAGAAAAATAAAATATAAGAGAAATCATCCAATACAGGTCTTTCTGCTTTCCCTGCTGTCCTGCAAATACTATTCCTATTATCAAGATTCAAGAAAACAGAGATTCTGAGCTTCTTTACTGATTCAGCTCAATCTGTTACCAATAATGCTAAACAACAACAACAAAAAAAATAGAAGGTTCAAGACAAGATATGGCTGACACTTGGATGTTCTATTTTTTTGGTGATCAACCTTACTGGGCTAATCAGCACTTGATTCTGTCTTTATTGGGTAAAGGCAGGAGTAATAGCATTATTTTGTTAGCAACACTTGAATTACTACTTCAAGACAAAGTATTGGCTTCTAAAGAGAAAAAAAATAACACCTCAAGTTATAGTCATAACTGTATTTGACACGTGCATTGGGTATATTTTTGATGCACTGTTTGGAAAATTTGAAAAACAAATTGGCATGAGAGTTCCTGATTCTAATGATGCACTTTTATCTTTTTTATATTAGGAAGTAGAAATAATTTGAGATTTTCAGGTTCATGGATTTTTTCCCCCAAACTATCTCCATTACAATTAATCTTAAAATTGGACATTATATTAAAATTGTGTCATGTTACAATCCCAAGAAGGATCAGGGTACATCTAATCCAGTCACAATGATGGAGCTGTAACCTTTCAACTGAAAGGGCAACTTTAGGGGATACATTGGATATTCAAAGAACAATCTGGAAATATTTGATTTTGATGGTTATGATTCAGAAATGATCCTGGTTTATTTATAAAGTTAGCTTAAGTTGCAATGAAATTACAGAAGAACCAATATATTTGTTATTGCAAATATGTATATGTACATATATACATATGTATATGTATATGAAAAGTTTCAAAACCTGAAAAGGAAATTAAAGGAGAACTAAGGAAGTGGAAACACTTCCCATGCTCCTGGATTTGGAAGATTAACATCGTGAAAATGACAATAATGCCAAACACTAGCTACAACTTCAATGCATATTCAGTCCAACCTCATTCTTCAATGGAATAGAAGCCATCCAAAAATGCATATAGAAGAAGAAAATATCCCATGTCTCAAAAATAATATTTACCAGAAAAAAACAGCACTGGAGGAATTATAATACCAGACTCCAAACTCTATGACAAGTCCGTAGAAACAAAAGAGCTTAATACTGCCATAAGAACAGATTTGAAGACCAATGGAATGTAACCTAAGAAACAGAAATGAAACCACAGAACTATAGCCACCTAATCTTCGATAAGGAAGCCAAAACCACCAAATGGAAGATAGACATTCTCTTCAGTAAATATTGATGGAAAATTGTATAAACATTGTAGAAAACTAAAATTAGATCCTTATCTATCACCTTGCACCTGAATCAACTACAAATGGAACAATGACCTCCAAGGTAAACAGAACTCTTGAAAACACTACAGGAAAGAACAAGAGAAAAAACAGCTTTTTGGCACAGTCTAAAATATACTTAATATTGACCCAGAAACACAACAAATAAAAGAGAAGTTGGACTAATGACATTTCACCTAACTCTAGAGCTTCTGCATGGCCAAGGAAATCGCTAGCAAGATCACTAGATAATCACAAATTAGAAGCACATCTTTAATAGTAGCTACAAACCAAACAACAGCCTCATATCTAAATTATACTTAGAACTCAAAAGATTAATTCCTCCAAAAACAAATCCTCAAAGAAACAATCAGACCATCAGCAAGTGTGCTATGACTTAAAAAGGAACTACTCTGAACATGAAGTAAGAATGTCCAATAGATACAGGAAAAAATACTGAACTTTGCTGGCATAATAAAACAAACTGGCAAATCAAAATAATATTGAGATGCCACCTCACCACATTAGAATGTCTTGACCAAGAAAATTAATAAGAGTTGCGGAAGATAATGTGGCCATCATTGGTGAAAGTGTAAACTGATTCAACCACTCTGGAAAGCAATATACACATTTGTCAAAAGACTACACATAGAGATCCCTATGATTCAGCAATTCCACTTAGGTGCATTTATTCAGTTGAAAACAAACAAGGCCATACTACAGCTACCATCACATCTATATTTGTTGCAGTACTATTCACCCTGCCTAAGATATTATAGCAAACGTAATACCTTCAGTAGACAAGTGGATCAAGAAAATATGGTGTGTGTGTATAGATAGATAGATAGATAGATAGATAGATAGATAGATAGATAGATAGATAGATAGATAGATAGATAGATGTATGTATGTATGCATTCTATGCTTCCTACAGAAAGAACGACATTCCCACTTGTTAGAAAATTGAAAGAACTGGGGAAAAATTCATATTCAGAAAGGTAGTCCCAAATAAATTTAAGTTCCATGGTTTCCCTTATTTGTAGTAATTAGTACCCATATAGGATATTCATCTCAGATGAGCTGAAAAGATCAAAGATTATGAACATATTCTATAAAAAATGTTGATGAGTGAAATGAATCCAAGATATCTACTCAACAGTTCTTTGTTGTTATTGTTTTTAATTTATTATGTGCTTTTTTTTGTTTCCCTTATTTGTTTTTCACCCTATGATATATCCCCCTTTGGCACCTGAAAGGATTTTTGTAAGCTGTATCTAGCATGTACATTTGTCTAATCTAGGAAGGAGAAGGGGAATAACAAAGCACTGAAAAAAGGATGTAGGATGATCTATTGCAACAATGGTACCACAGAAGAATATATTGGAGAAGAATTTGACCTCTTCGAATGCAGGAAAGTGTGGGTGGGAAGAGTGTGGGAGTCGGAGAAGGGAGACAATCATAAAGGAAGAGGTAACAATGATTAACTACTAATGTACTATTGCCTTACTCGTGTATCTGTAATTCCTGTGTACAGGATCTTTACAAAAAAATAAGATTTAGAAAAAGAAAATATACTTAAGAACAAGTCCAATTCCCAAAAGGAGGTTTTCAGTGCAATACAATCCAAAAATAAGTAATTTCAGAAAGAAAGATGTACATGAGAGCAGATTTATGAACAATGAAACACTTTATGGAAAAACAAGTAGGTAATTAATTAACCCAGTTGTAAAATTCATTCCTAAATATTTTATGGAAATGTATGCTATCATAAAATTTGGGTAGAATTTGCTTTTAGCAAATCAATATTTTGAAAATATGCAGTTAATTGAGTTCTTAGCATTTCCCCTAAATCTATATTAGAAAATTGTAATTTATCTTTGACTCAAGGTAGAAAAAATAACCAAAACAATTACTCCAACATTCTCAAAAAGACCAACTTCGAAAAATAATTATTACATTGATTTTAAGCAAAAGGATATTGTATATTTAGGTTGTGCATCACTCTCTGAAAAAGACAGAGAAGTAAAGAGCGGCTTTCCCTGACTCCTTTCTTCTTAATAGTTCATGCCTTTGGTTTGGTGGAATATATTGTTAATATTACAGAAGCAATATATATATATATATATATATATATATATATATATATATATATATATATCCCTTCTTCAAGGAAATACTTTGTGGAAATCACAACATAATGACTCTGATGACTATCACTGGAATTTAAGTATAGCTGAGTATATTGGGAAGGAGAATTTGAACTTTTAATATCGATGGTTATGTTTGAAATCATGCCTGTTATTACATTCATGCATTCATCACCTCATACTACAATGAATCAATCAAACAATATTTGGATTCTGTTAGTCAATTGATTTTGATCCAAACAGACTTACACAAAAGTTCAGATCTTCAAGTTTTAATCATCCCAAAATACAAGAAAGAAATGATATCAAAATACCTGAAAATATGTTAGATGAATGATCTCGCAATCTTCGACCAAATTACATGATGGTTTTATTTGGGAAGTCAATAATGTTAGGAGAGGTAACTATGCCTTAGAAGTATCACCTGAAAGTGTTTCTCAGGACAGTTTTAACTGCTGTTAGTTTGACTAGTATAGTAAATTTCAGAATCCTCTTCATGTCTTCTGTGTTCAGACTTATTTGTTTTGTCCCTTACGAATGATAGCATAAAACGGATTGTATCTTCAAATATCTGATTAATCTGTATGTGGTATCACATATAACGATTTTGCACTGTGAATTATTTGATCTCTTTAAGTTCTTTATACCATTTACTGAAAAAAATATTGAAAGTATGAGCATGATATGAGTCCATATATACAATATTCTTCTGGATGTTAGATTGTACCAATTCTTCAATGCTAAAACGAATACAGTGTGTTAAAGAACTATCAACGTTTTTTTCTGTTCTCAAGTATGGAATTCGATTGATTTAGGTAGAAAAGTGAAAAGCAATTAAACTTTAATCAAATCTTAATGTTGACCTCATATTTATTGATACCCAAAATGCCTCCATGTCATCCTGAAAATGTTGTCAAATGCGTTCTGATTTAAAATGAGAAGACACATGTCAGGAAATAAGAAGCATACAAGGGGATTTTAAATTGAAAGCACCCTAAGGCAAAAAGAATAGATGAAAGCCCCAAACCAAAACCAAAATCAAAATTATATTCTTTTCTTCTATCACATTGCAATGTCCATCCAAGAGAAGGGAGAGTTTATCAACACTCATTGTGTAATGCATTCAAGGGACAAGAAGATGAAAGCAAGTAACTTAGAGATATATAGTTGAAACTGGGATTCATACTTATGAGTACAATTTTGCTTTGTACAATATTTCTTTGCGGAGGTAGGAATGCGTGTTAGATGGGGAAACTTTCCAAGATCTGAAACAGGCTGTGGAATACTTTCTAAAATTTGGGATTTCAGAAATTTCACCAGATTATATAATTTTATGCACTTCTAGGTCCAAGAGGGAATTTAAGAAATCACAATCTTAAAATATTCAGCATATGTATTTTTTAAAGTTTTACTCTAAAAGTTTTGTACAATGGGATTCCAGTTACATGAATAAGGCAATGAGTACAGTACTTTTTGTTCAATTTTACAGTTTCACTTGTTGGTGTCCCACTACCCCTTCCCACCTCAACTTCTTCACTCCTCTGCATACCCCTTCTGAAGAAATAAAGTTCGTTTCTAATATACGGTCTTGTGGTTATTATAGTGGCAATATGTCATCCTGTTCCATAATTCAGGCATGTATTATACCCCTTCCCTTCCCCCAGATCAGACAAATATATAAACATGATGTATGGTACCAAAATTTTGTACAATGTCAACAGGAGATATGCCATAAGGAAAAGATCAATCAAAGGAGACAACAATAAAATAAAATCACCGAGCACATTTAAAACAATAACTATAAAGACAGCTCTTTTGCCTTCATATTTTGGAGTTCCTGTCACTTAGCATTAATTTATATGATCATATGTGCATCAGTTTTGAGCTTTTCATCTCATCTAATAAGATTATATTATATGTATATTATTATTGCAAATAAGGGAAACCATGGGACCTACATTTCTTTGGGACTGGGTTACACAACTTATTTTGATTTTTACAAGTCTTTCCATTTCTTAACCAAAGGGGCAATGTCCTCCTCTCTGTTGGAACCATAGAATTGCTATCTCTCTATATATGTACATACAAATGTATAGATTGGCCAATTGTTTTGAGCCACTCATCTAACTCATCTATTGAAGGTCATTGGGTTTGGTTTTATTTCTTAGTTATTGTGAATAATACTGAAATAAATAAATACTGAAGCTGGTAGCTTCAAAAAGGCCTTGTTAGTGATCAAGTAGTTAAGTGAACAAAAGTAGTATTGCTGAATCATAGGAGAGCTCTATGCATAATATTTTGAGGAACCTTATACTGCTTTTCAGAATGTTTGAACAAGTTTACCATCCCACCAAGAGTACGGTAGGGTTCCTTTGGAGCCACATCTCCAGCCCAAGCATCTGTCATTATTAGACTATTATTAATATTAATATTGTTTTGATTTAGAATTTCTTTACGGCTAGAGAAATTGAGCATTACTTCAAGTGTCTATTGACTAATCTCATTTCTTCTTCAGAGAGGTAATTTCCTTTTGGCCTTAAAGATATTATGAAGACCAATTATCTGAATCCCTGAAAACAAGAAGTGTGCCCTTTCAGAGAATTGTTCAGATTTATTGGATAAGAAATATAAAACTTTTCTGATCTTACTCATCATCTATTTATATATTAAAACTTAGTTTTACATAGGAGAAATGTTGCAAAATAAAGAGTACTTTTTGGACTGGAGCATCTTTTCCAAAGGAATAGGACAAAACAATATTTATATAGTTTCTGTGAAAAAGAACTTAACACATATTCTGTAATCAGTAAGTAACTAACAAGGTTAATCATAGGGAAATAGTACTTTACTAATTACACTAAAACTCTTTTGTTAAGGATTGTCCTTTTGTGATTTAGTCATTCCATTTAAAACGTTCTGATTAATAAGAAGAGATTATCACCTCATGTATGATTTTTTCTGCAATTATATAGTCACATTCAATTCAAATTATTGCTTGTATGTAGAAAGGAAGCAGTTCGCTTTTTAGTCATTGTATATTTTCTTTTTCAATTCAAATAAGTAAATGATTTCCAGATGAAAACAGTATTTCTGTTGTGACAGTTCTGTATTATTGTGAAAGTAGGTCATTTTGTCCCCAAATTTAGGGACTAACATGTTCTCAACCATAATGTCCAGGAGAGATACAAATATTCATTTAAGTGCATGATGAGATTTGAGTTCAGGCCCTAGGATAGCATATTTTACTTTGAGTAAGATATAAGGGAGTATAGGGAAAACACTAATCTATTTCCATGAAACAATGTATCAGAAAAAATAATAATTACAACAAATGGTTGTAAAGTCTCAAGGAGAAAATAAAATTATGCCACTTTTGACATGTTTTGTTCACTTCACTTCAATTTCAATAATTCATGAAACAGGATGGATAGGATTTTAAGGATTTGCACTTGCAAGGAAGAAAGGATTGAGCAAAATATTTGGTGTATAAACATGACCGAAAAAGTTGTCATCATTGAATATGATGATTGAAGAGAGATTTATGCATGATAAGATGCAAAACTGAAGGAGATCTATTTACTAAACTCAGTCATTCTAGGGGAAAGGACAATGCCATGTTACCAAGAAATGTTGACTACACCATCAGAAAGATAGCACACCCAGCATAGTAAAAGGCCGACGTTTTATAGTACTTGTGCTACAAATGAAGCTTACCTGTAACTTCCTCATTAGATTTGGTTCCATCGAAATTAGTATATGTTTATTGGTTTGATTCCATGGAACTAATCTGTGAATATTTTGAGGACACACAGCCAAATTAACACAAAGATCGGCTTGATTTTATGTAACCATTTTCTCATAGAGAAAAAAAAATTGAGAATTTTATATTTTGATGACTGAACTTTGTATAATATTTCTAAATTATGGATAACAGCATTAATTAACGGAAAATTATTCCACAAAATTATCAATAATTCACTGTGGCCCAATAGACCTATGAAGATTGCTTTAGCAGTATCATGTCATTTAATGAAAATATACCAAGGTCTTGCAACTTAATTAACAGCTAGGAAATATGACTTAACAAGTCCTGATGAAAGATGTAAAGTAAAAGTACGAGAAAAGTGAGAAAATATTGAGGCTCATATTGTGAGATTTCTACTTCAGTTCCATCCGTAGAAAAATCTTCACTTAAGTATGTAGTTGCTTGGAGTTATAATAAATACAGCAAAGTTTATAGGAAAATTAATTTGTCAAAAGCCAAACTACTGAATTTTAGAGAATCAGAGAGCAATGTATGTTATTTAGATTGAAGACAGAAATGAAGAAAATAAACTAGTACATGCTACAAGACTGAAAATAAACTGAACCTATCATTAAATGTGACAATATGAATGAGTCTCACAAAGGAGAGCAAGTAACCTTACCCTCTGAAGAAAGAAAGCTTACATCAAGCAGGTATGTCTACTGTTGTTGTCCCTTGCTTCCAGTGTGCCTTCGGGATGGGAATATACTTATTCTACTATTTACATAACCATAATTTTTATTGTGAAAATACCATAGATAAGGGTTACAATTACATTGGCAAGATAATGAATATATTTCTTATCAAGCATTGTTGCCACCTCCTTTTTTCCCCTTCCCTTCCCTTCCCATCTCCTTACCCCTCATAACCATAATTTCTTTGTCAACATTACTCAGTTTATTGAACACCACCCCACATGATGGCTCCCAGAAAGAACAAATTTCGAAAGTGAAGATACTACAGCATGTCTTAACTTTTCCTTTTAGACTTCCTGAGAATTGTGCTGTGGTTCAGTAGAATTGAACTCTGGGTGGAATTCTTACCCTTTTTAACTCACATATAAAAATGTCCTAGTGCTTATATCTATTTACCCTTGCCTACCCATCATCTAGGTTCAATTGGTACACTCATTTCATGTGCACATTTCATTCTTTGTAATACCAGTGTTCATATGAATAGAAATCATAAGTTTGGACATTATATATTAGGTTTCAATCGGGGTGATTATAGGGCAGTAGAAGAACCTCCTCAAATGACCTCTCAAAATTCACGACTGCCTATTGAAGACATGTACTCATATGAAGAAGCCTTTACCACTATCATATCAAATACCCGAATCTAACCATACCAGCAGGCATTACTTCAGAGTTTGTAAAGGAGGATTTGAAGGATGAATGTGGAGATAGGGAGAGATAGTAAAACTTGTGATATAGTAAGTTTTGTCTAGCTCTCATGAATAAAAGTAAATGCTTACAAATAATTATCTTCAAAACAGAATATTAGTTGAGAAATATTTTACTGTGTCACAGAGCCCAGCCTGGAGCCATTCTCAGGATTCATGTTTACAGAATTTCAATTGATTTTCTAGGCTGTTATAGGGGGTGGCCGCCTTTGTTTACCCAGTAGAAAGTGATTCCTATGGACGCATTTTCCATTGCCTGGGCTGGGTGACTTTTTCCTGGTTTGAGTTGAGCCTGGTAGGACTGGGCTGATTCCTGTGACCTGCTAACTGACTCTCCTGTTTATTCCCAAGTCCTGAATTTGTGCTAGCAGCTGAGCCAGGCCTTTTGCTCTATCAAAGATGGAGATCTCCAGTAGTGGAGTGAGGATTGGTGGCCATCCCTCGTCTGCTCCCTAAGAAGGAGTGAGGATGTCAAGCTTGTACTCACACCTCAGGAGTATTGGTTCATGGGTCATCTCTGATCTGCAATCTGTAGGATGAAGGTATCTGCTCATTTTCACTTCTTGCTGGTGTTGACTAGAATTCGCTTGCCGGCTGCCTCTGGCACCTTTGTCCCGTACTCTCTTTGTTGCAGGTATGGTGGCAGTGGCCACCACACCAGTGGCAAGTACTCAGAAATATCTCCTTGCCTGGATTTTCCTATCTGGAAAAACGCTCTGTACTGTTATAGCACAGTTGGTGTCATTATCTGGCCTAGGTTTGTTCACTGGAACACTTAAACTGCTTTCTATGGAGAGCTTATTTAGCCTCCAGCGTCTCCTTCATCAACTTCCTAACACTTCTCCAAATATTTTGTCTTAAATTTTTTCTTGTTCTTAAAAATAAAAAAAGGTTGAAAAATATTCAGATACCAGTGGCTCTCATCTATAATCATCGCTACTCAAGAAGCTGAGATTTGAGGATCTCAGTTTGAAGCCAGTCTGGGTAGAAAAGTCGATGAGATTCGTATCTCCAATTAACTCCTCAAAAACAACCAGAAGTTGTGCTAAAGATCAAGTAGCAGAACACTAGCCTTGAACAAAATGAGCTCAGTCATTGCACATAGGCCTTGAGTTGACATCACTTGACAGGCAAAAATCAAACAAAAACAACAGAAATCTAAAAATAGTCACAAAAATTATTAAATATTTAATAAAATCATATTTTAAGATCATTATTGAATTTCTTATCACATACCCGACTTTATGATCATACCACCCAGATTACTCAAAAAGTTGTTAGTTTGTGAGAAATAAGATAATCCTGTGAAATATAAGGAGTTTTCAATATATATGAAATGTATTTTGTGTAAAGTAAATTTTATGGTACTTTTGTTTTGGAATCTTTTGGGAAGAAATAATAAAACATTAGTAAACTATTCATGTAAGAAGTAGCCAAGTGCCTCAATGTTAGCCTTGAACATGTAACCTAAAGTTTTAAGAAGGTTAAGACAGGGGACTAGGAGTATGTTATTAATTTGAAAATAGATAATAAATAAACATAAGAACTGAAGGTCATGTATTGGACCAAGTTTTGGCAGAATATCCAGATTGACAAGTAATTAAGATAAAGTTGGAGACAGAGGCATGTAGAAGTCTGGCAAGAACAAATTTAAATAGGAGTGTGACTCTGTAGCCAGAGTTAACAAGTTTAACAGAGGTCCCTTAGATCATAATCAAAATAAGAGAAGGTACACACTCATTAGGATCTATCAACCTACATGACAGAGAAAAGTTAGTGAGCTTAATAATTAGGGAAAGAATAAAAAGGCAAAATAAATCAACTCAGGATGATGGAAAACTCTAGACCAAAAGTGGGGGACAGTAAAAGAAAAAAAACATCATTAAACTGATTGCTTACACATGTATATTTTATACTGTTTGTTAGGAATAAAGAGAAAGTGAAGATGTGCAGCATAGTTATGTACTTTAATAAGAGGACTCATCAGCCCCTTACAATATTTTACACTTTGAAATTGACAAAATGCTTCTTCTAATTTACTAAATATCAGATACTGGCAAGTCTTCTTTAGCAGGCATTTGACCGTCTTTAAAACAGATGAAAATGAGTTATGAAATGATAAAACATATGAGAAAGTATATGTATTTATTTCCATTTACTTACAATTAACAAATGTCTGACCCAATACATTAACATAGTGTGATCTCCAAAAGCACAGATGTAAGTTGAGTTTCATACTAGTATTTACCTTATAACAGAGGAGTCCATGACTCAGAGTTCTCTTTTTAAATTTTTTAAGAATTTTACTGTCTTCAGAATTGTTTCTTTGAATTCCACCTAATCTGTTTGAAACGTGCAGAATTCCCCATCCAATATGTAGAAAGTTTACAATGGCAGGTACATACATAGAGTCAATAATGCACAGCTCAGCTCCATTGTTCTGATAATTGGGATTTAAATGTGATTGTCTTGGATTTAGTGTGATTGTGGTTGGAAGGTTTGATAATGTGGATAATTTGTAAAAAGAGGAAAGCAGGAAATGGATAGTAAAAAGACAATCTTATATATATACATCACTACTCTAGTGTCTATGGTATCCCAATTCTGTTTTGCAGATGTTGTAAAAAATAATCAGAGCAAGGACAGATATGTAGAGTAAGGAAGTTTTGGGCAAAGGGACAAAGATAAGTGGTAATGCCATTTGTTTATTTCCCCACTGTGGTAGTATGAAATGGAATGTAGTGATTAAATGACATCACTTTTTTCCTCCAGAATATTGAGTTATATTCAACTTTTATTAGAACAGTGGTTGACAGGAAATTTCAAATAATTTATAGTTATTTGATATTATGTTCAAAATGAACTTTACAAATTTCGTGAATGGGGGTAAGTTGTGGAGTTGCATGGGAAGGGATTGTAGCAGAAAAACAAAGAAGAAGGCAACAATGCTTGATAGGAAATGCACTCATTACCTTGATGATATAACAGAAACACCTCTATACAGTATTTTTACAATACAAAAATGAAAAACAGCTAATAAATAAGTTAAAAGCAATCGCAGTTATTAGTTTTTTTTGTATTTTTATTGTAAAAATAGTGTACAGCTGGCCAATAAACTTTACAATCACTTTTTTGCTACTTCCATTTTTAAGTTTAATACTGTGTCTCATCATTTGATGTACAGATTCTGTGGTACTCCAAATTGCCATAGAATCTTTCACAAGAAGTCCTGAGTAGCATCTGCCATTTCAAATTCTTCTTTTTCAGCATAATGTTGAAAATGAAATAATTTCAAGACTATCCCATCAGTTCCTTATGAAAAATTGCAAAGATATATTTTTAATAATAAGGAGAATTATGGCAAATAGTAAGATGAATGAAATTGATTGGACTTAGATTTTATTATAGGAAAACTGGTTTATATTTATGTAATCTGAATTTACAGAAAGAAATGCACAATATTATTGTGGCAAGATTTCACATCCGTCTCATGTCACCATGAAAATGACTCAAAAGTATACATTTTTACCATTTTTTTCCATTTTCTAACAAATGGGGCAAGGCTATTCTTTCTAATGGAGGCATAGAATTCCATTATGTGTTTATAATACATATATTATAGAAATTTATACATAATATAATATATATATAATTTTATTTAATTATATATAATTCCATTTCCATATATGATATATATATATACCATATTTTCTTGATCCTGTCATCTAGATTGGATTTGTATCTTAGCTATGGTAAATAATTCTGCAATAAACATAGTTGTGCTGGTAGCTTTAGTAAGGATAGGAGAAACCCTAGTTTTACTAGGGACAGGCCGAAAGTTTCTCAATGCAGATCAAGAAATGCAACAAATCAAAGAAAGGTTGGACAAATCTGATAGTATGAGCAGCAGAGATTCTGCATGGCAAAGATATAGCAAGGAAGATGACTAGAAAGGTCATGGATTTGGAGAAGATATTCCAAACATACATGGAACCCAAAGATAAAATCCTCCAAGAACAAATCCTCAAAGGAACAACTTCTGATAAGTGGGCTAAAGACATAAAGAGAAACTTCTCTGAAGAGGAAATAAGAATGCTCAATCGACACATGAAGAAATGCTCAACCTCTTTTTTTTTTTTTTTTTTTTTTTTTTTGATCCGGTCGTGGGGCCTGAACTCTGGGCCTGGGTGCTGTCCCTCAGCTCTTCAGCTCAAGGCTAGTGCCCTACCAGTCGAGCCACAGCACCACTTCTGGCTTTTTAATCTTTTTTCTTATGTGGTGCTGGGGAATCGAATCCAGGGCCTCAGGCATGCAAGGCAAGCGCTCTACCACTGAGCCACTTTCCCAGCCCCTGCTCAACCACTTTAGCCATGAAAGAGATTCAAATGAAAACAACATTGAGATTTCACCGAACATGGTGAGGGTGGCTATAATCAAGGGATCTAATAACAACAGTTGTTAGAGTGTATGTGGCCAGAAGGGAACCCTATTGCTTTGTTGGTGGCACTATAAACTTGTTCAACCACTTTGGAGAGCTGTATGGAGGTTCCTCACCTACTCCACATAGAGCTCCACTACTACTCAGCAATCCTACTTTTTGGCATTTACCGAAACAATCACATACTTTTCCCATTTTGTGTTTGCAACTAACACTCCAAACAACACTCCTATTTCTCTTTTTCTGTACAATAAACTTTCCTTCAAAGTCTACCAAATTTTCCTACACAGTTTCGGTTCTTTTAGATTCAAGAGTACAAGATTTCGTCTCTTTCACCTGAAACTAGAACTTTCATCTTGGAAATAAATTTTCATTCCACTTATGGTGGCACACACCTGTGATCTCAGCATTCCATTACTAAAGGTAAAATCATCCAAAGTTCAAGGCCAGCCTGAACTACGTGTAAAAAGGAAAAATGAATTATCTTTTCTCTAAGTGCTGGCTTTTCCAAAGACTGCCAAGTGTGCACTTGATTCATCCCACAAGAAAACATAAAAGACTAGCAGGATTTTCACCATGACTATTTGAAAACAAACTCTAGTATTTGTAAATCCAAACTTAAATATTCTTACATTTAATCTTTTAACAGTAACAAAAGCAAAACCATAAGGTCTTTCAAGGGTTATAACTCCTTCATCTTATTTCACAAATTTCCAGCCGATAATAAGAAAAAATAATAATTCAAAATGGCATTCCTGATGGTACCTACTAGAAGTTCAAAAGGGCTCAGCTCTCATGTAAATTAATTTAATAACAATGATATCATCATAATTCTTCCATTATTTCATTCTGTCAATTTTAATGCTGTATTCATCTCAGAGTTTGCTGTAAAATAATAGTGCCAGTACAGTTCATGATAATTACTGACACAAATAAATAACCCTAGAATTTACATAACAAGAAAACCTTTTATAGAATTTCCAGCTACTTTTCTAAAAATCACATTATTTTGACATAGATGCCACTCTAATGACTAAATTTTTCAAGGAATTGAATACAAATACATTGACTTAAATATGATAACAAGAATTTTCCTGTTGTTAACAGTAGAAGATAATTGTACAAATGCACAGCACATAGTTCATCAAAACCAGGACATGTTAAGATACAGAAAGAAAAAATTGAGGTAGATTATTAAAATATTTGCTACTGTTTCAATGTGGCCAAATTGTACATGTTGACTCAATAATTACCAATATAGTTAAAGACCTGGAAAATTTATATTAACCCTATGTATATGCTTAACAATTTCTATGTTCATATCAATTTATTTGGACAATTCTTTCTTACACATAATTTTGAAGTATTTGGTAGGACATGGTGCAATCCTGTTTCACCCTATACTTCCTCGGTTTCAAAAACAGAATTTTTTTCTTACATTAATTAGGGAAGCATCGATCTTCCCATTTTTCTAATAGGAATAACCTATATGGCACCTTGCAATAACATTTACAATAAATCATACTTTTACCTAACTACTGCCTACACTAATGTCTTCTTCAAATATACTAAGATAACTAATATCTGCAGAATTTGCAAATATTGATATCTCTTTTCAGAAGTTAGTCTTCTGAAACTTCTCATATTGCCCTGTTGAATTGCTATATTCACATAGAGATTTGGCATTCATATATTTATGAAAATATAGCTAATGGTATATAATTGAATATCTTCACTGTTATGATTTAATATTATAAGTGGGACTATTTTACAAACATTTGCACTTTTCACTCATCCTAAAGGGAAAAAAGCTTTTCTCTGATTAAACATAGAGGCACCATATACATGAAATACCTTTTGTAATTGTATTGAAGATTTTTCTATTGTGTAACTTCAAAATTTTGCATACATTGTATAACTTCAGTCAATTCATGTCAGTCGTCTCATCAAAATAATACATACCACTTCACACTTGGATGTGCAAAAGTTTGAGAAATGTGTAAAGGAGTAGATTAGTCATATAAAATAATGAATAAAGTATTTCCAAATTTAGTAATGTTCTATTGTATTTTTATATCACATTCTGACATAATTTTCCGAACTCTGTACTTCTTGACAGTACACTCAGGTTTATGAAAGAGATGTATTATAAAAGTGTCATAAGACTTTTCAGAAGATTGTTTATTCACCATAAGGCTAACTTTGTAAAGGTAAACCTAAACCGTAGAACGTATGCAATTAGTAGTGTTACAACAATATAGTAACAGCAAATGTAGCATCAGTATACAAAAGGTAATATGTTGGATATGATATTTACAACTTGGGTGTTGGGATATTGGAGATTGAAAGAGAGAAAAATGAGGAAAGATGTAACATGTATCACAAGTCCCTTATTGATTTCATGATAGCACCTTTGGATCTCACCTTGAGAATAACATTGAAATTTAACAAAAGTTAGACCTAAATCATAGAACTGATGAAAAGTCGAGTTTCACTTACAGAATTCACTTTTAACGTGATGAGAATGACAGCATCTATTAATAATTCATTTAATTATTATTTTGCAATTAGCTATCTTTTTGACTTACAAGACAAAGACAACATAAAAAAATTTTCGACAAATAAACCAAGTGGTATATTTTAAATTCTGTTTTCTTCACTAATACCTATGATATACTTGTTAGGTATAAATCAAGTACAGTGAAACAGGGATATGCAATAAGAGGAAGACAATGAAATAGAAACAAAAACTCACATAGTATAGTATAAACAAGAAAAACACATACCAAAAAAACTCTTATGCAAATATTTTGACTTAATTTCAGTTGCCATCATAATTTATAGTTATAAAAATGCATACACATGCATTTAAATATTTATATACATATACATATGTACATATACACATACAAATGTACATATATATGTGTACATATACATGTATATATGTACACATATACATATGTACATGTACATGTGTATGTATACATATACATGTATATGTAAATATATACATATATATGTATATGTACATGTACATATACTTATGTCTATGTACAATATATGTACATGTATATATACATATATACATATGTACATGTACATATGTATATATGTATATATTTTTGAGCTTTCATGTTCATCTGACAAGCTTACCTTAAACATATACTAATTATTGAAAGTAAATGATGAGCATTATCTTGATGGTGTACAAGTGACAATCCAAATAGTTCTGAACAGAAGGACACAAGGAGGATTTGAAACTTACTTTTCAAGTCCACTGAAAATAGTTAAAACCTGCCTCGATGTATACATTCAGTATACGTTGTTCAGGCAAAATTACTCACATAAAACTATTAGATGCCTAATTAAAACCATTATGTTAGTTGGGTAAGGATTACAAGGTCATTCATTTGTGCTTTTGATATCCTTTGTGTCCTGTTATTTGGTGTTGATTAAAATTGAAGACCTTAACCTTTGTTCAAATCAGTTTGGTTATAAACTAATTGAGTAAATGGACATGAAAAGTGTTTGCAGTATGAGATAATGAATTTGAAATGATAATAAAAGGCAGAAATTCAAAATTAAGGATCTATATTAATGGCTCAAATTCTCTTTCTATTATCGTTTGTTACATTTAATTTTAGGTGAAAGTCATCTTGGCCAATACTTTGAAATGTCCACTATCCTAGTAATAAAATGATGAAGAAGAGATGAAAGCTACTTATTGAATACTAATAAAATAAGCCAACAAAAACGCATGAAATATGTAGAAGAAAGTGAGTTGAGGAACATTCTATAACTTTCTAACTCTTTGAAAGAGTGATGAAAACAAAAATATCCAATATCATTCTCTTTGAGATCAATGAAATGTTGAGTTTTCAAAACTACTTCCTCAAGAGAATTTTAGAATAATGAATTTGACCATTTTTTCTTACTTGAGTCAAAGTTAAATTACAGTTTTCTATTATACAATTAGGATAAATGCTAAGATCTATACTTCCTACATACTTTGAATGTACTGATGTGCCATAAGCAAACCCTGTCCAAGACCTTACCAATTATAGATATCAATTTACAAATGAGTAGAATCACTAAGTACTATTGTGTTGCACATAAAATCTTGCATTGTTCATACAAACTAGTGTATTTTCCTTTCTAAAACTACAATTTAGTTTTAGACATTATTGCACATGAATAAATAATACACTAGCCCCATTTCTGCTGCTAATTGAACTGGTTCTTTAGGCACATTTTATGAAGATCTACATTGTGAAAAAATTGGAATATTGTATTTAGGATATAGGTTACATATGCGAGTTCATAAGATGATCACCAGACATGATAGTTTTGAAAACAGGATGTTTCTGGTGATATGCATATTCAGCAGTTTTATTTTTCCTATTGAATAATAAAAAACTGAAATATTTGCATAAAACGTTGAAAATGACTACAATTCTTGTGACTGATTCATTTGTAACAATTATTGAAATCCTACAGAGTCTATAAGTAAACTGTACCATTTTTCTATTCATATTGCAGTATGTCTCAGGGTATAAATATAAAGAAAAACCTCTCACAAGGCATATTAAAATTGAAGAATAAGAGAATATAAAGAGTTTGAGTGTTTCTGCAAGTTACACACAGTGGCCAACATAAACTAAGAACAGATATTTTCTGACATATTCCTACATTTTTGCATAAGTGTTCATGGAAGGAAATGGAAGCCTGTTTGTGGTGGGTAGAGAAATTATCCATGACTATGTTTTCAGACTCTATGTTATACTTTGTCCAGGCATAAATCACATGTTTAAGGGACGGAAAGCCAGTATAATCACTAAGAAATGGTTATATTCTTGATTTTAGAAGCTCCAAATATTCCCTATTGCTAATAAGCTTATGGATGTTTACCTGAGAAAACGGTGATTGCTTTGTATTCATTTTATGACAGTTATTCAGATGGTTTCCTGTCATTCTGATTCTAGTATTGCCACAAAGAAAATTTTTCATTAAATCTTTGGTACTCAGCCTGTGTGCAACATTTGACTGAATGTTCTTCATACAAATTCCAAATGTTTAAATACATCAATGTCATTGACTAGAATACAAATTCAGTGATTGTTTCCTATTTCTTCATGTGTCAATCTGTCTTAACAAGTTATATTTTCCCAACATATACAATGTGCCATAGTTATTTCTAACTGTAGCTATCAGTTGGCAACTTCAATGAAGAAAAACAGTGGAATTCTACTCCATCTTTAAAACATTGTTTCTAAATATGTGTCTCTTACTTGTTTGGAAAATAATGTTAAGAAAAGTAACTTGTAGGTAGTAGCCTACTGGAACACTAAGGAAGACAGAGAAAATATCACTGGTAGAAGAAAGAATGAGAATGAAGATCAGATTGCAGGCTGATCAATAACAGGGAAAATTCCATCTAGTGTTCAAATGAACTGAATTTTAGTACAGTTGAAATGAATTTCAGATCATTTCACCATAAGAAGAAGGAATTGGCTATTATGTTCTACATTGACTCAATTGACAGGAGCACATGTGCTGAAATTTCTGGTATCTTGGTTCTTACCTGAGCTCACAAGAATGATGAACACACCATACTAGAGAGTTAGAAAAACTGATCATTGCTTCTGAGAAGCTTTCTAATTGGAATAATTTCCTGCTCAACTTTGGTGCATCTAATTAATTTCAGGAGATATAAATTACGACCATATCATCCCTTCTTTTATCAGAACCTGTGTCCAAGTTATTTGGATTGTTCAGATTTTGTCAGATTCTCCATTTAAAGACTAAACTGACTTCTAAGTCTTCTCTCCCATGTCAGTCTTGTTAAAATCGTCTCAACCCATATGTATAACAATATTGAAATGCTTCAGTTCCTTAGGATTCATAAAATAGTAATTCCAAACAGGCAGATTTGGAAACCCACAATAAGATGCCCTTATTATTGTAACACCAAACAGTTTTATTACCATTTTCTTGTTCATATACACTAGGTATTTAATACAGGAACTTGCCACTGAATAATGCATACTTCCAATGTCGTTATTTAATTACCCATACTCCCAAAGTTCCCTCAGTATAACCATGGCAGAATATTTAGAAAAAAAAATTGCTTGTTATTTATGAAAAGTAATAACAGGAAATGTACCTAATACCAGAACAGTGACATATACTAGACAATAGCATCTATATGTCAGTGTCTACTAATATATTTTATTCCCAGTTTTAAAAAGTGTATGAGTAAATCTTATTTTTATTAATTCTTAATTGGCTTTCATGTTCTACATAAACCTGTCAACTGAAGCATTACTGAAAATTTATCCAATTATTATTTATATTCCAGGATATCGGTAAGCCATTTATACAATTTTGATTAAATGTAATATCAATGCAAAAGCCTTTATGTATATGTATATATATATAGTATATGTATATATATATATATATATATATACATATATAAATGGCACATTCCCTGATATATCTCTATATATTCCATGTTTATTTCTTATATTATATGGTAACATTAATATTTGTTTAATAAAATATACTATATGTACATAAAAATCCTTCTGCAAAACTTTCTCTTTCCTGCTTATTTTATTTAACATTTGCTAGTACTTGTTTTGAGAAATCTTTGCCCGTTTCACTGTTACTATGAATGAATATGTATATAAGATGTGAATTAAGAAGATATACACAAAGATAAAGCATATTTACAAGGCAGGCAAAGCATCATATGTTTCAGAAGCTGGATAACTTCTAAAAATGGTTCATTTTGAAATTACCCTCTAATAAACATAAACATAAACCTTGAGAGATTTATGAAAAAATAATGAGTCATGCCCATACAAAGTCTACCATTAGTAGAAAGTTGTCACCTTCGTGTTATAATGGTGACCCCGAATGCTCATTAAAGTTTTATATAGAGCCAGCATACAAAGGTAACCAAAATAAATTTGAAATAGAAAGTTTGTACTTGAAATGTTTATATTTGTGTTGTGTTTGCATCATTGTTCACTAGTCACCATTCATGAACACAAGCATTTTCTGAAACATCAAATAACACAGCCTGTTTCTTTCCTAAGAAACCATTTCTTTCCCTAAGAAACCATTTTCAAATTTTTCCTAGTTTTCACTACGAAAAAAAAGATACTAAAGAAGTGAAGAAAAAAAAATTTTTTTTTTTTTTTTTGGTGCAGTCGTGGGGCCTGAACTATGGGCCTGGACGATGTCCCTCAGCACTTCAGCTCAAGCCTAGCACTCTACCACTTGACCCACAGCGCCACTTCTGGCTGCTTTCTTTTTTGCTTATGTGGTGCTGAGGAATCAAACCCAGGGCCTCAGGCATGCAAGACAAGTGCTCTACCACTGACACACCTTCCCAGACCCAAGAAAATAATATTTAAAGATTGATTTATTGCAGCTGTGTGGGACATAGAAAGATTGCAGAAAAACTTAGAAAGAAGAAGCAGTTGATATCTAGATGAAAATGTGTGAAAAAATTAAAATAACTAGGATTTAATTAAAGAAGTGAGGGACCTCAATGATGAAAATTTTAAAAACCTGAAAAAGGAAATTAAATCCCGACTAACGAAATGGAAAAGAAAGGTCCCATGCTCCTGTATTCAGAGGTTTAACATCGTGAAAATGGCAATATTGCCAAAGGCTATCTACTAATTTAATGTGATACCTATCGATATCCCAACGTCATTCTTCAAGGAAATAGAAAAAGTAATTTAGAAATTGGTATGGAACAATGAAAGAATACAAATAGCCAAAAGAACCCTTACCACAAAGAACAGCACTGGAACAATACCAATACCAACCTTCAAACTCCACTTCAAAGACATAGCAATCAAAAGAGCTTGGCACTGGCACCAGAACATATCTGAGGACCAATGGAATAGAACAAAGAATGGAACAATGGGCTACACAAAGTAATAAACACACCGTCCTATAGCCATCTAATCTTTGATAAGGAAGCCAAAAAAATAGAATGGAAGAAAAACAGCCTGTTCAATAAATGGTGCTGAACAATTGGTTAAACCTCAGGAAAACTACTACTACAACTTTAGATATCATCATGCAACAGAATCAACTCCAAATTGATGAAAGACATAGAAGTCAAAGAAGACACCCTGAAAATATTACAGGAAGGAACACGAGAAACTCTAGGGCTACTTATCATGGGCCAAAATTTTCTTATTTTTTAGTGGTATATATTTTTAGTAATAGTTTCTTATTGTGAAAAATTCTGTACAGGGGGGTTACAGTTCATTAGCAAGGTAATGGGTAAATTTCTTATCGAGCATTGAATGATAACACAGAAACACAACAAATCAATGAAACTTTTGACAAGTGGGATCGCATGAAACTCCATAGCTTCTGCAAGGCCAAGGACATAGCAAGCAAGATCTATAGAAATCCATCCTATTAAGAGAAGATCTTCACTACCAATAAAACGGACAAAGATGTCATATCTAAATATATTTTGAAAAATTAAATCCCCCAACAAAAAATTCTCAAAGAAACAACCATCAATTAACAAGTGGGCTAAAGACTTAAAGAGAAACGTCTCTGAAGAAGAAATAAGAATGGCCAATAGACATGTAAGAATCGGTCAAGTTCTCTAGCCATAAAGTAATTGCAACCCCCGATGTCACTGTATTTGATTCCATTGTCTTGCAACATGTATGTACATTTTTTTTTTTGTAATTCAGGGGGGGAAAGCAAGATAACAAAATGATGAAATAAGTATATAGGATGACCCATTGTAACAACTAGATGTGCAAGACACTACGTTGAAAAGGAACTTTAAAATTTGCAAAGGAGTTGAAGGGAGGAATTAGAGAAGAAAGGGAGTAAACGGGTGCGAGGGAAAAGAAAATGAAGGGGGAAAAAGATCGATATGAAATGAACTTTTTATCTTGCTTATTAAATTATAAGCATTGTGTGTAGTCTTTTTTCAATAAAAATACATATTTAAAATACAGAAATAAAAATAAAAACAGAGAAAAAAATATTGAGATTACACCTTACACAGTTATAATCAGGTATAATGAAGAATGTACTACCAACAGATGCTGGAGGGGTTGTTGCAAAAAGGGAACACTAGTGCATTGTTGGTGGCATTGTAAATGTGTTTAACCACTTTGCAAAGTATAGAGGTTCCTCAAAAACTACAGAGACACCTACCTTATTACCAAGCAATCCAACTTTTAATCATTTTCACAAATGATAACAAATAAGGCTGTACTAAAGCTACCAGCACAAGTATCTTTATTGCAGCGATACTTACCATAGCTAAGATATGGAACCAACCCAAAGGCCCCTCAGTTGATGAGTTGATCAAGGAATGCATGAATTCTATATCTCTATCAAACAGAATGACATGGTACCATTTGTTAGGAAACGGAAAGACATAGAAAAAATATATTAATTGAAATGATTCAGACCCAAAGAAACATAAGTCCATGTTTTCCCTTATCTAAAATAAATAGCATATGTTTAGGATAAGTAAGAGAGTTCTAAAGCTATATACATTTCACCAGGTAAGCTGATGCTAAATGAAATTAACCCCATAAAGAGATAGAAGTTTTTACCTTTCTTACTCTTCTTTTTAATGTACTTAAAATTTACTGTGTAATTTTAGTAGTTGCTGTTCTTTCTTTGTATGTTCTCCCCCCATGGAATGGAATAACTCTGATTGTCACTATGTTTGCTTTTAGTGTCTTGCATTTTGTATACACATTTTTCTAATTTGGGAAGGGGATTTGAAATATCAAAATGCTGGATGACCCATTTTAACATGGACATGTATAATATACTATGTTGAAAACGAACCTTACAACATTGGGTGGGGGAGGGAACAGTTGGGGAGATAGGGCGGATAGGGATGGTAAGGGAAAATCAAGGAAGGTTAACAATGCTTTAGAGAAATGGATTCATCATCTTGCTCATGTAATTGCAACCCCTCTGCAGAGTATCTAAATCACACACACACACACACACACACACACACACACACACACACACACACACACACACACACACACATACACACACGAGAAAATTGTGGGAAATGAATTCACAGTGTTTGACTACTGAGTGCTCATGCATTTCTCTTCCACAGAATTATAATCCAACAATGAAAAGTAAGAGAAAGTGAGATGTTGTCTCCCGGGTTCTGGCCAGCAGTAGCCATTTCTGTTTTCATATATGGAAAGAGGGCTGACTTTCCTCTGCTGGTTAAAAAGAAATGAGTATTAATGGTTACATCACAGTAACTGTGTCCCCAACCAGAGAAGACGCTACACCGAAGTATTGATTGTTGTAGAAAATTACGAGTGGGATATCATCCATCGTTGGGAGAAAGGGATACTGAATTTTTTTGGTGAATTTAGTTAACTTTATGAAACAGGTCACAGTTCCTTGCCCTCATTTTCTTCTTTCCATCTAACATATACATACTATCTATTTGGCTCGTGACTGTCACTGGGACATTTCTCTCTTAATGGCTTGTTTTCTTTCTACGAATGACATCCCAAGTTATATTTACTGAAATTTTCTCCAAGTGGGCACTATTGTTCAAAAGTACTGATAAAAGTATCAAAATACTTTCCTTACCACACTTCAAAAAATAGCAATTTCCATTCTATTAATCTTGAAATTTACTTCTACTCCTGTCACTTTTATGTGAGTCCTTTGTTTAAATGTCTTCTGGCTCTGCTTCATCGCCTACTAAATACTGTTCTAATGATATTTAATTCTTCTTGAACAACAGCCCAAGTCTCAAACTTTGACTCTCATGATTCACAATGATTCCTTTGCTTTGTGCTATATATCATCTCTAAGAAACAGTTAACCTGATTGATTCTTCCTACTGATCTTATAACCATAGTAGTAATCATGATAGATGTAAAAGAATTGCAAATCCTTTCAGATGAGTGTATAATTTTAATAGCTGTTTGATATTTTTAAATGGTTAATGGAATTGTTTAATTCGGACATCCATAATTTAGAAAAAATTTTTCCAAATTAGTTCAAAAGTTGTCCTTTTACTCGTTGTTCCATTACTGGTTGTTCATTATGAAGAAAAAAAGCTTGAAAATTATGAAATTTCTTGAGTACAAAAGGTTTTATTTCTGTTGCTTGCTATATATGACCCTAATCTGTGAAATACAGAAATCAATATATTTTAGTTCACATGTATCTAGCTACAAAAAGATTTAGAATTAAATACATTCTACTGTTAGCTTTTCCTTTCATTAAAGAAATCACATTTAAGAAATCTAATTTTGAAATATGTAATCACAACTTTTCTTTAAAAATTTCGCTCCCTGTAGGACTTGTTGACATTTACTTGCCTGTCACAATCGAAGAAGGTACACATGTTTTAAGAATTTATTAGCCGGGCGCTGGTGGCTCACGCCTGTAATCCTAGCTACTCAGGAGGCTGAGATCTAAGGATCGCGGTTCAAAGCCAGCCCGGGCAGGAAAGACCATGAGACTCCTATCTCCAATAAACCACCAGAAAACCGGAAGTGGCGCTGTAGCTCAAGTGGTAGAGTGCTCGCCTTGAGCTGAAGAGCTGAGGGACAGCGCCCAGGCCCAGAGTTCAAGTCCCAGGACCGACAAAAAAAAAAAAAAAAAAAAAAAAAAAAGAATTTATTATGTTGGTTGTGTTCACCTTATTTTCTTCATTTATTGATTCACAGAAATTATACTCACAGGAGCAGAAGTACAGGTGAGATAGCATTAGTCCTGATGCACTCTGAAATTTTAAACATTTGAGAGTTCAACAGAAGCTAATTTCCACAGTAGTACTTTGTCATAGTTTAATCTTTCTTCTCCTAATAGGGATTCCTAAGGTATTCTATACGTCTAAAAGTGAATAACAGCAAAGATATGTATTTTCTGCAATATCCTGTTTTTTCTCCAATGCAGTTTTTTTTTTTTTCCTTTTTGGAGGAATCTGTTGATCATAAGATTTTATTGCAATGTCCCTATGACCAAAAGCTTAAAATTAGGTTCGACTGGTTCTTATACCATCTGGCGAAATGTAGAATGGTAATGTTTCAGTGGTACCACATAAAGTCTTTATTTCATGAATAAATTTTTGTATCTTTACAGGTAAATGTTGGAAAAGTATGTCGATTATGTGAGAGAGTGTATGGGAAGTAATGTCATGGATCAGACTTTTGTATATCCTCTGAAATCTAAGTAGAATTCAAAGAAAATTATGACATTGGAAGTTCAAATTGTGTACTTCTAGAGAAGGTCATAGGTGTGATGTTGTGTGTTGGACAATTATTTTAAACTGTGTTTGCCAGATTTCACTTACTTTGGAGAAGTTTTGTACTCACTATTACCTAATGGTGAAAATGTAAATTACTGACATTATTAAAGGTTAAATTTTAATATGTTAAGACATCCACTCTATTATCATGTGACCTGAATTTAGTTTGAATCCTTTAGATTTCGGGCCATGGTTATAAACTTATAACTTTGAGGTTCTCATTGCATTTTTTTCTATACCTAGGGTAATGATTTAAAAAATGCTCTTCATTTGATTAAAAAAACTTCACTATGGATGAATGTTAAGAAAACTGTGTGTGGAAATTATTTTTTTTCTTAATTTAACATTACTACAGTAAATTCTAGAGCCATAGGTGAAACAGTTTCTGCTCTTGTGTTTTGTAACAAAAACACCAGGGATGTTTTTAAATATACTTTTTGATCACATTTTGCATATATTCATCAAATACATATAAATGAACATTATTTGCATACACAGAGGCCAAAATTTTGAATATACTTATGCTTCGCATGTATTATAAAAAAAATTCATGGAGTTTCGCACTGGTTCTCCATGTATGAAATCATACTAGTGAAGGAGTTTGAGTCCGAGTATCATTTTTTGAAACAAGCCTGGACACAAGTTTCATAGAAACTCTTATATGAGCAATAAAATGAGAAAAAAAATGTTTCCTTGCTAACTAACCAACCTACCAAGCCAACCATCAATCACTCATCATCCCAACAACCAACCAAATAATCCACCGTCTGACCAGTCGTCCAACCCATCTTTTCTGAGTGAGGTCAGATCTTTGCCAGAGGTCATCACAAACATAATTTTTCTGAGATGCTATTCCAAACCCCATATCTCTGTGAATACTTTCTATTTCTTAGACTCCCTACTCCCTGTACCTCCCTGCATCCATCTTCCCCAGCGATTCCTGATACTGGTGCAGGATTTCCTGCTGTCCCTGGCCTTCTATGGCTGAACTGGCTGTATCATGGTGCTATGCCTTTGCCCAATGGTCATACAATGCTTGTCCATGCCCTCCTTGGGGTTGATGGAGGTAAAAGAAGAGGAAGAGGAAGAGGACGACAAGGAGGAGGAGAGCAGCTGTTCCCTGTTCCCTGACCCTCACACACACCTTCCTAGGGCATGATGGCTAATTCAAATGAGGCTCTGAATACACTGTGGAGGAAATAATCAACAAACCCTGACCACTATTATCCTATTTTCTCTTTCCTCTCCTTGGCATTTATGTAAATATATTCCGGCCATCTCTCAGGCCCAAAAAGTGTTTGGGGCTGGATCAAGCCTAGGTAGCTATTGAACTGGCAATACAGAATATCGTGGAGTTGAACATGGAACCCATTGCATTTAAATTCCCTCCCTCAAGTACATGGCGAGGATAACAGTTATTTGCCAGCCAGTAGCCCTGCCATCCGCAAGGTCAGAATGAAGTTCCCTGGATATCCCACATGGATATCGAGACCCAGGAGGGAAACCAAGCCAATTCAGACACCTCAGTTCCGAGGGATGTGTGTAACATGGTCAAAACTCTTCCCTCATCCTTTATTTCCCTTAGTTCCAGCTTACCCTTCTTTTCCCCTTCTTCCTCCCTACCTTTCTTTCTTTCTTTTTCTTTGCTCACTGTTATTTTTTATTCCCTCCTTCCTTTTCACTTACCTCTCTCCATTACTACCTTCCTTCTTCCTTTCTCTTCCTCGTTTCTACGTTTCTTGTCCCTTGTTTCTTCTTCCCTTCTTCCTTCCTTTCTTCAGTCCTCCTTTCCCTACTTCATCTCTTCCTTGCTGTCTACTTTCCTCCTCTCCTCCCTTCATCCCCTCTTTCCCCTCCCTTACTTCCATTCTTCCTTCTTCCTCCCATCCTTTCCTACTTCCTTCTTCCCTCCTTCCCTTCTACCTTCTTTTCTCTCTGCCCTCCTTTCTTAATCTCTGCCTTCCTTCTTTCCTTACATGCTCCCTCCCTTCCTTCCTTCTTCTGTCTCTCCATGTACATTTCTTCCTTTGCCCCTTTCTATTCACTTAATCCTTAGGCCTTACCTTGCCTCCTTCCCTACTTCTTTGCCAACTCCATCTTAGCCTGGTCCATACTTTCTTTCATCTTCCATTTTTCTATCCCCTTTCCGTTCCCTCTTCTTTCTATCATTCCTTGCTTCTCTTTTCCCTTATGGCCGCCTTTTTCCCACCTTCATTGCCCCACTCCCTCTCTCCCTTTGCCACCTTCATCCCTGCTTCTCTACCTACCATCCACTATCACAATTCGCATAGCTTGGCTAAAGGAGGAACCTGGGTGTTCCAAGCAAGAAGCAGATCCTTAGGAAAATAGTTCCATCAAATGATCATGTTGAGGCCTTCCCACCCAGGGAGCAGCAGGACAAAGAAAAGGACGGGAAGGAGAGAAAGAGGAGAAAGAAATAGAAACAAAGAATTTAGGAGATTCTTTCACTTCACAAAGGGCCTGTCTCAGGAAACCATGGTCTTTCTTGATATTGAAAATAACAGATAAACAACAACAAACAAAACAACATAACAAGTCCTGTGGTATAATTTTGGGACCTTTAATCTTTCCACAGCAGGGCAGGTGGGCATCTGGACATGAGGAAGGTCAGGTAAATGTAGATAAGGTCTGGGATCAAATCAATACCTCAAACCTAGCCTGAAGGAAAAAGCAGCTGGCAAGGTAGAGAACACCTTATGCAAAGTGTGGCCTGGTTCGTGAAACTGCTCTCAACCCACTGTGTGTGCACATGTGTACAACTCTATTCCCGTGTGCATTATACTTTGGTCTTGCAATTAATTCTTTTTTTGCACAGCTGTCTCTGTACTCTGTCCAACTAATTATCTCCGGACAGTTTGGAAGGCGGGATAATGCCCTCTCCTCCTTAGTTTTTTCACAAAAACAAACTTATTGAGAAATTGTAGCCAATTTTTGATATTATTCTATAGTTAAATGTTGCTGTATAAATATGCACAACATCAAAAACAACCTGTTTTCAAAACCAGCATGTCTGCTGATCATCTTCTGAATTCACATATCTATACTATACACTAACTGCACTGTTCCATATCTCTTTCACATGGTAGATCTTCAGAAAAAAATGCTTGATGTACCAGTCCAATTAGAAACAGGGCTTTATTCAGTGTATTATGTATTCATGTGCAATACTGTCTGAAAACAAATTCTGTTTTCAGAAAGAAAGACAAGCATTACACCACTTTGTGTGAACCATAAAAGAAACTTTTGGAAAAGAAGTGATAATTATTGATTGAACTCATATGTAAAATTGTTTAAATTGATATGACCTTAGGTAGCTTGTGCTTACTGCACTTCCATACTTGGAAAATAGCTAATAGTGTTCTTAGCATTTATCAAAATTGTTCAGAAGTGATTGCTATTTCCTTTGACTCAAGAAAAATAGAACAAGGGTATTTTTCGAAAATTTTATTGTTCTCTGAAAGAGATTAAAAGATACACTGTCTTCCATGACTGTCTTTCTTCTTCACAGTTCATGCATTTTTTGGTCAACTGGTTTTGAATAATGTTCAGAGTTCCCATCATCTGAAAAGGACAGGAAATAAATGATATCAAAATATATGAAATAAGGTGAAATGTATGATTTTGCAATTGTCAACCCAATTAAATGACGGTTGTAATTCAGCATAATAATTTTATCTCACTAAGTCTTAAGAGTATCTAATTTATGTATATCTCGAGATAATTTTTATCTCTTCTTATTGTGAATTCTATAGTAATTATTAAAATTTTGTTTTTGTCCCTTGTGTTCAAATTTATTTTGAGTGTCCCTTCCATCCCATCAATATTTGCTATAATTAGCATATATCTATGATAATTTTATCAGATTTGTAGAAAAGTTCCAAAGCTCTATACTTTGTTAAAAAGAGACACACACACACACACACAGAGAGAGAGAGAGAGAGACAGAGACAGAGAGAGAGAGAGAGAGAGAGAGAGAGAGAGAGAGAGAGAGAGAGAGAGAGAGAGAGAATATATTATTTTATAAAATGAAACTTCAGGAAATGAATATCAAGATAGCTACAGAACGGTTTATCCTTATATTTCTGGATTTTAATATAGCATACGATTATTTTTCTCTCTACCTCATGTTCTTCCTCCTGTTATCACTGTATTTGATTTTGATTCCATGTTGTATGTCGATTTTTGTAATGATGGGCTAGGAGAATAAAAAATTCCTTATATAAGAAAAAAGGATGAGCAGGGAGTACTGCAAAGATGGCAGGGGAGAAGCTGGAGGCTAAACAAGCTCTCCAATGGAAAGCAGTTTGGTGTTCCAAAGAAATACACCAAGTGTGTCATCACAGTACAGAGAGTTTGGCCAGAGAGGGAAAATCCAGGCAAGAAGACAGTTCTGAGTACTTAGCAGTAGCCGGAGCTGAGGAGACAGTAGCTTTAAAAATGCAGGTGAGCATATTCTACTCAACAGCAGCTAGAACTGGCAAGGAGCATATATCTTCATTCTGCAGAACCCTGACTAGAGACGACCCAGAAACCAAGAGTATAGCATGAGTAGAATCGAGACATCCTCACTCCTACTCAGGGAGTAGAGGAAGGAAGGCAACCCCTCCCCCAACTACCGGATATCTCCATCTTTGATAATGACAAAGGCCCATTGAGCAGCTAGCTCCAACAAAGGTGTTGGAAGAAAACCAAAAATCATTTAGCAGGTCACAGAAATCTGACTTGACCTGCCAGGCTCAGGTCTGCCCAGGAGAAAGTCACACAGCCTATTCATATACAAGAAGCTTTTAGAATTCATAATAGATTAGACCCTAACAGGACATCCCACCATCACTGTATAATCTGCCAGGATCACTTCAGACCAAGGACTAGATCATTAAAGCTGTCAAAGATACAAGATAAATCACCTATAAAATGAAACTAATTAGAATCAAGTCAGATTTCTCACATGAGACAATGAAAGCAAGATGATCCTGGAATTATGTATGCCATGCCCTAAAGACAAACAATTATCAACCAAGAATTCTGTACTCAGTAAACTCTCCTTCATAACCCAAGTTCAAATAAAAAACCTTCCATAGCAAAGAAAAAGTGAAAGAATATATCTCAACCAAAGCAGCCCTACAAAAGATACTTAAAGTTGTCCTACACATAGAAAACCAAAAAGACCACGCTAAGGGCCAAGAAACTGCACCCAAACTGAGAATTTAAGAACCATAGGAAGAATCCAGTTGCCACACGTCCCAAGGTAGTGGATAAGATGGCTGGACATCCCAAATACCTCTCAGTCCTATCTCTCAACATTAACGGATTTAACTCTCCAATTAAGCCAGATAAACTGACTAGTTGGATTTAACACCAAGATCCTCCTATCTACTGTCTTCAGGAGTCACACCTTGCCCATAAAAACAAACACATTTTGAAAGTGAAAGGCTGGAATAAAATCTACCAAGCCAATCAGCCCTATAAACAAGCAGGAGTTGCAATCATAAAATCAGATATAATAGACTTCAAATTAGAATTAGTGAGAAGAGATAAAATCACTGCATAATAATTAAGGGATCTCTCCCTCAGGAGGATATTATAATTCTAAATCGCCATTGGCCAAACAGTGGAGCACCAAAATTTATACAAAAAACACTACTTTCCCACAAATCTCACATAGATCTAAAGACATTAATTGTTGGGGACTTCAACACACCACTATTCCTACTAGGTAGATCAACTCGGCAAAATCTCAACAGAGAAAATACAGATCTAAACAACAGTATATATCAACTAGATTTAAAACCATGTACCAAATATTTCACTCAGCAGCATCAAAATGCACGTTCTTCTCAGCAGCACATGCAACATTTTCAAAAATAAACCACGATTTAGGTCACAAAGCAAACTTTTCCAAGTTCAGAAAAATTGAAGTTATACCATGCATTCTTTGAGGCCACAAGGGTATAAAATTCAAAGTCAACACAAAAGCCACCAAAGAAAGTCCTGTAACACCTGGAGCTGAACAACACACTGTAGAATCACAAGTGGGTCATGGAAGAGATTAGAAACGAAATTCAAAGGTTCACGATATTCAACAAAATAAATACACAAAGTACCAGTTCCTCTGGGACACAGCCAAGGCAGTACTCAGAGGCAAGTTTATAGATCTGAGTTTCTCCATCAACATATTGGAGAGATCTGAAACCAACAATTTAATGAGACATCTGAACCTCTTTGAAAAAGAGCAGCAAGACAAACCCCAATCCAGTAGATGGAAATTGTCCAAGAGAAGGAGGATTTAGGATTTTTTTTTTTAATTCCTCATGATTGGCAACCCAGAGTGGTCTAGACTACACTGGTCCACACCAGGTATTTGCTAGATAAAACTGTCAGATAAAAAAAAATCAGAATTAAATGAATTAGAATCCGAAAAAAAAAATAGAATCAACAAAACAGAGATATGGTTCTACACAAAAATTAACAAAGTTGACAGACCATTAGCAAATCTTATCAGAAAAAGAAGAGAACACACCCAAATAAATAAACTTAGAGATGAGAATAGAAAAATCAGAAGAGAAACAACCATAAATCAGAACATTATAAGGGAATACTTCTCAAAACTGTATCCTAGTAAGTTTGAGACCTTGGCAGAAAGGGACCTTTTCCTAGCAAATATCCACATAACAAAACAACACCAAGATGAGTTAAACGATCTTAACAGTCCCATATCAAGCATTAATATAGAAACAACAATAAGAGACCTCTCATCTATGAAAAGCCCAGGACCAGGTGGTTTTACACCAGAATTTTACCAGGCCTTAAATAAGAGCTCACACCAATACTCCTCCAAACTCTTCAAGGAAATTGAAAGAGAAAGTCCGCTAACGAACTCATTCAAGCCATCATAACGCATCCCAAAACCAGGCAGGGATTCATAATAGAAAGAGAAATACAGACCTATTTCTTTGATGAGTATTGATGCAAAATTTCTCAACAAAATTTTGGCCAATCAACTATAAAAATTCATCCAAAAAATAATCCACCACAAACAAACAGGATTTATTTCAGGCATGCAAATCTGGTTCAATATATGCAAATCAATTAATATAATTCATCACATCAACAAAAGCAAGGATCAGAACTACATGTTTATCTCAATAGATGCAGAAAAAGCATTTGACAAGATACAACACCTTTTTATGAAGAAGATTTTGGAAAAATTAGGACTCCAGGGAACATTCCTCAATACAAAAAAGGCTGTATATGACAAATCTACAGCCTGTTTTCTACTCAATGGTGAAAAATTAAAGCCATTTACACTTAACTCAGGAACAAGACAAGGAAGTCCATTCTCTCCATTTCTCTTTAATCTAGTATTAGTGTGCCTACCTACAACAATAAGACAAGAAGCAAAAATAATAGGGTTCCAAATAAGGAAAGGTGAAGTAGAACTCTCTATTGACCGATGACCTGATCTTGTATTTAAACAATCCAAAGGAATCTACTTCCAAATTACTCAAGATGATTCAAAACTTTGGCAAAGTACCAGGGTGTGAAATTAACACTCAAAAATTAATGCCTTTTCTGTTTGCCAACAATGAGAAAAGTGTGGCTGAAATTAGGATACTCTATTCATAATATCCACACAAAAATAAAATACCTACGAATAAACTTAACCAAAGAAATGAAGTACCTCTCTGATGAAAAATTTATAATCTTGAAAAAGGAAATCAAAGCACAACTCAGAAAGTGGAAAAACCTCTCATTCTCCTGGATTGGAAGGATCAACATCGTGAAAATGGCAATACTTCCTAAGGCTATCTACAAATTCCATGCGATACCTATCAATATTCCCACCTCATTCTTCAAGGAAATAGAAGAGGCAATCCAAAATTTCATATGGAACAAAGAAAGACACCAAATAACAAAAACATGGAGGAATATCAACACCATATTTCAAACTCTTCTACAAAGCCATAGGATCAAAATAGCTTATTACTGGCACAAGAACAGAACTTAGGATCAATGGAATAGAATTGAAATCCGGAACTGAACCTACAGCCCTATAGCCCACTAATCTTTGAGAAGAGAGCTAAAATTATAGAATGGAATAAAGACAGACTATCTGGTATATGGTGCTGGCAAACTTGGTTATTCACATGTAGCAAACTAAGCTAGATCCACCCAAATCACCTCCAAATGAAGAAAAGACCTTGGATCAAAGCAGACACTGAAAACATTACAGGATGATGGAGAAATTCTAGGTCTCCTTTGTTCAGGCCGAAATTTTCTTAATAAAGACTCAGAAACACAAAAAATCAAAAGGTTGGACAAATGGGATTCCATGAGCTTCTGCATGGCAAAGGACATAGCTTGCAAGATCAATAGAAAACCCATGGATTGGGATAAGATCTTCACTAAACATACAAGGGATAGGGGTCTTATATCTAAAATATAACTGTAACTCAAAAATCTAAATTCCACAACAACAAATCCTGATAGAAACAACTGCCCAATAAATACATGGGCTAAGGACTTAACGAGAAACTTCTCTGATGAAGAAAGAAGGATCACCAGTAGATGCATGTAGAAATGCTCTACCTCCCTAGCCATAAATTAAACACATATCAGAACAACATTGAGATACCACCTCCCCCCAGTTAGAATGGCTATAATCAAGAACTCTAATAACAACAGATGCTTGAGGGGATGAGGACAGAAATGGACCTTACTGTATTGTTGGTCAGAGTGTAAACGTGTTCAACCACTTTGGAACACAGTATAGATGTTCCTTAAAAAACTTCACATATGACACAGCAATCCCACTTTTGGGCATTTAACAAATGATCACAAACAAGACCATACTAACGCTACCAGCACATCTATGGTTTTTGTAGCATTATTTACCATAGCTAAGATATGGAACCAACCCAGATGCCCCTCAGTAGATGAATTGATCAAGAAAATGTGGTATATATACACAATGGAATTCTATGCTTCCATCAGAAAAAATGACATTGCTCCATTTGTAAGAAAATGGAAAGACTTGGAAAAAATTATGTGAAGTAAGCCAGGCCCAAAGAAACATGGGTCTCATAGTTTCCTGTATTGCCAATAACTTGTATATATCTGAGACAAACAGAAAAGATCAGATATGGAGATGTTAGGTGAAATGAACCCCAAGGTAAGTATTCAAATATTGTTTCTTTCTTGTGATTGTTTCTAACATATTCATAAAATAATTTTTTGTTATTTTGTTTGTTTCTCCTCCAATATATAACCCCTGCTTTCACTTTATTTGATGTTGGTGTAATTTGTGGAGGGGAAGAGAAAAGACAAATCGTTTAAGTAGGTATACAGGTGGGCCCATTGCAACAATGAGAGTTACAAGTCATTTTGTTGTAAATCCAACTTTACTAATTTAGCCGAGAGCTGGGGTGGCAGGGGGGGAAATGTATGGGGGTGGGAGAGTGGGAGATGATAAGGGATTGGAAGGGTAAACAAAGGAGCAGGCAACTATGCTTGATAATAAATGTATTCCTTGCATGCGGTTCAGTGAAGATGCCTTTGGAGAAGCTGGAAGCTAAACAAGCTCTCGCATAGAAAGCAGTTTTATTGTTCCAGTGAAAAGTCCCAAGCCAGAGAATCACACCAAGTGTGCTATCACAGGACAGAGAGTTAGGCCAGAGAGAGAAAATCCAGGCAAGGAGACAGATTTGAGCGCTTTCCAGCAACCGCAGCTGCTGCAGCAGTGGTGGCAGCGGTAGCCACAGTTGCCATACCTGCAAAACAGAGAGTTTGGGAAGAAGGAACCAGATGTGGTGGGTGAGCGGATACTACTCAACACCAGCAAGAACTGGACATCTTCAAGGAGTGGGCATTTTCATCCTGCAGTTTGCAGACCAGAGATGACCCAGGAACCAAGACTTGGCATGAGTAGAAGCCTGATGTCCTCACTCCTTCTCAGGATGCAGAGGAGGAAAGGTGACCCCCCCCCAGTACTGGAGATCTCCATCTTGAATACTGACAAAGCTCCTCGGAGCTGCTAGTTCCAACTCAGGACTTGGAGGAAATGAGTCATTTAGCAGGTCACAAGAACTTAACCTTACCTGCCAGACTCAACTCCACCCAGGGAAAATTAACCCAGCTAGGGCACCAGCCCCAGGAGTGGCTATCTTCACTGGGTAATCAGAGCCAGAGGCTGCCCCTTCCTTTATCAGCCTTGACAATCAATTGAAATTCAGTAAACATAAACCCTGAGAGTGGCTCAAGGCTGGGCTCTCTAAGTTTTGCACAAACTAGCACCCGGGAAAAGGTACTGTTTGCTGAAAGGCCTCACCTCTACCCAGAAGCTAGCCTCATCACAGCATCTCCAAACTTGAGGAAAAAGCCATCTCTCTCTTTTGTGATACTCAAAGCACATCTCCCTCCCATTGAACTATCCTGGGAAGAGTATCACAAAATCCTCGGTTAAGCAGAGCATTTTTCTGCCTGTTCAAACAAACTGACTTAAGAAACCAACCATGCCACAGAAAAATCAAACACCTAAAGCAGACCAGAGACTCCAACAAGAGGCTGGTTCCAGACAGAAGGGAGATGCAGGATTTTTCCCACCCCTCCTCCCCCCAAAAAAAAAATCAAAAATCTTTTTTTTCCTTTTTTTTTGCATCTTTTATAAAAAATTGTTTTCTATAACTTTTTTTATTGTTAATTTTTACCTTTTTTGAGAAATATTGTTTCCTAGTAACTTTTTTTCCTCTTAAAATTTTATTTTGGGGGTGTATGTATTTGTGTGTTTTGCTTTGTTTTTTTTTTTTTCCTTTTTCAAAAAACAATTTTTTTTTGTTTTTTTGTCTAGCTCTACCGAACTTCTGATCTTCTTTTCTTCTTTCTTAAGCTTTTCACCTTTTCTTCTCTTTCATTCTTCTTTTTTTTTAAATTTAATTTAATGTTATTTGTGAACATACTGTACAGAGGAGTTACAATTACGTGGGCAGGATAATACGTACATTTCTTACCAAGCATTGCAGCCTCCTCCTTTGTTTACCCTTCACATCCCTTCCCAGCCTCCCCCCCCCCTCCCAATCCCAATCCTTCTCATTCCCCCCACTTTACCCTGGACATCTTTCATTCTTCTTTATGTGACTTAATTGTTGTTCTGCGCAACTTCAGATAAAACTGTAGTCGATTACTAGACCTTATTCCCCATTGTGTACACACTTCATCCTCAAATTTATTACTCAATTCAAAACGTCTTATACTTAGCGGTACTATCTCTTTATACCTCTATAATATTTTAAGTATTTTTATTTTTAAGTTTTTCACATTTCCTCTATATCCCTCCCCTTCTCTAACTATATCCACGTTCTTCTCTGAATATTTTATTTCATTTCTGCGTAATATTTTTATTTATTACTTTTCTATTTTCTCTGGTTTCTTCTTTCCCTTTGCCATTCTTCTTTTTTGCTCTCTCTATGCTTTCATCCTATCCAAACTATTTCCTTCTTTGAGATTAGTACTTACTTAACTCTCCCTGTGCCTTCCCACATAACTCTATTCCTATTTTTTACCCACATCTTTCCCTAAACCTAATAATTTCTGGTTTACCAAAATTCTTCTTTGTGGTTCACAGCCCATTAATATATAGTTGTTTGATGTTGAATAGATGTATCTGTTGAACTAGATTGTATCTACAGACTATTGGCTGTGGAAATTCAGACTTTGGTTGATGGTTACCTTAAGTTAGTGTTCTAGGAATAAACGTGTTATTTTCATCCCAAATGGGCAGAGTAAGCTGAAAAAACACAAGAAAAATGGCAAGTCCGTGTATCTCAACTGCCATTCATGATAATCAGGGGACAGAACAGATAATGAATAATCCAGAGGACAGTTCCCACATAGCTCTACAATCACTGCTGGCAAACATGATGAATGAAAATATTGAAAACATACAAAGGACTCTGTATGAGCAGGATAGGGAGAGAGAGGAGGTAATCCAAAGGTTTATACAGGAATATCATGAGCGTGAGGAAGCTACTCAAAAACTGATAAAAAAATTTGCGTGAGTTGCTTGAGAATGTTCAAAGAGAAAGGCAGGAATGGCATGAGAAGCCTGAGAACACTCAAAGAGAGCTACAGGAATGGCATGAACGTGAGGAGGCTAAGCAAAGAATAACACAGGAATTAAGGGAGCAGAATAGGGAGAATAGAAAAGTATCACTAAAGGCATTCCTGGAATCCATTAACAAAGAGCTGAAGGAAGTCAGGGAGACCACAAAGGGATTCTGAATGGAACCCAACAGGAGGAATGTGAATCCAAGGAAACCATAACCAATCAACTAAATGACTGGAGAATAAACATTGAACACCAAATTAAGGAAGTAAAGAAGTTCAGACAAGATCTAAAACAAAGCTTCAACAAAGAATTTGAAGCCATCAAAGCTGACCATTTAGAAGGAAAAGAAATTAAAAAAAAGTAGACAGTCTTAACAGCAGGTTACACCATGCAGAAGATCGAATCTCAGGGATTGAAGACAGTGTAGATATTAGAGAGAAAGAACATACAACCATCCAAGAAAAGTCCAAGAAACACGAGAGATCTATCCAACACTTGGAAGACTCCATCAGAAGGCCTAATCTAAGGATAATGAGTATACAGGAGCACCTAGAAACAGAAGTTAATGGTCTAGGAAATTTGTTTAACAGGATCCTAGCAGAGAACTTCCCAAGCATGCAAAATGTTAGGCCTATTCAGATACAAGAAACTTTTAGAACTCCAAATAGACCAGACCAGAATAGGACATCCCACCGTCACATTATAAACCACACAGGATCAATTCAGACCAAGGAAAAGATCCTTAAACCAGTGAAGGAGAAAAGATTAATCACCTATAAAGGGAAACGAATTAGAATCACCTCAGATTTCTCAGCAACAACAATCAAAGCAAGAAGAAGCTGGAATGATGTATGCCAAATCCTAAAAACAAACAACTCTCACGAAGAATACTTTATACAGCTAAACTCTACTTCATAACTGAAGGACAACTAAAATCCTTCCATAGCAGAGAAAAATTTAAACAATACATCTCCCCCAGTCCTACAAAAGATTCTTAAAGATGTCCTACATATAGAAAACCAACAAGACCACAATAAAGGCCAAGAAACTGCACCAAAATTGATAATCCAAGAACTATAGGAAGAACCCAGTTTTCCCAGCCACCAAGAAGGTGGATAAAATGGCAGGACTTCCCAAGTGCCTCTCAGCCCTCTCTGTCAACATTAACGGACTGAACTCTACAATTAAGTGACATAGACTGTCTAGTTGGATTAAAAAACAAGATCCTTCTATCTGCTTCCTTCATTAGTCACATCTTGCCTGGAAAAAAAAAAAATGTTGAAGGCTGGAACAATATTTACCAAGCAAATGGTTCCCATAAACAGGTGGGAGTTGCAATCCCAATATCAGACAAAATAGACTTCAAATTAAAATTCATGAGAAGAGATAAAGAAGGTTGTCACATACTAATTAAGGGATCTCTCCTTCAGGAGGATATCACAATTCTAAATATCTATTCGCCAAACAATGGAGCACTCAAATTTATCAAAGAAACACTACTTTCCCTCAAATCCCACATAGATCCAAAGACATTATTTGTTGGGGATTTTAACACACCACTCTCCCACTAGATAGATCAACCTGGCAAAAACTCAACAGAGAAATCACAGATCTAAACAGCTGCATAGATCTACTAGATTTAACAGACATCTACCAAATATTTCACCCAGCAGCATCATCAGAATACACGTTTTTCTCAGCAACACATGGAATATTGTCAAAAATAGAACATATTTTAGGCCAAAAGCACACTTGTCCAAATTCAGAAACATTGAATTTATACCTTGAATTCTCTCTGATGACAAAGGAATAAAATTAGAACTCAACACCAAAAGCCACCAAAGAAAGTCCGGTAACATATGAAGGCTAAACAACACACTGCTGAAACATGAGTGGGTCATAGAAGAGATTACAAAGGAAATTCAAACGTTCATGCTATTCAACAAAAATTAGCACACACATTACCAGCTCCTCTGGGGCACAGCAAAGGCATTACTCAAAGGAAAGTTTATAGCTCTGAGTCCCTACATCAACAAATTGGAGAGATCTGAAACCAACAAGGTAATGAGACATCTGAACCTCCTTGAAAAAGAGCAGCAAGATAAACCCCAATATAGTACGTGGAAAGAAATAATTAAAATTAAATCAGAATTAAATGAATTAGAATCCAAAAAAACTAATAAAAAAACATAGTTGGTTCTTCAAAAAAATGAACAAATTTGACAGACCCTTAGCAAATCTTATCAGAAAAAGAAGACAACACACCCAAATAAATAAACTCAGAGATGAGAATGGAAACATCACCACAGAAACAACCAACATTCAGAACATTATAAGGGAATGCTTCTCAAAACTTTATGCTAATAAGTTTGAGAACTAGGCAAAAATGGACCTTTTCCTAGCAAATATTGACATGACAAAACTAAAACAAGATGAGTTAAACCATCTTAACAGCCCCATATCAAGCATTGAAATAGAAACAGCAATAAGAGACCTCCCAGCTAAGAAAAGTCCAGGACCAGATGGTATTACAGCAGAATTCTACAAAGCCTTCAAAGCAGAGCTCACACCAATACTCCTCCAACTCTTCAATGCAATTGAAAGAGAAAGTTCACTACCGAACACATTCTATGAAGCCATCATAACCCTCATTCCAAAACCAGGCAGGGACTCATCAAAGAAAGAAAAGTATAGAACCATTTCTTTGATGTACATTGATGCAAAACTTCTCAACAAAATATTGGCCAACCGACTTCAACAATTCATCCAAAAAATCATCACGATCAAACAGGATTCATTTCAGGAATGCAAAGCTGGTTCAATATATGCAAATAAATTAATATTATTAATCACATCAACAGGAGCAAGGATAAGAACCACATGGCTATCTCAATAGAGGCAGAAAAAGCATTCGACAAGATCCAACAGCCATTTATGATGAAGGTTTTGGAAAAATTAGGAATCCATGGAACATTCCTCAATACAATAAAGTTTGTATATGACAAATCTACAGCCAACACTATACTTAATGGTGAAAAACTGAAGCCATTTCCTGTTAACTCAGGGACAAGACAAGGATGTCCACTCTCTTCACTTCTCTTCAATCTAGTATTAGAATGCCTAGCTGCAGCAATAAGACAACATACAAACATTAAGGGGATCCAAATATGGGAAGAAGAAATAAAACCCTCCCTCTTTGCAGATGACATGATCTTGCATTTAAAGAATCCCATAGACTCCACTCCCAAATTACTCAAGGTGATTCAAAGCTTGGGCAAAGGAGCTGGGTATAAAATTAACCCCCCAAATCAATGGGTTTTCTGTATTCCAACAATGAGAAAAGTGTGGCTGAAATTAGGAAAGCAACTATATTTGTAATAGCCAAACAAAAAATAAAACACCTAGAATTTAACTTAACCAAAGAAGAGAAGGACCTCTATGATGAAAACTTTAAAATCTTGAAAACGGAAATCAACATAGAACTTAAAAAATGGCAAAACCTCCCATGCTCCTGGACAGGCAAGATTAACATCATGAAAATGGCAATGCTTCCCAAGGCTATCTATAAATTCATTGCAATAACTAACAAAATTCCAATCTTATTCTTCAAGGAAATAGAAGAGGCTATACAGAAATTCATATGGAACAATAAAAGACCCCAAATAGCAAAAACCCTCCTCAATGGAATGAACACTGCTGAAGGAATATCAATACCAAATTTCAAACTCTAATATAAAGCCATAGTAATCAAAACAGTTTGGTACTGGCATAAGAACAGACCTCAGGACCAATGGAATAGAATGGAAAACCCAGAAATGAACCTACAGACATATAGCCATCTAATCTTCGATAAGGAAGCTAAAACAATAGAATGGAAGAAAGACAGCCTCTTCAGAAAATGGTGCTGGCAAAATTGGTTAACTACTAGTAGAAAACTAAAGCTAGAACCTTATATATCACCCTGCAACAGAATCAACTCCAAATGAATCAAAGACCACGGAGTCAAAGCAGACACTTTGAAAACATTACAGGATGGAATAGGAGAAACCCTAGGTCTCCTTGGCGCAGGACTAAGTTTTCTTAATAGAGACCCAGAAAGACAACAAATCAAAGAAAGATTGGGCAAAATGGGATTGCATGAAGTTGCAGAGCTTCTGCATGGCAGAGGACATAGTTAGCAAGATCAATAGAAAGCCCACGGATTGGGAGATCTTAACTAGCCATACAACGGACAAGTGTCTCATATCTAAAATATACTTGGAACTCAAAAAATTAAATCCCCCAATAAATCCTCAAAGAAACAACTTCCCAATAAATATGTGGGCTAATGACTTACAGAGAAACTTCTCTGAAGAAGAAAGAAGGATGGCCAATAGAGACATGAAGAAATGCTCAACCTCCCTAGCCATAAAAGTAATGCAAATCAAAACAACACTGAGATTCCACCTCAACCCAGTTAGAATGCCAAAAATCAAGAACTCTAACAACCACAGATGCTGGAGGGGATGTGGACAGCAGAGAACCTTAGTGCATTGTTGGTGGGAGTGTAAACTTGTTCAACCACTTTGGAAAGCACTATGGAGGTTCCTCAAAAGACTTCACATAGAACTCCCCTATGACCCAGCAATCCCACTTTTGGGCATTTACCCAAATGTTTACAAACAAGACCACACTAAAGCTACCAGCACAACTATGTTTATTGCAGCATCATTTACTATAGCCAAGATATGGAACTAATCCAGATGCCCCTCAGTAGATGAATGGATCAAGAAAATGTGGTATAATACACCGTGGAATTCTATGCCTCCATCGGAAAGAATGGCATTGCCCCATTTGTTAGGAAATGGAAAGGCCTGGAAAAAATTATATTAAGTGAAGTAAGCCAAGCCCAAAGCAACATAGGTCCCATGGTTTCCCTTATTTGCAATATCTAGTATATGTATGAGTCAAGCAGCAAAGATCAGATAAGGTGATGTTAGGAAAATGACCGCTTAGATATGTATTTAAAGGTTTTTTTTTTTCTTTCATGCATTTGTTTCATGCATTTAGCAGATTACTTCTTTTTTTCTTTGTATGTCCCTCTCCCACAGTATAACCCCTACTTTCACTATCTTTGAAGTCGGTATTATTTGTGGATGAGATGGGGAAAAACAAGTCGTTTAAGGATACAGGTGGACCCTTTGCAACAATGAGAAGTACAAGTTCTCATGTGGAAAACGAACTTCATAATTTTTTTGCCGGGGAGGGGGGGGTTTGGGAGGGGCGGCGGAGACAGCCTGGGTAGGGATGTGAATGAAGGGTAAACAAAGGATGAGGGGGAGGAGCGGGGTGAGGGGTTTGGGAGGGGCGGCGGTGACAGCCTGGGAAGGGATGTGAATGAAGGGTAAACAAAGGATGAGGCTGCAATGCTTGATAAGAAATGTACTCTTTATCTTGCCCATGTAATTGTAACCCTTCTGTACAGTATGTTCACAATAAATAAATAAATAAATAGATAGATAGATTAATAAATTATAAAAACAAATGATATGTACATTTCTTTCTTTTTGCTTACTGTCAGCTTTTCCCTCTATGTCCCTCATTCCCTCCCTCCCATCACTGCCCTTGAGTTGCTTTGTTCATTTTCACTAATGTCCAATGCAACTGATGCATCCTTCTGGTGTGTTTTCCTCTATCTCTGATTGTGTGTCCTCTTCTTAGTTTCCCTCAGATGTTTGCATATATACCTTAAATGTCGTCAGTAGCTTTGTGTTATTTTGTAATGAAACAAGATGACTGAAGTTCTTTGTTTGTCGAGTCCTGTTTAATTGGTTGTATCTCTTTACATGTTGTATTTAATATCCACATATCAAGGAGATCGTTTTCCATTTGTCTCTTTTGGCTTACCTCACTCAAAGTTATTTTTCTAGTTCCATCCATATCCCTGCAAATGCCATTATTTTGTCCTTCCTAATAGCTGCATAATATTACATTGTATATTGGTACCACCATTTTTGGATCTATTTATCCATTAGGATCATCCAGTAGGGCATCTGGATTTTTTGCATATCTTGACAATTATGCTGCAATAAACATGGAAGTGCATGTGTACTTGTATCGTGGTTCCTCTTGTTCAGCATAGATGCCGATGTGAGATATGGCTGGGTCATTGGGAATGTCTGTGTTTTGTTTTCTGAGGCACCTCTAGACTGCTTTCCAAAGTGGTTGTGTTAGTGTCAATTTCCAGCAGCAATGCAAGAGCATTGCATTTGTCCATGTCTCCCCTCCAGCCTTTGTTTTTCTCTGACCTTAGGATGCAGACCATGCTGAATGGAATAAGTTGATATCTCAGGATTGTTTTGATTTACATTTCCTTTACAGCCACGGATGAATAGCATTTCCTCATGTGCTTCTTTGCCATTTTTATCTCTTCTGAATGTCTCTTTTTAGTTCCTTTGACCATTCAGTAATTGGTTCATTAGGATTGGGAGAGATTATTGTATATACTGTAGGCCTGTGTCTGATATATTGCTGGTAAATGTTTTTCCCAATTAGTTCTTTCTAGTTTGGTTGCTATGTCTTTAGCTGTGCAGAATCATTTTGTTTTCAAGTAGTCGCATTTGTTGAGTCTCTCCCCAATTTGTTGTGACCCGGGGACTCTGCTAAAGAAGTTCCTGCCTGTGCCTATAAATTCAAGTGTCTCTCTTAGTCTGTGCTTCAGTAGATTCAGATTTTCGGGGTTGATGTTATGGTCTTTTATCCATTTAGAGTGGTCAAATATCAGATGATTGTAAGCATGTGGTTTTATTTCTGGATCTTCTAATCCATTCCATTTTTTTTCTTCTTGTATGCAATACCAAATTGTCTTTCTTATTAAGGGTCTATAGTAGAGTTTGAAGTTCAGCATAGAGAACCCTGCCTTTTTTGCCTAGAATTATTTTGTCAGCATTACCTCGTGTCCTGATATCTTTATGTTTTTATACTTTTCTTTAAATAGGACCTTTCCATCTTTGGTTAGGTTAATTCAAAAATATTTTATTTTTGAGGTCATTGCATGTATAGTGTTATTTCCTTGATTTTCTTTTCAGCTTATTGGTTGTTGGTATACGTACAAAGAACTGATTTTTGTGGGTTTTTGAATCCTGCTATTTTGCCAAATTGGATTATAAACTGTTTTGGTGTGGCGGTTTTAGGATCATTGAGGTATAATATCATTTCATTTGCAAAAAAGGATAGTTTAACGTCTTCCTTCTCAATGCAGATCCCTTTAATGTCTTTATCTTGCCTTATTACTCTGGCTAAGCATTCCAGGACTATATTGAAGAGGAGTGGTTAGAGTGGGCATATTTGCCTTGTTCTTAATTTTAGGAGAATTTGTTTTAGTATCTCCCCATTAAGTATAATATTGGCTATTGCTTTCTCATATATAGCTTACAGAGTTTTAAGAAAATTCCTCTACTATTCTCTTCACAACCTTTAACATGAATAAATTTGTATTTTATCAAAAGCCTTTTCCACATCAATGGAGATAATTATGTGGTTCTTTTCTTTTGTCTGTTGTAGTGCCTAAACTGTGTGTCTTGGTGTTGTCCCTCAGATCTTCAGATCCAGGATAGCACTCTACCACTTGAGCCAAATTTCCACATCTGGTTTTTTCTGCTTATGTGGTGCTGAGGAACGAGGCCCTTATGCATGCAAGGCATGAACTTTACCACTGAGCCATCTTTCCAGCCCATTCTTGACTATAATAATGTGCTGGTGGCCTGAGTTGTTCAATAACCAGTCTGGATACACAAGTTAGGATCTGGTGTTGGGCTCCCTGAACACACAAGAATTTTGCTGTCATGGTTTGGTTCCTGAGGGCTGCTGTGCCTTTCTTTCCAGCCTCTTCTGAAACCTGTGCTCAGCCTCTGATTTCAATCAGGAGAGGACGTTTATGTAGCTCAGTCACCCATCCCTTTGCCTGGTCCTGTCTTTCTGTCACCATCCTGGGACACACTCTTTATGCTTAGGTGGGACTTGTGCTGCCGGTTTTCCCACGCAGGGTACACAGTTTGGATTTCTTCTTATGCTGGCTCCTGTGGCCGGTTCATGCTCTTCCCAGCTTGAGTGTTTAAGCTCCCTCTCTGGGTTGCTTTTTTCAAGCCTGGTGGACTAGGTGTGCTCCAAAGCCTGATGGGGTTCATGCACAGTTTTAGTGGAACCTGTAGTCCTGGTGTCAGGGGGAAGGTTATGGGTCAAGCTCTGGAGGTTACTGCCAGCACTGGTTTCTCTTGCAATGGGGTAAGGCTGTTCCTGTTGGGGTACTTCGCTAGAACTGGTTCAGAGCTGTCGAATGGTGCTGGCACAGATCATTGTCTTTGTGCACTGTAGAGTGCAGGTTGCTACCAGGTTTATCATTGTATTGAGATGATTGTGGGCTGGGCTGGGTGATCGTGGTGGAGCAGGGACTGTGTTTTACACCGTCTCTGACTCTGTTTATGCTGTCCTGGTAAGCACCATGGGGGTTTTTGCATTGGCTTCCTATGGGTCACTGGGGTTCTGGGGGTGCAGAAATTTTAGCAGAATGGCATCAAACCACTTTGCCAGTGAGGGGTCCAACAGGATCTTCCTGCATGTTCTGAGCTCCGATGATTTTGTCTCTATTTGCAATATGCATATCAGCACAGACACCTGGGAGTCTCCTGCATTGGCCTTCTGTGGATGGACCCTGTTGTTCCTGGCTTCCCACAACTGTTGTGAGGTCTGGGGAATTTGGTAGGATTATGCACGGTTGCTCTACCGATGAGGGGTTGGTGAAAGCTCTTTTTGACGGTTCCAAGCTCTGAGGTTCCTCTTTAACAATCACTGATTCTGGCACCAGCACTTTGGGTATGCTTTTCGTGGGCATTCTTCAGATAGCCTACTGTGGTTCTGGGGGCTCTGGGCTGTGCTTTGGTTTGGCACAGATTTACAAGGACATCAATGGTTGGGGAAAGGTCTTCATGTTTTTCCCATAGTAATTTTCTTCCTTTACTTTTTATTGCACCTCTTTTTATCTGGGTGGTCATCTTTTCAGTCATTTGCCTTTGGGGAAATTGAGCTTTGGAACTATCTCTGTTTGGAGAGAGCTGTGGTGTTTTCCTACTGTTTTGGCACCATCTTGGTCCCCCCTTCCATAATTATGTTTGATGTCACAATTAGTTGGTTATACTATAGTGTTGTGGAGCCCACATAGATTTGTAATATCACTATGGGTTGATGATGTCACAATGACATGGTGGATCTCAATTGTCATTAACTTACAATGATTATGAGTTCTCAAAAGACTGTGATGTCTCCAAAGGTATGTATTGTCACAATAGCTGACAGGCTTGTGATGTCACAATGTAACACAGTGGTCAATGACATCTCACTGTGTGATGTCTCAGTGGCCATAATGTCAGAGTGGATATCTGATACCATTCCTGAAATATTATCATGTGAGAAACATATTATGAACGTACCTAGAATCTAAGATATCGAAATGGCAACATGTCACAAAAATTAATAGGAAAGGACCAATTTGTGATGTCATAATGGGTTAATGATATCACAGTGGGAATGTGAGGTCACAAAGGGATTGTCATGTCACAATGGTTATGAAGTCAAATGGGTTTCTGATATCAACCACATGCCTCATTTGAAAGAAAGAAATCACCACATAGGTATTCACAATGTGTCTATAATGTCACATTGGCTATATGATGCCGTAATAGTTAATGTCCTTGTACTTTTGTGATATCAAAATAAGGTGATGGTGTCAAAATGACAATTATGGTGTCATAATGGTTTGTGGTATTAGACTGAATATCTGTTGCAGTAGTCATTAGTTCACAATGAAAATATGGATAAAAATGGGACTGTGATATAACAAAAATGATGGGTTTTATCAAAGTTGCTCATAGGCCATAGTAGGTTTGAGATGTCCCAATTTGATTTTGTTGTCACAAGAGCAATGTGATGTCACTATAGGATTGTGCTGTCACAGATGTAATGTGCTGTCACACTGGTTACTGCATCATAAGGGTTTCTGCTATCAACCCAGAGTTCACATTTGAAATTGAATGAAATCAGAGAATAGGCATTCACAATCTGATTATGACATCACAATGACAATGTGAAGTAATAATGCTATGGTGACATGGTAGGTTGGTGATATCACAATGAGCAATGTGATGTTACACTGGTGATGACCTCAGAAAGTCTTTGTGATGATACAATGGCATGTCTGACCTCAATTGTCATAGTACACAATGAGGATAGGGGTACACAAAGGGACTGTGTTGTCACAAAAGCCATTTGTTGTTCAATGATTGTAAGAGATCATAATAGGTTTGTGATGTCACAATGTGATTGTGGCTAAATGCATGAGTGATGACATATTGATGATGAGGTCAAAATTGTTTGTTGCTGTCATAATGAGTTTGTAATATCAATTTCAATTGGTACTTTTTATCAATGAGGATGCTGGAATAAGCACTAGGCCCCAATCATTTGTGGGACCTAATCATCCTCTTGTCCCTCTGACCTGGCCTATGGGAGAGGGTTGTTTATGCTTCTGAATGTGTTGAGCTTTCATGAAACATACAGAGATATATCAAGAAGGGATTGTGCAGTTTGAGAAGTGACAATTGAAAATTAGTCAACAGATCTGTTAGAGTTCTGGAAATGTACAGCCCTTTTAAAGGCTGTGTTCATGTCAAATGAAGGGGAGAAAAAAAGGGAAAATAACTGGAGGGAGAGCAAGACCTGACAAGAGAGAAAGTTGAGTGAGAGCAGGAGCTTAAGGATGGCAACTTATCAATGGGGCACAGGCCTGTGGAAAGTAGAGGTCTAAAAAGAAGAAGGAACTGGTGGAAGGGGAATAGGAAAAGACCAGGAACAAAGGACAGATCTGTAGAGGTAGTGAGGAGGGAAAAGAAAAACCTTGTCTTTTGAAGTTTGGAGTTTTGGAGATCATAATTTTGGTATTGGTGGTTTGCAAATGAATTAACAAAGGGCATTGCTACCCATTGGATGTCTGAGTTTTGGTGTTCAATGCTACTCTTGGCCTGATTATCCAGACCAGGACAAGATAAACACAGTCCCCTTTGTAGTGTAAATAATTTTATTATCTTAACTGTACCTTGATGGATTATTTCATGCTTTACAGGATTTAAATTTTGGAGGCCCCATAAAGATCATCCATATGGATGGAACTGGGCATTGGCCCCTGGGAAAACCGCCTTGTATGTGAGTGTCTCATCCCTCAGACGTGAAAACCTCCCTAGAGTTGTTGTTTCCTGTGGACCAACAGGTATAAGAGTCATTTCAGGGCTAGGAAGGTACTCCGTGGCAGAGTGCTTGCCTGGCATGCCTGAGGCCCTGGGTTCCATTCCTCAAAACCACATAAGCAGAAAAAGCTAGAAGTGGCAGTGTGGCTCATGTGGTGGAGTGTTAGCCTTGAGCAAATGAGCAGAGGGACAGGGTCCAGGCCCAGCGTTCAGGCCCCATGACCAGCCAAAAAACAAAAACAAAAACCCAAAAACGGAAAAGAAGAGTTATTTCAGACCAAGTAGGAGTGAGAGTCTCGGCAAACTTTCCAGCCTGATTGTGTAACCTCTTCTAGTGCTCACCTGTCGCACTCTCAAGAGGCTATTTGGACCTCCTCTGAAGGATATTTTGGGTAATCTCAAGAGTCAATCCTTGAGAAGCCATATGGGGCCTTCTTGAGAGTTCATCTTGGACTTCCTTTAGAAGCCATCTGTGACCTAATCTGGAGGTTATTTTAGCCCTCCTCGAGGTCCACATCTAGGTCTTCCTCCAGTCTAAGGATTTTTGGTAGGACATCTGTGACTGACTCCAGTGGAAATTTGGGGCTTCTTTGAGAGGCTATTTGGGGCCTCTCCTATATTTTACCTGGGAATTCCTCTGGAGGTCATTTGGGGTCCCTGTAGAGCCAATTGGGAATTCCTCCACTTGTCATCTAGGCACTTAAGTGAGAAGGTATCTGGGACCTCTTACAGGGGTCAGGTTAGGCCTTCTCAACAGGTCATCTCAGATCTACTCAGTACATTAATTGGAACCTCATCATGAGGCCATCTGGCACCTCTTCTTGAGGTCAACTGGAGACGTCAAGAGGTTATCTGAAGAGTCCTTAAAACCATCTGAGACCTCCTTGAGTGGTCTTTTGTAGCCTCCTTGAAAGGCCATGTGGGACCTTCCCCAGATGTCATCTAGGTGCTCCTCAGTAGCCCTTATGGGTTCTCCTTCAGAGGTCATCTCATACCTCCTCAAGAGGGCATCACTGAGAGATATTGGACATGTGAGTTTAGGGTTTATGGCTATTTTTGTGTGTTGATAGCCCTGTTTCCTGTATATACCTCTACTTAATCCTTTTTTTTCCAGGATGGGAGTACAATATGTTAAAGTTCCTGTAACTGAAATATTTTCCTTCTGGTCTTACAGGATCCCCCAGAAGAAGACACGTCCTCCTAATCTGTGCCACCAGCATCCCTGATGTTCAGTCCCTCCATACCAGAATTAGTTTCTTGAACCAGCCTGAGGTGGTATAGAACAGGGACATTGGGGAGATGGTGGGCAAACCGACTTTCTAATACATGTTCCCTTTACAATTAATGTCATGTATAAGGGGAAATAGCAAAATCTGTCCTTTTACATCAGCCCACCTGCTATGACCGAGGGCAATTTTACAGCTGCTTTCCACCTGGGAGGAAGGGAGCAAATACGGCACAATGGCTTGAAGGTGATCCTTGGACCAGATCATTCCCCGACTGAAGAACCATTCCTATTGGGGCAAGTCTTTCCTCAGACTCAACCAAGCTGGGAGTAGAACAGCAATCAAAGTAAGGATGTGCTTAGCAATATTGCAAGCCTGTTAGCAGAGTAAGGTCAGCGACTAGGAAGCCAACTAATTTAATTAAGAGGAATGAGACTATAGTTCCCCAATGAATCCCCTAATGCTTATCTAGAAAGCCTCCAAGAGGCCTGTAGGAAATATAAGCCTATAGATCCTGAGGCCCAGGATAATTGAAGAGCCCTAAATATGGCTTTCACTACACCATGGGCCCAGATATTAGGACAAAAGCTTCACAATTTAGAAGGATTTGAGAAAAGGTATTATCTGAGTTGGTAGCAGTTGCCCAAAGGTGTTTCATAACAGTTATACAGTGGAAGAAAAAACAGTCTAACAAGGGATTTCACATAGCAGCACGGGAACAGGATCAAGAGACTCAGGGTGAAGACAGTTTAATTAATTTGCAAATATCAATAGGGAACCTTTAGGACTAGATCTGTGTGCTTACTGGAAGTAAACAGTAAGGGAAAAAGGAATTTCCAAGGAAGAGAAGGATTAAAAATGACATGATAAGTAGGCAGTTTGCCACTGGGAAACTGTGATTATATCTCCGGAGAACAAGGCCATTGAGCTCGGGAGTCTGAAATCCAACTGAGGTTAACTTAAAAATCAGCCAAATGAACTTAAGAAAAAATGTGGTGATGAAAAATTTCACACATTTCTGTTTGAAAACACAGGTTAAAAATATTCTCAATCTCAAATACATGCCAATCATAACCACAAATAGGTTAAAAGTGCATTAAACAGCACAGTGGAGAAAAGAAAGAATTATCAGATGTGAGGAAAAGATTTGAAGACATAAATGATAAAATTGTGAGTTTCAAAAATAAGAACAAAAATACACAAAATGAAGTTGAGAGAAACGTAGAATCAAATGAAATCCAAATACATCAGACAAGGTGTGACTGATGCAAATGTCCAGCCCACAGGTCATAGACTGAGGAGGAGAAGGACAAGAATGATTCCATCCTTCCTGACTACAAGCAAGGCAGGGAGAAGATCCTGACACTGTATGTGAAATCAAGGCCAGGTAAAAGGAGCTGGTCATGATACAAGAGTGCATTAACCTTTTACCTTTGAAGGGTGTGAGCAAAAATTCAAAGCACCCGAGGAAGAACTGAAAGGCCAGTTAGAAGAATAGACCCAAAATTCCTGTGTCAATGAAGAAGAGGTCCAGAAAACTAAGCAGAATAATAAATGGGTCAAAATAAGGATTGTTCCTCTTTAGAAAGAGTCAAGGACACTCATATTTTGATGGGAAATACCGGGGATAAACAGCATTAGGCACAAAAATAAAACAGTTAAACATTTGAAAGACTTGCCATAAAAATACAAGGAAGTGTAAAACAAGAAAGAGGAGCTACTACAAGAAAACCCAAAGACAATGACAAGAGCCTCACCATAAATGTAATGCAGAAGTAGCATGTCCCAATGAAGCAGATAGAGGTGGAATAAAACCATCTCAATAGCCCCACTGTGAATTGAACGGAGGAGATGAAGAGCAAGCAAAGGAGCTGATGAAAGAGCAGGAGTTGAACAGTCAAATGAACTTTCCTGTGACCTGGCAGACTACTTGCAAGGTGAGGAGGAATTTAAATAGGAGACTAAGATCATAAAAGCAAGTTTTCAAGAGTGAAAAGGAGGAGGATAAATGGAAGAAGTCTCCAACCTCCAAACAGGTTCAGAATAATTTTTAAAGAAACTAGAGAACACGTAGGTGCAGGGAAACAACTGAGCTGATCAGGTAGCTCAGGAGACCACTCTAAAATCAGGGTGTTTCTAGAGCTACAACTTGTTTAGATTAAAGAATGAAGCAAAAAAGAGTGGTAACAAGTGTGTAAATGTGGATACTGATCTTGTGAAAAGAATTACATGCTCAAACCTTCTGTCTATATCTGGTTATTTGACATGCTGGTTATTTGCCAGCAGACACTGCCAAAATTATCTTGAAAAGCATTGGGGCTGCTGCCTGACAAACTTGTATATAGAAAGTTGCCAACAGGTAAATTCTGGAAAGCTCCAACATGTAGTTCTCAGAAGGAACTTCAAGTCACAATATGATCATGATGTCACATCATCAATTAGATATGAAAGTGCTGATGAGGTCCCAATGGATTTGGGATGTCACAATCAGCTTGTAATATCATAATGATATGTCCGACTTCAGTTGCTACCAGTTCACAATGAACTCAATGTTCACAAGGTTCAAGGAAGGAGCTTGATATCTAAAATGTTATAAGGTCATGATGAAGTTTGGAGGTCAGTTCTGGCCATCACCTTATTGACCACATAGTTGATTGTGGGGTCTAGCATCTTGCTTTCATGCTGGGGGAAGAAAACCCCCTGCCTATCACCTAACTCCAAGGTAATGTGCATGACCATATCCATGGAGACTGGTGTAGGTACTTGGCTGATAGGTACCTGAATTTGCTTGGACTTGGAATTTCGTGATGAGCTGACCTCTGCACCGACCTACTTAGGTCTTAACAAGCTTAGACATCATTATGTCATGCCAATGTCTCACTGATCATGTCCTGTGTCCTGCCTCTTGTCTCAGTTTTGGTCATCATTGCAGCCCAATTAAGCTATCCATACCATTGTTGGCATAGTTTTTGTTTTTTGTTTCTCTTTAGCATGTTTCCTAGCTGTGTTACTTGTATTTGCTTGCTGTAGGTCTTTGTAACAATTGGCTACCTGCAACCTGTAAACTCTATTATAATTATTACAGTATATTATATTTCCAAATGAGGTTTCTGGAATGATTTCCCTTACAGCAGTTAATGTGTTCTGAAAACACTATGGGACAGTTATATCACAATGAAAATGTAGTCGAAATTTCATGTCCTAATAATCTTTTGAAGTCACCATTAGCTGTTGATGCCTACTGTGATGAGATCACAGTAGGTTTGAGATGTCACAAAAAGGTATGGATAGCAAATGGTATACAGGATCACAATTTTCACTAACTCATAATGAATATATAAGTTCACAGAAGAACTGTGATGTCTCTAAAGTATGTATTGTGAAAAATGTGATGAAGTGCTAGCAGGTTTCAGATTTCACCATGTGTCGGAATGTTCATGACATCTGGCAGTGTGATGTCAGAGTGGCCTTGATATCACAGAAGATGTCTTTTTTAACATGTCATTTCTGAAATATTATCAGTTTGAAAACAATTATTAGCTCACAAATTGAAAACAAATTATTAGCCTAAAGTATCACATTGCAAATAATGGTTGTAGAGAAGACAGGTTTGTGCTGGCACAGTGGGTTACTAATATCATTATGGGAATGTGATGTCACAACGGTGATTAGTTCACAATGGGTTTCTGATAACACACATACCACATTTGAAATAGAATGATATTACAGAATAGGCATTGACAATGTGCCCATGATGTCACAATGCAATGTGATGTCATAGGTTATGATATGATTGTAAGTTTGTGATATCACAATGATCTGATGCTATCATAGGGACAATGTGACACAGTTGGTGTCACAAAAGGTTTTGATATTAAAATGGCAGGTTGAATCTCAATTGTCTAATTCACAATGAATATATGGTTATACTAGAGAATATTATGTCACAAAGGACAAGTGTTTTAAATGTGCTTAGTGGTCCTAATAGTTTTAATCAACATCTCTCATAGAAACCAGTTTTATTGTGCCAGTGCAAACTCCAAGACTTTAGACTCACATGACCTTCCAAAATAATAATGAGAGCTTGGTCATATGGGAAAAATACATGCAGCTTGGTTATGAAGACAGACCTGGGCTCTCAAAATTGTCCTTAGCAGTAGCTACACAGCTGCTACCATTGCCACCTCATCAACAAATACAGCCCAAAACACAGTCACCAGAAGTGGTGTGTGAGCAGATTATAGTCACCACCAGCAATAACTGACAAGGAGCAAACATATTCATCCTGCTCACCACAGACATTTGCAGACCATAGATGGCCTGGTAACACATGGTAAGGTGTGAGTACCACACAAGCCAGACTTTCTTAATCCTTTCCACAGAGCAAGAGTTGGAAAGTAGATTCTCCCCAACCACAGGAGGAGAACTCCATCCTTGATACTGACAAAGACATGCAAGAAAACCCCATACAAAGACCTTTGAAGAAACCAGTATGAGCCATTTAACAGATCAAAGGAACCTGACATTCCAGGCTCAGATCCAGGCAAGGAGAAAGTTTTACTTTCCAGGCAGAGGAATCTCTGCCCATAGATGACTGACTTTCATCACTGGGTAAGAGGATATCCCACCACAATTTAGCACAGTCAGTAGACCTAGCTGCGTGAGAGTAAAAGAAAAAAAATTGGAACCTCAAAATATAATTCCTGACAATGGCTCCAGGTTGGGCTATATGAGTGTCTCAGGAGCTAGCCCCTCAGGGAAAAGCTACACATTCTGACAGGCCTCAACATTTCACTGAGCCTAGCCCCATTAGAGCAACTCCAAGCTAGAAGAAACAGCCATCTCTCTCTTTTGTGATTCTCAAAGGAAATCACCAATACATTGAATTAACCTGGGAAGGTGTTATAAAATCTCTAGTAAGGAAGAGCATTGTTCTGCCTGATGAAACAAAATGATTAAAGAAACAAATGAAGCCACAGGAAATCCAAACACTGTAAGCAAACCAGAGCACCAATAAACTGGTTAAGGTCTCAGAGGAGAGTGAAGATCCTGCCCGAAAAAAATATGGGAGAACACTTTTTTCCATCTGTTTTTAGAATTTTTAAAAAATTGTTTTCTAATTTTTCATCATTTTTATTCTAGTTTTTTATTGTTTTTATTTTTTATCTTGGTACTTTTGTGCTTCGTTTGCTATATTTAATAGCTGTTAAATTCATCTTCTGATATATATCCATATTCAATTATTTGACCTTATTTTTAATTGTGCAAATACTAAGTAATATATTCATTACTTAATTCACAAACACTCATCATTAACTCCCTTAGTTGTATTATTCCTGTATACATTTTAAAGCGTTTCATTTAAAAATGTTTCCTTGTTCTTTATTCCTTTTCCTGTATCTCCCTTCTTTCCTTCTATCCATTACCTCTCTCAGCATATAGGTATTATGTTATCTCTCTCCCTTTGTATCCCTATATGGCTCTAATTTTATTTTCTCCTCACAGTTCTCCCTGAACTTACTAACTTCTGGTCTTCTGACTTCTTCTTTGATTTTTTTAGTCTAGGTATCCCTAGTTGTTTGTTGTTGAACTAGATTGTATCTAATGAACTGGATTGTATATGTACTTATTTTGACTGTGTAAAGCAATTTGTGCAACTGCAGAGCGTAGGTTGATGATTTCCTAAAACAGTGTGCTAGCACATTATTGGTTTGCATTCATACAAAAATTGGCAGAACACGGTGGAAAAAGACAAAAAAATGGTATGGCCAGGTATCTTTACTTCCACTAACAATGAGTGGGAGTCTTTATCTTGGGGTTCATTTCGCCTAACATCAACTTATGTGACCTTTTCTGCTTGTTTCAGACATATGCTAGATATTGCCAATAAGGAAAACCATGAGACCTATTTTTCTTTGAGGCTGGCTTGCTTCACTTAATATAATTTTTTCCAAGTTCTTCTATTTCCTAACAAATGTGGCAATGCCATTCTTTCTGAGTGAGGCAGAGAATTCCATTGTGTCTTGATCCATTCATCTATTAAGGGGCATCTGAGGAGGTTCCATATCGTAGGTATCATAAATGATGATGTAATAAAAATAGTTGTGCTGGTAGCTTTCATATGGTCTTGGTCTTGTTTGTGATTCTTCAGGTAAATGCCACAAAGTGGGATTGCTGGGTCAAGGGGAGGTCTATATGGAGTCTTTTGTGGAACCTCCAATACTACTTTCCAAATTGGTTGAACAAATTTACAAGACAAAGTCTCAAATATTTTTTCTAACGTATTTATGATTATTTTTTTGTTGATTTGTATGCCCCCTAAGGAAAAACCCCTGTTTTCATTGTATTGTGCAGGGGAAGGGAAAAAACAATTGTTTAAATAGGGATACAGGTGGACCCTTTGCAACAATGAGATGTACAAGACCTAATGTCGGAAAATGAATTTTACAACATTACTGCAAAAGTGGTGGTGGGATATGAAAATATGGGTAGATGAAACAAAGGAGGAGGCAATAATGAGTGATAAGAAATATACTCATTAATTGTTTATGTAATTGTAACACCTCGTACAGTATTTTCACAATAAAATAATATAATAAATAAATATAATAATCCAGAGGAGAGTTCCCAAAATCCTCTACAAACACTACTGGTACATATGTTGAATGAAAAGTTTGAAAGCCTGCAAAAGACTCTGTGTGAAAGTGATAGGGAAATGCAAGAGCATGAGGAGGCCAAGGAAATATTAATACAGGAATTAATGAGCCTGAGCGGCTGATCAAAGAGTAACTGAGGAATTCTATGACCAAGATGAGAAAAAAATGATTAATATGCATTAATGGAACCCATAAACAGAAAGCTTGGGCAATCCCTAGAGGCTACAAAGGAAATGCTGGGTGAAGCCTAATGAAAGGAAAGTTTGTCCAATTAACTTATAACTAATCAAGAGATTTTAGAATACATACTGAAAACCATATTAAGAAGATAAAGAAGTCCATACAAAATGTAAAACAAAACTCCAACAAAGAATCTGAAGCCATCAAATCTGACCAATTAGAAGGAAAGGAAATAAGAACACAATAAAAAGCCTAGAGAGTAGGTTAATCTGTGCAGGGGATCCAGTCTCTGGGACTGAAGACAGCCTTGACACTATAAAAAAAAAAGTACAAATCTAAGAACTATGATAGATCTATTCAATAGTTAGAAGAGACCACCAAATGGCCTAATTTAAAGCTAATGGTTGTAGAGGAAGGCTAAGAGAAGTGAAACGTCTAGGACATTTATTTAACAGGATCCTTGCAGAGAACTTCCCAAACATGCAATACGATGGGTCCATTCAGACACAAGAAGACTTTAGAAAACCAGATAGAACAGACCAGAATAGAACATCCCACTGTCACATTGTAATCTACACAGGATCAATTGAGACAAAGTAAAGGATCATTAAAGCTTTCAGGGAGAAAAATTAATCACCTATAAAGGGAAACCAATCAGAATAATTTCAGAATTCTCAGCAGAGTCAGAGAAAGTAAAAGGGCCTGGAATGGACTGGGAAGGTGGCTCAGGCCCTGGGTTTGATTACTCAGCACCACATAAGCAAAAAGAAAAATACTGGAAGGGGCTCTGTGGCTCAAGCGGTAGAGCACTAGCCTTGAGCTGAAGAGCGAAGGGACAGGGCCCAGGCCAAGAGTTCAGGCCCCACGACTGGACCTCCTTCAAAAATAAAGGGCCTGGAATGATGCATGCCACATCCTAAAGACAAACAACTATCAACTAAGAATACACCACTCAGCTAAATTCTCCTTCATAACATCAGGACAAATAAAAATCTTTCAGAAAAAACAAACACCAAAACCATACATCTCCAACAAATAGCATTATAAAAGACATGTAAATGTATGCTACACATAGAAAACCAGCAAGAGCACAATAAAAGCCAAGAAGCAGCCCCGAACAGAGAGTCTAAGAATCATAGGAAGAATCCAGTGGGCACAGCCCCAAACAAGATGGATACCATGGCAGCAATTACCAAACACCTCAATTCTAATTCTCAGTTTTAAATGGAATCCTCTCTCCAATTAAGCGACATAGATTGTCTACTTGGATAAAAAAAATCTGCCTTCAAGAAACATACCTGTCCACAAAAACAAATGTCTTGTGAAAATGGAAGGATAAAGTAAAGTCTAGCAAGCGAACAGCCACCAAAAACAGGTGGGAGTTGAAATCCAAATGTCAGGTACAATGGATTTCAAGTTAAAACTAGTAAGAAGAGATAAAGAATATCATTACATATTCATTAAGTAATCTCTCCTTCAGAAATATATTACAATTTTAAATATCTGTTCACCATAAAACAGAAGTCCCAAATTAATCCAAGGAACACTACTTGCCCTAAAATCTCATTTAGATTGAAAGACATTAATTGTTGGGGACTTTAAATCACCACTATCCTAGTTGGAAAAAACAACACAGCAAAAGTCAAGAGAGAAACCTCAGATATAAAGAACTGCATAGATCAACTAGACTTAACAGACATTTACAGAATATAACACCCATCAGCATCTGAATACGTATTCTTCTCAGCAGCTCATGGAACATTTTCCGAAATAAATCACATTTTAGGTTACAAAGAAAATTTGTCCAAATTCAGAGAGATTGAAATTATCCCCTGCATTCTCTCAAACCACAAGGGAATAAAAGGTATATATATTTAATATAAATATGTCATATAGTTATATAATTCTATAATATAAATTTTATTTAATATATAATATGTAATATATTCTGTATAATTATATAAACTATATATACCTACGTATATATATCTGCCTATATATATATACCTAAAATTTATAGGTATATATCTGTATATATTCATTTATATTAACATATATACCTAAATATTATATGTATATGTCTGTATATAAATATATACCCATATATTATATATGACATATGTAATGTATGTATATATTCATATTATATGTATTCATATAATGTACAAATCTATATATACGTGTTATCTATTGAATATTTCATATTTTACATTACATATTTATGAATTATATATAATATATTATATATATGCATATATAATACTTATTATATAGGTACATTCATGTGTATTCCTATAAATATACATATATATATTTTATAGAATATTTATTATATAGGTTCATATATGTTATATATATAATATATAGGTATATATGTATATATTTTATATTATAGTAATAATTGTTAATAGTGTACTCATTATTTTACTCATGTAACTCAAATATTTTTGGTTTATTGTTTTTTGGGGTCTAGAAAGAATGTAAATGCCCCATATGTTAGGAAATATAAAGACTTAGAATAAATTATAGAAAGTAAAGTTTCCAGGTCCAAAAAACATAGGTCCCATGGTTTCCCTTATGTGCAATAACAAGTATATTTCTAAAAGAAGCAGAAACGGTCAAATAAGTTGATGTTAAGTGAAATGAAGTGCAAGATAGGGACCCAAATGATTTTTTTTTCTTTTTTGCGATTGTTTCTAACACATTTATAAGATGATTTTTTTTTGCTTTGTATGTCCCTCCCCCATGACATCACCACTGTTTTCATTGTATTTGTTTTTGGTATACTTTGAGGATGGGAAAGAAAAAAAAATATTTAAATAGGAATACAGGTGGAAACATTGCAATGAGAAATGCAAGATGTTATGTCGAAAATGAACTTTACAACTTTGGCCAGGTGTGGGGGTGAGGGTGGTGGTGGGGAAGGGTAAGTGAGTCAGGTGAGCGGAGTCAGGGAGTGGGGATGAGAAGTGGGAAAGGATGGAAAGTTGAAACAAAGGAGGAAGCAACAATACTAGATAAGAAAGGTACACATTACCTTTTCCATGTAATTGTAATTCCTGTGTACAGAATTTTCACAGTAAAAATAAATAAATAAATAAATAAATAAATAAATAGAATGAAACTCTTTGGACAGTATCTTTACAATGAAGTATTTAATGAAATGTTAGGACTTCATAACTTTGCTTAAAACCCATGACTTTGGAGACATCACAGCCCTTTTGGGAACATTGGTGCATTAATGACAATTGAGATTTGGCATTCCATTGTGACATCACCAACCACTTGTGGCTCCACATATGTATTGTGATTTCAACATGCTTTTGGCACCACTAACTAATTGTGACATTAAAAAACTATTACATCACATTTTTACAGCACAATGCCATTATGATATAACTGCCCACTGTGTTTTCACAAACCTAATATGTTCTCATAATATTTTAGAAACTTCCTGGCCTTTGAGACTCCCAGCTCTTTCCTTGAACTCCTTTACTCCTGTACTAGGAGCAAATAAAATTGAAGTACTTGTGTTATATCAATCTCACTTTTTTAAATTGCAAACACAATTTGACCTAATCACCCCGCTCATATAACAAACCCATTATGATGTTACACTGCCATTTTGAAATCATGATCACATTGTGTTGATCATAGGTTTGTGAAAACCCCATGGGACAGTAATATCACACTGACAATGTGATGTCACAATATCATGTCATGATTACTTCTTAGCATATGAATATTTCTTAGCTCCTTGGAATAAGCACAAGTCCATTGTGACATCAAAATCCCTTTTTCTACCAATATTCTCATTGTGAAGTAGTGACAATTGAGATCAGATATGTCATGGTAATATCACAAACACCTTGTTACATCATCACTATTTGGACATCACAATCCTTTGTATGACACCATCAGCTCATTTTGGCCTCACAATACTACAATTTCCTAATAGTATTATGATATTACATATGCATTATTACATCATACATCGAATATGGATGTGTATCATATGAAATCCTTTTATTTCAAATGTCCCATGTGTCTTGTAACCAGAAACCCATTGTGACTGCATAACCATTGTGGTATCAAAAATCCATTGTGACATCACAAACTGCTGTTCTCAAAATTTTGGTAAAATGTTACCTTTGTGATATCTTAAGCCATTTGTGAGCTCATTATCTGTTTTTGACTTCCTAATATTTCATGTGTTACATGTCATAGAACACCACTGTGACAACATGACTGCTGTAACATCACACTGCCAGATGTCATGAACATTGTGTCACATGGTGACATCACAAACCTCTTTGGACTTTATCACATTTGTGTTGAGACATGCATTTGGAGATATCCCAATCCCGTTTTGAACTTATATATTTATTTAGAATAAAGGACAACAGAGATCTACCATGACATTTTGATTGTAGCATCCCATTGTGACCTCAGAAACCTACTGTGACCTCATCACAATTATGGCGTCAACAACTATTCATAACATCAAAACATTATATCATGATATGGTGACATCACTGTTTTTGTGATATCATTGTCCCATTTTGTTTTCACAAACCTATTTTACCTCCATCACATGTTAGAAAACTGATGTGCTTTTGGACTTCTCATTCTTGAAAGCAGATCTTCATTGTAAAACAGTGGCAATTGAAATCGGACCTATGATTGAAATATTACAAATGTTTTCACATCATTATCCTATTGCTGATGTCATAACCACTGTGACATCACAAAAACATTGTGATATCACATTGCTGTTGTGACATGATTATCACATTGTGACATCCCAACCTGTTACAACCTCTCATAACCATTGAAAAAAACACATGGCCTCCTTTATGACATCAAAATCCCTTTATTTACTTATTTCCTCATTGTGGATTAAGGACAACACACCTTCAATTGCAACATCAGAAACCTATAGTGACCTCATCACCAGTATGGCATAACAAGCTTGTCCCCTCGTCATAACTTTTGAAATGCTGCCAGTGTGATAGTCCCTTTGAGAACTCATATTCTGTTTTCAAGCACATAATATTTATGACATGTGATATTATAAAAACACTGTGACATCATGAAAATTGTGACATAACATTGTCAGAGGTCATGGCCAATTTGTCACATTTTGACCATCATAAGATTGTTAGGAATTCATCACATTCCTGCCAAAACATGCCTTTGGTGATCCCACAAACCCTTTCTGAGCTCATATAATCATTGGCAGTTAGACAACCCATAGGATCATCAAAAAATTCTTGTGACATCGTCAACATTATGACATCAACAAATAATTGTGACAACATAACATAATCATGACATATCATATTGCATTGTGATATTTCTGTTCCATTGGGTTTTCCCAAATATTATGACTTTATAACATTTTAGAAAATTCATAGGCTTTGGGATTTAAGCTCCATATGTACTTGTATATTATGACCCATAAAATCAAGACAATCCTTCGAGACACATTTAAGATAATAAACAAATTTATTTACAATAGAAAAGGACCTGCAGCTACCTTGTACTGGACTAGATACCTAGAGACATGAGTAGCCGCGACCACCTCAGCCCACAATGGGCAGCCCGGTCCTTTATTAATTGGTCTGCAAAACAAGAGGCCCCCAAATTAAAATCTCCAGATCTCCAAACTTCAAAGGGCAAGGCTTTTTTCTTTTCACTTCCTCCCACCTTTTCTACACACCTCTCCTATCTTCCAGGTTCTTCTCCTCTCCCCTTCCACCACTTCCTTCTCTTCAGGCCCCTCCACCCTCCACACGATTGACCTGTTCTACCCTAGTGGCCAATTGTCATGCTACCCCTCCTACTCTCTCTCAGCTCTGTTTCCTCCCAGGGCTTTTCCATCCTGCTGTCTCGCCAATATCTTCCTTCCAGGACTTTCTCCTCTTTCTCTCCTGGTCTATTGTTCTGAACAAACAGCCTATAGATAGGTTGTACCCCTCTGTCACATCAATGGCTCTCCTGCCGTACAATTTTAAACCATCACAAACTGCACAGTGCCCAGTCACTAAGTGACAGCTCACCATGTCGGGCTTGACATACTATCCATTCCAGCAGCATGCTCTATCCCATTTGGTAGAAAGCCTTGTTCACTCCAGCATATCAAGTCAAGGGTCTACACTGTTTATTGGGCCGTAGTGACCATTGAGGCCCCACTGGTTAGTATATTTCCCACTGGTTTTCCTGTACAATCAAATCATTGATTTCTTTCCCTTCTCTCCCCTGCCTTCAACAGATTTAAAATACAATTATAACAAATAATAAGGAGGAAACTATAAAAACACACTAGTTAGCACTAACAGTGGAAAATCTTTCCCTAATGGATTATTTGAGTTTCTCTGAACTGTACATTGTGCAGCCTTCTCTGGATACTGTTCCACTTGAGAATGATGGATCCATTGCTGTTTTCCTGCAGCATTAATAGCCAATGATGTAATCATCAACACCAAGTAAGTTTCTTACTTGGGCTCAAATTCAGGAACAGGATGCCTTTTAACAAGAACAGCTCTCCAGGCAAGAAAGAGTTGTGGAGTTTTTCTCAGGAGGCCAGCGGATAAGCCAAAGAATATGTTGCAAAGACTGCAGGGACTGTACAGATTGTGATTAGACATTTCTGTTGATATAGCTTTCCCAAGTTTAGGAACAAATATCAGAGGCTGAAGAAGGCACAGGATACAATGCTACCATCCTTGCTGACTACAAAGTAGGGCAGGACAATATCCTGACACTCTACATGGAAATAAAGGCCCAGAGAAAGGAGCTGGGCATGATGCAAAAATGTATTATGATGCAGTGCATAGCAATTATAAACTATGAATCATGTGAGCTGAGCTGAAATTCAACAAAAAAGAATAGAAAGAGCAGCTGATGGGGCTGACTAGAGGTGCCATGTCATAGAAGAAGAGGCCATGAAAACTGAACAGCAAAATATCAGAATCAAGAAAGAGATTGTTATTCTTCAGAAAGAGTTCAAAGACATGCATGCTCTGATGGGTAATGCCCTGGAAAGGGAAAGAGCACTAGGTAGAAACACAGAACAGTTAAACGGTTAAAAGGTCTGTCACAAAATATACTAAAGGGAAAAGAAATAGAAGCTATTAGAAGAAAAGGCCAAAGAGAACTTTGAGATCTCACCAAAAATATAATGCAGAAGTAGCAGGTCTCAATGGAACAGTTGGAGGTGGGAAAAAACCCCTCTTGATAGCACCATTTCAAACTTAAAGGAGGAGTTGAAGACCAGTTAGAGGTGTTGTGAGAAGGAATAGCAGTTGGAGAGTTGAAGGAATTGTGTGCCCCTGGAAGAACACTTGCAGCATAAGGAGGACTTTGACATGGAGATTGGGATCATGAAAGCTAGCTTCGAAGAAAGGGAGGAGGATAAAAGAGAAGAGAATTCCAAGTTCCAGACTGAGGTCAGAGTACTAAATAGGAGTTAAAGAAAATAGAGATCCCTGAGGTTCAGAGAAACAACTGAGATTATGAGGTACCTCGGGAGATCACTCTAAACACAGTGGAGTGTCTATAGCTACTAATCATTACGATTGAAAGAAGGAGGAAAAATAGTGATATCGTGTGCAAGTTTGTACACTAAATTTCTGTAAAATGGTTATTGGCTCAAGCCTTCTGTCTGTTTATATCTGGTTATCAGGCACCCTGGTAAATTGTCCCAGGCCAATGCCTAAATCAGTTGGTCCTCAGCCTTACAAGCAAATGTAATATACATAGAAATTTCCCAACAGGTAAATGCTGGAAAGCTTGAACTCATGGAGAGAATTTTTATGCAAGTTACCTCACATGTTTAAGGAAGTGGATTCATAGAGCTAAAGCCTGAAATATGGGTATCAATATGATAATGTGATGTCAAGTTGCTATGAATTCATTATAGTTTGGTGATATCACTGTAAGCTGATAGTTTCATAATGACAATGTGATGTCACATTGGTGATGACCCAAAGTGTATGTGATGTTAAAAGGCATGTCTGATATAAATTGTTCTAGGATCACATCAGGATATGGTACACAAAGGGACTGTGATGTCAGAAAGTCTCTGAGTTGTGTCAAAGGTGCTAAGAGGTAAAACTAGGTTTGGCATATCACAACGTGATAGTGATATCACAATGGCAATGTGATGTCACAGTGCGTTTGTAATGTCACAGTTGTAATAAGGTCACGATGTGAGAGTAATTTCACCATGAGTTTGGAATATGATCATCTCATGTCCGATATCATTTGAGAATGTTTCACAATGAGGATACTAGTTCATAGAAAGAGCTTGACGTCTGAAGACCATGGATTTTGTAAAATGTTATGAAGTCAAAATATAATTGTGAAAACACATTAGGACAATAATATCCTAATGAAAATGTGAGTCACAATATCATGTCAAATAAATGTTTGGATGACACAATTGGTGATCCATAATGGGGATACTGTCACAATAATTTTAGGAGATCACAATGAGTTGGTGATGTCACTATGGTATGGTGTATATCAATTATCTTTAACTCTAAATGAGTACATGTGTTCAAAAAGGGAAGGTTATGTCCCAAAGTCATGTGTTGTCACAAATGGGAGGGGGTCCTAACAGGTTTGTGATGTCACAATGTAACAAAATTGTCATACTGTCTGGCAGTGTGATATCATAGTGGTTATAATGTCACTGTGGATTTCTCCTATCACGTCATACCTAACATATGACAAGGTCAAAAATATATCATGAGTTCAAAAATGGCATAAGAAATGACAATGGCAACATTTCAAATAAGTTATGAGGACAGGGCAGGTTTGTGAAATCACAGTGTTATCATAATGGCAAAATGATGTCACAAAGTATTGTAATCTCACAATGGTTATGAAATCATAATGGGTTTCTCATTTCAACACACATGCCACATTTGTAATGGAATGAACTCACAGAATAGAAATTCCTAATGTATGATGTCATTTTAGTTTAGTGATGTAACAATGAGTTGATGGTTTAAAAATGACAATATGATCTCAAAATGGTGTTGTCACAATGGAAAGGTGAGCTTACAATGGAATGTATAATCTCATTTCATTAGCTTACATTTAGACTAAGGATATGCAAAGAGACTGTGATGTCACAAGGATATTTGTGTGTTTACAGGTGCTAATAGGTCAGAATAGGTTTAGGATATCACAATGGGATCATGATGTCATAACAGCAATGTGCTGTTACAATGGGTGTGTGATGTCACAAATAACTTTGAAATATCACAATTTCATGTCCAAATTCAATTGCTATGAGGATACAAGTTCACACAAGGACCTGGAAGTCTCAATTGCGAATTTTCTAAAAGATCATAATTCATGAAATCACAAAGGGACAGTGATATCATGATGGCAAGTTGTCAAAATATCATTTTATAATAATGTTTTTATGTCACAATGAGTTGGTAATGCCCTAATGGTGATGAAGTTTTGTTTTGTTACAAATGTGATGAAGTCCTAAAAACTGTGTGATGCACTAGGTGGCACAGTGATGATGTCTGACAGTGTAGAGTCACAATGTGCATGATATTACAGTGGATTTCTGAAATCGCATACCATATCAGGAATATTATGAGGCTGAAAACAGATTATGAGCTCACAAAGACCTAAGATGTCATAATGGAACCATTTCAACAACATTTTCTGATATAAAGTCCATCTATCTAGTAGGCAGAGGATTATAATGTAAGGGTCCGATAGCTAATCAGCTATTCTGAATAGATGCAATGTCATTATTTCTTTCAAATTTCCATGATTCGTCTACATAATGTCATTAAGTGCACACAAATGCAAATATGAGCTGGGTGCCAGTGACTCATGTCTGTAATCCTAGCTAATCAGGAGGCTGAGACCTGAGGATTGAGGTTCAAACTCCCACTGGGAAGGAAAGTCCATGAGAATCTTATCTTCAATTAAGTAAGCACCAGAAAACTGGAAGCAGTGAGGTACATAAACTGATAGAGCAATCATCTTGAGCTGAAGATTTGAGGGATAATGCCGAGGACCAGAGTTCAAGCCCCAAGGACAAAAATTTAAAAAAGAAAATATGACTTTGGGTATCCCCAAAAGAAACTATGATGTCAATAGTAATCTTCCCAAGTGGAAAAATAATATTTAATGCACGTACTTTTGCTGTGTTAAAGCTATGGCTTCTTTCCTGGACATATTCTCTTTCAAAATTTGTCAAATATTAGCTTCAGAATAAATTTCTACTAATATTTCTCAGTTCAAAGCAGAATTCTTGATACAATTAGTGTAACTTGTCTTAGTTATTATCTCATTTCACAGCCAACTCAGGATGGAGAGCCTCTCAAACTCATATTTGTAATTAAAACCAAGCTCAAGAAGTACAGTACTAGCTTTGGTGGCAGGTGGATAGAGAAGTTAACTCTTCCGGGACGGGGTCCAGAGTCTGAGTTTAAGCCCCAGAACCAGCACAAACTAAACAATCAAACAAAAACAAAAACAAAAAACCACCAGATATATCTTTGTGACCCTTCTTAAAGCAGCACTTGTCTGAGAAGAGTCTCCTTTTGCTAATTATATTCACTGGATCCTGCTTTTTTGGAATCCTTATTGCTATGGGGAATCCAGGGCAAGACTATAGGAATTAATAACTGATCCCTGCCACAAGAGAATCATTTCAGGAGAGAAATATCCATCCAAAAGGCACTTTAAACCTCAATGTTTGTGTTTCTGTGCAGTAGAACACTTTGACAACAAAGTAATTTCCTTTTTTCGATGTTGTCCTTCAAATTGCATAAAGTTTCCTTTTGTAATACTCTCAACTAGACGTTTAAATAGAAGTTTTATATGAGTAATGAACACACTCGAACAAGTCAGGAACAAAGTTTCCTTTGAGTCTTTGATTCTTTTCTTGTACAGAATAAAGGAAGGCACAAATTTCCTTGAACTTTGTCAATTCCTCTTCTTGATAAGTTTCCACTTCCAGTTACAGTTCCTTCCAGTTACTTCCAATAAGAATCTACGGTGCTGCTCTTTTAAAGGTATTAATATACAATGTATGTTTTCTTGCTTCACTAAAATAGCACAAGGGTATCTTTGGACATGAGATAACATGTGTTTCAGAGACAACTTAGTAAAGAGAAAATATGAAATATAAATGGCTTATAAAATATTGAGTTCAAATTTTGTAAATGCTCCATAAATTAATGCCAATTTTAAGTAGGAAGAAGATTCTCAGAAAATTGTGTATGTGTGTGTGTGTGTGTGTGTGTGTGTGTGTGTGTGTGAGTGTAGGTGTGTGTGTGAGTGTAGGTGTGTGTGTGAGTGTAGGTGTTGTGCATAATTTCCCATGTGTACATGAGTTAACAGTAACAGTAGGGGAACAAGCGGAATAAAAGAAAGAGAAGTACTTTCTTAAAGTATAAGGGTACAATACACTATAGAAGGCTCCATAAATGATAACATTGAAATAGTAAAGCCAAGGCCAGTATGTTCATCTATGGGAGTGATATAGAGAAAGCATTACTAAGTGGAACATGAAGGATGAAGCCAGCCTCTTTCATCCCCTGGCTCTAAATCATGGTTGCTAATCACACACATTGGTAAAATGTAGGAAGGAAGAATAATTCTGGTTCCAAAGCAAGTCAGATATAAGGGCATGGACTTAACTGGAAAAAAGGCCATATTGAGAAAACAGGGATTATACTAGCAATGAGTTGGTGGCAAAGATCACATTTCCTTTCCTTTCCTTTCCTTTCCTTTCCTTTCATTTCCATTCCTTTCCTTTCCTTTCCCTTCCCTTCCTTTCCTTTCCTTTCCTTTCCTTTCTTTTCCTTTCCTTTCCTTTTTTTATTCTCTTTCATTTCCTTTTCTTTTTTTGATTCTGGGGCCTGAAGTCTGGGCTTAGGTGTTGTCCCTCAGCTCTGTAGCTGAAGGCCAAATCCTACCATTTGAGCCACAGTGCCACTTCCAGGTTTCTTGTGATTAATTGGAGATAACAGTCTCATGGAGCTGGATAATTGTGGCTCATGCCTTTAATCCTAGCTACTTAGGAGCCTGAGAAGTGAGGATCTCGGTCCAAAGCCTGTCTGAACAGGAAAGTCTGTGACACTCTTGTCTCCAATAAACCACTTAGAAATCTGGAAGTAGCACTGAGGCTCAAGTAGTAGAGTGATGTCTCAAGATGAAGAGCTGAGGGGCAGTGCCCAAGCCCAGAGTTCAAGGCCCATGACTGACCAAGGGATAACAAAAACAAAAATACAAAACAAACAAATTAAGAAAAAAAAACGAAAACAAGGCTCAAGGACTTTTCTCTCTGAGATGGCTTTGAACTCCAATTCTCAAAACTCAGTTTTTTGCGTAGATAGAGTTACAAGTATGAACCACTGACACCCGGTTTAAGATCTCATTTTGAACAGTGTACACTCAGGATATGTAATGTGTATGAACATCTTTATTTGTATGAATTCTGGCATTTAAAATAGGGGCTACAACTTACACTTCACACTCACAGTTTAAAAATTGACACTCCTGGAAAAATTAAACCTAAGTATGTAAAGGGGGATGGGAAATGCAGTTTGCAGGCAGCGTTGACAGAACAGTCTTTGAGACACTACCTATAATTAACCAGTCAAAAACTGCTTTGGAAGAATGGATCAAGTGATGGAATACTAGTCATGAGCACGATTGCTTAATAAGAGCTTGAAGCTTATGCTTATGTACATACAAACCTACACATACACACAGAGGGAACTTATATATGCAAACACACACAAATGATACAACTCAGAATGTGTAGAAATGTTAGAAAACAGTAGAAAATATGTCCTGAGTAAGAATGGAATCAATTGATAATTTTTAATAGTAGAAAGTCCTCATGCGAACTGTCCTCCAAAAAGTTTGAGAATAATTCATAGGTAGGGAGCAGAGGTATTCAGAAATTTGTGTAATGGTTATTAAAGGTATCAGATCCATGGAGGAATCAATCAGATACCACTGACGGTCCATCTGAAAATGTTCATATGCTGTGTCCAATGTTAGAATATATTTGAAAATAATACACACAGCCTGAACAGTCATTCTAGTGGATAAGATCATAGGAGAAGTTCAGAATTGCAACTGTGTATCAAGATTAAATAACAACAACAAACTATGGCAAGGCAATGTAATACAAGCATGGAATTCTAGCAGTCAGTCTGAGACAGGAGATTAGAAATTGGAAGTACATAGTGATCCCTTCCCTGGAATAGGTAGTATAATTTTGTCTCAATAAAATAAACCAAAGAACAAGAAAGGGATCCAGAGTTGGAAGTTTGTGTTAATTTTGTTTTGGGAAATCAAGTTTCTTATTGAAATGCAATTCATGTATAATCCTCATTTGTATTTTAAATGCTCTCTTCATTAGCTAATATTTGTAGATGTAATATCGCTCGTGATTACCAACCAAATTGGGAAAACCTAAGCAGCCTTCTGTTGTACTTAAATAAATGATGGATTACAGAAGCTGAAGCCTGGAGAAATAGCAAAGTTCATCTAATGTAGGTCTTTGTAGGCCTTCCTGAATTAGAATATAGATTTAAATAAATATTTTGGTTTTATTTGTAATTGGGTATTATATAAGACACTACAAAATACTTTTTAGTAGCAGATTTAATTTACACATTCAAAAATGATTCTGGCATGCTGTTTGACTAGAATATTCTTTCAAGAGAGGAGAAATTAGAACTTAGTTAATATATAATTTAAATAGTTCATGTAAGAATTGATAATGTGAAGAATCTAGACAGAGTTTCCAACACATGGATATTAATTTATAAATTTAGAGAAAGAGTAATATTTCATGGTTTGTTATAACATAGTATGAAGGGCGTATTTGTGTGAAATCATGGTTCTTCAACCAATTTGTAACACAGGAAGAAATTTCCTTAATACAATAAGAAAAATGCTAGGTATGGGGTTTGTTTTCATTTTTTGTTTTTGTGTTTTGTTTGGTCCTAAGGTTTGAGCTCAGCCTGGACGCTGACCTTGAGTCTTTTTGTGCTCAATTCTAATGATCTACCACTGGAATGGCAGTGCCACGTTGATCTTGCTTTTTCTGAGCAGTTATTGGAGATAAGAATCTCAGAAAACTTCCTTCCTGTGTGGGCTTTGACCCATAATCTTCAGTTCTTAGTCCCCAGAACATCTAAGATATTTAAAACTATAAATATAAATAATATTTGGCTATTGTTCTAATCTCAAGAATACCACAGGGGAAAAATGATGCAGAAAATTAGTGCAGTATTCTTTCCGTAATTGGAAGGTCATCACATTAGCAGAGATGTAGTATTTTTTAACAATAGTGATAAGCTAGTAATGATGTGAATTAAGGGAATTTAAAGGTGCAGTTTACAAGTTGGAAATTGATGATCTAAGATGACATTATGGCATAAAAGCTTGGGATTGATTTTCATAGAAATAGCTTATTCTTTCACTAGTCATACAACAGGCAAGGATCTTATATCTAAAATATACCTGCAACTCAAAAAATTAAATCGCCCAACAACAAATCCTCAAAGAAAAAACTACCCAATAAATAAGTGGGCTAAAGACTTAAAGAGAAACTTCTCTAAAGAGGAAAGAAGGGTGGCCAATATACATATGAAGAAATGCTCACCTCTCTAACTGTAAAAAAATTCAAATCAAAACAACATTGAGATATCACCTCACTCCAGTAAGAATGTCAATAATTAAGAAATCTAATAATAACAGTTGTTAGTGTGGATGTGGACAGAAGGGAACCATAATGCATTGTTGGGCAGTGTAAACTTGTTCAAACACTTTGGAAAATAATAAGGAGGTGACTCAAAAATCTCTGCATAGAGCTCCCCTATGACCCAGCAATCCCACTTGTGGGCATTTACCCAAATGATCACAAACAAGACCATACTAAAGCTCCCAGCACAACTATGTTTATTGTAGCATTATATACCATAGATAAGATATGCAAACAACCTAGATGCCCCTCAGTAGGTGAATTGATCAAGAAAATATGGCATACACACACACACACACACACACACAATGGAAATCTATGCCTCCATCTGAAAGAATGCCATTACCCCATTTGTTAGGAAATAGAAAGTCTTGGAAAAAATTATGTTAAGAGAAGTGAGCCAAGCTCAAAGAAAGATAGGTCTCATGGTTTCCCTTATTTGCAATAACTAGTATATATCTGAGTCAAGCAAAAAAGGTCAGATAATTTGATGTTAGGGAAATAAACCCCAAAATGAGTATTCAACATTTTTTCTTTCATTCAATTGTCTCTAACATGTTTTTAAGATTATTTCTTTGTTGCTTTGTATGTCCCTCTCCCTCAGTATAAGCCCTGCTTTCACTTTATTTGATGTTGGCATAATTTGTGGAGGGGAAAGGAAAAAACAATTCGTTTACATATGGATACTGGTGGACCTATTGCAACAATGAAATGTACAAGTAGTTATTTCCAAAAACCAACTTTACTACTTTGGTGTGGGGCATGATTGAGTAAGGTGGCGAGGTGGAGGGGAGTATTGGGAAGGGATGGAAAGGAGAAACAAAGAGGAGGCAACAATGCTGGAAAAGAAATATATTCGTTATTTTTCCATGTAATTGTAACTCCTATGTATGCTATTTTCACAATTAAAAAATAGATAAATAATAGCTTATTCTAATGACCAAGTACTTACTCTAGAGGAATTAATATACATGTATCAGAGTTATATCCTCTATCAGAATGTGTCTATTTTTCCATCGAATTTTCAATATGTAACAGCTGCTGGGAAACAGCATCTATTGCAGAATTACATAACATGCAAACAGGTGATGTTTTGTATCTCTCTGGTATGGAATGTGGAGAATTTGAAGGAATTTTGAAGAAAACATCTATTCTGTCCTCTTAGCAACTTATCTACTTTTAAAGTTATGAATTTCCAAAGAATTAAACTGTTTTCTGGTTTACAAATAGACAATAATAAAATAATCTTTATTTTTCAAAATAATATCAAATGTGAAAATATTGTATAGTTGATACAATTCAAGTTGATGAGACTCTGATAAAGAAGGGGGGATTAATTCAAATTAGATGGCAAATAGTATTAATTTTTAATAGGCAATACACTTAGAATACTATTTACTAAACCAATAGAGTAAAATTATATTTTATGTACCTCATTTTTTAACTTTAATTTTATTGTCAATATGAAGTACAGAGGGATTACATTAAGAAGGTTTGACAATACATAACCTTTCAAATTTGTTATCCCCATCCTCATTTTTCACACTTTTCCTTCACTCTAAAACCCCTCACAATTTCTACAGTAAATTTCCAACATTTTGTATTCTGAATATTTTTATTGCATTGCTTTCCCCTTTTTCCTTTTTTTTACGATTTTGTTGTTCTTCTTCCCTTCTCTAATTAAGATCAATGCATATACCATACACAGTGTACCAAAATCAAATACAGCAGAGCATAAAGCAAAGGGGGAAAACACACACACACACACACACACACACACACACACACACACACACACACAAACACACACACACATGCAATCACATATTACACCAAAAACAACTGCAAAGAAAAACCTCGGTTAACCTATCTTTGAGTTCATTTTGCTCAGCATCATTTTATCGCGTCATATATACATAGGAATAGAACCATTTGCTAGACTCTCTTAAACATTTCCTAATTAATACAAATGAGGAAAACCATGCAATATGTTTCTTTGTGTCTTGCTTGTTTTATTCAATAGGATTTTTCCATGGCTTTCCATTTCCTTATGAATGGTGCGATATCATTCTTTCTGATGGAAGCATAGAATTCCACTGTGAATATATATACATTTTCTCGATGCATTGAGAGGCAGATGAGTTTTAAAGATGCTCACGTGAAAGTATCACATAGGAACATTCAAAAATGACAAATGCCAATTTCACAGACATTCTAAAAACATGATTTCTATGTAAGATAGGATTATGTGGTGGTAGAAGCATTGAGATATCTGAACGATTCTAATGTATATGTTGCACTGAATTACACAAGAAGATATCCAATGTAATATAGAATAAAAATTGAAGTGATAAAATATTCACTTGAGAAAGGTATAGGGGTCTGCCAAAAGGATAAAGTATATATAATATTGAAGAATTTAGAAATGAAAGCTCAACTTTGTCTCTTTAAATAAAAATCATGTACATGAAAGGGCAAAAGCAGAGGAGAAGAAAATAACGGATGGCAGATCATTGTCCCTAATTAGAGTATAAAAAACAAACAAACATAATCTCTAGCTTCCAGGTTAAAAAGAGACCAATATAATATGTCGCCCTTAATTTAGGTATACGTGAAATATTTACCTGTTTTTCCCAAAATAAATCAATACATAAAAAATAAAATAAATGAAGATATAAAATGATTTTCCCAATCTTTCCCTTTCCTAACTAATGCAGCAATGTCATAAAAGTCATTAGAATTCCATTGTGTAACTATAGCACATTTTCTTGATCCAATCATCTACTGAGGGGCATCTGGGTTGGTTCCATATCGTAGCTCTGGTAAATAAAGCTGCAATAAACATACTTGTGCTGGTATATTTAGTGTGGTCTTGTTTGTGAACATTTGGGTAAATATCCAAAAGTGGGATTGCTGCATCATAGGAGACTTCTATGTGTCTTTTGAGGAAACGCCATACTGCTTTCCATAGTGGTTGAACAAGTTTACAATCCCACCAACAATGCAGTAAAGTTCCCTTCTATCCACATCCCCTCCAGCCGCAGTTGTTCTTAGATTTATTAATTTTAGCCATTCTAACTAGTTGTTTTGCTTTGCATTTCTTTTATTGCTAGAGAGGTTGAGCATTTCTTCATGTGTCTATTGGCCATCCTTCTTTCCTCTTCAGATAAGTTTCTCTTTAAAGACTTTAGACCACTTATTTATTGGGCAGTTGTTTCTTTGACGATTTGTTGTTTGGGGGTTTTAATTTTTGGGTTGCAGGTATATTTTAGATATGAGACCCTTGTTTGTTTTATTGCTAGTGAATATCTCCAAATCCGTGGGATTTCAATTGATCTTGCTAGCTATGTCTTTTGCCATAAGGAAGCTCTGGAATTTCATGCAACCCCACTTGTCCAAGTTACTTTCATTTGTTGTATTTCTGGATCTCTATTAAGAAATTTTTTGCCTGTGTCAAGGAGACCTAGTGTTTCTCCTATTCCATTCTGAAATGTTTTCAGAGTGTCTGCTTTGACTCTGAGGACATTAACCCATTTGGAGTTGATTCTGATGCAGAGTGATGCATAAGAATCTAGCTTTAGTTTTCTACAAGTAGTTAACTAATTTTGCCAGGATCATTTACTGAAGAGTCTGTCTTTCTTCGATTTTATTTAACTTCCTTATTGAAGATTAGATGGTATAAGTATTTATGTTCATTTTGCGACTTATATAGAACAATAAAAGGCCCCAAATAGCAAAAAAACAAACGTTAACAGAAAAAAACAGTCCTGCAGGAATATCTATAACAATTTCAAACTCTACTGTAAAGCCATAGTATTCAAAACAGCTTGGTACTGGCAAAAGAACCGACCACAGTACCATTTTTTTTAAGAATTTTATTTTATTTTTTTAGTTTTTTATGTCTTCTTTCTATCCCTCTACTCTCATCCAATCCCTGCTCTTCTCTCAATTTCATGTTTAAAATTAGATAATTTTTGTTTCACTTTTTAAATTTAAAATTTTGTTTTTCAATTTTTTCCTGTCTCTTTTCTTCTCTCTCTATCATTCTGTCCAATCCATTTCCCTCTTTGAGATTAGGACTTGGTTAATTTCAATCTCCCGTTTCCTTTCCACATCCCTCTAATCATATATTTCCGATTTCTCCCTAACATAATTTCTGGTTTGCTAAATTCTTCTTTATTGTTCTTAGCTCATTAATACATAGTTGTCTGATATTGAATGGATTGGTATTGGTTGAACTAGATTATATCTGCAGCCCTTTAACTGTGTAACTACAGGACTTTTGTTGAAAATTGCCTTAAAATAGTTTGCTAGCAAAAACTGGTGTTAGTTTCATACCAAATGGACAGAACAAGCTGGAAAAACACGAGAAATATAGCAAGTAAGAGTATCTCAACTCCAAATCATGATAATCAGGGGACAGAACAGATAATGAATAACCCAGAGGAGAGAACCCCAAAAGCTTACAAACACTAATGGTAAACATGGTGAATGAAAAGATTAAAAACTCATAAAGGACTCAGTGTGAGCGTAATATGGAGAGAGAGGAGGCAAACCAAAGGTCAATACAGGAATATCATGAGTGTTAGGGAAGTTTCTCAAAGTTTGATACAGGAATTGTGTCAGGAGGTTTAGAAGACTCAAAGAGAACTAAAGGAATTGCGTGAGGAGTCTGAGAACAGACAGATAGACCAGAAATACGTGAGCAGCCGGAGAACAGATATAGAGAAAGTCAGGAATGGCGTGAACAGACTGAAAACAGTGAAGGAGAACTACAGGATTTGGGTGAACATGAGGAAGATAATCAAAGAGTAATACAGGATCTGCAACAACAGGATGAGAATAGGCAAAGATCAATGAGGCATTCATGGGATTCCTTAAACAGACAGAAGAAAGAATTCAGGGAGACCACAAAGGGAATGCTGAATGGAGCCCGACAGAAGAAATGGGAGTCCAAGGAAACCATAACCAATCAAATAAGTGATTTTAGAATAAACATTAAACACCAAATTAAGGAAGTATAGAAGTTCACACAAGTTCTAAAACAAAGTTACAAAAAAATGAAGCCATCAAAGCTCACCAATTAGAAGGAAAAGAAATTAAAAAAAAAAGTATAAAGACTTGACAGTAGGTTCGACCATGCAGAAGATCAAATCTTGGGGATCGAAGACAGCCTAGATATTATAGAGGAAGAACATGCACCTATCCAAGACAAATTCAAGAAATATGATAGATGTATTCAACATTTGGAAGACACCATCAGAAGGCATAATCTGAGGATAATTGGTGTAGAGGAGCAGCTAGAGATGAAGTCAATGATCTAGGAAGTTTGTTTAGCAGGATAATAATAGAGAACTTCCCAAACATGCAAACAGATACGCCTTTCAGATACAAAAAGCTTTTGGGAACCCAAAGAGACCAGACCAGAAGAGGACATCCCACTGTCACATTATAAAGATCAATTCAGACCAAGGAAAAGATGCTTAAAGATATCAGTGAGAAAAGATCAATCACATAGAAAGGGAAACCAATTATAATCACCTCAGATTTCTCAGCAGAGACAATTAAGTGCCTGGAATGATGTATAGAATGCCCTACAGACAAACTATAAACAAAGAATAATGTACCCAGCTAAACTCTCCTTCATAACTAAAGGTAAAGTAAAAACCGTCCATAGAAAAGAAAAAGAGAAACCATATATCTCAAGCAAACATCCTACAAATGATATACGGATGTCCTACACATAGAAAACCAACAAAATCACACTAAAGGCCAAAAAATCACACTCAGAGAATCCAAGAACTATAGTAAGAAGCCAGTTGCCACAGTCCCAAGAAGGTGGATAAAATGGCTGGACCTTCCAACTACCTCTCAATCCTATCTCTTAATATAAACAGACCACTCTCCAATTAAATGACATAGACTGTCTAGTTGAATTAATAGCCAGATCCTTCTATGTGTTTCATTCAGGAGTCACACCTTGCCCAGAAAAACAAACACATTTTGAAAGTGAAAGGTAAGAACAAAATCAATCGAGCAAATCGCCCCTAAACAGGTAGGAGTTGCAATACTAATATCAGATAAAATGGACTTCAAATTAAAATTAATAAGAAGAGATAAAGAAGGACGCTACATACTAAAGAAGGGATCTGTCCTTAAGGATGATATGACAGTTCTATATTTCTATTTGCCAAGCACTGGCGCACTGAAATTTATACAAGAAACACGATGTTCCCTCAAACCTCACATAGATCCAAAGACATTACTTGTTGGGGACTTTAACACACCACTATCGCCACTAGCTAGATCAACACTGCAAAAACTAAACTGAAAAATGGCAGATTTAAACAACTGCATAGATCAACTAGATTTAACATACTTCTAACGAATATGTCACCCAGCAGCATCAAAATACACGTTTTTCTCAACAGCACATGGAACATTTTCCAAAATATACCACATTTTAGGTCACAAAACAATCTTTTCCAAATTAAGAAACATTGAAGTTATACCTTGCATTCTCTCACACAGCAAGGAAACTCCAGAGAAAAGTTTGAACTGAAGAGAAAAATTCAAAAAAGAAAGTCTTGTATCATATATAGGCTGAACAACACACTGCTGAATCATGAGTGGGTCATATAAGAGATTAGAAAGAAATACAACTGTTCATGATATTCAGTAAAAATTAACATACAAAAAACCAGCTCCTCTGGGACAGAGCAAAGGCAGTATTCAGAGGCAAGTTTATCGCTCTGATTTCCTACATCAACAAATTGGAGAGATCTGAAACCAACAATTTAATGAGACATCTGAACTTCCTCGAAAAAGAGCAACAAAATAAACCCCAATCCATTACCTAGAAAGAAAAAATTGAAAATCAATCAGAATTACATGAACTAGAATTTTTAAAAATACACAGAAAGAATCAACAAACTAAGAGTTTGTTCTTTAGAAAAATAACAAAATTGACAGGCCGTTAGCAAATCTTATCAGAAAAAGAAGAAAACATACCCAAATAAATAAACTGAGAGATGACAATGGAAACATCACCACAGAAACATCCAGTATTCAGAACATTATATGGGAATACTTCTCAAAACTTTATGCTAATAAGTTTGAGAACTTGGCAGAACTGGACCTTTTCCTAGCAAATATTGACATGACAAAACTAAACCAAGATGAGGTAAAATATCTTAACTTGCCCATATCAAGCATTGAAATAGAAACAGCAATAAGAGACCTCCCAGCTAAGAAAAGTCCATAACCAGATGGTTTTAGACGGAATTCTACAAGGCCTCCAAAGCAGAGCTCACACCAATACTCCTCCAACACTTTAGTGAAATTGAAAGAGAAAGGTCACTACCGAACACATTCTATGAAGCCATCATAACCCTCATCCCAAAACCAGGCAAGGACTCATCAAGGAAAGAGAACTATAGACCTATTTCTTTGATGAACATTGATGCAAAACTTTTCAACAAAATTTTGGCCAATCGAATTTAACAACTCATCCAAAAATCATACACCACGATCAAACAGAATTCATATCAAGGATGCAAAGCTGGTTATCTTTGCAGATGACGTGATTTTTTATTTAAACAATCCCAGGGACTCCTCTCCCATATTACTCAAGCTGATTCAAAACTGTGGTAAATGGCAAGATATAACATTAACTCTCAAAAATCAATGGCTTTTCTGTATGCCAACAATGAGAAAAGCGTGGCTGAAATCTGGAAACTCTATTTGTAATTGTTCAACAAAAAGTAAAATACCTAGGAATCAGCTTAACCAAAGAAATGTAGGACCACTACAATGAAAACTTTAAAAACCAGAAAAAGGAAATCAATAGAATTTAGAAGTGGCAAAACCTCCCATGAAACTGCATTGGAAGGACAACTATCTTGAACATGGCAATACTTCTCGAGGCTATCTACGAATTCATTGCAACACTTATCAATATAATAACCTCATTCTGCAAGGAAATAGAAGAGGCAATCCAAAAATAAATATGGAACAATAAAAGACCCTGAATAGAAAAAAACCATCCTCAACATAAAGAATTTTACTGGAAGAATACCAATACCAAATTTCAAACTCTACTACAAAGCCATAGTAATCAAAATAGCTTATTACTGGCACAAGAACAGTCCTCAGGACCAATGGAATAGATTTGAAAACACAGAAATTAACCTACAGACCTATAGCCATCTCAACTTCGATAAGGGATCTAAAAAAACAGAATACAAGAAAGGCAGCCTCTTCAATAAATGGTGCTGGCAAAATTGGTTTAACTACTTGTAGAAAACTAAACCTAGATCCTTATATATCACCCTGCACCAGAATCAAATCCAAATGGATCAAAGACTTGGGAGTCTAACAGACACACTGAAAGCATTACAGAATGGAATAGGAGAAACCCTAGGTCTACTTGGGAAAGGCTGAAAATTTCTTAATAGTGAAACAGATACACAGCAAATCAAAGAAAGTTTGGCCAAATGAAATTACATGAAATTACAGGGGGTCCCTGCTTTCACTATATTTGATGTCAGTATAACTTGTGGAGGAGATAGGGAAAAAGCAGTTGTTTCAGGATACAGGTGGACCTGTTGGAACAATGAGAAGTACAAGTTGTCATGTCCAAAATGAGCTTTACAACGTCAGTGCCGGGGGGGGGGGGGGGGGGGGGGTGGGGGAGTGGAAGGGGGGGAAGAAGAAGGATTGAGATTGGAGGGGGAGGGGGGAGGCTGGGAAGGGGTGTGAAGGGTAAACAAAGGAGGAGGCTGCAATGCTTGGTAAGAAATGTACTCATTATCCTGCCCATGCAATTGTAACTCCTCTATAAAGTATGTTCACAAATACAATAAAATTAAATTAAAAAAAAAAGAAATTACAGGGGTTCTGCATGGCAATGGACATAGATTACAAGATCAATAGAAAGCCCACGGACTGGGGGAAGATCTAAACTGACCATACAATGGAGAAGAGTCTCACTTGTAAAATATATTTGGAAATAAAAAATTAACTCCCCCAACAACAAATCCTCAAGGAAACAACTGTCCAATAAATAAGTGGGCTAAAGACTTAAAGAGAAACTTCTCAGAAGTGGAAAGAAGGATGGCCAATAGACACAGGAAGAAATGCTCAACCTCCCTACCCATAAAAGAAATGCAAATCAAAACAACATTGGGATACCACCTCACCCCAGTTAGAATGGCTATAATCAACAACTCTAATAACAACAGATGCTGGAGAGGATGTGGAGAGAAGGGAACATTACTGCATTGTTGGTGGGAGTGTAAACTTGTTCCACCACTTTGGAAGGTAGTATGGAAGTTCCTAAAAGGCTCCACATAGAGTTTCCCTATGACCCAGCAATCCCACTTTTGGGCATTTACCCAAATGATCACTAACAAGACTCTGCTAAAGGTACCAGCACAACTATGTTTATCCCAGCATTATATACCATAGCTAAGATATGGAATCATCCCAGATGCCCCTCAGTGGATGAATGCGTTAAGAAAATGTGGTGTATAAACACAATGGTTTTCTATGCCACCATCACAAAGAATGACATCTCCCCATTTGTTAGGAAATGTAAAGACTTGGAAAACCGGATGTTAAGTGAAGTAAGTCAGGCCCAAAGAAACATGGGTCCCTTGGTTTCCCTAGTATATGTTTGAGACAAGCAGAAAAGTTCAGATAAGTTGATGTTAGGTGAAATGAACCCCAAAATAATTCAAATATTTTTTTCTTTCATGTAATTGTTTCTAACATAAGATGATTTATTTGCTGCTTTGTATGTCTCTTCCCTCCGTATAACCCTTCTTCTCACTGTATTTGATTTTTGTATAATTTGTAGAGGGGAAGGGATAAAAAACAAATCATTTGAATAGGGATACATCTGTACCTTTTGCATGTATGAGAGGTACAAGCCTTTGTGCAAAGTTTAACTTTATTTTCTACTTTGGTCGGGTGTGTTAGGTGGTGTGTTAAGGAATGTCTGTGGAGATTATCGGGGGAGATAGGAAGGGGAAACAATTGAGGGGCAACAATGTTTAATAAGAAATGTAGTCATTACATTTCCCATGTAATTGTAACCCTGACCCATTGTAATAAAGATAATCACAAGACACTATATGGAAAATAAACTTTGCAGCTTTGGGGTGGAGGAAGAGTTGTGAAGGTGGAGGAAGTAAAAGATAGAAGAAAAAAGGAAAGAAGGGATAATAGTGCTTGACAAGAGATTCACTCATTACTGACATGAATAGAGATTTTCTATAAGGCATCTTTTGAAGAAAATAATTTTAAATACAAGGCAAAAAAACAGCAACAGAAAACAAAAAAAAACAAATTGATTATGATTTTCAAATGCCTTATTATCTGTATGAGGTTGAAGAAGCTTTATCACATGTGACTATCATTGCTTTGTGAGATTTTTGTTTTTTTTTAGTTCCCCAAGGAAATTAGCATTTCCTGAAGGATACTCAAAATATGAGCAGGAAGTAAATTTGATATAAATATACTGCTTGACATTATACTGTATTACTTACTGAATGCTAAGATGACCAAACTGTGTTAAAGAATGATGATCTTTTTTTATATGTTCTAAAGGGTGGAATTTGATTTATGAAGAAAAGTGAAAAGCAATTAATTCAAATATAATGTTAACTTCAACTCTATTAATATTCAGAATGACTTAATCCCATGAAAACTTCTTGTCGAATACATTCTGATGTGAAATACAAAACAAATGTTATGAATTCAGAAGATTACATTTTTGTTTGGAAACAAAAGTGGCCTAAGACAAAAAGAAAAAAAAACACAAATAATACTAACAACAATACACTTTTATTAGAGTGGAATGTTCATCCAAAATTTGTATCGTTTATCATCTTTAATATAAGCAGTAATTCATTCAAGTGACAATAAAATGAAAGAAAGTAACTGAGATATAGTGTTAAAATTGTGCTAAAGAACTTCTCTGGAACTTTGTTTAATATACCATTCTTTTTGGTGGTGTGTGTGGGTGGAAGTTGAACTTGCCCATAGTTGTATTGGCCTGTAAAATATATCCTAAATTTGGGAATTTCACCACATAGTATAAATATGTATATTACAAGGTTCAATAGAGGTTTTCACAAATCAGCTTTATTAAAATATTTGACATTTGTTCTATTTTTAGCTCGTATTTTACTATTAGTGATTACTGCAATCTAAAGCTATCATACAACTTTCACCCTTTACTCAGTGATCACCTGTGATAGAATAATTCTGTCAAAACCCTGGAAGTTTATTCATTTTATAACTTGCGTTGAAAGTTATTGTTCCATTATCAGTGTGCATTGAGAGTGGAGCATATGTATGCATATGAAACTTCTGTACACCTTCAAAATTTTTAATGGGTAATTTTGTACTAAGAAATAGTATGTAAATGGAAGAATACTATTCACTGTTAACAAAACCATATTTTTATATGTGTAAAAGACCTTACTATAACTTCTGCAATAAGGAAATAACTGATAAGGATATTCATAGAGATTGTTATAGATACAACAGTTCTAAAAATAACAGTTGTTTAATTAGCCTAAAATTCTTTTTTCCTCTGTTCATTTTGTATATGCAAAAAGAAGCTAATTGCAAAATTAGAATTCAAAGAACTGATATATATATCATCTGTATCAAAGTGTGAAGATGTGATAGGTAACACTAGTGTTTCCATCAATTCTATTATTTACATCGATTTTTTCTGTCTTATTTACATTTTATTGTCATAGTGACCTAAGTTGGGGTATAGTTACACAAGTAATGAGTCCAAACCTTTTGGAAATTGTTACCCCCTTTTTAATTTCTCTCTCTCTTTCCCATTATCCCCTAATGTTGTACAGATCCTATCCAACACATTGTCTTGTGAGTATTGCTGTTACACAGGATCCCCCGTTTTTATTTGTCATACAATATTATTTTCACACTAGTCATTGCATAAGTTCAATGTTTTAGATCTAACTTTTCACACTTGTATCATGGTGAACACACAAGCCTAGACAGAGTTTTAAAAAAACTTTTGGAAATACATCACACTGATAAAACCGAGTATATTCTCAGGAATTACAGTCTTTGAAAAATCAGGATGTGATGAAGAAATACAACTTTACTAGCTTTGGAAGTACTTTATTCATGATATTATGTGACTACTGTACTCATTTGCTCATTTGCTAAGCTCTTGCACATCACATCGTGAAGCAATCTGTGTACTTGGATGAGAATACTAAGATGAATTCATCAAGGATTAAATCAATATTCAAAAAATTTGGAAGTAGCCGGGCGCTGGTGGCTCACGCCTGTAATCCTAGCTACTCATGAGGCTGAGATCTGAGGATCGCGGTTCAAAGCCAGCCCGGGCAAGAAAGACCGTGAGACTCTTATCTCCAATAAACCACCAGAAAACCGGAAGTGGCGCTGTAGCTTAAGTGGTAGAGCGCTCGCCTTGAGCTGAAGAGCTGAGGGACAACGCCCAGGCCCAGAGTTCAAGCCCCACGACCGACAAAAAAAAAAAAAAAAAAAAAATTTGGAAGTAATATGATACAAATTCTTTAATATAATAACAACAGATGTGTCATGTATAACGATGATCCTATGTTTAATATTTACATATGTGAAACATGCAAATTTTAAAGTATTAACTTCACATACATAATGATAATAGGGAGAGATATAAAACTGTAGAATTAGTTTTATTTTCATAAATATATTAATATCTGTCAATGTGAGTATTGCAATTGGACAGTGAAACATTAGGAGTTTCTAAATACTGGCTCTTGTTAAAAATTGTTTTGAACTTACCTGTATTATCAGAACTCTGATGAAAGGGAATATCAATATGTGTAAACTCTCTATGTGTTAGAGAAATTAATAGTTATTCTAATTGCATGATATGAAGTGAGGAGTATAGGCAATAGTCATGCAAATAATGATTTAATTTAAACTTTATGGCAAAGTGCCAAATTGCATATATGTACATTTGGGTTGATCACATTAAAATAACGGGAACATTCATGCTTCCCAAATTAATGTAACAAAAATTTTGTTTTTACCACCAAGAAGGCATAAGTTGAAACAAGATTGCTCCATGTCCAAACAAATGCTTCAGAAATATGCATGAGAGAATTACATGAAGAAACTGACACATAGAAAGGTTTGAATATAGGGGCTGGGAAGTTGGCTCAGTGGTAGAGCGCTTGCCTTGCATGCCTGAGGCTCTAGGTTTGATTCCTCAGCACCACATAAGCAAAAAGAAAAAAGCTGGAGTTGTCAATGTGGCTCAAATGTTCGAGCACTAGCCTTGAGCTGAAGAGCTGAGGGACAGGGCACAGGGCAGGGTTCAAGCCCCACGACTGGACCCCACACCCCACCAAAAAAGAAAGGATTGAATATATACACATTAACACATTAAATAACTTGTCAGCAATTTTGCTTTGAACGACATTTCTTTGAAGGGGTGGGGCATACGTGTTGGATGGGGCAAAAGGCTGTGGAATATTTTCTAAAATTTCTGATTTCACAAATATCACCGGGCAGTATAATTTTATATACTTCTAGGTCCAACAGGGGAAAAAACCCGGAATCTTTAAATACTCAGCATACGTTTTTTAAAAAAGTTTTATTGGAAAGTTGCTTGAGAGAGGAATTCCATTTACATGAATAAGGCAATGAGAACAGTACTTTTTGACCAATTGTACATTTTCACTTGTTGAGGGCCCACTATCCCTTCCCAACACTAGTTCTTCACTCCTCCGCATATACCTTCTGACGTTGTAATGTTCATTTCTAATATACTACCTTGTGGTTATCCTGCTTGCAATGTGTCCTTATTTCAGGGATTTATTATATCCTTTCCCTTCCCAGATCAGAAAAATATATATAGAAGATGCATGGTACCAAAATTGAGTACAGTGTCAACAGGGAATATGCCATAGGAAACAACAATAAAATAAAATCATGGAGCATATTTAAAACAATAACTGTAAAGAGAGATCTCTTGTCTTCATATATTGGAATTCCTTTTAATTAGCATTATTTTATATGATCGTATATACATCACTTTTGATCTTTTCAGTTCATCTTACAAGATTATCGTATATGTATATTATTATTGCAAATAAGGGAAATCATGGAACCTAAATTCTTTGGGACTGTGTTACACAACTTAATTTTACTTTTCCAAGTCATTCCATTTCCTAACCAAAGGGACAGTGCCTTGCTTTCTGTTGGAAACATAGAATTGCTATCTCTATACATATGTACATACAAATGTTTGTATTTACCATATTTTTGATACACTCATCTAACTCATTTATTGAGGGTCATTGGGGTTGGTTCTATATCTTAGTTATTGTGAATATTGCTGCAATAAATATGGATGTGCTGGTAGCTTTACGAAGGCCCTGTTAGTGATCATGTAGTTAAATGTCAAAAATTAGGATTGCTGAATCATATGAAAGCTCTATGCATAATCTTTTAAGGAACATGTATACTGATTTTCAGAATGTTTGAACAAGTTTACTCTCTCACAAACAGTGTGGTAGGGTTCCTTTGTAGCCACATCTCCAGCCCAAGCATCTATCATTAGACTATTATAGCCATTCTAATTTGTAAAAAGTGGACTATTAATACTGTTTTGATTTACAGTTCTTTTATGGGCAGAGAAGTTGAGCATATCTTCAAGTGTCTATTGACTATTCTCATTTGCTCTTCACAGAAGTAATTTCATTTTATAATTAAAGTAATTATGAAGACCAATTGTGTGACTCCCTGAAAATAAGAAGTGTACCCATTCAGAGAATTGTTCAGATTTATTGCATAAAAAATATAAAACTTTTCTGATCTTACTCATCATCAATTTATATATTAAAACTTAGTTTTGCAAAGGAGAAATGTTTCAAATCAACAGTACCTTTGGGACTGGATCATCTTTTCCAAAGGAATATGACCAAACAATATTTATATAATTTCTGTGAAAAGTAACTTAACACACATTCTGTAATCTGGAAATAACTAAAAAGGTTAATCATAGTGGTTGCTATGGATAACAGAATTTGTAAATAGCACTTGACTAATTACACTAAAACTCTTTTCTGACAGATTGTCATTTTGTGGTCTAGACATTCTATTTAAAATATGTGATTAATAAGAAGAGATTATCACCTCATGTATGATTTTTATGCAAGTATTTAGTCACAGTTCAATCCAAATTATTGTTGTGTTTAGGAAGGAAGAAGTTTGCTTTTTAGTCATTTCATATTTTCTTTTTCATTTCAAATAAATAAGTGAGGTCCAAATGAAAACTGTATTTCTGTTGCCTGTTGTGACAGTACTTGATTGTGTCCACAAATTTTGGGCTAATATATTCTCAATCATAATTACTAGGAGAGATACAGATATTCATTTTAGGTGCAAGATGAGATTTGAGTTCAGGCCCTAGGACAGCGTATTTTACACTGAGCCAGGTATAAGAAACTATATTGAAGACACTTATCTATTTCCATAAAACAATTAATGAATTAGACAAAAAAATTACATCAATCGTTGTGCAGCCTCAAGGAGAATGTAATTTTGCTACTTTTTGACATGTTTTGTTCACTTCAGTTCAATTGCCATAATTCATGTAAAAGGATAGATAGGATTTTAAATATTTGCACTTAAAAGGAAGAAAGGATTGAACAAATCATTTGGTGTATAAACATGACCGAAAAAGTTGTTATCATTGAAGAGAGATTTGTGCCTGATAGAATGCAAAACTGAAGGAGCTCCATTTACTAAACTAAGTCATTCTAAGAGAAAAGACAATGCCCTGTTACCAAGAAATGTGGACTACATCATAAGAGAGATAATACATCTAGCATAGTAATGGACTAAACGGTCGATGTTATTGTAGGATTTGTGCTACAAATGAAGCTTACCTAAACTTCCTAATTAGACTTTGGTTCCATCAAATTAGTATATGCTTCTTGGTTTGATGCCATGGGGCACATTCATGAATATTTTGACGACACACAGCTAAATTGACAGAAAGATCGGGTTGATTCTATGCAACCAATGTCTCATACAGAAAAAAAAAATATTGAGCATTTTATATTATGATGAATGAATCTTGTAGAATATTTCTAGATTATGGATAACTGCATTAAATAATTGAAAATTACCACAAAGTTGTCAATAAACCACTGTGGTCAGGTAGACTTATAAACTGTAAAGATTCCTTTACCAGTTTCATGTCATTTAATGAAAATATACCATGGTCTTGCAACATGGTTAAAAGCTAGTAAATATGACTTAATATGTCCTTATGAAAAAATTAAAATAAAAATATGAAGAAAGTGAGGAAATATTGAGGCTCATATTGCAAGATTTCAAATTCAGTTGCATAGGTAGAAAATATCTTAACAAGTATGTAATTGCTTATGTAGTTGCTTAGACTTATAATAACTACAGTAAAGTTTAGGACAATTAATTTGTCAAAAGCCAAACCACTAAATTTTAGAGAAATGAAGGAAAATGTATGTTATTTAGAGCTAAGGGAGAAGTGAAGAGAATAAAGTAGTAGGTTACAAGATTGAAAATAAACTGAACCTATCATATATGTGACCATATAAACCAGTTTCACCAAGGAGAGCAAACACCTTACCCTCTGAAGAAAGAAGCCTATATTAAGAAGGTATGTCAACTGCTGTTGTCCTTTGCTTCCAGTGTGCCTTCGAGATGCGGTTCTATGTATTCTATTATTTATATAACCATAATTTCTTTTTTTTATTTTGAAATATCAGACGGAGGGGTTATAATTGCATTGGCAAGTTAATGAGTACATTACTTATCAAGCATTGTTGTCTCCTTTCTTTCCCATTCCCATCCCTTCCAATCTCTGCCCCCATAATCATAATTTATTTGCCAATGTTACTCAGTTTATTGAAAACCAACCTACATTACGGCATCTGAATGGCTCCCAGAAAGAACTAATTTCAAAAGTGAAGATACCACAGCATGCCCTAACTTTTCCCTTTCAGACTTCCTGAGAATTGGGCTGTGGTTCAGTAGAATTGAACTCTGGGTGGAATTCTTACCCTTTTTAATTCACATATAAAAATATTTTACTGCTTATATTTATTTGCCCTTGCTTACCCGCCATCTAGGTTCAATTGGTACACTCGTTTCATGTGAACTTCTCATTCTTTTTGATACCAGTGCTCATATAAATAGAAGTCATAAATCTGGACATTATATATTAGGTTTCAATCAGGGTGATTCTAGGGCAGTAGAAGAACCTTCCTGAAATGACCTTTCAATATTCATAACTGCCTATTGAAGAAATGCTCTCATATGAAGAAGCCTTTACCACTATCATGTCATTTATCCAAATCTTACCATACCAACAGGTATTACTTCAGAGTTTGTTAAGGAGGTTTTGATGGATGAATGTGGAGATAAGTAAGTTTTTCCAGACGCCGTGAGTAAAAGTACATGCTTACAAGAAATTATCTTCAAAAACAGAATATTAGTTCAGAAATATTTTACTGTGTACAAAAGAAACTCTACACAGTAGAAAGTGTGTATAACCTTATAAAAAAGGCAAATGATACCATACTTTTAGAGGTAAAACTGTTCTTTTAATGCAATCGTTAAAAAAGAAAATCACTGGCTTCGAAAACAATCTTACTTCCATGAAAGAATTCCATTCAATACAAAGGAAGAATTTTCTACATGATTTTTTGCTCCATGGATTTCTGAAAATTTTCATTTCCCTTCCTAAATGATATCTGGGTTTGCTCTTCAGGTGGAAGCAACATGAAAGTTGGAAGGAAAACTTCCATGAAAGTCTTCTCTATGGAAATGATGCAAAATTACTTCAATGTTGTTTTAATACTTCAGCATGATTGTAAATTTTCTATTTGGTATTATATTTTCAAAGTAAGAAGAATCAAGTGTTGGTGGCTGGTGGCGTTTGAGTGTAATCCTAGCTACTCAGAAGGCTGAGATCTGAGGATTGTTATTCAAAGCCAGCCTCAGCAGGACAGTACATGGGAATCTTATGTCCAAATGACCCCCAAAACCAAATAACCGAAAGTGGCCCTGTGACTAAACTGGCAAAGCTCAGGCTTTGACCTGAAGAGGAAAGGGACAGTCTCCAAGCCCAGAATACAAAGCCTATGACAGGCATGTTATGAATAAAAATAGCAAGAACAAAGCATTCACTATATTTCTCTGTAACATTGAAAGTCTACAAACCTTGTATTAGGCATAAATGCTTCAACATACTCACTGGCTTATGATGAGAAGCCATTTCTTGACGGCATTATATAGTTATGCCAAGTTAGAGTTCAAAATCAATCAATTCAAAATTTTCCTTCAAAAATTTCCAAAGACATATCACAGAATTGTTTCCCTATGAAGGAGAATGTGTGAGATCAATGTCCTTTGCCTACATATACCTAGATTCTTACCAGTTTGCTATATATTATCAAGAGACTTCCATGAATGACTTACTGACAAGAGATATTTACTATAGCACAAAGAAATCGATGTAAATATTGAGACTCGCAGATGGACTAGGGAAATCTCTCTCTTCTGAAAATACTATGTAGCCATTACTTAGCAGGTCTAGGTTGATCAAAGAAAAAAGAAAACTGAGGAAAAGTCTATTTCTAATTGTAAGTGGACCCATCGAAAAAGGTACATTTGCCTGTGAATAATATCTTCCTTATTATTTATTATTTCTGCAGAACATAATAAAATATGAGAAAAATATAGTGATGTTTTATTCCTCATATAAATTTCCTATCAACTTCTATGTTCCAAACAGAAGAATAGGTACGAAAATGTTATGGGTTTTGTAAATCAAATAATTTTGCAATGTATTTTTCAAACTAGAAGAGGCTAATATATCTCAATATTTTTCATGTGATATCTAATTTGCAGAAGAATTCTGTGACTATTTCACAAGGCCTGTGGCCTGGCAAAAATATAGTCTATTTCATATATCCCTCAAATATCAGCCAATATTTATTAGTGTGGGAAGTAAATATACACATTAGGAAAACACCATTCTTTTGCAGAGAATCTGCTATTTATAATGCAAGAACACATGCATCATTTCAGAATTTCCCATTACATTTCTAAAATGTTCAAAGAAGATTAAGCTGTAACTTTTGACTATAATTTATGACACTTCATGAAACCATATCCAATGAATCTAATGTGGTTTTCAACAAGTGTGTAATTTACCACGCATATTTAATCACGAAATGTCATTGTAAGGCTGATTTTACATTCCTTGTCTACAACATTTGTACTCTAAATAAAATAGTTTGGGCAGGATATTTTACAAACATACACTTTGCAAAAAGTACATTAGAGGTCTGGATTGCAATTTAATCAGTAGAGTTGAAGAAGTATTTGACCACCGAAAAGGAAGTTTCACAAGTGAGAATCTTGCTCATATTTAGGATAGGTGTGGAAAGCTGAGGGTTTCTAATTTTGGACATATTTGGACACCAAGATTTCTCCTATTTTAAAATTTCATTCATTGTGAAGAATTCAACATAAATATCTGAAAAAACGATTTCAAAATTGCTTCATAAATGATGGCTTGGAACCTGGAGACTGAGGAAAACCTGTGTCTTTTGACTGATGTAGGGATGTAAAGAAAAGAGAACTATATCCACAGGTCAGTATACATATGACAAACCCATCAACATAATATCATTGTGAAAAAAATACTTTCAGAGAGTGTATTTATGAATAGTCTTCTTATTAATAGAATCTTATTATCAATGTGATGCATAGAGGGATTATTTACATATGAAAGGCTGTGAGTAAATTTCTGTTCATATGTTCTTACCACTCCTCATTTCCTCATAATTTTTTCTTCTGCTTCAAATCTCCATCCCCTCCCACAGGTATAAAGTTTATTACAAGAGGTTGTTTTGTGAGGATTGCAGTTGCATTGGTTGAATCGTGGTCCTTTGCCTGAGATACTGTTATTCCCTTCCCTTCCCTAACTTAGATTAATGTACATGTAATATACCAGATAAGAAAAGCAAATACAGTGACAACCCTAGATACGCCTTGGGAAAATAAAGGAAAAACACAAGGAAGAGCTTCAAATATTATAGTTTAAAAAGAAGCCACAAGTAGATACCTATTGTTTCTATATTTTTGAGTTCTTTTTGCTTAGCCCAATCTTCCATATATATATGATATATATGCACATATATGTATATATATACATATATATGTATATATATGATATATATGATATATATGCACATATATGTATATATATACATATATATACATATATATGTATATATATACACACACATATATACCTATATATATCATATAGGTATATATGTGTGTGTATATATATACACACACATATATATACGTATATATACATATGTACGTATGTATACATATATGTACATACAGATGACGTATATGTGTGTATATGTATATATACATATATGTGTGTTTATATATATATACATACATATATATATATATATATATATATATATATATATAGCCATATTGTGAAACTTTGCAATGTCTAAATAGAACAAATACCAAGTTTTACAAATAAGGTAAACCATGGAGCCTATAATTGTTTGGATTTGAGCCACTTTATTTCACATGATTTTTTTCCAAGTCCTTTCATTTCCTTAGCAATTAAATGATGACATTCCCCCCCCCCATGGAAACCAATGATTCCATTGTGCATTTATCCCACATTTTATTGATCCATTAATCTACTCTCAAGTATCTGGGGTGTTTCCATATTTTCCTGTGGTATGTAATGCTGCAATGAACATTACTTTGCATTCTAATAGGATGTGGTGGAATTTCAATGTTGACTTTATATGCATTGATGTTATTGTCAGAGATGTTGATCCTTTCTTCATAGGTCCTTTGGCCTTTCTCAATTCCACATTATTGAAGTCTCTCTTTAAAAATTTAGTCTTCTTATAGGATGGTATATTGTTTGGAATTGGGGGATGGGATTTAACTTTTTAAATTTTCATTGTATTTCAGCTCTATGAACCTGTTCTGTGTCATGGTTAGTGAAAATATTTTTCCAGTCTGTTGGATTTCTATTTACCTTCTTAGCAATGTCTTTCATCATGCAGAAGTTATGCAGATTCACAAAGCCCCATTTATTTGACTAGTGTTCCTGCGTCTATAATAATAAAGTATCATCCTGTTTCAAGGAACCATAATATTCCTCCTAATATTTCCAATAATAATCTCAGCCTATCTTCCTTTACCCCCACAACCTTATTTTTTTTTGGTATTGATTATGGTACATGGTGATATTTTATTTTCTATCTCATTTTTAATTGGTGTTTCACCAATTTTGTCAGCACTGTTAATTGAATGTTGCTTCTTCACATTTCTGCACTTTTTCTGTTTATTTTCAGCTGATCTAGGGATGTCGTATAAATTTTCCTCTAGAAGTGTCATTTCCAATATAGGTGCCATGGTTTTCCTTATTGTAATAATTGGTATATATCCAGTTTCACCCTGGAAGAGGACTGCAATAGCTTAAGGTTGCAATAGTTTAATAGCTATGTATATATGTGCATAGAAGATTAGGCTAAACAAAATGATCTCCAAGATATAGGGAGAAAAGTATTATCAATGTTTATGTTTTCCTTACAATACTATGAAAAGCTGTTTGTTGTTTTCTTGTTTTCTTCCTTTATTTTCCTATGGTCTCTCCCTTTATGTCAATGTATTTGATTTTGTTAGCCTGTGGATTGTATACAAGTTAATCTAACTTTGGCAGGGAAACGGAACAAAATATCTTGAGAGAGAGGACATTGAGTGAACCAATGCCACAACCTTCCTCACAAGACAATGTATAGGAAATGAAATTGATGTCTGAGCAGGGATTTGATGCAGGAAAATGAAGAATAGTATAACTTGTGACAAAAAAATCAACTCACTGCCTTATGTACATAATAATAATCATTTGGTACATCAACTTAAAAATAACATTAAACTAAAAAGGAGAGTATTGATATTTACCCTTATTCTGTTTTATAAGTTTAAACATCGATATATAGGTAGATTTATTTTTTTACAGCTTACATCCCTACATGATTAGAAAAGGGGGTTTCCATGAGTCTACTTGTTCCCAAACATCCTTTACAAGTTAAATTGATTTAAATCCAAAACTATTTCTAATTACAAACTACAATGAACCTGCTGCACTAATATGTCCATAATCAGAAACTCTCCTATTTTAACACTATTAATAAATATGAGTAACATTCTCACACCCTTAAATTCCTCACCTGTACCCAAATAATTCAAAACATTTGATTGCTTAGGAATTCTACCAATGATTTTGGATATGTTGGATTTATGTAAAATATGCTTAAAAGTCTATTCCAATTTCCATTAGGATTATTGTGGACCACAGTGCCAAATCAACTATTAATATGTGGAGGCATTTATATGTGAGGCAAATTACACACAACAGTAAACAAAGACAGAATCATGTAATACACTTTCCTGAAAGTGTCTTTAGTTACACTTGACAGATACAGTACACCCTTTTTCAAAATTACAGAATACATACTGAGAAGTTATTAAACGATGCATATCCTCTTACCCTATAAATACCAGATTCTCAGCAAAAATCTATGCTGTCTTCACAAAGTGCATGTTTTCCAAAAATAGTTTTTGATAATATTTTGTTTCTACATACAAAACCTGCCTTTTCCCTGCCAGCAGTGTTGCAAAGAAGTCAGTGTCCTTCGAAAGATCAGGTTACATATGAAAATTATTGGGATGGGTGAGAAACTTGCTTAGTATGAAATATATTTCAGAATCCTTGGTTGAACAAACCATCAAAATTTGTGTGAGCATTCTTTATGGAACAAATAAGTTGATGTAAAATGTAAAATATTAGGAATCTAATATCATTGCACTTTTGTTACACATTCATTATGCTTTACAAGTATAAGAAGAAATGAAATGGAATATGAAATTCACAGGAAGACTAGTACAATGATATATGTAGTGTGATTTTTTTGTCTATAGGGAAACATAAGCACATTTAGATTTGATGATTGAGGTTTCTATACTCCAAAATTACTTCATGTATACAGAAAAGGACATGGTGAATTCCAATAAAGATATAAAACATGAGTTTATTTCTGCATTCAAAGAAAACCATGTATAACCTAATAAAATTAGATAGGGTCATTTGGCAGTTGAAATAAAAATAAATTTATTTGCTTTAGCCAGTGTCACAATATATAAATATATCTATATACAGATATATATCTATACATATACCTATATACCTATATATAGGTCTATCTATGTATACATAGATATACATATATAACTATAGATATACCTATATATAGCTATATATATAAGTATATAGCTATATATATCCAGGAAAATAAAAAAGACATTTTTACGTGGATATTTAGAAAGAAAAACTATAAAGGATTTACTACATGTTATTGTTATGAACTTAAAACAACAGAGTTTTAATCTCCTTTTCAGTTTATGAAAGGATGCATCAAAACAAGGCACAATGATTGATTATGTCATGAGAGGTATCATACTAAACAATACATGCATAATTTAATGCATGAAAAATGGTTGAAGGGATAGGTACAATTAAGAGGAATGTGCATGGCCCTTTATGTGCATAAGCTCCAACACAAAACTGCTTATCCAGTCTTAAGTGTGGACAAAACAATGCCATAATGAAGTGACAATTACTTTATGAAGTGTTATCTAGTCAATATGTTCAGGGATCAGGAAAAAAAAATTAACATTTAAGATACATGAATGGCACTCTGTATAAAACTGAAATATTGGATTTTGATAGCAACATTGAAAAGATTACCATTAACATAGGTAGCATTTCTTTGTTAATACTACTTTCACAAATATACATGCCTTGGAGAATTCTCTTCAATAGGCACAGCAACATTGGGAATACATGATGAGATCAAGCCCTGAATAAGAGGCTTGGATAGGAATGGCACCATCATGGTATCAATCCTCCTGACAAAGGAAAAAAAATCTAAGAAATAAAATCCTGAAAAACCTGTGATAAAAAATTATCAAAATTGAATTATATCAGGTATTTAAGAAAGGCAAAAAATCACCTTAATTTTGAATCGAAAAACATAGTAATGTGCCCTGACACACTGTATGGATGTCTAAACAGAGTAGGGAAAAATTGTAACATAATTTCAGGTTTTTCACACACACACAAACAATTATTGCCTCTACAAATGGACCAATAACAGAAATATATGATTAGACATACAAAACTGCTCACATATGTATAATGATAAAGATATGTTTTGCAAAATATTAGCCTTCTATAAGAGACAAATCAAGAATGAATAGCATGTGTCCTAAATTGTCACAATTATCTAATCAATTCACAAGTTCTCTTGTACCATCCTCTTCTTAGAAGACAGAATATTATGATTCCATAAGTAAGACATATTAGCAAAAGGGAACAGGATTCATATCACCATGGGGTCATATTAAGTGATTTAACAACTTTTGGAATTAGGGAAATATCACATATCACATTACTCTGTAGATATCAAAGTGAAAATGCAAGAAGTTCCATACAGGGAGTGAACAACATCTTAAAGGCTCTTATGTGGGCAGAAATAATTGAGAGACTTTTTCTAAAGTAAGTATACCAGTGAGTATTGTGCCATGTTGACGAACATTACATTACATTTTTGTCTATTTTCCCAGTTGTTTTGGTCATTGGCCTAAATCTCAGAGGTTGGTGCAGTCCCTGAGTTCTTCAGCTCAAGGATAATTTTCTACCACTTGACCAACAGAGCCACTTTGAATTCTGAGGTACTTAATTGTCCATGAGGGACTCAGAGAGACTCCTGCCCGGCTTCCTTGAAACCTGATACTCAGATCTCAGCCTCCTGAGTTGGTAGGATTGCAGGTTTCAAGCCACCCGCATTAGGCTTTTTTTTCTGTTTTTCCTTGGTGTGTTGATAGATTTTTGTGTTTGTTTTTAGGACTTTCATCCATACCGCAGTTCTATGATGTATCTATGATTTTTCTCAAGCATAAGATTCTTTGTTGAATTTTGTGGGGTTTCATTCTAGAAATGAATTTCAGAGAAAAAAATACTCCAGTTTATGAATCTGTATGGAGATCCTCATAGGTTAAATGCCTGAGATACTAGGATTACCATCAAGATCATCTGGCCTGGCTCAAGTGGGGTTTCCAAACTCAAAAATCCCATGTCCTATTAATTTTCTTCTGCATGGAGGTTGAGAAACTACTAACCACAAGGATAAGCATACAATATTGATTGAATTTTGTATTGATCTTACAATTTGAAAGCAGTATGAGTTTTAGTCTTCCCTATCATCTTCATGAATAAGAAAATTAGTTATAGGATGGAAAGGTGAAGTTCCCATTCCCATTAGTCCTCTTCAGTAAGCACATTCTTCATTATATAAATGGCAAATTTATCATTCTCATAGCATTGAAATACATTTGACATGAAACAGAGGATTCAATTTTTCTATAATGTATATTACTTTTTCAGGGATAGTATACATGAAGCCCATTGCAGCGACAGGCTAACATAAGTACATCATAGTATGAAGTAGAAAAAGTTTGTGGTTTTCAGCATTGATATGAAACAAAAATAATTGAATGAATAATAAATTAATCTAGAATGGGTTGTCTTGCTCAGAAGAAATTTGAGGGCCAATATTGACAAGCAACACAAATTTCATGATTACAAATGGAATAAATGCTTACAAGAATTTCCTAGGAAGTCCAATTTGCTATTCATTGTTGTTGTATTTGGCATCTTCCTATTTCAGTAAGAGAGACTTTTGTTTGGTCATTCCATTAACTAAATAGTACAATTAATATTGTGAGCATAGATGGATAATTAAATTATAGCAATTATAATCCTTTGAATAATTTCCCAAGGACTCTAATTGAGATGCAGTAACTTTTGCAGTTTTATATCTTCTGTTGATTTTTCTATCTTCATCTAATTAAATGCATATATTTTATTCAGAAATGTGTAATTTGCAATCTATGTATGTATAGCTGGTTAAAAATAAACTCTAAATGCATTTCATGAATAATGATTTTAAGGATTTATTTCACCAAATATTTTGTTTTTGTTGGTGTGGGGCTTGAATTCTGGGCTTGGGCACTGTCCGTGTTCTCTTCAACGCAAGCTAGGCACTGTATCACTTAATCCATTGCACCACTTCCGGTTTTCTAGTATTAATTGGAGGTCAGAATCTCACAGATATTCCTGCCCAAGCTGTCTTTGTACCATGATCCTCAGTTCTCAGAGTCCTAAATAGGTAGGATTACAGGCAGGAGCCAACAGCGCCTGGCTTCATTAAATATTTTTATAAAAATGCCATGATTGAATTCAGCCAACTAGTTAAATATGCAATATTTCATTAATCACTTTGAGAATGATGGTGCCCATTGCAAGTGTATATATTGATCAATTACCTGGAAAAGATTCTTCAATTCACAGTTCACTATTTATGAGATGAGTGAATGTGAAATGATGAAATGGGCATAAACATTATTATCCAAAATAACAGTGTCATTTATTCCTTCCCATAATTGAAATTGAGAAAAAGAGAATGAGAACATCCAGATAAGATAGTTCTAATTTGACATATTTTGGGTGAGGAAGTTTCTTATTTTTCCCTAGTGAAACCACACCAATCAGAGTGTTGCTAGGTCAGAAAGCAATTCCAAACCTCCTTTGTAGTGGGCAAAATATATGGGTATGTAGACCAGAAAGTTGATTGTTCATTTATCCTATTTCTTTACTTTCAATGTTGAAAGATGATAGCATGTCATTGGAAAACAACATTTTCTTTACATGTTGCCAGAGGATTTGATTGTGTCCCAAACAAAACTTGGGATAGTATGTTCCAAAATTTTGACAAAAGGAGAAATACATGTTTGTTTGAGGTGCTAAATTAGAGTGGCACTAACCTTATACATGGATTAAAAATAAAGAAGATTGACCAATGTAAGAGTGATTCAGGAGTTTGTGTTCAGTGCTTTTGCGTAGTTTATCTGTGGGCTAGTCTTCTAAGAATTTGGCCCTACCACCTGTTATACCTTTTTTTTTGATAATGGGGATAAGAGTCTCTGTGACTCTTAAGCCCTGGCTGGTGACAAAATCTCTTACACAGATCTTAAAATCTTGCATTGATACAATATCTTACATGAAGAACAAGTGCTAGGCTCTATAAAGGTATTTAATCAAAGTTTAAAAACTTGCATGTATTCGCAAAATTGGCCTCCGTTTACTAAAATATTGAATCCCCATACATAATTGATCAATGATTACAAAGGATGATTGAAAGGATTTTTGAATCATACGGAATGTTGGGTCATCATGTCAGTCTTCTTCACAAAATATAAAACCAGAACTATATGTCCTACAGCATTAAACTTACATTGGATTAAATTAGGGGCATTTAATTTTCTACCCACAATTCTATCCACCTTCAAATATTGTGAAGTTTTCCTTCAAACTAAGAGAAACAATTTTGTTCTCAGTACCCTGTATATAGAAAAGGGACACATTCAATCTCTTCATATTATCAGTTTATTACCACGGCAAGAAAGTTAAAAGATTAAACATGCATTAGAGGTCACATAATAACACAGTGGATGTCTTAATATATTAAATATTTAAGAATAAAATTAATTTACATTTTGGCCATTTGGTAATAGTGAGAAAAAGAAACCACCTCTAGTGCTTGGGAAATATGGCACACACAGTGTGATGTAATTACCCATACAAAACATCTTGCCTATGCTCTTCTTGGAATAAAACTCTAGAAATACACTAGTTGGAATTCCACTGACATATTTTCCAATACATGCTGCTGAGATTCCAAAAGCAATACAAAAATCTGTCCATGGCTTTTCTGCCCACACCACTGTCACATCATTTGAATATGTTTCCAAAAAATTACCTTAGTCACAATAAAGAAATTAATCATGAATAAGAGAAGTTTTGTACTGACAACATTTTCTAAGAAACAGGTTTCTGTATTTCACCACACGTAGGGCAACTTGCACTATATGATCTTGTGATTTTTATCATAGAGACACTGCATAACCTCTCAGGATCCATAGAATTCTCAAAAAATACCTCTGGAACAAGCAATATACTTGGGAATATATAAATTTTTATTGTTCTTCCTTTATGATGTATACATTACCTTATTAATCCCTCTTGGGAGAATGAAGACGCAAAATGTGAGAGTATTACTGTAGAAAATACCTTCTGAAATATTCCCTATTCTCATTAGTTCTTTTTAGTATTATGATAAAATGTTTATTCTAGTTAAAGAATTTCTTATTTTCGTCCCCAGTTATCTTCGGGGATGATACATCCATTGAAGTTCTCTTTTCTTACATTTCAATCTAGAAAGCGTCTATACTTTACTTGCTTGCTTACATCTCAATCTAGCATATCTAAACTCAGAGGCTGGGAAGTTAGCTCAGTATAAATGGGACTAACTAACTTGCATGAGGATATGAGTTCCATTCTTCAGCAACCCATGTGAAAATTTCGGAATTGCCACTATGGCTCAAGTGGTTCAGCATGAGCTATGAGGTGTCGAGCAGAGAGAGAGCACCAGTCCCAGATTTGAGGACCGAAAAACATATACCACCACCACCACCAAAACAACAGCAACAAGTACTCCTGTCAATATGAAATAAGACCAGTTGAAATCATTTCTCAAAACAAATATGGAAAGATATGTACTTCTTTTCGTTGTGATGGGCAGGTAAATGTCAGCATTCCTGTTTGCAGAAAAACTTTCTTAGAGTAAAGATCATTACATATTTCAAAATTAGACATCTTAAATGTTGTGATTTTTTTCAATTAAAGCAAAAGCATCCATGTAGAACATATAAATCTCTAACTATTTTTTGTACCTAGACACAATGAATTGAAATACATTGACTTCTGTAATTCACAGGTTAGGGTAATTTATAGAAACATAGAGGAATCTTTGGGTGTATGGAGATTTCAATACTGACATTGGATTTGTGTAATATTCAGTGGAATTTGCTTTGTTGAAATATTTCATGCATATGAACAAAGTACGGGATATCACATTAATAAGGAGATATCACATTCATAAGGAAAGGGAAAGGTGGGTTGTCAAATTTCCCTTATTAGTAATACTGAGGAGTTGAAGCACACAATAATGCTCTGGGTAGAAAAAGCACACAATGGAATTCTATGCCTCCATGAGAAAGAATGACTTTGCCCCATTTGTTAGGAAATGGAAAAACTTGGAAAAAATTATATTAAGTGAAGTAAGCCAGGCCCAAAGAAACATTGGTCCCATGGTTTCCCTTATTTGCAATATCTAGTATATGCATGAGTCAAGCAGAAAAGGTCAGATAATGTGATGTCAGGAAAATGAACCCTTAGATATGTATTTTAATGTTTTTTTTTCTTTCATGCATGTGTTTCTAATGCATTTATAAGATTATCTCTTTGTTGCTTTGTATGTCCCTCCCCCACAGTATAACCCCTGCTTTCACTATATTTGATGTCATTATAACTTGAGGAGGAGATGGGGAAAAACCAGTTGTTTAAGGATACAGGTGGACCTGTTGCAACAATGAGAAGTACAAGTTGTCATGTCCAAAACGAGCTTTACAACGTCGGTGCGGGGGGGGGGGGGAATGGGGGGGAAGGAGAAGGATTGGGATTGGGTGGGAGGGGGGAGGCTGGGAAGGTACGTGAAGTGTAAACAAAAGGAGGAGGCTGCAATGCTTGGTAAGAAATGTATGCATTTTCCTGCCCATGTAATTGTAACCCCTCTGTACAGTATGTTCACAAATAAAATAAAATAAAATAAAATAAAATAAAATAAAGAAAAAGCAGACATGTTTTGAGACAATTTTAACAAGACCAACATGGAGGGAAGAATTAGAAGGCCATGAATTTTCTTTAAATAGAAAAACTGACAACATCTCAGTCTTACAAAGAACTTGGACACTTAGGTACTGATAAAAAGAGAGGATGTTATGGGAGTGTTTGATGTCTCAAGAAGTTAATAAGACATACCAAAGCAGAGCTGGAACCCTGTCTAAAGTATATAGAAATGATGGCCATCAGAAGGCTTCTCAGAAGCAATGATCAGGTCTTGTGTCGGAGTGATCATCATTTCTTTAATTGCACAAATAGAGCTCTTGTAACAATCATGATCTTAGGACTTTCACCCCAATTTTTGCTTCTCTCAATTAAGTCGAACTGGAGGACAGTATCCAACTACCTATATCTAAATGAACTATATTTCATTTCAATTTTACTAAAATTCAGTACATTTGATCCCTAGATGGTACTCCCTGTTACTGAACAACATGCAACTTCATCCTTATTCCCATCCTTCCTGATAAACCACTGGTGTTTTCTATTTATTGGATTGTTTTCCAGTATTCTATGACATGCAAATGACTTTTATTAACAACATTTTTCAATACAACTAATAGAGATAAATATATACACCGGGTTTGAAAGAATTAAGCACATTGGCCAGATGAAGTATACTTTGATTGCTTTTCCTCATAGTTGCTGCCGAATGATAAGGACAACTAAAAATAGTGCACATTGTATGCATTGGAAAATTAGCACTTGATATGAAAGGGTGAGTCATGAAGAAACAGAAAAAAAATCACTGAGTTGTATTCTAGACAGTGACCTTCAAAGATTTATGAACATTTAAAATATGTGCTAAGAAAATTTGAGCAAAATGTGCACACAGGCTTAGTGACAGAATAAGTGATTTAATGAACATTTGTTTTTGTGGAAATGATAGACTTAAAAGGAAAGGAAACTAGCTGAATATGTCTGAAAATGGATTCTCACCAATTAGTTTTCTGAAGTAAGTATCGATTGGTAATAGAAAATTCATGATCTCTCAAAAATCTATTAGTACATATATTTCTCAGCAATTATACTGACTTTCAGTGTCTTGTCTATTAGTTTGCTCCTGGAAAAAAGCATAGCATTGTGAGAAAATGTTATTTATAATTGCTATACTCACCACATCCAAGATTCTATTTTCCAGACATGAAAAATTATGGAAAAATTTAAAATTGAAACCAAAGATATGTCCCTTTGTTTGTGTTGGTCGCTGTCAGAAAGGTAGAAATACTCAATCTCTTTATATAGTCACATATTTCCATTTTAATATGCCATGTGACAGGTTTCTCCTTTCATTGTTTCCTTAAGGCTCCTAAAAACTGTACATAATCCAGCAGGTATAGAAAATCCTTAGGACTACTCGTGGTTTCTCAGTGTCTAGGATTTCATGTAAATATTAGTGTTGACTTAAACTCAAGAATTGTAATCATGTTCAAATATTTCTACAAATTTGCACCCAATATTTTATAGAATTCAATAGGAAAAATAGCACTGCCTATATATGCACATCATGATAAACAACGTGATTTCAAAACGACCATATCTGGTGGTCACATTCTGAATTCAAAGGTCTAACTTACATTCCAATTATAGTTTCCAACTTTCTTTCACACATTAGATCTTCATAAATTCAGATATTAATCCCTGAATTCACAAACTCTGATTTAACTTCTTTCATTGTACTATTATTAATTTATACTCATATAATTTTAGCTGGCTCATATTTATTTTTTTATTTTTCGTTACCTTTTTTTCTTTTACTTTTCCTCTCCTTATATGCATTCTGCTCTCTGAATCCCTCACTCCTTTTCCCTCCCACATTCCTCTAATCTTACTTTCTCACACAATTCTCCCTACATCTATTAATTTCTGATCTGCTGACTCCTTCTTTGACTTGCTTCTTGACTTAGACAATTTATGCAGGTATGTTTGTTTGTTTGCTTGTTTTTTTAAACTAGATTGTATGTGTTGAACTAGATTATATGTGTCCTTACACTGACTGCATCAAAAAATCTGGGCAATTACTGGTATTTAGTTGATACTTTCCTTAAAATAGTGTACAGGCACCGAATTTATTTTCTTTTCATATGCAAAGTTAAAGAACGAGTCAGAGAAACATAACAAAAATATCATGCAGGAACTCAACTCCCCTCATGATAATCAGCAACAGAATTGTAAATGAGTAATCCAGACAAGAGTTCCAAAAGTGCTCTACAAATATTACTGGTAAACATGCTGAATGAAAGGAATGTGAGCTTGGACGGGGTCTGAGCACAATGGGATTACCCAAAGATTATTACAGGAATTATGGGAGAGTGATGTCTACCTATTATTAATAAATGAATTTCAGATAAATACAGGAATTGCATGAGAAAGATGAGAATAAGCAAAGATTAATAGAGGCATTCCAGGAATCCACAAACAGAAGGCAAGGGAAATCCATAGATACCACAAAGGGAATGCTGAATGATGTCCAATAGAAGGAAAGGAAGTCCAATGAAAGTATAAGAACTGAAGTAAGGAATTGGAGAATGAACACTAAAATTCAAATCAAGGAATAATAATAGCTTAAACAATGCTCCAACAAAGAAATCAAATGGCAGAATCCAAACGTTTACAAGGAAAGAAAATTAGAAAAATAAAGAAAGAAAAAGAAAAAGCCTTTTCAGTAGGTTAACTAATGCAAAAGACCGGATTTCTGGGATGGAAAGAGCCTGGCCATTACAAAGACACGACAGCTATTCAAGACAAATCCAATAAACGTGATAGATCTATTTCATATTGAGAAGACACCATCAAAAGTTCTTATTTATGGCTTATGTGTGTAAACAAATGTTTATAAACAGAAGTGAAAGGTCGAGGAACTTTAACAGAACTTTTACAGTGAACTTCTCAAATTTGCTAAAAGATAGGGCCATTCTAATACAAGGGACATCCTGATATCACATTTTAATATGCACAGGATCAAATGAGACACAGGAAAGGATCCTTAAAGCTGTTACAGAATAAAGATCAATCATTACAAAGGGAAAACAATCAGAATAACTTCAGATGTCTAGCCAACGTTAATTAAAGCAAGAAGAGTCTGGAATGATATATGCAATGTCCTAGAAACAAACAACTCTGAACCAGGAATACTGGATCCAACTAAGTCTCCTTCAAAGAAAAGGTCAAATAAACTATCTTCCACTGCAAAGAAACATTCAAACAATATATCTCTACCAATCCAGCCCTACAAACGATACTTGAAATATCCCACATCTAGAAATCCAATAAGACCATGATAAAGGAATGAAATAGCTTTGAAAGAGAGAATCTAAAAATCATAAGAAGACCCCAGTTGGCACAGGTCAGAAAACAATGAATAACATGGCAGGAACTACAAAAAACCTCCCAATTTCTAATTCTCAATGTTAGTGGACTGAAGTGTCCAAGTAAGCAACTTTGATAGTCTTGTTAGATCAAAAAACAAGATGCTTCTATCGGTTGCCTTCAAGAGACATTCCCTTCCACAAAAACAAACTTATTCAGAAAGTAAAAGACTGGAATAAAAAGGACAGAGTTGCAATACTACATAGTAGATAAATAGCTTTAAAATTAAAATAAGCAAGACGTGACAAAGAATTAATGAATCAAACCTTCAGAGGGATATTACAATTCTTAATTGCTCTTCAACCAAAAACAGAGCAACCAAATTCATCTGAGAAACTCTACTTTCCCTCAAGTCTCATATAGATCCAAAGACATTAATTCCTGGAAAATTTAACACATCACAATCCCTACTGGATAGACCATCCCAGCAAAAAGTCAACTGAGAAACCTCATATCTACACAACTGCATAGATCAAATAGACAATACACATCTACCACACAATTCACCCAGCAGCACCAGAATACACATTCTTCTTAGCAGCACATGAAAAATGCTCAATAAGAGCCCACTTTTTAGGTCACAAAGCAAATTTGTTCAAATTCAGAAACATTGAATTTATGCCCTGCATTCTCCTAGACTACAAGGGAACAAAATTAGAATTCAACAACAAATAACTCCAAAGAAAATACTGTAACACATGGACGCAGAACAACACACTGTTGAACCACAAGTGGGTCATGGTAGAGATAAGAAAGGAAATTCAAATATTCAGGATATTTAACAAAAATGAACACAAAAATCATAAGGTCCTCTGGAGACATCAAAGTCATTAGTCAGAAGCAAGTTTATAGCTGTGAGTTTCTACATCAACAAACTGGAGAGACCTGAAATCAACAATTTAACGAGGCACATAAAGCTTTTTGAAAAAGAGCAACAAGCTAAACTCCAATCCACCAGATGGAAAGAAATTATTAAAATTTAATTAGAATTAAATGAATTCAAGTCCAAAAATACCCTAGAAAGAATCAAGACAGCAAAGAGTTGGTTCTTTGAAAAGATTGACAAATTTTAGACCCTTAGCAAATCTTATCAGAAACAGAAGAGAATACAGTCATATAAACAAATTCAAAGATGAAAATGGCAACATCACCACATGAAGAACCAAGATTTAGAATATTATAAGGAAATACTTCTTATAACTTTATGCTAATAAGTTTGGGAATCTGGAAGAAATGAACACATTGGTACCTAATATTGACCTGAGCCAACTCAACAAGTTTATTTAAACCAACATAATTGACTCATAACAAGCATTGAAATAGAAAGAGCAATAATAGTCCTCCCACCCAAGGAAAGCACTGGACCAGATGAATTTACAATGCCTTCAAAATTGAACTCACATGAATACTCCAACTGTTCAATGACATTGAAAGTGAAAGTTCAGTGCCAAACTCTAGGAACTCCTCAAAACTCTCAACCCCAAACCAGGCATGGACTCATCAAAGAAACAGAAATATAGAACCATTACTTTGATGACTATCGGTGACAAATTCCTCAACAAAACTTTGGACAATCAGCGTCTACAATTCAGCAAAGAATGATACACCACTATCAAGAGGATTAATTTCAGGGATCCAAAGCTAGTTCAATATATGCAAAGCAATTAATGTAATACATCACAATAACAGGTGAAAAGATAAGAACAAATGGATTATGTCAATGGATGCAGAAAAGCATTTGACACAGTCCAACACTTCTTTATGATGAAAGTTCTAGAAAAACTAGGAATTCATTGAACATTCCTCAATATAATAAAGCCTGTTTATGATTACCTACAGGGATGATTATACTTAATAGCAAAAAGATAGTCGTTTCCTGTACATTCAGAAATGAGACAAGGATGTCTTCCACTACTCTTTAGTTACAAAGCATAGAAAGATGCAAATATAAAAGGGATCTATGCAGGGAAAAATAAGGAAACACTCTCATTCTTTCCAGATGACATGATCTTGTATTTAAAGAATTCTCTACTAAATACTCAGAAATTACTTGAGCTGATCAGAAATTTTGGCAAAGTAGCAGGGTACAAAATTGACCCTCAAAATCAATGACCTTTCCATATGCAAACAATGAGAAGAGTCCAGCAGAAGTTACGGTAAAAAAAACTCCTTTTTTGTAGCCCAATAAAAATAAAGTACCTAGGTGTTGAGTTAAATGAAGAAGTGAAGGACCTCTATGATGTAAACTTTAAAAACTGAAAAAGAAAATTAAACAGAAGTAAGGAAGTGGGAAAAAGCCTCCCATGCCCCAGGATTGTGAAGGTTAATGTGCAATGACAATACTCTCAAAGGCTAGCTACAAGTTAAATGCAGTAGTGGTCAATGTTCCAACTTCACTTCATTCTTCAATGAAATAGAAGAAGCAACCCAAAAATTCATATGTGGAATAATAAAAGACTGAATAGCAAAAACACACCTTAGAAGAAACAACAGTGCAAGAGGAATAATAACACCAAATTTCAAACTTTACCACAATGCCATAGTAATGAAAACAGCGTGGTACTGGCACAAGAACCAACCTCGGGCCAATACAATAGACCTAAAGACCCAGAAATGAACTCAGAGATCTATATTGCCAACTAAATTTCCCTAAGGGAGAAAAAAAGTAGAATGGAAGAAAGACAGTCTTTTCTGTAAATGGTGCTGACAAAGTTGATTAAAGACCTGTAGAAAACTAACGATAGATGCTCATATATCACCCTGCAATATAAACAACTGCAAATGGTCAAAGACCTAGAAGTCAAAGCAAACACTCTGATAACATTGGAGTAAGAACTAGGAGAAACTCCAGGGCTCTTTGGCACAGGCCGAAATGTTTTTTAATAAAAACCCAGTAAGGCAAAACCTCAAAGAAAGTTTGGACATGAAACTACAGAGCTTCTGCAACGCCAAGGACATAGAAAGACCAAGAGAAAACTCACTAACTGGAAGATCTTCACAATCTATAAAATGGACAGGGGTCTCAAAGCCAGGCGTTGGTGACTCTGCTTTTAATCCTAGCTACTTTGGAGGCTGTGATTTTAGGATCACAGCTCAAAGCTAGCCTGTACAGGAAAGTCTGTGAGATACCCATCTCAAAAAACAGTATAAAAATAGGCAGTGGCCCTGTGGCTCATGTAGCCCACCTTGAGCTGAATGGCGCAGAGATAGAGTCCAAGCCAACAGATTAAGCCTCTTGACTACAAATTAAAAAATACAGAAATAAATAAAATATATTAGAATTAAAAAAAATACAACCCCAACAGAAGATCCTCAAAGAAACAACAGCCCAATATATAAGTGTAGTAAAGTCTGAAAGAGAAGAATCCCTTAAACAGAAATAAGAATGTCCAATAGACAGAGGAATAAATGCTCAAATTCTCTAACTATAAAAGAAATACAAATCAAGACAAAATTAAGAATCCACCTCAACCTACATAGACTTTCTATAACCAAGAAATCTATGGAACCTTTCTCAATACAGTAAAGGCTGTATATAAAAAACTACAGCTAGCATTATACTCAATGGTGAAAAATTAAAGCCATTCCCTCTTAACTCAGTAATGACACAAGGATGCCCACCCTCGACCCTGCTCTTCAATGTAGTATTAGAATGCCTAGCTATAGCAATAACACAATATACAAACATAAAGAGGATCCAAATAGGGAAAGAAGAATTAAAACTCTCCCTCTTTGTAGATGACATGGTCTTGTATTTAAAAAACCCCATGGAATGAGCTCCCAAATTATGCAAAGCGATTCAAAACTTTGGCAAAGTAGCAGGGTATAAAATTAACCCTCAAAAAATAATGTCTTTTCTGTATGCCGACAACGAGAAAAGCGTGGTTGAAATTAGTAAAGCAACTTCATTCATATTAGCCCCACAAAAAATAAAATACCTTGGAATTAACTTAACCAAAGAAGTGAAGGACCTCTATGATGAAAACTTTAAAATCTTGAAAAAGGAAATCAAAACCCAACTTAAGAAAGTGGAGAACACTCCATGCTCCTTGACTGGAAAGATTAACATGGTGAAAATGGCAATATGTCCCTAGGCCATCTACAAATTCAATGTGATCCTATCAATATTCCAAACTCATTCTTCAAGGAAATAGAAGAGGCAATGCAAAACTTTGCATGGAAAATTAAAAGACCCCGAATAGCAAAAGAGTTACGTAACAGAAACAACAGTGCTGGAGGAATATCAATATCAAATTTCAAACTCTAATATAAAGCCATAGTAATCAAAACAGCTTGGTACTGGCACAAGAACAGACCTCAGGACCAATGGAATAGAATTGAAAACCCAGACATGAACCTACAAACTTATAGCCATCTAATCTTCAATAAGGGAGCTAAAAAATAGAATAGAAAAAAGACACCCTCTTCAGGAAATAGTGCTGGCAACATTAGTTAACTATTTGTAGAAAACTACACTTAAATCATTATATATACCCTTGCACCAGAATCAACTCCAATGGATCAAAGACCTCGGGGTCAAAGCAGTCACTCTGAAAATATTACAGGAAGGAATAGGAGAAACCCTAGTTCTCCTTGACACAGGCTGAAATTTCCTTAATAGAGACCCAGAAATACAACAGATCAAACAAATTTGGAAAAATGAGATTGCACGAAATTGCATGGGATTCCAAGATCAATAGAAAGTCCAGGGATTCGGAGAAGATCTTCACTAGCCATTCAACAGACAAGGGTCTCATATTTACTTTAATTTTTATTTTGTTTTGTCGGTCGTGGGGCTTGAACTCTGGGCCTGGGCGCTGTCCCTCAGCTCTTCAGCTCAAGGCGAGTGCTCTACCACTTGAGCTACAGCGCCACTTCCGGGTTTCTGGTGGTTTATTGGAGATAGGAGTCTCACCGTCTCTCCTGCCCGGGCTGGCTTTGAACCGCGATCCTCAGATCTCAGCCTCCTGAGTAGCTAGGATTACAGGCGTGAGCCACCAGCGCCCAGCTAAGGGTCTCATATTTAATATATAATGGAACTTAAAAAAAAACTACATCCCGAGAGATCCGGGAAAATGGCAGAGGAGAAGCTGGAATCTGAACAAGCTCTCACATAGAAAGCAGTATTAGAGTTCCAGTGAACAGTACTAAGCCAGAGAATCACACCAAGTGTGCCATCACAGGACAGAGAGTTAGAAAAGAGAGGGGAAGCCAAGGAAACACATCAGCTGCCGCTGCGGCGGCAGGGTCGCGGCGGTGACCACCACCGCGGGGTCATACCTGAGACACAGAGAGTCCGGGACGAAGGAGCCAGACACAGCATACGAACGGATTCTACTCAACACCAACAAGAACCGACAAGGAGCGAACATCTTCATCCTGCTGTTTGCAGACCAGAGACGACCCAGGATCCAAGACTTGGTGTGAGTACAAGCCCGACGTCCTCACTCCTTCTCAGGGAGCAGAGGAGGGAAGGCCACCCCTCCCCCTCCAGCACCGGTGATCTCCATCTTGGATACTGACAAAGCTCAGAGGAGCTGCTAGCTCCAGCTCAGGCCTTGGAATAAAACGAGTCATTTAGCAGGTCACAAGAACTTAACGGCGAAGTGACCTGCCAGACTCAGCTCCATCCAGGGAAAAGTCACCCAGCACAGGCGCCAGCCATTGGAGTGCCTTGGTCACTGGGTAACCAGAGCCAGAGGCTACCCCTCCCTCTAGCAGCCACCACAATCAATTGAAAAACAGAAACCCTGAGAATGGCACCAGGCTGGGCGCTGTGAGCTTTATCACAAAATAGCCCCAGGGAAAAGCGACTGTTTGTTGAAAGGCCTCAACTCTACCCAGAACCTAGCCTCATCACCACATCCCCCTCTTTTGTAATTCTCAAAGCAGATCACCCTCCCAGAAAACTAAACTGGGAGGGGGATCTCAAAATCTTTGGTAAAGCAGAGCATTTTTCTGCCTCTTCCAACCAACAGACTTAAGAAACCAATCAAGCCACAGGACCTCAAGCTGACCAGAGACTCCAACAAGAGACTGGTTACAGACAAAAGGGAGATGCAGGATTCTTCCCACTCCCCCCCCCCCAAAAAGAAATCAAAAGACTTATTTTTCTTTTTTTTCTTCTTCTTCTTTTCTTTATTTTGTTTGTTTTTTGTATTTTGTTACCTTATATATATATATATATATATATATGTATATATATATATATATATATATATATAAATTTTTCCCCTCTAAAACTTTTATTAATCTTTAATTTTTGCCTCTTCTGAAAAAATAATTGTTTTCCAGTAACTTTTTTTTTCTCATCTTATAATTTTTTTTTTAGGAATATGTGAATAAGCGTTTTCCTTTCTTTTCTTGTTTTCTTTCTCTTTTTCTTTCTTTCTTAATTATCTTTTGGTTTTTTGTCTAGCTCTACTGAACTTCTGATCTTTTCTTCTCCCTTTCCCATCCTTAAAGTTTTTCACATCTCCTGAATGTCCCTCCCTTTCTCTGAACATATTCACATTCCTCTCTAAATAGACGGTCTTTTAAGCTCTATAATAACATTAATTTTTACGTTTCTATTTTTTTTCTGGTCTCTCTTCATTCGCCTTTCCGTCTCTTCTTTTTCTCTCTCTCTCTACTTGCATCCTACCTAATCCATTTCCTGCATTGTGATTAGGACATAGTTAACTCTCCCTGTGCCTCCCCACACCAATCTATTCCTATTTTTTACCCACATCTCTCCCTAATCCTAATAATTTCTGGTTTTCCAAATGCTTTTCTGCGGTTCGAAGTCCTTTAACATAGAGTTGTTTGATGTTGAATAGATGTATCTGTTGAACTAGATTGTATCTGTAGACTATTGACTGTACAAACGCAAACTTTGGTAGATGGTTGCCTTAAGATAGTGTTCTAGCACAAAACTGGTGCAATCTTCATCTCAAATGGGCAGAGTAAGCCGGAAAAACACAAGAAAAATGGCAAATTCGGGTATCTCAATTCCCAATCTTGATAATCAGGGATTAGAACAGATAAAGAATAATCCAGAGGAGAGTTCCCAAATAGCTCTACAAACACTAATAGCAAACATGATAAATGAGAAGTTTGACAATGTACAAAGGACTCTGTATGAGCGTGATAGGGAGAGAGAGGAGGCATCCCAGAATTTCATAAAGGAATATCATAAGCGTGAGGAAGCTACTCAAAAACTGATACAGGATTTGCGTGAACAACTTGAGAATACTCAAAGAGAAAAGGAGGAATGGCGTGAGCAGGCAGAGAACACTCAAAGAGAACTGCAGGAATCCCACGAACGGGAAAAAAGAGAACTGCAGGAATCCCACAGATGGGAGGAAGCTAATCAAAGAGTAATTCAGGAATTGAGAGACCAGGTAGAGAATACACAAAGATCACTAAAGGCATTCAGGGAATCCATTAACAAAGAGCTGAAGGAAGTCAGGGAGACCACAAAGGGAATGCTGAATGGAACCCAACAGAAGGAATGGGAGTCCAAAGAAACCATAACCAATCAACTAAGTGATTTGAGAATAAACACTGAACACCATATTAAGGAAGTAAAGAAATTCATACAAGACCTAAAACAGAGCTTCAACAAAGAACTTGAAGCCATCAAAGCTGACCAATTAGAAGGAAAAGAGATAAAAAACAAAGTAGAGAGTCTTGACAGCAGGTTAGACCATGCAGAAGATCGAATCTCAGGGATTGAAGACAGCCTAGATCTTATAGAGAAAGAACATACAATCATCCAAGACAAGTCCAAGAAATATGATAGGTCTATCCAACACCTGGAAGACAACATCAGAAGGCCCAATCTAAGGATAATAGGTGTAGAGGAGCACCTAGAAATAGAAGTTAATGGTCTAGGAAATTTGTTCAACAGGATCCTAGCAGAGAACTTCCCAAACATAAAAAAAGATAGGCCTATTCAGATACAAGAAGCTTTTAGAACCCCAAATAGACCAGACCAGAATAGGACATCCCACTGTCACATTATAATCCACACAGGATCAACCCAGAACAAGGAAAAGACCCTTAAAGCTGTCAAGGAGAAAAGGGTAATCACCTATAAAGGGAAACCAATTAGAATCACCTCAGATTTCTCAGCAGAGACAATCAAAGCAAGAAGAGCCTGGAATGATGTATGCCATGCCCTAAAAACAAACAACTATCAACCAAGAATACTGTACCCAGCTAAACTCTCCTTCATAACTGAAGGCCAAATAAAAACCTTCCATAGCAAAGAATAATTGAAACAATACATCTCCACCAAACCAGCCCTACAAAAGATTCTTAAAGATGTGCTACACATACAAAACCAACAAGACCGCAACAAAGGCCAAGAAACTGCCCCCAAACTGAGAATCCAAGGACCTTAGGAAGAACACAGTTTTTGCAGGCCCCAAGAAGGTGGATAACATGGCAGGAACACCCAAATACCTCTCAGTCCTATCTCTTAACGTTAACGGACTAAACTCTCCAATTAAGCGACATAGACTGTCTAGTTGTATTAAAAAAACAAGACCCTTCTATCTGCTGCCTGCAGGAGTCACATCTTGCCCGTAAAAACAAACACATTTTCAATGTTAAAGGCTGGAACAAAATCTACCAAGCAAACGGCCCTCATAAACAGGCGGGAGTTGCAATGCTAATATCAGATAAAATAGACTTCAAATTAAAATTCGTGAGAAGAGATAAAAAAGGTCCCTACATACTAATTAAAGGATCTCTCCTTCAGGAGGATATTACAATTCTAAATATCTATTCGCCAAACAATGGAGCACCCAAATTTATCAAAGAAACACTACTTTCCCTCAAATCCCATATAGATCCAAAGACATTAATTGTTGGGGATTTTAACACACCACTCTCCCCACTAGATAGATCAACTCGGCAAAAACTCAACAGAGAAACCGCAGATCTAAACAGCTGCATAGATCAACTATACTTAAAAGACATTTACCTAACATTTCACCCAGCAGCTTCAGAATACACGTTCTTCTCAGCAGCACATGGAACGTTTTCTAAAATAGACCACATTTTAGGCCACAAAGCAAACTTGTCTAAATTCAGAAACATTGAAGTTATACCTTGCATTCTCTCTGACCACAAGGGAATAAAATTAGAACTCAACACAGAAAGCCACCAAAGAATGTCCGGTATCACATGGAGGCTGAACAACACACTGCTGAATCATGAGTGGGTCATGGAAGAGATTAGAAAGGAAATTCAAATGTTCATGCTATTCAACAAAAATGACCACACAAATTACCAGCTCCTCTGGGACACAGCAAAGGCAGTATTCAGAGGCAAGATTATAGCTCTGAGCTCCTACATCAACAAATTGGAGAGATCGGAAACTAACAATTTAATGACACATCTAAACCTCCTTGAAAAAGAGCAGCAAGATAAACCCCAATCCAGTAGATGGAAAGAAATAATCAAAATTAAATCAGAATTAAATGAATTAGAATCCAAAAAAACTATAGAAAGAATCAACAAAACAAAGAGTTGGTTCTTCGAAAAACTTAACAAAATTGACAGACCTTTAGCAAACCTTATCAGAAAAAGGAGAGAACACACCCAAATTCATAAACTCAGAGATGAGAATGGAAACATCACCATGGAAAAAAACAAGATTCAGAACATTATAAGGGAATACTTCTCAAAACTTTATGCTAATAAGTTTGAGAACTTGATAGAAATTGACCTTTTCCTAGCAAATATTGACATGCCAAAACTAAACCAAGATGAGTTAAACCAGCTTAACAGGCCCATATCAAGCATTGAAATACAAACAGCAATAAAAGACCTCCCATCTAAGAGAAGTCCAGGACCAGATGGTTTTACAGCAGAATTTTACAAGGCCTTCAAAGCAGAGCTCACACCAATACTCCTCCAACTCTTCAATGAAATTGAAAGAGAAAGCTCACTACCGAACACAATCTATGAAGCCATCATAACCCTCATCCCAAAACCAGGCAGGGACTCATCAAAGAAAGAGAACTATAGACCCATTTCTTTGATGAACATTGATGCAAAACTTCTCAACAAAATTTTGGCAAATCGACTTCAACAATTCATCTAAAAAATCATACACCATGATCAAACAGGATTCATTTCACAGATGCAAAGTTGGTTCAATATACGCAAATCAATTTATATTATTCATCACATCAACAGGAGCAAGAATAAGAACCACATGATTATCTCAATAGATGCAGAAAAAGAATTTGACAAGATCCAACACCCCTTTATGATGAAGGTTCTGGAAAAATTAGGAATCCATGGAACATTCCTCAATACAATAAAGGCTGTATATGACAAACCTACAGCCAGCATTATACTCAATGGTGAAAATTAAAGCCATTTCCTCTTAACTTAGGAACAAGACAAGCATGCCCTCTCTCTCCACTTCTCTTCAATCTAGTATTAGAATGCCTAGCTACAGCAATAAGACAAGATGCAGACATAAAGGGGATCCAAATAGGGAAAGAAGAAATAAAACTCTCCCTCTTTGCAGATGACATGATCTTGTATTTAAAGAATCCCATAGACTCCACTCCCAAATTACTCAAGCTGATTCAAAACTTTGGCAAAGTAGCAGGTTATAAAATTAACCCCCAAAAATCAATGGCTTTTCTGTATGCCAACAATGAGAAAAGTGTGGCTGAAATTAGGAAAGCAACTCCATTTGTAATAGCCCCACAAAAAATAAAATACCTAGGAATTAACTTAACCAAAGAAGTGAAGGACCTCTATGATGAAAACTTTAAAATCTTGAAAAAGGAAATCAACACAGAACTTAAAAAATGGCAAAACCTCCCATGCTCCTGGATTGGCAAGATTAACATCGTGAAAATGGCAATACTTCCCAAGGCTATCTACAAATTCAACGCTATACCTATCAAAATTCCACCCTCATTCTTCAATGAAATAGAGGAGGCAATCCAAAAATTCATATGGAACAATAAAAGACCCCGAATAGCAAAAACGCTCCTCAACGGAAAAAACACTGCTGGAGGAATATCAATACCAAATTTTAAACTCTACTATAAAGCCATAGTAATCAAAACAGCTTGGTATTGGCATAAGAACAGACCTCAGGACCAATGGAATAGAATTGAAAACCCAGAAATGAACCTACAGACCTATAGCCATCTAATCTTCGATAAGGAAGCTAAAAAAATAGAATGTAATAAAGACAGCCTCTTCAGTAAATGGTGCTGGCAAAATTGGTTAACTACATGTAGAAAACTAAAGCTAGATTCTTATATATCACCCTGCACCAGAATCAACTCCAAATGGATCAAAGACCTTGAACTCAAAGCAGACACTTTGAAAACATTACAGGATGGAATAGGAGAAGCCCTAGGTCTCCTTGGCTCAGGCCGAAATTTTCTGAATACAGACCCGGAAACACAACAAATCAAAGAAAGGTTGGACAAATGGGATTGCATAAGGTTGCAGAGCTTCTGCAGGGCAAATGACATAGCTAGCAAGATCAATAGAAAGCCCAAGATCAATAGAAAGCCCACGTATTGAGAGAAGATCTTTACTAGCCATACAACGGACAAGGGTCTCATATCTAAAATATACTTGGAACTCAAAAAATTAAACCACCCAACAACAAATCCTCAAAGAAACAACTGCCCAATAAATAAGTGGGTGAAAGACTTAAAGAGAAGCTTCTCTGAAGAAGAAAGAAGGATGGCCAATAGACACATGAAGAAATGTTCAACATCCCTAGCCATAAAAGAAATGCAAATCAAAACAACATTGAGATATCACCTCACTCCAGTTAGAACAGCAAAAATCAAGAACTCTAACAACAACAGATGCTGGAGGGGATGTGGACAGAAAGGAACCTTACTTCATTGTTGGTGGGAATGTAAAATTGTTCAACCACTTTGGAAAGCAGTATGGATGTTCCTCAAAAGACTTCACATAGATCTCCCCTATGATCCAGCAATCCCACATTTGGGAATTTTCCCAAATGTTTACAAACAAGACCACACTAAAGCTACCAGCACAACTATGTTTATTGCAGCATTATTTACCATAGCTAAGATATGGAACCAACCCAGATGCCCTTCAGTAGATGAGTGGATCAATAAAATGTGGTATATATACACAATTGAATTCTATGCCTCCATCAGAAAGAATGACATTTCCCCATATGTTAGGAAATGGAAAGACTTTGAAAAAATTTTATTAAGTGAAGTAAGCCAGGCCCAAAGAAGCATAGGTCCCATGGTTTCCCTCGTTAGCAATATCTAGTATAGGTATGAGTCAAGCGGAAAAGGTCAGATAATGTGATGTTAGGAAAATGAACCCTTAAATATGTATTTTAATGTTCTCGTCTCTTTCATGCATGTGTTTCTAACGCATTTATAAGATTATTTTTTTGTTGCTTTGTATGTCCCTCCCCCACAATGTAACCCCCGCTTTCACTATATTTGATGTCAGTATAACATGTGGAGGAGATGGGGACAAACAAGTCGTTTAAGGATTCAGGTGGACCTGTTGCATCAATGAGAAGTACAAAATGTCATGTGAAAACCAACTTTACAATGTCGGTGTGTGGGGGGAGGTGGGTATAATTTTGTGGGGGGAGGGGGGAGGCTGGGAAGGGAGGTGAAGGGTAAACAAAGGAAGAGGCTGCAATGCTTGGTAAGAAATATATGCATTATCCTGCCCATGTAATTGTAGCCCCTCTGTACAGTATGTTCTCAAATAAAATAAAATAAAATAAAATAAAATAAAATAAAATACATCCCCCCAAAACAAACCTTCAAAGAAACAACTGCCCAATGAATAAGTGGAATAAAGACTTAAAGAGAAACTTCTCTGAAGAGCAAAAGGTATGGCCAATAGACACATGAAGAAATGCTCAACCTCTCTAGTCATAAAAGAAATACAAAACAAAACAACATTGAGATATCACCTCACCCCAATTAGAATGGCTATAATCAAGAACTCTAATAACAACAGATGCTGGAGGGAATGTGGCCAGAAGGGAACCTTACTACATTGTTGGTGGGAGTGTAAACTTGTTCAACCACTTTGGAAAGTTGTATGGATGTTTCTCACAAGTCTCCACATAGAGTTCCCCTTTGACCCAGCAATCCCGTTTTTAGGCATTTATCCAAATGATCACAAACAAGACCGTACTAAAGCTACCAACAAAACTATGTTTATTGCAGCATTATTTACCATAGCTAATATATGGAACCAACCAGATGCCCCAAAGTAGATGAATGGATCAAGAAAATGTAGTGTATATACACAATGGAATTCTATGCCTCCATCAGAAAAATGACATTTCCCCTTTTGTTAGGAAATGGAAAGACTTTGAAAAAATTTTATTAAGTGAAGTAAGCCAGGCCCAAAAAAACATATGTCCCATGATTTCCCTTATTCGCAATAACTAGTATAAGTCTGAGTCAAGCAGAAAAGTTCATATACGTTGAAGTTAGAGCAATGAACCCCAAGATGAGTATTCAAATGTTTTTTTTTTGTATTTTCTTTCCTCTCATGAAATTATTTCTAATGTATTCATAAGATGATTTCTATTTTGCTTTGTATGTCCCTCCCCCATGTTATAACATATGGTTTCACTGCATTTAATGTCTCTATCATTTGTGGAGGGGAAGGGAAAAATTATTTAACTATGGATGCTGATGGACCCATTACAAAAAAGAGATGTACAAGTCGTTATGTCGAAAAACAAACTTTATAACTTTGGTGGAGGGGGAGTATCGAGTGGAGGGGGTGGGGGAGTATGTGAAGGGATGGGAAGTGGAAAGGAAGAGGAGGTAATAATACTTGATAAGAAATGTACTCGTTATCTTGCCCATGTAATTGTAACTCTTTTGTAAGTTATTCTAAAAAAAAAATTTAATAACAAGAGGTACGGGAGGGGATGTGGCCAAAAGGGAATCCTACTGCATTATTATTTTGAGTAAGTTTGTACAAACAGTTAGGAAAACATTATTGAGATTTCTCAAAAGATTAATCATAGAGTTCCCCTAGGACCCTGCAATCAAATTTTTGGACAGTTAATCAAATGCGGACAAACAATGATATACTAAAGCTTACAAAATTATGTTATTGCAGTACTATTTACCATACTTAAGATATGGAACCAACCTAGATTCCCCTAAGTAAATGAATCAATCAAGCAAATGTGATGCATATATATATAATATATATATTACACACACACACACACACACACACACACACACACACACACACACACACACTCACAATGAATTTCTGCCTCCATTAGAAGGAATGGCAATGCTCCATTTTTTAGAAAATGGAAATTCTTGGGAAAAATTATGTTAAATTAAGTAAGCCAGGAACAAAGAAACATAAGTCCCATGGTGTCCTTTGTTTTCAATAACCAGTATGTCTAGGACATGCAAAAAAATCTCAAAAGGTAAGTACATATGACAATATAGGATGATGGTAAGAAATGAACACCAAAAGAGGGACAAAAGTGCTTATATTTTTCTTGCTATTTTTTAATAGATTTATATTATACTATGTGATTTTTGTGTCTTTTGTATATTCTTCCCCTAGCGAATAAGTGCATTTTTCAGTGAATTTGATGCAGGTGCGCTGCTACTTGTATATATGTATATATATTTCTAATTTGGGTAGGAAAAAGCAAATAACAAATTGCTTCAATAAGCATACATATTGATCCATTCTAACAATGACATGTTCAAAACACTATGTAGAAAGGGACTTTCCAACTTCAGGGAGAAGGAAGGAGTTGTGCAAGTGGTGGGGGGAAGGAATTGCAGGGAAAAAACAAAGGAGATGGTAATAACGGGCAATAGGAAGTGTACTTATTACCTTACTCATGTAACTGTAACCTCTCTGTACAGATTTTTTATAATATATATATATATATATATATATATATATATATATATATATATAATTGAAAGAGGGATTTGTACTTGGCTAATCATACTTGGCAACTCTATTTGCACATCAGAATTTTTTTGTATAGTGTGGTGTGTGTGATGGGTTACCTTGCTACTAGCTGAAATAGACTGTGGCAGAAGGCTTGCAAGTTCAGAGACAGACTGGAGTATATCAAAATTTAGAAGGAGGGAAGGAAGGAAGGAAGGAAGGATGAAAGGAAGGAAGGAAGGAAGGAAGGAAGGAAGGAAGGAAGGAAGGAAGGAAGGAAGGAAGGAAAGAAGGAAGGAAGGAGGAAGGAAGGAAGGAAGGAAGAGAGGAGGGAAGGAAGGAAGGAAGGGAGGGAGGGAGAGAACGAGGGAGAGGGGAGGGAGGAAAGAAAGGAGGAGGCAAGGAGGAAGGAAGGAAGGAAGGACAGACGCAATTAAGGGAGGAATTAGGTAGGAAGAAAGAAAACAAGCAAGGAGATCCACATCCAGATCATGATGGCTGACAAATATATGTTATGTGAAAGTTAAAATAACAACAACAAATATTAAGAAATGAGGCATAGTGGTAATTCCCATAATCCCAGATTTTGGGAATTAGGCAGGAGAATACTGGGTTTAAGTGAATCTGGGCTACTGGAAAAGTTCAAGATGAACCAGGCATATGAAATGAAGAGATTGTTACTCCAAAGTTATAACTGAATATACAAGTTTCTTTGAAGGCATAGAATGGAATAATCAAAGTTCAATGCCATTCCAGACAGAAATGTCCTTGAAACGCTGTCTTGACCAAGCGAAACTGGAAGTGATGACCTGTGCCTGTCATCCCATATAATATAAAATTGTATTCTCTAGGTGTGTGCTTTGATAACAAACAGAATTATCTCAAAAATAAGTAGGAAAGTATAGAGTGAGATCTACCTCAACAACCAGTGGAAAAAGATGGTGAAGACATGACTGAACACATACCTATTAAGGGAAAGTGGTAGAGAACTGGTCAAGTAAATGTGAGGCTCTAAATTCATATACAGAAGCATCAAAAGAAAACAAAAAAAGCTGAAACAAGCTGCAGAATATTTTATAAAATTGATGAATTTCTCAATGGAGTAGAATTTTTGGTATTGCTTGTTCCAATGGAGTTTTGAACAATCTGTTTTAAAATGTTCAGCAGACGTTTCCTTTTCATGTAGGTCCTCCAATATGAGTAAGTACTGGAAAATAAATCTTTCATACCTACTTGAGTCACTTTACTCAATAATCACCTCTTACAGAATGATTCTGTCACAACTCTGTACAGCAGGGTGTTCATGTTTAAAAAATTTCTTGAAAGTGCTCATACAATTGTCATTGTGCATCTTGTGCATGGAACATATAGATCTCTATAACAGTTCTATATGATACCAAATTTTCTAATGATTTATTTAGTATTAACATTTATATGTAAAGTGAAAGAAATAATCATATAATCACTGGTAAATCTAAACCAGTGCAGATGATTTTAACTGTACACCAAAGCATACATATATTGCAGTAATTTTATTGAAGATTCATTACCCTTACATTATAATTCCTATGAATGATGAATGAACTTATTGTGAGAAAAAAAGAAACTTGATTTTTGCTGTGAAGCAATTACAAAGAACGATTTTCTGGCTCCCTGCAAATGAGAATCATGCCCTTTCAAAAACTTGTTCAGATTGAATGGGAGGGAAAAATAAAACTTTTCTGATTTTATTCATCACATTTATTTACTAAAACTCAGTTTTGGAATTGAGAAATGGCCTAGAGTTTTTTATGCAAAAGATTAGGACAAAATCCTATACGACCTTAACATACATCTTGTAATGGAGAAATAACGAACAAGGATATTCAGGATTGATCTAGATATCAGAATTTAAAAGATAGCCTTGGCTAATTAGCCTAAAATTCTTTTGGTCTCTATTTGTTTTGTATATCCAACAAGGAGCTAATGGCACCAGTAGTACTCATCTGTTTCAAAGGGAATTGTTATGGAATATGTATCACTAGTCATCCCATCTTTTGTAGGATTTAGGTTTTTTATTTTAATTTTAATTTTATTGTCACGGTGTTGTAGAAAGGGTTCTTGGTGAACATGTTACCCCTTTCCTCATTTATGTCACACTTTCAATCATAATCCCCTCCCCAAGTTTTACACGTTATATCCAGGGTATTTTCATGTTAGTATTTCTAATACATATGTTTCTCCACTGTCATTTCTTACCATTTTCTTGTTATGTGAATCATTTCAGAAGTTGTATAGTTTCAGTCTACTTTTTCAAATGTAATGTCATGGCAAATGCATAATCTCCACATTTTTTGCAACACTTTTAGAAATACATCTCACTTATTAACCCATGTACTATTGGGAATTACAGATATTCAAAAATCATCACAGGATGTGATATAAAAATACAATAAAATTTACTAAATTTGGAAATAGTTTATTCATGATTTTATATGAATTCATCACCCATTCTGTTCTCTCTTGCTGTTTTCCCAAACTCTTGCATTTCACAGTCATGCAATATGCCTTGTTCTGTTGTGAAGATTAACATGAATTGACAAAAAATATAGCCATATATGCAACATATCGTAGTGATGTAATAAATAATCTTCAGTACAATTACAAAAGTAGTGTCATAGATAAAACTTCACCTATGTTCAAACACAGAATAGTCTTGATTCCATTAGGATGTGTGAAATATGAAAAGGTTTGCAACATAATAACAGTCACAGAAGGTAGTCCTTTTAGGGACAGATTCAGAATGATGTGAAATAATTACCTATCTTTTCATAACTATATACATAATTCATGTCTCTGAGAATAGTTCAATTCTACATGTCAATAGTAGGAGATTCTAAAGACTGACTTCCATAAAATTGCTTTATCATATCTGTATCTTGAGAACTCTAGTGTTGGGTGACATCAATATTTACCATCTATGCAGATGATAGAGCACGTTTTGTTTATCCAAATTAGGTGATAGGAGAGCAATAGTGTAGGATGGTGTAGGTTAAAACTAATTTATTTTAAATAGTATTGCAAGGTGCTGTAGGTGATTAGGTTAATCCCTTTAAAATAATGGGACCACTGATGATTCCTTAATTAATATAACAATTTTTTTGTTTTTGCAAGTATGGAGGTATAAGGTAGAACAAACTGCACCATATCAAGACAAATATTTCAGACACATGCATATGAGACACAAATAAATTGGCATGAACATACAAAGGCTTATTAAGCATACACATATTTACACAGTTCATCACTAAGAAGCAAAACAATTGTTTAAACAGTATATCAAGACAAAACAGAAAGTTGATTTGACCTGAATATTTTCAAAAGTTCTCTCAAGACAAATCTCTAGAATATTGAAATTTTCCCTCCCGGAAGAATTAAACAGCAAGTCATATTCAGTATGAGGTTTAAAGGTTTTAGTTATCATGAAGTAATTAAATGGTGTGCCTAAGTTTATAACTCGTAAATATGCTATATTGATGTGAAGAAAATTGCAATAATATCTCAGGATATAGTACATGAGTAAAAATACTAAATTTGCTTCAAGTCCTATTTTAGATATGAAGAATTTACAAAATTCACAGTGACAAGTGTTTCCAGAATTAATCAAGTGGTATTGTGTATATGAAGGATATGCAGAGAAATTCACAGAAATATTAAGATGGCATTAAACAAAATTTAGTATAAAATGTATTTCAATATATGTATTTTGTGTACTAAATTTCATAATGCTTTTATACATTGTGGATCAGAGTTCAAAATTATGCCTGAAAATTCTCTGGAAGCTACTGAAAATACATTTTCACAGGAAAGTTCATGGGACCGGATAATACCGTTTTTCCAAAGTATATTTTAATACTTACCTGCCTTCTATTAAGTACTGCTAGAAGGGGCTGGGAAGGTGGCTCAGTGGTAGAGTGCTTCCCTTGCATGCATGAGGCCCTGGGTTCAATTCTTCAGCACCACATAAGCAAAAACAAAAAGCTGGAAGTGGTGCTGTGGCTGAAGTGGCAGAGCACTAACCTTGAGCTGAAGAGCTAAAGAACATGACCCAGGCCCATAGTTCAGGCCCCACGACCGGATTATCCCCACGCACCACCAAAAAAGAAAGATCTGCTAGGAAATATTCCTGAAGAGCCTCCTAGCAAAGACTACAGTGTAAATGTCCTGAGTTGATAGAATATTCGGACAGAATTTAATGATTGGTGCTCTCATTCCATGATAAATAAAAATGCTTCAGAGAGTAGTGTCTTGGCATTTCAATTAAACCTAGAAAACTCGACATAACTAAGAACCTGTAGGAAGACAATAGCTGATATTCAGAAAAATTCTGAATTTGAGTAATGTTTAGCTCTAAGAATAAAAGTAGTGACATAAATGGGAATAATGAAAAGAATTGTGTGCACATTAAGATATCTGCTAAAGATAAGGAGACCCATCAAAGACAACAGGAAGCTCTTCCATCAAATAGACATATCATTTTCAGTGGTCACTTCTAATGTCTCCTCTGTTTGGTTCCATACTTAATTTAATCATTTCACGTTGAGGATTTAGGGTCCTTCATCATCGCGCCAGGTGTCTCAATTGAAATGCTCCCTTCTGGCGCAAAGACTGAAAGGAAGTTTCCATTTCTGAGTGCTATGACTTTCGTCATAGAATTCACTGGAGTTGTGCTAGGCTTTGATACAAGTGTGCTGCTGGTGTCTTCTTAGCATCTAACTCACCTGAAGGTACTTTACATGGCACTTGTTTCAATGGTCTGTTTGATGTAGGGAAGGATATATATTCCTGCGATAAAATATTCCCAGCAAAAAATAATAACTGCATTATATTTTAGCCACTGAAATAGGACTAATGGGGGGCAGTGTAATTTTCTCCTCAACGAAGTTTATCTAGGAAGGAATGAAGTAACTGCTTGCAAATATAAATACCTTAAAGCTCACGGTGAGTACTCTACCACTTGAACCACAACACCACTTCTGGTTTTCTAGTACTTTATTGGAGATAAGAGTCTCACGGTCTTTCCTGCCCAGGCTGGTTTGAACTGTGATCCCCGGATCTCAGCCTCATGAATAGCTAGGATTACAGGTGTGAACCACCAGTGTCCGGCCTTGTTTCAATTATCTTAAGCCATATTATATTTTTCTACCGATAGAAATACTGAAATGCATCAGTTCAGCTATTTGTAACAGACAAATTTGTAGACCAATAACATCCTGCCCTCATTATTCTATCATCAAATAGTTTAATTTACAATAGTTTGTTCATATACACTAGTTATTTATTCAAGAACCTTCCAACTGAGGATACATAATTCTCAAAATTTCCTAAGGGTACAACAAAAATCTTTGGAATTTTTTTAAAAAAATTACTTGGTATTTATGAAAAATAATGATATGAAATCTACATAATGCTAAAAATGTGACATATGTTATGTACCACCGCATATATCACAAACATTTCAATTCATCTTAGCAAACTTGCCATAATAACTTCTTATTTTATTAAAATCTAACTGAATTTCATGTGTCCTACATGAACCTGTCAATAGATTCTTGAGTTACAAGTTCTATAATCAAAAGTTATAGTGCAGGAAATTTGCATGTAGTTTATATTATTGGTGATTAAATAATGCAAAGGCATTCCTAAAGCCAGACATCCAAAAGTATTTTTGTATAGATTTTATATGTTTATTTGGTACTATTTAATAACATTAATATTTGTATAAGTAAAAATATATGGTATATAAATGAGGAAATTCATCTGTGAACTTGTCTCTCTTGCTGTTTTCATTTAATATTTGTGACTATTTGCTTTGAAAATCCTAGAGTACATTAATCTTACATTACATGAATTTTAATAAAAAATGTTAATTAAAAATACCAATCATATCTACAAGGAAGGTTAAGGAACATTTTTGGCAGAAGGTGATTAAGTTCTAGAAGGGTCTTTTAGTGAAACTGTCTCCTAATAAACATATTGATGAGTAAAGAAACTAAACAAGGAAGAATACTATGTAAAGAATGACTTATTGTGGCTATATGGAGCACAGTAAGTGTACAGATATCTAGGCAGAACAATTTAGAACCAGTTGTAGATCAAACGTGTGACACATCCATTCATATTATTGTTCTACTGAATACTCCCACATTTCTACTATACTGAATTGGAGTCCACCAATGCATACCAAAGAGAAATGTGACTTTATCTTGCGGAAGATATCAGGCCGGAGGTCACCACTTGCGTTATCATATGCGGAAGTATGGCTGAGTTCCATCAGTTGGTAAAACGGAAGTGAGATTTATGAGATACATCACAATAACGGTGGCCCCATGCAGAGAAGTCATTATACAGGAGTAGCTGTTGCTGTTTAAAACCTACTAGTGGGACATCGTCTGTCGTGGGGAGGAAGAGATCCTGACTACTTTGGTGAATCCAGTTAACTGAAGGAGACAGGTAACAATCCCTGGCCATCGTTTCATACTTTTACGTCTTAGACCATATTTTTTTAGTAGACAGATATGAATATATTTCAATTCAAGCGTGTCTAGCAACAAAAAGTATTAGAGAAGAATAGGTTCTATCAAGTTGTTTCTCATATCGCTGATGAAATCACAACATTTAAGGAATGTGGTTTTGAAGTATTTAGTCATGTTTTCTCTCAGAGAATTTTTTTATCCTCAGGATTTGCTGATATTGAGCTGTCTGTCAAAATGGAAAAAGGTAAACATGTTTACGCATTTGTTATGGAAAATTACTTTAAATGGTCTAGTTCATGCAGTTTTTTTTTCTTATTTGGAATCACAGAAAGTATACTGACAGGAATGGAGAGAATAGGATAGTAGGATTCATCTTGATTGAATCTGAAACATTAGACATTTTGATAATTATAACTTTGACTTTTAATGTGCTAGATTGAAAATTAAAAAGAATGTAAATTATGGGTACATTCTAGATTGAAATTTAAGAAGGCATTTAAATCAGGGGCACTCAATGTATGTATGCTTTCAGAAGATAAAAACAAAATCTGAGTTCGATTTTACTCAAATCAATAATTTTTGACTATAATAATATATTTAATATATTTATTAATAGGAACTGAGAGTACATCATAACTTAAATTCCAGAGTAATACCCTTTGTCATATTTTGAATCTATATTCCCCAAATAGGGATTCCTGAGCTAAGGTAGAGTTAATATGGGAAACAACATTGAAGACTTGCATGTTCCCCAATATATTGATGTTCCCGAAGTATTTGTTCTCTTTCAGAGGAATCTTTGGATCCTGAGAGATTATTGCAGTGTCCCTATGATAAAAATCACAAAATCAGATCATGAATGTTCCCATACCATCTTGTGAAATGTAAAGAGGTAATGTTTCATTGGAACATGTTGATATTCCATAATTTCTTTAGTTCATGGATAAATTTGAGTATTTTTTGTAATAAAATGTGGGAAATGTATGTGAAAATATGAGAGAGACTGTGGGCATAAATGTCATAGTGAGATTTTTGTATTTCTTCTGATATCTCAGTAGCATGGAATGGAAAGTAAGACAATCGTAGTCCAACTGTATTTGTAGACACATGTTTCTAGATCCCTATTCAATGCAGAACAAAGGCAAGATGTTTTGTGTGGTCAATTATGGCAAACTGTGTGTGCCATATTTCACAAATATTAGAGGTGGTTCTCTTTTCCTCCCATTGCCTAATGGCCAAAATGTAAATCAATGGTATCCTTAAGCATTAAATTATTTTGTTAAAACACCCACTCTATTATCATATAGCCTAGAATTCAGTTTGGGTACTTTACTTTTCATGCCACATTTATAAACATAACATGGAAGATGCATTGTCTCTTTTCTATATAGAGGGTATTTATTACAATTGCTCTTATTTTCATCAAAAACATCACAATATTTGAAGATTCACTGTACTATGGGTAAAAAATTACTATTTTTCTTCATGTGACACTGCTACAATAAAGTTCCAAAGCGTTAGGAGAGGAATAGTTTCTGTTATTTTTTTTTTGTAAAATAGACACATGAGATGACCCTTGGTTTTGGATATTTTCAAATATGTTTTCAATCACTGTATCTATGCATTGGTCAATTGTATATAAATAATCCATATTTGAGTAAACATAGGCCAAATTGAGCATATGTGTATGTTTCTACAGGTCCATATACAATTTATGGATACTGGCACTGTTTCCACATTAAAGAGAGGGGTTTTAGATCACTGTATCATTTTTTTAATGCCAATCCCGGCAGGAGAGTCATAAACCTTTTATCTCCACTATCAAATGAGAATAGAAGAAGTGCTGTGGCTAAAATTGTAGAAACCTAGCCCTGTGCTAAAGGATGTCCTTGTTTGTTCTCTTCCTCACTCAAATTAGGTCAATGTATATACACAATGCATTGAACTAGAATCAAATGCAGTGAAAATAGGGCTTACACCACGGGGGAGGAACAAACCAAAGGAAACAAGAAATCACATAATTTATTACAAATACGTAAAAAACTATAGCAAGAAAGAAAAAACCACTCGAATCTCTATCTTTGTGTTTATTTCATTTAACATCTATTTTAAATAAGTTTTTTGTTGTGAAAATACTGTACAGAGTGCTTACAGTTAGAGGAGGAAGTTAATGAGTATTTTTCTTAACAACATTGTTGCCTCTTCCTTTAACTTTTCCCTGCCATCCCTTCTCCCGTCTCCAGAACTACACTCACCCTCCCCCCTGTTTAAATTATAAAATTCATTTTTGACATAGAGTATTTTAAATAAATTTTTATTTTGAAAATACTGTACAGAGGGGTTACAATTAATGAGTACATTTCTTATCTATAATTATTGCCTCCTCCTTTGTTTTTCTCCTACCATTCCTTCCCTCCAAACTCTTCAACTACACACCCTCACCCCCATCCTTAGCCCTGACTAGATTGTGAAGTTGGTTATTTCAATCTTGTACAATTTTTGCAATGGGTCAGTCTGTATCCTTAGTTAAGCATTTTGTTATTTCTCTTCCCTTTCCCAAAGTATACAACCACCAAATACAATGAAAACAGGGGTTATACCATGGGGCATGGACATAAAAAAAATCATATATTCCCTTAAAAATACGTTAGAAAAAATAGCAAGGAAGAAAACAAAAACCACCCTGTGTCCCTATCTTGGGTTCATTTCGCTTGACATCATCTTATTTGAACTTTGCTGCTTGTGCCACATATATACTAGTTGTTGCGAATAAAGAAAACTATGGGACCTATGTTTCTTTGGGCCTGGCTTACTTCCCTTCATATAATTTTTTCCAAGTTTTTCCATTCGGGGCGATGTAATTCTTTCTGATGGAGGCACAGAATTCCTTTATGTATATATACCACATTTTCTTGATCCATTCATCTATTGTGGAGCATCTGGATTGGTTCAATATCTTAGTTATGGTAAATAATGCTGCAATAAACATAGTTGTACTTGCAATTTTACTTTGGTCTTTTTTTTGATCATGTGGGTAAATGCCAAAAGTGGGATTGCTGGATCATAGGGTGGTTGAACAACATTACACTTGCACCAAGAATGCAGTAGGATCCCTTCTGGCCACATCCCATCAAGCATCTGTTGTTATTAGAGTTCTTGATTATAGCCATTGTAATGGGTGAGGGGGAATCTCAATGTTGCTTTTATTTTCATTTCTTTTATGGCTAGAGCGGTTGAGCATATCTTCACGTGTCGATTTGCCATTATGATTTCCCATACAGAGAAGTTTTTCTTTCTGGCTTTAGCCCACTTATTTATTGGGCAGTTTTTTCTTTGAGGATTTGTTGTTGGGGAAATAATTTTCACAATTTCAAGTATATTTTATATATGAGACCCTTATCCATTTTATGGCTAGTGAAGATCTTTTCCCAATGTTTGGGAATTTCTAATGTTTGGGCTTTCTAATTAATCTTGCCAGGTATGTTCTTTGCCTTGCAGAAGCACTGCAGATTCCTGCAATCCCATTTTTCAATTTTTCTTTGATTTGTTGTATTTCTGAGTCTCTATTAAGAAAATTTTTTTCTGGGCCAAGGAGACCAAAGGTTTTTCCTATTGCAACCTGTAATGTTCTCAGAATGTCTGCTTTTACTGGGTCTTTAATCCATTTGGAGTTGATTTTGGTGCAGTGTGATATTTAAGGATCTAGCTGTAGTTTTCTACAGGTGATTAACCAATTTTTCCAGAAACATTTACTGAAAGTTTATCCATCCATTATAGTTTATTTAGATCCCTTATCAAAGATTATGTGGCTATAGGTCTGTGGGTTGATTTTTGGGTTTTAAATTCTATTCAATTGGTCCTGAGGTCTCTTCTTGTGCCACTATCAAGCTGTTTTGATTATTATGTCTTTTTAGTAGAGTTTCAAATTTGGTGTTGGTATTCCTCCAGCATTGTTCTCTTTGTTAAGACCTGTTTGTGCTATTCAGGGTCTTTTATTGTTCTGTATAAAATTTTGGATTTTTTTTTCTATTTCCTTGAAGAATGGGGTTGGAATATTGATAGCTATCACATTGAATTTGCAGATAGCTTTGGGAAGTATTGCCATTTCCACGATGTTGATCCTTTCAACCCATGAACATGGGAGGTTTTTCCACATTCTAAGTCCTGTTTTGATTTTCTTTTTCCAGACGTTGAAAGTTTGCATCACAGTGTTCCTTCACTTCTTTGGTTATTTCCTAGGTATTTTATTTTTTGTGGGACTATTACTAATGGAGTTGCTTTGCTTATTTCAGCAGCTCTCTTCTCATTGTTGGCATACAGAAAACGCATTGATATTTTGAAGGTTAATTTTATAACCTGCTACTCTGCCAAAGTTTTGAATCAGCATGAGTAATTTGGGAGTGGAATCCATGGGATTTTTTAAAAAATAAGAAAATGGAGGGAGAGTTTTACTTCATTTTATACTATTTGAATCCCCTTTATATTTGCATCTTTTCTTATTGCTGTAGCTCTGCAATCTAGTATTAAATTGAAGAGAAGTGGAGAAAGTGGGCATCCTTGCCTCCTTCCTGAAGTTAGAGGAAATGACTTCAGTATTTCACCATTGAGTACAAAAATGAGCCTTTATTGTTTTGAGGAAGGTTCCATGGATTCCTAGTTTTTCCAGTGCCTTCAACATAAAGGAGTTTGGATCTTGTCAAATGCTATTTGTGATAACCATGTGATTCTAATCCTTGGTCTTGTTGATGTGATGAATTATATTAATTGATTTGCGTATATGGACCCAGCTACGCTTCCCTGAAATGAATCCTGATTGATAGTGGTGTATGACTTTTTAAATGAATTGTTGAAGTCGATTGAGCAAAATTTTGTTGAGAAATTTTGCATCGATGTTCATCAAAAACATATTTCTCTTTTTTTGATGAGTTCCTGCCAGGTTTTGGGATGAGACTTATGATGGCTTTATAGAAAGAGTGGTAGTGTACTTTCTCTTCATATTCATTGAAGAATTGGAGGAGTATTGGGGTGAGTAGTCCTTTGAAGGCCTTTTAGAATTCCTCTGGAAATCCATTCAGTCCTGGGATTTTCTTAGATGGGAGGTCTCTTATTGCTGTTTCTATTTCAATGCTTGTATATGCCTGTTAAGATGGTTTAACTCATCTTGGTTTAGTTTGGGTATGTTGATGGTTATTAGGAATAAGTCTATTTCTGCCAAAATCTCAAACCTATCAGCATAAAGGTTTCAGAAGTATTCCCTTATAATGTTCTGAATCTTGGTTGTTTCTGTGGTGATGTTTGCATTCTCATCTCTGAGTTTATGTATTTGGCTGAGTTCTCTTCTTTTTCTGATAAGATTTGCTAAGGTTCTGTCAATTTTCTTATTTTTTTTCCCGAAGAACCAAATATTTGTTTTGTTGATTCTATATATGTATGTATATTTTTTGGTTTATAATTTATTTAATTCTGATTTAATTTCAATTATTTCTTTCTATCTCCTAGACAAGGGTTTATCTTGCTGCTCTTTTTCAAGGAGGCTCAGATGTCTCATTAAATTGTTGGTTTCACATCTCCCCAATTTGTTGATATAGGAACTGAGAGCTATAAACTTACCTCTGAGTACTGTCTTTGCTGTATCCCAGTGGAGCTGGTAATTTGTACATTAGGTTTTGTTGAATACATGAATATTTGAATTTATTTTCTAATCTCTTCAGTGATGCACTGGTCATTCAACAGTGTGTTGTTCAACATCGATGTCTTACAGGACTTTCTTTGGTGGCTTTTGCTATTGAAGTCGAATTCATTCCCTTGTGATTTGGGAGAATGCAGGGCATAATTTCAATGTTTCTGAATTTGGACAAGGTTGCCTGCGACCTAAAATGTGGTCTATATTTGAAAATGCCCTATGTGCTTGAGAAAAACGTGGATTCTGGTGTTGCTGGGTGAAATATTAAGTAGATGTCTTTTAAATCTAGTTGATCTATGTAGTTCTTTAGATCAGCAGTTTCCCTGTTGAGTTTTTACTAAGTTGATTTATCTAGTGGGGATAATTGTGTGTTAAAGTCCCCAGGAATTAATGTCTTTGGAGTTATATGAGACTTGAGGGAATAGTTTTTCTTGGATAAATTTGGGCGCGCTGATTTTAGGCGAATATTTAGAATTTTATTATCCTCCTGAAGGAGAGATCCCTTAATTTTTATGTAGTAACCTCTTTATCTCTTCTCACTAATTTAAATTTGAAAGCTATTTACCTGATGCAAGTAGTGAAATTTCTGCCTGTTTATGGGGGCTCTTTGCTTGGTAGATTTTATTCCAGCCTTTTACTTTCAAAATATGTTTGTTTTTATGGGAAGGTGTGACTACTGAAGGCAGCAGATAGAAGATTCTTGCTTTTTAACCCAACTAGGTAGTCTATGTCCCTTAATTGGAGAATTAAGTCCATTGATATTGAGAGTTAGGAATGAAAGGTGTTTGGTATTTCCTGCCATGTTATCCACCTTCTTGGGGGCTGTGACAACTGGCTTCTTAAATTCTGAGTATGGGTGCATATTCTTTAGTCTTAATTTTGATCTTGTTGGTTTTCTATGTGTAGGACATCTTTAAGTATCTTTCGTATGGCTGGTTTGGTTGAGATTTATGGGTTCAGTTTGTCTTTGCTATGGAAGGTTTTTATTTGACCTTCGGTTATGAAGAAGTGTTTACTGTATTCTTGGTTGATAGTTGTTTAATTTTAGGGCATGGCACACATCATTCCATGATCTTCTTGCTTTAATTGTCTCTACTGAGAAATCTAAGGTTATAATTGGGTCCCTATATAAGTGATTGATTTTTTTTTTACTTGATAGCTTAAAGGATCTTTTCCTTGGTCTGAATTGCTCCTGTATGGATTTTAATATGACAGTGGAATATCCTGTTCTGGTCTGGTCTATTTGGGGCTCGAACAGCTTCTTGTATCTAAATAGGGCTATCATTTGGCATGTTATATAAGTTCTATTTTAGGTTCCTATTAAATAAATTCCTTAGATCATTAACTTCTCTCTCGGTGTTCCTCTACCCCCATTATCCTCAGATTAAGTCTTCTGAAGTTCACTTCCAACCGTGGAAAAAATCTATCATGTTTCTTGGGTTTGTCTTGGTTAGTTTTGCATTTTTCTCTCTGTTATTTAGACTGTCTTCAATTCCTGAGATTCATTCTTCTGCATGGTCTAACCTACTGTCTAGTCTTTGCAATCTTTTTTAATCGCCTTTTCTTCGAATTTATCGACTTTGATAGCTTCCAATTCTTTGTTGTAGTTTAATTTTTGATCTTCTATGATCATCCTTATTTTCCTAATTTTGTGTACAGTGTTTATTTTCAAATGACTTAGTTGATTGGTTTTGGTTTCCTTGTATTCCCTTTCCTTCTGATGGCCTCCATTCAGCAATCCCTTTGTGGTGTGCCTGAATACATACACCTTTGTCTTTATGGATTCCATGAATGCCTCTATTGATCATCTATTCTTATCTTGCTCATCAAATTCCTGTATTGGTCTTTGATTAGTTTCCTCAAGCTCACATTTCCTGTGTTTCTCTTTGGGTGTCGTCAGCCTGCTCACACAATTCATGTCTTTCTCTTTGATGTTCTCAACTATTCACATAAAGCCTCTCTCTTTGTTCTCAGCCTGTTCATGCAATTCATGTTTAAACTTTGAGTGGCTTTCTAACACTGTGGAGATTCCTGTATTATACTCTGGTTTTCCTCCTCTTGTTCCTTATCTTACCAAGTCCTTTGCAGTTTTTCAATCTTTTCATTCACCACATTTACATGTATTGTTTTTAGAGCTTTTTGGGATCTCTCCTCTGAATTATTCATTAAAAGTTGGTCACCTGCTTATCATGGGTGGGAGATGAGATGAGACTTGCCATTTTTCTTGTGTTTTTCCTGATTTTCTGCCAATTTTGTATGAAAATCACAACAATTTTGTTTTAGAGCAGTCTTAAGGCAAACATCAACCAATGTCCTGTAGTTGCACAGTCAAATTGGCTGTAGATACAATCTAGTTCTAGAGATACAATCTATTCAACATCAAACACCATGGATTAAAGAACTAAGAAGAACAGAGAGGGATTTAGCAAACCAGAAATAATTAGTTTTAGGGAGAATTGTGGGGAAAAATAGGATTAGAGGTATGGAGAGATGTAAAAGGAGAGTGAAGTTAAAGAAGCCCTAATCTCAGAGGGGAAATGGATTTGACAGAATGATAGGAGGGAGATAAAAAAGCAAGTAAAATGGAAAAACAAAAATATAAATCTAAGAAATGAAACAGTTCAAATTATGTAAGTATAAGGAAATGATATTGATAGAGAGAAAGTATAGAATGAGAGGAGGCCCGAAATAAAAAGGAACATGACAAATTAAAAAATAAAAATTCTTAAAATAGGAATAATTGAAAGTTACATAGGTACAGAGATAATACAACTTAAAAAGTTAAGCCTAGGAGGTTGTGAAATGAGTAATACTTTCCTGGATTAAGTATGTACAAAATGGGGGATTAGATCTTATAAATGAGGGGTATATATCTGGGGGTAAGAAGAACAGCAATTTAGTCATGTAAAAAAGAGAGTGAAAAGAATGAAAAGCAAAAAAATAGAAAAAAATAAAACAAAAAAAGGACCATAGGGGCAAAGGAGGTTACAAAAAAATAGGACACTACATATACACCCAAAATAAAAATTATGAGATTTAAAAATAATAAAAAATATTTTAAAGAAAATAAAAATAAAACAAAGTAGACAAAAAAGTTTTGTGATTTATTTTTTGGGGGGAGGAGGAAAATCTTGTATCTCCTGTTTGTCTGGATGAAGGCTCTTGTTGGTGTCTCTGGTCTGCTTGTGGTGTTTGATTTTCCTGTTGTTTGATTGGTTTCTTTTCAGTTTGTTTGTGCCGGCAAAAAATGCACTGCATTGATCAGCATTTTGTGATCTTCCCCCCAGGCTAGTTCAGTGAGAGGGAAATCTGCTTTGAGTATCACAAAAGAGGGAAATGGCTGTTTCCTCTAGCTTGGAGTTGATATAATAAGGCAAGGTTTTGGCTAGGGGTGAGACTTATCAGAAATCAGTAGCTTTTCCCTGAGAGACTAGCTCCTGAAAAACTCACAAAGCCCAGGTTGGAGTCATCTCATGGTTGATGTTTACTGAGTTTCAATTGTTTGTTTAAACTGCTGTGGGCAGGGGCAGACTCTGGCTCTGTTTACCCAATGAAGCAAGACAAGCCTCCGGGAACGAAGCTCCCTCTGCCTGGGCAAAGTGATTTTCCCTGGTGGAGCTGAGCCTGGCAGGTCAGGTCAGGTTCTTGGGACCTGCTAAATTGCTGTTTTTGTATTCTTCCAAGGCCTGAGTTTAAGCTAGTTGATTTGTAGGGCCTTTGTCAGTATAAAATATGATGATGTCTGGTTGGGAGAGGGACAGCCTTCTCACAGGTGCTCCATGAGGGGTACAGATGTCATGGTTGTACTCCTGCCACACTCTTGGTTTCTGGGGTGTCTCTGGTCTGCGATCTTCAGGATGAAGATTTCTGCTTCTTTTCAGTTCTTAGTGGTGTTGAGTAGAATCCTCTGGCCCACAGCATCTGATGCCTATATCCAGAGAATCTCCGTTGGTATGTGGCCTCGGCTGCCTCCTGCACTGCAGCCACTGAAGCTGCAACTACCTGCAAGGCTCAGATCTGTCCCTGGCTGGGCTTTCCCTTTCTTGCCAAACTCTTTGTACTGTAATAGCACACTTGGTGTGTTTCTCCAGCCTAGGACTGTTCACTGGAACACTAAAACTGCATTCTATGTGAGAGCTTGTTTATCCTCCAGTTTCTCTTCCACCATCTTCCTACATACAGGAGTTATACCATGGGGAAGGGACATTCAAAAAATAAATAAATAAAATCATGGGGTGTGAAGACTCAGGATCTATGTTGAAGGGTCAGAATGATGCAAGCTCCAGCCTCAGGATTATCTGAGGACTGTTTTTCTTTATTAAAAAAAAAAAAACCTTGTTGTTTTTCTTTATCAAAGTATAAGTTTGAGCCAATCTAATCTAGCACCTCAATCAAGAATGTAACTTTCCCTTTGGCAGAATCCTTGGAAGATCCTAGCCCAAGTTTTGTTTGGGGCACAATCAAATCATCTGGCAACAACAGGTAAAGAAAATACTTTCCTTATTATATGCTATTGTCTCTTAAAATTCACAGTAAAGAAAGAGATAAATGAATAACAAACTTTCTGTTCTACATACCCATATATTTTGCTCACTAAAAACGAAGTTTTCAGTTGCTTTCTGAACTGGTGAACCTATGATTGGTGGCAAAAATGAAGTATAGTTTCCCTAGGACCCATAAGAAATGTAAACACCCAAATTACTTCAATTCAGAATTACCTTATCTGAATGTTCTTCTCATTCTCTTATAATCAATTTATTTAATTTGGAATCATGTAATTTGTCTTGCTTGCCAATATGAGACCTCTTCCTTTTTATAAGTGAGACAAGAGATTCTAGATGTATTGATAATGTTAATAATTTAGCCGGGCGCTGGTGGCTCACACCTGTAATCCTAGCTACTCAGGAGGCTGAGATCTGAGGATCATGGTTCAAAGCCAGCCCGGGAAGATGAGACCGTGAGACTCCTATCTCCAATAAACCACCAGAAAACCGGAAGTGGCATTGTAGCTCAAGTGGTAGAGCACTCGCCTTGAGCTGAAGAGCTGAGGGACAGTGCCCAGGCCCAGAGTTCAAGCCCCACGACCGAAAAAAAAAAAAAAAGAATTTTCTCCTCTGATCACTACAGTAATAAAACCGAAGCTTATTCAACATAATAAGACCAAGGTGAATTTATGTGAGCCTGTCCTCACTGTCAGGCCTCCTATATTCTTCCTGTGAAAAGGTATTAAGCATACTAAGTATTTGTATTAAAATGTCTGCTGTATGTCAAACATATTACAATATTATGTGAAGGATGAATTGGCAGTTTATATAGTGAAGAAATTGTTGAGGAGGAGTAATAGTAATAGATAAATTCACCGTTGCATCTGATAACAATTTACTAATTCATGAAGGTTATAGCAAGGAGTAAACCTAATACAATTTAAAAACTGAACAAATCAATTTAGAATTTGATCAACAGAATACATTTATTCTTTGGGTTAGGGAGTTTCTCATCCTCTGCCATGCAAAGGTAAAGGAATATGTTATGGGAAAAACTTTTTGGGGTAGAAAACCACACTTGAGCCAGGCCAGGTTATAATGTTAATTCTAGCATCTAACGTGTTTGAAAAATAAGGATCTAATCATAGATTAATGAAGTGAAGGATTTTTTCAGATTCATTTCTGGAATTAATCCCCTCAAAATCAAAGACTATCCAGAGCATTATCCTTAAGGAAAGCCGTGGTTACTCATAGACCGGCAGTGTGCATGAATGTTGGGAACAGACAAGCGCAAAAATCATCAGCACACTCTTGAAAACAGAGAAAAAAACAGCCTGATACAGGTTGCTTAGGGACCTGTAGTAGGCTGAGATATGATCCTCAGAACTCAGTAATATTTGTCACACTCTTATCACCAATTAACCATCTCAAAACTGGAAGTAGCTCTGTAGCTCATGTGGTAGAGCATTACAGCTCTGAAGAGCTCAGGGACCGTGCCTAAGCCCAAAGTTCAAGTCCAATGACTAAAAAGAACAAAAACCAAAGACAGTAATGTAATGCAATATTCATCAACAATGCCCCATACTCACTGGTATTTCCAAAATTCTGATTTTTTTTTCCTTTCCACATAGAGCCAGTTAGATTTTATTCAGCCCTTATTCGTATATATCATGTATTTTCTCTCTGAATTTCAGAGAGTAATGTTTGCTGGAGCAGTGATATTTCCTTACTTGACTTTTTTTTGGGGGGGTCCCATCGTGGGGCCTGAACTCTGGGTCTGGGCACTGTCCCTCAAGTCTTCAACTCAAGGCTAGCGCTCTACCACTTGAGCCACAGCGCCAAGTCCGCTTTTTTTTTGCTTATATGGTGCTGAGGAATCTAACCTAGGACCTCATTCATGCAAGGCAAGTGCTCTACCACTTAGCCAGGTTCCCAACCATATTTTCTTACTTAATTGGTTATTAGATCACTTAATGTGACCCAAAGGGATTACTAATTCTCTTCCCTTATGCTAATTGTTTACTAATGGAATCTTAATTTTCTGGCATCTAAAAAGTAGATGATAGTAAAGAACCTGTAAATTCATGAGAAAATCTGTGACAGTGTAGGAGACCATGTTACTTATTGATTGGTCTCTTCAAGATTTATCTAATCCTAGCTTTGCCATTTTAGAGAGAGGGAGAGAGAGAGAGAGAGAGGAGAGAGAGAGAGAGAGAGAGAGAGAGAGAGTTATGTGAGCTGATTTGTGTTTGTGATCAGATATTTCAGTTACCTGTCCATTTATGGATGCAAATGTTGTGTTTGGGTGTGTACAAACTGAAATAGTGTATATTTTTTCCCACTCTCTTTCAACACCCATAAGTGGATGTTTCTTGGAATTGAACAGTGAGGATAGTTTTCCGACCTTCAATTCTTGATTTTACTCACTCATGATAAAAAGTAAACTCAGGATTTCACGAATAATTTTTAACGTGTCTTCTTTGGCAATTAATATTTAATCCTAGATTGGTCCATTCATATTCAAGCCTCTTACCCTGGGCTTGATCCAAGTGATATATTCCAATGTTGTTATGTCTCTGGCATATAAGTATCATAAACATACCTATTTGAGAAAGCAGTATTCATGTAGGAATGTTACCCTAAGTTAAGTAAATTTTCTATGCTCATTTCAAAGTCCAATATTTCAGTGTTCCTACTGAGAGAGGATATGCATATTTGTCTTCAAGATTAATTATTTTTCAGAACTTCAGAATATATTTACCTGATACCACTTCACAATGTAATTGTGATTTCACAATAGCATTTGTTTTGTCCACACATAAGAATGGAAAGGCCATTTGTTTTTATGAGCCATGGAATATTTCTTGTAATTGTACCTGAAGGTATTTGCATGTTATCCCTTCATATTTTACTTGTCTACCATAAAGCATGTATCCTTTGGTAGGATACATTCCATAAAAAATCACTCTTTATGGTTTGTTTTTATGCATCTGTTCACAAATATTGAAATGGAGTGTTGATTTAAGTTCATTGTAATAACATTATATAGTAAAACCACTATGGATTTTCTTTTTTTTTTTAAATTTAATTTTATTTTATTTGAGAACATACTGTACAGAGGGGCTACAATTACATGGGCAGGATAATGCATACATTTCTTAAAAAGCATTGCAGGCTCCTCCTTTGTTTACCGTTCACCTCCCTTCCCAGCCTCCCCCCTCCCCCAATTATACCCCCCTCCCCCCCCACACCGACATTGTAAAGCTGGATTTGACATGACATTTTGTATTTCTCATTGTTGCAACAGGTCCACCTGAATCCTTAAACGATTTGTTTGTCCCCATCTCCTCCACATGTTATACTGACATCAAATATAGTGAAAGCAGGTTTTACAATGTGGGGGAGGACATACAAAGCAACAAAGAATTAATCATTATAAATGCGTTAGAAACACATGCATGAAAGAAACGAAAACATTAAAATACATATTTAAGGGTTCATTTTCCTAACATCACATTATCTGACCTTTTCCGCTTGACTCATACCTATACTAGATATTGCAAATAAGGGAAACCATGGGACCTGTGCTTCTTTGGGCCTGGCTTACTTCACTTGATATAATTTTTTCCAAACCTTTCCATTTCCTAACAAATGGGGAAATGTCATTCTTTCTGATGGAGGCATAGAATTCAATTGTGTATATAAACCACATTTTCTTGATCCATTCATCAACTGAGGGGCATCTGGGTTGGTTCCATATCTTAGCTATGGTAAATAATGCTGCAATAAACATAGTTGTGCTGGTAGCTTTAGTGTGGTCTTGTTTGTAACCATGTGGGTAAATGCCCAAAAGTGGGATTGCTGGATCATAGGGGAGATCTATGTGAAGTCCTTTGAGGAACCTCCATAATGCTTTCCAAAGTGGTTGAAAAAGTTTACATTCCCACCAACAATGAAGTAAGATTCCTTTCTGTCCACGTCCCCTACAGCATCTGTTGTCGATAGAGTTCTTGATTTTTGCTGTTCTAACTGGAGTGAGGTGATATCTCAATGTTGTTTTGATTTGCATTTCTTTTATGGCTAGGGATGTTGAACATTTTTTCATGTGTCTATTGGCCGTCCTTCTTCCTTCTTCAGAGAAGCTTCTCTTTAAGACTTTCGCCCACTTATTTATTGGGCAGTTGTTTCTTTGAGGATTTGTTGTTGGGTGGTTTAATTTTTTGAGTTCCAAGTATATTTTAGATATGAGACCCTTGTCCGTTGTATGGCTAGTAAAGATCTTTTCCCAATCGGTGGGCTTTCTATTATTCTTGCTAGCTATGTCATTTGCCCTGCAGTAGCTCTGCAACTTTATGCAATCCCATTTGTCCAAACTTTCTTTGATTTGTTGTGCTTCCGGGTCTCTATTCAGAAAATTTCGGCCTGAGCCAAGGAGACCTAGGGTTTCTCCTATTCCATCCTGTAATTTTTTCAGAGGGTCTGCTTTGAGTTCAAGGTCTTTGATCCATTTGGTGTTGATTCTGATGCAGGGTGATATATAAGGATCTAGTTTTAGTTTTCTACATGTAGCTAACCAATTTTGCCAGCACCATTTACTGAAGAGGCTGTCCTTCTTCCATTCTATTTTTTTAGCTTCCTTATCGAAGATTAGATGGCTATAGGTCTGTAGGTTCATTTCTGGTATTCAATTCTATTCCATTGGTTCTGAGGTCTGCTTTTATGCCAATACCAAGCTGTTTTGATTATTATGGCTTTATAGTAGAGTTTGAAATTTGGTATTGATATTCCTCCAGCAGTATTCTTACCGTTGAGGAACGTTTTTGCTATTCGGGGTCTTTTATTGTTCCATATGAATGTTTGGATTGCCTCTTGTATTTCCTTGAAGAATGAGGGTGGAATTATGATAGGTATTGCGTTGAATTTGTAGATAGCCTTGGGAAGTATTGCTATTTTCACGATGTTAATCTTGCCAATCCAGGAGCATGGGAGGTTTTGCCATTTTTTAAGTTCTGTGTTGATTTCCTTTTTCAAGATTTTAAAGTTTTCATCATAGAGGTCCTTCACTTCTTTGGTTAAGTTAATTCCTAGGTATTTTATTTTTTGTGGGGCTATTACAAATGGAGTTGCTTTCCTAATTTCAGCCACACTTTTCTCATTGTTGGCATACAGAAAAGCCATTGATTTTTGGGGGTTAATTTTATAACCTGCTACTTTGCCAAAGTTTTGAATCAGCTTGAGTAATTTGTTAGTGGAGTCTATGGGATTCTTTAAATACAAGATCATGTCATCTGCAAAGAGGGAGAGTTTTATTTCTTCTTTCCCTATTTGGATCCCCTTTATGTCTGCATCTTGTCTTATTGCTGTAGCTAGGCATTCCAATACTAGATTGAAGAGAAGTGGAGAGACTGGGCATGCTTGTCTTGTTCCTGAGTTAAGAGGAAATGGCTTTAGTTTTTCACCATTGAGTATAATGCTGGCTGTAGGTTTGTCATATACAGCCTTTATTGTATTGAGGAATGTTCCATGGATTCCTAATTTTTCCAAAACCTTCATCATAAAGCGGTGTTGGATCTTGTCAAATGCTTTTTCTGCATCTATTGAGATAACCATGTGGTTCTTATTCTTGCTCCTGTTGATGTGATGAATAATATTAATAGATTTGCGTATATTGAACCAGCTTTGCTTCCGCGAAATGAATCCTGTTTGACCATGGTGTATGATTTTTTGGATGAATTGTTGAAGTCGATTGGCCAAAATTTTATTGAGAAGTTTTGCATCAATGTTCATCAAAGAAATGGGTCTATAGTTCTCTTTCTTTGATGAGCTCCTGCCTGGATTTGGGATGAGGGTTAGGATGGCTTCATAGAATGTATTCGGTAGTGAGCTTTCTCTTTCAATTTCATTGAAGAGTTGGAGGAGTATTGGTGTGAGCTCTGCTTTGAAGGCCTTGTAAAATTCCGCTGTAAAACCATCTGGTCCTGGACTTTTCTTTGCTGGGAGGTCTCTTATTGATGTTTCTATTTCAATGCTTGATATGGGCCTGTTAAGCTGGTTTAACTCATCTTGGTTTAGTTTTGGCATGTCAATATTTGCTAGGAAAAGGTCAATTTCTGTCAAGTTCTCAAACTTATTAGCATAAAGTTTTGAGAAGTATTCCCTTATAATGTTCTGAATCTTGGTTTTTTCCGTGGTGATGTTTCCATTCTCATCTCTGAGTTTATTAATTTGGGTGTGTTCTCTGCTTTTTCTGATAAGGTTTGCTAAGGGTCTGTCAATTTTGTTAAGTTTTTCGAAGAACCAACTCTTTGTTTTGTTGATTCTTTCTATAGTTTTTTTTTATTCTAATTCATTTAATTCTGATTTAATTTTGATTATTTCTTTCCATCTACTGGATTGGGGTTTATCTTGCTGCTCTTTTTCAAGGAGGTTTGATGTGTCATTAAATTGCTAGTTTCAGATATCTCCAATTTGTTGATGTAGGAGCTCAGAGCTATAAACTTGCCTCTGAGTACTGCCTTTGCTGTGTCCCAGAGGAGCTGGTAATTTGTGTGTTCATTTTTGTTAAATAGCATGAACATTTGAATTTCCTTTCTAATCTCTTCCATGACCCACTCATGATTCAGCAGTGTGTTGTTCAGCCTCCATGTGATACCGGACATTCTTTGGTGGCTTTCTGTGTTGAGTTCTAATTTTATTCCCTTGTGGTCAGAGAGAATGCAAGGTATAACTTCAATGTTTCTGAATTTAGACAAGTTTGCTTTGTGGCCTAAAATGTGGTCTATTTTAGAAAACGTTCCATGTGCTGCTGAGAAGAACCTGAATTCTGATGCTGCTGGGTGAAATGTTCGGTAAATATCTGTTAAGTCTAGTTGATCTATGCAGCTGTTTAGATCTGCGGTTTCTCTGTTGAGTTTTTGCCGAGTTGCTCTATCTAGTGGGGAGAGTGGTGTGTTAAAATCCCCAACAATTAATGTCTTTGGATCTATATGGGATTTGAGGGAAAGTAGTGTTTCTTTGATAAATTTGGGTGCTCCATTGTTTGGCGAATAGATATTTAGAATTGTAATATCCTCCTGAAGGAGAGATCCTTTAATTAGTATGTAGGGACCTTCTTTATCTCTTCTCACGAATTTTAATTTGAAGTCTATTTTATCTGATATTAGCATTGCAACTCCCGCCTGTTTATGAGGGCCGTTTGCTTGGTAGATTTTGTTCCAGCCTTTGACATTGAAAATGTGTTTGTTTTTACGGGCAAGGTGTGACTCCTGCAGGCAGCAGATAGAAGGGTCTTGTTTTTTAATCCAACTAGACAGTCTATGTCGCTTTATTGGAGAGTTCAGTCTGTTAACGTTAAGAGATAGGACTGAGAGGTATTTGGGAGTTCCTGCCATGTTATCCACCTTCTTGGGGGCAGCGAAAACTGGGTTCTTCCTAAGGTTCTTGGATTCTCAGTTTGGGGGCAGTTTCTTGGCCTTTGTTGTGGTCTTGTTGTATGTGTAGGACATCTTTAAGAATCTTTTGTAGGACTGGTTTGGTGGAGATGTATTGTTTCAATTATTCTTTGCTATGGAAGATTTTTATTTGGCCTTCAGTTATGAAGGAGAGTTTAGCTGGGTACAGTATTCTTGGTTGATAGTTGTTTGTTTTTAGGACATGGCCTACGTCATTCCAGGCTCTTCTTGCTTTGATTGTCTCTGCTGAGAAATCTGAGGTAATTCTAATTGGTTTCCCTTTATAGGTGATTAACCTTTACTCTTTGACAGCTTTAAGGATCTTTTCCTTGTTCTGGGTTGATCCTGTGTGGATTATAATGTGACAGTGGGATGTCTTATTCTGGTCTGGTCTATTCGGGGTTCTAAAAGCTTCTTGTATCTGAATAGGCCTATCTTTTTGTATGTTTGGGAAGTTCTCTGCTAGGATCCTGTTGAACAAATTTCCTAGACCATTAACTTCTGTTTCTAGGTGCTCCTCTACACCCATTATCCTTAGATTGGTCCTTCTGATGGTGTCTTCCAGGTGTTGGATAGACCTATCATATTTCTTGGACTTGTGTTGGATGGTTGTATGTTCTTTCTGTATAATATCTAGGCTGTCTTCAATCCCTGAGTTTCGATCTTCTGCATGGTCTAACCTGCTGTCAAGACTCTCTGCTTTGTTTTTTATCTCTTTTCCTTCTAATTGGTCAGCTTTGATGGCTTCAAGTTCTTTGTTGAAGCTCTGTTTTAGGTCTTGTATGAATTTCTTTACTTCCTTAATTTGGTGTTCAGTGTTTGTTTTCAATTCACTTAGTTGATTGGTTATGGTTTCTTTGGACTCCCATTCCTTCTGTTGGGTTCCATTCAGCATTCCCTTTGTGGTCTCCCTGACTTCCTTCAGCTCTTTGTTAATGGATTCCTTGAATGCCTTTAGTGATCTTTGTGTATTCTCTACCTGGTCTCTCAATTCCTGAATTACTCTTTGATTAGCTTCCTCCCGTCTGTGGGATTCCTGCAGTTCTCTTTCTTCCCATTTGTGGGATTCCTGCAGTTCTCTTTGAGTGTTCTCTGCCTGCTCAAGCCATTCCTCCCTTTCTCTTTGAATATTTTCAAGTTGTTCACGCAAATCCTGTATCAGTTTTTCAGTAGCTTCCTCACGCTTATGATATTCCTGTATAAACTTCTGGGATGCCTCCTCTCTCTCCCTATCACGCTCATACAGAGTCCTTTGTACATTGTCAAACTTCTCATTTATCATGTTTGCTATTAGTGTTTGTAGAGCTATTTGGGAACTCTCTTCTGGATTGTTCTTTATCTGTTCTAATCCCTGATTATCAAGATTGGGAATTGAGATACCCGAATTTGCCATTTTTCTTGTGTTTTTCCGGCTTACTCTGCCCATTTGAGATGAAGATTGCACCAGTTTTGTGCTAGAACCCTATCTTAAGGCAACCATCAACCACAGTTTGCATTTGTACAGTCAATAGTCTACAGATACAATCTAGTTCAACAGATACATCTATTCAGCATCAAACAACTATATGTTAAAGGACTTCGAACCGCAGAAAAGCATTTGGAAAACCAGAAATTATTAGGATTAGGGAGAGATGTGGGTAAAAAATAGGAATAGATTGGTGTGGGGAGGCACAGGGAGAGTTAACTATTTCCTAATCACAATGCAGGAAATGGGTTGGGTAGGATGCAAGTAGAGAGAGAGAGAAAAAGAAGAGATGGAAAGGGAATGAAAAGAGAGCAGAAAAAAATAGAAATGTAAAAATTAATGTATTTAGAGGGGAATGTGGATATGTTGAGAGAAGGGGAGGGACATAGAGGAGATGTGAAAGACTTTAAGGATGGGAAAGGGAGAAGAAAAGATCAGAAGTTCAGTAGAGCTAGACTAAAAACAAAAAGATAATTAAGAAAGAAAGAAACAGAGAAAAAAGACAAGAAAAGAAAGGAAAACGCTCATTCACATATTCCTAAAATGAAATATATAAGATGAGAAAAAAAAAGTTACTGGAAAACAATTATTTTTTCAGAAGATGCAAAAATTAAAGATTAATAAAAGTTTCAGAAGGGAAAAAATTTATATATATATATATATATATATATATATATATATATATATAAGCTAACAAAATACAAAAAACAAACAAAAAAAGAAAAGAAGAAGACGAAGAAAGAAGAAAGAAAAAAAAGAAAAAAGAAAAAAATTTAAAAAAAAAGTCTTGTGATTTTTTTTGGGGGGGCAGGGGTGGGAAGGATCCTGTATCTCCCTTTTGTCTGTAACCAGTCTCTTGTTGGAGTCTCTGGTCAGCTTGAGGTCCTGTGGCTTGATTGGTTTCTTAAGTCGGTTTGTTGGAAGAGGCAGAAAAATGCTCTGCTTTACCCAAGATTTTGAGATCCCGCTCCCAGGTTAGTTTTCTGGGAGAGTGATCTGCTTTGAGAATCACAAAAGAGGGGGATGTGGTGATGAGGCTAGGTTCTGGGTAGAGTTGAGGCCTTTCAACAAACAGTAGCTTTTCCCTGGGGTTATTTTGTGATAAAGCTCACAGCGCCCAGCCTGGAGCCATTCTCAGGGTTTCTGTTTTTCAATTGATTGTGGTGGCTGCTAGAGGGAGGAGCTGCCTCTGGCTCTGGTTACCCACTGAGGCAAGCCACTCCGATGGCTGGCGCCTGAGTTGGGTGACTTTTCCCTGGATGGAGCTGAGTCTGGCAGGTCACTTCGCCGTTAAGTTCTTGTGACCTGCTAAATGACTCCTTTTATTCCAAGGCCTGAGTTGGAGCTAGCAGCTCCTCTGAGCTTTTTCGGTATCCAAGATGGAGATCACCGGTGCTGGGGGGGGCGGGGTGGCCTTCCCTCCTCTGCTCCCTGAGAAGGAGTGAGGACGTCGGGCTTGTACTCACGCCGCGTCTTGTATCCTGCGTCGTCTCTGGTCTGCAAACAGCAGGATGAAGATGTCTGCTCCTTGTTGGTTCTTGTTGGTGTTGAGTAGAATCCGCTTGTCCACTGTGTCTGGCTCCTTCGTCCCGGACTCTCTGTGTCTCAGGTATGACCCCGCGGTGGTGGTCGCCACCGCGACCCTGCCGCCGCAGCGGCAGCTGATGTGTTTCCTTGGCTTCCCCTCTCTTTTCTAACTCTCTGTCCTGTGATGGCACACTTGGTGTGATTCTCTGGCTTAGGACTGTTCACCGGAACTCTAAAACTGCTTTCTATGCGAGAGCTTGTTCAGATTCCAGCTTCCCCTCCGCCATCTTCCCGGAACCTAGCTTTTGGATTTTCTTTACTGTACAACCGCGTGAAGTATTTCTTCCTATTTTCCTGGATGCATGATACCTCCATATATACATTACAAGAGACCTAGTTCAGAAACTGTGCCAAGAGATACTGAAGCCTGAAAGGGTGATATTAGAGTAAAATTTTAAGAACTGAAAAATAATCACTGGAATAATAGATTGACTAGGGTCACACTTCAATTGTTCAGTGAAGTTTGAAAGTGTTGAGGCAGAGAATGTCCAAGTGCAATTAGTGTGGTTTGTTTACAATGAACAAATTTCAATAGAAATGGAAATGGAAGTAAGCATAATTTTTTTGAAAATAACTGATGATGTGCTCTTATTAGTTTTTGAATATCGCTTGAACTGCTAGTGAAGTTCTTGTACATGTGTAAAATTCAGAAATACATATTCCAGTGTTTTCCACAGAAAGTAAAATAATATATTTTTTTTCTATTTCTTTGCAGGAATCATTTTATGAACAAACCATGAGGTCAAACCATTTCTCATTTTTTCATCTATGTCTTACATTAATATATTGTTCATGCTCATTCAACCAAATGAATTCATTTTATTTTCTACTACCTATTCAATCCCTTCTCCCTTTCCTTGAATCCAGAAGCAAAGCTGGTTGTTTATGTCCTTACTGGAATTCACCATGTCACTATCCACCTAGACATAGTAAGGTTGGAATATAGAAACTTTAATGATCAAATCGAAATCTACATTTGTTTCCCAATAGAGAACACATCATACTTCTTTATTCACTGTTCTTAAGTTTGCCTGTGAACATCATCTTCCATTTCATATATTGATATAATTTCAGAGCCTAATAAATACATAACAAAACTGTAATGATATTAGACCTCTATACAACTTTACACCAATTATGTATTCCCATATAGAATGGCCATTAAAAATTCAAAGGGATTTTTCAACAAAAATTCTGCAGTATAGTTTTAACTATAGAAGCTTCTCATCTATCTCAATCATTTCCACATGTAATCTCATCTAAACAAGGATTCTGACAGTTCTTCCCAAAACATGTGGCAGAAAAAAAAAACAGGTTAATATATGTGTACACAAAATGACATTCACAACTTATTCTTTTGAGGGGCCAAACTGCAATTTGTGAAGATAGCATGATTGTGTGCTAAAAATGTGATAATTTTAGGGCAAGAGGATATGCATCTTTTGGCATTGTGTGATGTTCCAAGTAAGAGTGTACTGCATATGTAGAGTAAAACAAACACACTTTTATGGAACCATATTCAATGACTATCTTCGTATTTAATTTGTGTGTAATTGCCACACAAATATATGCCCCCAAATATTTATAGTAGTCCAAAATATTCTTGATGCAAAACGGAATAATTTTTGAAGCATATTTTAGGAAGATCCACCTTGTAAAAATTATTGATAGGACTCGTGTGTAATAAATTTAGTTGAATCTTTTGGGTATAAATGAGGAAGTTAAAGATGTAAGAATGTGCCTCATATTTATTATTGGTGTTGAAATGGGAGAGTTTCTGATCATGGGCTTATTTGTGCACCTAGTATATAATTGCAAATGTTTCCTGGTTATTGTTCAGAAATTGTAAGCAGGAATGAATTCAACATTAATTTGTGAAGGATGGTTTAGAACCTTCAGACTCAGGGAAACTGAGACTTTTCTAGTAGGGTGCTGAAGAGAACAGATCGTTCAACACATGTCTGTGTATATACTGAAAACCAATCTACATACGAATCCATGTGTAAACTTATGAAAATTAAAATAAATGTATCAATACTTTTCTTTTTCTTTAAACATATTGTCAGTGTGATGAACAAAGTGATTATAATTATGTATCTAAGGCAGTGAATGATTTTCTTTTCACATGTTACATTTTCCCTCATTTTCCTTACACTTTACTCTGCCTCAAAACTCGCCCCCCCCCACCCCGCCCGCTGTAAAAGCCATTTCCAACATGTTGTCTTGTGAGGAATTTTGTGACATTGGTTCACCCCTTGGCCTCTATCTTTAAATTTTTGATTCCTCTTTTTTGCTCTATTCAGATTAAAGTTCATACAGTCCACAGTCTACCGAAATCAAATATAGTGACAAGATGGGAGAAACCATATGAAAAATAAAGGACAAAAACCAACAAAAAAAATAGTTTTTCAAATTATTTTTTAAGAAAATACCAACCATGATAAAACTCATATTTCTTGGAGTTCATTTTTTTTACCCTAATCTTCTTGTTCATATATACATAGCAATTAAGCTCTTGGATTCCTATTTGTATGAAACTGGACATATACCAATTAAGACAAAAAGAGAAAGTTGGGCACCTATATTTTAAATGCCACTTCTAAAGAAAAAAATATGACTCTCCATTAGGTAAGTTTATTTATTTTTTTTAATTTTATTTGAGAACATACTGTACAGAGGGGCTACAATTACATGGGCAGGATAATGCATACATTTCTTACCAAGCATTGCAGCCTCCTCCTTTGTTTACCGTTCACCTCCCTTCCCAGCCTCCCCCCTCCCCCCACCCAATTATACCCCCCTCCCCCCCACACCGACATTGTAAAGCTGGTTTTGACATGACATTTTGTACTTCTCATTGTATTTAATAAATAGTGGTGTAATACTCATTAAATTCTTATAAAAGCTTAAAGTTAGATTATACACCACCCTCTGTCAAAACATTTTCCTAATGGATCAGACCTCAAGGTTAAAGAAAATACTCAGAATGGAAGCAATAGAGAAGTACTAGTTCTCATAGAACTGGTTGAAACTTTCTCATTACAGATGCAAAAAAGCATCAAGTCAAAGAAACCTTAGACCCACTATATTGCTTGAACTTGTACCGATTCTTTATAAGATGAACATAACTAAGTAGGTAAATAAAAAGTGGAAAGATTGGGAGAAGATCTTCACTAGCCAAGAAAGAGAAAAGGATCTTAGAGCTGAGATATAAACAAAATTCAACAAGTGAAATACCCCCGGAAAAAGAAAACCTGAACAATAAACCTACTCTTAGAAAAGAAGTCTAAATATTTAAAGAGAGATTTCACTGATGGTTAATTGAGAATGGCAAAAGGATATAGGAAGAAATGCTGAATGTCTGTGACAATAAAATTAAGCCAAATAAAGTCAATACTGAAATTCCACCACATTCCATTAGAGTGGCAAGTTATGTGCATTCCATAGGGAAAACCAGGAACAATCCCAGATGCCTGAGAGCAGATTAATGGATCAGAAAATGGGGGGTATAAACTCAATGGAATTATATTTTCCATTAGAAATAATGACATAGTGCCATTTGTAAGGAAATGGAAAAACTTAAAGATGAATTAAAGGGTGCCAGACCCAAACAAACATAGGCTCCATCTTTTCTCTTATTTCTAAAACCTGGTATATGTCCATTTTAGTCCTAGCATAGTATCACAATAACTTAATAGTTATATCCATATGACCATAAAATATTAGGCTAAACAATCTCAACTCTGCAATAAAAATTAGTTGGTTTCTCTTTCCTGAATTTTTAAAATGTAGTATGTGAAGGTATTTCTCTTTACTTGCCTTCTTCCTTTATTTTCCTATGTTTTGTACAATGTTGTCACTGTATTTGATTTTGGTACACACTGTATTTCGTGTAAGTTAATGAGAATTAGGCACAGGGAGGGAACAACAAAATCTGAGACAAAGGATAAAGGGCCAACCATACAAGAACAGTCCCAAAAAATCTGTATGTAGGGAATAAATATTACACCTGGTGGGAGAGGGTAGACATTTTAGGCAAAAAACAGTAAATGTGAAAAATGGGTAAAAACTTATGATGAGACAAGTACTCATTCATTGTTTACACATGTAGTGCAAATCCCTCTGTCCATCACCTTGGCAAGATTCCATTAGAAAGAGAGTATTGATTCATCCACTCTTCTCAATTCTCATGTCTGATTTCTTGACGTTCCTAAAAGCAGACAGGTTTCCCTAAGTCACCAGGTTTCAAGCCCACATTGACAAATTAATGTTGAAATAATTTTTTTCAAATATTTCGGTAGGAATCCAAATAGTCATTTGAAATTGCAAACCAAGAGATACTGATGCTCAAATATGCTCCAAATCAGAAACCTTCACATTTTCACAACTATCATAAATGTAAGCAAGACTCTGCGATGTGAAACTTCCTCCTCTGTAGTCATATACTTCATCTCTTTTGATTACATAGGAATCTAGCCAGTAATAAATATTTTTGGCAAGGGAGATCTTCCTAAAATATACTTGAAAGTTTATTCCATTTAGCAATAGGAATGTTGTGGGCCAAGAATGCCAAATGAACTAAAAAGTGGTGGGGGGCAGAAATATGAGGGGCAATTCATACACAAGTCAAAAACAAATATTCATGATATATGGTTTCATGAACTGATCGTGAATTAAAATCATAACTTATATATTTGTCTTATCAGAACAAATTCTTGTCTGTTAAATCACAGGTTCTCTGTACAAAATATGGTATCCTCAAAGACTGTACATTGTCCCCCAAAACTAATAGATCTCAGCTGTTTGTACTCCTGCAAGAATTTATTTTTCCCTGCCATAGAAAATTGGAAGAAATCACAGATTTTTTCTGCAGATTAGATTACACATGAAAACTATTGAGATGATTTAGAATCCTGTGCCTTGACAAATACGTTGCAAAATTAGGTGCTTTAAAAAATTGGTAAAATTTTCCTATCCATTCTTCTTTTTGGAACACAGAAATTATTGAGAAATTTGTATTAGGAACCACATATTATTTTAGTTTTCTTATATTCTACATGATTAATAAGTGAAATGGAACATATTATTCCCAGACAAAAGTAACTATTGTGAGGGGTCAACTTACATTTAGAAGTTAGGAAACAGTCGTTACCTCAGGTTTCTTTCTTCACCCAACAACCTAGGCATGCTAATGGGAACTAGGCTAAATCCAAGGTGTCCCTGATAGACTGGCTTATGACTTTTATGCCCTTCATTCCCATATTTTGTTTGATTGTATGTTCTCCAATTAGGCACAATTGTTCATTTTGTAAAATAGTCAAGATTCTTGATTCACCCTAAGATCAGAAAAAAGCTGATTCTTTTATATTTGCCTGGACATTTCCCTGTAATTCATGTCTCTGTCATTACAGTACAAAACAGTGATATAACTTTTCATTCTCAGGAGAGAATTAATTCCAGATTCAGTGATGGCATGTCAATATTCCCAATGATTCCTTTGTACATTGGTAAATATCTACTGTCAGTAAGACATTCATGGAAGAGTCTTGATAGTACACTATACATTGTTAAGAATGAAGGTATATGTAGGAAACGGCCATTAATATCAATATCACACATTCTTCCTTACATGGAAACCCCTTTGTAATGAGATTGAGATGTTTCTGAAAGAAAATTTTGAATTGATAGATTCTGAACTTTGGCAAAGCTCTCTATACAATTCCTGCAAAAATGTAATGTCATAAGACAGTGAATAATTTGTAACCCTTCTGCCAAATATATTATACAATTCCTGCAAAAATGTCATCTCATAATAAAACAGTGAGTAATTTTAAACACTTCTGTCAAATACTATGCTTCCTAGACCTTCAAAATTACACAGAAATATTGCAAATACTTTTCTTCTGGCATTTTTTTTTGTCTGTATTGGAGTTTGTACTGTGAGGTTGGGCGTTTTCTCTGCATACTTTAGCTCCAGGCTTGTGCTATGCCCCTTGAGAGAGACTGCCACTTTCACTTTTCTGGTGGTCATTTGGAGAAAAAAATCTCATGGATTTCCTGCCAATGCTGACTTTGGACCTTATCATCAGATCTCACCTTCTTGAGTACTTAGGATTACAGACCTGAGCCACTGGAGCTCATCCGTTCTTACTCTTCTCTAATAAAATAACATAATATTAGTGACTTAAAAATTATCCCCCGGTATTTAAACAACATCGAAGAAATTTGACAGCATCTCTGTAAAGAAAATGTGCATTGAAATGTTCCACTTGATTTTTATGTTGCTTCCTCCTCTAGAGGAAACACAGACATAAAGGAGGAAGGAAAAGGAAAATTATCAGACATGTAGATCTAAAATTAATAACTACACTCACAAAATGTTGAAAATGTTGTAGGAAAATCGTCTTTCATTTGTACAGAATTCATTTAAGTGAGATTACATTAAAACCCAGTATTTTTCATTTTAAAAATTTTTATAAGATTAGACACAGTTTCTACACTGTATTTATTATCCCCACAGTGAAATAACTTTCTCATCTAATATTCCTTTTCTGAAGAAAATTACTTTGTAAACAATTACTTTTATTCAAGACGACAAAACTTGTTAATTCACAATATTCATTATTCCTTACTATCCCCACATTTATCCTTCTAACCCTGATTTAGAAATGAATTCTTTGCCTCCATCAGAAAGAATGACATCATCCCATTATTTAGGAAATGGTAAGACTTGGAAAAAATTATATTTTTCTTTTTTAATTTATTTATTGTGAAAAAACTGTACAGAGGTGTTACAATTACATGGGCAAGATAATGAGTACATTTCTTATCAAGCATTGTAGCCTCCTCCTTTGTTTCCCCTTCCCAGCCCTTCCCAGCCTCTTCCTATTTCCCCACCCAATCCTCCCCGTCCCCCCATCCAAAGTTGTAAAGTTCATTTTCGACATAACGACTCATACATCTCATTGTTGCAATGGGTCCTCCTGTATCCCTATTTAAACGATTTGTTTTTTTCTGGAAAATTTTATATTAAGTGAAGTAAGCCAGGCCCTAGAAACATTGGTCCCATGGTTTCTCCTATTTACAATAAATAGTAAAAATCGAGGAGGAGCAGAAAAGTCCAAAAGTTATATACATATGACCATACAAGAAGATGATAAATGAAATTAATCTCTAGATAGGGACATAAGTTGTTTCTAGTTTCTTGAATTGCTTTTATGATTCTAAACTCTCTTATATGATTTGTTTCCCTTGTATGTTCTGTCTCCAAGTTATAACCCCTGATGACAGTGCCCTGTGTCTTTTATATACATTTTTCTAATTTGTGGAGTTAAGGGAAATAACAAATGCTGAAACAGGATACTGGTTGATGTGTTGTAGCAATGAGATGTATAAGATATTATAATGAAAAACACCTTAACAATTTGGGGTGTGAAAGGTGTGAGGAGGTGGGGTGGGAAGGGATTGTAGGGAAAAACAAAGGAGGAGGTGATAATGCTTAATAGGAAATGTACTCATTACCTTACTCATGTAATTGCAACCACTCTGTACACTATTTTTTAATTTAATTTTATTTGTGAACATACTGTACAGAGGAGTTACAATTACGTGGGCAGGATAATGCGTACATTTCTTACCAAGCATTGCAGCCTCCTCCTTTGTTGACCCTTCACATCACTTCCCAGTCTCCCCCCTCCCCCCCAATCCCAATCCTTCTCCTTGCCTCCCCTTCCCCCCCACACCGACGTTGTAAAGCTCATTTTGGATATGACAACTTGTACTTCTCATTGTTGAAACAGGTTCACCTGTATCCTTAAACAACTGGTTTTTCCCCATCTCCTCCACAAGTTATACTGACATCAAATATATTGAAAGCAGGGGTTATACTGTGGGGGAGGGATATACAAAGCAACAAAGAGATAATCTTATTAATGCTTTAGAAACACATGCATGAAAGAAAAAAAAACATTAAAATACACATCTAAGGGTTCATTTTACTGACATCACATTATCTGACCTTTTCCGCTTGACGCATACATATACTAGATATTAAAAATAAGGGAAACCATGGGACCTATGTTTCTTTGGGCCTGGCTTAATTCACTTAATATAATTTTTTCCAAGTTTTTCCACTTCCTAACAAATGGGGAAATGTCATTCTTTCTGATGGAGGCATAGAATTCCATTGTTTATATAGACCACATTTTCTTGATCCATTCATCTAGTGAGGGGCATCTGGGTTGGTTCCATATCTTAGCTATGGTAAATAATGCTGCAATGAACATAGTTGTGCTGGTAGCTTTAGGGTGGTCTTGTTTGTAAACATTTGGGTAAATACCCAAAAGTGGGATTGCTGGGTCATAGGGGAGTTCTATTTGAAATCTTTTGAGGAACCTCCATACTGCTTTCCAAAGTGGTTGAACAAGTTTACATTAACACCAACAGTGAAGAAAGGTTCCTTTCTGTCCACATCCCCTCCAGCATCTGTTGTTGTTAGAGTTCTTGATTTTTGCCGTTCTAACTGGGGTGAGGTGATATCTCAATGTTGTTTTGATTTGCATTCCTTTTATGGCTAGGGAAGGAATTAACTTAACTAAAGAAGTGAAGGACCTCTATGATGAAATCTTTAAAATCTTAAAAAAGGAAATCAACACAGAACTTAAAAAATGGCAAAACCTCCCATGCTCCTGGATTGGCAAGATTAACATCGTGAAAATGGCAATACTTCCAAAGGCTATCTACAAATTCAACGCAATACCTATCAAAATTCCAACCTCATTCTTCAAGGAAATAGAAGAGGCAATCCAAACATTCATATGGAACAATAAAAGACCCCGAATAGCAAAAACGCTCCTCAATGGAAAGATCACTGCTGGAGGAATATCAATACCAAACTTCAAACTCTACTATAAAGCCAGAGTAATCAAAACAGCTTGGGATTGGCATAAGAACAGACCTCAGGACCAATGGAATAGAATTGAATACCAGAAATGAACCTACAGACCTATAGCCATCTAATCTTCGATAAGGGAGCTAAAACAATAGAATGGAAGAAAATCTCTTCAGTAAATGGTGCTGGCAAAATTGGTTAACTACATGTAGAAAACTTAAGCTAGATCCTTATATATCTCCCTGCACCAGAATCAACTCCAAATGGATCAAAGACCTTGAACTCAAAGCAGACACTCTGAAAACATTACAGGACGGAATAGGAGAAACCCTAGTTCTCCTTGGCTCAGGCCAATATTTTCTGAATAGAGACCCGGAAACACAACAAATCAAAGAAAGATTGGACAAATGAGATTGCATAAAGTTGCAGAGCTTCTGCAGGGCAAATGACATAGCTAGCAAGATCAATAGAAAGCCCACCGATTGGGAGAAGATCTTTACTAGCCATACAAGGGACAAGGGTCTCATATCTAAAATATACGTGGAACTCATAAAATTAAACCCCCCAACAAGAAATCCTCAAAGAAACAACTGCCCAATAAATGAGTGGGCGAAAGATTTAAAGAGAAACTTCTATGAAGAAGGAAGAAGGATGGCCAATAGACACATGAAGAAATGTTCTGTACACTATTTTTACAATATTTTTTAAAAAATAAATGGAAGTTGTTCCTGCTGCCTTATAGTCCAGGCGGAAGGGCATGGTAAGTATTGGATAAATGGCATGATAGTTATAAAAGCTTCTTCATATGAGTACATGTCTTCACTAGTTGATCAAGCAATTTCAGGTGTCATTATGAAGAAAAGTCTTCTATTATGCTATATGCACACAATTTTATGTCTAATTTATAATGTATCAATTTCTGATTTCCTGTTCTTATGAAAACTGCCATTAAAAAGTATAAAACCTGTACTGGCAATTAGTGCATCACTCAAACCAGACAGAGGGTAGAAACATCAAATGGATATAAACAGAACTATCTTTTTATATGTGAATTACAGAGGGAGGAAAACCACCAAGAGTTCAATTCTACTAAGCAATAGCAGAGTTCTCAGAAAATCTAAAGGGGAAAAAAATAGAGTATGCTGTGTGAACTTCGCTTTTATCATTTGTACCTGTAGGGAAGCATTGACTTGCCATAATGTGGGGTGATGTTCAATAAAGTGAGTAATCATGACAAAGAGCTTATGGTTTTATCAATAATAGAATAACCATAGCCCTATCCTGAATGCACACTGCAAGCAAATGACCACTGCTCTTGAGACCCCTATATACTACTGTATGTCCAAGCAACTAACTACACAATTAAAATGTTTTCTCCATGTGGAAGTACATTTCAAATCGCTGAAAGTAAATCTAAATAATCGCTCACTTTCCTCACATTTATACATTAAATCTTTCATTAGAATTTGGTAAGTTGGACTTGTTGTTAATCAAGTTACAAGACTGTGCTATAGTAGTTTGTGTGAATGACATCATACTGGTAAAAGGGCCTTTATAGGTCCACAGTGTCTGATTCAGAATTTTGTGGAGTAATTTTCAATTACTTAATGTGTAATCCATAATCTAGAAACAAACTTCAGTCATCAAAATATAAAATGTTCAATTTCTTTATATGAGAAAATTTGTTGCATAGAATCATGTTGACATTTCTGCAAATTTAGCTGTTTCATCTCATAGCTCACCATTGAGTTCAATGGAATCAAACCAATATTCTTTGTTCAATGGAACAAAAGTTTAATAAGGAAAGTATATTTAAGCTTCATTTCTAGTACAAGACCTACAATTAGTAGCCACTTTAGATCTTTGCAAGGCTTGATGATTATTTCCCTGCTCAAGTAGTCAACACTTGGCAACATTGCACTGTCCTTTCTCTTAAGATGACTGAGTTTAGTATAAAGAGCTCCTTTAGTTTTCCATTCTTTTTTTTATTGCGAAGATACTGTACTGAAGTGTTATTATTACATGAGCAAGGCAATGAGTACATTTCTTATCAAACATTGTTGCGTCCTCCATTGTTTCCCATTGCCATCCCTTCCCATCTCTCCTCTTGCTTCCCCCCTCTCACCTCTAGTCTCCAAACACTGTCCCTCACCGCGGGGGCCAACGTTGTAAATGTCGTTTTTCGACATAACATCTTGTACAACAATCTCATTTTTGCAATGGGTCCACCTGTATCTCTATTTAAATAATTTGTTTCATGCATAAATATCCCTTTAAATAATGATGACACCTTTATCTGTCATGTTCACTTATTGAGTATTTTGCTCAATAATTTTATTCTTACATGTGAAAATCTTTAAATCCTTTCAACATAGTACTTGAAGCCTGGCAATTCTAACCAAATGAAGAAAGCATGTCTAAAAGAGGCATTTTTAAATTTTCATCTTGAAGCTTTACAACTATTTGTAATTACTAATTGCTGTTTCATGGTAATAGTTTAGTCTCTTCAATACACCTGTTTATGTCTTGCGGAAAGTAAATTAAGACTGCAAAATGCCTGAAATCAGACCTCATCTAGCACCTAACATCAGTATCTGTATCTTAAATAGCAATTATGTTTGTGTATACCTTAGCCCCAAAATTTGGGAACACAATGAAATACTGTCACAACAGGCAATGGAAATACATTTTTTATCTGGATCTCATGTACCTGGGTGAGAAGAAAATAAACAAACTATATAAAATGACTAACAAGTGTAATATTCTCAATAAACTTCTTCCTTCCTAACAATCAGCACCTTTTTGGAATGAATGCTGATTCTCTAATTAAAGAAAAATAATCTATGTGGGGTGATAATCACTATAACCAGAAGATTTTAAAGGCAATGAGTATACGGAAAATCCTGCTCATTCTTGGTTGAAAATTTTCTGTTTTCAAGAGGGAATATCTACATATTCCTACATTTTAAACTCTTTACACTTTTCAAATTTACCCATCAACTCAATGATTATATCCAATTAAACATGGAAATATTTTTCTGGATTTCACTGATCAATCCTTTTATCCAATTAGAATCAATGAAATATTGTTCATATATTTTTGGGAAAAAATTACTCTGTATTTATAATAAATGTCTATGCTTTACTATATAAAAGAGAAAATAATTGAATTGAATGAAAACTATTCACATGAACATGAGTATCTTACAGGAGTATACTATTTTCAATTTTGAAATATAATAAAAAAATTTCAAAGGGGAACTATATCATAGAAACCCTGGGGACTTGTTGAGGAACAAAATGTCTGAAGATTACACTTCAATTTCTTATTTGGCAATTATCAACTTTTCATGAATTAATAATTTGAGTAGAACACATAATTATTTGAGTATGTTTGCCAGTGTCATTTTCTAATTTCATGTACTTTAGATCAATCCATGAATATTCAGGTTATTTATTGCCAAACTAGAGAAACACATTTGACATTATTTTATTAAAAAACAAACAAACATGTAACTAGGCCTTAATTGAATTCCTTTGTCAAAATTCCTCCATTTGCAAACTTTACCCATAATCTTAACCTGATTTTTATTGATTAAAATGTAATTTAAATAACTGTATGCTGAATAGAATCAGAAGAATCGTTTTTTATTTTCTCTACTATAATTTGCTTTGAATATAAATGATTTTATAGGTAAGTATGTAGATAATTATTCTTTAATAGTTGTTGAAGAAACAAACACCTGCAGATATTTCTGACTTGGTTAAATTCATATATCCACTTTGCAAGAATATTTACTATGCTAGGAATTTTTAAGAAAATCATCAAAATGTATTCATGATTGCTTTATTGTAAACAATATTCCATTCATTTTATTGTTTTGCCTGTGAAGAGGATGCTTCATTTTCTGTAAAACATGTTACAATATAAAATACTGAATTAGGATATGTGATAACATCGGAATTTCACATATTCCATACAGACAGATGAACAGTGGCTATAATATGATAATTTTATTTTTTTAATTTTTAATTTTTATTGTGAAAATACTGCACTCAGAGGGGTTACAATAACATGGACAAGATAATGAGTACATTTCTTATCAAGCATTGTAGTCTTCTCCTTTGTTTCTCCTTCTCATCCTTTCCCTTCCTGTCCCCGCCCCCCAACACAATCCTGCCTGTTACACATTTTCTCCCCCGCACCAAAGTTGTAAAGTTCATTTTTCGCCATAACGACTTGTACATCTCATTGTTCCAATGGATCCACCTGTATCCCTATTTAAACCATTTGTTTTTTCCCTTCCACTCCACAAATTATACCGACATCAAATACAGTGAAAGCAGAGGTTATATGGGAGAGGGACCTACAAAGCAACTAAGAAATACTCGTATGTGTTAGAAACAATCGCATGAAAGAAAAACGAACATTGGAATACAAATCTTAGGGTTCATTTCACTAACATCACGTTATCTTACCTTTTCTGCTTGACTCAGACATATACTTGATATTGCAAATATGGGAAACCATGGAACCTATGTTTCTTTGGGCCTGGATTACTTCACTTAATATAATTTTTTCCAAGTCTTTCCATTTCCTAACAACTGGGGCAACGCCATTCTCTCTAATGTATGCATAGAATTTCATTGTGTATATATACCACATTTTCTTGATCCAATCATCTACTGAGGACTATTTGGGATGGTTCCATATCTTAGCTATAGTAAATAGTGCTGCAATAAACATAGTCGTGCTGGTAGATTTAGTGTGGCCTTGTTTGTAAACATTTGGATAAATGCTCAAAAGTGGGATTGCTGGGTCATAGGGGAGCTCTATGTGGAGTCTTTTGAGGAACCTCCATACTATTTTCCAAAGTGGTTGAAGAAGTTTACACTCCCACCAACAATGAAGTAAGGTTTCCTTCGATCTACATCCCCTCCAGCGTCTGTTCTTTTTAGAGTTCTTGATTTTAGCCACTCTAAATGGAGTGAGGGTGTATCACAATGTCGTTTTGATTTGCATTAATTTTATGGCTAGGGAAGTTGAGCATTTCTTCATGTGTCTATTGGCCATCCTTCTTTCCTCTTCAGAGAAGTTTCTCTTTAAGTCTTTAGCCCACTTATTTATTGGGTAGTTGGTTCTTTAAAGATTTGTTGTTGTGAGATATAATTTTTTGAGTTCCAGGTATATTTAAGATATGAGACCATTTTCCATTGTATGGCTAGTGAAGATCTTCTCCCATTCAGTGGGCTTTCTATTGATATTGCTAGCTATGACCTTTGCCATGCAGAAGCTCTGCAACTTCATGCAATCTCATTTGTCCAACTTTTCTTTGATTGGTTGTGTTTCTGAGTCTCTATTAAGAAAATTTCGGCCAGTGCCAAGGAGACCTACGGTTTCTCCTAATCCATCCTATAATGTTTTCAGAGTGTCTGATTTGACTCCGAGGTCTTTGATCCATTTGGAGTTGATTCTGGTGCAAGGTGATATATAAGGATCTAGCTGTAGTTTTCTACAATTAGTTAACCAGTTTTGCCAGCACCATTTACTGAAGAGGCTCTCTTTCTTCCATTCTATTTTTTTAGCTCCCTTATCGAAGATGAGATGACTATAGGTCTGTAGGTTCATTTCTGGGTTTTCAATTCTATTCCATTGGTGCTGAGGTCTGTTTGTGTGCTAGTACCAAGCTGTTTTGATTACTATGGCTTTAGAGTAGAGTTTGAAATTTGGTATTGATATTCCTCCAGCCCTATTCTTTCTGTTGAGGATTGTTTTTGCTCTTCAGGGTCTTTGATTGTTCCATATGAATTTTTGGATTGCTTCTTCTATTTCCTTGAAAAATGAGGTTGGGAATAAGAGACATCCTATCTAAGAAATGTCCTGGAACAGATGGTTTTACAGCAGAATTCTACAAGGCCTTCAAAGCAGAACTCACTCCAATACTCCTTCAACTATTCAATGAAATTGAAAGAGAAAGCTCTCTACCGAACACTTTCTATGAAGCCATCATAATCCTCATTCCAAAACCAGGCAGGGGCTCATCAAAGAAAGAGAACTATAGACCCATTTCTTTGATGAACATTGATGCAAAATTTCTCAACAAAATTTTGGCCAATTAACCTCAACAATCCATCCAAAAAATCATACACCATGATCGAACAGGTTTCATTTCAGGGATGCAAAGCAGGTTCAATATACCCAAATCAATTAATATAATTCATCATATCAACAGGAGCAAGGATAAGAACCACATGGATATCTCAATAGATGCAGACAAGATCCAAATCCCCTTTATGATTAAGGATGACAATTTTAGAATCAAGTTCTTTGTACATACATAATCTAATGTTCAAAATAATGAAAGCAATTAAGTTGTTTTTTTTCTTATGTTTGTGTAGATATTGTCCAATTACACTATGACTGCTGTGAAACCCAGCCACATCCTATTCCAAATTCTTTCAATGGGAAAATTTTTCAAAATCAGCATCAGTCTTCATTGGTTAGGGACTACATAAAGATGGGGTTGATCAATATATTCACAAATGTATTAGGTCTAAATTTTATAATATATCAAAGGTAATTAAAGTGTATCGTGTTTTGTTATTTGTCTGTGTTCATCAGTGATAACTGGTCTTCTATAGTTGAATAAGTTTAATGTAAATAATTCAAGGCACAGGACGGTATGAGGGAATGAATGAAAAAAATTTCAAACTGGGATTCCTTCCTAGAGTAACTTATGTTAGTAACATGATGCTTATATCTTCATTCTTTCAGAGTGAATTTTTGGTGGGACAATTTGAGTGTGTGTGGGGGGGGGGTGGGTGTGGGTGTGTGTTTGTGTGTGGCTGAAATGTTCTGATCAGATAATAGGTTGTGAAATCAAACTAAAAAATGTGTACCACATAATTTATCATTTGGCAAAATTATTATATGTTGGAGTCACGACTAAATTTTTTAGGCTGGGAAAGTGGCTAAATATTAGAGTTCTTGCCAATTATGCATGACACTGTGGGTTTGATTCCTTGTAGAGAGCTAGGCTTGAGCTGAAGTATAAAAGGACAGTGCTAATGCCCAGATTTCAGCCCAATGACAGACAAAACAATTATATTTTATAAGAAGGAAAAAGCTGACAAATTCGAGCAGTATTCACAAGTCTTTTTTAACATCTTCCTAATTACCATTATCACTTCAACCCATTTGGCCTCTAACAGCTGTATGGAATTTACAGGATGTACACATTTCAAGAAATGGTTATATGCAGTAGGCCAAAGGGGATTGATCTACCTGTGTTTGTTCCATTCATTAGCTATATTAAGTAAATATAACAATATTCATAGTCATGTTGGTATGTTTATTGTATACTAGTATGCAATCCTTCAGGTCAATGCGAAGGAATAGGATTGCTGATTGATACAGGAGCTCTGTTTTTAATATATGAGGAATCTCCAAAATGCTTTGCAAGGTGGTTGAATCTAGTCTACGTTAATAATACAGAATAGCAGCATTCCTATTTGGTCATATAGGTGCCAGCTTCTGATATGATTTCTTTTTCTAACGGGAGGTAGTAGGAATCTCAGTGTAGTTTTCATTTGCATTCTTTTATTCCTGGAAGTTGTTTCAAATTTGCAGTCAAACAATGTTAATGCAAGGAAGTTCTTTTGCTCTATATTATCAATCTTTTAGGGTAAGAAAGATTCATTTGCTACCTGAGCAAGCTAATATCTAACCATTATTATTATTCAACGTTGATTCGGTTTTCCATAGTAGGCATTTGCATATTACTAGCCTCAGTCAAGGATAGCAGACAATATCAACAGATAGGACAATAGATTAAAATCTTAAAAGAGACATCATTAATATAAAAATATTAATTCAATACAAGGTGCATCAAAGAGGACAAATGAAGGTTACATTCACAAAAATCAACTGTGAGGAAAGAATAATTATCAGCCATTGTATTCAAAACAGTTCACTTGAGTTTGGGGTTGAATAAATTTCTTACCAAAATTAAAAGTAAATCATGTCAATATAGTAATGTGTCTTACAGCCATAAAAAACCCTCATATTTCTTATCAGATTTCATGCATATAAATTCATGGTGATTGAAGGCACAAAGCTTCTGCAAGACAAAGGACATAGATGGCAAGATCAATAGAAAGCAAACAGATAGTGAGAAAATCTTTACTAGCCATTTTTGATGGACAAGGGTCTCTGATCTAAAATATATTTAGAACTCAAAAAATTAAATCCTCCAACATGTCCTCAAAGAAACAACTGACTTTCAAAGTGGTTGAACAAGGTTACGTTCCCACCAACAATGGAGTTGGGTTTCCTTCTGTCCACCATCCCTCCAGCATTTGTTGTTATTAAAGTTCTTGTTTATAGACATTCTAACTGGGGTGAGGTGGTAACTCAATGTATTTTGATTGGCATTTCTTTTCTGAGTAGAGATGTTGAGCATTTCTTCATGTGTTTATTGGACATCCTTCTTTGCTCTTCAGAGAAGTTTCTCTTTAACTCTTTAGTCCACTTATTTATTTGGCAGTTGTTTCAAAAGTAGTGTGCAGGTTGCTCAAAAGACTTCACATACAGCTCCTCTATGACTCAGCAATCCTACGTTTGGTCACTTACCATAATGATTACAAACAAAACCATACTAAATCCACCAGCACAACTATGTTTATTGTATCATCATTTACCATATCCAAGATTGGAAACCAACCTAGATTCCCCTCCGTAGATGAATGGATCAAGAAAATGTGGTATTTATACACAATGGAATTCTATGCCTTCATCAGAAAAAATGACATTGCCTCATTTGTTAGGAAATGGAAAAACTTGGAAAAAATTATATTAAGTGATGTAAGCCAGCCCCACAGAAACAGGTTCCATGGTTTCCCTTATTTGCAATAACTAGTATATGTCGGAGACAAGCAGAAAATTCAGATAAGTTCATGTTTGGTGAAATGAACCCAAAATAAATATTCAATTTTTTTTCTTTCTTGCGATTGTTTCTAATATATTTAGAACATTATTTCCTTGATGCTTTGTATGTCCTTCCCCATGGTATTACCCTGCTTTCACTGTATTTGTTGTTGGTGTAATGTCTGTAGGGCAATGGATAAAAGAAACCGTTTCAATAGGGATAGATGTGGACCCCTTGAAACAATGAGAATTAGTCATGTTGAAAAACGAACTTTATAACTTTAATAGGGTGGGGGTGGGGGAGTTTTGGTCGGGGGGGGCAGATGGGAAGGGATGTTAAGGGGAAACAATGGAGGAGGCAACAATGCTTCATAAGAAATGTCCTCATTACCTTGCCCATGTAATTGTAACCCCTCTGTATGGAATTTTCAAAATAAAATTTTTTTAAAAAAGAACGAAAGAAACAACTGCCTGGTCAAGAAGTAGGCCAAATACTTGAAGTGAAAATTCACTGAAGGGGAAATTAGAAAGGCCAATATGCACGTGAAGAAATGCACAACTTCTATAACAACAACTAAATATCCCCATGCTGCTGATCACTTGTATGGTGTATATGTGTACACCGTTATATGTTATAGTCTGTGATAGATAATTTACTCCAGGAAAGTTAGACTGAATTTGTGATTTTAAATGAGCATCATTATTCCACAATACTGTGAAATTTGGGAAATTATGTAATCACTTAATCACAATTTAAAAAAAAAAAAAAACCTCGGGGAAGGTAGGGAGGGAAGGGTTAGTAGGGAGAAAACAATGGAGGGGGTAACAATGCTCAATAGGTAGTGTACTCATTACCTTTCTCATGTAACTGTAACCCTCTGTATCATATCTTTACAATAAAAAATTTAAAAAGGTAAAGACTGCACATACAGCTCCCCTATGACCCATCAATCCCACTTTTGAGAATTTACCCAAATGATCACGAATTAGACCATACTATACCTACCACACAACTATGTTTATCATAGAATTATTTACCATAGCTAAGATAGGAAACCAATCTAGAAGTCACTCAGTAAATGAATGGATTAAGAAAGTGTGGCATATATACATATGTAACATACATATATATGTATATTATACATACATGTACATATATGTCTATCTGTATATATTTAAATATATGTATATATGAATTTTATGCCGTTATCAGAAAGCATGACCACCCAATTAGGTAGGAAACAGAAAGACCTGGAAAAAATTATATTAAGTGAAGTAAGTCAGGCCCAAAGAAACATTGGTCACATTTTTTACTTTATTTGGAATAACTAGTATAAATTTAGGATGAGCAAAAAGGTTTGAAGCTAAATAAATATGGATAGACATAGAGACACACACACACACACACACACACACACACACATATATACATATATGATATATATACGTATATTTATGATATATATGTATATATATACATATATAAGTAGATAGAGATATATGATTGTATCAAGAGAAATGAACCTGAAGAGAGGAACACGTGCTATTGTTTTTAATGTATTTAAAATGTAGTATGCACTTTTTTGTTTCTTTGGTATGTTCCCCCCACCAACACACACACACAATATAACCCTTGTTTTCACTGTATTTGATTCCAGTGTCCTGGCTGTTGTATATATATTTTTCTAATTTGTGGAGGGGAAGGGAAAAAAAAACCAGAATGGTTAAATTGGTATACAGGTTGAACCAATGTAACAAGCACATGTCGAAGGCTTTATGTTGAAAATGAACTTTACAACTTTATTGTGGGGAATAGTTGGGGAGGTCGGAAAAGAAGCAATGGTAGGAGCAAAACAAAAGAGGAGGCAATAATGCTCGATAAAAATGTACTAATTACCTTACTCATGTAACTGTCACTCCTTCGTACAGTATTTTTACTGTATTCTTGCTAATGATAAGCACAGCACTTTTGATGTACACTGTAACTATTTGCATTTCGATTTTGGCCAGAGATATTAAATATTTTCACATGCATCTATTGGTCCTTTTTATTTCATACCGATAAAAATCTCTTGGATAATTTAGACAACTTATATATGGGGTGGTTGTTTCTTAATGAATTTTTTTAAGATTTTTTTTTATTTTGAAAATACTGTACAGAGGTGTTTCAGTCACATGAGCAAGGTAATGAATACCTATCCTATCAAGCATTGTTCCCTTCTACTTTGTTTTTACCCTACCATTTCTTCCTCCCACATCCTCAAGTAAACCTCTCCCACTCCAGCCTAAATTGTAAAAATTGTTTTTCTACAGTCTTGTACATCTCATTCATACAATGGGCCAACTTGTATTCCTCCTTAATCATTCTCTTTTTTTTCCTTTCTCTCCCCAAATAGAGAAGATGCAGGGCACCGACATGAAATACAGTGAAAACATGGATAATAATGTGGGAAGGAACAGAAAATCAACAAAAAAATCACATGGTACCTTATGAATGTGTTAGAAGCACTAGTAAGTAAGAAAAAAACCAATTGTGTCCCTATCTTGGAGTTCATTTCACTTAACATCATTTTATCTTGTCAAATGTACATAGGAACTTTTTTGCTTGTCCCAGTTATGTATTATTCATTGCAAATAAAGGAAACCATGGGACCTATGTTTCTTTAGGCCTGACTTACTTCACTCAATATAATTTTTTCCATGCCTTTTTCATTCCCTAACAAATGTTTTCTGATTGAGGCATAAAATTCCATTGTGTGTGTGTGTGTGTGTGTGTGTGTGTGTGTGTGTGTGTACCACATTTTCCTGATCCATTAATGTACTGAGGGGATCTGTGTTGATTTCATTTCTTATCTAGAGTAAATAATGCTGCTTTAGACAAAGTTGTTCTGGTAGGATTAGTATGGTCTTGTTTGTGATCATGTGCTGGGTCATAGGGCAACTCAATTCGGAGTTTTAGGATCCTCCATACTGCTTTCAAAAGTGGTTAGACAAGTTTATACTCCCATCTATAATATAGTAGAATTTCCTTTTGCCACAACCCTTCCAGCATTTGTTGTTATTAAAGTTCTTGATTATACCCATTCCAGTTGGGATGAGGTGGAATCTCAATGTTGTTTGTTTGAATTTCTTTTATGGCTGTAGACATTGAACATTTTTTCATATGTGTACTGGTCATTCTTATTTCCTCTTCAGAGAAGTGTCTCTTGTGTCTTTAGCCCACTTATTTATCAGGCAGTTTTCTCTCTAAGGATTTGAGAATTTGTTATTGAGGAAATTTAATTTTGTGAGCTCTGTCACCCTTTCATGTTGTGTAGTCAGAGTTCAAGAGATTGTCTCCCAAATGGTGGGTTTATTACGCATATTTCTCTTGCTACCTCTGAATATTGCCATGCAAAATTCTCCAGTTGAACACAATCCCTTATATTCAGCCCTCCTTGGATTCTTTGTTACTGGATTGTTATGTAGTAAATTTTGACCTGATTACGCAGTTCAATACGTCACCCCCTAATCCATACTATCATATTTCCTGATACATAAACCTACTTTTTGGCCTTTGTTTCATTTAGACTAGGCTCCAACTTAAGTTGAAATGTACAGTTCTACTTTAAATTATTCATACATATATAGTTATTTTTATCTGCACCATATTGAGAAGAGTTTCCCTTTCCTCTATCTGATAATTTTGGTACCTTTATCAAAATTTAGGTGGCCTTAAATCACTGGGATGATTTCTGTGTCTTTAATGCTATTCCATTTGTCTTTAGGCCTGTTTATGTGCCAATTCTAATTTTATATATGTAGGTATGTATATGTCTGTATACACACATCTGTGAATATATGTGCATATGTTTGCAGATATCGATATTGTATGTGTGTGAGTGAGTTTTTGTGTATTTTGAGGTTTTTTTCTCTGTGTTGAATAATAGAGTTTGCAGTGGAGTATTGATATTCTTGCTATGAATTTCCTGCTAAGGGTTGCTTTCTGGTTCGTCTACATTTCTATGTGACTTTTTTGATTACTTCTTCTCTTCCATTAAATTATGTTTTAGGGATGTTGATCAGTACTGCTTTGAATTTAGAGGTAGTAGCTTTTTTGAATTTTCCAAATTTCTCAATGTCAATACTTCAAATACAGGAGTGTGTATTGTTTTCTCATGTTATTAAATATGCTTGAATTTCTATTTTCAGATGATTGATGTGTACCTGACAGAAGTCCTTCACTTCCCTGCTTACGTGAAATTGTAGGTATTTTCTTTTGGAGGCTATCACAAAAGAAGGATTTTTGGGCTTTAAGCTTCATTCTTTTCATTTTGGGCATACTGAAATGATTTATTTGAGTTCATTGTAAACTCTGTTACTTTGCCAAAAGATCAGAACAGCCAAAGGATTGTGATTGTAGTCTATGTCTTTCAATAGAGAATCAAGTTATCTGCAAAGAAGTAGAGATTCATTTCTTATTTCCCTATTCGGATCCCGTTTTTTTCAATATATATATACATATATATATATGCATATATAAACAAATATGTATATATAGTGAAAATATCATAGAGAGGGGTTACAATTACAAGAGCAAGCTAATGAATACTTTTCTTATCAAGCATTGTTGTCTTCTCCTTTCTTTCTCCTTACCATCCCTATCCTTCCATTCCCCCAATCCCCACTCAAAGTTGTGAAGTTCCTTTTTGAACATAACTTCTTACACATCTCATTGTTGCAATGGGTTTACCTGTATCTCTATTTAAATAATTTGTTTTTTCCCTTCCTCTCACCAAATTATACCAGTATGAGTTCAGTTAGGAATTCCTATTGTATACTGAAAAGCTTTAGGGAGCAGGGATTCATTCTCTCATTCCTAATTGTGGACATGTATTTTCCTTTCACCATTAAGTGTAAGGGAACAGTCGGATTGTCATAGAGAGTCTTTATTTTATTGAGGAATATTTCATAGGTTTCTTTTTTCTCTGTAATTTTCATAATAAGGTTTCATGGGATCTTATCAAATAGCTTTTGACTGCTATGTGCATGATCCTGTGATTCGTGTGCTTCTTCCTGCTGATGTACTGAATTACATGGGATGACTTGAATATGTTGAACCAACTTTCCCTCTGGTATGATTCCCCTTTGGTCAGAGTTTGTGGGTTATTTTTATTAGATCTTCTTGTCAGTTCTATAGAAATTTATTGAGAAAGTTTGCACTGAAGTTCAAGCAAGAAATGTTGCTACAGTTCTTTTACTGATGAAGCCATATGAGGTTTTTGGTTAAGCAATATACTGGCATCATACATCAAGTTCATTGTATAAGTTCACTGTCTGCTTCATGGAAGATTTTAAGAGACTTATAGTGTATTATCCTTTGAAAGACTTCCAGAAATGAGCTGTAAACACTTTTTGTCTAGGGCTTTATTTTACTAGCTTTTCACAATATTATCTTATCCTCTTCTATATCTTGATTCTGTCATGAGGTAAAATATCTCATCTCTGGTTTGACTTATTTGAGTACATTCTCTCTGTATGTCCCTCTTCTCTCAGACTGCCTCTGCTTTCAGATTTGCTAAGGGTTTATCAGGATTTTTTAAATTTTTTTTTCCACCTAACCTACTGCTGGCTTATTCAGTCCTTGTTATCATTTTGACAATTATCATTTTTAATTCCACTTTCTTTATAAGCACTTCGGTCTATGTATTCCCGTGTTGTACTTATTTCCTCTTCCACGTCTATTTAGTTTAAACCAGAGCAGTTGAGGAGATAAACACAAAGATCATTCTAAGATTTATTTTGATGGCTTGTCAGTAAACTTTATTATATTTTGCTATTACATATAGTAAGCGAATATTCTATAGAAGAACTGTGGGCTTCCAAATCATGCAGTCACTTCTTTTGCCATCACTCTCTGAATGGTGCTGCAATTGTCCAATTGATACATTAACTAATTGACAGATTTTTCTAAATTCACCATAGAGGAATTTCAAAATTGTTTGGTCCTAGAAATACCGGGGATGTATGCTGTCATATTACAAAACAAGATATTCATATTTCTCCTTTGTAAAAGGTCTAGTTACTTCCATGAAGGATTAGAATTAAGAAGGTTTCTGCAAATTGAAATAGAGTTCCATTATCAAAATTTTAATTTCTATGAAGTCAAAATACACTCAATGTTTTTGATGAAAATTCTCTGTATTTAACCCTAATATAATTCTTGCAATTTCTCAATCAATCATGGGAAGAAAGAAAGACATAGAAAATATGGAGGCCTCAAACTGACAACTTTTCCTACCTAGGAGTACACATTCCCAATAGGATTTCAGATGTTATTGTCTACTTTTTTATCTGTAACTTTTTTTCTCTCCTTGATGAAGGAGTTACATATTCTAGTCAAAAAAATTAGGCTCAAAATTTTAGATGTGGTCCTAGAGTTTCATGAAACTATACAAAGAATGCCATATATTTATATATATATATATATATCAATATGTGATATTATTTTTGTTTATTATTACATTTTAATATTACTTCAGAATAAGGCACTTCAGACAATAATCTGCATTAATAACTCTAAAGAACTTTCACATCATTTCACATGAAAAAATATGATTTAGTATAACAGAGTACTGATCAATACACATTCAAGGATATAACTCCAAGATAAAAATTATAATGATATGTAGGTATTGAGGCATAGTTGAAAAAAGGAATATATTCTATGTATTACTTCTTGAAGTAAATTAAGTCCTTCTTGGCAAGAAGAATGACATATATGCAGTGTGAAATATGTTAATAATAATATATGCTTGCCAAATTTCATCCAACTATTGTCATTTATATGTTGCCAGAATTGAAGACATGGTTTTTCTTTTTTCCCTTCGATTCCAGTCACAATAGAGAATTTGAGGATTTCAAGTATCATCCAGACTACTTAAAACTTGAGGCCCAATTGTTCTGTCACAGTTGGTTGGCGAGTTTCATGAAGAGACCAGTATACCGATTTTCTGTCTCCACACACACTTTAGGATTCTAAACCATACTATTCAAGCTTATTTTATTTTTATTTTTGCTGTGATAAATGCTATAACATAACTGTAAATTTTCCTCCTCTGATTTTATTTCTAGACAAAAAGTGGAAGAGAATAATAGGGTGTTATGGGTGCATAGCAATAAATAAGCCAAGGAAAGGTGTAATATCTGCTAGGAGAATCATGGAAAATACAGAAAATTCAAACAAGGCACACGTATCCTTAAAATAGCACAATTGCCATGAAATTCATTGAATAAAAGAATAGTGACCATAATGTACACCTTGTCAAATTGTTTTATGTTTCAGTTGACTGAAGCACAAGTTGATCTGAGAGTTCTGAGGTCATGAAAAGGAAATGGCTAGTCTTTTCCCTATCACAATGAAAAAGACAAAATTCAAGGACATAGTCCAAAAGGCTACAATTGGTTTTAAACCAGGCAATGAGGATGTTTTATTCCTTCTTCTGGGAAGATCCTGCTTTACTTTAGATGATATCAACAAAAATGTATCATTTGTGCACCTTCCAAATACTATTTCTAAAGGTCATTTGGTTCTTGATTGTTTCTACCTTAACAAATAATGATATTATTATTCTATTTCCACATTCTCATGTGTGTTTTGATGGCAGTTTCTAAAAGTTGTAGGTTTTGCCATTCTTATAAATAGCTAGAAAGTAGCATCTAAGAAGTATTCAATAAATGTTAGTCACCAATCTCAAAAAAAAAGTTGCAGGTTTTGTCCTTTATGTACAGCAACACCACAATGCTTCTATCAGTTTAGAAAATTGCCTTCTCAAACTCGTATAAATGGAAATGTCACTAATATTCATGTTATAGTTTTGAAAACAAGATATTCATATGTCTTCTCTTGTGCAATTCAGTCACTTCATTTGCATATTAAGAAGTTTGTTACATTTAAAAGAACGTTCCAACAACAGATTTGATTGTCAATATTCCCAAATTTTACTTTTCCTTGATTTAAGAATTTGCTTTAAGATATGCTTGTGTAATGAACGCGGGTGTCTCATGCCTGTAAATCTAGTTAATCTGGAGGCTGAGATCTAAGGATCCCGGTACAAAGCAAGCTCGAGCAGGAAAGTCCCTGAGGTTGTTATCTCCATTATACCACTCAGAAAAAAGGTAATTGGTGCAGTGGCTCAAGTGGGTAGACAGATAACCTTGAACTGAAGAACTGAGGGACAGCATTCAGGCCCAGATGTCAAGCCCATGACATACAAAAAAAAAAAAAAGAAGTCTTGTGTAAAATTTTCTAGCTGAGTCCTGGTGGTCATGCCTCCAATCCTGGCTACTCAGGAGGATGGTGGGTTAAAGCCACCATGGCAGGAGAGTCTTATTTGAAATGAATTAGCATTTCACAGGAAGCATCACATTGGATCAAAACAATAGAGTGTTGGACTTGAGTAAAAAGACCTTAGAGATATGGAAGGGCCCTGAGCTCAAGCGCAATGATCTATACAAGCCTATCTGTTATGTATCAGAAAGTGCCAGTTGCCAAAAAAGGAAATTTCAGAAAATGACATTATTGCTAATGACTATTACACATCAGTAAACATTTTACAAATAGTTTCACACAATTTGAATATAATTGTGAATTGTTTTCTTATTTCATTTGTTATCAAGAAAAGTTCCAAAAATATGAGCAATACATTCTAGGCCTGCCAGTTATAAGGACTAACTGCTACTATATATCTTTATTGACACCTGTATTGAGTACTTCCCTCTGTCTTGCTCTTAGTCATCAGCCGTTTAGAGAAAACCCAGAGGATGGGGTTAGCATTAAATCAGAACTTCACATCACTTTCCCTTCACATTATTTCATTACTTTTTGGAGAACATTTTAAAACAAAAGGTGTTATATCATATAACTCCATGTCACATTATTTTTTCTTTCTTCCTTTTTTTGTTGGGGGGGGGGTTGAACTCTGGGCTTGGATGCTGTCCTTGCACTCTTCAGCTCAAAGCAAGTGCTTTATCACTTGAGCCACAATGCCACTTGTGGATTTTTAGTGGTTTGTTGGAGATAAGTATCACACAGCATGTTCTGTCAGGACTGGCTTAGGACCTTCATCCTCAGATCTCAGCCTCCTTAGTAGCTAGGATTAGAAGCATGCGCCACCAGCATCCAGTTCCATGTCACATTTAAAGTTATAGGATTTACATATTTTTAAATATAATTAATTCTACATCATTCTATATTTTTCTTTATACCTACATAATGTGACTGTGATTATTTTACAAACAATGCACACTTCTTAAGGGAAACAAACTAATTATCTGTTTAAACACAGGGGCACCATTATGCATGACAGGCCTTTTCAATTATATTCAAGATTTTTTTATCACATCACTTGACAATTTTTTGTAAGTTGATATATGTCTTGAATCAATTAATTTTAGTCTCCTCATCATAGAATATAGTTTCCTCATCACACTGTGATTTGCAAGCCTTTTTTTGTCAGTTGTGGTCTCAGCATTGTCCCTCACCTTTTCAGCTCAAGTCTAGTCCTCTACTACTTCACTGTCAGTACCACTTCTACATTTTTCTGATTATGTGGTGCTGAGCAATGAATCTAGGGCATCATGCATACAAGTGAAGAACTCTAACAATGAGGCACTTTCCAGGCCAAGACAAGTGCTATTCTCAGAATTCATGTATCTATAATAATCCCTATGAATATACATGCCTGTTATTTCCAGATTACAGAATGTATGTTAGAGTCTTTTGCACAGAAATTATGTAAATGAGGTGTTGTTACCAGTGAATAGTATTCTCCAATTCATGTATTGCTTTTTACTACCAAATAAATCACAAAATCTGATATTCTACAGAAATTTTAAAAGGACATATATGTTCCAAACACAGGAAGGTACCATGACAGCGAAATGAGAACTTTCAAGAAAAGTTTTAGACAAGAATCGACTACTGCCAGAGTTTTGACAGAATCTTTCTATCACAGATTTTCACTTACTAAAATTATTAAAGTAGTATGAATTCTTAAGTTTGCAGTATTTACTCCTATTGAAGAAGGACCTACAAAGAGAAAGAACACATGCTGAATATTTTAAGAATGTGATTTGTCACTTCATTGAACCCAGCAATATATAAAATTATACAACATGTGGATATGGTGAAATTTATAAATGTTAAGAAATATTCCACAGCATGTTAAAACTATTGGGAAGTTACACCTACACCTACACACACACACACACACACACACACACACACACACACACACACACACACACACACACGACAAATGTTGTCCATGTGATTCATGCCTGGACAAGAGCCTAACACAGAATCAGGAAATGTAAACAGTAATAATTGTTCTGCTCAGCACAAACATGCTTTCATTTTCATGACCTGAACACTTATGGAAATGCATATTAATTTATAGAAAATCATTTACTTCTTGGTTTGTGTTGGCCACTGTCTGTAAGGGCAGAATTACTCAATCTCTTTATGTTCTCACATTTTTCAGTTTTAATATGCCATGTAATAGTTTTCTCCTTTGTTGATTCCTTGATCCTTCCACAGCCTCTACACCATCCAATATGAATAGAAAATCCTTAGGGTTATCCATAGACTCTGGGCCTAGGGCTTGAATTCAGGTCTGGGAAATGAATGCCCTGCCTGAGCTTTGAACTTGGCACCTTTCAATTTTCTGCCAGACTTTGAATTTAGTATTAGGACTTGACCGTTCAGCATGAGACTTGAACACAGGGTCTAAACCTTGTACTCAGTGCCTGGGACTTGAATGGTCAGCCTTAGCCTTTAACTCAGGACCACATCCTTGAACTTTTGACCTGGTCCTTGAACTCATGGGTCAAGATATGAACTCAGCACCCGGGAATTAAGTTGCAGCATGAGCATTGAACTTGATACTTGGGCCTTAAACTATCAGCCTGGGTCTTGAATTTGGGACTGGAATTTAAAGTCAATACCCTGACATTTAATTTCGGGCCTGGGCCTTGAAATTGGGAATTCAAATTTGAATTTGAGCTTGGGAGATGAACCAAGGCTTAAGGCTGGTACTCACAGACTGGGCCTTCAATGCACCACCTGGCACTTGAACTGGGGTGCTAGACATTGTACTCAGTGTTAGGCCTTGAATTCACAGGGTTCAATTTTGAAATGGGGCCAGGGATGTTAACACAGGCTGGGACATGAAGTTTGCCTGGAAGTTTTTCTTCGAATTTGGGAGGTGATCTCAAACTTGGGACTGGAACTGGCATGCTGGGTCTTGAATTCACAAAATGGGATTTGAACTAGTCCCTGGACCTTGACCTTTGTGTCCAGGCCTTGAACTTACAGTGTGTAGGTTGAACATGGAGGCGTGGATATTAAAAACTTGGGACATGAACTTGGCCTGGGGTTTGAAGTCAGGATCTGGGACTTAATCTCAGGGTTTGGGCTTAAATACAGAGCTTGCAACTGGAACTCAGAGCCTTAGGCTTAAACTCATCGAGTGATATGTGAAATGTTGCCCTGGACCTTGAAATCTGAGCATGGTGTTTGAATTCACAGCCTGGCCTTTGAATTCACAACCAGGTCTTGAACTGAGTGCCTAGAACATCAAGTTGGAGCTGGGAATAAAACTCATATAATGGTCTAAAACTTTGGGCCCAGGCCTTGAACTCACAATCTGGGCCTTGAATTCACACCCTGGGCCTTGAACTCACAGCCTGTGACTTAAATGACTGTCCTGGGTCTTCAACTCACAGCCTGGCCTTAATCTTATTTCCTGGTTATTGATCTTGGTCCCTGGACTTTGAACTCAACAAGAAGTGGGTACTGAGATTTCATTTTGGGGTCTAGGTTTTGAACTCATAGTCTGGGCCTTAATCTCATGGTCTGTGCCTTGAACTGAAAGCCTGGGAATGGATATCTGGGCCTGGGCCTTGAATTCAATACCTTGCCCTTCAATTTGTAACAGGAGAGATGAACTGTGTGTTTCAGCCTTGAATTGGGACCTGGAACTTGAACTCATACTCTGGGCCTGAAGCATTGGGCCTGGGTCTTGAACTCATAGAATAGTCCTTGAACTCACAGATTGGGCCTTATTCCCAAAATGTTGAACTACAGGAGGTAAGGGGGACCTGGGACTCCAAAATGGGGACTAAGACTTAAACTCACAGCACGGGCCTTAAATTTGCACACGGGCTTTCAAGTCCATGCCTGGGAATTTCATTGCAGCCTGAGCCTTGAACTTGGGGCCTGGGCCTTGAACATTCATCTTCACACTGGAATTGGGTCATAGGTCTTGAACTCAGTGCATGGGACTGGAATTTGCAGCTTCTATTTTGAAGTTCTGGCCTGCGCTTTGAACTGTCAGACTGAGACTTGAATTTGGGGCCTCAAACTTGACCTCTCAGCATAGGGCTTCAATTCAGGGCTTGGGGGCCTTGAACTCAGTTCCTATGAATTAAATGCCTGGGGATTGAATTATCACCCTGAGACTTTAATTCTGGGCTTAGGAATGGAACTCCTGTCTTTGGCATTAAACTCAGGACCTAGGCCCTGAACTCATGACCTGGAATTCAAACAGTAGGCCATGGACTTTCAACTCAGGGGCTGGCCCTTGAAATCAATACCTGCGACATGAATTCTTAGCCTGGAATTTTACTTATGATCTGCTACTTGAAATCTTGGCCTGGGTTTTGAACTCATTGACTGTGACTTGAATTCATGACTTAAGCATTGAACTCAATATATAGGCCTTAAGCAATGTTCCTGGGACATGAACTCATAATCTCATCCAAACATGTTGGACTTGGGTATTCAACTCCTGCACTGTGCCTAAAACTCACAACCTGGGACTTGAATTCATGGACTGGTACTTGAACTGGGGCCCTCGAATCAATACCTGCGACATGAATTCTTAGCCTGGAATTTTACTTATGATCTGCTACTTGAAATCTTGGCCTGGGATTTGAACTCATTGACTGTGACTTGAATTCATGACTTAAGCATTGAACTCAATATATAGGCCTTAAGCAATGTTCCTGGGACATGAACTCATAATCTCATCCAAACATGTTGGACTTGGGTATTCAACTCCTGCACTGTGCCTAAAACTCACAACCTGGGACTTGAATTCATGGACTGGTACTTGAACTGGGGCCCTCGATTTTGAACTCAGTGGGAAAGTGGGCACTGAAACTTTAAATTTGGGAGGGGGCTTTTAGCTGATAAGCTGGACCTTAAACTCATGGGCCCTAGTATCAACTTCTGGGCCTGGAACTCAATGTTTGGGATTTAAATTCAGGGTCTGGGTATTGAACTTGTGTCCTGAGCCTTTAATTTGGGGCTTGGACCTTGGATTCAAAGCGTAGAACTTAAACTCAGAAACTGAGCCATTAACTCTCAGACTGGCAGTTTTATGTGGGCCCTGAGATTTAAACTCAGAGCTTGGAATAAAAACCCCGGCCTCGAACTGCTGTTTTGTCCTTGAACTGTTTTCCTCGAACTTGAAATAATAGCTGGGCCTGAAACTCTGGGCCTTAAGTCACAGCCAAGGCCTTGAACTCATAGCATAGGGCATGAACTCATGGGCTGATAGTTTAACTGGGGCCAAGGATCTTGTAATAAGAGACTAAGGGTTGAAATCATAGTCTGGGCCTTGATCTCAGGGCCTGCAACTTGATGTGTAGATCTGGCATTTTAACTCTGGAGTTCTTGGGTTCTTAGCTTGGGCAGGCTTGCTCAGGCATAAGCGTCCTCTATACTGTGGGCTCCTGGCACTGTGTTTGCTGATCCTGGGATCCTTTGTTCTGTCAGTGCTGTTTATCCTTCTACTGCACTGGCAGCATCGGTATTGAGGGCACTAAGTACAGTGTATGTGTACCCTGAAATGCTTGGGTTTGTTAGTACAAGTGAACCTGCTGACATGTAAGATACTCTGGATACACATTCATGCCGTTTAATCATTTGCTCTTTTGCTATGACACACTATTGTCTATCAAAATCAAAAGAAAAGAAATAGGATAAGTAAATAACAAACTTTCTTTTCTCCAAAACCATAAAATTTCCTCACTACAATGTAAGTTTTACACATGAGGCTCTCATTATAAATCAATAAATTCAACGATTTTTCTCAGCTTCATTTAGGGAATGAAGCCCCTCAAAATGAAATACTATAGAGCATCATCCTTGAGGAAAATCATTGTTGGTCGTAGACCTCCAGTTGCCATGAAAGTTGGGTTTTAATTAACAAAAAATGCTATCAACACAGAATGTATAACAGAGAAAAAACCTGATAGAGGTCATTTAGAAGCCTGTAGGAGGCTAATATCTGAGAATCACGTTTCATGGCAGCACACCAGGAGCCACTAGGAGGTTCTCATCACTCATTCATCACCTCAGAATATGAAGTGGAATTGTTGTTCAATTGGTAAATGATTCGCCTTGAGGGGAATAGGTCTGGCTTTGCACCCAAGCCCAAAGTTCAAGCCTAATGACCACCACCACCAACAAGCAGAGAAACAAATGTAAAGCAATATTAATCAATAATGTCCCAAACTCACGGTATTACCAAAATGTGAATTATTTTCACCGATAAAAAGACCATTTCATTTTTATTTACTCTCTATTTGTACCATTTTGAATTTTCTCTTTGAAATTCAGAAAGTCATGTTTGATGGGAGGTGGTATTTCCCTAACTACCTCTGTAGCTAGAACTGAATATGATTTCATGGTAATATGAGTCCTGTTTCCTTATGCTTTATATATCTAAGAGAATCATACTTTTTTCTGGCCTTCAAAAGTGGATGGTACTAGAAAACTTGAGAATTAATGAGAAAATCTGTGGCAATATAGGAGTCCATGTTACTTGCTGATTTGTCTCAAAGTTTTAATCAACAATACTCTATCATTATATATGTGAGCAGATTTGTATGTGTAATCGAATATTTTTGTTGCCTTGTCATTTGTAGATCCAAATCTTTGTGGGTATTTGTATGCATGTGTGTATGTGTGTGTATACAACTTGGAAGGTCACAATTATTCCCTACTCTATTTTAGTACCCATAAAATGAAGCAGGGCAAATTACTATTATTTTGGGAAATTAAAATGAGGAGATTTTGCCTGCCTACAATTCTTGATTTTATTCAATCATGATAAACATTAATCATAGTTTCCCAGGATATTTTTCTTATATTTCTTCCTTGGAAATGAAGATTGAAACAAGGATTTCACCATTGGTTTCAACCTCTTACCCTGTCCTTGATCACAGCCAAGTATTCCAAATATTGGTGTATCTCTGGCATAGAATTCTCTGTCAAACATATTTGAGAAAATAATCTTAACAAAGAAATGCTAATGGTAATCTTTTCAATATTCATAGCAAAGTCCAATATTTCCATGTTCATACTGGCAGGTGACATGCATATATTCCTTAAATATTAATTAGTTTTCTGGCCTGATGAACATATTTACCTGATAACACTTCACAATGTGATTGTCACTTCACAATGAAATTTGTTGTCTATAAAAAATAATGAAAAAATTTTATTGTTTTAACAATAGCACATTGCGTTTAATAGTATGTGAAGGTATTGGAAGGGTCCTGAGTTCAAGCCAAATTACCTTTACATAAGACTATCTGGTATGTGTCAGAAGACGCCAGTTGCAAAAAGAGAATTTGGGAGAAAAATCATTATGGCTAGTGGCTGTTACACATCAGTAAGCATTTCAGAGTTTCAGAAAATTTCAAATATGCATGAGAATTGTTTTCTTCTTTCAGCTGTTACCAAAAAATGGTCTACAAAATAATACATTCTAGGCATGGGAAATTGTAAGAACCAACTGCCACTTTATATCTCTTTTTGTTTGATTTACTATAAAATAAACACCTATATTGAGGCCCTCTCTCTGTCTTGTTCTTACTCAGTAGTAGTTTGAGAAAACCACAGGAAGTTTAGGATTATATGAGAACATATCATTTTCCTTTCTCAATCCTAAATTTCTCAGAATAGTTTTACATGTACAAGTATATCATATTCCTTGATTTCATATCTAAGGCACAGGATTTACATACTTTTATACATGTTATACAGCATAAAATATTTCCTAACTAAAGACACATTTATTAAAATATATGTATATATTCTAATTAAAGATACACTTATTAAGATATATATATATATATATATATATATATATACATACATACAAAGCAAGTAATTCATTCCTTGCTTCATAAATTTCATTAATAAGAAAATATTCTGCACTCCAGTCACCTTGTTTCAGGGGCAGAAATGTTACAGGTATTTTCTCGGAGGTCTGGGAATATTTTTAGGAAAGAGAAAAATTCTCTACTACAAACGAACCTTCGAAACAAGAGTGATATAAAGCACTTTTACCTAGGTATAAACATAATGATCCTGGTTCACATGAGTTAGAGGTGAAGAAAACACCAGCAGTACCCTTCTGTTGAAGTATAGCAGAATTCCAGTGAATTTTATGTTGAAAATCATAGTACTCAGTAGTGGAATCTTCCCTGCTGTATTTGGTGCAGAAGGCAGCATTTCACTTGACATAGGCTGATTTGCTGATGAAAGACCTGATATCATGAAAGGAAAATGATTGTATCAGAACAACAGTAATTGGCACTCCACATAGTGAAGACAGTGGAGGTGACCAGTGCAAATAAAATGTCTATTTGATGGAAGGGCTTCCTGCTATATTTGCTGTGTCTATTTATCTTCCACACACACCATTTTCTGGCAATCATGTGGGACATAAACTGTAAAACAAAAAAGTAGGACACAAGTCACAGTAATGAAGGAAAAAACAATTAAGTTTGAAACTGACTAAGGATTCACAATCACCTAATTTGTGAAAAACTACTTAATTATCAATAACAAAATAGTCATTGGCAATTCTGACAAAGGAAATATATTTCAAGTATAAACATGGTATGAGAGACAAGTCTCCATATAATTTTATATTAACTAAATATTTGAAAAGGAATGTCATTTTACATTACCTATATTATTTTTTGAATTGAGTTATTTGTCCATTCAATTGATATCTTGTCTGGGAATGGGTAATGATTAACTGTATGTCCTCCAATAGGATCAACTTTTCATGCAGTCAATAGGAATTATATTCACATATTCTCTTTTTCTATGTACACCTTATGTGCATCTGACCTAACGAGAACAAATATATATGAGTGGATACAATCACCAGCTACCTTTATTGTCATCTAAAGGTAAATTTAATCAGGGAAATTTATTCACACTTGTAAGAGTTGTTTAATTTGAGGCAGCACGCCATTTGCTGAATCTGAAATATAATATATCTGAATTTCCTAGAGTGAAAATCTCCAAAGGCTGTTTGCTTGGGGATTATATATATATGTCATAAAATTTTCCAAAGATAAACATAGGCGACACCATTTAATGTGACTCCATGATAATTCAAATATTTTACCTGCTGCCGAAAATGATTGGCAGCTTAAATTATAATTTTTTAGGGCTGAAGAAAACAATAGTCCAGAGAGTTGTGTTGAGAGAACAAAAGAAAATATAAAGACCAAATTAATGTTTTCTATTGTTTTATCAAAAAAATTTAAAATCATTGATTTGCTTCTTTGTGATGAACTGTGTTAATGTGTATATATTCAATCCTTTCTTTCTTTTTTGGGGGGTGGGTGCAGGGTCCAGTCGTGGGGCCTGAACTCTGGCCCTTTGCCCTGTCCCTCTGTTCTTCAGCTCAAGGCTAGTGCTTAACCATTTGAGCCACAGTGACAACTCCGGCTTTTTTTCTTTTTGCTTATGTGGTACTGAGGAATCGAACCCAGAGCCTCAGGCATGCAAGGCAAGGCTCTACCACTGAGGCAACTTCCCAGCCCCCTATATTCAAACCTTTCTATGTGTCAGTTTCTTCATGTAATTCTCTCATGCATATTTCTGAAGCATTTGGTTGGACATGGTGCAATCTTGCTTCAACTTATGCCTCCTTGTTTGTAAAAACAAAATTTTTGTTACATTAATTTTGGAAGCATTAATGTTCCCTTTATTTTAATCTGATCAACTCAAACGTACATATATGCAATTTGGCACCTGGCCATAATGTTTAAAGTAAATCATTAGCCGGGCGCCGGTGGCTCACGCCTGTAATCCTAGCTACTCAGGAGGCTGAGATCTGAGGATCGCGGTTCAAAGCCAGCCCGGGCAGGAGAGACTGTGAGACTCCTATCTCCAATAAAACACCAGAAAACCGGAAGTGGCGCTGTAGCTCAAGTGGTAGAGCGCTCGCCTTGAGCTGAAGAGCTGAGGGACAGCGTCCAGGCCCAGAGTTCAAGCCCCACGACCGACAAAAAAAAAAAAAATAAATACAAAGAAAATAAAGTAAATCATTATTTGCATGACTTCTGCCTATACTCCTCACTTCTTATCATGCAATTAGAATAACTATTAATTTCTCTAACACATAGAGAGCTTACACATATTGATATTCCCTTTCACCAGAGTTCTGTTGATACAGGTGAGTTAAAAACAATTTTTAACAAGAGCCAGTCTTTAGAAACTTCTAATGTTTCACTGTCCAAATGCAATACTCACATCGACAGATATTAATATATTTATGCAAATATAACTAATTCTTCACCGTTCTATATCTCTCTCTATTATCGCTATGTATGTGACATTGATACTTTAAAAATTTGCAGGTTTCACATGTATAAAGATTAAACATAGGGGCATCGTTTTGCATGACACATCTGTTGTTATTATGTTAAAGACTTTCTATTGTATCACTTCACTTCAAAATTTTTGAATATTGATATAATTCTTGATGAATTCATCTTAGTATTCTCTTCCAGATCGCTTCCCACTGTGATGTGCAAGAGCTTTGGAAATGAGCAAATGAGTACAGTAGTCACAGAAAATCATGAATAAAGTACTTCCAAAGCTAGTAAAGTTGTATTGTATTTCTTCATCTCATCCTGATTTTTGAGCCTGTAATTTGTGATAGTACACTCGGTTTTATCAATGTGATGTATTTCCAAAAGGTTTCTAAAACTCTGTGGAGGCTTGTTTGTTCACCATGATACTAGTGTGAAAATTGATACCTAAAACATTGAACTTATGCAGTGACTAGTGTGAAAATAATATTGTATGACAAATAAAAACGGGAGAATCCTGTGTAACAGCAATACTCACAAGACAATATGTTGGGTAGGATGTGGACAACATTAGGGGTTAACGGGAAAGAGAGAGAAAAATGATAAAGGGGGTAACAATTTCAACAAGGATTGGACTCATTAGTTGTGTAACTATACCCCAACTTAGGTCACTATGACAATAAAATGTAAACAAGACAGAAAAAATCAATGTAAATAATAGAATTGATGGAATCACTACTGTTACATATCACATCTTCACACTTTAATACAGATGATTATAACAATATATATATATATATATATCAGTTCTTTGAATTCTAATTTAGCAATTAGCTACTTTTTGTATATACAAAATGAACAGAGGAAAAAAGAATTTTAGGCTAATTAAACAACTGTTATTTTTAGAATTGTTGTATCTATAACAATCTCTATGAATATCCTTATTAGTTATTTCCTGATTACAGAAATTATGGTAAGGTCTTTTACACATACAAAAATACGGTTTGTTAAAAGTGAATAGTATTCTTCCATTTATGTATTATTCTTTAGTACCAAATTACCCATTAAATAAATTGAAATTGCACAGAAATTTGATATGCATACGTATGCTCCACTCTCAATGCACGCTGATAATGGAACGAGAACTTCCAATGCAAGGTTTAAACATGAATAAACTTCCAGGGTTTTGACAGAATTATTCTATCACAGATGATCACTGAGTAAATGGTGAAAGTTGTATGATCGCTTTAGATTGCAGTAAATACTCGTAGTAATATACGAGCTACAAATTGAACACATGTCAAATATTTTAATGAGGTGATTTGTGAAAACATCTATTGAACCTAGCAATATATATATATATATGTATATATATATACATATATATATATATATATATATATATACTATGTGGTGAAATTCATAAATTTTAGAAAACATTTTACAGCCCATTACAACTATGGACAAGTTCAACTTTCCCCCACACACACCACCAAAAAAGAATGGTATATAAAACAAATTTCCTGAGAAGTTCTTTAGCCAAGTATGAATCACAATTTTAACACTATACCTAAGTTAATTTCTTTCATTTTATTGTCACTTTAAAGAATTACTGCTTTTATTAAAGATGATAAAGATGATAAACTATACCAATTTTGGATAACATTCTACTCTAATAAAAGTGTATTGTTATTCTTAGCATTATTATTGTTTTATATTTTTTTTTCTTTTTGTCTAAGGCCACTTTTGTTTCCAAACAACAATGTAATATTCTCATTCATAACATTTGTTTTGTTTTTCAAATCAGTATATATAGGACAAAAATTTTTCATGGGATTAAGTCATTCTGAATATTGATACAGGGGAGATTAACATTATATGTCACTTAATTGCTTTTTACTTTTCTTCATAAATCAAATTAAACCCTTGATTATAAAAAAAAAAAGATCATCATTCTTTAAGACAGTTTGGTCAACTTAGCATTTAGTAAGTAATACAGTATAATGACAAACAGTATATTTATATCAAATTTACTTCCTGCTCATATTTTCAGTATCCTTTAGGAAATGCTAATTTCCTTGAGGAACTTAAAAAGAACAAAAGTCACACAATGCAATCATAGTCACATGTGATAAATCTACTTCAATCTCATATAGATAATAAGGCATTTGAAAACCATAATCAATTTGTTTTTTGTTTTCTGTTGCTATTTTTTGGCCTTGTATTTTTAAAATCATTTTCTTCAAAAGATGCTTTATAGAAAAACTACATTCATGTCAGTAATGAGTGCATTTCTTGTCAAGCACTATGATCCCTTCATTCTTCTTTCTTCTATCTTTTACTTCATCCACCTTCACAACTCTTCCTCCACCCCAAAGCTGCAAAGTTCATTTTTCAATTAGTGTCTTGTGAATATCTTTATTCCAATGGGTGAGGGGTTACAATTACATGGGAAAGGTAATGACTACATTTCTTATCAAACATAGCTGCCTTCTCCTTTCTTTCCCCTTCCCATTTCCCCCGCTAATTCCCACAGACACCGCCTTACATACCACCCTTACCACCGACCAAAGAAGAAAATAAAGTTCAATTTTGCACAATGGCTTCTACCTCTCATAGATTATTTCCCTCCCCTCTACAAATTATACCAAAATCAATCAGTGAGAAGAAGGGTTATACGTTGGGGCCGACATACAAAGCAGCAAAAAAAATCATCTTGTAAATATGTTAGAAACAATTACATGAAAGAAAAAAACATATTTGAATGCTTATTTTGGGGTTCATTTCACCTAACATCAATTTATCTGAACTTTTATGCTTGTCTCAAATATATACTAGGGAAACCAACGGATATATGTTTCTTTCGGCCTGACTTACTTCACTTAACACACTTTTTTCCAATTCTTTACATTTCCTAAAAAAAGGGAAATGTCATTCTTTCTGATGGAGCCATAGATATACATTGTGTTTATACACCACATTTTCTTGACGCATTCATCCACTGAGGGGCATCTGGGATGATTCCATATCTTAGCTATGGTATATAATGCTGGGATAAACATAGTTGTGCTGGTACCTTTAGCAGAGTCTTGTTAGTGATCTTTTGGGTAAATGCCCAAAAGTGGGATTGCTGGGTCATAGGGAAGCTCTATGTGGAGTCTTTTAGGAGCTTCCATACTACCTTCCAAAGTGGTTGAACAAGTTTACACTCCCACCAACAATGCAGTAATGTTCCCTTCTCTCCACATCCTCTCCAGCATCTGTTGTTATTAGAGTTGTTGATTATAGCCATTCTAACTGGGGTGAGGTGGTATCCCGATGTTGTTTTGATTTGCATTTCTTTTATGGGTAGGGAGGTTGAGCATTTCTTCCTGTGTCTATTGGCCATCCATCTTTCCTCTTCAGAGAAGTTTCTCTTTAAGTCTTTAGCCCACTTATTTATTGGACAGTAGTTTCATTGAGATTTGTTGTTTGGGGATTTAATTTTTTTAGTTCCAGATATATTTTACTAATGAGACTCTTGTCCATTGTATGGTCAATGAAGATCTTCTCCCAGTCCGTGGGCTTTCTATTGATCTTGTAAGCTACGTCCATTGCCATGCAGAACCCCTGTAATTTCATGCAATCCCATTTGGCCAAACTTTCTTTGATTTGCTGTGTGTCTGTTTCACTATTAAGAAATTTTCAGCCTTTGCCAAGTAGAACTAGGGTTTCTCCTATTCTTTTCTGTAATGCTTTCAGTGTGTCTGTTTGACTCCCAGGTCTTTGATCCATTTGGATTTGATTCTGGTGCAGGGTGATATATAAGGATCTAGGTTTAGTTTTCTGCAAGTAGTTAAACCAATTTTGCTAGCACCATTTACTTAAGAGCCCGTCTTTCTTCTAATCTGTTTTTTTAGATCCCTTTTCGAAGATGAGATGGCTATAGGTCTGTAGGTTCATTTCTGTGTTTTCAAGTCTATTCCATTGGTCCTGAGGACTGTTCTTGTGCCAGTAATAAGCTATTTTGGTTACTATGGCTTATAGTAGAGTTTGAAATTTGGTATTGATATTCTTCCAGCATAATTCTTTATGTTGAGGATGTTTTTTTTCTATTCAGGGTCTTTTATTGTTCCATATTTATTTTTGGATTGCCTCTTCTATTTCCTTGCAGAATGATGTTGTTATATTGATGTGTTGCAATGAATTCGTAGCGAGCCTCGAGAAGTATTGCCATTTTAAAGATGGTGGTGCTTCATATGCAGTTGCATGGGAAGTTTTGCCACTTTCTAAATTCAATTGATTTCCTTTTTCCGGTTTTTAAAGTTTTCATTGTAGTGGTCCTTCATTTCTTTGGTTAAGTTGAGTCCTAGGTATTTTACTTTTGTTGAACCATTATGAATAGAGTTTCCAGATTTCAGCCACGCTTCTCTCATTGTTGGCATACAAAAAAGCCATTGATTTTCGAGAGTTAATGTTATATCTTGCCATTTACCACAGTTTTGAATCAGCTTGAGTAATATGGGAGAGGAGTCCCTGGGATTGTTTAAATACAAAATCACGTCATCTGTAAAGATGACCAGTTTTGCATCCCTGATATGAATTCTGTTTGATCGTGGTGTACGATTTTTGGATGAGTTGTTAAAGTCGAAATTTGGCCAAAATTTTGATGAAAAGTTTTGCATCAATGTTCATCAAAGAAATAGGTCTATAGTTCTCTTTCTTTGATGAGTCCCTGCATGGTTTTGGGATGAGAGTTATGATGGCTTCATAGAATGTGTTCGGTAGTGAACTTTCTCTTTCAATTTCACTAAAGTGTTGGAGGGGTATTGGTGTGAGCTCTGCTTTGAAGGCCTTGTAGAATTCCGCTGTAAAACCATCTGGTCCTGGACTTTTCTATTGCTGTTTCTATTTCATTACTTGATATGGGCATGTTAAGATGGTTTAACTCATCTTGGTTTAGTTTTGGCATGTCAATATTTGTTAGGAAAAGGTCCAGTTTTGGCATGTTCTCAATCTTATTAGCATAAAGTTTTGAGAAGTCTTCCCTAATAATGTTCTGAAAGTTGGTTGTTTCTGTGGTGATGTTTCCATTGTCATCTCTCAGTTTATTTATTTGGGTGTGTTCTCTTCTTTTTCTGATAAGATTTGCTAATGGTCTGTCAATTTTGTTGTTTTTCTAAAGAACAAACTCTTAGTTTTGTTGATTCTTTCTGTGTATTTTTAAAAATTCTAGTTCATGTAATTCTGATTGATTTTCAATTTTTTCTTTCTAGGTAATGGATTGGGGTTTATTTTGTTGCTCTTTTTCAAGGAAGTTCAGGTGTCTCATTAAATTGTTGGTTTCAGATCTCTCCAATTTGTTGATGTAGGAAATCAGAGCGATAAACTTGCCTCTGAATACTGCCTTTGCTCTGTCCCAGAGGAGCTGGTTTTTTGTATGTTAATTTTTACTGAATATCATGAACAGTTGTATTTCTTTCTAATCTCTTATATGACCCACTCGTGATTCAGCAGTGTGTTGTTCAGCCTATATATGATACAAGACTTTCTTTTTTGAATTTTTCTCTTCAGTTCAAACTTTTCTCTGGAGTTTCCTTGCTGTGTGAGAGAATGCAAGGTATAACTTCAATGTTTCTTAATTTGGAAAAGATTGTTTTGTGACCTAAAATGTGGTATATTTTGGAAAATGTTCCATGTGCTGTTGAGAAAAATGTGTATTTTGATGCTGCTGGGTGACATATTCGTTAGAAGTATGTTAAATCTAGTTGATCTATGCACTTGTTTAAATCTGCCATTTTTCAGTTTAGTTTTTGCAGTGTTGATCTAGCTAGTGGCGATAGTGGTGTGTTAAAGTCCCCAACAAGTAATGTCTTTGGATCTATGTGAGGTTTGAGGGAACATCGTGTTTCTTGTATAAATTTCAGTGCGCCAGTGCTTGGCAAATAGAAATATAGAACTGTCATATCCTTAAGGACAGATCCCTTCTTTAGTATGTAGCGTCCTTCTTTATCTCTTCTTACTAATTTTAATTTGAAGTCCATTTTATCTGATATTAGTATTGCAACTCCTACCTGTTTAGGGGCGATTTGCTCGATTGATTTTGTTCTTACCTTTCACTTTCAAAATGTGTTTGTTTTTCTGGGCAAGGTGTGACTCCTGAATGAAACACATAGAAGGATCTGGCTATTAATTCAACTAGACAGTCTATGTCATTTAATTGGAGAGTGGTCTGTTTATATTAAGAGATAGGATTGAGAGGTAGTTGGAAGGTCCAGCCATTTTATCCACCTTCTTGGGACTGTGGCAACTGGCTTCTTACTATAGTTCTTGGATTCTCAGTTTGAGTGTGATTTTTTGGCCTTTAGTGTGATTTTGTTGGTTTTCTATGTGTAGGACATCCGTATATCATTTGTAGGATGTTTGCTTGAGATATATGGTTTCTCTTTTTCTTTTCTATGGACGGTTTTTACTTTACCTTTAGTTATGAAGGAGAGTTTAGCTGGGTACATTATTCTTTGTTTATAGTTTGTCTGTAGGGCATTCTATACATCATTCCAGGCACTTAATTGTCTCTGCTGAGAAATCTGAGGTGATTATAATTGGTTTCCCTTTCTATGTGATTGATCTTTTCTCACTGATATCTTTAAGCATCTTTTCCGTGGTCTGAATTGATCTTTATAATGTGACAGTGGGATGTCCTCTTCTGGTCTGGTCTCTTTGGGTTCCCAAAAGCTTTTTGTATCTGAAAGGCGTATCTGTTTGCATGTTTGGGAAGTTCTCTATTATTATCCTGCTAAACAAACTTCCTAGATCATTGACTTCATCTCTAGCTGCTCCTCTACACCAATTATCCTCAGATTATGCCTTCTGATGGTGTCTTCCAAATGTTGAATACATCTATCATATTTCTTGAATTTGTCTTGGATAGGTGCATGTTCTTCCTTTATAATATCTAGGCTGTCTTCGATCCCCAAGATTTGATCTTCTGCATGGTCGAACCTACTGTCAAGACTTTATACTTTGTTTTTTTTTAATTTCTTTTCCTTCCAATTGGTGAGCTTTGATGGCTTCATTTTTTTGTAACTTTGTTTTAGAACTTGTGTGAACTTCTATACTTCCTTAATTTGGTGTTTAATATTTATTCTAAAATCACTTATTTGATTGGTTATGGTTTCCTTGGACTCCCATTTCTTCTGTCGGGCTCCATTCAGCATTCCCTTTGTGATCTTCCTGAATTCTTTCGTCTGTCTTTTTATGGATCCCATGAATGCCTCTATTGATCTTTGCCTATTCTCATCCTGTTGTTGCAGATCCTGTATTACTCTTTGATTAGCTTACTCACATTGACCCAATTCCTGTAGTTTTCCTTGACTGTTCTCAGCCTGCTCACGCCATTCCTGACTCTCTCTATGTCTGTTGTCAGCCTCCTGAGATATTACTGGTCTATCTCTTTGTCTGTTCTCAGACTGCTCACGCAATTCCTTTAGTTCTCTTTGAGTCTTCTAAACCTCCTCACACAATTCCTGTATCAAACTTTCAGATACTTCTTCACACTCATTATATTCCTGTATTGACTTTTGGTTTGCCTCCTCTCTCTCCCTATCATGCTCACACTCAGTCCTTTATGGGTTTTCAATCTTTTCAATCACCATGTTTACCATTAGTATTGTAGAGCTTTTTGGGATCTCTTCTCTGGGTTATTCATTATCTCCTCTGTCCGCTGATTATCATGAGTTGGAGTTGGGATAAACTTACTTGCCATTTTTCTTGTGCTTCTCCGGTTTGTTCTGTCCATTTGGTATGAAACTAACACAAGTTTTTGCTAGCAAACTATTTTAAGGCAAGTTTCAACCAAAGTCCTGTAGATAGACAGTTAATGGGCTGTAGATACAATCTAGCTCCACAGATACCAATCTATTCAACATCAGACAACTATGTATTAATGGGTAAGAACAACAAAGAAGAATTTAGCAAAGCAGAAAATTTTAGGTTAGGGATAAATCGGAAAAATAGGATTAGAGGCATGTGGAAAGGTAAAAGGGGAGTGAAATTATCCAAGTCCATCTCTAAGAGGGAAATGTATTGGACAGAATGATAGAGAGAGAAGAAAAGAGACAAGAAAAAATGGAAAAAGAGAATTTTAAATTTAAAAAGTGAAACAAAAGTTATCTAATTTTAAAGATAAAATTGAGAGAAGGACAGGGATTGGATGAGAGTAGGGGAGGGGTAGAAGGAGGCATTAAAATCTAAAAAAAAATTCTTAAAAAAATGGTACTTTTGCCAGTACGAAGCTGTTTTGATTACTATGGACTTACAGTAGAGGTTGAAATTTTGTATAGATATTCCTCAAAGACTGTTCTTTCTATTAAGGATCGTTTTTTGCTATTTGGGTACTTTTATTGTTCCATATAAATTGCGAAAAGGACAGAAAGACTTATAGCCATTTAATCTTCAATAAGGAAGCAAAAAAATAGAATGGAAGAAAGACAGTCTCTTCATTAAATGGTGCTTGCAAAATTAGTTAACTACTTGTAGAAAACTAAAGTTAGATTCTTATGCATCACCATACATCAGAATAAACTCCAAATGGATTAAAGACCTCAGAGTCAAAGCAGACACTCTGAAAACATTTCAGAATGGAATAGGAGAAACACTAGGTCTCCTTGGCACAGGCCAAAATTTTCTTAATAGAGACCCATAAATACAAAGAAAGTTGGACAAATGGGATTGCATGAAATTGCAGAGCTTCTGCATGGCAAAAAACATAGCTAGCAAAATCAATAGAAAGCCCACGGATTCGGAGAAGATCTTCACTAGCCATACAACAAACAAGGTCTCATATCTAAAATATACCTGCAACCCAAAAATTAAAACCCCCCAACAACAAATCTTCAAAGAAACAACTACACAATAAATAAGTGGTCTAAAAACTTCAAGAGAAACTTCTCTGAATAGGAAAGAAGGATGGCCAATAGACACATAAAGAAATGCTCAACCTCTCTAACCATAAAAGAAATGCCAATCAAAACAACCAGTTAGAATGTCTAAAATCAAGGTCTTTGATCCATTCGGAGTTGATTCTGGTGCAGGGTGATATATAAGGATCTAGCTTTAGTTTTCTACATATAGTTAACCAATTTTGCCAGCACCATTTACTGAAGAGGCTGTCTTTCTTCCATTCTATTGTTTTAGCATCCTTATCGAAGATTAGATGGCTATGGGTCTGTAGGTTCATTTCTGGGTTTTCAATTCTATTCCATTGGTCCTGAGGTCTGTTCTTATGCCAATACCAAGCTGTTTTGATTACTATGGCTTTATAGTAGAGTTTGAAATTTGGTATTGATATTCCTCCAGCAGTGTTCTTTCCGTTGAGAAGTGTTTTTGCTATTCGGGGTCTTTTATTGTTCCATATGAATTTTTGGATTGCCTCTTCTATTTCCTTGAAGAATGAGGGTGGAATTTTGATTGGTATTGCGTTGAATTTGTAGATAGCCTTGGGAAGTATTGCCATTTTCACGATGTTAATCTTGCCAATCCAGGAGCATGGGAGGTTTTGCCATTTTTTAAGTTCTGTGTTGATTTCCTTTTTCAAGATTTTAAAGTTTTCATCATAGAGGTCCTTCACTTCTTTAGTTAAGTTAATTCCTAGGTATTTTATTTTTTGTGGGGCTATTACAAATGGAGTTGCTTTCCTAATTTCAGCCACACTTTTCTCATTGTTGGCATACAGAAAAGCCATTGATTTTTGGGGGTTAATTTTATAACCTGCTACTTTGCCAAAGTTTTGAATCAGCTTGAGTAATTTGGGAGTGGAATCTATGGGATTCTTTAAATACAAGATCATGTCATCTGCAAAGAGGGAGAGTTTTATTTCTTCTTTCCCTATTTGGATCCCCTTTATGTCTGCATCTCTCAAAGCAGACACTCTGAAAACATTACAGGATGGAATAGGAGAAACCTTAGGTCTCCTTGGCTCAGGCCGAAATTTTCTTAATAGAGACCCGGAAACACAACAAATCAAAGAAAGGTTGGACAAATGGGATTGCATAAGGTTGCAGAGCTTCTGCAGGGCAAATGACATAGCTAGCAAGATCAATAGAAAGCCCACCGATTGGGAGAAGATCTTTACTAGCCATCCAACGGACAACGGTCTCATATCTAAAATATACTTGGAACTCAAAAAATTAAACCACCCAACAACAAATCCTCAAAGAAACAACTGCCAAATAATTAAGTGGGCGAAAGACTTAAAGAGAAGCTTCTCTGAAGAAGAAAGAAGGATGGCCATTAGACACATGAAGAAATGTTCAACATCCCTAGCCATAAAAGAAATGCAAATCAAAACAACATTGAGATATCACCTCACTCCAGTTAGAACAGCAAAAATCAAGAACTCTAACAACAACAGATGCTGGAGGGGATGTGGACAGAAAGGAACCTTACTTCATTGTTGGTGGGAATGTAAACTTGTTCAACCACTTTGGAAAGCAGTATGGAGGTTCCTCAAAAGACTTCACATAGATCTCCCCTATGATCCAGCAATCCCACTTTTGGGCATTTACCCAAATGTATACAAACAAGACCACACTAAAGCTACCAGCACAACTATGTTTATTGCAGCATTATTTTACCATAGCTAAGATATGGAACCAACCCAGAAGCCCCTCAGTAGATGAATGGATCAAGAAAATGTGGTATATATACACAATGGAATTCTATGCCTCCATCAGAAAGAATGACATTTCCCCATTTGTTAGGAAATGGAAAGGCTTGGAAAAAATTATATTAAGTGAAGTAAGCCAGGCCCAAAGAAACATAGGTCCCATGTTTTCCCTTATTTGCAATATCTAGTATAGGTATGAGTCAAGCAGAAAAGATCAGATAATGTGATGTTAGGAAAATGAACCCTTAAATATGTATTTTAATGTTTTCGTTTCTTTCATGCATGTGTTTCTAACGCATTTATAAGATTATTTCTTTGTTGCTTTGTATGTCCCTCCCCCACAGTGTAACCCCCGCTTTCACTTTATTTGATGTCAGTATAATATGTGGAGGAGAGGGGGACAAACAAGTCGTTTAAGGATTCAGGTGGACCTGTTGTAACAAGGAGAATTACAAAATGTCATGTCAAAGCAAACTTTACAATGTCGGAGTGGGGGGGGAGGGGTGTATGATTGGGTGGGGGGGAGGGGGGAGGTTGGGAAGGGAGGTGAAGGGTAAACAATGGAGGAGGCTGCAATGCTTGGTAAGAAATGTATGCATTATCCTGCCAATGTAATTGTAACCCCTCTGTACAGTATGTTCTCAAATAAAATAAAATTAAAAAAAAAAAAAAAGAATGTCGAAAATCAAGAACTCTAAGAACAACAGCAGCTGGAGAGGATGTGGAGAGACGGGAACTTTACTGCATTGTTGTTGGGATTGTAAACTTGTTCAACCAGTTTGGAATGCAGTATGGAGTTTCCTCAAAAGACACATAAAGCTCCGCTATGATGCAGCAATCCCACTTTTGGATATTTACCCAAATGTTCACAAAGAAGACCACACTAAATCTACCTCCAAAACTATGTTCACTGCAGCTTTATTTACCAGAGCTAAGATAGGGAACCAACCCAGATGGCCCTAAGTAGATGATTGAATCAAGTAAATCTGCTATATATACACAATGGAATTCTAATGACTTCTATGACATTGCTCCATTCGTTAGGAAAGGGAAAGATTTGGAAAAAAATACTTTTATGTCATTTATTTTATTTTTATGTATTCATTTATGTTGGGAAAATCAAGTAAATATTTCAAATGTACCTAAATTAAGGGGGACATATTATATTGGTCTCTCTTTAACCTGGAATTTATAGATTATATTTGTTTTTTATACTCTAATTAGGGAAAATGATTTGCTGTAGTTTATTTTCTTCTCCTCCCCTTCTTTTGCCCTTTCATGTACAGGATTTTTATTTAAAGAGACATAGTTGAGCTTTCATTTATAAATTCTTCAATATTATATTAACTTTATTCTTCTGGAGCCTCCTATATCTTTCTCAAGTGAATATTTAACACTTCAATTTTTATACTATATTATATTGGATGTCTTCTTGAGTAATTGAGTGCAACATATGCATTAGAATCCTTCAGATATCTCAATGATTCTACAACCACATAATCCTATCTTACTTAGAAATCATGTATTTAGAATTTCTGTGAAATTGGCATCTGTCATTTGTTAATTTTCCTAAGTGAAACTTTCACGTAAGCATCTTTAAAACTCATCTGTCTCTCAATGGATGAATCGAGAAAATGCCATACATATACTCACAGTGCAATTCTATGCTTCCATCAGAAAGAATGATATCGCACCATTAATAAAGGAAATGGAAAGACACGAAAAACCTATTGAATAAAACAACCAAGACACAAAGAAACAGATTGCATGGTTTTCCTCATTTGTATTAATTAGGAAATGTATAAGATAGTCTAGCAGATGAGCACAATGCTCCATATCTATGTATATATGATGTGATAAGATGATGCTGAGCAAAATGAACTCCAAGATCGGTTAACCGAGGGTTTTTTTTGCAGATTTTTTTTTGAGAAATATGTGTTTGCGTGTGTGTGTGCGTGTGTGTGTGTGTGTGTGTGTGTGTGTGTGTGTGTGTGTGTTTTCCCCCTTTGCTTTATCCTCTGCTGTATTTGATTTTGGTACACTGTGTATGGTTTATACATTGATCTTAAATAGAGAAGGGAAGAAGAACAAAAAATCGTGAAAAAAGGAAAAAGGGGAAAGCAATACAATAGCAATATTCAGAAGACAATATGTTGGAAATTTACTGTAGAAATTGAGAGTGGTCTTAGAGTGAAGGAAAAGTGTGAAAAATGAGTATGGGGGTAACAAATTTAAAAAGTTATGTATTCACAAACTTTGTTACTGTAACCCCTCTGAACATCACCTTGACAATAAAATTAAAGTAAAATATTAGGTACATAAAATATAATTTCACACTATTGGTTTAGTAAATATTATTCTAAGTGTATTACCTATTAAAAATTAATACCATTTGCCAGCTAATTTGAATTAATCTCCCCTTCTTTATCAGAGGCTCATCAACTTGAATTGTATCAAATTATACAATATTTTCACAATATTTTCACATTTGACATTATTTTAAAAAAAAGGATTACTTTAGTATTGTCTCATTGTAAACCAGAAAACAGTTTAATTCTTTGGAAATTCATCTTTAAAATTAGATAAGTTGTTAAGAGGAATCATATATGTTTTCTTCAAAATTCCTTTAACTACTAGTTACTTATTTTCAAATTCTCCACATTCCATACCAGAAAGATACAGAACCTCACCTGTTTGCATGTTAGTAATTCTGCAATAGATGCTGTTTCCCTTCAGGTGTTATATATTGAGAATTCGATGGAAAAATAGCCACATTCTGGTAGAGGATAAAACGCTGAAACATCTGTAATAATTCCTCAAGAGTAAGCTCTTGTTCATTAGAATAAGCTATTATTTATCTTTTTTTAATTGTGAAAATACTATACATATGAGTTACAATTACATGGGAAAAATAATGAGCACATTTCTTATCTAGCAATGTTGCCTCCTCCTTTGTTTCTTCTTCCAATTCCTTCCCATTAACCATCCCCCTCTGCCACGGTACTCCATCATTCCCCCCACCAAAGTTTTAAAGTTCGTTTTTGGAAATAACGACTTGTATATTTCATTGTTGCAATAGGTCCACCAGTATCCCTATGTAAAGAATTGTTTTTTCCCTTCCCCTCCACATATTATGCCAACATCAAATAAAGTGAAAGCAGGGGTTATACAATAGGGGAGGGACATACAAAGCAACAAAGAAATCAGCTTATAAACATGTTAGAGACAATTGAATGAAAGAAAAAGTTTGAATACATGTTTTGGGTTTCATTTCCCTAACATCAACTTATCTGACCTTTTCTGCTTGATCACACATAGACTGATTATTGCAAATAAGGGAAACCATGAGACCTGTCTTTCTTTGCGACTGGCTCCCTTCTCTTAACATAATTTTTCCAAGTCTTTCCATTTCCTAACAAATGGGGTAATGCCATTCTTTCTGATGGAGGCATAGAATTCCATTGTGTGTGTATATATAGCGTATTTTCCTGATCCATTCACCTACTGAGGGGCATCTGGGTTGGTTCCATATCTTAGCTCTGGTATATAAAGCTACAATAAACATAGTTGTGCTGGGAGCTTTAGTATGGTCTTGTTTGTGATCATTTGGGTAAATGCCCACAAGTGGGATTGCTGGGATATAGGGGAGCTCTATGTGGAGATTTTTGAGGTACCTCCTTACTATTTTCCAAAGTGTTTGAACAAGTTTACACTCCCATCAACAATGCATTATGGTTCCCTTCCGTCCACATCCACACTAGCAACTGTTGTTATTAGATTTCTTAATTACAGACATTCTTACTGGGTTGAGGTGATATCTCAATGTTGTTTTGATTTGCATTTCTTTTTTAGTTAGAGACGTGAGCATTTCTTCATATATCTATTGGCCACCCTTCTTTCCTCTTCAGAGAAGTTTCTCTTTAAGTCTTTAGCCCCCTTATTTATTGGGTAGTTTTTCTTTGAGGATTTGTTGTTGGGCGATTTAATTTTTTGAGTCGCAGGTATATTTTAGATATAAGATCTATATGTTGTATGACTAGTGAAAGAATAAGCTATTATTTCTATGAAAATCAATCCCAAGCTTTTATGCCATAATGTCATTTTAGCTCGTCAATTTCCAATTTGTAAGCTGCACATTTAAATTCCCTTAATTCACATCATTACTAGCTTATCACTATTGTTACAAAACACTACACCTCTGCTAATGTGATGACCTTCCAATTATGGAAAGAATACTGCACTAACTTTGTTGCATCATTTTTCCCTTGTGGTATTCTTGAGATGAGAACAATTGCCAAATATTATTTATATTTATAGTTTTAAATGTCTTAGAAATTCTGGGGACTAAGATCTGAAGATTATGGTTCGAAGCCCACCCAGGAACTAAGTTTTCTGAGACTCTTATTTCCAATAACAGCTCAGAAATAACTAGACCAAAGTGGCACTGCCATTCCAGTGGTAGATCATTAGAATTGAGCACAAAAATACTCAAGGATAGCGTCCAGGCTAGGCTCAACCCTTAGGACCAAACAAAACACAAAAACAAAAATAAAAACAAAACGAATACCTAGCATTTTTCTTATTGTCACATAATTAAGGAAATTTCTTCCTGTGTTACATATGGGTAGAAGAATCACGATTTCACACAAATACTCCCTTCATATCATGATATAACAAACCCTGAAATATTGCTCTTTTTCTAACTTTATAAATTAATATCCATGTATTGGAAACTGTGTCTAGATTCTTCATATTATCAATTCTTACATGAACTATTCAAATTATCTATTAACTATGTTCTAATTTCTCCTCTCTTGAAAGAATATTCTAGGCAAACAGCATGCCAGAATTATTTTTGAATTTGTAAATTAAATCTGCTACTAAAAAAGAATTTTGTAGTGTCCTATATAATACCCAATTACAAACAAAACCAAAATATTTATTTAAATCTATATCCTAATTTAGGAAGGTCTACAAATTCCTGCATTAGATGAACTTTGCTATTTCGCCAGGCTTCAGCTTCTGTAATCCATCATTTATATAAATACAACAGAAGGGTACTTAGGTTTTCCCAATTTGGTTGGTAACCACAAGCGATATTACATCTACAACTATTCGCTAAATACAAACGAGGATTACACATGAATTGCATTTAAAAAGGAAACTTGATTTCCCAAAACATAATGACAAAATTAACCCAAACTTCCAACTCTGTATCCCTTTCATTTTGTTTGGTTCATTTTATTGAGACAAAATTATACAACCTTTTCCAGGGAAGGTATCACTATGTAATTCCAATCTCTAATCTCCTGTCTCAGACTGACTGCTAGAATTCCAGGCTTGTATTACCTTGCCTTGCCATAGTTTGTTGTTGTTATTTAATCTAGATACAGAGTAGCCATTCTGAAATTCTCCTATCATCTTATCCACTAGAATGGCTGTTCATGCTGTATGTATTATTTTCAAATATATTCTAACATTGGACACAGCATATGAATATTTTCAGATGCACCGGCAGTGGTATCTGATTGATTCCTCCATGAACCTCATACCTTTAATAACCATTACTCGAATTTCTGACTATCTCTGCTCCTTACCTATGTAATATTCTCAAACTTTCTGGATGACAGTTCACATGAGGACTTTCTAGTACTAAAAATTATCAATTGATTCCAGTCTTACTCAGGACATATTTTATACTGTTTTCTTTTTATTTAATTTTATTTTTTATTTTTTGTGAACATACTGTATGGAGGGGTTACAATTACATGGGCAAAATAATGAGTGCATTTCTTATCAAGCATTCCAGATTCCTCTGGTGTTTACCCTTCTCATCCCTTCCCAGCCTCCGGTCGTCCCCCCATCCGATACTCCCCCCCCCCCCGCACCAAATTTGTAAAGTTCGTTTTTGACATGACAATTTGTACTTCTCACAGTTGCATCGGGTCCACCTGTATCCTTAAACGACTGTTTTTCCCCATCTCCTTCACTAATTATACCGACATCAAATATATTGAAAGCAGAGGTTATACTGTGGGGGAGGGACACACAAAGCTAAAAAGAAATAATATTATAAATGAGTTAGAAACAAATGCATGAAAGAAAAAAAAAACATTTAAATACATATCTAAGGGCTCATTTTCCTAACATCACATTATCTGACCTTTCCTGCTTGACTCATACATATAATAGATATTGCAAATAAGAGATACCATGGGACCTATGTTTCTTTGGACTTGGCTTACTTCACTTAATATAATTTTTTCAAAGCCTTTCCATTTCCTAACGAAAGGGGAAATGTCATTCTTTCTGTTGGAGGCATAGAATTCCATTGTGTATATATACCACATTTTCTTGATCCATTCATCTACTGAGGGGCATCTGGGTTGGTTCCATATCCTAGCTATGGTAAATAATGCTGCAATAAACATAGTTGGGCTGGTAGCTTTAGTATGGTCTTGTTTTTGAACATTTGGAAAAATGCACAAAAGTGGAATTGCTGGGTCATAGTGGAGGTTTATGTGAAGACTTTTCAGGAACCTCTATACTGTTTTCCAAAGTGCTTGAACAAGTTTACACTCCCACCAATAATGAAGTAAGGTTCCCTTCTGTCGATATCCCATCCAGCTTCTGTTGTTGTTAGACTTCTTGATTATAGCCATTCTAACTGGGGTGAGGTGGTATCTCAGTGTTGTTTTGATATTCATTTCTTTTATGGCTAGGGAAGTTGAATTAAAAAAAGAAGTGAAAGATCTCTATGACGAAAACTTTAAAATCTTGAAAAAGGAAATCAAAACAGAACTTAGAAAATGGGAAAACCTCCCATGCTCCTGGATTGGAAAGACTAACATCGTGAAAATGGCAATACTTCCCAAGGCTATCTACAAATTTGATGCGATATCTATCAAAATTCATACCTCATTCTTCAAGGAAATAGAAGAGGCAATCCAAAAATTCATTTGGATCACTAAAAGACTCCAAATAGCAAAAACACTCTTCAACGGAAAGAACACTGCTGATGGAATATCAATACCAAATTTCAAACTCTACTATAAAGCCATAGTAATCAAAACAGGTTGGTATTGGCATAAGAACAGACCTCAGGAACAATAGAATAGAATTGAAAACCCAGAAATGAACCTACATAGCTATAGCCATCTAATCTTCAATAAGGGAGCTAAAACAATAGAATAGAAGAAAGACAGGCTCTTCAGTAAATGGTGCTGGCAAAATTGGTCAATTACTTTTAGAAAACTAAAACTAGATCCTTATATGTCACCCTGCACCAGAATCAACTCCAAATGGAGCAAATACCATATGTGGGCTAAAGACTTACAAAGAAACTTCTCTGAAGAAGAAAGAAGGATGGCCAATAGACACATGAAGACATGCTTTACTGTTTTCTAACAATGCTACACATTGTGAGTTGTATCATTTGTGTATGTGTGTATGTGTAGATTTGTTTGACATAAGCAAAAGCCTCAAGCTCTTATTAAGCAATCTTGCTCATGACTAGCATTCCATCACTTGAACCATTCTTCCAAAGCAGCTTTTGACTGGTTAATTATAGATAGTGTCTCAAAGACTGTTCTGCCAACGCTACCTGCAAACTGCATTTCCCATCCCCTTTTACATACTTAGGTTTAATATTTCCAGGAGTATCAATTTTTAAACTGTGAGTGTGAAGGGAAAGTTGTAGCCCCTGATTTTAAACCCCAGAATTCATACAAATAACGATGTTCATACACATTACATATCCTGAGTGTACACTGTTCAAAATGAGATCTTAAACCAGGTGTCAGTGGCTCATGCTTGTAATCCTATCTACGCAAAAGACAGTTTTGAGGATTGGAGTTCAAAGCCATCTCGGAGAGAAAAGTCCTTGAGCCTTGTTTTTGTTTTTTTTTATTTGTTTGTTTTTTATTTTTGTTTTTGTTTTTATTTTCCCTTGGTCAGTCGTGGGCTTTGAACTCTGGGCTTGGGCACTGCTCTTCAGTGCTTCGTCCTGCAGCATCACTCTACCAATTGAGCCTCAGTGCTACTTTCGGATTGCTAAGTGGTTTATTGGAGATAAGATGTCACAGACTTTCCTACTCAGACAGGCTTTGGACCGAGATCTTAACTTCTCAGCCTCCTAAGTAGCTATTATTAAAGGCATGAGCCACAGGTATCCAGCTCCATGAGACTGTTATCTCCAATCAATCACAAGAAACCTGCAAGTGTCGCTGTGGCTCAAATGGTAGAATTTGGCCTACAGCTAGAGCTGAGGGACAACATCTAAGCCCAGACTTCAGGCCCCAGAACCAAAAAAAGGAATGGAAAGGAAAGAGAAGCAAATGAAAGGAAATGTGATCTTTGCCACCAACTCATTGCTAGTATCATCCCTGTTTTCTCAATATGGCCTTTTTTCCAGTTAAGTCCATGCCCTTATATCTGACTTGCTTTGGAACCAGAATTATTCTTCCTTCCTATATTTTAATAATGTGTGTGATTAGCAACCATGATTTAGAGCCAGGAGATGAAAGAGGCTGGCTTCATCCTTCATGTTCCACTTAGTAATGCTTTCTCTATATCACTCCCATAGATGAACATACTGGCCTTGGCTTTACTGTTTCAATGTTGTCATTTATAGAGCCTTCTATAGTATATTGTACCCTTATACTTTAAGAAAGTACTTCTCTTTCTTTTATTCCTCTTGTTCCCCTACTGTTAACTCATGTACACTTGGGAAATAATGGACAACACACACACTCACTCACTCATACACACATACACACACACACACACACACACACACACACACACACACACACACACACACACACACAATTTTCTGAAAATCTTCTTCCTAGTTAAAATTGGCGTTAATTTACGGAGCATTTACAAAATTTGAACTCAATGTACTCCTGGATAATGTTTTATAAGCCATTTAAATTTCATATTTTTTTCCTAAGTTGTCTCTGAAACACATGTTATCTCATGTCCAAAGATATCCTTGTGCTATTTTAGTGAAGCATGAAAACATTCATTGTATATTAATACCATTAAAAGAGCAGCACCATAGATTCTTATTGGAAGTAACTGGGAGGAACTGTAACTGGAAGTGGAAACTGATCAAGAAGAGGAATTGAACATAGAGGATGACAAAGTTCAAGGTAATTTGTGCCCTACTTTTTACTGTACAAGAAAAGAATTGAAGGCTTAAAGGAAACTTTGTTCCTGACTTGTTCGAGTGTATTCATTACTCATATCAAACTTGTCTGTAAACTTCTGGTTAAGAGTATTACAAAAGGAAACTTCATGCAATTTGAAGGCCAACATCGAAAAAAAGGAAATTACTTTGTTTTGAAAGTGTTCTACTGCAGAGAAACGAAAACATGGAGGTTTTAAAGTGCCTTTGGGATGGATATTTCTCTCCTGAAATGATTCTCTTGTGGCAGGAATCAGTTATTAATTCCTATAGTCTGGCCCTGGGTTCTCCATAGCAACAAGGATTCCAAAAAAGCAGGATCCAGTGAATATAATTAGCAAAAGGAGACTCTTCTCAGACCAGTGCTGCTTTAAGAAGGGTCACAAAGATATATCTGGTGTTTTTTGTTTTTGTTTTTGTTTGATTGTTTAGTTTGTGCTGGTTCTGGGGCTTAAACTCAGACTCTGGACCCTGTCCCGGAAGAGTTGATTTCTCTGTCCACCTGCCAGCAAAGCTAGTACTCTACTTCTTGACCTTGGTTTTAATTACAAATATGAGTTTGAGAGGCTCTCCATCCTGAGTGGCTGTGAAATGAGATATTAACTAAGACAAGTTACACTAATTGTATCAAGAATTCTACTTTGAACTGAGAAATACTAGTAGAAATTTATTCTGAAGCTAGTATTTGACAATTTTTGAAAGAGAATTTGTCCAGCAAATAAGCCATAGCTTTAACTCAGCAAAAGTAGGTGCACTAAATTATTTTTTTTTTCCGCTTGGGAAGATTACTACTGACATCATAGTTTCTTTTGGGGATACCCAAAGTCAGATTTTCTTCTGTGAATTTTTGGTCCTGGGGCTTGAACTCTTCACCTGGGCATTATCCCTCAAATCTTCAGCTCAAGATGATTGCTCTATCACTTTATGTACCTCACTGCTTCCAGTCTTCTAGTGCTTACTTAATTGAAGATTCTCATGGACTTTCCTTCCCAGGGGGATTTTAACCTCAATCCTCTGGTCTAAACCTCCTGATTAGCTAGGATTACAGACATTAGTCACTGGCACCCAGCTCATATTTGCATTTTTGTGCACTTAATGACATTATGTAGACAAATCATGGAAATTTGAATGAAATAATGATATTGCATCTATTCAGAATAATTGAAATAGCAATGAATATGTCCTCTTTTTCGGTGTTACGTTAATGACTGATTAGCTATGGGACCCTTACATTATCATCCTCTGCCTACTAGATAGATGGACTTTATATCAGAAAATGTTCATAGAGAAATAAAGACTGAGAATTTTAGAAAGCAAAGGAGATCAGGTATGAAAGATCAGCATAGAAGGAGATATAACTTGGTACACAGAGGTTAAGAAATAGCGTAATAGATTTAGAATGCTAAATGCAATGAAGAATAAGCCTAGATAAACAAGACTAATTCTTCAATATCCAAAAATGGCTCCATGGAACAGTTTCTGGTATAAATTACTATCATTTATTCCTTCCATTTGGAATTATTCCTTCTCATTTGTCATAGCTATAAACTACCTTCTGTGTTTTGGTGCTGTGCCTGAACAAAAAGATTTCTAAATATCACTGGGATTAACCTTTTCATTGTAATTAGATGTGACCAGTCAAAAACCTGGAATCTTTGGATTTCTAGTATTAATCTTCACCTATTATCTAAGCACATTCCTGGCATTAATTGCCATGACCTAATGAACAATACAATTTTTTTCAACACAGTATCATAATATAGGTAAGCCCATGAATTAGGGACTCTTGTCAGGTATCAGTATGGATGGAGCAATTATATATTCCAAGTATGGGTTCTTTATTTTGCATTTATTTTTTAAATGACCTTTTTCTGCCAGTCCTAGGGTTTGAATTCAAGACTTTTTTAACCTTCAAGGCTAGCAATCTACCACTTGAGCCACAGCACCACTTCCAGTGTTTCTTTTTCTGTTTATGTGGTACTGAGGAATTCAACTCAGGGTTCCATGCATGCTAGACAATCACTGTAGCATGAAGCCACATTTCCAGAGCCGTAAATGAGTTTCTTCTTAAGATATTACATTTTCATTCCATTACACTATATCTCAATTATGGCCAGGTCCTGAAAAGGAAGTAGAAAACAATACTAAGTCCTGACACATCAATAAGAAAGTACAGTTAAGACCTGTAGGACTCATAGAATTGTTGCATGTAGCATTATTATGTAAAACAGCATAAAGAGTCAGCTCCAACATTCATACCATTCTACTTGCAATTTCAAGGCCAAGAGCCAAATACCTAAGCCATTTTTTTTTGTTTGAGAGTGTTTTCTAGTAAGGAAGGAGGGGGAGGAGGAAGGCGATAGTGGAAAAATATGTGTATTAGCTTACTCTCCACTTATTTCGCATTTTAAAAGTGCTACTGATTATCTCCCATTTTTATCTAATTGACTATGCTCTCTGCACAAGAAGCAGATAAATGTAGAAATTTATTCTTGTGGATAGTCATATATAGTTAACAAAATATATTTATATAAAAAGAAAATATATTACATTACAAAGTATAAAGTTCTTCTCCTAGTATTGAAAAGATGACTCCAGTTTTCTTGGACATTTTATGATCTCAGTATCAAAATATTCTCTAATTCCTGTAACATCCAAGGCATGAAAACATGATTTGAAATTCTACTAGTTTTTTAAAGAAAGGTACGTAATAGCTTCCTTCCTGCAGAGACATGTAATGGAAAGTATTGTTGACTGTGTTAAAATACTCTTTTTCTATCTCTTTTTCTCAAGTGTTACATATCCTTGCAAATAACTTTATGACATACATCAGCTTCCTGTAAGTGAGATTTCCATCTAGTCTGGAATGTCAAGTTAGGTCATTTGACTTATTTCATCTTACAAAATTGAACCAGAAGCAAACACTGAAAAATATTTATAGAGGAAGATTTTTATCCCATTATCTGTTCCTAACAAATGATTTCTTTCCCATATCTATAAAAGTAGCATATTTTGTGGCTCAAGTGGTAGAGTGCTAGCCTTGAGCTGAAGAGCTGAGGTGTAGCGTCCAGGCTCAGAGTTCAGGCCCACGGCCTGAAATTAAAAATAAATAAATAAATAAATAAATAAATAAATAAACAAATAAAGGTAGCATATTTCCAGAGGGAGTTTTCCTTCAAATTATATTCTGGAAGACTAATTCCTGTAAAATAAAGGCAAAACTCACATGCAGCCTCATATAACACAGCAAAACCTAAGCTAATATTAGAACATAATATTAAGATGTTAGTTTCTTACCATCCTTGTATACCTACATAAGAATTGACTATAGAACACCAGAGTTTAACAAATTCTAAACAAGAAGTAAACAAATAGATAAAATTTCCTGCTTGATGCTATTATATTTTTCCTCTCAATAAGCATTCTCCATGTGGTCACTTGCATGTGGGGTTATATTTTCTATAGATGAGTTTAATCACTCTTGAGCATGATATCTAATATCCACAATCATTATCCAGACATTGTGATTGAGATGTCGAGAAACAAAATGCCTACATTTCTCCTTCATATTCACCTTCTCCTTTTTCTAATATGAATATTTATACTTTCTCCAAACTCTCCTACTAATAAAGGATGAATGACTCATTGTGGATATTAAGCAAAAGGCATCCATGCAAGAATTTCATTCTTTCAGAAATCGCTTAAATAAATCACAGTGGCTCATAGAAGAATAAAAACTTGATTTTCTTTTCACCTCTGGTTTCCACCAGAGTGTCTGAACATGACTCTAAATATCTAATAAACCATTTCCTTTGGCTCAGCTTTTAAAAGGAATAAATAGGAAGTTTTTGTTTGCTTTTGAGAGATCTGAAATAATGTTGCAATAACAATGAGTGCTGAGAGGCTAAATTTTATCAGAATCTAAACTAATGGAAAATAGATGATTTTAAGATAAATAGCTCGAAGGTACATTTTGAAACTGATATAAACAAAGAGACTTTTTTTTTCATTTCCTCTCCATACTGATTCAACTTCAATAAGCAGTTTAAATAATTCAAATAATTATGTTTCTTTCAGAAATAGATTAGGCACAAGAAACGTAGAAAAAGAGAACATGTCTTGAGTGATGCACTCTTTAAAATTGCAGTCAAATAAATATAAACCATATTACCAAAAAGAGCAGTCGAATGCTCTTGAAAAGAGAAACTTTTTAAACAGAGTGTATAAAAAGTGACAGTGCCAAAATTGTGTCAGGAGCTCTTCTCTGGGATTTAAAGTATCTAGAAGGTGACAATGTTTTAATCAGTATTATTTTCAAGGAGTAATTTTAATTGTTTTAGTTGGATTTCATTGAAGAAATATGTTGTTCAAATCTAATGAAAATATAACAGGACATAGTAGAAAGAATGCTACACATTTATTGTGATAGGCAGAAAAATATCTTCCCCAAACCTATATTGTCCCCAAATATGTAATCCCTCAAATGTAGATTTTGGATATCCGTAAAATAATCACCTTTCCTTACCCAAGGAGTGCAAATTTGAATCATTATCACATGGAGGAACTATATTCAAATGGGTAATTAAATGTCCCAGTTTTAGTTGGACAGGGCAATGATTGGGGCCTAACCATCAGAAAGTTGTAAAGATGATACATTTGAAAATGAAGGAAAAGATAACAACCAGATTGCGAAATCAAAAAAAGGAAAAGACAACAACCATATTGTGAAATTTCTGGAAAGTGGAACAGAAAGTAAATGCCTTGTAAAGTTCGTTTTTCCACATTATGACTTGTACATGTCACTGTGGAAATCAGTGCACCTGAATCCCTAGTTAAATGATTTGTTTTTGTCCTTCCCCTCCACAAATTATACCAACATCAACTACAACTTTGTTGTTGGGGTTAGGACCGAGTGTGGGGACGTTGGGAGAGTATGGGAAGGGATTGGAAGGGGAAACAAAGAGGAGGCAACAATGCTTGATCAGAAATCTACTCGTTATCTTGCCCATGTAATTGTAACTCCTCTGTATGGTATTCTCACAAATAAAAAAAAAGAAAAAAAAGTAAATGCCTTTTCCCCTAGAATCATCTGAAAATATTTCAGCTCTGTTTGTGGCTAGATTTTAATCTAGTGAGACTTCTTTTAGATATCTGTCCTTTAGAACTGTAAAATTATAAATATGGATAATGCAATCCATTAAACTTGAAGAAATTTGTTACAGCAGTCTTGGTTTAGTAAACTAAACTCAACTACACAGTTTTCCTGATGCAACTACAGGGACACCACATATACTAGTTTCTGAGAATAAGTAAAAACTGCCACCAGTTTTGTACACATGTATGATGTACATACTAAGGGCTTTGCATTAATGAAGTCTTGAAATTCTAAAGAACATCTAAATAAGCAGCTCCTTATCTTTATTTTCACATTTGGGGATCACTAAGTACCAAAGACTAGGGTAGGAATATATAAATGAAATCTGTCTCCAGATATTATATGTCATTTTTAGTGACAGTTCCTAAAATAATAAAAAAAAATGTAAAACCAAAGAAATTCAATTTTTTATCCTTCCGGCCCTTCCAACAGAAATGAGAGAATCCAGTAAAGATACAACAATTCCAAGATGTTATTAGATATTATAAGATCACCAGATGGAGATAAGGAAGTTAATAAAAATGGGCCCCCTGAAACAATGGGAAACAAAATCTACACCTACAGACTGATATTGCTAGAAAATAGTTTACAGTATGCTATCTTTTATTTTTTAGGTTTCTTTACACCACAATTTTCCTTCCTAAGGAAATGACTCTTTATTAATATGCAAGTGTTTGCACCCTGTACCCCAGCAACAAATAATGTTTCTAGTTGTAAACAAGCATGATACTAAGAGTAACCAAGACCACATCAGTTGCTATAGCTGACAAATAAGAATGATCTTGGGAAACAGTAAAAAAAATACTGAACTTTTTCATATCTTTCCTCTTCTCCAACATGAGAAATCCTAGTCAAGATATGTAAAACATTAATAAATGATTTTTATATTTTGTTGTTTACATTAAAGCAAATACACTTTTCCTCTTTGTAAGCCTGATTTTGAAAGAGTTACACACACACATTTATTTTATAGACATAGTTTTACTGTGCGATTTAGGTGCTTTCCTCCCTTTGGGTGTTGCTCTCTATTATGTTGAGATCTACATAGAAAATAAGATACATTTATTATGCTTATGTTAATATTTTCAAAGTCCTACTGTCTTCAAATGTTTTCTTTTCACTTCTTCACTGCTAATTAAAGTTTATTTGTTGTTCTTTAAATAACAAAAAAGTCATATTTTACCGTATATTGTCAGTGAAATCAGGTGGGTCTGTGATTGCTTTTTAATTGGTTTTCATTTTTGCCTTTGTTCCAGTCTTCTAATCTGGAACAGGTTAAATAAAAAGATTATCCTTTTTTTAATATTTTATTTTATTTTATTTGAGAACATACTGTACAGAGGGGTTACACTTACATGGGCAGGATAATGCATAGTTTCTTAACAAGCATTGCAGCCTCCTCCTTTGTTTACCTTTCACCTCCCTTCCCATCCTCCCCCCTTTCCCCCACCCAATCATACCCCTCCTCCCCCCCCACACACCGACATTGTAAAGCTGATTTTGACATGATATTTTGTACTTCTCATTGTTGCAACAGGTCCACCTGAATCCTTAAACGACTTGTTTGTCCCCATCTCCTCCACATGTTATACTGACATCAAATATAGTGAAAGCTGGGGTTACACTGTGAGGGAGGGACATACAAAGCAACAAAGAAATAATCTTATAAATGCGTTAGAAACACATGCATGAAAGAAACGAAAACATTAAAATATATATTTAAGGGTTCGTTTTCCTAACATAACATTATCTGACCTTTTCCGCTTGACTCATACCTATACTAGATATTGCAAAAAAAAAAAAAAAAGATTATCCTAAGTAATAGGATGTTAGCGAGGATAAAAAATTACATGTATAACTAAAGAGTTTCATCTCTTAAGAGATTGAAAGCCTCAGAAGATATTTTGCTATTACTGGCATGGTTAAGATGACTTCAATGTTTTAGACATTAAACATAGTGAAAAGCATGTAAAATGTGCCAAACAATGATTTTGGCTTATACTTTCCTACTCCAATAAGATGAGTGACTACTGTCAATGAAAACCCTGACAAGGTTGGAGGGCATATCGATTTTAGGTTAGAAGGGTTAATGTTAAAAAGCCAAGGGAGATTCCTAAAACAGCACTGCCTATCACTTAACAATTATACTTATGGCATATAAATATATAAATGTGAATTGAGTGAGAATTGTTTGATTTACACAATTCACTGACACCTAAAACCAGAAAACACATAGCTACTTTTATATAAACTAGTATATCTAGTGAGGATTTAATTTTTTTAGAATATATATTTTAACCTTCCTGTCAAAATATTAATTTTTTTAATTGTTTAAATTTATTTTTTTTAATTCATGGGGCTTGAAATCTGCGACTGAATGCTATCCCTCAGCTTTTCAGCTCAAGGATAGTGCTCTATCATTTAAGCCACTGCCAGTTTTTTGGTGGTTCATTGGAGAAAAGAGTCTCATGGACTTTCCAGCCTGGGCCTTTCCAGATTTGAGCCTCTTATAGTAGCTAAGTTTACAACCATTAGCCAATGGCCCCTAGCTACATAATTATTCTTTACATAGTTATGAAGAATTTAGTGGTAGCTCATACATTTAAATGTTGTGTAATGATCAAACCATACCATATACATTAGTTGCTTTAAATTTCTTTACATTTTTAGGATACTGCTCAAAATACTTGTCTTTTTGCTTTGTTGAAATATCTATTCCTAACTATATTCACTTTGCTTATTGTGGTATACAATATTTATTTTCTTCATTGAAATCTGCTAATTAAGTTATAAAACATGAAAGTAAAGTGAAAGATATTCATGGCCCAATACTTGTTTTAAGAAAAAAAATATATCTCAATGTTGTTTTGATTTGCATTTCTTTTATTGCTAGGGATGTTGAACATTACTTCATGTGTCTATTGGCAATCCTTCTTTCTTCTTCAGAGAAGCTTCTCTTTAAGTTTTTCGCCCACTTATTTATTGGGCAGTTGTTTCTTTGAGGATTTGTTGTTGGGGGGTTTAATTTTTTGAGTTCCAAGTATATTTTAGATATGAGACCCTTGTCCGTTGTATGGCTAGTAAAGATCTTCTCCCAATCGGTGGGCTTTCTATTGATCTTGCTAGCTATGTCATTTGCCCTGCAGAAGCTCTGCAACCTTATGCAATCCCATTTGTCCAACCTTTCATTGATTTGTTGTGCTTCCGGGTTTCTATTCAGAAAATTTCAGCCAGAGTCAAGGAGACCTAGGGTTTCTCCTATTCCATCCTGTAATGTTTTCAGAGTGTCTGCTTTGAGTTCAAGGTCTTTGATCCATTTGGAGTTGATTCTGGTGCAGGGTGATATATAAGGATCTAGCTTTAGTTTTCTACATGTAGTTAACCAATTTTGCCAGCACCATTTACTGAAGAGGCTGTCTTTCTTCCATTCTATTGTTTTAGCTCCCTTATCGAAGATTAGATGGCTATAGGTCTGTAGGTTCATTTCTGGGTTTTCAATTCTATTCCATTGGTCCTGAGGTCTGTTCTTTTGCCAATACCAAGCTGTTTTGATTACTATGGCTTTAGAGTAGAGTTTGAAAAAGAAATGCAAATCAAAACAACATTCAGATATCACCTCACTCCAGTTAGAACAGCAAAAATCAAGAACTCTAATAACAACAGATGCTGGAGGGGATGTGGACAGAAAGGAACCTTACTTCATTGTTGGTGGGAATGTAAACTTATTCAACCACTTTGGAAAGCAGTATGGAGGTTCCTCAAAAGACTTCACATAGATCTCCCCTATGATCCAGCAATCCCACTTTTGGGCATTTACCCAAATGTATACAAACAAGACCACACTAAAGCTACCAGCACAACTATGTTTATTGCAGCATTATTTACCATAGCTAAGATATGGAACCAACCCAGATGCCCCTCAGTAGATGAATGGATCAAGAAAATATGGTCTATATAAACAATGGAATTCTATGCCTCCATCAGAAAGAATGACATTGCCCCATTTGTTAGGAAATGGAAAGACTTGGAAAAAATTATATTAAGTGAAGTAAGCCAGGCCCAAAGAAACATAGGTCCCATGGTTTTCCTTATTTGCAATATCTAGTATAGGTATGAGTCAAGCGGAAAAGATCAGATAATGTGATGTTAGGAAAATGAATCCTTAAATATGTATTTTAATGTTTTCGTTTCTTTCATGCATGTGTTTCTAACGCATTTATAAGATTATTTCTTTGTTGCTTTGTATATCCCTCCCCCACAATGTAACCCCCGCTTTCACTATATTTGATGTCAGTATAACATGTGGAGGAGATGGGGACAAACAAGTCGTTTAAGGATTCAGGTGGACCTGTTGTAACAATGAGAAGTACAAAATGTCATGTCAAAATCAGCTTTACAATGTCGGTGTGGGGGGCGGGAGGGGGGTATGATTGGTTGGGGGGGAGGGGGGAGGCTGGCAAGGGAGGTGAAGGGTCAACAGAGGAGGAGGCTGCAATGCTTGGTAAGAAATGTATGCATTATCCTGCCCATGTAATTGTAACCCCTCTGTACAGTATGTTCTCAAATAAAATAAAATAAAATTAACCCCCCCAAAAAAGAAATAAAATATACCTTTTGTTTTCAATTATATTTCTGTGGGAATGTGAAACATTAATTGGTTTAACAGTTAAAATAGATAACAGTTACATTATAACAAGGTGATTCAAACTTGTTTTGAAAATTACGTATTTAACACAAATATAATTCCACATTCTTCTACTACATAATTTAAAGAACACTAACACAAAGCTTGATGTTAGAGGCCTCTTATGTAGAATCCTAGAAAATCAGGAAGTTAAGGCCTGAAGATTTTGGTTCAATGTCAGCCTAAACAGACAAAAATATGAAAACATCTCCAATTACCCCGCAAGATGAAGAATGTGAGGATATGACTCAAAGAATAGAGTGTCATCATTCATTAGCAAAAAAAAAAAAAATTATGGAGACAATGAAACACTGAGTTTAAGCCCCACAAATGTGGATCAGTGGTATAGCACTTGCCTTGCATGCATGAGGCCCTGGGTTCTATTTCTTAGCACCACATAAGCAGAAAGAAAAAATAAACATGAGTGGCGATATGGTTAAAGGGGTAGAGCTCTAGCCTTGAGCTGAAGAGGTGAGGGACATGGTGCACTCCCAGTTCAGGCGCCACGATCAGACACCCCCCCACCCAAAAAAAAAGCACAATGAACATCAGTAATGAAGCCAAAATAGTAGAAAAGATCATGAGAAATGTTTTGTAAATATATGGAAGTTAAATTATTTCGCAGAATTTTCAATCAGCGGAGAGAAAAGTTAAAATTTTATTTGTGAAATCTCATTGTATTGGTTTGTGTTGAAATGTGGCTATTAGGTTACACATGAATGAATAGATTGGATTTGCTGGCATTGCAAAGATTGCCTTTGACTATGCAGCATCTCATACTGCAAAAATCTAAAATTGTGCTTCTTAATATAAATGAAACATCATGTTAGAATCTGTTCAGTCCACATAGACAGAGATCCTTAATTTGAGGAATCAGTCCAGTGCGGTTGTTGATAAACACTCCTGATTTGCTCCACTTCCCTTGTGTAACTACACCTTCCTTAGCTGGCACCTAGCAAGGCTTCTAACTTCACCCCCTTCCTTAATCTCTCCATTCTCATGCTTCAAATCGTTTCACATGCTATCTATATCTTACCATCAGTTATTTTCTTACTAATCCCCGCTGGAAAACTCTTATGTTCATGTAAACCCACTATAAATATCCTAGTTATAAAAGTGAGTAAACGTTGAGAATTGGCCGAGGCTTTCATGTGCAGGTTTGCTCCCTAGTAAATCTGTGCTACACAATCACTTTATTTTCTCAATGTATTTAGGTTCCTCAAAAGACTTCACTAAAAAGAGCTCCCCTATGACCCAGCAATCCCACTTTTGGGCATTTACCCAAATGTTTACAAACAAGAACACACTAAAGCTACCAGCATTATTATTGCAGCATTATTTACCATAGCTAAGATCTGGAACCAACCCAGATGCCTCTCAGTAGATGAATGGATCAAGTAAATGTGGTATATATACATAACAAAATTCTATGCCTCTATCAGAAAGAATGACATTGCCCCATTTGTTAGGAAATGAAAAGACTTGGAAAAAAATTATATTAAGTGAAGTAAGGCAAGCCCAAAGAAACATAGGTTTCCCTTGATTTCCTTCATTTGCAATATCTAGTATATGTATGAGTCAAGCAGAAAAGGTCAGATAAGGTGATGTTAAGAAAATGAATCCTAAGGTATGTATGTCCCTCCCCCACTGTATAACCCCTGCTTTCACTGTATTTGATGTCGATATAATTTGTGGAGGAGAACAGGAAAAAACATTTCATTTAAATAAGGATACAGGTGGACCTGTTGCAACAAGGAGAAATACAAGTTGTCATGTCAAAAACCCATTTTGAAATCACATTGCCTTTGTGACACCACGACTAAATTGTGACACTCCAAACTTTATATGACCTCATAGCAACTTTGAAAAAAACGCATTCTTTGTGATATCTTAGTAACTTTGTTTACCCATATATTCATGGTGAACTAAGGACATGCCATTGTAATATCACAAAACTTTTGTTACATCATTATCAGTACCAAATTGCATTGTCTTTATGACATCATCAACTCATTGTGACATCGTCAAACTGTAATGAGATCATACTATTATGACATCTAGTTGTCATTGTGAGATCATAGACTAATTCTGAATACCTATTCTGTAATTTCATTCTGTTTTAAAGGTAATGCATATTGGTTGATATTAGAAACCCATTGTGACCTCATAACCATTGTGACATCAAAATTTCTTTGTGATATTACAAGCCATTGTGATGTCACTAATGCACTGTGATGTCATAAACCTGTCCTGTCCCAATATTTTTGTTGAAATGGTACCATTATGATCTCTTAGGTCTTTGTGAGCTCATAATCTGTTTTCAGCCTCATAATATTCCTGATATGATATGTGATTTCAGAAATCCACTGTAACATCATGGCTACTGTGACTCCACATTGTCAGACATCATCACTGTGCCACCTAGTGCATCACACACTTCTTAGGACATCATCACATTTATAACAAAATAAACTTTATCACGATTAGGGCATTACCAACATATTGTGACATAAAAACATTATTACAAAACGATATTTTTGACAACTTGCCATCATGATATCACTGTCCCTTTGAGATTTCATGAATTTTGACCTTATAATCTTTTAGAAAATTGGCCATTGTGACTTCAAGGTCCTTCTGTGAACTTGTATCCTCATAGCAATTGAATTTGGACATGTAATTGTGATATTTCAAAGTTACCTGTGACATCACAAACCCATGTGACATGACATTGCTCTTATGACATCATGATCCCATTGTGATATCCTAAACCTATTATGACCTATTAGCACCTGTAAATACACAAATATCCTTTGTGACATCACAGTCGTTTTGCATATTCTTAGTCTAAATGTAAACTATTGAACTGAGATTATACATTCCATTGTAAGCTCACCTTTCCTTTGTGACAACACCATTTTCAGATCATATTGTCATTTTTACACTATCAACTCATTGTTACATCACTATACTAAAATGACATCATGGATTAGGAATTTCTATTCTGTGAGTTCATTTCATTTCAAATGTGGCATGTCTGTTTAAATGAGAACACCATTATGATTTCATAACCATTGTGAAAATACAATGCTTTGTGACATCATTTTGCCATTATGATAACACTGTGATATCACAAATCTGCCCTGTCCTCATAACTTATGTGACATGCTGCCATTGTCATTTCTTATGCCATTTTTGAACTCATGATATGTTTTTGACCTTGTCATATGTTAGGTATGACGTAATAGGAGAAATCCACAGTGTCATTATGACCAATATGATATCACACTACCAGATATTATGACCATTTTGACACATTGTGACATCACAAACCTGTTAGGACTTCCTCCCATTTATGACAAAACATGCCTTTGGGACATAACCATCCCTTTTTGAACACATGTACTCATTTAGAGTTAAGGATAATTGATATACTCCATGCCATGTGTCATCACCAACTCATTGTGATCTCCCAAAATTTCTGTGACAGTATCATCATTATGGATCACCAATTGTGTCATCAAAACATTTCTATGACATGATATTGTGACATCACATTTTCATAAGGTTATTATTGTTCTAATGTGTTTTCACAATGCTATTTTGACTTCATAACAATTTACAAAATCGATTGTCTTTGGACTTCAAGCTCTTTCTATGAACTAGTATCCTCATTGTGAAACATTCGCAAATGATATCGGACATGAGATGATCATATTCCAAACTCATGGTGACATCACTCTCACATCGTGACCTCATTACCACTGCGACATTAAAAACCCACTGTGCCATCATATTGCCATTGTGATATCACTATCACGTTGTGATATCCCAAACCTAGTTTTACCTCTTAGCACCTTTGACACATCTCAGAGACTTTCTGACATCACAGTCCCTTTGTGTACCATATCCTGATGTGATCCTAGAACAATTTATATCAGACATGCCTTTTAAAATCATATACACTTTGGGTCATCAACAGTGTGACATCACATTGTCATTATGAAACTATCAGCTTACAGTGATATCACCAAACTATAATGAATTCATAGCATGTTGACATCACATTATCATATTGACACCCATATTTCAGGCTTTACCTCTATGAATCCACTTCTTCAAATTAACCATGTGAGGTAACTTGCATAAACACTCTCTCCATGAGTTCAAGCTTTCCAGCATTTACCTTTTGGGAAATTTCTACATACTTTACATAGGCTTGTAAGCCTGAGGACCAACTGTTTCAGGCATTGGCCTGGGACAATTTACCAGAGTGCCTGATAACCAGAAATAAAGACACAGAAGGCTTGAGCCTATAACCATTTTAGAGAAATTTAGTGTCCACATTTGCACACCTGATATCACTATTTTTCCTCTTTTTTCAATTGTAATGATTAGTAACTGTTGACACTCCTCTGTGTTTAGAGTGGTCTCCTGAGCTACCTGATAATCTCAGTTGTTTCTCTATATTCTTTAACTCCTATTTAGTACTCTGACTTCAGTGAGGAACTTGGAATCCTCTTCCCTTTTATCCTCCTCCTTTTCTTTGAAGCTAGCTTTCATGATCACAATCTCCACGTCAAAATCCTCCTTATCCTGCAAATGTTCTTCCAGGGGCACACAATGCCTTCCACTCTCCAACTGCTGCTCCTTCTCACAACACCTCTAACTGGTCTTGAGCTCCTCCTTTAAGTTTGAAATGGTGCTATCAAGAGGGTTTTTTTTTCCACCTCCAACAATTCCATTGACACCTGCTACTTCTGCATTATATTTTTGGTGAGATCTCAAGTCTGTTTGGACTTTTCCTCTAATAGCTTCTATTTCTTTTCTCTTTAGTGTATTTTGTGACAAACCTCTTAACTGTTTAACTCTTCTGTTTTTCTGTCTAATGCTCTTTCCCTTTCCTGGGCATTCCCCATCAGAGCATGCCTGTCCTTTACTCTTTCTGAAGAATAACAATCTCTGTCTTGATTCTGATATTTTGCTGTTCAGTTTTCATGGCCTCTTCTTCTATGACATGGCAACTCTAGTCAGCACCATCAGCTGCTCTTTTCATTCTTTCTTTTTTGGCTTTCAACTCACATGCTTCATAGTTTATAATTACTATGCACTTCATCCTAATATATTTTTGCATCATGTCTAGCTGCTTTATCTGGGCATTGATTTCCATGTAGAGTGTCAGGATATTCTCCTGCCCTACTTTGTATTCAGCAAGGTTGGCAGCATCACATCCTGTGCCTTCTCCAGCCTCTGATCGGTGGTCCCCCTTTGTTCCTAAACTTGGGAAAGCTATATCAACAGAAATGTCTAACCACAATCTGTACAGTCCCTGCAGTCTTTGCAACACGTTCTTTGGCTTATCTGCTGGCCTCCTGAGAATAACTCCACCCACTCTTTTTTGCCTGGAGAGCTGGTCTGGTTAAAAAGGCATCGTGTTCCTAAATTTGAGCCCATTTGGAAAGAAACTTACTTGGTGTTCCTAATTAGATCATCGGCTATTAATGCTGCAGGGAAACAGCACTGGATCCATCATTCTCAATTGGAACAATATCCAGAGAATGCTGCACAATGTACAGTTCAGGGAAACTCAAAGAATGTATTCTGGAATGATTTACCATGTGTTAGTTAGTGGTAACTATTGTGTCTTTATGGTTTACTCCTTATTATTTGTTATAATTTTATTTTAAATCTGTTGAGGGCAGGGGAGAGAAGGGAAAATTTAGGATTTGTTCCAGAAGGTATCAATGATTTGATTGTACGTGATAACCAGTGGGAAATTTAACCAGTGGGGCCCCAATAGTCACCACGGCCCAATAATCAGTGTAGCCCCATGACTTGATATGCTGGAGTGGACAAGGTTTTCCACCAAATGGGACAGAGCTGCTGGAGGGGATAGGGTGTCAAGCCCGACCCGGTGAGCTGTCACGTAGTGACTGGGCAGTGTGCACTATGAGATGGTTTAAAATTGTACGGCAGGAGAGCCATTGATGAGACGGAGAGGTACAATCTAGCTATAGGCTGTGTGTTCAGAACAATAGACCAGGAGAGAAAGAGGAGAAAGTCCTGGAAGGAAGATAGTGGTGAGACAGTAGGATGGAAAATCCCTAGGAGGAGTCAGAGTTGAGAGACAGTAGGAGGGGAAGCATGACAATTGGGCACCAAGGTAGAGCAAGTCAATCGTGTGGAGGGTGGAGGGGACTGAAGAGAAGAAGAGGTGGAAGGGGAAAAGGGAAGAACCTGGAAGATAGGAGAGGTGTGTAGAAAAGGTGGGAGGAAGGGTAAAGGAAAAATCTTTGCCCTTTGAAGTTTGGAGATTTGGAGATTTTAATTTGGGTGGCTCTTGTTTTGCAGACCAATTAATAAAGGACAGGGCTGCCCATTGGTGGTCTGAGGTAGTCACAGATGCTCATGTCTCTGGGTATCTAGTCCAGTACTAGGTAGCTACAGGTCCTTTTCTAGAATAAATGAATTTGTTTGTTATCTTAAATGTGTCTCGGAGGAGTGTCTTGATTTTATGGGTCATAAAATACAAGTTCATATAGAGCTTAAAGTCCCAAACCTATGAATTTTCTAAAAGGTTATAAAGTCATAATGTGTGTGAAAACCCAATGGAACAGAAATATCACAATGGCAATATGATATGTCAAGATTATGTAATGTTGTCACAATTATTGGTTGATGTGATAATGTTGATAATGTCACAAGAATTTTTTTATGTCCCTATGGATTGTCTAACTGCCAATGATTATATGAGCTCAGAAAGCTATTGTGAGGTCTCCAAAGGCATGTGTTGGTAGGAATGTGATGAATTCTTAACAAGCTTATGATAGTCAAAATGTGACAAAGTGGTCATGACCTCTGACAATATTATGTCACAATTTTCATGATGTCACAGTGTTTCTATAATATCACGTCATAAATATTATGTGCTTGAAAACAGAATATGAGCTCACAAAGGGCCTAAGTATCACACTGGAAGCATTTCAAAACTTATGACAAGGGGACAAGCTTGTATTGTCATACTGGTGATGAGGTCACTATAGGTTTCTGATGTTGCAATTGAAGGTGTGTTTTCCTTAATCCACAATGAGGATATAAGTAAATAAAGGGACTTTGATGTCTCAAAGAAGGCCTTTTTTTTTTTTTTCAATGGTTCGGAGAGGTCATAACAGGTTGGGATTTCTCAATGTGATAATCATGTCACAACATCAATGTGATGTTACAATGTTTTTGTGATGTCACAGTGGTTATGACATCAGCAATAGGATAATGATGTGACCATATTTGTAATATTTCAATCACAGGTCTGATTTCAATTGCTACTGTTTTCCAATAAGAATATGCTTTCAAGGGAGGAGTTAGAAGTCCCACAGCACCTCAGTTTTCTAACATGTGATGGAGTTCAAATAGGTTTGTGAAAACAAAATGGGATAATGCTATCACAAAAAACTGTGATGTCACCATACCATGACTGAATGATTTGATGTCATAAATAGTTGTAGATGCCATAATTGTGATAAGGTCACAGCAGATTTCTGAGGTCACAATAGGATGCTGAAATTAAAATGTCATGGTTTATATAGTCATTTATATTGTCATTTATTCTAAATAAATATGTAAGTTCAAAAAGGGATTACTATATCTCCAAATGCAGGTCTCCACAGAAATGCGATAAAGTCTCTTAGCGTTCCTTTACAAGCATTAGCCTTAAATTAGGCCTTTTGGTGGTCTCTTCTAACTATTGAGTATATCTATCATATTTCTTAGATGTGTATGTTTTTTGTAGTGTCAAGTCTGTCTTCAGTCCCAGAGACTGGATGTCCTGCACAGACTAACCTACTCTCAAGGATTTCTATTGTGTTCTTATTTCCTTTCCTTCTAATTCCTCAGATTTGATGGCTTCAGATTCTTTGTTGGAGCTTTGTTTTACATCTTGTATGGACTTCTTTACCTTCTTAATATGGTTTTCAGTATGTTTTCTAAAATCTCTTGATTGGTTATAAGTTAATTGGATAAACTTTCCTTTCACTGGGCTTCACCCAGCATTTCCTTTGTAGCCTCTAGGGATTGCCCAAACTTTCTGTTTATGGGTTCCATTAATGCATATTAATCATTTTTTTCTCATCTTGCTCATGCAATTCCTCAATTACTCTTTGATCAGCCTCTCAGGCTCATTAATTCCTGTATTAATCTTTCCTTGGCCTCCTCATGCTCTTGCATTTCCCTATCACACAGAGTCTTTTGCAGGCTTTCAAACTTTTCATTCAACATATGTACCATTAGTGTTTGTAGAGGATTTTGGGAACTCTCCTCTGGATTATTATATTTACTTGTTATATTATTTTATTGTGAAAATACTGTACAGAGGTGTTACAATTACATAAACAATTAATGAGTATATTTCTTATCACTCATTATTGCCTCCTCCTTTGTTTCATCTTCCCATATCTTCCCATCCCACCACCACTTCTGCACTAATGTTTTAAAGTTTGTTTTTCGACATTAGGTCTTGTACATCTCATTGTTGCAAAGGGTCCACCTGTATCCCTATTTAAACAATTGGTTTTTCCCTTCCCCTGCACAAATACAATGAAAATAGGGGTTATTCCTTGGGAGGGGTTGCAAATCAACAAAAAAATCATAAATATGTTAGAAAAAATATTTGAGAGCTTGTCTTGCAAATTTGTTCAACCAATTTGGAAAGTCGTATTGGAGGTTCCTCAAAAGACTCCATATAGACCTCCCCTTGACGCAGCAATCCCACTTTGTGGCATTTACCTGAAGAATCACAAACAAAACCAAGACCATACTAAAGATACCAGCACAACTATTTTTATTACAGCATTATTTGTGATAACTAAGATTTGGAACCACCACAGATACCCCTTAATAAATGAATGGAGCAAGAAAATGTGATATATAAACAAAATGGAAATCTCTGCCTCCCTCAGAAAGAATGGCATTGCCCAAATTTGTTAGGAAATGGAAGAACTTGGAAAAATTATATTAAGTGAAGCAAGCCAGGCGCAAAGAAAAATAGGTCTCATGGTATTCCTTATTTGCAATAACTTGTATATGTTTGAAACAAGCAGAAACGGTCAGATAAGTTGATGTTAGGCGAAATGAACCCCAATATAAGGACTCCCACTCATTGTTAGTGGGAGTAGAGATACCTGGCCATACCATTTTTCTTGTCTTTCTACACGTGTTCTGCCAATTTTTGTATGAAGGCAAACCAATACTGTGCTAGCACACTGATTTAGGAAATCATCAACCTAAGCTCTGTAGTTGCACAAATTGTTTAACACAGTCATAATAAGTACATATACAATCCAGTTCATTAGAACAATCTAGTTCAACAACAAACAACTAGGGATACATAGACAAATAAAATCAAAGAAGAAGTCAGAAGTCCAGAAATTAGTAAGTTCAGGGAGAATTGTGAGGAGAAAATAAAATTAGACACATATGGGGATGGAAATGGAGAGCGATACCATAATACCTAAATGCTGAGAGAGGTATTGGATAGAAGGATAGGAGAAGGGAGATACAAAAAAAGGAAAAAAGGAAACATTTTTAGATGAAACGCTTAAAAATGTGTAAAGGAATAATACAACTATGGGAGTAAATGATGAGTGTTTGTGAATTAAGCAATCAATACATTAATTAGTATGTGCACAATTAAGAATAAGGGAAAATAATTGAATATGGATATATATCCGAAGATGAATTGAACAGCTATTAATTATAGCAAAGGAAGCACAAAAGTACCAAGAGACAAAAGTAAAAACAACAAAAAACTAAAATAAAAATGATGAAAAATTAGAAAACAATTTTTTCAAAATTCTAAAAACAGATAGACAAAAGGGTTCTCCATTTTTTTTTCAGGCAGGATCTTCTATCTCCCCTGAGACCTTAACCAGTTTATTGGTGCTCTGGTTTGCTTAGAGTGTTTGATTTTCCTGTGGCTTCATTCGTTTCTTTAATCATTTTGTTTCAGCAGGCAGAACAACGCTCTTCCTTACTAGAGATTTTATGTCACCTTCCCAGGTTAATTCAATGGTATGATGATTTCCTTTGAGTATCACAAAAGAGAGAGATAGCTCTTTCTTCTAGCTTGGAGTTGCTGTGATGGGGCTAGGCTCCGGGTAGTGTTGAGGCCTCTCAGAATGTGTAGCTTTTCCCTGAGGTGCTAGCTCCTGAGACACACATATAGATAGCCCAGCCTGGAGCCATTGTCAGGATTCATATTTACTGAGTTTCCTTTTTTTTTTTTTCTTTTACTCTCAGGCAGGTAGTTCTGCTGACTGTGCTACATTATGGTGGGGTAGCCTCTTACCCAGTGAGGAAAGTCAGTCATCTATGGGCAGAGATTCCTCTGCCTGGAAAGTAAAACTTTCTCCTTGCCTGGATCTGAGCCTGGAATGTCAGGTTCCTTTGATCTGTTAAATGGCTCATACTGGTTTCTTCAAAGGTCTTAGTATGGGGTGTTCTTCCATGTCTTTGTCAGTATCAAGGATGGAGTTCTCCTCTTGTGGTTGGGGAGTATCTACTTTCCCACTCTTGCTCTGTGGAAAGGATTAAGAAAGTCTGGCTTGTGTGATACTCATGCCTTTCCAGGGGTTTCTAGGCCATCTATGGTCTGCAAATGTCTGTGGTGAGCAGGATGATGTTTGCTCCTTGTCAGTTTTTGCTGGTGGTGAATATAATCTGCTCATACACCACTTCTGGCGACTGTGTTCTGGGCTGTATTTGTTGATGAGGTGGCAATGGTAGCAGCTCTGTAGCTACTGCTAAGGACAACTTTGAAAGCTCAAGTCTGTCTCCGTAATCAAGCTGCATGTATTTTTCCCATCTGACCAATCTCTCTCTACTATTATGTCATGTCATGTGAGTCTAAGGTCTTAGACTTTGCACTGGAACAATAAAACTGGTTTGTTTGAGAGATGTTGATTAAAACAATTAGGACCGCTAAGCACTTTTAAAAAACACATGTCCTTTGTGACACAATAGTCTCTAGTATACCCATATATTCATTGTGAATTAGAGACAATTGAGATTCAACCTGCCATTGTAACATCAAAAACTTTTGTGATATCAACTGTGTCACATTGTCCTTATGATAGCATCAGATCACAGTGATATCACAAAACTTACAATCCTATCATACCCTATGACATCACATTGCATTGTGACATCATAGACACATTGTAAATGCCTATGCTGCAATGTCATCCTATTTAAAATGTGGCATGTGTGTTATCAGAAACCTATTGTGAACTAATCACCATTGTGACATTACATTGCTATAATGATATCAGTAACCCACTGTGCCATCACAAACCTTTCTTCTCCACAAACTTTCTTTGCCATGTGATATTTTAGGCTAATAATTTGCTTTCAATTTGTGAGCTAATAATTTGTTTTCAAACTGATAATATTTCAGATACGACATGTTTGAACAGTCATTTTCTGTGATATCAAGGCCACTCTGACATCACACTGCCAGATGTCATGACTATTCTGTCACATAGTGAAATCAGAAACCTGCTAGCACTTCATCACATTTTTCACAATACATATTTTAGAGACATCACAATTCTTCTGTGAACTCATGTATTCATTATGAGTTAGTGAAAATTGTGTTCCTGTATACCATTTTTCTATCCATACCTCTTCGTGACATCTCAAACCTACAGTGATCTCATCACAGTAGGTATCAACAGCTAATGGTGACTTCAAAACATTATTATAACATGATATTTGGACCCATTTTCATTGTGATATCATTGTCCCATAGTGTTTTCAGAACACTTTAATTGCTGTAAGGGAAATCATCCCAGAAGCCTCATTTTGAAATATAGTATTTTGTATTATTTATAATAAAGTTTACAGGTTGCAGGTAGCCAATTGTTACAAAGACCTACAGCAAGCAAATAAAAGTAACACCGCTAGGAACCATGCTAAAGAGAAACAAAAAACAAAAACCATGCCAACAATGGTATGGATAGCTTAATTGGGCTGCAATGATGACCAATGCTGAGCCAGGAGACTGGACACAGGACATGATCAGTGAGACAGTTGGCATGATATAATGAGGTCTAAGCTGGTTCAGACCTAAATAGATCGGTGCAGAGGTCAGATCATCAGTAAATTCCCAGTCCAAGCAAATTCAGTTACTTATCAGCCAAGTACCTACACCTGTTTCCAGGGATATGGTCATGCACATTACCTTGGAGTTAGGTGATAGGCAGCGGGTTTTCTTCCCCCAGCATGAAAGCAAGATGCTAGACCACACAATCAATCATATGGACAATAAGGTGATGGCCAGAAATGCCCTCCATACTTCATCATGACCTCAAAACATTTTACATATCAAGCTCCTTCCTTGAACATTTTGAACATTGAATTCATTGTGAACTAGTACCAACTGAAATCATCCATATCATTGTGATATTACAAGCTCATTGTGACATCCCAAATCCATTGGGGCCTCATCAGCACTGCGATATCTAATTGCTGATGTGACATCATGATCATATTGTGACTTGAAGTTCCTTCTGAGAACTACATGTTGGAGCTTTCCAGAATTTACTTGTTGGCAACTTTCTATATACAAGTTTGTCAGGCAGTGGCCCCAAAGGTTTTCAAGATTGTTTTGGCAGTGGCTGGTGGCAAATTACTAGCATGTCAAATAAATAGGTACAGACAGAAGGTTTGAGCATGTAATTCTTTTCACAAATCAGTATCCACATTTATACACTTTTACTACCCTTTTCTAATTTATTCTTTAATCTTAACAAGTAGTAATTCTAGTAGCATGCCTGATTTTAGAGTGGTTTACTGAGCTACCTGATTAGCTCAGTTGTTTCCATGCACCTACTTGTTCTCTAGTTTCTTTAACTCCTTTTTATTATTCTGAACCTGTTTGGAGGTTGGAGACTTCTTCCATTTATCCTCCTCCTTTTCACTCTTTAAAGCTTGCTTTTATGATCCCAATCTCCTTTGTAAATTCCTCCTGACCTTGCAAATGTTCAGCCAGGGTCACAGGAAAGTTCCTTTGACTGTTCAACTCCTGCTCTTTCAGCAGCACCTTTACTTTCTCTTCATCTCCTGTTCAATTCTCAGTGTGGCTATTGAGCGTGTTTCTTTTTTTTTTTCACCTCCATCTGCTTCATTGGAATATGCTACGTCTTCATTACATTTAGGGTGAGAATCTTGTCATTGTCTTTGGGTTTTCCTCTATTAGCTCCTCTTCCTTGTTTTACACTTCCTTGTATTTTTATGACAAATCTTTCAACAGATAAACTCTTCTTTTTTGTGCCTAATGCTGTTTTTCCCGGGTATTTCCCATCAAAATATGAGTGTCCTTGACTCTTTCTAAAGAGGAACAATCCTTATTTTGATCCATTTATTATTCTGCTCACTTTTCTTGGCCTCTTCTTCAATGACACAGGAATTTTGGGTCTATTCTTCTAACTGGCATTTCAGTTCTTCCTCTGGTGCTTTGAATTTTTGCTCACACCCTTCAAAGGTCAAAGCTTAATGCACTCTTGTATCATGACCAGCTCCTTTTTCCTGGATTTGATTTCACGTACAGTGTCAGGATCTTCTCCCTGCCTTGCTTGTAGTCAGCAAGGATGGAAGCAGTGGTGTCCTTGTCCTCCTCAGTCTGTAACCTGTGGGCTCCACCTTTGCATCAGGCACACCTTGTCTGATGTACTTGGATTTCATTTGATTCTGCGTTTTTCTCAGTTTCATTTTGTGAATTTTTATTCTTATTTTTGACTCTCACAATTTTATGATTTATGTCATCAAATCTTTTCTTCACATCATATAATTCTTTCTTTTCTCCACTGTGCAGTTTAATGCACTTTTAACCTAATTGTGGGTTTTGATTAACATGTATTTGAGATTTAGAAAATTTTTAGCATGTGTTTTCAAACCGAAATGTGTGAAATTTTTCATCACCACATTTTTTCTTAAATTCCTGGGGCTGATTTTTAAGTTTACCACAGTTGGATTTCAGACTCCCAAGCTCATTTGCCTTGTTCTAAGTAGATATAATCACAGTTTCCCAGTGGCAACCTGCCTACTTATCATGTCATTTTTAATCCTTCTCTTCCTTGGAAATTCCTTTTTCCCTTACTGTTTACTTCCAGTAAGCACACAGATCTAGTTCTAGAGGTTCCCTATTGATATTTGCAAATGAATTAAACTGTCTTCACCCTGAGTCTCTTGAACCCTGTCCTGGTGCTGCTATGTGAAACCTCTTGTTAGACTGTTTTTCTTCCACTGTATAACTGTTATGAAACACCTGTGGGCAACTGCTACCAACTCAGATAATACCTTTTCTCAAATCCTTCTAAATTGTGAAGCTTTTTTCCTAATATCTAGGTCGACGATGTAGTAAAAGACATATTTAGGACTCTTCAATTATCCTGGGCCTCAGGATCTATAGCCATATAGTTCCTATAGGCCTCTTGGAGGCTTTCTATAAAAGCATTAGGGGATTCTTTGGAGAACTATAGTCTCATTCATCTTAATTAAATTAGTTGGCTTCCTAGCCGCTGCCCTTACCCTGCTAACAGGCTTGCAATATTGCTAAGCACATCCTTACCTTGATTGCTCTTCTATTCCCAGCTCCAATAGGAATGAGTCTTCACTGTGGGAATGATCTGGTCCAAGGACAACTTTAAAGCCACTGTGCCGGATTCTCTCCATTCCTCCTAGATGAAAATCACCTGTAAACGTTGCCCTCAGTCATCACAGGTTGGCTGATTTAAGGAGATGAGGCCCTGGACTTTTTCAGAAAAGGACAGATTTTGCTATTTCCCCGTATACATGACACTAATTATAAAGGGAACATGTATTAGAAAGTTGTTTTGGCCACCATCACCCCAATGTGCCTGTTGTGTACCACCTCAGGCTGGTTCAAGAAACTAATTCTGGTATGGAGGGACTGAACATCAGAGATCTGATGGCACAGATTAGGAGGACGTGTCTTCTTCTGGGGGATCCTGTAACACCAGAAGGAAGATATTTCAGTTACAGGAACTTTAACTTATTCTACTCCCATCATGGAAAAAAAAGGAGAAAGCAGAGATGAGTACAGGAAACAGAACTATCAGCACGCACAAATAGCCATAAACCCTAAACCCACATGTCCCATATCTCTCAGTAATGCCCTCTTGAGGAGGTATGAGATGACCTCTGGAGGAGATCCCATAAGGGCTACTGAGGAGATACTAGATGACTTATGGAGAAGGTCCATGATGGCCTTTCAAGGAGGCTACCAAAGACCACTCAACGAGGTCTCAGTTGGCTTTAAAGGACCCTCCAGTTTACCTCTTGTAGTCTCCAGTTGACCTGCTGTGGAGGTTCCAGGTGGCCTCATGATGAGGTTCCTATTAATGTACTGAGGACATCTGAGATGACCTGTTGAGAAGGCCTAACCTGACCCTTGGAAGAGGTCCCAGATGCCTTCTCACTTAAGTGCCTAGATGACGAGTGGAGAAATTCCCAAATGGCCACTGCAGGGACCCCAAATGACCTCCAGAGTAATTCCCAGGGAAACTATAGGTGAGGCCCCAAATAGCTCTTGAAGAAGCCCCAAATTTCCACTGAAGTCAGGCCCAGATGTCCTACCAATAAAACCCCAGACAGGAGGAAGGCCTAGATGAGGACCTTGAGGAGGGCTAAGATAACCTCCAGATTAGGTCACAGATGGCTTCTAAAGGAAGCCCAAGATGAACTCTCAATAAGGCCCCAGATGACCTCTCAAGGATGGCCTCTTGAGATTACCCAAAATATCCTTCAGAGGAGGTCCAAATGGCCTCTTGAGTATGCCACAGATGAGCTCCAGAAGAGGTTTCAAAATCAGGCTGACAAGTTTGCCAAGACTCTCACCCCTACATGGGTCTGATATAACTCTTTTTATCACTTTTTTGGTGTTTTGTTTGTTTTTTGGCTGGTCATGGGACCTGAACTCTGGGCCTGGGTCCTGTCCCTCAGCTCATCTGCTCAAGTCTAGCACTCTACCACTTGAGCCACAGTGCCACTTCTACATTTTTCTGCTCATGTGGTTTTGAGGAATGGAACCCAGGTCCTCAGGCATGCAAGGCAAGCACTCTACCACTGAGTACCTTCCTAGCCCTGAAATGACTCTTATCCCTGTTGGTCCACAGGAAACAAGAAGTCTAGATAGGTTTTCACCCCTGAGGGATGATAGACTCACATACAAGGATGATAAACTCACATACAAGGAGGGTTTCCCTGAGGCCAAGCCCAGTTCCATCCATATGGATTATCTCTATGGGGCCTCCAAAGTTTAAGTCCTGTAAAGCATGAAATAATCCATCAAGGTATGATAAAGATAATCAAATTATGTACACTACAAAGGGGCCTGTGTTTATCTTGTCCTGGGATGATTAATCAGACCAAGAACAATATTGAACACCAAACCTCAGACATCCAATGGGCAGCAATGCCCTTTGTTAATTCATCTGCAAACCACCAATACAAAAATTATGATCTCCAAAGCTCAAAAGACAAGGTTTTGCTTTTCCCTTCCTCACACCTCTACAGATCTGTCCTGTCTTTCAGGTCTTTCACTATTCCCCTTCCACCAGTTCCTTCTTTTTAGGCCTCTCTACTTCCACATGACTGTGCCCCATTGATGAGTTTCCATGCCCCATTGATGAGTTGCCATCCTTATCCTCCTGCTCTTATTCAATTTCCTCTCTTGTCAGGTCTTGCCCTCCTGCTGTTTCACCACTTTCTTCCCTCCAGTTATTTCCCCTCTTTCTCTCCCCTTGGTTTGATATGAACAAGCCTATATAAGGGCTGTACACCTCCAGCACTCCAATAGATCTCTTGCCTAAGTTTTCATTTATCACTTCTCAAACTGCACAATGCCCAATCCCTTCTTGAAATATCTCCGTGTATTACATGACAGCTCAACCCCTTCCAAAGTATAAACCACCCTCTTGCATAGGCCAGACCACAGCGGCAAGATAATGATTAGGTCCCACAAATGATTGGGGCCCAGGAACTTATTCCAGCATCCTCATTGATAACAAGTACCAATTGAAATTGATATTATAAACTAATTATGACAGCACCGAACAATTGTGACCTCATCTTCAATATGACATCACTCATGCATTTAGCCACGATCACATTGTGACATCACAAACCTATTATGACCTCTTTTTTACAATCATTGAAAAAATACATGGCCTTTGTGAGATCAAGTCCCTTTGTGTACCCCTATCCTCATTGTGTACTATCACAATTGAGATCAGACATGCCATTGTATCATCACAAATCTTTTCTGAGATCATCACCAGTGTAACATCACATTGCTCATTGTGACATCTCCAACCTACCTCGTCACCATAGCATTATTACTTCACAGTGTCTTTGTGATATCATAGTCAGATTGTGAATACCTATTTTCTGATTTCATTCTATTTCAAGCGTGGACTCTGGGTTGATAGCAGAATCTCTTCTGATGCAGTAACCAGTGTGACAGCATATCATATTTGGTATATAACTCCCATTGTATTTTCAAAAAACTAATATAACTTCATTACAGTTTTCAAAATCATGGCTTTGTGACATCAAGCTCCTTCTGTGAAGCCCTATCATTTCTATCTAAGAGCAATTGAAATGGTATGTGTAATCGATATTACTAATATTATGAAATTACCTCATTACATCTGTGACAGCACAGTCCTATAGTGACATCACATTGCAGTTGTGACATCAAAATCAAATTGTGACATCTCAAACGTATTTTGGCTTCTGAGCACCTTTGAAAAAACACATCATCTTTGTGATATCACAGTCCAATTTTTTATCCATATTTTCATTGTGAACTAATAACTACTGCAACAGATATGCCAGTGTAATACTACAAACCATTATGACACCATAATTGTCATTTTGATATCATCACCTTATTTTGATATCACAAAAGTACAATATTAACTATTACGGCATCATATAGCCAATGTGACATTATAGACACATTGTGAATGCCTATGTTGTGATTTCTTTCTTTCTTTTTTTTTTAATTTAATTTAATTTTATTTGAGAACATACTGTACAGAGGGGCTACAATTACATGGGCAGGATAATGCATACATTTCTTACCAAGCATTGCAGCCTCCTCCTTTGTTTACCCTTCACCTCCCTTCCCAGCCTCCCCCCTCCCCCCACCCAATTATACTCCCCTCCCCCCCCACACTGACATTGTAAAGTTGGTTTTGACATGACATTTTGTACTTCTCATTGTTGCAACAGGTCCACCTGAATCCTTAAACGACTTGTTTGTCCCCATCTCCTCCACATGTTATACTGACATCAAATATAGTGAAAGCGGGGGTTACACTGTGGGGGAGGGACATACAAAGCAACAAAGAAATAATCTTATAAATGCGTTAGAAACACATGCATGAAAGAAACGAAAACATTAAAATACATATTTAAGGGTTCAGATGAATGGATCAAGAAAATGTGGTATAAATACACAATGGAATTCTATGCCTCCATCAGAAAGAATGACATTTCCCCATTTGTTACGAAATGGAAAGGTTTGGAAAAAATTATATTAAGTGAAGTAAGCCAGGCCCAAAGAAGCATAGGTCCCATGGTTTCCCTTATTTGCAATATCTAGTATAGGTATGAGTCAAGTGGAAAAGGTCAGATAATGTGATGTTAGGAAAATTATTTCTTTCTTTCAAATGAGGCATGTGGTTGATATCAGAAACCCATTTTGACTTCATAACCATTGTGACATGACAATCCCTTTGTGACCTCACATTCCCATTGTGATATCATTAACACATTATGACATCACAAATTGGTCATGTCCTCTTAATTTTTGGGATATCTTGCCATTTCTACATATTATCTTCTAGGTAAGTTCATAATCTGTTTTTCACATGATGATATTTCAGAAATGTATGGTATCAGATATTCACTCTGACATCATGACCACTGTGACAACACACAGCTAGATGTCATTGACAACTGTGTTACATTGTGACATCACCACCTTGTCAACTATTGTGACAACACATACCTTTGGAGACATCACAGTCCTTTGAGATCTCATAATCATTATAAGTTAATGACAATTGAGATCCACCATGCCATTGTGACATCATCAACCCATCACGATATTACAAATCTATTGTGAGCTCCTCAAAATTATGGTATAACCAACTAATATTGACATCAAACATAATTATTGAAGGGTGACAAAGACGGTGCTGAAACAGTAGGGAAACACCAAAGCTCTCTCCAAACAAACAGAGAGAGTTCCAAAAGTCCCCATATCCACAAAAGACCCATGACTGAAAATATGACGACCCAGATAAAAAGAGGTGCAATAAAAAGTAAAGGAAAAAAATACAATGGGAAAAATACGAAAACCCTTCCACAACCATTAATGTCCTTGCAAATCTATGCCAAACCAAAGCCCAGCCAAGAGTCCCCAGAACCACAGTAGGCTATCTGAAGAATGCCCACGAACAACATACCCAAAGTGCTGGTGCCAGAATCAGTGATTGTTAAAAGAGGAACCTCAGAATTGGAACCTTCACAAAAAGCTTTCACGAACTCACAAACTCCTCATCGGTAGAGCAACCTTGCATAATCCTACCAAATTCTCCAGGCCTCACAACAGTTGTGGGAAGCCAAGAACAACAGGTGTCCATCCACAGAAGGCCAGTGCAGGAGACGCCGAGATGCCTGTGCTGATATGGACATTGCAAATAGAGACAAAAACATCGGAGCTCAGAACATGCAGAAATATCCTATTGGATCCCTCACTGGCGGTTCAATGCCATCCTTCCAAAACTCCTGGGCCACCAGAACCACAGTGACCCATAGGAAACCAATGCAAAAACACCCATGGTGCTTACCAGGACAGAATAAACAGAGTCAGAGATTTTGTAAAGCAAAGGCCCTGAGCCACCACCATCACCCAACCCAGCGCACCATCATCTCAATACAATGCTAACCCTGGTAGCAACCTGCCGTCTACAGTGCACAGAGACAATGATCTGTGCCAGCACCAATCGACAGCTCTCAACCAGTTCTAGTTAATTACCCCAACAGGAACAGCCTTACCCCGTTCCAGAAGAGACCAGTGCTGGCAGTAGTCTCCAGAGCTTGGCCCATACCCTTGCCCCTACAACCTGGACTACAGGTTCCACTAAAATTGTGCAAGGACCCCAACAGCCTTTGGAGCACATGTAGCCCACCAGGCTTGAATAAAGCAACCTAGAAAGGGAGCTTAAACACTCAAGTTGGGAAGAATACCAATGGGCCACAGGAGCTAGCAGAAGAAGAAATCCAAACTGTGTACCCTGCATGGGAAACGCAGCAGCACAGGTCCTACCTAAGCCCAAAGAGTGTGTCCCAGGTTGGAGACAGAAAGAGAGGACCAGGCAGGGGATGGGTGACTGAGCTATATAACGACCTCTTCTGATTGAAGTCAAAGGCTGAGCACAGGTTTCAGAAGAGGCTGGAATGAAAGGCATAGCAGCCCTCATTAACCAAACCAGGACAGCAAAAGATTTGTGTGTGTGCAGGGAGCCCAACACCAGAGTATAACTTGTGTATCCCAGACTGGTTATTGAACATCTCAGGCCACCAGCACCTAATTATAGTCAGGAATGGGCTGGAAAGATGTCTCAGTGGTAAAGTACATGCCTTGCATGCATGAGGACCTGGTTCAATTCCTCAGCACCACATAAGCAGATGTGGAAATGTGGCTCAAGTGGTAGAGTATCCTTGATCTGAAGATCTGAGGGACATCACCAAGGCCCACAGTTTAGGCACTACAACAGATGGAAGAAAAGAACCACATGATTATCTCCACTGATGTGGAAAAGTCTTTTGATAAAATACAAATTTTTCATGTTAAAGGCTGTGAAGAGAATAGTAGAGGAATTTTCTTAAAACTCTGTAAGCCATATATGAGAGAGCAATAGCCAATATTATACTTAATTGGGAGATAATGCAACTAATTCTCCTAAAATTAAGAACAAGGCAAATATGCCCACTCTAACCACTCCTCTTCAATATAGTCCTGGAATACTTAGCCAGAGTATTAAGGGAAGAAAAAGACTTTAAAGGGTTCTGCATTGGGAAGAAAAAAGTTAAACTAGCATTTCTTGCCGATGAAATGAAATTATACCTCAATGATCCTAAAAACTCCACCCCAAAACAGTTTATAAAGCACTTTGGCAAAGTAGCAGGATACAAAAACCCACAAAAATCAGTTCTCTTTACATACACCAACAACAAATAAGCTGAAAAGAAAATCAAGGAAATTATTCGCACAATGACCTCAAAAAATAAAATATTTTGGAATTATCCTAACCAAAGATGGAAAGGATCTATTGAAAGAAAATAATAAAAACATAAAGATATAAGGACACCAGGAAATGGTGCCAAAACAATTCTAAGCAAAAAAAGGCAGGGTTCTCTATGCTGGACCTCAAACTCTACTATAGAGCCATAATAACAAAGACAATTTGGTATTGCATAAAAGAAAAAAAATGAAATAGATTACAATATCCAGAAATAAAACCACTTGCTTACAATCATCTGATATATGACAAATCAAAATGGATAAAAGACCATAACATCAATCCCCAAAATCTGAATCTACTGAAGCACAGACTAAGAAAGACACTTGAATTTATAGGCACAGGCAGGAACTTCTTTAGCAGAGTCCCAGGGTCACAACAAATTGGGGAGAGACTCAACAAATGGGACTACTTTAAAACAAAACGATTCGGCACAGCGAAAGACATAGCAACCAAACTAGAAAGAACCAATTGGGTAAAATATTTACCAGCAATTTATCAGACAAAGGCCTACAGAATATACACTAATCTCTCCCAAACCTAATGAACCAATTACTAAATGGTCAACGGAACTAAAATGAGACTTCACAGAAGAGATAAAATTGGCAAAGTAGCACATGAGGAAATGCTATTCATCCGTGGCTGTAAAGGAAATTCAAATAAAAACAATCCTGAGATCTCACCTTATTCAATTCAGCATGGTCTGCATCCTAAGGTCAGATAGAAACAAAGGCTGGAGGGAGCCATTGACAAATGCAGAGAAAGGAACTCTATTGCATTGCTGCTGGGAATGGACACTAACACAACCACTTTGGAAAGCAGTCTGGAGGGACCTCAGAAAACTAAACATAGACCTTCCCAATGACCCAGCCATACCACTCCTAGGCATCTATGCTGAACAACATGAACCAGGATGCAAGTACACATGCACTTCCGTGTTTATTGCAGCACTGCTTACAATAGTCAAGGTATGCAAACAACCCAAATGCCCTACTGGATGATCCTAATGGATAAATAATTCCAAAAATGGTGGTACCAATATACAATGGAATATTATGCAGCCATAAGAAAGGACAAAGTAATGGCATTTGCAGGGATATGGATGGAACTACCAAAATAATTTTGAGTGAGCTAAGCTAAAAGAGACAAATGGAAAACGATCTCCTTGATATGTGGATATTAAAGACAACATGTAAAGATGTACAACAAGTTAAACAGGACTTGACAAACAAATTCCAGTCATCTTTTTCATTATAAAATAACCCAAAGCTACTGACCACATTTAAGATATATATGCACACATCTGAGGGAAACTAAGAAGAGGATACAGAATCAGAGATAGAGGAAAACACAACAGAAGGATGCATCAGCTTCATTGGACATTAATGAAAATGAACTAAGCTATTCAAGGGCAGTGCTGGGAGGAAGGGAATGAGGGAGATAGAGGGAACAGCTGACAGTAAGCAAAAGGAAAAAATGTACATATCATTTGTTTTTTCAATTAACTAAATTAATTATTTATTAATTTATTTATTTATTGTGAACATACTGTATAGAGGGGTTACAATTACTTGGGCAAGATAAAGGATATTTATCAAGCATTGCAGCATCCTACTTTGTTTACCCTTCATTCACATCCCTTCACAGCCTCCCCCCACCCCAACCTAACCCTCTCCCTCCTGCACCAAAATTGTGAACTTCGTTTTCGACATGACAACTTGTACATCTCATTGTTGCAACGGGTCCACCTGTGTCCCTAAATGACTTGTTTTTCCCCATCTCCTCCACAAATTATACCAACATCAAATATAGTGAAAGCAGGGGTTATACTGTGGGGGAGGGACATACAAAGCAACCAAGAAATAATCTTACAAATGTGTTAAAAACAAATGCATGAAAGAAAAAATTAAATACAAATCTAAGTGTTCATTTTCCTAACATCATATTATCTGACCTTTCCTGCTTGACTCATACATATACTATATATTGCAAATAAGGAAAACCATGGGACCTATGTTTCTTTGGGCTTGGCTTACTTCACTTAATATAATTTTTTCCAGGCCTTTCCATTTCCTAACAAATGGGGCCATGCCATTCTTTCTGATGGAAGCATAGAATTGCATTGTGTATATATACCACTTTTTCCTCAAAAATTCATCTACTCAGGGGCATATTTTTGATTCCATATCTTAGCTATAGTAAATGATACTCAATAAACATAGTTGTGCTGGCAGCTTTAGAATGATCTTGTGTGTAATCCTTTGGGTAAATGCCCAAAAGTGGGATTGCTGGGTCATAGGGAAGCTCTATGTGAAGTCTTTTGAGGAACCTCCATACTGCTTTCCAAAGTGGTTGAACAAGTTTACACTCCCAACAACAATGCAGTAAGGTTCCCTTCTGGCCACATCCCCTCCAGCATCTGTTGTTGTTAGAGTTCTTGATTTTTCCATTGTAACTGGGGTGAAGTGGTATCTCAGTGTTGTTTTGATTTGCATTTCTTTTATGGCTAGGGAGGTTGAGCATTTCTACATGTGTGTACTGGTCATCTCTCTTTCCTCTTCAGAGTAGCTTCTCTTTAAGTATTTATTGCGCAGTTGTTTCTTTGAGGATTTAATGTTGGGGGATTTAATTTTTTGAGTTCCAAGTATTTTTTAGATATGAGATCCTTGTCCGTTGTATGGCTAGTGAAGATCTTCTCCCAATCGGTGGGCTTCCTATTAACCTTGCTATGTCCTTTGCCAAGCAGAAACTCTGCAAATTCATGCAATCCCATTTGTCCAATCTTTGTTTGATTTTTGTTTTTTCTGGTCTCTACAAAGAAAATTTAGGGCTGAGCCAAGGAGACCTATGGTTTCTCCTATTCCATCCTGTAATGTTTCCAGAGTGTCTGCTTTGACTCCAAGTTCTCTGATCAATTTTGGAGTTGATTCTGGTGCAGGGTGATATATAAGGATCTAGCTTTATTTTTCTACAAGGAGTTAACCAATTTTGCAAGCACCATTTACTGAAGAGGCTGTCTTTCTTCCATTCTATTTTTTTAGCACCCTCATGAAAGATTAGATGGCTATAGGACTGTAGGTTTATTTCTAGGTTTTAAATTCTATTCCATTGGTCCTGAAGTCTATTTCTTGTGCCAGTACCAAGGTGTTTAGATTATTATGGCTTTACATTAGAGTTTGAAATTTGATATTCATATTCCTCTAGCAGGGTTTTTATTCGGTTGAGGAGGGTTTTTGCTATTCGGGGTCTTTTATTGTTCCATATGAATTTTTGGAATACCTCTTCTACTTCCTTGAAGAATGAGATTGGAAGTTTGATAGGTATGACAATGAATTTGTACATAGCCTTAGGAATTATTTCCATTTTCACGATGTTATTCTTTCCAATCCAGGAGCATGAGAGGTTTTGTCATTTTCTAAGTTCATTTTTTTATTTCCTTTTTCAAGTTTTTAAACTTTTCATCATAGAGTTCATTCACGTCTTGGTTAAGTTAATTCCTACGTATTTTAATTTTGGGGGGCTATTAAAAATGGATTTGCTTTCCTAATTTCAGCCACACTTTTTTCATTGTTGGAATACAGAAAAGCCATCGATTTTGGGGGGTTAATTTTATAACCTGCTACTTTGCCAAAGTTTTAAATAAGATTGTGTAATTTGGGAGTGGAATCATGTCATCTGCAAAGAGGGAGAGTTTTATTTCTTCTTTCCCTATTTGGATCCCCTTTATGTCTGCATCTTGTATTATTGCTATAGGTAGGCATTCTAATACTAGATTGAAGAGAAGAGGAGAGAGTGGGCATCCTTGTCTTATTTATTAGTTAAGAGGAAATGGCTTCAGTTTTTCACCATTAAGTATAATGCTGGCTGTAGGTTTGTCATATACAGCCTTTATTGTATTGAGGAATGTTCCATAAGTTCCCAATTTTTCCAAAATCTTCATCATAAAGGGGTGTTGGATCTTGTCGAATGTTTTTTCTGCATCTATTGAGATAACAATGTGGTTCTAATTCTTGCTCCTGTTGATGTGATGAATAATATTAATTGATTTGCATATATTCAACCAGCTTTGCATCCCTGAAATGAATCCTGTTTGATCATGGTGTATGATATTTTGGATGAATTGTTGAAGTCGATTGGCCAAAATTTTGTGGAGAAGTTTTCCATCAATGTTCATCAAAGAAATGGGTCTATTGTGCTCTTTCTTTGATGAGTCCCTGCCTGGTTTTGGGATGAGGGTTAGGATGGCTTCATAGAATGGCTTCGGTAGTGAGCTTTCTCTTTCAATTTCATTGAAGAGTTGGAGGAGTATTGGTGTGAGCTCTGCTTTGAAGGCCTTGTAAAATTCTGCTGTAAAACCATCTGGTCCTGGACTTTTCTTAGCTGGGAGGTCTCTTATTGATGTTTCTATTTCAATGTTTGATATGGGACTGTTAAGATAGTTTAATTCATCTTGGTTTAGTTTTGGCATGTCAATATTTGCTAGGAAAAGGTCAATTTCTGTCAAGTTCTCAAACTTATTAGCATAAAGTATTCCCTTATAATGTTCTGAGTCTTGGTTGTTTCCGTGGCGATGTTTCCATTCTCATCTCTGCGTTTATTAATTTGGGTGTGTTCTCTTCTTTTTCTAATAAGATTTGCTAAGGGTCTGTCAATTTTGTTAATTTTTTCGAAGAACCAACTCTTTGTTTTGTTGATTCTTTCTATATTTTTTTGGATTCTAATTCACTTAATTCTGATATAATTTTAATTATTTCCTTCTGTCAACTGGATTGGGGTTTCTCTTGCTGCTCATTTTCAAGGAGGTTTGGATGTGTCATTAAATTGTTAGTTTCAGATCTCTCCATTTTGTTGATGTAGGAACTCACAGCTATAAACATGCCTCTAACTACTGCCTTTGCTGTGTTCCAGAGGAGCTGGTAATTTGTGTGTTGTTTTTTTTTCGTTGAATAGCATGAACATTTTAATTTCCTTTCTAATCTCTTCCATGACCCACTCATGATTCAGCAGTGTGTTGTTCAGCCTCCATGTGATACCTGACGTTCTTTGGTGGCTCTTGGTGTGGAATTCTAATTTTATTCCCTTGTGCTCAGAGAGAATGCAAGATATAACTTCAATATTTCTGAATTTAGACAAGTTTGCTTTGTGGCCTAAAATGTGGTCTATTTTAGAAAATGTTCCATGTGATGCTGAGAAAAACGTGTGTTCTGATGCTGCGGGTGAAATGTTCATAGATGTCTGTTAAGTCTAGTTGAATTATGCAGCTGTTTATTTCTCCGGGTTCTCTGTTGAGTTTTTGCTGAGTTGATCTATCTAGTCGGGAGAGTGGTGTGTTAAAATCCCCAACAATTAAGGTCTTTGGATCTATATGGGATTTGAGGAAAAGTTGTGTTTCTTTGATAAATTTGGGTGTGCCATTGTTTGGCGAATAGATATTTAGAATTGTAATATCCTACTGAAGGAGAGATCCTTTAATTAGTATGTAGCGACCTTCTTTATCTCTTCTCACGAATTTTAATTTGAAGTATATATTATCTGATATTAAAATTGCAGCTCCCGCCTGTTTATGGGGACCGTTTGCTTGGTAGATTTTGTTCCAGCGTTTAACATTGAAAATGCCTTTGTTTTACGGGCAAGATGTTACTCTTGCAGGCAGCATAGAGAAGGGTCTTGTTTTTTAATCCAAGTAGACAGTATATGTCGCTTAATTGGAGAGTTCAGTCCGTTAAGGTTAAGAGATAGGACTGAGAGGTATTTGGGAGTTCCTGCCATGTTATCCACCTTCTTGGGGACTGCGAAAACTGGGTTCTTCCTATGGTTCTTTGATTCTCAGTTTGGGTGCAGTTTCTTGGCCTTTATTGTGGTCATGTTGGTTTTCTCTGTGTAGGACATCTTTAAGAATCTTTTGTTGGGCTGGTTTGGGGAAATGTATTTTTTCAATTTTTCTTTGCTGTGGAAGGTTTTTATTTGGCCTTCAGTTATGAAGGAGAGTTTAGCTGGGTACAGTATTTTTGGTTGATAGTTGTTTGATTTTAGGGCATGACATACATCATTACAGGCTCTTCTTGCTTTGATTGTCTCTGCTGAGAAATCTGAGGTGATTCTAATTGGTTTACCTTTATAGGTGATGAACCTTTTCTCCTTGACAGCTTTAAGGGTCTTTACCTTGGGCTGAGTTGATCCTGTGTGGATTATTATGTGAAGGTGGGATGTCCTATTCTGGTCTGGTCTATTTGGGGTTTTAAATGCTTCTTATATCTGAATAGGCCTATCTTTTTGTATGTTTGGGAAGTTCTCTGCTAGGATCCTGTTAAACAAATTTCCTAGGCCATTAACTTCTGTTTCTAGGTTGTCCTCTACACCCGTTATCCTTAGATTAGGCCTTCTGATGGTATCTTCCAAGTGTTGGATAGATCTATCTATCATATTTCTTGGACTTGCCTTGGATGGTTGTATGTTCTTCCTCTATAATATGTGGGCTGTTTTCAATCCCCGAGATTCGATCTTCTGCATGGTCTAACCTGCTGTCAAGACTCTCTACTTTGTTTTTTATCTCCTTTCTTTCTAATTGGTCAGCTTTGATGGCTTCAAATTCTTTGTTGAAGCTCTGTTTTAGGTCTTGTATGAATTTCTTTACTTCCTTAATTTGGTTTTCAGTGTTTGTTCTCAAATCACTTAGTTGATTGGTTATGGTTTCTTTCGACTCCCATTCCTTCTGTTGGGTTCCATTCAACATTCCCTTTGTGGTCTCCCTGACTTCCTTCAGCTCTTTGTTAATGGATTCCATGAATGCCTTTAGTGATCTTTGTGTATTCTCTTCCTGGTCTCTCATATCCTGTATTACTCTTTGATTAGCTTCCTCCCATTCGTGGGATTCCTGCAGTACTCTTTGAGTGTTCTCATCGTTCTCACACCATTCCTCCCTTTCTCTTTGAATATTTTCAAGTTGTTCACGCAAATCCTGTATCAGTTTTTGAGTAGCTTCCTCACACTTATGATTTTCCTGTATAAACTTTTGGGATGCCTCCTCTTTCTCCCTATCACACTCATACAGTGTCCTTTGTAAGTTGTTAAACTTCTCATTTATCATGTTTGCCAGCAGTGTTTGTAGAGCTATTTGGGAACTCTCCTCTGGATTATTCATTATATGTTGTGACCCCTGATTATCAAGATTGGGAATTGAGATACCCGAATTTGCAATTTTTTTGTGTGTGTTTTTCTGGCTTACTCTGCCCATTTGAGATGAAAATAGCACCAGTTTTGTGCTAGAACACTATCTTAAGGTAACTGTCAACCAAAGTTTGCATTTGTACAGTCAATAGTCTCCAGTTACAATCTAGTTCAACAGATACATCTATGCAACACCAAACAACTATATGTTAATGGGCTTCGAACCGCAGAGAAGAATTTGGAAAACCAGAAATTATTAGGGTTAGGGAAAGATGTGGGTAAAAAATAGGAATAGATTGGTGTGTGGAGGCACAGGGAGAGTTAACTATATCCTAATCTCAATGCACGAAATAGGTTGGGTAGGATGCAAGTAGAGAGAGAGCGAGAGAAAGAAGAAAGGGAAAGGGAAATAAAAGAGACCAGAAAAAATAGAAACGTAAAAATTAATATTATTATGGAGAATAAAAGACAATCTATTTAGAGAGGAATGTGAATATATTGAGAAAAGGGAGGGACATAGAGGAGAAGTAAAAACTTAAAAAGAGGTATTAGTGCTATTAAGGAATTTAAGTCTCAGAGGTTTTGAATTGAGTAATAAATTTGTGGATTAAGTGTGTACACAATGGGGGATAGGGTCTACTAGTTAACTACAGGTTTATCTGAGGATGTGCAGGAAAAGAGTTAAATCACATAAAGAAGAACAAAAGAGAAGAAAAGGTGAAAAGGATAAGAAAGGGAGAAAAAAGATCAGAAGTTCAGTAGAGCTAAACAAAATCAAAAAGATAATTAAAAAAGAAAGAAAAAGAGAAAGAAGACAAGAAAAGAAAGGAAAACGCACATTCACGTATTCCTAAAATAAAAATTATAATAGAAAAAAAAAGTTACTGGAAAACAATTTTTTTTCAAAAAAGGCAAAAATTAAAGATTAATAAAAGTTTTAGAAAAGAAAAAAAATATATATATAAGGTACCAAAAAAAAAAGAAGTAGAAAAAAAAAGTTCTTTGATTTTTTTGGGAGGGGTGGGAAGAATCCTGTATCTCCCTTGTGTCTGTAACCAGCCTCTTCTTGGAGTCTCTGGTCAGCTTGAGGTCCTGTGGCTTGATTGGTTTCTTAAGTCAGTTTGTTTGAACAGGCAGAAAAATGTTCTGCTTTACCAAAGATTTTGAGATCCCCCTCCCAGGTTAGTTTAATGGGAGGGTGATCAGCTTTGAGAATCACAAAACAGGGGGATGCAGTGATGAGGCTAGGTTCTGGGTGGACTTGAGGCCTTTCAACAAACAGTAGCTTTTCCCTGGGGCTATTTTGTGAAAAACTCACAGAGCCCAGCCTGGAGCCATTCTCAGGGTTTCTGTTTTTCAATTGATTGTTGAGGCTGCTAGAGGGAGGGGCAGCCTCTGGCTCTGGTTACCCAGTGAGGAAAGCCATTCCAATGGCTGGTGCCTGAGCTGGGTGACTTTTCCCTGGATGGAGCTGAGTCTGGCAGGTCACGCTGCCGTTAAGTTCTTGTGACCTGCTAAATGACTCGTTTAATTCCAAGGCCTGAGTTGGAGCTAGCAGCTCCTCCTAGCTTTGTCCATATCCAAGATGGAGATCTCTTGTGCTGGGTGGGGAGGGGTGGCCTTCCCTCCTCTGCTCCCTGAGAAGGAGTGAGGATGCCAGGCTTCTACTCACGTGGAGTCTTGGTTCCTGTGTCGTGTCTGGTCTGCAAACTGCAGGATGAAGATGTCTGCTCCTTGTCAGTTCTTGCTGGTGTTGAGTAGAATCCGCTCACCTGCTGGGTCTGGCTCCTTCATCCCGGACTATCTGTGGTTCAGGTTTGGTGCCCTGCAGTCGCCGCCGGGACCCTGCCGCCGCCGTGGCCGCTGCTGGCAAGCGCTCAGATGTGTCTCCTTGCATTGGCTTCCCCTCTCTTGCGTAACTCTCTGTCCTGTGATGTTACACTTGGTGTAATTCTCTGGCTTAGGACTGTTCACTGGAACTCTAAAACTGCTTTCTTTGGGAGAGCTTGTTCAGATTCCCACATCTCCTCCACCATCTTCCCGGAACTCTGCAGTGATTTTCTTTATCTCTTCTCACTAATTTAAACTTCAAGTCTATTATATCTGATTTTATGATTGCTACTCCTGCTTGTTTATAGGGATGATTGGCTTGGTAGTTTTATTCCAGCTTTTCAAATTAAAAATGTGTTGATTTTGATGGGCAAGGTGTGACTCCTGAAGACAGTAGATAGGACGACCTTGATTTTTAATCCAACTAGTCAGTTTATGTTGCTTAATAGGAGAGTTAAATCCGTTAATGTTGAGAGATAGGACGGAGAGGTATTTGGGATGTCCAGCCATTTTATCCACTACATTGGCACCTTTGGCAAATGGATTCTTCCTATGGTTCTTGAATTCTCAGTTTGGGTATGGTTTCTTGGCCTTTAGTGTGGTCTTGGTGGTTTTCTCTGTGTAGGACATCTTTAAGTATCTTTTCTAGGGCTGCTTTGGTTGATATACATTCTTTCACTTTTTCTTTGCTATGGAAGATTTTTTATTTGACCTTGGGTTATGAAGGAGAGTTTACTGAGTACAGTATTCTTGGTTGATAATTGTTTCTCTTTAGGCATGGTATACATAATTCTAGGAACATCTTGCTTTCATTGTCTCTTGTGAAAAATCTGAGGTAATTCTAATTAGTTTCCCTTTATAGGTGATTTATCTTGTCTCTTTACAGCTTTAAGGATATTTTCCTTGGTCTGAATTGATACTGTGCAGATTATACTGTGATGGTGGGATGTCATGTTATGGTCTGATCTATTATGGATTCTAAAAGCTTCTTGTGTATGAATAGGCTGTGTGACTTCTCCCGGATGGACCTGAGCCTGGCAAGTCAGGACAGATTCCTGTGACCTGCTAAATGACTTGTTTGTTTTCTTCCAAGGCCTTCGTTGGAACTAGCTGCTCAATGGGCCTTTGTCAGGATCAAAGATGGAGATATCCAGTAGTGGGGGGGAGGGGTGGACTTCCCTTCTACTACCTGAGTAGGAGTGAGGATGTCAGGATTCTACTCATGCTGTACTCTTGGTTTCTGATTGTCTCTCGTCTGGGTTGTGCAGAATGAAGATAACTGCTCTTTGTCAGTTCTTGCTGATGTTGAGTAAAATATGCTCACCTGCTCTGGATGGAGCCTTTGACCCTGTGAAGAAGAAAGGCAGTCATGGAAGACACTGTATCTTTTAATCTCTTTCAGAAAACAACAAGAAAATTTTAGAAAAATATACTTGTTCATTTTTTCTTGAATCAAAGAAAAATAGCAATCATTTGTATACAACTTTGATAAATACTAAGAATTCTATTAGCTATTTTGGAAGTATGAAAGTGCAGTAAGCACAAGCTACCTAGGTCATATCAATTTTAACAATTTTCCATATTGAGTTCAATCACTAGTTATTATTTCTTTTCCACATAGTATCTTTTCTTGTTCACACTATCCAGTGTAATGCTTGTCTTTCTTTCTGAAAATACATTTTTTTTCAGACAGTATTGCACATGAACTCATAATACACAATACTGCCCTGTTTCTAATTGGACTGGTACATCAAGCATTTTTTTCTGAAGTTCTACAATGTGAAAGAGAGAGGGAACAGTGCAGTTTGAGTATAGTATAGACATGTGAATTCAGAAGATGATCAGCAGACATAGTGGTTTTGAAAACAGGTTGTTTTTGTTGATGTGCATATTTATACAGCAACATTTACCTATGGAATAATATCAAAAATTGGCTACAATTTCTCAATAAGTTTGGTTTTGTGAAAATATTTACAGAGGGGTTACAATTACATGAGCAAGGTAATAAATACCTTTCTTATCAAGCACCGTTGCCTCTCCCTTTGTTTTTCCCTAACATCAATGCCCTCCAATTTTTGAAGCAAACTTTGAACATGAATAAAATTCTTTGGATTGATTCAACACTAATACTTACATTAAATCCGGGGAAAGATCCTTCTTCTTCTGTTCCTCCTCCTCCTCACCCTGCCTCTCTTTTCCCACTCCTCATCCTCTTTCTCTTCTTCCTTTCACTATTCATCCTTCTCTTTCCCCTCCTTCTACTCTTCCTTATTTCCTTACTTCTTCCCATTCTTCCATTTCCCCTTCTTCCCCCCCTCCCTCTCTACCTTTCTTGCTCCTGCCCTTTATTTCTCCCTGCCTTTATCCCTTCCTTCCTTCCTTCCTTCCTTCCTTCCTTCCTTCCTTCCTTCCTTTCTTCCTTCCTTCCTTCCAGTTTTCTCTTCTCCCTTTCTATACTTCCTTCTTTCTTCCTACTCCAATTTAACCTCCATCTCATACCATCCATCCAAAATCATTTCATTCTTTCCTTTCACCTTACCCTCCCTGACAAACCCAAGCATGAAGATCTGAAGTTAAACTCCTGGCTTGGGAGTTGAAATTGGGGTTGAGATTGGAACTAATACCCTGGTCCTTTAAATCAAAGGCTTGGACTTGTACTCTTGAGCTGGAATTTGAACTCCTACTTGGGCCAGAAACTCTGGGCCTGAGCCTTGAATTCACAATGTGGGCTTTGAATCCAGGCCTGCAGTTGAGTTCGTGGCCTGGGAATAGAATTCACGGCCTTTTCCTAGAACTAGAGCTTTGGAACTGAAATTGGATCCTAGGCATTTAACTCGTAGCTGGGCATTGAAGTCAGGTGTGACCTTTAAGCTCACAGCCTGGGACGTGAATTCATGTCCTGACATGAACTTGTCACCTGAGATTGAAAAATAGGGAAATGGGACCTGAATAGAAATCCTTGCCTGAGCTCATTGCCTGGGAATTCAGCTCACACCTGGGGCTTTTAAATTGGTTCCTAGGCCTTCAACTCAGCCTGGGTCTTGAACTCCAAGCTGTTCATTGACCTAACTGTCTATGCCATGCATTTTGGCCCAGGAACTTGAACTCATTTCTGGGCCTTGAATTTGTAGCCTGGGCCCTGAATATGGGACCTAGAAACTGTTTCTCTGTGTTTGTTCCATGGCTGGGGAAAGATTTTTCGATTTAGTTTTAGTTTTTGAATCACAAATGTACTTTTCGGTACAAGAGAAGTCAATCCATCTGGTTCCATATTTCTCACATTTGGTTTATTTGCTTCTGCTTTATATGTAAATAGTTCCCTTTATGTGAAAGTGTAGGGGCTGGGCTGGGAGGCAGGGAGCGTGTAATGTGTGTGGGGGGGAGGGGCTCTATACTTGTATGCTTCCAATAGAAAGAGAGGAGAGGGCATTATCAGGCCTTCCAGTCTGTCGGGAGATAAGTAGGTGGACAGGGTACAGAGACAGCTGTGGAAAAAAAAGAATTAATTGCAAGACCAAAGTATGAAGCACACAGGAATAGAGTTGCACATATGCACACACACAAAGGGTTGGGAGAAGTTTCACGAAACAGGCCCCACTTTGCACAAGGTGTTCTCTACCTTGCCAGCTACTTTTTCCTTCACGTTAGGGTTGAGGGATTGATATTGATCCCAGAAATTTTGTACATTCACTTCACCATCCAGAGGCCCACCTGCCCTGCTGAGGGAAGATTAAAGCTCCCAAAATTTCACCACAGGACTTGTTATGTTGTTGTTTTGTTTGTCGTTGTTTCCCTGTTTTGTTCAATATCAAGAAAGACAATGGTTTCCTGAGACAGGCCCTTTGTGAAGTGAAAGAATCTCCTATATTCTTCATTTCTATTCTGTCTCCTCATCCTCTCCTTCCCCTCCTTTTCTTTGTCCTGCTGCTTCCTCGGTGGGAAGGCCTCAACATGATCGTTTGTTTGGTGGAACTGTTTTCCTAAGGATCTGCTTCTTGCTTGGAAAACCCAGGTTCCTCCTTTAGCCAAGCTGTGTGAATTGTGATAGCCGATGGTGGGTAGAGAAGGAGGGATGAAGGTGGCAAAGGGAAAGAGGGAATGGAGCAATGAAGGTGGGAAAAAGGAGGCCATAAGGGAAAAGAGAAGCAAGGAATGATAGAAAGAAGAGGGAAGGAAGGGGGATAGAAAGTGGAAGATGAAAGGAAGTATGGACGAGGCTATGAAGGTCGAGTTGGCAAAGAAGTAGGGAAGGAGGCAAGGAAGGGCCTAAGGATTAAGGGAATAGAAAGGGGCAAAGGAAGAGAGAAGAAGGAAGGTAGAAAGGGAGCATGTAAGGAAAGAAGAAGGCAGAGATAAAGAAAGGAGGGCAGAGAGAAAAGAAGGTAGAAGGGAAGGAGGGAAGAAGGAATTTAGAAGGGATGGGAGGAAGAAGGAAGAATGGAAGTAAGCGAGGGGAAAGAGGAGATGAAGGGAAAAAAAGCAGGAAAGTAGACAGCAAGGAAGAGACGAAGTAAGGGAAGGAGGACCGAAATCAGTAAGAAAGAAAAGATGGAGAAAGAATATAAGAACGAGGAAGAGAAAGGAAGAAGGAAGGTAGTAATGTAGGGAGGTAAGTGGAAAGGAAGGAGGGAAGAAAAGATGAGAGTGAGGAAAGAAAAAGAAAGAAAGAAAGGAAGGGAGTAAGAAGGGGAGAGAAGGGTAAGCTGGGACTAAGGGAAATAAAGGATGAAGGAGGAGTTTTGACCATGTTACACACATTCCTTGTTGCTGGGGTGTTTGAACTGGCTTGGTTTCCCTCCTGGGTCTCGCTATCCATGTGGGATGTCCAGGGAACTGGATTCTGACCTTGGGATGGTGGGGCTAGTGGCTGGCAAATAACAGTTATCCTGGCCATGTACTTGTGTGAATTTAAAGGCAATGTACCTGGGAATTTAAAGGCAATGAGTCCCATGTTCAGCTCCACGCTATTCTGAATTGCCAGTTCAAGGCTACTCAGAGCTTGATCCAGCCCCAAACACTTTTTGGGCCCGAGGGTTGGCCAGAATATATTTACATAAATGCCAAGGAGAGGAAAGCGAAAATAGGCTACTAGTGGTCAGCGTTTGTTGATTATTTCCTCCACAGTGTGTTCAGATTCTCATTTAAATTATCCATCAAACCCTAGGTAGGTAGGGGGGGGGGGGGGCGGAAGGAACAGAGAGCCGCTGCTCTTCTCCTCCTTGTCATCCTCTTCCTCTTCCTCTTCCTTTACCTCCATCAACCCCAAGGAGGGCATGGACAAGCATTGGATGACCATTGGGCAAAGGCATAGCACCATGCTGCTGCCAGTTCAGCCATAGAAGGCCAGGGACAGCAGGAAGTCCTGCACCAGTATCAGGAATTGCTGGGGAAGATGGATGCAGGGAGGTTCGGGGAGTTGGGAGGCTAAGAAATAGAAAGCATTGACAGAGATGTAGGGTTGTAGAGAGCATCCCAGGAAAAATTATGTTTGTGATGACCTCTTGCAAAGATCTGACCTCACTCAGAAAAGATGGATTGGACGACTGGTCAGACGGTGGATTATTTGGTTGGTTGTTGGGATGATGGAGTGATTGATGGTTGGCTTGGTAGGTTGGTTAGTTAGCAAGGAAACTTTTTTTCTCATATGATTGCTCATATAAGAGTTTCTATGAATCTTGTGTCCAGGCTTGTTTCAAAAAATGATACTCGGACTCAAACTCCTTCACTGATATGATATCATACATGGAGAACCAGTGCGAAACTCCATGAACTTTTTTTTATCATACATGTGAATCATAAGTATATTCAAAATTTTGCCCTCTGTGTATGCAAATAATGTTTATTTATATGTATGTGATGAATGTATGCAAAATGTGATAGAAAAGTATATTTAAAAACATCCCTGGTGTTTTTGTTACAAAACACAACAGCAGAAACTCTCTTTCCTACGGTTCTAGAACTTACTGAAGTAATGTTTTCTTAACATTCATCCACTGTGAAGTTACTTTTTTAATCAAACTAAGAGCATTTTTAAAATCATTACCCTAGATATAGAAAAAATGCAATGAGTACCTCAAAGTTATCAGTTTAAAACCAAGGCCTGAAATCTAAAGGTTTCAAGCTGAATTCAGGTCACATGATAATAGAGTGGATGTCTTAACATATTAAAATTTAACCTTTAATAATGTCAGTAATTTACATTTTCACCATTAGGTAATAGTGAGTGAAAACCTTCTCCAAAGTAAATGAAATCTGGCAAACACAGTTTAAAATAATTGTCCAACACACAACATCACACAATAAAAAACTTATTACTAAAAAAAATTACCACTAAAAAACAAGAAAAATTTGCCCCATGAAAAGTAAGTAGCCCTAGAGTTTCTCCTGTTCCTTCCTGTAATATTTTCAGGGTGACTTCTTTGACTTCTATGTCTTTGATCTATTTGGAGTTGATTCTGGTGCAGGGTGATATCTAAAGTTGTAGGAGTAGTTTTCCTGAGGTTTAACCAATTTGGCCAGCACCATTTATTGAAGAGGCTGTTTTTCTTCCATTCTATTTTTTTGGCTAAATTATCAGAGATAAGATGGCTATAGGATGGTGGGTTTATTACTTGTCTAGTCCATTGTTCCATTCTTTGTTCTATTCTTTTCGTCCGCAGATATGTTCTTGTGCCAGGGCCAAGCTCTTTTGATTACTATGTATTTGAAGTGGAGTTTGAAGGTTGGTATTGGTATTGTTCCAATGCTCTTCTTTGTGGTAAGCGGTCTTTTGGCTATTTGTATTCTTTCATTGTTCCATACCAATGTTTGTATTACTTTTTATAATTCCTTGAAGAATAAGGTTGGGATATTGATAGGTATCACTTTGAATTTGTGGATAGCCTTTGGCAGTATTGCCATTTTCACGATGTTAAACCTCTGAATACAGGAGCATGGGACTTTTTTTTCCATTTCCTTAGTCAGGATTTAATTTCCTTTTACAGGTTTTTAAAGTTTTCATCATTGATGTCTCTCACTTCTTTAGTTAAATCCTAGGTATTTTCATTTTTTCACATATTTCATCTAGATATTAATTGCTCCTTCTTTCTAAGTTGTTGTGCAATCTTTCTATGTCCCATACAGCTGCAATAAATCAATCTTTAAATATTATTTTCTGGGAAGGTGTCTCAGTAGTAGAGCACTTGCCTTGCATGCCTCAGGCCCTGGGTTTGATTCCTCAATACCAAATAAGCAAAAAAGTAAAAAGCCAGAAGTGGCGCTGTGGCTCAAGTGGTAGTAGAGCGCTAGCCTTAAGTTGAAGAGCTGAGGGATAGCATCCAGGCCCAGAGTTCAGTCCCCACGACTGGACCAAAAAGAATATTATTTTCTTCATTTCTTTAGTATCTTTTTTTCATAGTGATAGCTAGGAAAAATTTGAAAATGGTTTCTTAGGGAAAGAAAGAGTATGTGTTATTTGAGATTTCAGAAAATGCTTGTGTTCATGAATGGTGACTACTGAACAATGATGCAAACACAACACAAATATAAACATTTTAAGTGCAAATTTTCTATTTCAAATTGATTTGGGTTATGTTTGTATGCTGGTTCTATATTAAACTTTAATGAACATTCTGGCTCACCATTCTGACACGAAGGTGACAACTTTCTTCTAAATGTAGATTTTGTATGAGAATGACAGTGATTATTTTTTCATAAATCTCTCGTTTTATGTTTACGTTTATTAGAGGGTAATTTCAATATGAGCCATTTTTAGAAGTTATCCAGTTTCTGACACATATGTTGCTTTGCCTGCCTTGTAGATATGCTTTCTCTTTGTTTATATCTTCTTAATTCACATCTTATATTCATATTGATGCAAAGTAACAGTGAAACGGGCAAAGATTTCTCAAAACAAAGACTAGCAAATGTTAAATAAAATAAACAGGAAAGAGAAAGTTTCCCAGAAGTATTGTTTATGAACATATAATATATTTTATTAAACAAATAGTAATGTTACTATATAAGGAATAAACATAGAGCAGGCTGGGAAGGTGGCTCAGTGGTAGAGGGCTTGCCTTGTATGCTCGAGGCCCTGGGTTCGATTCCTCAGCACCACATAAAACAAAAAGAAAAAAGCTGGAAGTGGCGCTGTGGCTCAAGTGGTAGAGCACTAGCCGTGAGCTGAAGAGCTGAGGGACAGCACCCAGACCCAGAGTTCAGGCCCCAGGACTGGACCCCCCAAAACAAAAATATTTGGGCTGGGAAGGTGGCTCAGTGGTAAAGTGCTTGCCTTGAATGCATGAGGCCCTGGGTTCGATTTCTCAGCACCACATAGCAGAAAAAGCTGGAAGTGGCACTGTGGCTCAAGTGGTAGAGCACTAGGCTTGAGCTGAAGAGCTGATGGACAATGCCCAGGCCCAGAGTTCAGGCCCCAAAACTGGCAAAAAAAAAAAAGAAATAAACATGGAATATATAGAGATATATTAGTGAATTTTTCATATATATGTATATATATGTATGTGTATAAATATATATATATATATACATATAGGCTTTTCATTGATCAAAATTTAATCAAAATTGTATAAATGAATTAGTGATATCCTGGAATATAAATAATAATTGGAAATTTTTTCAGTAATGCTTCAGTTGACAGGTTTATGTAGAATATGAAAGTCAATTAGGAATTAATAAAAATATGATTTAATTATACAATTTTTAAAAGTGTGAGTAAAATATATCAGTAGACACTGACATGTAGGAGCTATTGTCTAGTATATGTCACTGTTCTAGTATTGGGTACATTTCCTATCATTATTTTTCATAAATACCAAGCAATTTTTTAATCAAAATCTACTATGGTTTTGAGTTTATACTGAGAGAACTTTGGGAGTATGGGTAATTAAATATCGACATTGGAAGTATGCATTATTCAGTGGCAAGTTCCTTTATTAAATATCTAGTGTATATGAACAACAAAATGGTAATAAAAATATTTGGTGTTACAATAATAAGGACATTTAATTGTGGGTTTCCAAATCTGCCTGTTTGGAATTACTGTTTTATAAATCCTAAGGAACTGAAGCATTTCAATATTGCTATGCATATGGTTTGAGACGATTTTAACAAGACTGACATGGGAGAGAAGACTTAGAAGTCTGTTTAGTCTTTAGATGGAGAACCTGACAAAATTTCTGAGCAATCCAAATAACGTGGACACATGTACTGATAAAAGAAGGGATGGTATGGTCGTACTTGATATCTCCTGAAATTAATCTGATGCACCAAAGCTGAGCAGGAAATGATTCCAATCAGAAAGATTCTCAGAAGTAATGATCAGTTTTTCTAACTCTCTAGTATGGTGTATTCATCATTCTTGTGAGCTCAGGTAAGAACCAAGATACCAGAAATTTCAGCACATGTGCTCCAGTCAATTGAGTCAATCTATAACATAATATCCAATTCCTTCTTCTTATGGTGAAATGATCTGAAATTCATTTCAACTGTACTAAAATTCAGTTCATTTGAACACTAGATGGAATTTTCCCTTTTATTGACCAGCCTGCAATCTGATTTTCATTCTCATTCTTTCTTCCAATCCAGTGATATTTTCTCTGTCTTCCTTAGTGTTCCAGTAGGCTGCTACCTACAAGTTACTTTTCTTAACACTATTTTCCAAACAAGTAAGAGACATAAATTTAGACACAATGTTTGAAAGATTGAGTAGAATTCCACTGTTTTTCTTCATAGAAATTGCCTACTCATAGCGACAATTAGAAATAATTAGGGCACATTTTATATGTTGGGAAAATATAACTTGATAAGACAAATTGACTCATGAAGAAACAGGAAAAAATGACTGAATTTGTACTCTAGTCAATGACATTGATGTATTATTTGTATGAAGATCATTCAGTTAAATGGTGCACACAGGCTGAGTAACAAAGATTTAATGAAAATTTTCCTTTGTGGCAATACTAGAGTCAGAATGAAAGGAAACAATCTGAATAACTGTCACAAAATGAATACAAAGAAATCACAATTTTTTGAGGTAAATACCCATAAGCTGATTAGCAATAGGAAATATTTGGAGCTTCTAAAATCAAGAATATATCCATTTCTTAGTGATTATACTGGCTTTCCATTCCTTAAACAGGTGTTTTATGCCTGGAAAAAAGTCTAACAAAGAGTCTGAAAACATGGATAATTTCTCTACCCACCACAAACAGGCTTCCATTTCCTTCCATTAACACATATGCAAAAATATAGGAATATGTCAGAAAATATCTCTTCTTAGTTTTGTTGGTCACTGTATGTAACTTGCAGAAACACTCAAAATCTCTTTATATTCTCTTATTCTTCCATTTTAATATGCCTTGTGAGAAGATTCTCCTTATATTGATTCCTTGAGACATACTGCAATATGAATAGAAAAATGGTACAGTTTACTTATAGACGCTGCAGGATTTCAATAATTGTTACAATTGAATCAATCACAAGAATTGTAATCATTTTCAACATTTTATGCAAATATTTCAGTTTTTTATTAATATTCAATAGGAAAAATAAAACTGCTGAATATGCATATCACCAGAAACAACCTTTTTTCAAAATTAGCACGTATGGTGATCATCTTATGAACTCTCATATGTAACCTATATCCTAAATACAATATTCGAATTTTTTTCACAATGTAGATCTTCATAAAATGTACCTAAAGAACAAGTTCAATTAGCAGCAGATATGGGGCTAGTGTATTATTTGTTCATGTGCAATAATGTCTAAAACTAAATTGTAGTTTTAGAAAGGAAAATACACCAGTTTATATGAACAATGCAAGATTTTATATGCAACACAAGTAGTACTTAATGATTGTACTCATTTGTAAATTGATATATATAATTGGTAAGGTCTTGGACAGGGTTTGCTTACGGCACATCAGTACATTCAAAATATGCAGGAAGTATAGATCTTAGCATTTATCCTAATTGTATAATAGAAAACTGTAATTTAACTTTGACTCAAGTAAGAAAAAATGGTCAAATTAATTATTCTAAAATTCTCTTGAAGTATTTTTGAAAACTCAACATTGCATTGATCTCAACGAAAATGATATTGGATATTTGTGTTTTCATCACTCTTTCAAAGAGTTAGAAAGATATAGAATGTTCCTCGACTCACTTTCTTCTACATATTTCATGCATTTTGTTGGCTTATTTTATTAATATTCAATGAGTAGTTTTCATCTCTTCTTCATCATTTTATTACTAGGGTAGTGGACATCTCAAAGTATTGGCCAAGATGACTTTCACCTAAAATTAAATGTAACAAACGATAATAGAAAGATAATTTGAGCTATTAATATAGTTCCTTAATTTTGAATTTCTGTCAAATTCATTATCTCATACTACAATGAATCAGTCAAACACTTTTCATGTCCATTTAGTCAATTAGTTTTGAACCAAACTGATTTGAACAAAGGTTAAGTTCTTCAATTTTAATCAACACCAAAGAACAGGAAACAAAGGATATCAAAAGGCATAAATAAATGATTTTGCAAGCTTCATCCAACTAACATAATTGTTGTAATTAAGCATCTAATAGGTTTATGTGTGGTAATTTTGCCTGAAGTACATATATTGAATGTATTTCTCGAGGGAGGTTTTAACTCTTTTCAGTGGACTTGTGAAGTAAGTTTCAAATCCTGCTTGTGTCCTTCTGTTCAGAATTATTTGGATTGTTACTTGTACACCATCAAGATAATGCTTCTTATTTATTTTCAATAATTAGTATATGTTTAAGGTAAGCTTGTCAGATGAACATAAAAGCTCAAAAATATATGCATATACATATGTACATGTACATGTATATGTGTACATGTAATTTTGTATATATATGTATATGTATAAATATACATGTATATGTACATATGTATATGTATACGTACATATGTATATGTATATAAACATTTAAATGCATGTGTGTGCATATATATAACTATAAATTATGATGGCAAATGAAATTAAGTCAAAATATTCGCATAAGGGATTTTTGGTATGTGTTTTTCTTGTTTATACTATACTATGTGAGTTTTCTTTCTATTTCATTGTCTTCCTCCTATTGCAGACCCCTATTGTCACTATGGTTCAGGTCTAACTTTTGTTAAATTTCAATATTATTCTCAAGGTAAGATCCAAAGTGATATCATTAAATCAAGAAGGGACTGAATAAAATTCTTGTGATACATGTTACATCATTCCTCATTGTTCTCTCTTTCAATCTCCAATATCCCACCATCCAAGTTGTAAATATCATATCCTATATATGACCTTTTGTATACTGATGTTAAATATGCTGTTACCATATTGTTGTAACACTACTAATTGCATAATTTCTATGGTTTAGGTCTACCTTTACAAAGTTAGCCTTAGGGTGAATAAACAATCTTCTGAAAAGGTTTATAACACTTTCATAATACATCTCATTCATAAACCTGAGTGTACTGTCAGGAAGTAGAGTTTGGAAAATTATGTCAGAATGTGATATAAAAATACAATAGAACATTACTAAATTTGGAAGGACTTTATTCATGATTTTATATGACTACTCTACTCCTTTACACATTTCTCAAATTTTTGCACATCGAAGTGTGAAGTGCTATGTATTATTTTGATGAGAAGACTGACATGAATTGACTGAAGTTATACAATGTATGCAACATTTTGAAGTAATACAATAGAAAAATCTTCATTACAATTACAAAAGATATTTTATGTACATGTTGCCTCTATGTTTAATCAGAGAAAAGCAATGTTTGCAAATGTTTGTAAAATAGTCCCAGTCATAATATTAAATCATAACAGAGAAGATATTCAATGATATACCATTAGCTATAATTCCATAAATATATGAATGCCAAATCTCTGTGAATATAGCAATTCAACAGGGCAATATGAGAAGTTTCAGAAGACTGACTTCTGAAAAGAGATATCAATATTTACAAATTCTGCAGATATTAGAGAACATACTTGTTATTTTAGTATATTTGAAGAAGACATTAGTGTAGGCAGGAGTTAGGTAAAATATGATTTATTGCAATTATTATTGCAAGGTTCCATATAGGTTATTCCTATTACAAAATTGGGAAGATCGATGCTTCCCTAATTAATATAAGAAAAAAAAATCTTGTTTTGAAACCGAGGAAGTATAGGGTAAAACAGCTTTGCACCATGTCCTACCAAATACTTCAAAACTATGTGTAAGAAAGAATTGTCCAAATAAATTGATATGAACATAGAAATTGTTAAGCATACACATAGGGTTAATATAATTTTTCCAGGTCTTTATCTATATTGGTAAGTAATGAGTCAACAGATACAATTTGACCACATTGAAAGAGTAGCAAATATTTTAATAATCTACCTCACTTTTTTCTTTATCTTTCTTAAAATGTCCTGGTTTTGAAGATTTATGTGCTGTGCAGTTGTACAATTATCTTCTATTTTCAACAACAGGAAAGTTCTTGTTATCACATTTAAGTCAATGTATTTGTATTCTTTCCCTTGACTACTTTAGTCATTAGAGTGGCCTCTATTTCAAAATAATGTGATTTTTAAAAAAGTAGCTGGAAATTCTATAAACGGTTTTCTTGTTAAGTAAATTCTAGGGTTATTTATTTGTGTCTGTAATTATCATGAACTGAACTGGCACTACCATTTTACTGCAAACTCTGAGATGAATACAGCATTAAAATTGACAGAATGAAAATAATGGAAGAATTATGATGATATCATTGAGATTTAAAATTAATTTACATGAGAGCTGAGCCCTTTTGAACTTATAGTAGGTAACATCAGGAATGACATTTTGAATTATTTTTTTCTTATTATCGGCTGGAAATTTGTGAAATAAGATGAAGGAGTTATAACCCTGGAAAGAGCTTATGGTTTAGCTTTTGTTACTGTTAAAAGATTAAATATCAGAAAATTCAAGCTTGGATGTACAAATACTAGAACTTGTATTCAATTGGTCATGGTGAAAATCCTGCTAGTCTTTTATGTGTTCCGGTGGGATGAATCAAGTGCACACTTGGCAGTCTTTGGAAAAGCAAGCACTTAGAGAAAAAATAATTCATTTTTCCTTTTTACACATAGTTCAGGCTGACCTTGAACTTTGGATGATTTTACCTTTACTAATGGAATGCTGAGATTACAGGTGTGTGCCACCATAAGTGGAATGAAAATTTATTTACAAGATGAAAGTTTTAGTTTTAGGTGAAAGAGACCAAATCTTGTACTCTTGAACTTAAAAGAACCGAAGCTGTGTAGGAAAATTTTGTAGACTTTGAAAGAAAGTTTATTGAACAGAAAAAGAGAAAGTAGGGGTGTTGTTTGGAGTGTTAGTTGCAAACACAAAGTGTTTTAGTATGTGATTATTCAGGTAAATGACAAAAAGTGGGATTGGTGAGTCATAGTGGAGCTCTATGTGGAGTGGGTGAGGAACCTCCATACAGCTCTACAAAGTGGTTGAACAAGTTTATATTGCCACCAACAAAGCAATAGAATTCCCTTCTGGCCCCATCCACTCTAACAACTGTTGTTATTAGATCTCTTGATTATAGCCACCCTCACCAAGTTAGGTGCAATCCCAATGTTGTTTTCATTTGAAACTCTTACATGGCTAGAGAGGTTAAGCATCTATCCATGTGTCGATTGAGCATTCTTATTTCCTCTTCAGAGAAGTTTCTCTTTATGTCTTTAGCCCACTTATCAGAAGTTGTTCCTTTGAGGATTTGTTCTTGGAGGATTTTATCTTTTGAGTTCCATGTATGTTTGGAATATCTTCTCCCAATCCATGAACTTTCTATTGATCTTCGTTGCTATGTCCTTTGCCATGCAGAAGCTCTGCTGCTCATACTATCAGATTTGTACAAACCTTCTTTGATTTGTTGTATTTCTTGATCTGTATTGAGAAACTTTCAGCCTATCCTCAGTAAAACTAGGGTTTCTCCTATCCTCACTAAAGCTTCCAGCACAACTAGGTTTATTGCAGAATTATTTACCATAGCTAAGATACAGATCCAATCTAGATGACAAGATCAAGTAAATATGGTATATATATCTTATATGGATAATGGAATTATATATAATTAAATAAAATTATATATATATATTATGTATAATTTTCTACAATATATGTATTATATATACATAATGGAATTCTATGCCTCCATCAGAAAGAAAAGAATTGCCCCTTTTGTTAGAAAATGGAAAAAGATGGAAAAATTATATTAAGTGAATTAAGCCAGGCCCAAAGAGACATAGATCCTATTGTGTTCATTTACATATATGCAATAAACAATATATGTCTGGGACAAGCAGAAAAGATTTAAAGCTATTTATGTATGACCATAGAAATGATATTAAGCTAAAAGAACCCCAATATAGGGACACAAATGAGTTTTTTACTTTGCTATTGTTCCTAAACTATTTGTAAATTAACATGTTATTTTTTTGTTTTTTGTATGTTCCTCCCACACGATATAACCCCTGTTTTCATGGTATTTGGTGTCAATGCCCTGTATTTTGTACATACACTTCTCTAATTTGGGATAGGAAGGAAAAAAACAAAATGCTTAAATGGGGATACTGGTTAACCCATTGTGACAATGAGATGTACAAGACACTGTGCTGAAAAAGAAACTACAAATTAGACTGAAAGGGGGGAGTTGCAGAGGTTGGTGGGAAGTGAAAATAGGATAAAAACAAAGGAGGAGATAATGTTTGATAGGAAATATGCTCATGGCCTTGATCACATTACCGTAACCCCCTGTACTAGTATTTTTAGAATAAAAATGTATTTAAAAGTGGGATAAGTATGTTAAGTTTTGAAAATTTGTATGGGTGATTTAAACCTTATTAAAACAGAAACTTAAACAGCATAGAAATCAGGTCATACAATATCCTTACTAGTGAAGTTAACAAATTTGGCCATAGTGTGGGTAAAAGGAACCCTTACAGTTTCGGCAGGAATGTGAGTGGGTTTAGAGAGCCACAGTGGAAAATAGTCTGATTATCTTAAAGAAATCAATGTGAGAACTACTCTCAGCATAACTTATAAATTGGAATAAAAATGTTAATAGAGCGTGCAAGTGGCCCCCAGCTTTAATCTTAGCTATTCTGGATGCTGGTATCTGAGGATTTGATTTGAAATAGGCTCAGGCAAGAAAGTCCATGACACTCCCATCTCCAATAAACTATATGGAAAAACCCAGACGTTGATCCTTGATTCAAGTGATAGAGTGCTAGTCATGAGCACTCAAAGACATTGCCCTGAGTTCAAGCCTCAGAACAGCCAAAAATATTAGCAGAGGCATACCTGTAATAAACACAAAATATCCACTTAAATTAGCATTTCAGATAAACAATATATAATTTTTAGTAAAAGTATGTTCATCTGAAATGCAAATTCATCCCGGTATTCTATATTTCATCAGACAAATCATTCCTTGTGCATAATTCATTGACACAATCTATCACTTTCCCAAATCTCTTGTGATTTGTCTACAGAAAAATCAACAAGTTATAAGGAACCCAGTTAAAGATGATGGTTATTGGATCAACAGAGTTTAGAAAAAGAGACAGATAAGACAAGTTAAGCAAACACCAATTAGACCCTGAATGATCCAGTGAAAGAAAATGAAAGATGGGAGGACAATTGGGACTCTGCACAGAGAATTATTATATAGAGTTACTAATATGAATAAATTTGGAAAATTATTGAGTTCAGCAAGGATGATTTTACAGCAATGTTAGTAAACAAGAAATTTTACAATTAAATAGATTGCCTGCAGATTGTTATCAGTAAATACTGTCCATTATATATGTGGTCGGAGAACACTGGAACATGTGAAAGCAACCAGAACAACTATATTTATGACCACATTAATATTATAAATGTGGCCTGACTAAAATATGATCTGGTTATGTTGTGACATAGGTGCAATATGAGGATTTACCCAAACAACCAACCAATTTAATGGTTGACAAATATATAAAGAACTATTTGACATCCTTTCTTATAGGGAAAAATGCAAATCAAAAGACACTGAAATTCTGTGTCTTTGCTGTCAGAATAACTATCCTCAAAGCAATAAAACAAAACAAACAAAAACTCCAAACACGTGATATTGAAGATGTTGGGAAAATAGTAATCTCTATGCTATTTATAGCAATGTAAATTAGTAAATCCACTATGGAAATCACAATAGAAGTTTATCATTAAACTAAACATAGATCATAAGATCTACTAAAGGGTAATTTACACAGTCAATCAATGCAATCAAACTAGGTGATCCATTCAAAGAAAGAAATAATAAAAAAATATAGTGTATTGACACAGTCGATTATTATTCTTACATCAAGAATTATGTCATTTGCAGGAAAATGGAGAACATTGAAAGTCACCATGTCAAGTGTTCTATATTTAGTAGAAAGACTAATATTATCACATAGATTTTATATGTGCGTTTGGAACCTTAAATAAATAACATACATTAAATAAAGAGTATTTTGCTGTGAAGATTACAGAGAAGGTGTGAGCAAATGGAGTAGATTGAATGGGGATCATAATATTCTATACAGTTTTATGGAAACGTAATGATGTAACCCAAGATGCTTTTTATCAAAGAATATTATATAAATGCAGGTAAATACTACAATGAAATTTCTTTCTATAAATATTGGTTAATATAAAAGAGTCACCAAAAATCAATATAAGTAAGATACATTTCAGTTTTTTGTTAGATATAAGTAGAAGAATTGATTAAATCTAACTAAAATAGTATATGAATGAAAAAACACAGAATATGAATATAACAAGAAATCCAATGGAAAAATATGTTAAAAATGAACTATATAACTGGGACGTGGAAAGGAGTCAGGTTGGGGAGAGTGAGGAAGGGGATGATGCTGTTCAAAAGGAAATGTACTCCATACCTATCTGTAAACATATTGTATATCATTTTTACAATCAAATTTCAAAGAAGGAATTGCTAATAATAACTAGAAATTTTGAAAATGTATTCCAGAATTGTAAGTCATCTTTAAATATGAACCAAAACAAAGCCCAAAAATGTAAAACGTATTTCAATATGATTACTGGGAAAGAATCGAAAGAAAGTGAGAATTTTTTCCTTGATTTTGGTGGTACTACTACTATAACTCAGGATTTCCTACTCACTCTGCTTGCTTTATTGGCTAATGCTTTGCTAAGTGAACTATCTCTCCAGCCCTGGTTTTGTTGTTAAATTTGAGATGGAGTCTAGCTTGGAAATGAGACCCTAAGATTTCCACACTCCGGAATAGCTAGAAATATTCGTGTAATTTTTATTTAAATAACTTTTTTTATTTTGTAACTACTGTACAGAGGGGTAACAGTTACAAGAGCAAGGTAATGAGTATGTTTCTTATCAAGCATTGTTACCTTCTCCTTCCCCTACATCCATTCCCTCCCATCTTCACAACTACACTCCCCCCAAAGTCCCCAGATAAATTGTAAAATCCGTTTTTCAACATAGTGTCTTCTACATCTCATTTTTGTCAGAGGTCAACCTGTACCCTATTTTGTTTTTCCCTTCCCTTCCCCAAAATATATCATCATTTAATACAATGAAAACGGATTATACCATGGGGGAGGGAAATCCAAACCAATAAAAATTCACATGGTACCTAATAAATATTTTAATGACAATAATAACCAAAAAATCGTTTCAATACACTTGTAAGAAAGGGTCTATTAAGCTCACCTGACTCAACAGTTTGGAGTAGGCGATGATTTCATCATTGGGCCAGGAAAGAGGCTTCTATACCATTTCCCTGAAATATTTGTAAGTATTATACGGGACTTGGGTAATTTATTGTTCTTGTATTTAAATGCAATAAAAGCTAGAGAATTATGAATTGAACAGTGGCATATATAGCTTCCTAAAATATGAGTTATTTTTAAAATCTATTAAAAATAATAGGATATGAGAGCAACTGCCATCTACAAGAATTTGTTCAAGAAAAAATGTGTTTATCATGATCCCATTAAGAGGAAGTTAGGTTAATCAAGCTGGAGTTATTTTTGGTACTCCAAAGACTACAGAAAGTGATGCAAATGGTAAATCACAAGAGAAATCACCCCCCGACTTAAAGAAAGGATGTGTAGGAAATCTAAAATATGAGTGGATGTCTTTGAAAATAATAAATCAGAGAATAATATTTAAATATAAATATGGTAAAGGAAGAGATGAATGGTTTGTAAGAGCATCAGAACAGAATCAGCCCAAGAGTATTTTTTTAACCTCTGTGCTCTCAACCAAGGAACGGTCTGGTTGTACATGTATAGGTAGACAGAGGAGTTAACATGTGGAGAAAAAGGAGAAGCCTTCTGATCTCTACCCTTACTCTTTACTATTCCAAAGTTCTGCTGTGGTAAATAGGAGAGAGTGGGATAACATTGTCAGTCAATGAGATTTTCAGAGTAGAAAGAGTTGATATTTTGCAGTACACAGGCTTTCTATTTTAACTTCTAAATTTATGGTGTTTACGAAGGTCCTGGAGTTCTCCAAAGATTTCACCTGCTGCAACAGGTGCACCTAATTCTATCTAAAGATTCACCTGAACTGATATAACAGTTATATTAGCTGTAAGCTAAAATGAGAAGAAATGTTTGTTTATATATCATGCATGAAAGTCTTCCTACCCTTTTAAAATAGCAAAATATTTAATGGCAAAAAATGGAGAGATTATTTACAAAGCTGTTGGGATTACAATGAAATCACAATCAAACCAGAAATTTTCATTCAGTGATTATATATATATATATATATATATATTTAGAGAGAGACAAAAAGAGACAGAGACAAGGAAACAGAGAGATACAGAGACAGAGATTGTCTACAATAAAAAAACTGAAGCCATTTGTTACAAATGAACTTGCTGTGCAGATAATGTTGAATCTTCTTTACAAAGAGGGAAATGGGAGAGATAAAAAATATATTTTTTACACTCTAAAAAAGTTAATTTCAGGTGTTTTCCATATATCAAAATAAAGTATTCTCCTTCTGTTAGTTATAGATTATTGATAGAATGTTATTTAAATCAATAATTACAAAAGAGAATAAAATGATTAGAGGTTATGATTCAGGGAAATGAATGACAGCAATTTTGTTAGGGAAATGAGAGAATAACTGGGAATCTTCTTTATGAATTAGAGACAGCAACTTTATTATTTTTAGAGGAATTTACGTTATGTTACTCTGTATTTTGAATATTAGAGCAACCAGGAAAATACCATAATTTGGAGCTCGAATGGTGGCTTAGTGGAAGAGAGCTTTTCTTGCATGCATGAGGTACTGGGTTGAATTCTTCAGCAGCGTATGATGAGAAAAAAGCTGGACAGGGCTCAAATGGGAAAACACTAACCTTGAACTGAAAAGTTAAGGGACAGCACCCAGGCTCAGAGTTCAGACCCATGACTGACATAAAAAATAATAATAAAATAACACAATTCATATTCTAAGAAATTAGAATCAGACAAAATCTTAGACTAAAGCTAAGAGAAACTACTGAAATTCAAGAACACAGTAAAGAATAGAAAATACAAAAGGCACTAAAATAAAATGCTTAGAAAAAAGAGTTTCTACTGAAACTCTTTATATGAATTCTCATAGTATGAATATTTATAATAGTTAAGAAGTGGAAAAACTGACAAATGATATGCTATTTTCATAAATTAGATTAGTACATAGTAAAATAATTAAACTGCTATCTGATGCAATGGCAAGGATAAAAATAAATTATTGACAGCAAAAAATTACTTTTATTCTGTATCAGACATTTATATGAAATTTGAATTCAGTCAAATTAATATATAGTAGAAAAATGCAAGTTTTGTCTTTGTGAATGATTGTTGAGAAAGTGTTATTTTAATTGCAAAAAATAATCTTATTATTGTGGAGTAAGCAGTTACTAAAACGTATGTAATAATACCAAATGTTCTAACATAAGCTTGCATGAAGAGAGAAAGCAATAGGGAATAAATGTTAATTTTAGTTACTATTTTCTAATACTTCAGAGATGTGATATGGCATTGAGTGTTCCTTCTGTATGGAAATGTCTGATATAATGTCAGAAATAGTTTTTTTTTTTCATTTTCAAAAAGATGGGGCAATGTTATTCTTTCTAATCAAGGCATAGATTCCATTGTGTCTATGTACAATATTTTCTTGATCCATTCATCTACTGAGTGGCATTTGGGCTGGTTACCTATCTTAGCTATGGTAATAATGCTGCTATAAACATAGTTGTACTGCATTATTTAGTATAGACTTATTTGTGATCATTGAGTAAATGCCTAAATGTGGGATTGCTTGGTCATAGGGGATCTCGATGTGGATCTTTTGAGGAAGTGCCATACTACTTTCCAAAGTGATTGAACAAATTTACACTCCCATCAACAGTGCAGTAAGGTTTGCTTCTGTCCACATCTCTTCCAGTATCTGTTGTTATTAGAGCTCTTGATTATACCCATTTTAACGGGGGTGAGGTGGAATCTCAATGTTGTTTTGATTTACATTTATTTTATGCCAAGAGAAGTTGAGTATTTCTCCTGTGTCTATTGGCCATTCTCATTTCCTGTTCAGAGAAGTTTCTCCGTAAGTCTTTAGGCACTCATTATTGGGAAGATGTTTCTTTGAGGACTTGTTTTTGCGAATTTAATATTTTGAGTTCCAGGTATTTTGTAGGTATGAGACCCGTGTCCATTGGATGGCTAGTAAAGTTCTTCTCCTAATCCATGGGCTTTTTATTAATGTTGCTAACTATGTCCTTTGCCATGCAGAGGCTCTGCAACTTAATGCAGTCCCATTTTTCCAAACTTTCTTTGATTTGTTGTGTCTCTGGGTCTCTATTAATAAATGTTCTGCTTGGAAAAAATTTATATTAAGTGAAGTAAGCCAGTCCCAAAGAAACATAGGTCTCATGGTTTCACTTATTTGCAAAAATGTATATGTCAGAGACAAGCAGAAAAGATCAGATAAGATGATATTAATCAAAATGTAGCCCAAATTAAGAACACAAGTTTTTTTTACTTTCTTGCTACTTTTTTCTATTTATAAGGTCCTCGTGATCTTTTTATTCTTTTGTATGTCCCGCCCCCAGTGTGTAACCTTTGTTTGCACTGTATTTGATATTAGTATAATTTGGGGAGGGATAGAGAATAAACAAACAGTTTAAATAGGATGCAGGTGGAACTTTTGCAACAATGAGATGTACAAGACAATATGTCCAATAACGATCTTTATTACTTTAGCAAGGGGAGAGGAAAGAGGGGAGAGATGGATGGGATGGGCGGAGACAGGGGCAGGGTAAATGGCAAGGGACTGGACTGGGAAACAAAGGAGGAGGAAATAATTCTTGAAAAGAAATATATTCATTAATTCATTCATGTAATTGTAGCCCCTCTCTACAGCATTTTTACAATAAAAAATTCTTTTTTTAAATTCTTTTTTGAATTTAATTTTATTTTATTTGTGAACATACTGTACAGAGGAATTACAATTACATGGGCAGGATAATGCGTACATTTCTTACCAAGCATTGCAGCCTCCTCCTTTGTTTACCCTTCACATCACTTCCCAGTCTCCCCCCTACCCCCCAATCCCAATCCTTCTCCTTGCCTCCCCTTCCCCCCCACACCGACGTTGTAAAGCTCATTTTGGATATGACAACTTGTACATCTCATTGTTGCAACAGGTCCACCTGTATCCTTAACCAACTGGTTTTTCCCCATCTCCTCCACAAGTTATACTGACATCAAATATAGTGAAAGCAGGGGTTATACTGTGGTGGAGGGACATACAAAGCAACAAAGAGATAATCTTATAAATGCGTTAGAAACACATGCATGAAAGAAAAAAAACATTAAAATACACATCTAAGGGTTGATTTTCCTGACATCACATTATCTGACCTTTTCCGCTTGACTCATACATATACTAGATATTACAAATAAGGGAAACCATGGGACCCATGCTTCTTTGGGCCTGGCTTACTTCACTTAATATAATTTTTTCCAAGTTTTTCCATTTCCTAACAAATGGGGCAATGTCATTCTTTCTGATGGAGGCATAGAATTCCATTGTGTATATATACCACATTTTCTTGCTCCATTCATCTACTGAGGGGCATCTGGGTTGGTTCCATATCTTAGCTATGGTAAATAATGCTGCAATAAACATAGTTGTGCTGGTAGTTTAGTGTGGTCTTGTTTGTAAACATTTGGGTAAATGCCCAAAAGTGGGATTGCTGGGTCATAGGGGAGTTCTAGGTGAAGTCTTTTGAGGAACCTCCATACTGCTTTCCAAAGTGGTTGAACAAGTTTACATTCCCACCAACAATGAAGTATGGTTCCTTTCTGTCCACATTCCCTACAGCATCTGTTGTTGTTAGAGTTCTTGATTTTTGCCGTTCTAACTGGAGTGAGGTGATATCTCAATGTTGTTTTGATTTGCATTTCTTTTATGGCTAGGGATGTTGAACATTTCTTCATGTGTCTATTGGCCATCCTTCTTTCATCTTCAGAGAACTTTCTCTTTAAGTGTTTTGCCCACTTATTTATTGGGCAGTTGTTACTTTGAGGATTTGTTAAAACAATAGAATGGAAGAAAGACAACCTCTTCAGTAAATGGTGCTGGCAAAATTGGTTAACTACATGTAGAAAACTTAAGCTAGATCCTTATATATCACCCTGCATCAGAATCAACTCCAAATGGATCAAAGACCTTGAACTCAAAACAGACACTCTATAAACATTACAGGATGGAATAGGAGAAACCCTAGGTCTCCTTGACTCAAGCCGAAATTTTCTGAATAGAGACCCGGAAACACAAATCAAAGAAAGGTTGAACAAATGGGATTGCATAAAGTTGCAGAGCTTCTGCAGGGCAAATGACATAGTTAGCAAGATCAATAGAAAGCCCTCGGATTGGGAGAAGCTCTTTACTAGCCATACAATGGACAAGGGTCTCATATCTAAAATATACTTGGAACTCAAAAAATTAAACCCCCCAACAATAAAAAATTCTTTAAACAATACAAATAGTAAAAAAAAAAAAAAAAAAAAGCAAAATTTTTCTCTATTGCCCTTGGTTGTGAATATCATTTTCATATTTCATGACGTGGTCACTGGAAGTAACAAACTATATTTTCTTTTTAAATGAAAATAAATGTCCTTCCCCCACGGTATATCTTGTATTTTCACTGTATTTGATGTTGGTATAATTTGTGGAGGGAAAGGGGAAAAACAATTTGTTTAAATAGGGATACAATTGGACCCATTGCAACAATATGATGTACAAGACGTTATGTCGTAAAACGAACTTTACAACTTTGGAAGATACAAAGGGGGGGCATGGTTGTAGGGGGTGGGAGGTGGATATGGGAAAGGAAGGGAAGCGAAAACAAAGATGGAGGAAACAGTGCTTGATAAGAAATATATTCATTACTTTGCTCATGTAATTGTAAACATTCTGTGCGGTATTTGGACAATTAAAAAATAAAAAGTAAATAAATAAATTCACCTGGCTTGAGACTTTTTTTGATGTCATCATATGGGAAGAAAAAGTGAACCACTTTCAGGATGAAACTTAGAAAGCAGCATCTCCATTTAATTTAAGTTCCAATGAATATTCATGCATGTATCATGAGCCCTTCTCTGTTTGATTTAACCTTAGGCCAAGGACATTAGACACACACACACAAAAGCCAAAATAAGACAGCTTCTGAAAATCTATAACCCAACATCAAAAGGAAGGAATGCTATTATTGAAAGCCATAAGTGAATTATTTTTAATGTTTAAGTCCGAATATTGGCTTTTAAATTTTAACAAGTTTAGACTGTTAAATTGCATATGAGTTAAAACTAAGATCTAATTACACATTCACATAATATTGTGATACAACTAAATAATAAATATTAGTCTTTTATTTAAATACTTACTAAGCTGGTAGATATCAAATAAGGAACTATGATGTTTTCTTAATTGCTCAATATGTTGGCAATGGGTGAATTATATGAGGATTATCAGGTCAGGTCAGATTAATTTTCCGTTTTCCAAAGGAGGTACAATAAAATCCTTAGATTAATTGGAAAGAATAAAATCAGAGATAAAAATGAGAAAAATGTATACTTTTGAGTCATTTTCATGGTGACATGAGACGGATGTGAAATCTTGCCACAATAATATTGTCAATTCCTTTCTGTAAATTCAGATTACTTAAATATAAACCAGTTTTCCTATAATAAAATATAAGTTCAATCAATTTCATTCATCTTACTAGTGGCCATAATTCTCCTTATTATTAAAAATATATCTTTGCAATTTTGCATAAGGAACTGATGGGATATTCTTGAAATTATTTCATTTTCAACATTATGCTGGAAAAGAAGAATTTGAAATGGCAGATCCTACTCAGGACTTCTTGTGAAATATTCTATGGCAATTTGTAATACAAAAGAACCGGTACATCAAATGATGAGACACAGTATTAGACTTAAAAAGTGGAAGTAGCAGAAAAGTGATTGTAAAGTTTATTGGCCAGCTGTACACTTATTTTACAATAAAAAATACAAAAAAACCCAGTTAATAAATGCGATTGTTTCTAACTTATTTATCAGCTTTTTTCATTTTTTATTGTAAAAATACTGTATAGAAGGGTTTCTGATATATGACCAAGGTAATGAGTGCATTTCCTATCAAGCATTGTTGCCTTCTTCTTTGTTTTTCCCCTACAATCTCTTCCCACCCAACTCCACAACTTACCTCCCCTTCACGAAATTTGTAAAGTTCATTTTCAACATAATATCAAATGACTATAAACTATTTTAAATTTCCTGTCAACCACTATTCTAATAAAAGTTTAATATAACTCAATATTCTGGAGGAAAAAAGTGATTTCATTTAATCACTACATTCCATTTCATAGTACCTCAATGGGCAAATAAACAAATGGCATTACCATTTGTCTTTGTCCCTTTGCCCCAAACTTCCTTACTCCACATGTCTGTCCTTGCTCTGATTATTTTTTACATCTGCAAAACAGAATTGGGATACTGTAGACACTAGAGTAGGGATGTATATATATCAGCTTGTCCTTTTACTGTCCATTTACTGCTTTCCTCTTCTTAAAGATTATTCACCTTATCAAACCTGCCAACCACAATCACACTAAATCCAAGACGATCACATTTAAATCCCACTTATCAGAACAATGGAGCTGAGCTGTGCATTATGGACTCCATGTATATACCTGCCATGGTAAACTTTCTACATATTGGATGGGGAATTCTGCACGTTTCAAACAGATTAGGTGGAATTCAAAGAAACAATTCTGAAGACAGTAAAATTCTTAAAAATTTTATAAAGAGAACTCTGAGTCACGGACTCCTCTGTTATTAGGTAAATACTAGTATGAAACTCAACTTACATCTGTGCTTTTGGAGATCACACTATGTTAATGTATTTGACTTTCTCAAACTGGGTCAGACATTTGTTAATTGTAAGTAAATGGAAACAAATACATATACTTTCTCATATGTTTTATCATTTCATAACTCATTTTCATCTGTTTTAAACACGGTCAAAATGCCTGCTAAAGAAGACTTGCCACTATCTGATATTTAATAAATTAGAAGATAGACCTGGCTTCAGCAAGCATTTTGTCAATTTCAAAGAGTAAAATATTGTAAGGGGCTGATGAGTCCTCTTATTAAAGTACATAACTATGCTGCTCATCTTCACTTTCTCTTTATTCTTCACAAACACTATAAAATATACATGTGTAAGCAATCAGTTTAATGGAGTTTCTTTTCCTTTTTCTGTCCGCCCAGTTTTGGTCTAGAGTTTTCAAACATCCTGAGTTGATTTGTTTTGTCTTTTCATTCTTTCACTAATTGTTACACTCACTAACTTTTCTCTATCATGTAGGTTGATAGATCCTAATGAGTGTGTTTCTTCTCTCATTTTGATTATGATCTAAGGGACCTCTGTTCAACTTGTTAAGTGTGGCTACAGATTCACACTCCTATTTATATTATGTTCTTGCCAGACTTCTACATGCCTCTGTCTCTAACTTCCTCTTAATTACTTGTCAGTCTGGATATTTTGCCAAGACTTGGTCTAATACATGGCCTTTCCTTCTTATGTTTATTTATTATCTATTTTCAAATTAATAACATGCCTCTAGTCCCCTGTCTTAACCTTCTTAAAACTTTAGGTTACATATTCAAGGCTAACATTGAGGCACTTGGATACTTCTTACATGAATAGTTTACTAATGTTTTATTTCTTCACAAAAGATTCCAAAACAAAAGTACCATAAAATTTACTTTACACAAAATACATTCATATATTTTGAAAACTCCTTATATTTCACAGGATTACCTTATTTCTAACAAACTAACAACTTTTTGAGTAATCTGGGTGGTATGAGCATAAAGTCTGGTATGTGATAATAAATTAAAAAATGATCTTAAAATATGATTTTATTAAATATTTAATAATTTTTATGACTATTTTTAGATTTCTTTTGTTTTTTTTTTTTTTTTGTTTGAGTTTTGCTTGCCAAGAGAGGTCAATTCAGGGCTTGAGCAGAGTCACGGAGCTCATTTTGTTCAAGGCTAGTGTTCTGGCAATTGATCTTTAGCACAACTTCTGGATGTTTTTGAGGAGTTAATTGGAGTTACGAATCTCATCGTCTTTTCTACCCAGGCTGGTTTCAACCTGAGATCCTCAAATCTGAGCTTCCTGAGTATCTAAGATTATAGGTGAGAGCCCCTGGCATCTGAATATTTTTCAACATTTTTTATGTTTAGGAACAACAAAAAATTTAAATACAATATATTTGGAGAAGTGTTAGGAAGATGGGGGAGGAGAAACTGGAGGCTAAACAAGCTCTCGCATAGAAAGCAGTTTTAGTGTTCCAGTGAACAATCCAAGGCCAGATAATTACACCAAGTGTGCTATAACAATACAGAGCGTTTTGCCAGAGAGGAAAATCCAGGAAAGGAGAAAGATCTGAGCACTTGCTGACAGCCACAGCGGTGGTGGCAGTGGCCATAGCCACCATACCTGCAACAAAGAGAGTACGGGACAAAGGTTCCAGAGGCAGCCGGCAAGCGAATTCTACTCAACACCAGCAAGAACTGAAAAGGAGCAGATATCTTCATTCTGCAGATTGCAGACCAGAGACGACCCACGAACCAACACTCCGGAGGTGTGAGCTCCTTCTTAGGGAGCAGAGGAGGGATGGCCACCCATCACCAACTCCTCTACTGGAGATCTCCATCTTTGATAGTGAAAAAGGCCTGGCTGAGCTGCTAGCACCAATTTAGACCTTGGGAATAAACAGGAGAGTCAGTTAGCACGTCACAGGGTTCAGCCCAGACCTACCAGGCTCAACTCAAACCATGAAAAAGTCACCCAGCCCAGACAGAGGAAAATGCGCCCCCAGGAGTGGCTTTCTACTGGGTAAACAGAGGCTGCTACCCCCTACAAAAGCCTAGAAAACTTAAATTCAGTAAACATAAAGCCTGAGAAGGGCTCCAGGCTGGGCTCTGTTGACACAGTAAAATATTTCTCAACTAATATTCTGTTTTTGAAGGTAAGTATTTGTAAGCATTTACATTTATTCATGACAGCTAGACAAAACTTACTATATCACAAGTTTTACTATCTCTCACTATCTCCACATTCATCCTTCAAATCCTCCTTAACAAACTCTGAAGTAATACCTGCTGGTATGGTAAGATTCGGGTAATTATTATGATAGTGGTAAAGGCTTCTTCATGAGTTCATGTCTTCAATAGGCAGTCGTGAATTTTGAGAGGTCATTTGAGGAGGTTCTTCTACTGCCCTATAATCACCCTAATTGAAACCTAATATATAATGTCCAGATTTTTAATTTCTATTCATATGAACACTGGTATTACAAAGAATGAAAGTGCACATGAAACAAGTGTACCAATCGAACCTAGATGATGGGTAGTTAAGGACAAATAGCTATAAGCAGTAGGACATTTTTATATGTGAGTTACAAAGGGTAAGAATTCCACCCAGAGTTCAATTCTACTGAACCACAGCACAATTCTCAGGAAGTCTAAAAGAGAAAAGTTAGGGCATGCTGTGGTATCTTAGCTTATGAAATTTGTTCTTTCTGGGAGCCATCATGTGGGATGGTGTTCAATAAACTGAGTAATGTTGACAAGGAAATTATGGTTATGGGGGGGGTAGGAGGATGAGAAGGGAAGGGAAGTGGAAAAAAGAGGTGGCAACAATGCTTGATAAGAAATATACTCATTATCTTGCCCAAGTAATTGTAACCCCTATGTACGGTATTTTCAAAATAAAAAATATGGTTATGTAAATGTATGCATTATCCTGCCCATGTAATTGTAACCCCTCTGTACAATATGTTCACAAATAAAATAAAATAAAATATAAAAAATAATAGAATAAGTATATCCCCATCCTGAAGGCACACTGGAAGCAAGGGACAACAACAGTAGACATACCTGCTTGATGTAAGCTTTCTTTCTTCAGTGGGTAAGGTTACTTGCTCTCCTTGGTGAGACTCATTCATATTGTCACATTTAATGATAGGTTAAGTTTATTTTCAGTCTTGTAGCATGTACTAGTTTATGTTCTTCATTTCTGTCTTCATTCTAAATAACCTACATTGTTCTCCAATTCTCTAAAATTCTGTGGTTTGACTTTTGACAAATTAATTGTCCTATAAACTTTGCTGTATTTATTATAACTCCAAGCAACTACATACTTAAGTGAACATATTTTCTACCGATGGAACTGAAGTAGAAATCTCACAATATGAACCTCAATATTTTCTCACTTTCCTTATACTTTTACTTTACATCTTTCATCAGGACTTGTTAAGTCATATTTCCTAGCTGTTAATCAAGTTGCAAGACCAGGGTATATTTTCAGTAAATGACATGATACTGGTAAAGGAATCTTCATAAGTCTACTGGGCTACAGTGGATTATTGATAATTTTGTGGAATAATTTTCATTTAATTAATGCTGTTATCCATAATCTAGAAATATTATAAAAGTTCAGTCATCAGAATATAAAATGCTCAAATTTTTTTTTTCTGTATGAGACATTGGTGGCATACAATCAAGCCAATCTTTCTCTCAATTTGGCTGTGTGACCTCAAAATATTCACAAATTAGTTCCATGGAATCAAACCAATAAGCATATACTAATTTCGATGGAACCAACGTCTAATGTGGAAGTTACAGGTAAATTTCATTTGTACCACAAGTCCTATAAAACGTCGGCCTTTTACTATGCTGGATGTACTATCTCTCTGATGGTGTAGTCAACATTTCTTGGTAACATGGCACTTTCCTTTTCCCTAGAATGACTGACTTTAGTAAATAGAGCTCCTTCAGTTTTGCATTTTATCATGCATAAATCTCTCTTCAATGATGACAACTTTTTCGGTCATGCTTATACACCAAATAATTTGCTCAATCCTTTCTTCCTTGCAAGTGCAAGTCCTTAAAATCCTATCCATCCTGTTTCATGAATTATTGAAATTGAACTGAAGTAAACAAAACATGTCAAAAAGTGGCATAATTTTATTTTCTCCTTGAGGCTTTACAACCATTTGTTGCAATTATTATTTTTTGTCTAATACATTGTTTTATGGAAATATATTAGTGTCTTCCATATACTCTCTTATATCTTGCTCAAAGTAAAATATGCTATCCTAGGGCCTGAACTCAAATCTCATCTTGCACTTAAATGAGTATTTGTATTTCTCATGGACTTTATGGTTGAGAATATGTTAGCCCCAAAATTTGGGGACAATATCACGTACTGTCACATTAATACAGAACCGTCACAACAGAAATACGGTTTTCATCTGAAAATCATTTACTTATTTGAAATGAAAAAGAATATATACCATGACTAAAGAGCGAACTGCTTCCTTTATAAACAGAAGCAATAACATGAAATGAATGTGACTATATAATTGCAGAAAAAAATCATACATGAGGTGATAATCTCTTCTTATTAATTAGAACGTTTTAAATGGAATGAGTAAACCACAAAAGAACAATCCTTCACAAAAGAATTTTAGTGTAATTAGTAAAGAACTATTTACAGATTCTGGTATCTATAGCAACCCCTATGATTAACCTTTTTATTTATTTGCCGATTACAGAATATGTGTTAATTTCTTTTTCACAGAAACTATATAAATATTGTTTTGTCTTATTCCTTTGGAAAAGATGCTCCTTTCAAAAAGTACTTTTTATTTTGAAACATTTCTCCTATGTAAAACTAAGTTTTAATATATAAATAGTTGATGAGTAAGATCAGAAAAGTTTTATATTTCTTATCCAATAAATCTGAACAATTTTCTGAAAGGGCACACTTCTTGTTTTCAGGGAGCCAGACAATTGGTCTTCATAATTTCTTTAAGGCCAAAACGAAATTACCTCTCTGAAGAGGAAATGAGATTAGTCAATAGACACTTGAAGTAATGCTCAATTTCTCTAGCCATAAAGAAATTCTTAATCAAAACAATATTAATATTCCACCTTATCCCAGTTAGAATGGCTATAATAAATAATCTAATAATGACCGATGCTTGGGCTGGAGATGTGGCTCCAAAGGAACCCTACCGTACTGTTGTTGGGATGGTAAATTTGTTCAAACATTCTGAAAAGCAATATAAGTTTCCTCAAAATAGTATGCATAGAGCTCTCCTATGATTCAGCAATCCTACTTTTGGGCACTTAACTACTTGATCACTAACAAGGCCTTTGTAAAGCTACCAGCACAACTATATTTATTTCAGTATTATTGCCAATATCTAAGAAATACAACCAAACCCAATGACCTTCAATAGATGAGTTAGATGAGTGGATCAAAAAATATGGCAAATATATACATTTGTATGTACATATATAGAGAGATAGCAATTCTATGTTTCCAACAGAAAGGAGGACACTGTCCCTTTGGTTAAGAAATGGTAAAACTTGTAAAAATCATATTAAGTTGTGTAACCCAGTCCCAAAGAAATTTAGGTCCCATGGTTTCCCTTATTTGCAATAATAATATACATATAATATAATCTTATTAGATGAGCTGAAAAGCTCAAAACTGATGCACATATGATCATATAAAATAATGCTAAGTGACATGAACTCCAAAATATGAAGAAAAAGAGCTGTATTTATAGTTATTGTTTTAAATGTGCTCAGAGATTTTATTTTATTGTTGTCTCCTTTGTTTGATCTTTGCCCTATGGCATATATCCTGCTGACACTGTACTAAATTTTGGTACCATATATCCTATATATATATATATATATATATATATATATATATATATATATATATATATATATATATATATATATATATATATATTCGTCTTCTATGGGGAAGGGAAGGGGTGTAATAAATGCCTGAATTAAGGAACAGCATGACATATTGCAACTAGAATAACCTCAAGACAGTATATTAGAAATGAACTTTACTTCTTCAGGAGGGGTATGCAGAGGAGTGAAGAAGTTGAGGTTGGAAGGGATAGTGGGACATCAACAAGTGAAACTGTAAAATTGACCAAAAAGTACTGTAGTAATTACCTTATTCATGTAACTGGAGTCCCTCTGTACAGAACCTTTACAGTAAAACTTTAAAAAAAAACATGCTGAATATTTTAAGATTGTGATTTCTTAAAATCCCTCTTGGACCTAGAAGTGCATAAAATTATATCATCGTGAAATATCTGAAATCCCAAATTTTAGAAAATATTCCACAGCCTGTTAAAGATCTTGGAAAGTTTCCCCATCTAACACGCATGCCCACCCCCTCAAAGAAATGTTGTACAAAGCAAAATTGATGAAAACGTGTACTCGTAAGTATGAATCCCACTTTTAACTATATATCTCTAAGTTTCTTGCTTTCATTTTCTTGTCCCTTGAATGAATTACACCAATATTAGTGTTGATAAACTCTCCCTTCTCTTGAATGGACATTGCAATGTGATAGAAGAAAAGAATCTAATTTTGATTTTGGTTTTGGTTTGGGGCTAATGTCTATTCTTTTTGCCTTAGGGTGCTTTCAGTTTAAAATCTCCTTGTTTGCTTCTTATTTCCTGACGTGTGTCTTCTCATTTCAAATCAGAATGCATTGACAACATTTTCAGGAGGCAATGGAGGCATTTGGGTATCAATAAATATGAGGTCAACATTAAAATTTGATTAAAGTTTAATTGCTTTTCCCCTTTCTGCCTAAATCAATCGAATTCCATACTTGAGAATAGAAAAAACGTTGATAGTTCTTTAACAAACTGTGTTTGTTTTAGCATTGATGAATTAGTATTAAGAATATTTTAGACTGTGCCAAGGAGCTGGTGTTTCTCTTGTTCTTTCCTGTAGTGTTTTCAAGGGTTCTGCTTTACCTTGGAGGTCATTGTTCAATTTATACTTGATTCAGGTGCAAGGTGATAGATAAGGATCTAATTTTTAGTTTTCTACAATGTTTATACAATTTTCCATCAATATTTACTGAAGAGAATGTCTATCTTCCATTTGATTAGGTGGCTATAGTTCTGTGGTTTCATTTCTGTTTCTTCGGTTCCATTCCATTGGTCTTCAAATCTGTTCTTGTGGCCGTCTTAAGCTCTTTTGTTTCTACTGACTTATCCTAGAGTTTGGAGACTAGTATTATCATTCCTCCAGTGCTGTTTTTTCTGATAAAGATTATTTTTGAGACTTGGGTCTTTTCTTCTTCTATATGCATTTTTGGATGGCTTTTATTCCATTGAAGAATGAGGTTCGAATGAATAGGCATTGAAATTGTAGATTGTCTTTGGCATTATTGTCATTTTCACGATGTTAATCTTCTAAATCCAGGGGCATGGAAAGTGTTTCCACTTTATTAGTTCTCCTTTAATTTCTTTTTTTATTTTTTGAAAAATTTATATCAAGTGAAGTAAGCCAGGCGCAAAAAAATATAGGTCCCATGATTTCCCTTATTTGCAATAACTAGTGTAAGTCAAGGACAAGCAGATAAGATGAAAATCACTGTATTTGACATTGGTGCCCTGCACTTTGTTTGGGGAGGGAAAGCGATATAACAAAATGCTGAAACAAGGATACACTTTGACCCATTGTAAGAATGAAGTATACAAGACACTGTTTTGAAAATAAACTTTAAAACTTGGGGAGGGGAGGGAAGAATAAGGGAGGTGGAGAAGGAAGGTTTGGCAGGGGAAACACAAAGGAGGAGGTAAGAATACTCCAGGAAATGTACTTATACTTTACTAATTTAACTGCAACCCCTCTGTACACTATTTTTCGGTAAAAAAAAATGTTTGAAAAGAATTAGTTTGTATTTCACATTACTTTATTCACTGTTTTTCCATATCAATGTTAAAATAATTGCATTGAATGACAAAAGAGGCACATGAACATGATCACCTTAAGAAAATATAAATTTTTCCAACCCTTTCCATTCTTTCTGAAGGAGGCATAGAATTACATTGGGTATATATACTACATTTTCTTAATTCACTCATCTACTGTGGGTCATCTGGGTTGGTTCTTTATCTTAGCTATAATCAATAATGCTGTAATAAAAGTAGTTGTGCTGGCAGCTTTAGTATGGTCTTGTTTGTGATCATTTGGGTAAATGCCCCAAAGCGATATTGCTGTATCATAGGGGAGTTCTATGTGGAGCCTTTTGAGGAACTCCATACTACTTTCCAAACTTGTTGAACAAGTTTCCACTCCCACCAACAATGAAGTAGGGTTCCACTATGTCTACATTCCCTGAAGCATCTCTTGTTAGAATTCTTGATTGTAGCCATTCTTACTGGAGTGAGATAGTAGCCCTGTGTTGTTTTGATTTGTATTTATTTTATGGCAAGAAGATTTTGAGCATTTCTTCATGTGTCTACTGGCCATCCTTCTTGTCTCTTCAGATAAATTTCTATGTAAGTCATTAGGCCACATATTTATTGGGCAGTTGTTTCTTTGAGGATTTGTCATTGGGGGATTTATATTAAATGAAGTAATTCAAGCCCAAGGAAACAGTGGTCCCATAGTTTCCCTTATTTTCAATAAATAGTGTATGTCTGTGACAAGCAGAAAAGGTTAGATAAATTGATGCTTGGCCAAATGAACCCCAAGACAAGGACTTAAATGGTTTTTCTTTCTTTCTGTTGTTTCTAACATATTTATAAGATGATTTTTTTGTTGCTTTGTGTGTCCCCCCCCACGATATAACTGCTGTTTCACTGTATTTGATATTGGTATAATTTGTGGAGGGGAAGGGAAAAACACAAATTCTTTAAATAGGGATACAGGTGGACTGATTGCAACAATGAAATATACAAGTTTCTGTGTTGTAAAATGAATCTTACAACTTTGGTGGGGACTGGTGGGTGGCGATGGTAAGGCAGATATGGTACGTGGCAAAAAAAGGAGGAGGTAAAAATGCTTGATAAGAAGTGTATTCATTATTTTACTAATGTAATTGTAATCCCTTTGGATGGTATTTTTGCAACAAAAAACTTATGAATAATAATATAAACGGAAATATATTATTTTTGGTTTTGTTATTATTGTACAGATTCTAAGTAGAACTATATCACAGAAGCAATGTAAGCCTTAGGAGCATGTATCATATAGAAAACCCCTTGCAACTGTTGGGAAAGACAGCATATCATGATTACTCTTCATTTTCTTGCTTGGCATATATCTTCATGCATGTATTGGCAATTCAATGCAAACATAAAGGGGATCCAAAAAGGAAAAATGGAAGTAAAACTCTCCCTCTTTGCAAATGGCATGATCATGTATTTAAAGAATCCTATGGACTCCACTCCCAAATTACACGATCTAATTTGAAACCTTGGCGAAGTAGCAGGTTGTAAAATTAACCTGCAAAAATCAATGGCTTTTCTATATTCCAACAATGAAAAGAGTAGAGCTGAAACCAGGAAAGCAACAATTTTGTAATAGCCCCGAAAAATTAAAATATATAGGTGTTAATCTTCCAATCCAGGAGCATGGGAGGTTTTGCCATTTTTTTTTAAGTTCTGTGTTGATTTCCTTTTTCCAGATTTTAAAGTTTTCATCATAGAGTTCCTTCACTTCTTTGGTTAAGTTAATTCCTAGGTATTTTATTTTATTTCTTCAAGGAAATAAAAGAGGCAACAAAAATACATATGGAACAACAAAAGACCCCGAATAGCAAAAATGCTACCCAATGGAAAGAACACTGCTGGAGGAATATCAATACCAAATTTCAAACTCTACTATAAAGCCATAGTAATCAAAACAACTTGGTATTGGCATAAAAACAGACCTCAGGACCAATGGAATAGAATTGAAAACCCAGAAATGAACCTACAGACCTATAGACATCTAATCTTAGATAAGGGAGCTAAAACAATAAAATGGAAGAAAGACAGCCTCTTCAGTAAATAGTGCTGGCAAAATTGGTTAACTACATGTAGAAAACTTAAGCTAGATCCTTATATATCACCCTCCACCAGAATCAACTCCAAATGGATCAAAGACCTTGAACTCAAAGCAGACATTCTGAAAACATTACAGGATGGAATAGGAGAAACCCTAGGTCTCTTTGGCTCAGGACGAAATTTTCTGAATAGAGACCCCGAAACACAACAAATCAAAGAAAGGTTGGACAAATAGGATTGCAAAAAGTTGCAGAGCTTCTGCATGGCAAAGAACAGAGCTAGCAAGATCAATAAAAAGCCCACGGATTGGGAGAAGATCTTTGCTAGCCATACAACGGACAAGGGTGTCATATCTAAAATATACCTGGAACTCAAAAATAAAATCCCCCAACAACAAATCCTCAAAGAAACGACTGCCCAATAAATAAGTAGGCAAAAGACTTAAAGAGAACCTTCTCTGTAGAAGAAAGAAGGATGGCCAATAAACACATGAAGAAATGCTTAACATACCTAGCCATAAAGAAATGCAAATCAAAACAACATTGAGATACCACCTCACTCCAGTTAGAATGGCAGAAATTAAGAACTCTAACAACAGATGCTGGAGGGTATGTGGACAGAAGGGAACCTTACTTCATTGTTGGTGGGAATGTAAACTTATTCAACCACTTTGGAAAGCAGTATGGACGTTCCTCAAATGACTTCACATAGAGCTCCCCTATGACCCAGCAATCCCACTTTTGGGCATTTACACAAATGTTTACAAACAAGACCACACTAAAACTACCAGCACAACTATGATTATTGCAGCTGTATTTACAATAGCTAAGATATGGAACCAACCCAGATGCCCCTCAGCAAATGAATGGATCAAGAAAATGTGGTATATATACACAATGGAATTCTATGCCTCCATCAGAAAGAATGACATTGCCCCATTTATTAGGAAATGGAAAAAACTTGGAAAAAATTATATTGTGAAGTAAGCCAGGCCCAAAGAAACATTGGTCCCATGGTTTCCCTTATTTGCAATATCTAGTATATGTATGAGTCAAGCGGAAGAGGTCAGATAATGTGATGTCAGGTAAATTAACCCTTAGATATGTATTTTAATGTTGTTTTTCTTTCATGTACGTGTTTCTAACGCATTTATAAGATTATCTCTTTGTTGCTTTGTATGTCCCTTCTCCACAGTACAACCCCTGCTTTCACTATATTTGATGTCAGTATAACTTGTGGAAGAGATGTGGGAAAACAAGTCGTTTAAGGATACAGGTGGACCTGTTGCAACAATGAGAAGTACAAGTTGTCATGTTCAAAATGAGCTTTACAACGTCGGTGTGGGGCCAGGAGGGGGGAGGGAAGGATTGGGATTGGGATTGGGTTTGGGAGGGGGGAAGCTAGGAAGGGATGTGAAGGGTAAACAAAGGAGGCTGCAATTCTTGGTAAGAAATGTATACATTATCCTGCCCATGTAATTGTAACCCCTCTGTACAGTATGTTCACAAATAAAATAAAAGAAAATTAAAAAAAATAAAAAATAAAAAAATATATAGGTGTTATCTTAACTAAAGAAGTGAAGGACCTCTATGATGAAAACTTTAAAAACCTGAAAAAGGAAATCAAAGCAAAATCTAGGAAGTAGAGAAAAACTGCCACGTTCGTGGATTGGAAAGATCAATGTTAAAATGGCAATACTTCCAAAGGCTATCTACAAATCCAATGAGATAACTATCAATATTTCAACCCCATTCTTTAATAGCATAGCAGAAACAATCTGAAAATTGGTATGGAAAAATAAGATACCCCGAAGAGGGCTGGGAAGGTGGCTCAGTGGTAGAGTGCTTGCCTTGCATGCCTGAGGCCCTGGGTTCGATTCCTCAGCACCACATAAGCAAAAAGAAAAAAGCCGGAAGTGGCGCTGTGGCTCAATTGGTAGAGCGCTAGCCTTGAGCTGAAGAGCTGAGGGACAGCACCCATGCCCAGAGTTCAGACCCTATGACCGGAAAAAAAAATAAATAAATGAGATACCCCGAAGAGCATAAACGATCCTTATCAGAAAGAATAGTGCTAGAGGAATACCTATACTAAATTTCAAACTCCACTGCAAAGCCATAAAATCAACCACCATGGTAATGGCATAAGAACAGGCTTGAATACCAATTGAATAGAACTGAAAACTCAGAAATGAACCCACAGACCTGTGCCATCTAATCCTTGATAACGGATCTAAAAATACAGTGGAAGAAAGGAAGCCTCTTCAGTACATGGTGCTGGCAAACTTGGTTAATCGTCCAAAGAAAACTAAAGCTAGATCCTTATATATCACCTTGCACCAGAATCAACACTAAATTGATCAAAAACCTCAGAGTCGAAGCAGACACACTGAAAACCTTACCAGAAATAATAGGAGAAGCCCTAGGTCTCCTTGGCATAAGCTAAAATTTTATTAATAGAGACCCAGAAACTCAAAAAACAAATAAAGGTTTGACAAATGTGATGGCATGAATCTGTGGGGCTTCTCTATGGCAAAAGACCAATATAAGATCAATATAAAGCCTGCATAAAACATATAAGGGTCTCAGATCTAAATTATACTTGGATTGCAAAAAATTAAATTCCCCAACCAATCTTCAACGAAAACACTGCCCAATAGATAAATGAGCTAAACACTTAAAGAGAAAAATCTTTGATGAGGAAATAAGAATGGCCGATAGACACAAGAAGAAACGCTCAACCTTTATAGGCATACAAGAAATGCAGATCTAAACAACATTAGGATTCAATCTCACTCAATTTTGAATTGTTATAATCAAAAAATCTAATAATAACAGATGACAGACGTGATGTGGCCAGAAGGAAACCCTACTGTATTTTTGTGGGAGTGAAAATTTTTTCTACCACTTTGGAAAGCAGTATGGAGTTTCCTGAAAAGACTCCACATAGAGCTCCCAAATGATCCACAATCCCACTTTTGGTCATTTCTGCAAACAATCACAAACAAGGCCATGTACAGATTAGTAGCACAACTATGTTGTTTGAAACATTTTTTACCATAGCTAAGATATTGAGGCAACACAGATGCCCCTCAGTTGATGAATGGACCAGGAAAATGTGGTATATACATAAGCAATGGAATTCTATGCCTCCATCATAAAAAATTTCATTGCCCCATTTGTTATAGAATAGAGACTCGCAAAAAATTTATTAAGTGAGTAAGCCTGTCCCAAAGAAACATAGGTCCTATGGTTTCCCTTATTTGCAATAAGTAGTACATATGTACGACAAGCGGAAATAATCAAAATCTTTGTACATATGATCATATAAGATGATGTTAACTGAAATGAACCCCAAGATAAGGACACAAAATATCTTTTTTCTTTCTTTCTATTGATCCTAATGTATTTATAATGTACCATGTAATTTCTTTTTGTTTATTTGTATGTTCCTTGCCCATGTTAGAACCCCTGTTCTCAATGTATTTGATGTGGGTGTCGTGAATCTTGCATATAAACTACTACAATTTGGGGAGGGAAAGGGATAAAACAAAATGCTTAAATAAGGATACAAGTTGACCAATTGTAACAATGATATCTTCAAAGTACTATGTTGAAAACAAACTTTACCACATTGCATGGGAGTAGGATGAGTTGGAGAGGTAAGGAGGAAAGGCATGGTAGGAAAATATCAAGAGGGTAAATGCTCGATAGGAAAAGGAATCATTATCTTGCTCATATAACTGTCACCTCTCTTTACATTATCTTTAAAACACAGACAGCACACGCACACTCTCTCACACACAAAGACACACACACACACACAAACTTTAAAAGTGTGGGAAATCAATTCAGACTATTTGACTACTGAGAGTATTTCCCTTTCATAGAATTATAATCCAACAATGCATATAAGAGAAAATGAGATGTTGCCTCCTGGTGTCAGGCTGGCAGAGGCAGTTCTATTTTCATATAGGAAAATAGGGTTGAATTTCCTCAGTTTGTTAAAAAGAGGTGAGGATTATTGGCTACATCACAGTAACTGTGACGCACCCAAAAAAGACTTTACACAGAAGTATCGATTGCTGTAGAAACCCTAAGAATGGGATATCTTCCATTGTATGGAGGAATGGATACTGAACTTGTTTGGGCCTTCTTCCATATCTATTTGGCTCTTGGAGGTCACTGGGACATTTTCCTCTGAATGGCTTGTTTTCTTTCTACAAATGACATTGCAAGATGTACTTTCAAAAGTTTTTCCTAGTAGGCACTTTTGTTCAATGGATAGAAGAATCAAAATACTTTACTTCACCACACTTCGGAAAATAGCAATTTCCATTCTGACGACCTTCAAATTTACTTCTATTCCCATGACATTTTTGTGAGTCCTGTGTTTAAATGTCTTCTGGCTCTACTTCATGGTCAACTAGACACTGTTCTACTGAAATTTACTAATTATTCAACAACAGTCCCAATTTCAAACTTTGACTCTCATGATTCCTTTGCTTTGTGGTACATATTTTCTCTAAGAAGCAGCTATCTGAATAATTCTCCCTACTGATCTCATAATCCTAGCAGGAATCAAGATAGGTATAGAAGAATGGCAAATCCTCTTTCAGGTGAGTGTATATTTTTATAGGTGTCTGATATTTTAAATGGGTGTATGGAATTGATAAACGAGACATCTATAATTTAGGAAGCCTTTTCCAAATTCACTTAAAAGTTGTCACGACATATATTCCTTTACTGGTTGCCTATGATGGAGAAAACAAATACCTGAAAATTATGGATTGTGTTGCACTCAAAAGTTATATATTTCTATTGCTTACTACAAGTGATCCTAATCTGTGAAATAGACAGAGAAATCAATGTATTTCAGTGCATGTGTGTATAGCTACAAAAAGATTTAGAGATAAATATGTTCTACCTATTTGCTTTACATTTCACTAAAGAAGTAATTTCATATATGTCATCTGATTTTGAAATATTTAGTCATGATTTTTCTCTTTTAATTTTCTCCCACTGGACTTGCAGACATTTACTTACCTCTCAGTACAAGTACATACACATATTTTTAGAAATCATTTGCCTGGTCGAATTCACCTTATTTTCTTCTTTTTTTGAATTACAGAAGTTATATTCACAGAAGCAACAGAACAGGATAGATAACATTGCTCTTTATGGACTCTGAAATTTTAGACATGATGATAAATATAACTTTGACATTATGTATGCCAGATTGAGATGCAAGAAAACAAGTAAATTTGGGGCTTTTTCTTCATTGAATTGTAAAAATGCAGGTAAATCATGAACCCTGCATGTTGTATACTCTCAGAAGACAACACAGGGTAATAATGCCAGTTGATTCAAACATTAATTGTTTAACTGGAATGAATATTTTAATAAGAAAAAAAGTAAGAACTACCTATAGGGAAGTGAAATACATCAGAAGGTAATTTCCATAAAACTTCATCATATTATGAATCTTCATTCTCCTAATAGGGTTTCCTAAGTTATTTTACAGATCTTAAAGGAATAACGACAAAGGTTTCTATTTTACACTGTATATTTCTTTTCTCCAGTACATTTTTTTTATTTTCAGAGGAATCTGGGGGTCCTGAGTGTTTATTGCAGTGTCCCAATGATAACAGTCAGAGTCTTAGATTGTGCAGATTCCCATACCATCTGGGGAAATGGACTAAGTTAATGTTTCAGTAGAATGTATTGGTACCACATAAAGTTATCAGTTCATGAATAAATTTGGGTATACCTTTTAAGGTAAATATTGGAAAATGTTGTGAATGACATGAGAGAGTATGTGGGAAGTAATGTCATGTAGAGACTTTTCTATTTCTTCTGAAAACTGCAGAATTTTGTGGAAACTATGACAGTTGAAGTTAAACTTGTGTGTTTCTAAAGCAGAGCATGGGAAAGATGTTTTGTGTTGGACAATAAACTGTTTTTGCCAGATTTCAATAATATTGGAGGTGGTTTCCTTGCACTCATCATTGCTTAGTGGCAAACATGTAAATTCTTGACATTCTTGAAGGTTAAATTTTAATATGTTAAGACATCCACTCTATTATCCTACAATCTGAATTCAGCTTCAATCCTTTAGATTTCAGGCCGTGGTTATAAACTTATAACATGGAGAGATTCATTGTTCCTCTTTCAGTATCTAGGGTATTGATTCAGAATTGCTCTTACTTGGACGAAAAACCTCATAATATTTGAAGGTTGACACAATTATAGGTAGAAAATTAGATTTTTCCTAATTTAACACTGCTACAGTAAGTTCTAGAGATATAGGAGAAACAGTTTCTGCTCTTGTGTTTTGTAAACAAGTCACCTGTGATGACCCTCCATTTGGGATATTTTCAATCACCCTTTGTATACATTCATCATGTATATATAAGTAAAATTATGTGCATAAAGAGAGGCAGAAATTTTGAGCATGTTTATGTTTCCAAAGTTTAATAAAAAATTTCATGGAGCATCTCATTGTTTCCTCATGTATGAAATCATATCAGTGCAGGAGTTTGATATGTGAATATCATTTTTTCACATAAGCCTGGACAGCAGGTTCATAGAGACTGTGATATGAACTATCAAGTGAGAAAAGAATTGCTCTGGCTAATTAACCAACCTACCAAGTCACTCACCAAGCCAACAATCAACCAAATAACCCACTGCAAGAATCAGTCAACCAACTAATCTTTTCTGAGTGAAGTAAGATCTGTACCAGAGGTCATTACAAACAGAATCTTTCCTGTGATGGGACCCAAAGCCTTGTTCCATTCTTGTGACTGCCAGGTATTATCTTCCCTCTCTAGACCCACAACCAGCTTTCTCCATCAGCTCTCACCCAGTGTATCCTAATCCTGACGTAGGGCTTCCTGCTGTCACTTACTGTCTTCCTATGACAGATTTGAGTGAACCATGGCCTATGCCTTTCCCAGATGGTAATCCAGTGGGGTCCATGGCCACCTTCGGGTTCATGGAGGTAAAGGTTTAGAAGGAACAGGAGGATGCGGAGGAGGGAGGCAGCTGCTACCTGTCTCTTATCCCCCACAGATGCCCCCAACTCCTATCTGGAGCTCTGAGATCAAGCAGAGGAAGCCCTGAAAACAGTCTGAGGAAGATAAATGAATAATACTGCTCACCCACAGCCTCTGTTTCCCCTTCCCTCTCCTCGTCATTTGTGTGAATTTATTCCTGCCCACCTTCTGGAACATAAAGTTTGTGGGGCTGGATCAAGCATTGGCTGGCTGTGAACTGGCAAAGCAGAACAGCCTAGAATCGAATATGTGATCCTTCAGTGCTTAAATTTCACTACATATATAGGGCTGGATTATGGGCATTTCCCAGGCAAGGTGCCCTCAACCACCACCCTACCCCTGGACACACACAAACACATCATCAGATTTCAGTCACTGCACCTCTGAAACCCAGGAAGGAAACCAAGTAAGTTCAGACAACCCAGGTGTAAACCAAAGAGCTTCCTCCACACTGTGCCAAGATCACAATTCCTCCATCCTTCCTTATTTTCCTTCTTCCTTACTTCCAGCTTACTCTTCTTTTTACGTTTTTCTCCCTTCCTTTCTTTATTCTTCCTTCCTCACTCTCGTTTTTCATTCCCTCCTTCTTTCCCACTTGACTCCCTGCCTTAATACCTTCTATTTCTTTCCCTTCCTTCTTCTTTCCTTCCTTCTTTTTTCCTCCCTCCTTTCAATATCTTCTTCCTTCCTGACTTCCCTCCTCCGACCCTGCCTTCTTCTCGGCTTTCCTACCTTCTTTGCTTCCTCCCTCCTTCTTCCCTGTCTTTCTTCTCTTCCTTCTTTTTCTTTCCTTCGTTCCCTCTTTCATTTTTTATGCTTCACATCTTCCTTCTTTCCCACATTATAAACCCCATGATAGACAAAAAATATATAAGAAAGAGAAATGTATAAAACATTTCTGTATAATATTGAAAGTTCTAGTCCTTGTCAGAAGTGCTGCAAATTCTTCCTGCCTCAGGATGGGGTGTCATTTTTCAATGGAATTGTATAGAGAGCTTTTCCAAATTACAAAATTCGGAATCAATATTCAAAAATTCTCTTCAAAATTACTCAAACACATATTACACATTTGTTTCTTATGATGGAGAAGGTGTGATATTGTTCCTTTCCTATATATACCTAAATTCTTATAATTGTGGTATGTACTATCCAGAGCCTTCCATGAATGACTTAATGATAGCAGATATTTATCAATGTAGAAAGGAATCTGGGAATATTGAGACACCAACAAGGAATCTGGAATTCCATTTTTTTCTCAGAACACAAAAGTTATATGACCATTCGTCCTGCAATGAAAGTGACAGGACTTACAGAGAATTTCCAAGTCAGATAGAAAGGTATCTCCTTTTTTCTGATGTTATGGGGAGTCAAGAATCTTGAGTAATGTATCCAATCAATAATTGCATCTAATTGGAGAACTGTCAAGCAAACAAAATGTGGGATTGAAGGGCATGGGAGCTAAAAGCGCGTCGCTCAGGGATAACTTGTATAGAGCCAAGTTTTGGATGAAGTAAGTAACCTGAAGAAAGAACTTTTTCCCAATTTCTAATCATACATAGACCCCCTCAAAATAGCTACATTTCCATGAGAATAATATGTTCCATTTCATTTTAGACTGCTGTACAACATAGTAAAAATATAAGTATAATGATAATGTAACCTCATGCAAATTTCCCATCAACTTCTATTGTACAAAGAGAAGAGTGTGACTTCTTCCCAATGCCAGTGGCAGAGATAAAGAACATACTTACAGGTGTCCATAACCTATCACCCAACTTTGATTAGTTTTGGGGGACAATGTTCACTTTAGGAAGATACCTAATTTTATACAGAGAATGTGACATTTATCAGAAAAGAATAGAGGCAGCATTTGAGAATTTTCCTGTATATTGCTAAAATGTTCAAAGAAGATTTATCTGTCACTTTGGATGTAATTGAAGGCTAGATTATGAAACCATATCCGATGAGTCTAACTTTGTTTTCACCTTTTATATCATAAGTACCTCATATTTAGATGACCCAACACCACAATTTTATGGATGATTTGCTATTTCTGCTCCACAGCATTGCTATAGCTTAATGGAATAGCCTTTGAAGCATATTTTAGGAAGATCTACATTGCCAACATATTTATTAGTAGTTAGGTTTTCTATGTGTTCTATAGAGTTGAAGTATTTCAATACAGAAGAGGAAGTTTCACATGTGAGAAACTTGCTCACATTTATGAAAATGTGAAGGTGTAAACATAGGAGGGTTTCTGATATGGGGCATATTTCATCACCAGGACTTTTCCAGGTTTGCAATTTCACTTGAGTACTGGAATTCCTACAGAAATATTTGAACAATGTGTTTTTCCCTTCCCCTTCCAAAATTATACCAACATCAAATACAGAGAAAACAGGGGTTTGACCGTGGGGGGAGGGACATACAAAACAACAACTGAATATCTTATAAATAAGTTAGAAACAATAGCAACAAAGGAAAAACACACTGAGTCCTTATTTTGGTGTTCACTTCATTTAATGTCAACTTACCTGACCGTTTCTGCTTGTCTCAGACATATATTAGTTATTGCAAATAAGGGAAATCATGGGAACTATGTTTCTTTGGGCCCTGATTATAGTGATACATATAGACCCTTTGCAACATTTAGATGTACAAGACGTTATGTCAAAAAACAAACTTTACAACATTGGAACGGGAGTGGAGGTGGGACAAGTTGAATGGGCAGGGGGAAGGGGACATTGAGGCAGGGAAATGGGAAGGGATGGTAAGGGGAACAAAGGAGAAGGCAGCAATGCTTAATAAGAAATATACTCATTACCTTGCCCATGTAATTGTAACACCTCTGTATGGTATTTTCACAACAAAAAAAATCAATAGGTAGGTAAAAAAAGAAATATTTGAACAAAAATGATTTCAGTATTAATTTGTAATTTGTCAATATTGGCTTGGAACCTTGTGACTTATGGAATCCTATGTCTCTTCTATGTGTTTAGGAATGTAAAGAGAACAGAACTATTTCAACATGTCTGCACATGTACTACAAACCCATCGATATATGTGTCTATGTGGAAATTTATGAGAATTGAAAAGTGTATGTACCAATACTCTTCTTTTTAACGGAATCTTATTGTCAAGGTGATAGACAGAGGGATTAAAATTATATATGTATCACTGAGTGAGTACATTTCTGGTCATATGTTATTACACAATCATCATTTCTCCCATACTTTTCTTCTGCCTCAAATCGCCATCCACTCCCACCAGTTGTAAATTTTATTTCCAACGTGTTGTTTTGTCCCATTGTTGTTTTTTCTCAGTTTTCTCTTTGCCTTTGTCTCAGATTTTGATGTTCCCCTTACCATTTCTGATTCTCATTCACTTACATGTAATACAAAGTGTACCAAAATCAAATACCATGACTAAACGATAAGAAATGCAATTACCTTGCTCAAGTAACTGTAACCCTTCTGAACAGTACTTTCCCAATAAAAACTTATAAAAATTGGAAAATAAAGAAAAACACAATTAAAAAGAAGTAGCTTCGAATAGTACATTTAAAAAAAAAGAGCAACAATGATAAGCCTTGGAGTTCATTTTGCTTAGCCTAATCTACTATAATCATATGTATATTGCTATAAAGTTACTGTGATACTTTTCTGAGACTAAAGTGGGCGTATACCAATTTTTGCAAATAGAATTCATTGATTTTATGTTTCTTTTGTTCTGGCCCCTTCAATTCATGATTGTTTCCAAGTTTTTCCATGTCCTTAACATTGGGATTATTTCATTCTTTATTATAGAAACATAGGAATCCACTGTGAATATAAACCATATTTTCTTGATCCATTAATCTATTCTCAGGCATCTGGGGTGGATTCTTGTTTTCCCTATGGTAAATAATGCTGCAATGAACTTGACTTTACCATTCTAAAAGGATGCGGTGAAATCTCAATGGTGACATGATTTGCATTGATTTTATTGCCAGAGCTGTTGAGAATTTCTACATATGCCTTTTGGGCCTTCTCAATCCCTCATCAATGAAATCTCTCTCTAAATATTTACCCTTCTTATCATATGGTGGCTTTATTGTTTGGAAGTTTTTTGGGGAAATCAACTTTTGACTTTTCATTATATATAAGATAAGAATATTTTCTGTTTCATGGCTAGTAAAGAAATACTCCCAGTCTTTTGGCTTTCTATTTACCTACTTAACTAGGCACTTGTCATGAAGAAGCCCTGCAGGTTCAAGCATTGCCATTTGTATAACCCTTTTTTACTTGATGCATTTAGGCTTTTATATTAAGAAAATGTCAAAGTCTTCTAAGGAGGCCTAGGATTTCTCATATTCCTTCCCGTCAGAATATTTTCCTTTAACTTCAGATCTTTGATTCATTTGGAATTGATGCTGACAGAAGGTGATATATAAGTATGTAACATTATTTTTATAGCTATTTAACCAGTTTTACCAGAATTGGTTATAGAATATAGCTTATTTATTTTTCAGCATTTTCCCTGCTTAAGTTTGAACTTGCCAAATGAAGTTACATTTTTTTGTTACTAGTGACACTTACATTCTAGGTACCAGGGTATATATCCTGGTTCAGTGTAATAGAAGATTGTAATAGTTTAACAGAAATGCATATATAAACAGACAAGATTAGGTTAAGCAAAATAAACTGCAAATTATGGAAACATGAGGTCCTTCAATATTGGTGTTTTTCTTAAAATACTGTAAAGATCTCTCTTTTTCTTGTGTTTTTAACTTTATTTTCCATAGGGTTTCTTCCTTGCTGCAGCTCCATTTGATTTTGGTATCCTGTGGTTGTATGCATATTAATCTAAATAGGTCATGGAAGGGGAACAACAAAATCTTGAGATAGAGGATACAGAATTAATCAATGCTACAATATTCCACAGAGGGCAACATGTTGGAAGAGATATTTACAATTAGGAAAAGGGAGATTTGAGGCAAAATAAGTGTGAGAAAAATGAGGGATGTGGCAAAATATGACAAGAAAAGTATTGATTGCCTTACATACATAATAATCACTTTATACATCACATTGACAGTAAGATTTAACTAAAAAAGAAGGGGGTTGTTACATACACTTCTCTTGATTTGATTAGGTTTACTCATTTATATATATATATATATATATATATATATATATATGTATATATGTATATATATTGTATTCCATATACAGACATATGTTGATAGTTTTGGTTTCTTTACTTGCCTACTGAAGTAGAAAAGTCACAGGTTTCCCTGAGTCCACAGGTTCCAAAGTATCCTTCAGAAATTAATGCGGAATTCATTCTTGCTCTCTATTTCTACAGAAAACCAATATGTATTTCAAATTACACAATAGGTGCACAAATGTGACCATAATGAGAAATTCTCTGATTTCAACACCAATTATAAGCCAAATTCTAATTATAAGCCAAATTCTCAAATTTTTAACTCTCTCATCTATCCTCAAATAATTCAACTCCACTGATTTCATAGAATTCCCCTGAACAATTTGTGTCTAGGTGGATTTTCCTAAAATATTCATCAATGAATATTCCATTTTGCATGAGGAATTTGTGGACGACAGTGCCAAATTAACTATAAATATGTGGGGGCCATATATACATGTGGCAAGTTGACAATGAAGATAAAGTCATTGAATATGGTTTCATGAAAGTGCCTTGTGTTGTACTCGACAGTCACAGCCCACTTTTCTTAGGACATTGTAAATATATATTGTGAAATTACTAAAGATGCATATCCTCTTGCCCAATAAATATCACATTCTACACACAAACATATCCTATCTTCACCAAACACATTTTGTGTACTTGTTTTTTCCTTGCCACAGGCTTTGGAAAGAACTCACATGTCCTTACACATGGGAATCATTGAGATGGATGAGCATCTTGTATAGTAAAACGTACACTTCAGAATTTTGGTTGAAAAATCCCGTCTAAACTTTCATGCCATTCTATATGGAATTGATGTAAGATTAATATAAGGGATAATGTGTCATTAAACTTTTGTTAAAGATTTATTGTGCTTTACACTTATTGCAATAAATGAAATGGAACTTCATATTCATAGGAAAACTTGAGGAAAGTGAAAAATTAAGTACGACTTGTTCTATTTAGGGAAGCATGCAAATTTGGACTTAATAATTGAAGTTTCCATACTCCTAATTTACCAAATCTATGTGGAAACTGACATGGTGAGTTGCAATAAATACAAACACCTGGGTTTAATTCTGTGTTCAAGGAAAACAAGGTGTACTCTAATGAAATTTGAAAGTTGGAATAGGTATTAAAAATCAAAGCGAATTTATTTCATTGATTGAGCTTCACAATGTATTTATAAATTTAAAATGTAGGTAAAGTAATGAGACATGGTTTCAACTCATGTTTTGTTCACTGATTATTCCTGCAAAGTAGTAAGAGAAAACAATAGTATTTTTATTGCTGTGAAAAGACCCAAAGATATATTTCTGTATTCTGCCTATAAAGAACAAGGAAATTGAGTAGTGGTTGGAGAGAAATGCAAAAACTAATAACAGTAGTTCTTGTCAAAAGTTTCATTCTTCTTTTCACATTTAGTTCCATTCAAACTTTGCACTGTATTCACAACTTCTCTAAATTACTCTTTGACACTGTTTCCCAACACAAAGTTTGTTGAACATTTGAAATGTGACAGTAGTGAATCTATTTCTTTAATTATTATCGTCCAATTCTTCAAACCTTACTCTAAATTTTTCATTCAGGCTGTTATTTATTGGCAAAAGTTCTGAAATATGTCTCTTAAGAACTATTTTTGAATATGTTATGCATCCACGAAAATTAGGAGGGATCCTTCAATGGTTGTAATGGAAAGAAAATCTCCAGTGGATATACTGTATAACTTTATTGCAATGAACACAAATGAACATGATAGTTTGATCTCCATTTCAATATTTGTGAAGGAATGCCTAAAAACAAAGCACACAGAGTGATTATTTCATGAGATATATCCTACCAAAGCCACATGCTTAAAGTTAGGCAAGCAAAATATAAAGGGATAGCATGCAAATACTTTCAGGTACAATTACAAGCAATGTGACATCACTCAAATAAATAAAATCTTTTTACATTCTTATATGCGGACAAAACAAATACCATTGTGAAGTGACAATCTCATTGTGAAGTGTTATCACGTAAATATCTTCTTCAGGCAAAAGAATATATAAATGTCACCTGTCAATATGAACATGGAAATATTGGACTTCATGAACATGGAAATAATTGTCATTAACTTACATTACCATTTCATTGTTAAGAATATTTTCTCAAATATGTATGCCTTTGAGATTTCTATGCCAGAGGCACACCAACACTTGGAGCACTTGCCTGGGACTGAGCACAAGGTAAGAGGCTTGAAAGCAATGACCCAATCATGGATTCAATCTTCATTACCAAAGAAGCAATACAAAAAATATATGGTACAACCTGTGATTAAAGTTTATCATGATGGAGTAAAATCAATTATTGAAGGTGGGCAAGTCTACTGAGTTTTAAATTCCAAAAATCATAGTAATGTGCTCTGCTTCATCTTATGGGTGCTGAAAAGCATAGGGAAAAATTGTGACATCATTTCAGTTTGTCCACATACACCCACACCCACACACAGAAACAGACACACAAGGATCTACAAATGGATAGGTAATAAAAATATCTGATCATGAACAGAAATCTTCTCACAGGTGTATAATTACAAAGACAGAGTTGATTAAAACCTTAATTGACATCAGCAAGTAACCTGGTATCCTACATTGTCATAGATTCTCTTATCAATTCACAGATTGCTAGTTTCATCTACTTTTAAAGGCCAAAATAATTATGCTTTTATAACTAAGACATATTAGATTAAGGGAACAAGATTAGTATTATCATGGAGTTACATTAAGTGTTCTCACAACCAAGGAACTTATGGAAATATCACTGCCCCTCAAACATGACTGACTTTCAAAGAGAAAATGCAAGATGGTCCAAATAGATAGTGCATAAAATGTAAATCACCCTTATTTCATTAAAATTAATTCAAAGATTCTGGAAATACCAATGAGTATGGGGCATTATTAATCCACATTGCATGCCATTTCTGTCTCTGGTTTTTGTTGGAAGTTTTCATTGGGCTTCAACTCCCAGGCCTGTTCTCATCAAGGCTAATGCTCTACCAATAAAACAACAATTCCATTTCCAATTCTAATGTGATGAATTAGTGATGAGAGCCTCATAGAGGCTCCTGCTGGGCTACCATGAAACCTGATCCTCAGATGTCAGCCTCTTACAGGTTTCTAATTGACCTGTATCAGGCTTCTTTTCTCTGTTATCCATACTGTATTGATGGGACTTTATGTTCTATGAGTAACCATGATTTTTCTCAATATTCAATTTGAGGGCTTCATTCCCTAAATGAACCTGAGAAAAATCTTGACTTTATTAATTTGTAAGCCTCATGTGTAAAACACTTGAGTCTCTTGAATTAACACCATTGTCACCTGACCTGGCTCAAGTGTGGTTTTAGACCACAAAAATCATTTCCCATGTCCTGTACATTTTCCTCTGCAAGAAAAAGTATACTAATTGCGATAACCACAAGAATAAACATATTCTCTTGATCAAATACTGGTGATTATAGAGCAGGCATGTGAATCCAGAGCAACTTGTGCCCCAGAAGGTTCACTGGGATGAACAGACACAATGATTCCAAGATACACATTAACATTACTAGGAGTCCTCACTATCAATGCCACATATGCAGTAGCAGGATCGCCAGTACTCACAGACACAAAGACCCGAGGATACGCATTCACAGTGCCAAGTGCCACCAGTACAGATGACGCATATAGCTGAACAGAAACGAGGGCTCCAGAGTAAAATTGCCAGTTCTGTACTTCAAGTTGAAGGCCCAACGTTCAAGGCCCAGGGCCTGATTTCAATCCTCAGACCCAGATTTCAAGGACGTGGGTCCCAGTTAACCTACCAGCCGATGAGTTCATGTCCCAGGCTTTGAGTTCAATGGCCAGGTTGTGAGTTCATGCCCAGGTTTCAGTTTCAAGGCCCAGGTTGTGAGTTTAGGTCCCAGGCCCAGTTTTAGGCCCAGCTATGGTTTGAAGTCCCAGGTAAACAGTTCAATGTCCAATCATCCAATTTGAGGCCTAGGTTTTGTGTTCAAAGTCCAAGACTTTAGTTCAAATCACAGGCACCAACTTAGAAGTCCATGTTCTGAATTCAAATGCCACACTGAGAGTTCACGGCTCAGTCTCTGAGTTTAATTCCCAGGTTTTAAGTTCAATGTCCGGGCCAAAAGTTCAGTCTATGAGTTCAAGTAGTAATCTTTGAGTTAAATAGCCCAGCTAAGATTTTATGGCCAGGCCAGTAGTTCAAATCCCAAGCCAAAAGTTCAAGTTGCAGGCCAGGAATTCAAATCCCAGGCTGAAAATTCAAGTACCAGTCCATGAGTAAAATACCAGGCTGAGAATTCAAGTCACAGGTGCTGAGTCCAAGTCCCTGTCCTTGAGTTGAAGTCCCATTGCCACTGTTTAAATCACAGGTCATAAGTTCTAGTTCGAGGACCTAGGTTTATTGCCCAGGACATAAACTCATGTGCCAAGACTGGGTCAAGACCCAGGCTGTGAATTTAATTTCTAGGAACCTTGTTAAAATCTGAGGTTCCCTCTTCCTCTTATAGTTCAACATTGTGGGAACAAGGCCCAAGCTGTGAGTTGAAGGCCAAGTCTTTGAGTTCAAAACCCAGACCCAGTCTATGAGTTCAAGTTCCAGATTCCATTTCAAGTTTGAGGTACCCAGTTCAAGGCCCAGATTACCAATTAAATGCCATAGCATTGAATTCAAGACCCACACACAGACCTCAAATCCTAGGCTTTCAGTTTAAGGAGCAGACCAGGAGACTAAGGCTCAGATCATGAGTTGAAGGGCCAGGCCCCAAACTGAAGCACCACTATTCCCTTCTTGCTGAGTTAAAGGTCCAGGACCCCAGTTCAAAAACCAGGATATAAAATCAAATCACAGACTGTCAGTTAAAGGCATTGAATTCATGGCCCAGGTTGGATGTTCAAGGCCCAGACCTAGGATTAAAGCACATATTGAGAGATAAAGGCCCAGACTCTAACTTCAAGACCCAGGTTGTGAATTCAAGATCCAGGACCAGAGTTTCAGCCCCAAATATGATTTCTACTCCTAGGCCCCAAATTCAAGGCTCAGGCACCCAGCTCAAATCCTGGGTTGTGAGTTCAAAGCCCAGGCAGGATTTCAAATCCGAGCATGCAAGTTCAAGGTCCATGCAGCATTTCAAGTACCACCCCATGAGTTCAAGCCCCTGCCTGAACACTGAGTAAAAGGTCCAGGTAAATCCTAATTCAAGTCCCAGTTTGTGAGTTCAAGGCCCAGCACGGGAGATCCAGGCCAAGCCTGAGTTCAACTACCAAGCTCCAAGTTCAAGGTTCATGAACATTTCATTTCCTAGTCTGTGTTAACATCCGTGGCCCATGTTCAAATTGCATACTGCAAGTTCAAATCCCTGACACTGAGTACACTGTCAAGGTCCAAGTTCTATTTTGTGAGTTCAAGGCCCGACATGCAAGTTACAGTCCCAATCCAGAGTTCAATTCTCAACGTCCAAGGCCAAATTCCCAAGTTCAATGCCTAGGACACAAGTTAAATGCCATGGATGTGACTATAAGTCTCATACCCTGATTGCAAGTCCCAGGCTGACAATTCAAGACCAATGGCCCGAGTTCATTGCTCATGGTTCAAACTCAAGTCCCAGGCACTGAGTTCAAGATTAAGTTCATGAATTCCAGGAGTAGGTCAGAATTTCAATGCTCAGTCTGGGATTCTAGTCCCAGTTTCTGAATTCAAGTCTCAGTCCCTGAGTTTAAGGACCAGGTCAAAAGCTGAAGGCTAAGGGCCTGAGTTCAAGGTTTAAGGTGGTTATTCAAGTCCTGAATGCCAAGTTCAAGTCTCTGGGCCCTGAGTTTAGGTTCCATGCTGAAAGTTCAAGTCCTCGGCCCAAATTCAAAGCCAGACAGAAAGCTAAATACCTAGGCCCCAACCCCAAAGCCTAGGCTGTGAATTCAATTACCAACTTTTAAATTCAAGTCTTAGGCCCCAAGATCAAGACATAGGCTAAAAGTTTAAGTCACGAGTCCTGAGTTTAATGTTCGGGCCACAATCCAAGTCCCTGTTCTTGATTTCAAGGATCAGGCATGTGTTCAAGTTTCAGGCTGTGAGTTTACATCCCAGGTTCCCACTTCCACCTGAAGTTCAAGGTCAGGGCCCCATTCAAATAACACATTTTGAGATGAAGCCTCAAGTTGTGAGCTAAAGGTTCAGTGTGTGAATTCAATGTGCAGGCCTATAGTTTCAGGTCCACAAATAAGTTCAAATCCCAGGGCCCATATCAAGGCACAGGATCCCAGTTCAAATGGCTGTTTTGAATGCCAGGCCATGGCCTTGAATTGAGTCCCAGGACAAGAGTCAAGTCCAAGACCATGAGTAAAAATATCTGGTCCCAAATTAAAATTGTAGGCTCAGAGATCAAGGTCCAGGGGCAAATTCCAGGCCCCGTCTTCAGGACCAAAGTTGTAAGTTCAAGCCTGAGCCAAAGTTTCAAGCCCAAATATGAATTCAAGTCCTAGGATCCCAGTTCAAATCCTAGGCACCGTTTTCAAGGTCCAGTGCTCCAGTTCAACTCCCAGACACTGACTTTAAGGCCCAAGCCAAGATTAAGTCTGCTGCAGTAATTTCAACGTCCAGGAGTTAAATTCAAGGCCTAGGCAATACTGTCAATGCCCATCCTGAGTTCAAGGGCCAGGCCATTGGTTCAAGACCCAGGCAGCAAGTTCTACTCCCAGGCCTGTGTACAGGTCCCAAGACATGCGTTAACGTCCCAGGACTGCAATTCAAATCGCTGCCCTAGACCTCATATTCAAGACCTATTTGTTAGTTCTGCCTAGACAGCAATATACTTCTGTGGTTCATTAACCACAATAAACCAATCTTTAACTTTTACTATTTTCTTCCCTTCTTCATTTCTTTATTTTCCTACTGATAGCTAGGAACATCTTGAAAATGCTGTCTTTAGTAAACAGACAGGCAGCATCATTTGAAAATTAGGAAAATTCTCATGTTCATAAATGGTGCATCCTGAAAAGTGATCATAATAAATCACAAAAATGAATCTTACTGCTGCTAATTTACTAAAGCAAATTGTCTCGGGTTAAGTTTGAGTGCTGTTTATACATAAAACTTCCATGTTCATTCTCTGACTCCATCATTACACAAAGTTATCCATATTGTTGTAAGGGTAGAGTTTGTCTCAGAATGACAGTGTTTATTTTTATATACAGGAATGCCAATTAGCAATATGTTAATAAAAAGTAGTTTCATAAGATATTTTTAGAATATATTTGACTTATGGCAAAAAAATTCATCTTCTTTACTTCATGTGCTTCATCTTTCTGTATGTCTTTATAATTCATACCTTAGATACATATTCATGTAAAGTAAAATGGGCTATGATTTCTCAAAGCAACTACTTGCAAATATAAAATAAAGAGCAAGATAAAGACCAGAATGGATACAAATATTAATGTTAGTATATAACACAAAAAACCAAAGCATTTACTCTATAAAGAAATATTACTGAATGTGTGGGTTTATGTACACACATATAGTTTTATGTATTTGTGTTCCACATAATAGGAAGAATTTGCATATTTCAAAAGAATATAACTTCTTTGTAGAATTTTCAATTAAAGCCTTGGTTTACAGATCTATCCAGAAAACATGAAATCAAATTTGTATTATTAAAAATAGTATATTCAAAGTTCTAAAAAGTGAAATCAACATGTGTAATGACATATAGAAGGTGGTCCATTGTATTTGTCACTATTCTAGTATTAGGTAGATTCACTACCCATATTTTTCATAATACCAAGTGATTTTTTAAAAAACCTCCTACCCGATATTTTCTAGTCACATTCAGGGGACTTTAGGAGTAGAGAGACTTAAGCAAATTCCTAGTATGTATTACTCAGTGGCACATTCCTTCATTAAATATCTAGTGTATCTGAACAAAGAACTGCAAATATAAGTAGTTGTTATTAAAATATAAGGAACGGATAATGTGGATTGTCAGATCTCCCTGTTTGGAATTGCTCTTTGCTAAACCTGAGGAACTGAGGAATTTCAATATTGCTATGTGTCAAACAATGGAACATGGTTTGAGACAATTCTAATAAAACCACAAAGAGAGAAAACTATTAAAAAACTATTATTTGTCTTTAAATGGAAAGTCAGGCCCAATCTCTGAGCAAAAGCAAAAACATGAGCACTTAGAATCTGATAAAGGATGATATAGGAGTGCTTGATATGTGGTGAAGCAGGGCAGGAACCCTCTCTTAAGTAGGTAGAAACAATTCCCTTCAGAAGGCTTCTCAGGAGTAAATATGAGATTTTGTGTTTATTGTGGATGTGTTCATCATTCTTCTGATAGGAAAAATCAAGATCATATAAGAATCAGGATCTCTGGACTTCCAGCCGAACATGTGTTTCTGACAATTAAGTCAAAGTCTAGGACAACATCCAACATCTTATATTCTTCAACGAAGTAGAATTCATTTCAACTGTATTAAAATTCAGTAATTTGATCAGTAGATAATTTCTGCCTGTTATTGACCAGCCTGCAATTTGATCCTCATTCTAATTCCTTCTACTAGTCAGTCCCGTTTTCACTATCTCTGTTGTGTATGCTACGGCATTGTAAGCTACTGCATACAAGATACTTCGTTTAACACCAATTTCAGTGGAAGTAATAGAGATAAAATTAGACTATCTTTGAGAGCCTACTGATAGCTACAATTATTAATAATTCATGCACAATTTATATGTTGGGAAAATATTTGAAAGGACAGTGTCTCATGAAGAACCAAAAAAACATCACTGAAGTTGTATTCTAGTGAATGGCATTCAAGGATTCATGAATATTTGCAATTTGTTCTAACAGTGATCAAGCATAAGGCACACAGGATAAGCAACAAAGAAAATGATTCAATGAACGTTTTGCTTCATGGCACTATTGTAGTTGAAATGTCATGGACCACACTGAAAAACTATTCAAAATGGTTTGTCACAAAAAAGTTTTCTGAGTTAAACATCTATGAATTGTTTGATGACAGAGAAATCATGTTATTTCTGAAATTGAGGAGTTCATCCAAGTTTCAATGACTCTACTGACTTTAATTTCTTTGTCCAGGTGTTTTGACCCTACACAACAACCAACTACAGAATAAGAAAATGTGAATATTAAAAAATGCTTTGCTCACCACAAAGAGGCTTCCATTTTTCTGACATGAACACTTATAGAAACGTGTAGAATTTATAAAAATGAATGTTTCTTGACTTATGTTGGTCACTGTCTGGAAGGGCAGATATAGCCAATCTATGTATGTATTCTCACATTTTTCCATTTTGATATGCATTGTGAAACGTTTCTGCTTACGTTTATTCTTTGGTCTTTCTACAGTCCCTAAACAATCCAATAGGAATAGAAATTCCTTAGGGTAAGCCATATACTCTCTTTTCCAGGATTCAAGTAAGTATTAGTTTTGAATCAAGCTCAACAATTGTATTCATGATAACTTTTTCTGCAAAGATTGCAGTCAATATTTTATATTATTCAATAGGAAAAATACTAATGAATAAATATGCACATCACCAGAAACAAACTGTTTTCAAAACCAGCAGGTGTGATGATCATTGTCCTTATTCACATATCTAACCTATACCCTAACTACACAGTTCCTGTTTCTATCACAAGGTAGAAATTCACAAAATAAACTTTGAAGAACCAGTTTAGTTAGCAACAGGAATAGTTCCACCGTATCATTTATTCTTTGGCAATATATTTGAAAACAATTCGTAATTTCAAAAAAAAAGATACATATAACACCAGTTTGTATAAACAATGAAATACATTATGTTGGAAACAATTAGTAATTAGTGTTTCAACTCATGTGCAAAATTGTTAAAATTGGCATGAACTTGAGTAGCATGTGCTTCTGGCTCATCAGTACTTGCAAAATGTGCAGTTAATAGTGTTTTAGCGTTTACCCTAATTGTACATTTGAAGGCTGTAATTTTTCGTTGACAAGTAAGAAAAAATATGATCAATAGCATTTTTTCTAAAATTCTCATGAAGTAACATTTTGAAAAACGAAGAATGCATTGATCTCAAGCAAATGATATATAATATTTATTTTCCCATTTGTTCTATGAAAGGCATAGAAAGAAAGTTTTCCTTGACTAACTTCCTTCTTCATATTTCATGCATTTTGTTTGTTGGCATATTTTGTTATTATTCAAAAAGGAAATCCCATTCCTTCTTTATGTATTTATTACTAGAGTACAGGAAATCTCTAAGTGTTGGCCCTCATAACTATCTCCTGAAATTAATCAAACGAAGTGTATTTGAAATGTCACATTGAAAGTTTATATACATCATTGGATTTCAATTCCTGCCATTAATTATATAGTCCACATTTCATATCAGACTACAATCCCTTTAGGTTTGTGTCCCTTTAGGTCTTGAACACCAAGTCCAGGTCTCCAATTTTAATCATCCAAAAAGGACAGGAAAAATGTATAGCAAAATTATTGAAAATACAATGAAACATATGATTTTGCAATCGTCAACAAAATTTTTAGTTGTAACTGGACAGGTAATAATTTTATCTCACTATACCTGAGCAGTATCTCCTGGATATTTCTCAAGACCAGTTTTATCTCTTCTAGATGTGATTGGTATAGGAATTTATAAAATCCCTTTAGAGTCTCTTCTGTTCATGCTTATTCGGTTTGTCCCTTCCAAAGGATCAACACAAATGGATCATTTGCAATAATTGGCATATGTATATGATATCAGATGAGCAGAAAGTGAATTAGATTGATAGATTATAGATAGATAAGTGGAGAGAAATAGATAGATAGATACATAAATACATAGATACATAGATACATAGAGGTATATAGTTACTGTAATACTATATAAAACTATGTTACGTGAAATCAAAAAATATATGGACAGAAGCTGTTTTTCTTGATTTTAATATATTAAATGAATTTTGTTGTTGTTTCTATTGTAGGTTCTTTCTCCTTTGCTGCGGCGAACGCCTTCTCGACCAGCGAGGAAGAACGACCACCACACCAGGATTCTTCTCAGATCACACTTTATTGGAGAGCCTTCTTACTTGTAGGAGAGCTTGAGCGCGAGAGAGCGTGCACAAAAAACATGGCCGCTTATATAGGGAATAGGGACACGTGTCGTTCTACTATTGGTCGTCTGCCTTTCACCGTCACCAAGTGCCACGGGATTGGCTGGGGACTCTATGTGGCTCACGCATGCGCAAAGCCCAGGCCCCACCGTCCCACCAAGCACTGCCTAATATGGAGTTGTTTACCTCAAAGCTGCAAGGGAGTGGGCGGAGTCTAATTGCGTTCGCCCCGGCTCCCCGCAGTTCCCCCTTTTTGTTTTTTGGCAACAGGTAAGAGTAGAGGTTGGGCCTCTGTCTAAAACATTAATGAGAGGACCTTGCACTGGTCTTCGCCTGAAGGTCGCCTTCCCCAGTGATGACCAGGCCCGTCCGATGCATTTTTTGCAGAGGTGGGATCTTGGGCATCAACCCACTTGCAACCCAACATGCTCTTCTTGAGGAGATGGTCCTCCTCAAGTGCAGTGCACTTGCTTCGCACCCTGTAACAAATTGCAAATTGCATACCTGTCCCGGTGCAATGTGATCCCCTGATCCCTCGGTGTGCTAAGGCTATGCAGAATGCTAAGGCTTAATTGCCTCTCAGGGCCGACAGCCAGATCTGGGGTGAGGATCCACTCTCCAAAGCGGCTAATGCTTGCGAGATAACAACCTTGTCCCTTCTGGTTTGGGCTCAAAGGCCACAGACCAACCATAGGCAGACCACGCATCCTCCCAGGCAGCAGGCTAAAAACATTCCGACTCCCACCCACTCTTAAACCAGGAGACTGCAGAGGAGATCCAAGACTGGAGTCCATCCACCAATCCAGGGTCCACTCGCGTTGAATTCACGGTCACAATGGCAATCCGCAGCTGATCCAGCATTTCATCAAACTCACCAGTCCAGTTACCTAGAAGATAACTCAACAACTGTTTAGATAAGTTTGCAGCTCAGGTAAGATTATCATACTGAATGCTTGTCACACATAACCCCGCATACTTCCACTGACAGCCAAGCTGAGCAATTTGCCAAAGGGTGTCCACTTGTTCCTGGACGAGATCAATCCTTTGGTTGACCACCATTAACCCTCCTCGCAACTGAGAATTAATGCCCCTCTGAACTGGACCCATAATTTGCATTTGTCCATTGATTGCACGCAAGTCATGTAGCAATCTCCACTTTCCGGATTTCCTTTTTATTACAAAAATAGGAGCATTCCAAGGAGAAACAGAGGCTTAAGGTGCCCCAGTTCTACCTGTTCTTGTACTAGAGTTTGAGCAGCAGCAAGCTTTTCAGAGGGCAGTGGCCACTGAGGCACCCATACTGGATCCCCCGTCTTCCAAACTATGGGAATGCCCCCCCCAGTGGCCGCTATGAATAATCCAGTCCTGTTTGTCTAACTTTTGTTTCTGAGTCTATGAAACTTGAATCTTTCTACTATCTTACTATATCAGCCAAGAAATTCAAAACACTTAGGATCAAATTAAAACTAATCAAAATTTGTGTTTGAGTTATAGGAAACATATTCAAAATCAACCTGAATCCAAGCATTTTTTTCCTCAATTTCCTGAACAGGAACTTCGAAAATAAGGTCATTAGAAAGCTCACAGCAGAAGAGTCAATTTAAGAAAGGGAATTATAAGCTATTACTGGCCTACTGAATTTAAAGAACCTCTATCTTTTATTTCTAATTAGGTATGAAAGAAAATAGGCCTGCAGTTTGGTTGTTTTGTCCAAATACAATGCTAATTTAATAGATCCTTTAAATATCTAAATGCTAGTTACAAGGTATGACAATGATGAGCAGTAAAATATAACTCTTTCAAATATGATTCTCAGCGGCACCTATGAAAAACCCAGCCCATGTCTATCAAGTTTTCGGTGGGCATCAATAGGCTCTTTACAGCCTTGCAAGTTTTTTCCTAGTCCTTGCCCTGGGCAGTAGCCCATTTGTAACATCATTTCCTTTGAGGTAGGGCTCCCGGACACTATGAACCAAGGAGCTACAATGTTGCATTCCTCAAGGAACCTCCGTAAAGTATCCTTTTTTAACTTTAGTCCTTTTGAGCGAAGCAGCTCTTCCAGGGCCAGAAAAATTGGATGTGATGTGGCAGCACCCATCTTAGTTCTAAAAGTTCTATTTTTTGTTACTTTCACTTTAGGCCTGTGTTTTATTTCTTCCCGGGTTTCTGCTCTCTCTTTTATCTACCGAGACGAGCAAAAAAATCCCTCCCACTTTTATGGCGGATCCCCTCTTACCTGGGAACTTACCCCCGCTCTTGTCGCGGATTCCCCCTTTTCCTGGGAATTTACCGGTGCACCATCCTGTGTGCACCACACTCTCTGTGTGTTGAGTCCTGGCTCCTGTTCGGCCTCTCGCGTGGGTACCAGGTTTCAGCACCACTTGCGGCGAACGCCTTCTCGACCAGCGAGGAAGAACGACCACCACACCAGGATTCTTCTCAGATCACACTTTATTGGAGAGCCTTCTTACTTGTAGGAGAGCTTGAGCGCGAGAGAGCGTGCACAAAAAACATGGCCGCTTATATAGGGAATAGGGACACGTGTCGTTCTACTATTGGTCGTCTGCCTTTCACCGTCACCAAGTGCCACGGGATTGGCTGGGGACTCTATGTGGCTCACGCATGCGCAAAGCCCAGGCCCCACCGTCCCACCAAGCACTGCCTAATATGGAGTTGTTTACCTCAAAGCTGCAAGGGAGTGGGCGGAGTCTAATTGCGTTCGCCCTGGCTCACCTCACTTTGCTATATTCCTGTCACTGCATTTGCTTTTGGTACCTATTTTCTATATAAATTGGTCTAATTTGCGAGGCGAAGGAGAAAATTAAAATCCTGAAACAAGAACAAAATATGACCCTTTCAAATAATGATACTCACAGGACACTCCATTGGAAATGAACTTTACCACATTGTGATGGAAAAAGAGTATTGGAGATGTAGGAGAGAAATGGTAGTGGAAAAATAAAACAAAGGATGGGTATCAATGCTCCAAAAGAAATATCCCCATTAGTGACATAAATGTAACTCTGCTCTACAGCATCTTTTCACAACATTTTTAAAAAAGAACAAAAAATACCAACACAAAACAAAAATGAACTAATTATGCCATCCAAACTCCCTATTACTCTATTTCGTAGAGGTAGCTTTATCACATATGACAATTTTTGCATTGTGAGATTTTTGTTCTGTTTGAGTTCTCAAAGGAAAATACCCTTTCCTGAAAGGTACAGAAAATATGATCAGGATTTAAGAGAATATACCAGTTGATGTTAGCCTGCATTATTCCCTAAATTCTATGTTGAACAAACTGTATTAAGAAATTATCTTTTTTTCTATTCTCAAGGGTGGAATTCTATTGATTTAGCAGAAAATTGAAAAGCAATTAAACTGAAGTCAATTATAATGTTTACCTCATGTTTATTGATATTCAGAATGATTACTCCAAAAAAATTCTTGTCAAATATATTCTGCTTTCAAATAATAAGACAAGCATCATGAAATTAGAAGCATACAAATGAAAGCGTCCTAAAGAAAAAGAATAAAAAGGAAACTAAAAAACAACAATAAAAACAAACACTTTTATTATAGTGCAATGTCCAGCCAAAAGAATGTATAGTTTATCAATTAAATTATAAGTAGTAATTCATTAAGTAACAAGAAAATGATGTAACTTGCAGTTAGTGTTAAAAGTGGGATTTGTATTGGGCTAAATGAAATTCTCAGCAACTTCGTTTTATGTATCATACTTTTGTTGGTTTGTGAGGTTGGAGGTGTAATTGACAACAGTTGTAACAGGATGTGGAATTTTTCCTAAAATTTATGAATCTCACCATATCAACACCTAATATACATTTTCATGTTGCTAGTTTCAATAGTTTTTGACAAATCACATTCTTAAAATATTCAGCATGTATTCTCTCTTTGAAGTTCTTTCAGCAATATGAGTAAATACTAAAATCTAAAACCTCACTATATATTAATCAATTTACTCAGTGATCACCTGTGATAGAATGATTCTGTCAAAAACATGGCAGTAGTCTATTCTTGTCTAAAAGTTTTCTTGAAAGTTCTAGTTCAAATGTCAGTGGGAATTCCTGTGTTTGGGGTATATAAATCCATTTGAAATTTCTGTAAAATATAAAATTTTGTAAAGATTTATTTGGTGATCTGATACAAAGACATTAAGACAACCCTTACCACACACCCATTGATAAAGTTAACATAGAGTTTAATATTAGGGGTCCATGATTGGATCCCCTATGTAATTTTAAGAAAAGGGGGATATGTAGAACCCTACCAAGACAATCAACATTTTGTGCATAAAAGGTCCAATTTGAGACATGGCCTATTTCCAGCATAGGAGCTTAGGTCTCCGAAATGATCACAGATATCCCACCTTCACCCTACCTGATAAGTTCCCCTAGCAACAGCCAATGAGTGAGAAGGTGGAAATTCCCCAGAGCCCTGAGACCACAAGTGTTGCATTGCCAGCATATTTTTGGTGGTTTAGCTCGCTGCCCTATCTAATGAGACTGTTACAAGACTTTTATAAAGCGCTGACTAAATGTCTGCTAAAATTGGTAAAGAGTAACCAATTGTACTAACCAATAAGAATATGACAAAACTTACTAACACTTAGCTATCCAATTGTTAGCCAATGATGTAAGTGCTAAGTTGGGGGCCCCCTGTCCTTGCTTTACTTGTGATTAAAAAAACCCTGCCATCCCATAAGTTGGGGCTCTCAAATCTGACCCGCTGCATCTGTGAAGGTTGGGAGATGAGGCTCGAGCTTGCAATAAACGATTCTTCTGTGCTTACAAAAAAAAAAAAAAAAAAGAATGATTTATTTGGTGCTAAAAATTAATTCCTGAATGGGAGAATACTATTCACTGGTAACAATACAATATTGATATATTTTCGTGCAAAAGACCTTAATATACTTTCTGTAATCAAGAAATAACTGGCACATATATTCATGGGGATTGCTATAGATCCAAAATTCTGAAAATAGCATTTGTCTGAGGCTGGGAGGTTGGCTCATTTGTAGAGTGCATGCCTTACATGTATGAGGTCATGGGTTCAATTGCGCAGAACCAAATAAGCAGAAAAATTCAGAAGTGGTTCTGTGGCTGAAGTGATAGAGCACTAATCTTGAAATATAGATTTGAAGGACGGTGCTCAGACCCAGAGTTCAGGCTTCATAAACCCCTCCCCGCAAATTAAATTAAAAAAAAAAAAAAACTCTTGCACAACACAATGTGAAGCTATGTATATTCTGTCATGAAAAACTAGTAATTGATTCAAGAATTCTATCAACCTACAAAAAATTATGAACTGATATGATTTAAAAAATCTTCAATATAAATCCAAAAGTCATGCCATGCATAATTCTGCCCTATATATAAACTGAGAATTGCTTTGTTTCCCTTAAGGATTGTGCAATGTTTGTAAAGTAATAACAGTCACAGTATGTAATGATAATAGGGAAAGCTATAGAATAATGTAGAATTAATTATATTTTCATAAATTTATGAATGCTAAATGTCAATATTGCACAACAGCACAATGTGAGGAGCTTCTAAAGACTTAATCCTGTTTAAAATTAATTTTCACATATCTGTATCTTCAGACCTGTACTGAAAGGGAACATCTATATTTTTTTAAATCCTGTAAATGTTAGAGAAATTAGTGGTTATCCTAAATGAGGGATAAGAGAGAATTTTAGGCAGGAAACATAAAAATGTTTTATTTTAAATATTATTTCTAGGTGCCATCTTGAACATATTTATGCTTGGGTTAATCCTATTAAAAGCATGGGAATATCTCTGCTTCCCTAAATAATGGAAGAAAAATTTTGTTGTTGCAACTGAGGAGGCATAAGTTGAAACAAGATTGCGCCAGATCAAATCAAATACTTCAGAAACATGTATAAGAGAAAATGATAGGAAGAAACTAACAAGAACATAGCAAGTGATGAGTACACACACATTAACATAGTTCGACACAAAGAAACAAATCAAAATTTTGTGGAAAAAATGGAAATTCTTCATTTGGCCACTATATTTTCACATGTTCTCTTTACACAAATATCTAGACTATTGTATACTTCCCTCCTAAAAGAACTATAATTTGAGTTGACAATTATTTTCAAAATGAGGTTAAAATATTTGAATTATCATTAGGTCACATTAAACGGTTTTGTCTAAATTTATAATCGGGAAATCATATTTACTTAGCAAACTGTCTTTGGGGATTTTTTCTCCAGGATACTCAAAGAGAAAATGGAGAATATTTCAGATTTAGCATATGGACTGCTGTCTCAAATTGACCAACTATTAGAAGTTTGAATAAATTTTCATAAATAAATCAACCTTTATCTGAAAAGAAACAGAGCTTGTGATTTTATAGCCAGACATACAGTGTTGTTCTTGTTAGGTCAGCTGTGCATCTTCCATACATTAAAGGTAGAATGTGTGAGTATAATTACTATTAACTGCATAAAATGTAGATCCTATGGAATGTCATCTGAACAGTGTGTATGTTCTCCCAGAGCACCTAAGCTGGAGGACATCCCCTTAATCACTATACCCTTCAAGGCAGAAAATAATTAAATGAATTAATAACTCAATTCAAAACCTAGTACCGGTAATGTAAAATGTCAGTCATTTTCAAAGTTAGTTTACACAAGATTATTTTGGTAGTTGTTTCTCAAAAAGTGTTTATTCATGAAACATGTTCCCTTTTTCAGAATTGTCAATGCCTTTTGGTTATGGATGGTGAAGATTTTTTTCTCATAAATTATTGATTGTGAGTCCTTAGTCAGTAACAAGCCTGATTGATTATTCTTCATTACTCTTTCGGGTGAGGTACTTTTTTTTTATTTTCCACTTTATTTCTGACATGACTTTCAGGAAATATGCTTGCCTTCTGGATCCTCTCTCCAGAGTGGCTAGAAGCAACGTAGAACTGATTATTGCAGAATATATTCAAATACTTTCCTGTTTCCTTCAAATTAAAGGCATTGAAATATCTCCCCTAGGTCCATTTTTGGAAACTATGTTGATGTGAATAATAGAAATGTTATCTCAGATATGAAACATCTGGATAACTACTAAATTCATTTGAAGTCCTCCTTTAGATGGAAAGATTTCTCAATATTTATTTAATATACATTTTGAAGTTAAATGTTAGGAATGTTTCTGGAATTAATTCTGTATTATTATTTGGTGCATAGCATATGGAGGATAAACAGCCTAATTCACAGAACTATTCAGATGATTTTAATAAAAAAATTTTCCTTTATATTTTATTTTCAAAATACTGTATAGAGGGGTTACAATTACATGGGCAAGGTAATGAGTACATTTCTTATCAAGCATTGTAGCCTCCTGCTTTTTTTCCTCTTCGCATACCTTCCCATCCCCCCCAACTCCCGTCCACCCAATTCCCCTCCCCCCAACCAATGTTGTAAAGTTTGTTTTCTACATAATGACTTGTACATCTCATTGTTACAATGGATCCACCTGTATCCCTACATAAACGATTGGTTTTTCCATAAATTTTCAATAAAATTTTATTGTAAAAATGTATATTTTGTTTAGTGAATTTTGTAGAACATTTGTACTTTGTGGATCACAGGTTGAATTATGGGAAAAATTCCCAGGAAGCTACTGAAAATGTATAGATATATAGTTTCTGTGCCTGAATAATGTCATTTTTTGAAAGTACATTTTGATATTTATCTGTGTGTTATTATTAACTGCTGGGAAACAATTCTGAAAGTTTTCTAGCAAAGACAAAGTTTTAAATTTGGAGAGTTAATGGAATATTGGCCAGAAATTTAGAGAGCAGTTCTACTTATTATGTGATAAGAACAATATTGCTATTCATTGTGTAGTATCCTGGCATTTCAATCAAAACTAGTGAATATGACAAGAGAATGAACTTGTAGGAAGATAAAAACTGATATTCAGAAAATCTCTGAATATGAGTAATGTTTAGAACTGAGAGTAAAAGGAAAAATCCTGAGGATGGAGTTTCAAAGCCAGCATGGGCCGGAATGTCAGTGAGAATTTTGTCTCAAAATAACCACTAGAAAACCAAAAATAGCAGTCTCTTTCAAGTGGCAGAGCGTAAGCTTTGAGCTGCAGTGTTCAGGGAACAAGCCCAAGCCCAGAATACAAACTCCACCACAAACAAAAAAAGGAAGAAACATTCACAATATTTCTGTGTAACATTGAAGGTCTACACACTTAATGTTTGGCAGAATTGCTTCAAAATACTAACAGCCTTATGTTGAAATGGCATTTTTTGAAAGAATTTTACAGAGCTTTGTAAAATTACAAAGTTCAGAATCATTCCATTCAAAATTTTCCTTCAAAAAGAATCACACATTTTACAAAGGGGGGTTCCATATGAGCAGAATGTGTGTGTGTGATATTAATAACCATTTCCTACACATATCTTAATTCTTACTAGTGTGCTATGTACTATCAAGAATTTTCCATTAACGATTTATTGATAGCAGATATGAACCAATGTACAATGGAATATTTGATAATAATGAGACACCAACAAGTGGTTTGGAATTATGTTTCTCTAGAGAATGCAAAAGTTATATGACTGTTTTGTCCTGCAATGATAGGGACAAGAGTTACAGAAAAATTTCAAGGCAAATAGAAAAGAATCAGCTTTTTTCTGATTTTAGGGAAGTTAAGTATCTTGACTATTTTGCATAATGAATAATTGTGCCTAATGCCAGAACAGTCAATGAAACAAAATGTGGAACTAAAGGGCATAGAAGACCAAAAGCACATCTTTCAGGGACACATTAGACATAGCATAGTGCTCATTACTTAGCATTCCCAGGTTGTTGGGTGAAGAAAGATAACTGAGGAAAGTACTGTTTTCTAAATTCTAAATGTAAGTGGAACCATCACAATATTTATGTTTTTCTTGGAATAATATGTTCCATTTCAGAAGTTATTGCTGTAGAATATAATAAAAATATTAGAAAAGTATACTTATATTTGTTCCCTTATAAAAATTTCAGATCAACTTCTGTGTTCCAAACACAAGAATGGGTAGGGAAAGTTTATGGGTTTGTTAAACCATCTAATTTTGCAATGTTTTTCACAAGTCATAATATCCTAAATCTTCTCAATATTTTTCATGTGTTATGTAATTTGCAGAATTCTGTGACTTCTTCCCATTGCTTGTAGCAGGGAAAAAATATTCTTGCAAGGGTACATACAATATCGACCTTTTTTTTTTTGGTTTTGGGGGGACAATGTGTACTTTTTGAAGATACCATATTTTGTACAGAGAATCTGTGATTTATCAGATAAGAATACGTGTGTAATTTGAGAATATACTGGTACATTTCTAATCTTTTGAAGAAAGATTAATCTGTAACTTTGGATTATAATTCAGGAGCAGTTCACAAAACCATATCTAATGAATTTTTGTTTTCAAATTTTGGGTAATTTGCCCCTCATATTTATGGGCCTACCACAACCATGTTATGGTTCATTTGGCATTCCTGATCCACAGCATTCCTACTGATAAATGGAATAGCCTTTGAAACATACTTTAGGAAGATCTCTCTTGCCATGTAATCAAAAAAGTTGAAATATTTGACTGCAGATGAGGAAATTTCACATGTGAGAATCTTGCTCACATTTATGATAGTTGTGAAATTGTAAGGGTTTCTGATCTGAGCATATTTGAGCCTCAGGATTTCTCTGGGTTTGCAATTTCAAATGAGTATTGGAATTTGTACAGAAATATTTGAACAAAAATGATTTCAACATTCATTTGTCAACTTTGCCTTGCAAGCTTGTGACAGAGAAACCTGTAACTTTTCTATGTTTTAGGAAACTCAAGAGAACAAAACTATTTCCACAATTGTGTATATGTACTACAAACCCATCGACTTAAATTTCTATGTGTAAATTTATGAAAATTGTGGTGTATATACCAATATAGTTTTTTAAATAGAATCTTGTCAAGGTGATGTACAGAGGGAAGAGATTACATATGTAAGACCGTGAATAAGTACGTTTCTCATTATATGTTCTTACTTAATTTTTCCTACACTGTTCTTCAGCATAAAATCTCCATTTTTTCCCCACTAGATGTAATGTGTATTTCCAAGGTATTATTTTGTTGGGATTGTTCTTAATTTCTTTCTCTCTCCTTTGTCTCATATTTTGACATTCCCTTTCCCATGCCTAATTCTGATTAACTTAAATGTAATACACAGTGTACCAAAACCAAATACAATGACAGCATTGTACAAAACATAGGAAAGTAAAGGAAAAATGCAACTAAAAAGAAACAGCTCCGCAGATTCCTTTTTTAAAAATCCAGAAAGAAAAACCAACTTATTTTGTATCTAGAATTCATTTTGCTTAGCCTAAGCTTCTACAGTCTTACGTATATTATTATTAAGCTATTGTGATCCTCCTTTAGGACCAAAATGGACATATAACAGATTTTACAAATAAGAGAAACCATGGACGTTAGGTTTGTTTTTTGTCTGCACTCCTTCAATTCAGTTTTTGTTTTGTTTTGTTTTGTTTTGTTTTGTTTTGTTTAACTCTTTCCATTTCGTTACAAATGGGACTGTGCCATCCTTTCTAGTGGAAAATCGATTTCCATTGTGTATATATGCTACATTTTCTTGATCCATTTATCGACACTCAGGCATCTGGGGTGATTTCTTATTTTTCCTATGGTAAATAATGTTGCAATTAATGTGACTTTTACATTCCAATGGAATGCGTTGCAATCTCGATGTTGACTTGATTTGCATTGTTGAGCACTTCTTCATATTTCCTTTAATCATTCTCAATTCCCCATCACTGAAATCTCTCTTTAAATATTTAGACTTCTTGCCATAAAGGGTCATTATCGATTGGAATTTTTTAGGGGGCAGGGAGCTTTGGCTGGTTGAATTTTCATTATATTTAGGCTCTAAGACCATTTTCTACTTCTTGGCTTCTGAAGATCTTCTTCCAGTCTTCTGGCTTAATGTACCTTTCTAGATGTGTCCTTGGTCAGGAATCAGCTCTGCAGGTTCAAACAATTTTGTCTGGCTTTTCTTTGACTTAATTTATTTAAGCCTCTGTAATCAGAAAGTTGCAACCTCTTCTAATGTGCCCTAGTATTTCTGTATTCCTTTCATTCACAATATTTTCCATTACCTCAACATCTTTGATTCATTTGGAACTTGAACTGATGGAGGGTGATATAACTTTTAAGTTTTTTATAGGCCTTTAAATAGTATTACAAATACTTATTATCTATTATTTCTTTTTAATTTTTCTGCATTTATACTTCTTTCTTGAGAAGGGCCATATTTTTTCTTTAGAAGTGACATTTAAAATATAGGTGAGCTGGTATTTCTTTTTATATTCATTGTTATATGTCTTGTTTCATCCAAGAAGAGTACTGAAAGTGCTTAATTCCTATGACATATGAACAAGAAGATTAGGGTAAGCAAAATGAACACCAACATACTGAAATAAGAGGTTTATAATTGTTATTTTTTTAAATACAGTGAAAAACTATTTCTTTTTTCTTACATTGTATTCTTTTTCATAAGGATTCTCCATTGTCATTATATTTGATTTTGGTAACCTGTGGATTGCATAAACTTTAATCTGAATAGAACAAAGATGGGACACAACAACATATTGAGATGGAGGAAAGTGCCACAACATTCCTCACAAGATAATATCTTGGAAATGTCATTTACTGCTGGGTCCAAGGATATTTGAAGCAAAATAAAATGTAAGAAAATTGAGAAATAGGGTAACATAAGACAAAAAAGTGATTCACTGGCTTGCGTACATAATTATAATAAATTTGTACATCAACTTGCCAAGTTGAATTGAAGAGTAGAGTATTGATACACTTATTTTAAATTTCCTGTTTACACATGGATATGTATGCAGATTGATTTGCAGTCTATATACAGACATGTGTTAATAGATCTGTTCTCTTCTCATTTTGAACAGTCTACAAAAGGCAAAAGTTACCGTGAGTCTACAGGTTCCAAGCCATACCTCAAAAATAAATATTGAGTTCATTCTTCTTCATTATTTCTTCAGGAAAACCAAGAAACATCTGAAATTACACACTAGGCACACATATGCCCATAAACAGAAACTCTTGCATTTCACCACCAATAATAAAAATATTAAATTTCCTCATGTGTACCAATGTAATTCAACTGCATTGATACTATATTGCATAGGAAAACAACCAACAAGTGTTCATAAGGTGGGTCTTCCTAAACTATGCTTCAGACTATTCCATTTTCATCAAGAATGTTGTATTAGGGAAATGAACCCTAAGATATGTATTCAAATGTTTTTTTTTTTCTTTCATGTGATTCTTTCTTTTTTTTAATTTCAATTTTTATTTTTTGTGAAGATACTGTACAGAGGGGTTACAATTACATAGGCAAGATAATGCAAACATTTCTTATCAAGCATTGCAGCCTCTTCGTTTACCCTTCACATCCCTTCCCAACCCCCCCACCCCCCCAATCCTACCTCCCATGCACCAACGTTGTAAAGTTCGTTTTTGACATGACAACTTTCACATGATTATTTCTAACATATTTATAAGATGATTCTTTTGTTGTTTGTAGGTCCCTCCCCCATGATATAACCATTGCTTACACTGTATTGGATGTCGGTATAATTTGTGGATGGGAAGGGAAAAAAATTGTTTAAATAGGGATACTGGTGGACCCATTGCAACAATGAGATGTACAAGTCGTTATGTCGAAAATGAATTTTACAACTTTTGTGTGGGGGAGGAGGTTTGAGTGGAGCGGATAAGGGGAGGATGGAAAGGGATGGGAAGGGAAGAAAAGGAGGAGGCCACAATGCTTGAAAAGAAATGTACTCATTATCTTGCCAATGTATTTGTAACCCTTCTGTACAGTATTTTCACAATAAAAAAAAAACTAATGTTATAGACCAAAGTGCCAAGTCATCTATAAATATGTGAGGGCAAATATATATGGAGCAAATTACAAACAATTTTAAAATGAAGATAGTCATCAAATATGGTTCCATGAAAGTGTTTTTGTTAACCTCGACAGCTACAGTACACACTTCTTGAAAAATTTTAGAAATATATTGACACATTTCCAGAAGATAAATATCCTCTTGCCTGAAAAATATATTTTCTTCACAAAATCATACCATCTTCACAAATTGCATTTCCCTCCTCAAAAGAATACATTTTGAATGATATTTTGTGTACACACAAGAACCTCATATTTCCTTGCCACAGGTTTTGGACAGAACTACTAGAATCCTTGCTCAGATTAAATTAAACATGGAAATTATTTAGATCGATGAGACACTTGTATAGTAAGAAATCTTCAGTCTTTCAGTACAGAGAAGAAAATCATAAGTTTGTATAAGAAGTCTAATATCATTAAGGTTTTGTTATGCATTTATTATGCTCTACAATTTTAACAATATATGTAATGGAAGATGATACCCATAAGGAAATTTAAGTACAGTGAAAAATGAAATATGATTTGTTCTCTGTTGAGAAAAAAATTCAGATTTGATGATTGACGTTTACATACTGCAACCTTAATATGTCTATGTGGAAACTGACATGGTGAATTCCAATGAAGACATAAACACCTGAGTTTACTTATGAACTCAATGTAGGGGTGAATAGGTAGAAGAAATCAAAATATAAGTAAGATGTAGCTAAAACTATGAGAAATTGTTTGAAATAATTGTCTGATAACAATGATTCCTGTAAGAAATAAGAGAAAAGTATTATTTACTTTCTTTGGAAAAAACCCTAGTTTATATTTCTGTAATCTGCATATGAACATGTACTTCATTAGTAGTTCAAGAGATATTCAAAAATTAATGAGCACATCATCAGTTATTTTCAAAAAATTTCATGCTTGCTGTTCCACTTCCATTTTCATACAAACTTGTTCTTTGTATACAAACCATTTCACAAATTATGCTTGGACACTCTCTGTCTCAACACATTCAAAGTTAGTTGAACATTACAAGTGTAACCGTAGTCAAACCATTACTACAATTATTATGGTCCAGTTCTTCAAATCTTTCCCAATATTCCCCATTCAGGCTCAGCTCTGCCTTGGCAACGGTTCTGAAATATGTCTCTTTTAAAATATTCATGAATGTATCATGATACAGGAAAATAAGAAGAAAGTGTTCACATAGTTGAATAGAATAGAAAAGTCATAGTGGATTTTCTATATAATGTTATTGCGATGAATTTAAATAAACATATTTTTATCGTCATTTCAATATTTGTGAAGGCATGCATAAAAACAAAGCACAAAGAGTGATTATTTCATGAGATGTATCCTTTAAACGGATAGATGCTGTATGGCAGGAAAGTAAATTATGAAGGGATACCATGAAAATACCTTCAGTTACAATTAAAAGAAATCTAATAAAAAAAATGCTTTCCCATTATTATGTGTAGAGAAAAAAAATCCTTAAAAGTGACATTCACATTGTGAATTGGTATGAAGTAAATATATTCATCAGTCCAGAAAAACATCTAACCTTTAAGAAACATACACATGTCAATTGTCAGTGTGAAGAGTGAAATATTGGACTTTAAAATGAATATAGAAAATTTCAATTAACTAGGTTAATATTATTTCATTAAAATTACTTTCTCAAGTACATATGGTTATGAGAATTGCATGCCAGAAGCACACCAAGTTTTGGAATGCATGGCTGGGTTTGAGCCCAGGGTCAGGTGTTTAACTATCAATGGCCCAATTATGGATTCACTTCTCATTACCAAAGAAGACATATAAGGAAAATATTCCTGGACAACCTGTGTTTAATGTTTATCATGATTGAATAAAATCTAGAATTGAAGGTAGAAAAAAATATCTTCAGTTTTCAAGCGAAAAACTGTGCACAATTTCATTTGTGCACACACATACACACAAAAATACACACACACACACAAATATTTGCATCTCCAAATGGAGAGGACAGGAAACAGAATTATGAGATCATATGCACAAATCTACTCACATATATATACTGACAAAAATAGTGTTGGATAAATTTTAAAAGACAAATGAGGAAGTAACATTGTCTACATATTCACACATTCTCCCATCAATTCACAGGGTCTCAAATATCATCCAATTTTAGAAGCCAGAAAAATTATGATTCATAAATAGGACATATTATCATAAGAGAACAGACTAGTAATACTTAGAATCATATTAAATGGTAATAACAAAAGAAGTTGAGGAAATATCACTGCATGTTACACTACTCTGAATTGCAAAGAAAATGCAAGTTAGTACAACTAGGAAGTGAATAAAATCTAACTGGCTCCTATCTGGTGAAAGTATTTCCGATATTTTGGAAATACCAGCGAGTAAACCAAAATACCAGTGATGAATATTGCATTACAGTCCTTTATTTGGATCTTGGTGGTCGTTGGGCTTGAATTCTGGGCTTGTTCACAGTCCCTGTGCTCTTTAAAGTTCTAATGCTCTACCAGTTGATCTACAATGCCACTTCCAGTTATGAGGTAATGAGGGTGTGACAAAGGTTCCTGTTTGATTGGCTTGAAAACTATTCCTCAGATCTCAGCCTCCTACATGTCCCTAAAGGACTTGTACCAGGCTTCTTTTCTCTGATATCCAGAGTGTTGATGATTTTTCTGTTCCCGACATTCATGCACACTGCAGGTCCAAACGTGATTTTCCTTACGTATATTGCTCTATAGTATTCCATTCTGAGGGGATGAATTCCAGAAATGATTCTGAAAATACTCCTTGACTTTATTAATCCATAATAAGAGCCTAATGGTTCAAACACAAGAAATGCTAGAATTAATAACATTTCACCTGGCCCTCAAATGTGGTTTTCGACCCCAAAAATCATTTCCCATGGCATATTCTTAATTCTATTGATCAAATATTGAATTGATCCATTCAGTGTGAAAGCAGTATGAGTTTTAGTCCTCTCTATAATATTCATGAGAAAACTTTCATCTGATGCAAGGGTGAACATGTCTATTCCCATTAGTCTGCCTCAGTTAACACTTTCTTCACTATAAAACGTGCCAAATGATCCTGCACATAACATTGTAATGTCTAACATACAGCAGGCAATTGAATACAAATTCCTAGTATGCTTATTACCTTTTCACAGGAAGCATATATGAGGCCCGACCGTGATGAGAGGCTCATGTAAATACAATTTGGTCTTAAGATAAACACGCATTCAAAAAAACAGGACTGATCAGAGAAGATTATTTTTTATAATATCAGTACATCTAAAATCCATTGGCTCACTTATAAAAAGGATAATATCTCTTATTGGCAAGCAACACAAATTACATCATTCTACATGTAATAAATTCTTAGGGACAATTCCATGGAAGCCCAATTACTGTTCACTTGTTCCTTTATTTGCCACCTTACCATTTCAGGAAGAGATGGTTGCTCTGATAATCCATAAAATCAACAGTACAATATATTTTGTGACCCTGGAAGGACAAGTTTATTCTAACAATTACAGTTCTTAGACAATCTCATAAATACTCAATAAGCTACAATACATTTTGTAATTACACATCTAATTTTGATTATCCTATCTATACCATATCCAATGTGTTTTCATATTTTATTCGAGAATGGTAAATGTGATATCCATGTATGTATTGATGATTAAAAATAGCTCTAAATATACTTTATTAATATATCTGTTTGCCAAGTGCAAATTGTAATTCATCTCAAGAATCTCTTCAAATAATGCAGGAAGACAATTTAAACCAGGTAGTTATTTTTACAATAATAATCAATTTGAAAATGTAGACATGATACCCACATGCAACTGTGTACATTGATCAATTACCAGTTGAAGGTATTCCCACTTACAATTTCATAATTTATGAGATGAGTGAACCCTGAAACCATGAAAAGCGGGAGAAAGTATTGGTTAAAAAAAAACTGCTATGGATGCATTCCCTGATTGAAATTGATTGTAAGCCTATGAGAAGATTTTTCAGATAAGGAAATTCTGATCTTCAGTGGTTTGGTTGATTGATTTCTTTGTTTGTTTGTTTTATTGTGAAAATACTGTACAGAGGAGTTACATTTACATGGGCAAGAAAATAAGTGCATTTCTTATCAAGCATTGTAGCCTCCTCCGTTGTTTCCCCTTCCCATCCCTTCTCAAACTCCCACAGCCCCCCACCCAATCCTCCCTGCACCCCCGCATGAATGTTCTAAAGTTCGTTTTCGACATAAGGACTTGTACATCTCATTGTTGCAATGGGTCCACCTGTATCCCTATTTAAAGGATTGGATTTTCCCCTTCTGCTAAAAAAATTATACCAACATCAAATACAGTGAAAGCAGGGATTATACTGTGGGGGAGGAACATACAAAGCAACAAAGAAATAATCTTATAAATGTGTTAGAAACAATCACATGAAAAAAAAAAAACATTTGAATACATATCTTAGGGTTGGTCTTAGTAAAATTATACTATCAAGTCACCAAGTCAGAGAGTAATCCAAAACTTCGTTTGTAGTGAGCAAAATACATCTTTTTGCAGAAAGGAAAATGTGTTATTCATTCATCCTATTTCTTTAACTTCAATTATTACAGAAAGTTATATATCATAAAAACCAGCATTTTCTTTACCTGTTGTTGCCAGACGTTTTGATTGTGCCCCAAACAAAACTTGGAATACGATCTTCTAACGATTCTGCCAACGAGAGGAATATATACTTGGTTGAGGAGTTAGACTAAATTGCTTTTAACCGTATCAATTTAAAGAACAATAACAAGATTGACAGCCTTATGAAACTTACAAGAAACATTTAGGTGGATTATAAACATTGAAAAGAACAAATTATTTTAAAAATATGTTAGGAGCAATAGCAAGAAAGAAAAAAATTGTGTTTGACATGGCTTTTGATCATGTAGGACAGCATATATCCATAAATGTATTGATATTAGCATATGAGACAAACCAAGTTGAACAAAGAATTTTAATTTCACACTTAAAGGAACAAATCATTCATAAACACCACATAAATTGAGATTCAATCACGGAAAATTCAGAAAAATAAATAAACTCTTTACCTTTATCCCAGACTTCCCCTGAGGAAACATATTTCCATGTATTTTCAGAACTCTTTTTTTGTGGGGATGGGGGGTTCTGGTCGTGGGCCTGATCTCTGGGCCTGGGCATATCCCTCAGCTCTTCAGCTCAAGGCTAGGACTCTAACACTTCAGCCACAGTGCCAATTCCGGCTTATTTTTCTGCTTATGTGGTGCTGAGGAATCGAACCCAGGGACTCATGCATGCAAGGCCAGCACTCTATCACTGAACCTCCTTCCCAGCCCAGAACTCTTGCCTTGTTTCTGTTTCTAAGTTGTGTTGACTACAAGCAAATGGAAATCTACCATCAGAGTAGATTCTGGAGCAACTGGCCTACATTGACTTGGACTGTGTTTTAGATATCAGGTTTGCCTACATCATCTTCAAGAGAAGTTTTTTTCTATACAAGTTGTAATATATTAACTGTGTAATCTCACAGTACCAGGTGGCAAGTATTGAAGGGACAAATAGCAAATTTGGAAGCAATTTGAGAATGATTCTGTGTAACAAATGTTCAAATGTGAAAAAAAATATTCAAATTTTCTCTTTTTAGATTTCTCTGGGCACAATGCCTTCCGTGGGGCTTGACACGATATGGGAGCTATGCTAGTGCATCCTTTGGCAGAGGGCTAGATTTCTGCAATTTTAGCAATAGCACCTCTTCTCTCTGTTGTCCTTTGATAGTTGAGATAAAAGTCTCAATGACTTCCCTCCTGGGCTGGCCCCAAAAACTAATACAGAGGTCTCAATCTCTCAGATTGATATGATTGTAATAGAAGGAATCAATGCCAGGCTTCATAAAATTTTATTACGAACTTTAGAAACATACATTTACTCAATTTTGGCCTTTATTACTGAAATATGGGTTACTTATGTTCAATTTATAAACTCATAGAAAGGGTGATTGAAAATATATTTGAAAATACCCCAAATGGAGACATATCAAATGTCTTCTTTACAAACTCAATGCAGAAGCTGTGTTTCCCTTGGAGCTCTGGAAATTAGTGTTACATTCAAGAAAAAAAAAACACCTTATTCTGTCATACGTCAAATATTCTGAAATTTTTAATCAAAATAAAAGAACAATTTTGTACTCAATAACTTAAATATAGATAAGAGACACAATACATCTCCCATGTGAACAGTTGTTGAGCACAGTCGGAAAATTAAAGTATCCAAAATGAATTATATGCCTTATGATAATACAGTGCGTATCTTAACAAAAGGATTTAGTGTTGAAGAATGACATTACTTTACATTTTGGCAACTAGGAAATGGTAAAGAAAAGGAAACCACCTCTACAGTTTGTGAAACATGGCATACACAGTTTGACATAATTGCCCTCACAAAACATTTTACTTATGTTCTGCTTTGAATAAAGATCTATAAATACAACTGGAGAAGTACAAAAGATGGACTTCCATTGTCTTACTTTCCATTGCGTGCTGTGGAGATTCAGAAGGAATACAATACACCTGAGGGGGAGCCGGGAAGATGGCGGAGGAGAAGCTGTAATCTGAACAAGCTCTTGCATAGAAAGCAGTTATAGAGTTCCAGTGAACAGTCCTAAGCCAGAGAATCACACCAAGTGTGCCATCACAGGACAGAGAGTTAGACAAGAGAGGGAAGCCAAGGCAAAAAGACACATCTAAGTACTCGCCAGCAGCCGCCGCGGCAGCGGCGGCAGGGTCGCAAGCGGCTGAGAACACAGCCACCGGGGCCATACCTGAGCACTCACACAGAGAGTCCGGGAAGAAGGAGCCAGACGCAGTGGGTGAGCGGATTCTACTCAACACCAGCAAGAACCAACAAAGAGTGGACATCTTCATCCTGAAGCTTGCAGACCACAGACGACCCAGGATCCAAGACTCGGCGTGAGTAGAAGCCCGACATCCTCACTCCTTCTCAAGGAGCAGAGGAGGGAAGGCCACCCCTCCCCCCCCAGCACCGGTGATCTCCATCTTGGATACCGACAAAGCTCAGAGGAGCTGCCAGCTCAAACCCAGGCCTTGGAATAAAACGAGTCATTTAGCAGGTCACAAGAACTTAAAGGTGAAGTGACCTGCCAGATTCGGCTCCATCCAGGGAAAAGTCACCCAGCTCAGGCGCCAGCCATTGGAGTGGCTTCCCTCACTGTGTAAACAGAGCCAGAGGCTGCCCCGCCTTCTAGCAGCCTCAAAAAATAATTGAAAAACAGAATCCCTTAGAACGGCTCCAGGCTGGGCTCTGGGAGATTTTTTTTTTTTGCACAAAACAGCCCCAGGAAAAAGCTACTGATTGTTGAAAGGCCTCAACTCTACCCAGAACCTAGCCTCACCACTGCATCCCCCTCTTTTGTGATTCTCAAAGCAGATCACCCTCCCAGAAAACTAACCTGGGAGGGGGATCTCAAAATCTTGGGTAAAGCAGAGTGTTTTTCTGCCTCTTCCAACAAACCAACTTAAGAAACCAATCAAGCCAAAGGACATCAAGCTGACCAGAGACTGCAACAAAAGGCTGGTTACAGACAAAAGGGAGATACAGGATTCTTCCCACCCCTACCGCCCCAAAAAAAAAAAAATCAAAGGACTTTTTTCTTTTTTTTCTTTTTTTCTTTTTTTTCTTCTTCTTTTCTTTTTTTGTTTTTTGTTTTTTGTTACTTTAGATATGTAAAAAATTTTTTCTCTTCTAAAACTTTTATTAATCTTTAATTTTTGCCTCTTCTGAAAAATAATTGATTTCCAGTAACTTTTTTTTTCTCCTCTTATAATTTTTATTTTAGGAATAAGTGAATGAGTGTTTTCCTTTCTTTTCTTATCTTCTTTCTCTTTTTCTTTCTTTCTTAATTATCTTTTTATTTTTTGTCTAGCTCTACTGAACTTCGGATCTTTTCTTCTCCCTTTCCCATCCTTAAAGTTTTTCACATCTCCACTATGTCCCTCCCTTTCTCTCAACATATTCACATTCCTCTCTAAATAGATGGTCTTTTAATCTCTATAATAAAAATATTTTTTACGTTTCTATTTTTTTTCTGGTCTCTTTTCATTCCCCTATCCCTCTCTTCTTTTTCTCTCTCTCTCTAGTTGCATCCTACCCAACCCATTTCCTGCATTGGTATTAGGACATAGTTAACTCTCCCTGTGCCTCCCCACACCAATCTATTCCTATTTTTTACCCACATCTCTCCCTAATCCTAATAATTTCTGGTTTTCCAAATTCTTTTCTGCGGTTCGAAGTCCTTTAAAATATAGTTGTTTGATGTTGAATAGATGTATCTGTTGAACAAGATTGTATCTGTAGACTATTGACTGTACAAATGCAAACTTTGGTTGATGGTTGCCATAAGATAGTGTTCTAGCACAAAACTGGTGCTATCTTCATCTCAAATGGGCAGAGTAAGCCGGAAAAACACAAGAAAAATGGCAAATTCGGGTATCTCAATTCCCAATCTTGATAATCAGTGGTCACATCAGATAATGAACAATCCAGAGGAGAGTTCCCAAATAGCTCTACAAACACTAATAGCAAACATGATAAATGAGAAGTTTGACAACTTACAAAGGACTCTGTATGAGCGTGATAGGGAGAGAGAGGAGGCATCCCAGAAGTTTATACAGGAATATCATAAGCGTGAGGAAGCTACTCAAAAACTGATACAGGATTTGCGTGAGCAACTTGAGAATACTCATACAGAAAGGGAGGAATGGCGTGAGCAGGCTGAGAACACTCAAAGAGAACTGCAGGAATCCCATGAACGTGAGGAAGCTACACAAAGAGTAATACAGGAATTGAGAGACCAGGTAGAGAACACAAAAAGATCACTAAAGGCATCCATAGAATCCATTAACAAAGAGCTGAAGGAAGTCAGGGAGACCACAAAGGGAATGCTGAATGGAACCCAACAGAAGGAATGGGAGTCCAAAGAAACCATATCCAATCAACTAAGTGATTTGAGAACAAACACTGAACACCAAATTAAGGAAGTACAGAGATTCATACAAGACCTAAAAGAGAGCTTCAACAAAGAACTTGTAGCCATCAAAGCTGACCAATTAGAAGGAAAAGAGATAAAAAATAAAGTAGAGAGTCTTGACAGCAGGTTAGACCATGCAGAAGATCGAATCTCAGGGATTGAAGACAGCCTAGATATTATAGAGAAAGAACATACAACCATCCAAGACAAGTCCAAGAAATATGATAGATCTACCCAACACCTGGAAGACACCATCAGAAGGCCTAACATAAGGATAATGGGTGTAGAGGAGCATCTAGAAACAGAAGTTAATGGTCTAGGAAATTTGTTTAACAGGATCCTAGCAGAGAACTTCCCAAACATGCAAAAAGATAGGCCTATTCAGATACAAGAAGCCTTTAGAACCGCAAATAGACCAGACAAGAATAGGACATCCCACCTTCACATTATAATCCACACAGGATCAACTCAGAACAAGGAAAAGATCCTTAAAGCTGTCAGGGAGAAAAGGGTAATCACCTATAAAGGGAAACCAATTAGAATCACCTCAGATTTCTCAGCAGAGACAATCAAAGCAAGAAGAGCCTGGAATGATGAGTGCCATGCCCTAAAATCAAACAACTATCAACCAAGAATACTGTACACAGCTAAACTCTCCTTCATAACTGAAGGCCAAGTAAAAACCTTCCACAGCAAAGGAAAATTTAAACAATACATCTCCACCAAACCAGCCCTACAGAAGATTCTTAAACATGTCCTACACATAGAAAACCATCAAGACCACAATAAAGGCCAACAAACTGCACCCAAACTGAGAATCCAAGAACCTTAGGATGAACCCAGTTTTCGCAGCCCCCAAGAAGGTAGATAACATGGCAGGAACTCCCAAATACCTCTCAGTCCTATCTCTTAACGTTAACGGACTAAACTCTCCAATTAAGCGACATAGACTGTCTAGTTGGATTAAAAAACAATACCCTTCTATCTGCTGCCTGCAGGAGTCACATCTTGTGCATAAAAACAAACACATTTTCAATGTTAAAGGCTGGAACAAAATCTACCAAGCAAACGGCCCCCATAAACAGCGGAAGTTGCAATCCTAATCTCAGATTAAATGGACTTCAAATTAAAATTCGTGAGAAGAGATAAAGAAAGCCGCTAGATACTAATTAAAGGATCTCTCCTTCAGGAGGATATTATAATTCTAAATATCTATTCGCCAAACAATGGAGCACCCAAATTCATCAAAGAAACACTACTTTTCCTCAAATCCCATATCGATCCAAAGACATTAATTGTTGGGGAGTTTAACACACCACTCTCCCCACTGGACAGATCAACTCGGCAAAAACTCAACAGAGAGAACTCAGATCTAAACAGCTAAATAGATCAACTAGACTTAACAGACATTTACCGAACATTTCACCCAGCAGCATCAAAATACACGTTCTTCTCAGCAGCACATGGAACATTTTCTAAAATAGACCACATTTTAGGCCACAAAGCAAACTTGTCTAAATTCAGAAACATTGAAGTTATACCTTGCATTCTCTCTGAGCACAAGGGAATAAAATTAGAACTCAACACCAAAAGCCAACAAAGAAAGTCGGGTATCATATGGAGGCTGAACAACACACTGCTGAATCAAGAGTGGGTCATGGAAGAGATTAGAAAGGAAATTCAAATGTTCATGCTATTCAACAAAAATGAACACACAAATTACCAGCTCCTCTGGGACACAGCAAAGGCAGTACTCAGAGGCAAGTTTATAGCTCTGAGCTCCTACATCAACAAATTGGAGAGATCTGAAACTAGCAATTTAATGACACATCTAAACCTCCTTGAAAAAGAGCAGCAAGATAAACCCCAATCCAGTAGACGGATAGAAATAATCAAAATTAAATCAGAATTAAATGAATTAGAATCCAAAAAAACTATAGAAGGAATCAACAAAACAAAGAGTTGGTTGTTTGAAAAACTTAACAAAATTGACAGACCCTTAGCAAATCTTATCAGAAAAAGAAGAGAACACACGCAAATTAATAAACTCAGAGATGAGAATGGAAACATCACCACGGAAACAACCAAGATTCAGAACATTATAAGGGAATACTTCTCAAAACTTTATGCTAATAAGTTTGAAAACTTGACAGAAATGGACCTCTTCCTAGCAAATATTGACATGACAAAAATAAACGAATATGAGTTAAACTATCTTAACAGGCCCATATCAAACATTGAAATAGAAGCAGCAATAAGAGACCTCCCAGCTAAGAAAAGTCCAGGACCAGATGGTTTTACAGCGGGATTTTACAAGGCCTTCAAAGCAGAGCTCACACCAATTCTCCTCCAACTCTTCAACGAAATTGAAAGAGAAAGCTCACTACCGAACACATTCTATGAAGCCATCATAACCCTCATCCCAAAACCAGGCAGGGACTCATCAAAGAAAGAGAATTATAGACCCATTTCTTTGATGAACATTGATGCAAAACTTCTCAACAAAATTTTGGCCAATTGACTTCAACAATTCATCCAAAAAATCATACACCACGATCAAACAGGATTCATTTCAGGGATGCAAAGCTGATACAATATACGCGAATCAATTAAAATTATTCATCACATCAACAGGAGCAAGAACAAGAACCACATGGTTATCTCAATAGACGCAGAAAAAGCATTTGACAAGATTCAACACCCCTTTATGATGAAGGTTTTGGAAAAATTAGGAATCCATGGAACATTGCTCAATACAATAAAGGCTGTATATGACAAACCTACAGCCAGCATTATACTCAATGGTGAAAAACTCAAGCCATTTCCTCTTAATTCAGGAAAAAGACAAGGATGCCCACTTTCTTCACTTCTCTTCAATCTATTATTAGAATGCCTAGCTACAGCAATAAGACAAAATGCAGACATAAAGTGGATCCAAATAGGGAAAGAAGAAATAAAACTCTCCCTCTTTGCAGACGACATGATCTTGTATTTAAAGAATCCCATAGACTCCACTCCCAAAGTACTCAAGCTGATTCATAACTTTGGCAAAGTAGCAGGTTATAAAATTATCCCCCCAAAATCAATGGCTTTTCTGTATGCCAACAATGAGAAAAGTGTGGCTGAAATTAGGAAAGCAACTCCATTTGTAAATAGCCCCACAAAAAACAAAATACGTAGGAATTAACTTAACTAAAGAAATGAAGGACCTCTATGATGAAAACTTTAAAATCTTAAAAAAGGAAATCAACACAGAACTTAAAAAATGGCAAAACATCCCATGCTCCTGGATTGGCAAGATTAACATCGTGAAGATGGCAATACTTCCCAAGGTTATCTACAAATTCAACGCGATACCTATCAAAATTCTACCCTAATTCTTCAAGGAAATAGAAGAGGCAATCCAAAAATTCATATGGAACAATAGAAGGCCCCAAATAGCAAAAACACTCCTCAACGGAAAGAACACTGCTGGAGGAATATCAATACCAAATTTCAAACTCTACTATAAAGCCCTAGTAATCAAAACAGCTTGGTATTGGCGTTAGAACAGACATCAGGACCAAGGGAATAGAATTGAAAACCCAGAAATGAACCTACAGACCTATAGTCATCTAATCTTCGATAAGGAAGCTAAAACAATAGAATGGAAGAAAGACAGCCTCTTCAGTAAATGGTGCTGGCAAAATTGGTTAACTACATGTAGAAAACTAAAGCTAGATCCTTATATATCACCCTGCACCAGAATCAACTCCAAATGGATCAAAGACCTTGAACTCAAAGCAGACACTCTGAAAACATTACAGGATTGAATAGGAGAAACCCTAGGTCTCCTTGGCTCAGGCCGAAATTTTCGGAATAGAGACCCGGAAACACAACAAATCAAAGAAAGGTTGGACAAATGGGATTGCATAAGGTTGCAGAGCTTCTGCAGGGCAAATGACATAGCTAGCAAGATAAATAGAAAGCCCACGGATTGGGAGAAGATCTTTACTAGCCATACAACAGACAAGGGTCTCATATCTAAAATATACTTGTAACTCAAAAAATTAAACCACCCAACAACAAATCCTAAAAGAAACAACTGCCCAATAAATAAGTGGGCGAAAGACTTAAAGAGAAGCTTCTCTGAAGAAGAAAGAAGGATGGCCAATATACACATGAAGAAATGCTCAACATCCCTAGCCATAAAAGAAATGCAAATCAAAACAACGTTGAGATACCACCTCACTCCAGTTAGCATGGCAAAAATCAAGAACTCTAACAACAACAGATCCTGGAGGGGATGTGGACAGAAGGGAAATTTACTGCATTGTTGGTGGGAATGTAAACTTGTTCAACCACTTTGGAAAGCAGTGTGGAGGTTCCTCAAAAGACTTCAGCAATCCCACTTTTGGGCATTTACCCAAATGTTTACAAACAAGACCACACTAAAGCTACCAGCAAAACTATGTTTATTGCAGCATTATTTACCCAAGCTAAGATATGGAACCAAAGCAGATGCCCCTCAGTACATGAATGGATCAAGAAAATGTGGTATATATACACAATGGAATTCTATGCCTCCATCAGAAAGAATGACATTGCCCCATTTGTTAGGAAATGGAAAGACTTGGAAAAAATTATATTAAGTGAAGTAAGCCAGGCCCAAATTTGCAATATCTAGTATATGTATGAGTCAAGCGGAAAAGGTCAGATAATGTGATATTAGGAAAATGTACCCTTAGATATGTATTTTAATGTTTTTTTCATGCCTGTGTTTCTAACGCATTTATAAGATTATTTCTTTGTTGCTTTGTATGTCCCTTCTCCACAGTATAACCCCTGCTTTCACTATATTTGATGTCAGTGTAACTTGTGGAGGAGTTGGGGAAAAAACAAAGCGTTTAAGGATACAGGTGGACCTGTAGCAACAATGAGAAGTACAAGTTTTCATGTCAAAAGCGAGCTTTACAACATCAGTGTGGGTGGGGGGAAGAAGGATTGGGGTGGGTGGGTAGCCTGGGAAGGGGTGTGAAGTGTAAACAAAGGAGGAGGCTGCAATGCTTTGTAAGCGCATTATCCTGCCCATGTAACTGTAACCCCTCTGTACAGTATGTTCACAAATAAAATAAAATTAAATTAAAAAAAGAGAAAAAATGAAACACCACATATCAATGAAATAATGGACAAATCGAATTGCAGTAAGCTGCAGAGCTTTTTCATGGCACAGTATACATAGCAAGCAAGATCAGAATAAAGCTCTGAGATTGGGAGAAGATCTTCACTAGCTATACAATGGACAATAGCTTCATATATAAAATATATCTGAAACTTGAAAATGTCATATCTATAAGAACAAATCCTCAAAGAAACAACTGCCTAGGAGGGAGAGGAAAATGCCAAAGGAGAAGCTGGAGGCTAAACAAGCTCTTGCATAGAAAGCAGATTTAGTGTTTCAGTGAGCAGTCCTAGGCTAAAGAATCACACCAAGTTGTGCCATCAGAGTACAGAGTTTGGCCAGGCAAGGATACAGATAGGACCACTTGCTGGTAGCCCCAGCTGTGGAGGCAGTGTTGGCAGTGGCGGTAGCTGTAGCCTCCATATGTACAACAGAGAGAGTTCAGGACAAATGTGCCACACACAGCAGGGTTGTGGATTCTACTCAATACCAGCAAGAACTGATGAGTAGCAGATATTTTCATCCTGCCATTCACACACCAGAGATATCCCAGGAACCACGAATCTGGAGTGAATAGAACCCTGACATCCTCACTCCTCAGGAAGCAGAGGAGGGAAGGCAGCCCCTCCCCCACCACGGAGAACTCCATCATTAATATTGACAAAAGCCTTGCTGAGCATCTAGCTCCAACTCAGCGCTTAGAAGAAAATTAAAAAGTCAGTTCATAAGAACCTAACCTGAACTGCCAGGCTCAGCACCACACAGAGGAAAGTCACTCTGCCTAGAAACATGCAGCTTTGTCGCTGGAGGAGTGACTTTATTCACTGGGTATACAAAGCCAGAGACTGCCCCTCTCTACAGAAGCATAGACAAACCATTGAAACTCAGTAAACATAAACCCTGAGATTTACACCAAGCTGGGCTCTGTGAGTGTTTCAGGAAATAGCCCCGCAGCAAAAATCTGTTTGCTGAAAGGCCTCAACCCTACTCAGAACCTAGCCTCTTCACAGCATTTCCAAACTAGAGGAAACAGCCATCTTCCTCTTTTGTGAAACTCAATGCAGATCTCCCTAGCACTGAAGTAGCCTGGGGAGAGGATCACAAAATCCTGTGAAAAGCAGAGCATATTTCTGCCTGCTCAAACAAAACTGACTTAAGAATCCCATCAAGCCACAGGAAAACCAAACACCACAATCAGACCAGAGACCCTACCAAGAGACTGCTTATGGACCTAGGGGAGATATACGGTCTTCCCATCTCCTCCCCACAAAAAATATATCAAAGAACGCTTTTTGAACATTTTTAAAATTTAAATTAAGAAGTGTTTTCTATTAATCTGTTTGTTTTTCCTTCAAAAGTTTTATTTTAGGTTATATATGGGTGTGTGCATACTTCTTTTTTATTTTTATTTTTTTGACATTTGGATCCTTCTTTTCAATCTTTTCATGTTTTTCTCTTTCTTTCTTTTTTGGATGACTTAATTACTGTTTTGCTCATCTTGAGATATACACCTATCTTCGAACATTAGAGCTTATCCTCCATTGTTTTCATATTTAATGTAGAAATTTATTACTTGATTCATAAGCTCTTAGGCTTCACTACTTTAATAGAGTATTATCTTTTTATACCTGTATAATTAATAATAATTAACAACTAATTTTAAGAAATTTTATTTTTTAGTTTTTCATGTCTCCTTAGTGTCCCTCCCCTCCTCTCATCCTATCCTTTTCTTCCCTCAGTATAATTTCTTTAGACTTAAATTATTTTACGTGTTTCACTTTTTAAATTTAAATTTTTGTTTTTCCATTTTTTTCTTTTTTACAAATTTTTTCCTATCATACATACTGTCCAATCCATTGCCCTCTCTGGCATTAGGACTTGGTTAAATTCACTCTACTTTTATGTCTCCACATCCACAAAGAGGAAGAGTTTTATTTCATCTATCTCTCTTTAGTTCCCCTTTATATGTGCATCATTTTATTGGCCTTCTAATACTAAATTGAAGAGAAGTGAAGAGAGTTGTCATCCTTGACTCAATCCTGGTTTTAGAGGAAATGGATTTAGTTTAAACCATCTAGGTAAATGCTTGCTGTAGGTTTGTCTTATATAGCCTTTATAATAATGATGAATGTTGCATGGATTCCAAATTTTTCCAAAGCCTTCATCATAAAGTGGTGTTGGACCTTGTCAAATATTAATTCTGCATCTATTGAGAAAATATTTGGTTCTTATCCTTGCTCTTCAGAAGTGATAATTTGTAATAATTGTTTTGCATATATTGAAACAGCCTTGCATCCCTGAAAATAATCCTTTTGTTGATTGTTTCTGTGGGGTTTTTTTGGATTCTAATTCACTCAGTTTTGATGTAATTTTAATTGTTTCCATCTACTGGATTGCAGTTTAGTTTGCTGTTGTTTTTCAAGGAGGTTCAGGTGTCTCATTAAATTGTTGCTTTCACATCTCTCCAAAGTGTTGATGAAGGAACTCGGAGCTATAAACTTGCCTCTGAGTAGTGCCTTTCCTGTGTCCCAGAGGAACTGGTAACTTGTGTGTTAATTTTTGTTGAATAATATGAACATTTGAATTTACTGTCTAGTCTTTTACATGGGCCACTAGTGACTCAGCCATGTGTTGTTCAGCCTCCATGTGTAAAAAGAGACTTTCTTTGATGGGTTTTGGTATTGATTTCTAATTTTATTCCCCTAGGTATGAAAGAATGCAGGGCAAAATTTCAATGTTTGTGAATATGGACAAGTTTGCTTTGTGACCTAAAATGTGCTCTATTTTGGAAAATGTTTCATGCCTTGCTGAGAAGACTGTGTATTCTGATGTTGCTGGGTGAAATATTCTGTTAAATCTAGTCTGTTAAATGTAGTTGGTCTATGCCGTTGTTTAGAGCTGTGGTTTCTCTGTTCAATTTTTGCCAAGTTGATCTATGTAGAGGGGATAATGGTGTGTTAAAGTCCCCAACAATTAATGTCTTTGAATCTAAGTGAGATGTGAGGAAAAGTAGGGTTTCTTGAATAAATTTGGGTTCTCCGTTGTTTGGCGAATAGATGTTTAGAATTTTAATATCCTCTTGAAGGAGAGATCCCATAACTTCTATGTAGGGACCTTTTTTTTTTATCTCGTCTCATTAATTTTATTTTGAAGTCTTTTTTATCTGATATTTGGATTGTAACTCCTACTGGTATATGGGTACTGTTTACTCGCTAGATTTTATTACAGCCTTTCAATTTCAGAATATCTATGTTTTTATGGGCAAGTTGTGATTTTGAAAGCAGCAGATAGAAGGATCTTGCTTTTCAATCCATCTAAAGAGTCTATGTCGGTTAATTGGAGAGTTTAGACCATTAATATTGAGCGTTAGAACTGATGATCTCTGTTAGTTCCTGCCATGTAGCTCACATTCTTGGAGGATGTGACAACTGGGTTCTTCCTATGGTTCTTTGATTCTCAGTTTGGGTGTGGTTTCTTGGCCTTTATAATGCTCTTGTTGGTTTTCTATGTGTAGGACATCTTAAGTATATTTTTTAGGGCTAGTTTTGTTCCATATATTATTTGAGTTTTCTTTGCTATGGAAGGTTACTGTTTTTTATTCCATTATAAAGGAGAGTTTAGGTGGGTACAGTATTTTTGCTTGATAGTTTGTCTTTAGAGCATGCCATATAACATTCCAGGCTCTTCTTGCTTTGCGTGACTCTGCTGAGAAATCTTCAGTTATTCTAATTGTTTTTCCTTTTTGAATGATTGATATTTCTCCCTGACAGCTTTCAGGATTCTTTGCTTTCTCTGAATTTATCCTATGTGTATCATACTGAGTTGGTGGTAGGTCCTGTTCTTGTCTGATCTATTTGGAGTTCTAAAAGGCCTAGGTTTTTGCATGTTAGGTTAGTTCTCTGCCAGGATCCTGTTAAATAAATTTCATAGAACATTAATTACTGTCTCTATGTGCTCTTTTACACGCATTTTCCTCACATTAGGCTTTCTGAAGGTGTTTTCAAAATATGCAATAGACCTATCATATGTCTTGAGTATGTCTTGTATAGTTGTATGTTCTTTCTCTGTGTTACCTAGGCTGTCTTCAATCCTAAAGATTCAGTCTTCTGCATGGTTAACCTATTGTCAAGACTTTCTATTTTGTGTTTTATTTACTTTCTTTCTAATTAGTCTGCTTTTATGACTTCAAATTCTTTGTTGGAGCTTTGTTTTCGATTTTGAATGGACTTTATTAATTCCTTAATTTGGATTTCATGAATGACTGCATTGAATTTTGTCTATTCTCATCCAGCTTGCAAAATTCCTGCATTCCTCTTTGATTAGCTTCCTCATGCTCAGGCAATTCCTGTCTTTCTCTTTGGTTATTCTCTACCTGCTCAGGCAATTCCTGTATTATTCTTTGATTAGCTCCCTTAAGGTCAGGAGATTCCTGTATTAATTTTTGTCAGCTTGAGTATGCTCACGAAGTTAATGTGTCAATCTTTGTTTAGCCTCTTCTTGCTCCCTATCATGCTCACACTGAGTCCTTTGCAGGAATTCTATTTCATTATTCACCAATCTTATTATTCACCATGTTTCCCAGTGTTTCTAGAACTTCTGGGTAATTCTCTGGATTATTCATTAACTGTTCTGTCACCAGATATCATGAGTGGGAGTAGAGACACCTGGACTTGCCATCTTTCTTGTGTTTCTCTGGCTTTTTCTGCCCACTTGTTATGAACCAGTTTAGTGCTAGGACTATTTTAAGGCAAGCATCAACCATAGCCCTTTAGTTGTACAGACGGATTGATGCAGTCAAAATGGCTGCAGATACAATCTATTTCAACACATACAATCTAATTCAACATCAAACTACTATGGATTATTAGGCTAAGAATATCATGAAGGTATTCAGCAGACCAGAAATTCATAGGTTTAGGGAGAATCATCGGGAAAAATAGAATTAGAGCAATAAAAATTAAAAAAAAATATTTAACATTAAGAAAGAAAAATTGTTACTTTTCAGAAAGAGCTAAAATACACACATGCTCTGATTGTGAATGCCTGGGAAACAGAAAGAGCATTGGACAGCAAAATATTACAGCTAAACACACAGTTGAATGATCTGTCACAAAAATAAACTGAAGTGAAAAACAAGAAAGAAAACTAGTAAAGAAAAGTCTTTTTTTTTTTTTTGGGGGGTCCGGTCGTGGGGCCTGAACTCTGGGCCTGGGCGCTGTCCCTCAGCTCTTCAGCTCAAGGCTAGCGCTCTACCACTTGAGCCACAGCGCCACTTCCGGCTTTTTTCTTTTTGCTTAATGTGGTGCTGAGGAATCGAACCCAGGGCCTCAGGCATGCAAGGCAAGCACTCTACCACTGAGCCACCTTCCCAGCCCCAAGAAAAGTCTTAACAGACTATTGGGATCCTCGCAGGAAAGGTAATGCAGAAGTAGCATGTCCCAATGCAAAATGTGAAAGTATGAAAAAACTGTCGATAGCAGTGTTGAGAATTTCAAGGTGAAGCTGAAAAGCAAAGGTGCTGTGAAAAGGAGCAGCAGCTGGACAGCCAAAGGAACTCTCATGTGACTCTAGAAGCACACTTGCAACTTGAAGAGTTTAAAAAGGAGATTTTGATCATGAAAGGAAGCTTTCATAAGAGAAAAGGAGGAGGATAACAAGGCAGAAGGCTCCAAGTTCCAGACTGAGCTTAAGGATACAAAGCAGATGTTAAAGGAACTAGAGTCCCCTGATGTTCAGGGAAACCACTGAGGTAATTACACAGGTTGTTAGACCACACTAAAACTATTAGATAACATTGAAAGAATAAAAAACAGTGGTAACAGGGTATAAATGTGGAGACACATGTGTTGTAGCAGAATTTCAATGTAATAACGTGATAGAATGGTCACAATGTCTGGCAGTGTGATATCACAATGGTCATGATGTCACAGTGGATTTCTGATGTCACTTGTCATGCCTGAAATATGAGATCCAGAACAGATTATGAGCTCAGAAAGATCCTAAGATATCAAAATAACTGCATTTCAGAGATGATTTGAAGACAGGACAGGTTTGTGATGTCTCAGTGTGTTAGTGATGTCCCAGTGGAAATATGATGTCAGAAAGGATTGTAATGTCACAATGTTTATGACATCACAATGAGTTTCACAGATCAACAAACATGCCACATTTGAAATAGAATGGAATTTCAGAATAGGCATTCACAATGGGTCTATGACCTCACAATGACATTGTGATATCCTAATTCTATGATGTTATTGTGTTTTTGTGATATCACATTGAACTGATGGTGTCATAATGACAATGTGATTTTACACTGGTGATGATGACACAAGGGATTTATGACATTACAATAGCATGTCATCTCAATTGTCTTTTGTTAATGAGGACATGGGTACTCATGTGGTTTTTCAAAGTTGCTAAGAGATTATAGTAGGATTGGGATATCACAATATGATCATGATGTCAGAACAGCAATGCAATTTCACAATATATTTGTCACAGTGATGATGAGGTTACAATGGGTTTGTAATGTAGCTAAAAGTTTGTGATATCACAATGACATGTCCAGTTCATTTTCATCAGTTTCCAGTGCAGCTGATGGGCCCCTCTGTAGTATGATCTTCCTAGTTTACCTCTGGTTTAGTGTATTCCTTCTAGTTTCCCTCAGAATTGCACATATATGGCATATATTTGGTCAATAGAATTAGGTCATTATGTAATGATATAACAAGACGAGTGGAGGTCATTGGTTCTAGGGACCTGTTTACTTTGTCATATCTCCATACATTTTGTATTTTACATTCACATATCAGGGACATCGTACAATTTGTCTCTTTACTCTTGGCTTACCTCCATCAAAATAACTTTTTCTAAATTCCATGCATTTTCCTGCAAATTCTATTATTTTCTCCTTTCTAATTACTGTATAATATTCTATTGTATACAAGTGAAACAATTTTTGGGTCCATTCACCTGCACTGGGGCTTCTGGGGTTCTTTTTATATCTTGGCTATTGTGAACCGTGCGCCAATGAATGTGGAGATGCATGTGTCCCTGTATACTGCTTCCTATTGTTCACGGTAGATTCTGAGGCATGGTATGGCTGGGTCATAGGGGAAGTTTATATTTAGCTTTCAGTGGTATCTCCATACTGTTTTCAAAGTGTATGTATTAGTGTACATTCCCAACAGCAGTGCAGTAGGGATTCTCTTTCTCTGCTTCCATTCCAGTATTTGTCATTTAGGGTGTGGACCATTCTGATTGGGTAAAGTGATATCTCAGGGTTGTTCTTATTTGCATTTCCCTTACAGACAAGGAGGATGAACATTTACTCATGTATTTCTTTGCTATTTTTATCTGTTCTAGAAGTCTGTCTTGAGTTCCCTTGGTCATTTAGAAATTGTTTTGTTAGTTTTTGGAAGGATCATGTTCTTGAGTTCCCTGTATATACTGGATATATCATGGTAAATTGTTTTCCCAATTAGTTGTCTGTATTTCCAGTTTGAGTTCTATGTCTTTAGCCATGGAGAAACTTTTTAAAGTAGTACCATTTGTGGAATCTCTCTTCAAAATATTTTGACCCTGTGACTCTGTTCAGGAAATTCCTGCCTGTGCCTATAACTTCGTTTCTGTCCTTCTCTGTCCTGAAGAAGTCTCAGAAATTCACATTTGTTGTTAAGGTCTTCAATTCATTTTGAGTTGATGTAGGGTCCATTTTTAGCTTTGTGCATGTGGCTGCCAATTTTCCCAGCACCAGTAGTTGAAGAAGCTACAGTTCTTCACTTCATGTCTTTGGCTTCTTTGTCTGTAAGAATGTGGTTTTATTTCTGGACCTTCTAATCCATTCCAATGGATTGGGGCCTGTTTTTTGCCAGTACCAATTTGCTCTCTTTATTATCATGGCTCTATAGGATAGTTTGAGATCCGTATCATCATTTCTCAGTGTTGTTGGGGTTTCTTCATAGAATGGTTTTGGCTATGAATTTTTGGAATGTTTTCTCAAGTTTAATATATTACATCATTGGGATTTTAATGGGAATTGCATTGAATTTGTATATTAATTTAGGCAGTATGGTCATTTTCCTCATATTAAATCTGCCTATCTAAGAACATTGAAGATCTTTCCATTTCCTGGAGTCCTCTATGATTTCTTTCTTTAAGTTTTTATAGTCTTCATTAAATAGTTTCTTTACATCTCTGTTTAGGCTAATTCCTAAATATTTTATTTTTTGAGGTTATTGTGAATGGGGATCTTTCCTTGATTTCTCTTCCTGCTTGTATTTTCTTAGAATACAGAAAGGCCAATGATCTTGAGGGTTAATTTTTTATCCTGCTACATTGCCAAAATTGTTTAAAATTCTAAAAGTTTCAGGCTGGAGTTTTTGGGAACAATGAGGAATATTATCATGTCATCTTTAAAAAGGGATCGTTTCAATTCCTCCTTTTCTATGCAGATCCCTTTAGTGTCTGTTGCTGGCTTTATGCTCTAAGGATTCCAGAACTGTAATAAAGAGAAGTCGGGAGAGTGAGTATCCTTGCCTCCTTCCTGATTTTAGGAGAATTGTTTGTTGTTTTCCCCCATTAATTATAATATTGGCTATTGGTCTGTCATATATAGATTTTATTGTTTCAAAGGATTTTTCAACTATACCTATGCTCTCAAGATCTTTTAACATGAATGAACATTGTATTTTATCCAAGGCCTTTTCCATATCAATGGAAATAATTATGTCGTCTTGAGCTTGGATCTGTTGGTATGATGGAATACATTTATTGATTTACGTATGTTCAACTGTACCATCATTTCTGGGATGAAGTCCACTTGTTCATGATATATGATTTTTTATATGCTTCTGAATTCTGTTGGCTAATATTTTTGAGGAGATTTACATCTATGTTCATCAAGGAGATTTTTCTGTAGTTCTCTATTTTGTTGGGTCTTTTCCTGGTTTGGGGATGAATGTGATATTGGCTTCATAGAATTCCTTCTGTTTTTGTTTGTTTGTTTGTTTGTTTGTTTTCTGAAGAGTTTGGGGTGTGTGGGTATTAGTTCCTGTTTAAATGTTTTATCATATTCCTTTGGTCCTTGGCTTTTCCTTTTTTGAAAACTGCTGATTGTTTCCTCTATCTCATTGTAAATTATTGGATTATTTTAACTGTTGTATTTCCTCTATGTTCAGTATGGGCAATTTGTATTTCTGTAAAATTTCATCCATTTCTGCTAAGTTTTTCTCCCTTACTGAGTTTAGATTCTGGAAATAATTATTTAGAATTGAAGGTCAGATATTTGTTATACTTTTTCTCATGGAATCTGTGATCTTATTGATTTTGATTTCCTCTATTCTTCTTTTAAACTTGACAGCGTTTTTTCAGGTGAACAGCTTTTTGTTTTTGCTAAATTTATTTATAGATTTCTTAGTCTCTATTTCTGTAATTTCAGCTCTTATTTTGATTTTTCTCACTCCATTATTAACTTTAGGTTCAAGTTGTTCATGTTTTTATAAAAGTATTATTTGCAACATGACATTATTTACTTTCTCTGTCTCTACTTTTTCGATGTATGCACTGAGAGGAAGATTTTGTCCCTCAACTCTTCTTTTGCCATGCCCAACAGATTTCTTTGTGATTTGTATTCATTTTCATTGAATTTTAAAAACTTTTACATTTTTCTTTAATTTCTCCTGTTACACAGGTGTTGCTCAGAAGTATGTGTTCAATTTCCATGTATTTCATTAATTCTATGGTGTGCTTTGATATTGAGAACTAGCTTGATTCCACTGTAGCCAAACAGATTACAGGGGAATATGTCCATTCACATTTACTTGCTAAAAGCCTTTCTATGAACTATGATACAGTCTATTTTGGAGAAAGTTCCATGGGCTGCTGAGAAGAATTTGTACTGGATTATTGTAGGTTGGAAAACATGATTGATGCCAATTAATTCTGCTTGAGATATGTTATCATTGAATTCAGAGGCTTCTTTGTCAATCCTGTCATTGGTAGATCTGTCCTTTGGTGAGAGTGGAGAATTAACATGTCCCAGTATTATTGTATTTGGATCTATTTTATTCTGTAAGTCTCAGAGTATTTAACAAAAATACTTGGGTGCATCAAGGTTTGAGGAGTATAAGTTGATGAGGTTATTATCTTATTATATTATATTATTATTATTATTATATTATATCATATTATATTATTATATTATATTATATGTCACAAAGAGCTAATGGTGTCATCATAACAATTAGATGTAACACTTTACATGATGTCACAAAGTACTTGTGAGGTTCCAATGACATGTGAGGGCTCAATTGTCATTAGTTCACAATCAGGATATGAATAGAGATTGTGATTGCACAAAGCCACAAAGGACATATGGTTTTTAAAAGATCCTGAGGTCATATATTTGAGATAACAAGTGATCATGATGTCACAACAGCAATCTGATGTCAGTTTGTGATCTTACAGTAGTTTTGAGGTTACAAAGCTTTTGGGATATCACTATGAGTTATTATATCACAGTGACATCTTCAATTTCAAATATTACTATTTTACAATGAGGATATGAGTTCACAGAGGGAGCCTGAAGTCCCAAAGACAAGGAATTTCTTAAAATGTTATGAATTCATACTATGTTTGTGAAAATATGAGACAATGATATCATAATGGCAATGTTAAGTAACAATATCATGTGATAATGTTTTAATGTCACAACTATTTCATGATGCCATAATGGTGAAGAGGTAATAATAGGTTTGTGATGTCACAATAAATTGGTGGTGTCACAATGGAAATCTGAAACATAAAATTCATTAACTCACAATGAGTATATGAATTCACAGAAACTATGATGTCTACACATATGTGTTGTAACAAACTTAATGAAGTCCTGTTTTGTGATGGTACAAACCTGTGATACAATATCATAATGTGAAAAATGGTCATGAAATCTGGCAGTGGGATGTCATAGAGGTCATAATATCACAGTTCATTTATGTATCATATATCATATGTGAAATATTAAGAGGTACAGAACAGATTATGAGCTCACAAAAGTCCTAAAATATCACAATTGCAGCATGCCACTAAAGTTATGAGGACAGGAGAGTGTAGTCATGTCACAGTGGGTTTGTGATATCACAATGACAATGTGATATCACAAGTGGTTTGTGATGTCACAATGGTTGTGTGATCAGAATACGTTTCTGATATCAACCCATATATCCTATGGGAAATAGAATGAAAATACATAATATGCATTCATAATGTTTCTTTGACTTCATAATGACTCTGTGATGTTATAATGGTATGATACTCTTGTATTTGGGGATGTTATAATGAGCTGATGCCGTTATAATGACAATAACATGACATCGTAAGTGTTTACGATGTTACAGGCATGTCTGATCTGAATTGCCATTAGTTCACAATATCCAGATGGGTACACAAAGGGATTGTGATGTCATAAAGACCATGAACTCTTTTTAAAGGTGCTTAGAGGTCCTAATAAGTTTTGGATACCCCAATGTGATCATGAAGTCACAAGAGCAATGTGATATGAAATGGGTTTGTGATGTCACAATGGTAATAAGATCACAAAGGCTTCGTGATGTCACAACATGTTTGTAATATAACTACTATAACAACTGCATGTTCACTTTCATTTGTACTAGTTCACAATGAGGTTGTGAGTTCTCAGAAGAAGCTCTAGTACTCAGAGTACGTGAATATTCCAAATTATTGTGGGTCATAATAGGTTTGTGAAAACAATGGAATTGAGATATCACGATATCACAATGTCATTATGATTTCAAAGTATCACATCATACTAAAGTACTTATGTTGCAAATAGGTGGTGATACCATATTGATGATAAGGTCAAAATAAATTTCTAATGTCACATGCACGGGTTTGTCAGAATGGCATTACTGATACCAAAGGTCATTCATTCACAATAAATATATGAATTCACACAGAGACTGAAGTATTTCCTTGGACATGTGTTGTCACAAATGCAAAAATTCCTAACAATATGCTCATGTCACAATGTGACACAGGTTCATGATGACTGACAATGGTCATGATATCACAGTAGATTTCTGATATCGCATGTTATATCTGATATATTATGAGGTCAAAAACAAATTATGAGCTCACACATAGACTTAGATATAACTATAGCAGCACATGAGAACAGGACAGATTTGTGATGCCACAGTGAGTTAGTGATATTGTAATGTCCATTTGATTTCAGAGTGTAAGGTCACAATAATTTTGATGTCACATGGGTTTCTGATTTCAACCCACATGCCAAATTTGATATAAAATAAAACCAATGCATAGGCATTTATAATGTGTATATGATATCACAATGACAATGTGAAAACCTAATGCATTCATGTCATTGTACTTTTCTGGTGTCTCAAGAATGGATGGTCTCACAAAGACAATTTGATTTTACATGTGATGATGCCCTAATGGCATGTCTGATCCCAATTGTCATTAGCTCAAAATGAAGATATAGGTGACATCACACAGAGTGTGATGACACAAAGGCCATATGTTTTTTCAAATGTGCTAAAAGGTCATAATAGGTCTGGGAAGTGACAATGTGGTAGTGTTATAACAGCAATGTCATGGCACAGAAACACATCATAATCTTGTTTTGATGCCACAGTTAGTGATGCAATAATGGAGATGAGGTCACAATAGTTTTGTGATGTCAAAATGGGTTTCAATGTAACAATGGCATTCTGGATTTCAATTTTCCTTTACTCACAATGACTATAAGAATTCACAAAAGGACTGTGATATCTCCAAAGGCATGTGTTGTCACAAATGTGGTGATGTCCTAACACGTTTATGAAATCAAAATGTGCCACAAAGGTCATGACATCTGGCAGTCTGATGAATCAGTTGTCATGATGTCTGTGTATTTCTATGACATATCATAGCTAAAGTATTATGAGGCCCAAAACTAATTATGAGTTCACAAAGGGCCTAGGATGTCATAATGTGTCATAATGGCTGCATGTTACAAAAGTTATGAGGACAGGTTTGTGATGTCTCAGGAGGGTAGTGATATCAACATGGCAATGTGATGTCACAAATGGATTGTGACTTCACAATAGTAATGAGATCAAATGGTCTTCTGGCCTCAACCCAACTGCCACAATGGCATTTGACCAACAACTCCCATGACATATTTGATAGAATGAAATCACAGAATAGGCATGCACAATGTGTCTATGTAGTCACAATGTCAATGAGATGTCACCATCCTATGATGCAAATGTAGTTTTGTTATGTCCCTTATGAATCCATGGTGTCATAATGACAATGTGGTATCATACTGGTAATTATGTCAAAATGTGCTTGTGATGTTATAACAGGGGTCTGATCTTAATTGTCATGAGGTCACAATGAGGATGTGGGTAATCAGAGAGATTGTTATGTCAGAAAGGCAATTTGTTTTTTGAGAGAAGCTGAAAGTTCATAAGAGTTTGGTGATGTCTCAATGTGATTATGATATCACAACAGCAATGTGATATCACAATGGGTTTGTGATAACACAGTGATAATGATGTCCCTTGGTGTTTGTGAAATCACAACAAGTTTGTAATATCACAATCACGGGTACAATTGCAATGCTTCTAGTTCAAAAATGTTGTAACGTATAATAGGTGTGTGAAAAACCAATGTGACAGTGCTATTACAATGTCAATATGATGTCACGATATCTCCTCATGATAATATTTTGAATACATAGTTGGGTATGCCATACCGATGATAAGGACATTATAGTTCTGTGATATAACAATAGGCTGATGATGTCATAATGGAATTCCAGAGCTCATTCTCATTGACTCATAATGAGTATATGAGCTTAAAAGAGACTGTGATGTCTCCAAATACAAGTGTTGTCACAAATATGATGAAGTCCTAACAGGTTTTGATGTCACAATGTGACACAATAGTCATGAAGCCTAGCAGTGTTATGCCACAGAGATCTTGAAGTCAATGTGTACTTCTGATATCATATATCATACCTGAAATATTTGAGGTCAAAAACAGAAAATCATCTCACATGGTGCATATCACCATGGCAGCATGTCACACAATCTGTGAGGAGAGGACAGGTTGGTGATTTTACAGTGGGTTAGTGATATCACAATGTCAATGTGATGTCACAAAGGGATTGTTATGTCACAATGGTTATGCAGTCACCAAGGGTTTTGGCTAGAGACCTACAAGTCACATTTCAAATGGAATGAAATCATAGAATAGTTATTTATAATTGGTCCATATCCCAAAGACTAGGCAATGACAATGCTATTTTGATATTGAATTTTGGTTATGTCACAATGAACTGATGGTGTTATATGTGAAAATGAGATGACACAGTGGAGATGATGTCACAAAGTGTTGATGATTTTTTTCAATTTCTTTTTATTTTGAAAATACCGTACAGATGGATTACAATTACACGAGCAAGGTAATGAATATATTCCTTATGCAGCATTGTTGCCTCCTCCTTTGTTTCCCCTTATCATTCCTTCCCATCTCCCATCCCTCAACCCCCAAATTCACCCCTCACCCCCAGGCAAAATTGTAAAGTTCATTTTATGACATAGCTACTTGTACATCTCTTTGTGGAAATGCGTCCATCTGTATACCCATTTAAACTGTTGGTTTTTCCCCTTCCCCTCCACAAATTATACCAACATCAAATACAATGAAATCAGGTGTTATACCATGGGGAAGGGACACAGAAACAACAAAAAAATTATCTTACAAATATGTTAGAAAATATTTGATGTTGTTATAATTTGTGGAGGGGAAGGGAAAAAACAAACAAGTGGTTTCACAAGAGGTATAGGTGGACCCTTGCAACAATGAGATGTAAAAGTCGTTATGTCGAAAAACAAAATTTACAACTGTGTCGGGAGGTAGGGATTGGGAGGTGGGAGTGGAGGGGTGAGATCGGAAGGGATAGGAAGGGAAAACAAGGGATGAAACAACATGCTTGAAAAAAAATGTACTCATTACCTAAGGGTCTGTCAATTTTGTTAATTTTTTCGAAGAACCAACTCTTTGTTTTGTTGATTCTTTCTATAGTTTTGTTGGATTCTAATTCATTTAATTCTGATTTAAGTTTATTTCTTTCCGTCTACTGAATTGGGGCTTATGTTGCTGCTCTTTTCAAAGGAGGTTCAGATGTCTCATTAAATTGTTGGTTTCAGATCTCTCCAATTTGTTGATGTAGGAACTCAGAGCTATAAACTTGCCTCTGGGTACTTCCTTTGCTGTCTCCCAGAAGAGCTGGTAATTTGTGTGTTCATTTTTGTTGAATAGCATGAACATTTGAATTTCCTCTCTAACCTCTTCCATGACCCACTTGTGATTCGGCAGTGTGTTGTCCAGCCTCCAAGTGTTACCTGACTTTCTTTGGTGGCTTTTTGTGTTGAGTTCTAATTTTATTCCCTTGTAGTCAGAGAGAATGCAAGGTATAACTTCAATGTTTCTGAATATGGACAAGTTTGCTTTGTAGCCTAAAATGTGGTCTATTTTAGAAAACGTTCCATGTGCTGCTGAGAAGAACGTGCATTCTGATGCTGCTGGGTGAAATGTTCGGTAAATGTCTGTTAAGTCTAGTTGATCTAGGCAGGTTTTTAGATCTGTGGTTTCCCTATTGAGTTTTTGCCACGTTGATCTGTCTAGTGGGAGAGTGGTGTGTTAAAATCCCCAAGAATTAATGTCTTTAGATCTGTGTGGGAATTGAGGGAAAGAAGTATTTCTTGGATAAATTTGAGTGCTCTGTTTTTTGGCGAAGAGATATTCAGAATTGTAATGTCCTCTTGTAGGAGAGGACATTAATTAGTATTTGGTGACCTTAATTAGTATTTGGTGACCTTCTGAATCTCTTCTCACGAATTTTAATTTGAAGTCTATTTTATCTGATATTAAGATTGCAACTCCCGCCTGTTTATGGGGGCCGTTTGCTTGGTAGATTTTGCTCCAGCCTTTAACATTGAAAGTGTGTTTGTTTTTACGGGCAAGATGTGATTCCTGAGGGCAGCAGATAGAAGGATCTTGATTTTTAATCCGATTAGACAGTCTATGTTGATTAATTAGAGAGTTAAGACCGTTAATGTTGATAGAGAGTACTGAGAGGTATTTGGGAGTTCCTACCATGTTATGCACCTTCTTGGGAGTTGCAAAAACTGTGTTCTTCCTATGGTTATTGGATTCTCAGTTTGGGTGGAGTTTCTTGGCTTTTATTGTGGTCTTATTGGTTTTCTATGTGTAGAACATCTTTAAGAATCTTTTGTAGGGCCTGTGGAGATGTAATGTTTTAATTTTTCTTTGCTATGGAAGGTTTTTATTTGGCCTTCAGTTATGAAGGAGAGTTTAGCTGGGTACAGTATTCTTGGTGGATAGTTCTTTGTTTTTAGGGTATGGCATACATCATTCCAGGCTCTTCTTGCTTTGATGGTCTCCTTTGAGGAATCTGAGGTGATTCTAATTGGTTTCCCTTTATAGGTGATTAATCTTTTCTCCTTAACAGCTTTTAGGACCTTTTCTTGGTCTGAGTTGATCCTGTGTTGATTATAATGTGACAGTGGGATGTCCTATTCTGGTCTGGTCTATTTGGAGTTCTAAAAGCTTCTTGTATCTGAATAGGCCAATCTTTTTGCATGTTTGGGAAGTTCTCTTCTAGGATCCTGTTAAACAAATTCCCTAGACCATTAACTTCTGTTTCTAGATGCTCCTCTACACTCATTATCTTTAGATTAGGCCTTCTGATGGAGTCTTCCAAATGTTGGATAGATCTATCATATTTCTTGGATGTGTCTTGGATGGTTGTATGTTCTTTCTCTATAATATCTAGGCTATTTTCAATCCCCAAGATTTGATCTTCTGCATCGTCTAACCTTCTGTCAAGCCTTTCTACTTTATTTTTTATTTATTTTCCTTCGCATTGGTCAGCTTTGATGGATTCAAATTCTTTGTTGAAGCTTTGTTTTAGATCTTGTATGAACTTCTTTACTTCCTCAATTTGGGGTTCAGTGTTTATGCTCAAATCAGTTGATTGGTTATAGTTTCCTTCTGTTGGGTTCCATTCAGCATTCCCTTTGTGCTCTCCCTGACTTTCCTCAGCTCTTTGTTAATGGATTCCATCAATGCCTTTAGTGATCTTTTTGTATTCTCATCCTGCTCGCTCAATTCTTGTGTTACCCTTCGCTTAGCTTCCTCATGTTCATGCCATTCCTGTAGTTCTCTTTGAGTGTTCTCAGCCTGCTCATGCCATTCCTGCCATTCTCTTTGAGTATTCTCAAGGAGTTCACACAAATCCTTTATAAGTTTTTGAGTGGCTTCCTCATGCTCATGACATTCCTGTATAAAACTTTGGATTGCCTCCTCCCTCTCCATGTCATGCTCATACAGAGTTCTTTGTATGTTTTCAGTCTTTTCATTTATCATGTTTGCCAGCAGTGTTTGTAGAGCTATTTGGGAACTCTCCTCTGGATTATTCATTATCTGTTTTGTCCCCTGATTATCATGATTGGCAGTTGAGATACACGACTTGCCATTTTTTCTTGTGTTTTTCCAGCTTACTCTACTCATTCGGGATGAAAATAACATGTTTTGTGCTTGAACACTAACTTACAGCAAGCATCAACCAATGTCTGTATTTGCACAGTCAATAGTCTGCAGATACAATCTGGTTGAACAGATTCATGTATTCAACATCAAGCAAATATATATTAATGGTCTATGAACCGCAAAGATGAATTTTGGTAAACCAGAAATTATTAAGTTTAGGGAAAGATGTGGGTAAAAAATAGAAATGGAGTTATGTGGGAAGGCACAGGCAGAGTTAACTAAGTACTAATCTCAAAGCAGGAAATAGGTTGGATAGGATGAAAATAGAGAGAGAGCAAAAAAGAAGAAAGAGAAAGGGAAAAAAGAGATGAGAAAAAATAGAAAAATAATAAATAAAAATATTATGCAGTCGGAAAAACACTCAGAGAAGAACGTGGATATAGTGAGAGAAAGGGAGGGATATAGAGGATATGTGAAAAACTTAAAAATAAAAATACTTAAAATATTATAGAGGTATAAAGAGGTAGTACTGCTATTAAGGAATTTAAGTATAAGAGGTTTTGAATTGTGTAATAAATTTGAGGATGAAGTGTGTGCACAATGTGGGATAAGGTCTAATAATTGACTACGGTTTTATCTGAGGGTGTGCAGAACAAGAATTAAGTCACATAAAGAAGAACGAAAGAGAAGAAAAGGTGAAAAGAATAAGAAAGAAAGAAAAAAGATCAAAAGTTCAGTAGTGCTAGACATAAAACAAAAAAAATTGTTTTTTGAAAAAGGAAAAAAAAAAAGAAAGAAAAACGCACACAAACATATACCCAAAAATAAAAATTTTAAGAGGAAAAAAAAATATTAGAAAACAATATTTTTCAAAAAGGTAAAAATTAAAAATAGAAAAGTTTTATCAAAAATTTTTTAAATAAATGGTGCAAAAAGAGGGAAAAAAGTCTTTAGATTATTTTTGTGGGGGAGGGGTGGGAAAAACTTGCATCTCCCTTGTGTCCATAAACAGCCTGTTGTTGGAGTCTCTGGTCTGCCTTTGGTGTCTGATTTTTCTGTATCCTTGTTGGTTTTTTAAGTCAGTTTGTTTGAACAGGCAGAAAAAATGCTCTGCTTAACCCAGGATTTTGTGATCCTCTTGCCAGGGTAGTTCAATGGGAGGGAGATGTGCTTTGAGAATCACAAAAGAGGGAGATGGCTTTTTCCTCACTTTGGAGATGCTCTAATGAGGCTAGGTTCTGGGTAGAGTTGAGGCCTTTCAGAAAGCAGTAGCTTTTCCTGGTGGCTAGTTTGTGCAAAACTCACAGAGCCCAGCCTGGTGCCACTCTCAGGGTTTATGTTTACCGAATTTCAATTGATTTTCCAGGCTGCTAAAGGGCGGGGCAGCCTCTGGTTCTGATTACCCAGTGAAGAAAGCCACTCCTGGGGTTGTTGCCCTAGCTGGGTGAATTTTCCTGGGTGGAGCTGAGTCTGGCAGATCAGGTTAGGTACTTGTGATCTGCTAAATGACTCCAGTTTTCTTCCAAGGCCTGAGTTGGAGCTAGCAGCTCCGAGGAGCTTTGTCAGTATTCAAGATGGAGATCTCTGGTACTTTGGGGGGGGGGTGGCATTCCCTCCTCTGCTCCTGAGGAGTGAGGACGTCAGGCTTCTACTCACACCAGGTCTTGGTTCCTGGGTCGTCTCTGGTCTGCAAAGTACAGGATGAAGATATTCGGTTCTTACTGGTGTTGAGTAGAATCCGCTCCCCCACAGCATCTGGATCCTTCTTCCTGAACTCTCTGTTTTGCAGGTATGGTGACTGCGGCTACTGCAGCCACCACTGCTGCCACAGCATCGGCTGCTGGCAAGCGCGCAGATTTGTCTCCTTGCCTGCATTTTCAATCTCTGGCCTAACTCTCTGTCCTGTGATAGCACAATTGGTGTGATTCTTTGGGTTGGGACTGTTCACTGGAACTCTGAAACTGCTTTCTATGTGAGAGCTTGTTTAGCCTCCAGCTTCTCCTCTGCCATCTTCCTGGAACCACATGCAAGGAGTACCTTTCTTATCAAGCATAGTTGCCTGCTCCTTTGTTTACTCTTTCCATCCCTTATCATCTCCCACTCTCCCACCCCCATATATTATCCCCCCTGCAACCCCAGGTCCCGACTAAATTCGTAAAGTTCAATTTACGACATAATGACTTGTAACTCTCATTGTTTCAATGGGCCCACCTGTATCCCTATTTGAACGATTTATCTTTTCTCTTGCCCTCCACAAATTACACCAACATCAAATAAAGTGAAAGCAGGGGTTATACAGTGGGAGAGGGACATACAAAATAACAAGAAATCATCTTATGAATATGTTAGAAACAATAACAAGAAAGAAACAATATTTGAATACTTATCTTGGTGTTCATTTCACCTAACATCAACATATCTGATCTTTTCTGTTGGTCTCAGATATATACTAGTTATTGGAAATAAAGGGAACTATGGGACCCATGTTTCTTTGGGCCTGGGTTACATTTTTTTTTCTAAGTCTTTCCATTCTATCCATTTCCTTACAAAAGGGTCAATGTCATTCTTTCTGATGGAGGCATAGAATTCCATTGTGTATATATACCACATTTTCTTGATCCATTCATCTACTGAGGAGCATCTGGGTTGAGTCCATATTTTAGCTATGGTAAATGATGCTGCAAAAAACATAGTTGTGCTGGTAGCTTTAGTATGGTCTTTTTTGTGATCATTTGTTAAATGCCCAAAAGTGGGATTGCAGGGTCATATGTGAAGTCTTTTAAGGAAAGTCAATACTGCGTTCCAAAGTGGTTGAACAAGTTTACACTACCACCAACAATGCAGTAACATCCGTTTCTATCAACATCCCCTCAAGCATCTGTTGTTATTAGAGTTCTTGATTATAGCCATTCTAACTGGGGTGAGGTGGTATCTCAATGTTATTCTGATATACATTTATTTTAGGCTTAGGGAAGTAGAGCATTTCTGCATGTGTCTAATAGTCATCCTTCTTTACTCTTCAGAGAAGTTTCTCATTAAGTCCTTAGCCCACTTATTTATTGGGCAGTTGTATCTTTGAGGATTTGTTGTGGGATTTAGATTTTGGAGGTCCAGGTATATTTTAGATATAAGACCACTATTGGTTGTATGTTTAGTGAAGATCTTTTCCCAATCCATGTGCTTTCTATTGATCTTGCAAGCTATGGCCCTTGCCATGCAGAAGCTCAGGGAATCCCATCTGTCAAACCGTTTTGATTTTTTGTGTTTCTGAGTCTTTATTAAGAAAATTTTGGCCCGTGCCATGTAGACCTAGGATTTCTCCATCCAACCTGTATTGTTTTCAGAGTGTCTGCTTTGACTCCCAGGTCTTTTCTCCATTTGGAGGTGAGTCGGGTGCTGGGTGATAAATAAGGATCTAGCTTAGTTTGCTACATGTGATTAACCAATTTTGCCAGCACCATTTACCAGAGAGGCTGTCGTTCTTCCATCCTATTTTTTTAACTCACTTCTCGAAATTAGTTGGCTATAGGGCTGTAGGTTCAGTTCCGGGTTTCAATTCTATTCCATTGGTCCTAAGTTCTGTTCTTGTGCCAGTAATAAGTTATTTTGATTCTTATGGCTTTATAGAAGAGATTGAAATATGGTATTGATATTCCTCCATGTTTTTGTTATTTTGGGTCTTTTATTGTTCCATACGAATTTTTGGATTGCCTCTTCTATTTCCTTGAAGAATGAGGATGGAATATTGATAGGTATTTCATTGAATTTATATAGTCTTAGAAAGTATTGCCATTTTCACGATGTTGATCCTTCCAATCCACGAGAATGAGAGGTTTTTCCACTTTCTGAGTTGTGTTTTGATTTCCTTTTTCATGTTTATAAAGTTTTCATCAGAGAGGTACTTCATTTCTTTGGTTAAGTTAATTCGTAGGTATTTTATTTTTTGTGTGGATATTATGAATGGAGTTTCCTAATTTCAGCCACGCTTTTCTCATTTTTGGCATAGAGAAAAACCATTGATTTTTGAGGGTTAATTTCACACCCTGGTACTTTGCCAAAGTTTTGAATCATCTGGAGTAGTTTGGGAGTAGAGTCAGTTGGATTCTTTAAATACAAGATCATGTCATCTGTCAAGAGAGAGAGTTCTACTTCATCTTTCCCTATTTGTAACACTTTGATGTTTGCTTCTTGTCTTATTGCTATAGCTAGGCACTCTAATACTAGATGGAAGAGAAGTGGAGAGACTGGACTTCCTAGTCTTGTTCCTGAGCTAAGAGTAAATGGCTTTAGTTTTTCACCATTGGATATAATACAGACTGTAAGTTTGGTATATAGAGCCTTCATTGTATTGAGGATTGTTCCCTGGAGTCCTAATTTTTCCAGAATCTTCATTATAAAAAGGTGTTAGATCTTGTCGAATGCTTTTTCTGCCTCTATTGAGATAACTACGAGGTTCTTATCTTTGCTCTTGTTGATGTGATGAATTATATTAATTGATTTGCATATATTGAACCAGCTTTGCATTCCTGAAATGAATGCTGTTTGTTAGTGGTGGATTATTTTTTGGATGAATTGTTGAAGTCGATTGGCCAAAATTTTGTTGAGAAGTTTTGCATCAATACACATCAAAGAAATGGGTCTATACTTCTCTTTCTATTAGGAATCCCTGCTTGGTTTCGGAGTGAGGGTTATGATTACTTCAAAGAATGAGTTCATTAGCAAACTTTCTCTTTCAATTTTCTTGAAGATTTTGGTGGAGTATTGGTGTGAGCTCTTATTCAAGGTCTGGTAAAATTCTGGTGTAAAACCATCTGGTCCTGGGCTTTTCATAGATGAGAGGTCTCTTATTGTTGTTTCTATTAAAATGTTTGATATGGGACTGTTAAGATGGTTTAACTCATCTTGGTTTTGTTTTGTTATGTGGATATTTGCTAGGAAAAGGTCAATTTCTGCCAAGTTCTCAAACTTATTAGCATCAAGTTTTGAGAAGTATTCCCTTATAATGTTTAGGTTTATGGTTGTTTCTGTTCTGGTTTTTCTATTCTCATCTCTAAGTGTATTTTTTGGGTGTGTTCCCTTCTTTTTTCTGATAAGATTTGCTAATGGTCTGTCAACTTTGTTAATTTTTGTGAAGCACCAAATCTCTGTTTTGTTGATTCTATTATTTTGTTGGATTCTAATTCATTTAATTCTGATTTTTTTTTATCTGACAGTTTTAACTAGCAAGTATCAGGTGTGGACCATTGAAGTCTGGTCCTTTGTGGGTTGCCAATAATGAGGAATTAAAAAAAAAACACTAAATGCTTCTTCTTTTGGAAAATTTCTGTCTACTGGATTTGGGTTTATTGTGCTGCTCTTTTTCAAAGAGGTTCAGATGTTTCATTAAATTGTTGGTTTCAGATATCTCCAATATGTTCATGTAGCAACTAAGACCTATAAACTTGCCTCTGAGTACTGTCTTGGCTGTCCCCCAAAGGAGCAGGTAATTTGTGAGTTTATTTTTGTTGAATATCATGAACCTTTGAATTTCTTTTCTATCTCTTCCATAACCCACTCGTGATTCTACAGTGTGTTGTTCAGCTTCAGGTGTTACAGGACTCTCTTTGGTGGCTTTTTGTGTTGAGTTTGAATTTTATTCCCTTGTAGCCTCAGAGAATGCATGGTATAACTTCAATTTTTCTGAACTTGGAAAAGTTTGCTTTGTGACCTAAAACGTGGTTTACTTTGGAAAATGTTGCATGTGCTGCTGAGAAGAACGTGCATTTTATTGCTGCTGAGTAAAATATTCGGTACATGGTTTTAAATCTAGTTGATCTATACTGTTGTTTAGATCTGTATTTTGTCTGTTGAGATTTTGCCGAGTTGATCTACCTAGTAGGAATAGTGGTGTGTTAAAGTCCCCAACAATTAATGTCCTTAGATCTATGTGAGATTTGAGGGAATGTAGTGTTTCTTGTATAAATTTTGGTGATCCACTGTTTGGTGAATGGAGATTTAGAATTATAATATCCTCCTGAGGGAGAGATACCTTAATTATTATGCAGTGATTTTCTTTATCTCTTCTCCCTAATTTTAATTTGAAGTCTATTATATCTGATTTTATGATTGCAACTCCTGCTTGTTTATAGGGGCGATAGGCTTGGTATATTTTATTCCAGCCTTTCACTTTCAAAATATGTTTTTTTTTATGGGCAAGGTGTGACTCCTGAAGACAATATATAGGAGGATCTTGGTTTTTAATCCAAATAGTCAGTTTATGTCGCTTAATTGGAGAGTTAAATCCGTTAAAGTTGATAGATAGGACTGAGAGATATTTGGGATGTCTAGCCATTTTATCCACTACTTTGGGACCTGTGGCAACTGGATTCTTCCTATGGTTCTTGAATTCTCAGTTTGGGTGCGGTTTCTTGGCCTTTATTGTGGTCTTGTTGGTTTTCTATGTGTAGTACATCGTTAAGTAACTTTTGTAGGGCTGCTTTGGTTGAGATATATTCATTCACTTTTTCTTTGCTATGGAAAGTTTTATATTTGACCTTGGGTTATGAAGGGGAGTTTACTGAGTACAGTATTCTTGGTTATTTGTCGTTAGTGCATGGCATACATAATTCCAGGATCATCTTGCTTTCATTGTCTCTTGTGAGAAATATGAGGTGATTCTAATTAGTTTCCCCTTATAGATGTTTTATCTTGTCACTTTGACAGCTTTAAGGATCTTTTCCTTGGTCTGAATTGATCCTGTGTAGATTATACTGTGATGGTGGGATGTCCTGTTATGGTCTGATCTATTATGGATTCTAAAAGTTTCCTGTATATGAATTGGCTGGATGACTTTCTCCTGGGTGGACCTGAGCCTGGCAGGTCTGGTCAGGTTCCTGTGACCTGCTAAATGACTTGTTTGTTTTCTTCCAAGGCCTTCCTTGGAGCTAGCTGCTCAATGGGCCTTTGTCAGTATCAAAGATGGAGATATCCAGTAGTGGGGGGAGGGGTGTCCTTTCCTCCTCTACTCCCTGAGTAGGAGTGAGGATGTCAGGATTCTACTCATGCTATACTCTTGGTTTCTGGATCGTCTCTAGTCTGGGTTCTGCAGAATGAAGTTATCTGCTTCTTGTCAGTTCTTGCTGTTGTTGAGTAGAATATGCTCACCTGCTCCGGCTGGACCCTTTGACCCAGACTCTCTGTGTTGTAGGTATGGCGGCCATTTAAGCCAACATCTCCTCAGCTGCGGCTACCGATAAGTGCTCCAAACTGTCTTCTTGCCTAGATTTTCCCTCTCTGGCCAAACTCTCTGTACTGTGATGGAACACTTGCTATATTTTTCTGGAACACCAAACTACATTCTATTGGAGAGCTTGTTTAACCTCCAGCTTCTCCTCTGGCTTCTTCCCAATATTTCTTACCCATCCTGTATTCTTATAGCAGGAATTTTTTATTCTCTTACCCCATCATTACAAAAATCGACATACAACATGGAACCAAAATCAACCTCAATGACAATAGGAGGAAGAACATGAGGTGGAAACAAAAATAATCGTATGCTATATTAAAATCCAGAAGTATAAGAATAAATGGTTCTGAAGCTATCTTGATATTCATTTCCTGGAGCTTCATTTTATAAAACAATATATTCTATCTCTCTGTCTCTCTCTCTCTCTCTCTGTCTCTCTCTGTCTCTGTCTTTACGAAAGTATAGAGCTTTGGAACTTTCCTACTAATCTCATAAAATTATCATACATGTATGCTATGGGATGGAAGGGAAATTCAAAATAAATTTGAACACAAGGGACAAAACCGGAATATTAATAATTTCTATAGAATTCACATTAAGAAGAGATAAAAATTATCTCCAGAAATACATTCATTAGATATTCTTAAGACTTAGTGAGAAAAAATTGTTACCTGCTGAATTACAACTGTCATATAATTTGGTTGACAATTGCAAAATCATACATTTCACCTTATTTTCATAGAATTTGATATCATTTATTTCCTGTCCTTTTCAGATGAAGGGAACTCTGAAAATTATTCAAAACCAGTTGACCAAAAAAAAATGCATGAACTGTGAAGAAGAAAGGCAGTCATGGAAGACACTGTATCTTTTAATCTCTTTCAGAGAACAAAAAGAAAATTTTAGAAAAATACACTTGTTCATTTTTTCTTGAATCAAAGAAAAATAGCAATCACTTGTGTACAACTTTGATAAATGCTAAGAACTCTATTAGCTATTTTGGAAGTATGGAAGTGCAGTAAGCAGAAGCTACCTAAGGTCATATCAATTTTAACGATTTTCCACAGGAGTTCAATCACTAATTATTACTTCTTTTCCACATAGTCTCTTTTCTTGTTCACACTAACCAGTGTAATGCTTGTCTTTCTTTCTGAAAATAGAATTTGTTTACAGACAGTATTGCACATGAACTCATAATACACTGAATACAGCCCTGTTTCTAATTGGACTAGTAATCAAGCATTTTTTTCTGAAGTTCTACCATGTGAAGGAAAGATGGAATAGTGCAGTTAGATTATAGTATAGACATGTGAATTCAGAAGATGATCAGCAGACATGGTGGTTTTGAAAACAGGTTGTTTTTGTTGGTGTGCATCTTTATACAGCAACATTTACCTATGGATTAATATCAAAAATTGGCTACAATTTCTCAATAAGTTTGGTTTTGTGAAAATACTTACAGAGGGGTTACAATTACACGAGTAAGGCAATAAATACCTTTCTTATCAAGCACCGTTGCCTCTCCCTTTGTTTTTTACCTAACATCAATGCCCTCCAATTTTTGAAGCAAAATTTGAACATGAATAAAATTCTTTGGATTGATTCAACACTAATACTTACATTAAATCTGGGGAAAGATCCTTCTTCTTCTGTTCCTCCTCCTCCTCACCCTCCCTCTCTTTTCCCACTCCTCATCCTCTTGCTCTTCTTCCTTTCACTATTCGTCCTTTCTTTCCTCTCCTTCTATTCTTCCTTCTTTCCTTACTTCTTCCCATTCTTCCCTATCCCCTTCTTCTCCTCTTCTCACCCTCTTTTCTTTCCCTCCCTCCCTCTCTACTTTTCTTGCTCCTGCCCTGTATTTCTCCCTTCCTCTATCCCTTCCTTCCTTCCTTCCTTCCTTCCTTCCTTCCTTCCTTCCTTCCTTCCTTCCTTCCTTCCTTCCTTCTTTCCTTCCTTCCTTCCTTCTTGTTTTATCTTCTCCCTTTCTATACTTCCTTCTTTCTTCCTACTCCAATTTAACCTCCATCTCATACCATCCATCCAAAATCATTTCATTCTTTCCTTTCACCTTACCCTCCCTGACAAACCCAAGCATGAAGATCTGAAGTTAAACTCCTGGCTTGGAAGTTGAAATTGGTGTTGAGATTGGAACTAATACCCTGGTCCTTTAACGAAAAGACTTGGACTTGTACTCGAGCTGGAATTTGAACTCCTACTTGGGCCAGAAACTCTGGGCCTGAGGCTTGAATTCACAATGTGGGCTTTGAACCCAGTTCTGCACTTGAGTTCGTTTCCTGGGAATAGAATTCACGGCCTGTTCCTAGATCTAGTGCTTAGGAACTGAAATTGGATCCAAGCATTTAACTCGTAGCTGGGCATTGAAGTCAGGTGTGAGCCTTAAGCTCACAGCCTGGGCCGTGAATTCATGTCCTGACATGAACTTGTCACCTGAGATTGAAAAGTAGGGACATGGGACCTGAACAGGGATCCTTGCCTGAGCTCATTGCCTGGGAATTGAACTCACACCTGGGGCTTTGAAATTGGTTCCTAGGCCTTCAACTCAGCCTGGGTCTTGAACTCCAAGCTGTTCATTGATCTAACTGTCTATGCCATGAATGTTGGACCAGGAACTTGAACTCATTTCTGGGCCTTGAATTTGTAGCCTGGGCCCTGTATATGGGACCTAGAAATTGAACTCACAGCCTGTGCCTTGAAGTAGGGGTCTGGAGCTTGAACTCAGTTCTGGGCCTTGAACAAGAGACTTAAACTTTGAATATGTTTCTGGGGCCTTAAATTTGGAAACTCGACAAAGTTCCTGAGCTTCTCTGTACTCAATACTGGTGCTCAACTACTGAAGACTCAACTGTTTTTCTGAGTTTGTTCCATGGCTGGAGAAAGATTTTTAGTTTTAGTTTTAGTTTTTGAATCACAAATGTACTTTTTGCTACAAGAGAAGTCAATCCATCTGGTTCCATATTTCTCACATTTGGTTTATTTGCTGCTGTTTTATATGTAAATAGTTTCCTTTACGTGAAAGTGGAGGGACTGGACTGGGATGCAGGGAGCGTGTAATGTGGGGGGAGGGGCTCTACGCTTGTATGCTTTCAATAAAAAGCAGGAAGGGCATTATCAGGCCTTCCAGACTGTTGGGAGATAAGTAGGTGGACAGGGTACAGAGACAGCTGTGCAAAAAAAGAATTAGTTTCAAGACCAAAGTATGAAGCACTCAGGAATAGAGTTGCATATGAATGATATGGTGGTATCACATGGCCATTGTGATAACAATGGCATTATCTCATAATATTTTAGAAAATATATGGTCTTTGGGCTTCCAGTCTCTTCCTGTGAACTTATATCCTCACTGTGAACTAGTCGCAATAGAACTTGGATATGTTATTGTGATATTGCAAACTTGTACTGACAATACAAACCCATTGTGTCCTCTTTACCATTGTGACATCAAAAACCTATTGTACCATCCCAAACCTGCTATGAACTATTAGCACATTTTATAATACATTTGGCTTTCCTGACATCACAGAAATTTTATTTACCCATATCTTTTTTTTCTGGTCATGGGGTTTGAATTCTGGGCTTGGGTGCCCAGATCTTCAGCTCAATGCAAGTGATCTACCACTTGAGCTACAACACTAATTTTTTCTGGTGGCTGATTGGAGATAAGAGATTCACAAACATTGCTACCCAGGCTGGCTTTGAGCCGAGATACCCAGATCTTAGGCTCTTGAGTAGCTAGGATTACAGGTGTAAACAAATAGCACCCAGCTCCTTCCCATACCTTATTGTGACCAAATGACACTGCAGATCAGATATGCAATTGTAACATAACAAATTCTTTTTAACATCCTCCAAAGTGTGATATCCCATTGTCCTTATGGCAGCATCAACTCATTGTGATATGACAAATCTGCAATGGCATCATAGCATTATGACAACACATTGTCATTGTGAAGTCATAGAAACTTTCTGAATGCATCTTCTGTGATTTCATTCTATTTCAATAAGGCATGTAGGTTCATATTAGAAACCAGTTGCAACCCCATAACAATTGTGAAATCACAATGCCATTTTGATATAAATCCACTCTGCTATCTCAAGCCTGTCCTCTACTGATAACCTTTGTGATATGGTGCCATTGTGATATATTAGGCCCTTTGTGAGCTCATAATGTATTTTTGACCTCATTGTATTATCTGAACATTTCTGCTTGTCTTAGACATATACTAGTTATGCAAAGTGAAACCATAGGACTTGGTCGGTGTGGGGTGGGGGGATGTAAAGGGTAGTATGGTGGATGGGAAGTGATGTAAAGGAATAGGAAGAGGAAAAAAGGAGGAGGCAACAATATTTGATAAGAAATCTACTTATCATCTTGCCCATGAAATGTAACCCCTCTGTATGATATTTTCACAATAAAAATAAAAAATAAATAAATTTATGAAAGGAGAGGTTTATGATTATTGATATCTCTATGGCAATGTGATGTTACACAGGAATTGTAATGTCTGAGTGGGCTGATAGTGTCATAACAGAAATGTGATGTCACACTGGAGATTAGATAACAAATAATCTGTGATGTTCTAGTGGCATGTCTGACCTCAACTGTCATTAGGATGAGGATTATGTACACCTAGTCACTGTGATGTCACATTTGTTTTGAGGTCAGAATGGGTTTCTTATATCAACCCACATGCAACATGTGCAATAGAATGTAATCACAGAATAGGCATTATTTGAAGAAACTTGGAATTATGAAATTGAGCATGATATTAAAGGAGTAGGATAAAACAGATGATGTCTCCAAGCTTAAGTCTGAGGTTCAGAGTAGTAAACAGGACTTAAAGAAACTGGAGCCCCTGAAGTTCAGGACAAAACCAAACTGATCAACTAGCAGGGGAAACCACTCTAAAAGCAATGAGGTCTCTAGACCTGCTAGTAATTATGATTAAAGAAGAAGGAAAAACAGTGGTAACAAGTGTGCAAATGTGGAGACTAAACTTGTGAAAAATGGATAGAAGCTCAATCCTTCTGTCTGTTTATACCCAGATATTTGGCACTCTGGTAAAATAGCCCTGGACCACTGCCTAAATCTGTGTTTAAAACTAGTGGGGCCTGAGCCTGACAAGCCTATGTAATGTATGTAGAATGTAGCCAATAGGTAAATACTGGAAAGCTGGAATAGGTGGAGAAGTCTCTTATGCAAGGATCCTCACCTGATGAATTTTGGGAAGTGGACTTCACAGAGTTAAATCATGGAGAGCAGAGGTATAAGTATCTGTTAGTTTTAGTGGATACTTTCAGGCTGGGCTGAGGCATTCCACCCAAAACCAAAACCACTCAGGTAACAGCTATAATATTACTCCATGAAATAAATCCTCGATTTGGTTTGCCATTAGCAATGGCCCAGCATTCATGGCCCAATTATTCAATTATTAGCTAAGGTACGAGGAATAAATTGGAAGTTACATTGTATTTATTTATCTCAGAGTTCATGGCAGATAGAAAGAATGAGTAGGACCTTAAAGAAACTTAAATTATTTACAGAGACTGGCCATGACTGGCTAAGGCTCCACCCTATTGCTCTCTTTCAAGAAAGATACACACCTTATGTTAAAGGATTCACTCCTTTCAAAATAATTTATTATAGAACACCCTTGTTGGTTCCTAAACTTGGTAAACTATATTAACAAAAATGTTTAATCACAATCTTATACAGTCCCTGAAGCCTATGCAACATGTTCTTGGAGGTGTCTCTCCTTTGGTAGCTGAGACCCACTGGACTCCTGAGAAAAACTCCACCAATTAAATTTTGTCTACACAGCTGGTGTGGCTAAAAAGGAAACATAATTCTGAGCTGGAAACCAAGTGGCAAGGACCTTACTCAGTGGTGCTAACTACACCATTGGCTATTAATGTTGCAGGAAAACAGCTTTGAGTCCATCACTCTCAAATGGAAGCAACAGTGGAACAATATCCAGAGAAGGCTGCAGGATGGAATGTTCAAACACACTCAGAGGATCTGTTAAAGAGAAGAATTATCAAGTGTTAATTGGTGTTAACTAGTGTCTTTTTATGGTTTCCTCATTGTTATATGTTAAATTTGCATTTGAAGCCTGTCCAATATAGGGATGAGAAGGGAATGTTTAGCGTTTGATCAAGAAGGGATAAAGGGTTTTTTTATATGAAAATCAGTGGTGAATGTAATAACAAGCAGGGGCCCAATAATTAACATGACCCCATGGCCCTGGAGAGCATGGAGCAAGCCCATGGCTGGACATGCTGCTGGAGGGGTTGAAGTATCATTTCCCACATGTGAGCTGTCAGGACATGATTGAGCAGTGGGTAGTTTGGGACATGATGGTTGAAAACTGTTAGGCAGGAGACCCTTTGAAGTGATGGAGGTGTACAGTCTATAGATAGCCTGCATATTCAGAGCAACAGAAGGGGAAAGAAAGAGGGGAAACACCTAGAAGCAATTGCAGAGACAGCAGAAGGGGAAAAAACTTAGGAAGAGAGGAATTTGAGGGAGAACAGGAGGGCAAAGATGGTAACTGGCCACCAGGATAAAACCGAATAGGCCAGTGAAGAGTGGGGAGGCCTGAAGAGAAGAAGGAAGTGGTGGAAGGGAAAAAGGGAAAAACCTGGAAAGAAGGACAGGTCTGTAAAGAAGGACAGAGGAAGGGAAAAGGACAAAGCCTTGCCCTTTGAAGTTCATAAATTTTGGGTTTGTGGTTTGCAGACAAACTAACAAAGGTTGAGGCCACCCATGGCAGCTCTGAAGTTTGGAGGTCAGTGTAGCTCTTGGCTCACTCTGGCTATGCAGGCCAGAACAAGTTATTTGAAGGACTCTTTCTAGTAAATATTTTTGTTTATTGTCTTAAATGTCTCAATGTATTGTCTTCTGCTTCATAGGTCCTAAGTATACATGTTTACAGAAGGAGCTAGAACTCTCAAAGGCCATCAATTATCTAAAATGTCATGGGTTCATGTTAGTTTTGTGAAAAACCAATGGGACAGTGATATCATAATGGCAATGTGATCCCACAATACTATGTCATAATGTTTGGTTGTAACAATTAGTTGGTGTTGTCATAATGGTGCTGAGGTCACAATATTTTTGTGATGTCACAATCGGTTGTCAATGTCAGAATGGTGTCAGACCTCCACCTTTAACTCCTCAGGAGGATATGAGTTCAGAAAAGGATTTTGAGGTCTCCATAATCATGTGTTGGCACATATGTGAAGCCCTAAAAGTTTTGTGATGTCACAATGTTTTACAATGGTCATGATATCTTGAGTGTGAGGTCACAATTATAAGTTCACAGTGTATTTCCACAGCACATATCAAACCTAAAATATGAGGTCTATAACAGATTATAGGCATGTCACAAATGTTTTGAGGACAGAAATGGTTTTCAATGTCACAGCAGGTTAGTGATATCACAATGGCAATGTGATGTCACAATATCATATCGTAATGATTTTGTGTCACAATTATTTGATAAGGCCATACTGGTGATGAGGTCTCAATAGGTTTGTGAGGTCACAATACATTGGAGATCTTACAATGGCATGCCAGATCTCGATTTTCATTGACTCACAATGAAACAATTGTGTCATTTTAATACCTTTGTGACATAACATTGCTATTGTGATATCATCTACACTTGTGACATTACAATCTGTCCTGTCCTCATAACATTTGTAACATGCTGCCACTGTGCTAACTTAGGGCTTTTTAAAACCCGTAATGTATTTTTGGCCCCATAAGATTTTTGATATGTGATATCAGAAATGACTGTGACATCATGACCACTGTAACATCACACTTGCAGACATCATGACCATTGTGTTTTGTTGTGATTACAATTCTTTTAAGACTTCATCACATTTGTGAGAACACATGCCTTTGGATACATCACAGTCCTTATTTGAACTCATATACTCACCGTGAATTAATATTTGTGTTCTGGCAGACTATTTTGCCATCACCAACCCATCTCAAACCTATTACCTCCTCACCAGAATGGCATCACCAATTAATTGTGACAGCAAAACTCTATTATGATCTATTATTGTGACATCACATTGCCATTGTGCTATCACTGTTCCATTGTTTTCTTTTTCACAAACCTATTATGTTCTGATAACTTTTTAGAAAATTCATGGCCTTTTGGACTTCAAGCTCCATCTATGAACTCCTATCCTCATCGTCAACTAGAATCATTACATGTACATTTACATTGTGAAGTCACAAATCATTTGGGACCTCACCACCACTGTCACATCACTGGCCCATTTTAACATCACATTGCCTTTGTGACATCATGACCACATTGTGACATCTGAAACATTAAATGAACACTTAGCACCTGTGAAAAAACACATGTCCTTTGTGATGTCACAGTCCCATTGTGTAACCATATCATTCTTGTGAACTAAGGACACAAGATCAGACATGCCATTTTACCATCACATACCCTTTGTGACATCATCATTATGTGACACCATATTGTCATTATGACAGTTCACTACTGCATCACCAAATTACTATAACATCATAGCATTATGACATCACATTGCCTTTGTGATATCATAGACACTTAGTGAAAGCCTGTTCTGTGATTGCATTCTATTTCAAATGTAGCTTATGTGGATATCGGAACCCATTTTTACCTCATAATCTTTGTAACATCACATACACTTCATGATATCCTCCAGTGTGACAACATATACTCATAATGACAGCATAATCTCATTGTGACATCACTGAACTACATCATGTTATGACATCACATTTCCACGGTGACTTAATAGTCACCTTGTAAGTGTCTACTTCATGATTTCATTCTATTTAAAATGTGGCATGTGTGTGGATATTGGAAACCTTTAGACAATTCATAACCATTGAGATATCACATTGCCAATTGATATCACTAAAACATTGTGATATCACAAACTTGTCCTGTCCACATAACTTTAGTGACATGCTGCCATTGTGATATCTTAGTCCATTTAGAGCTCATACTCTGGATATGTGATTGTGATATTACAATCTGGTTTGAAAACACTAACACAATGTGACCTCATCACCACTGTGACAAGACAAATCCATTTTGAAATCACATTGCAATTGCAACTTCACCATCACATTGTGTCATCCCAAACCTGTAATGGCCTCTCAACACATGTGAAAAAAACACGAAGTCTTTGTAACATCACATTTTGTATACCTATGTCCTTTTTGTGAAGTAATGACAATTGAGATCAAACAAATGCCATTGTAACATCTAAAACCCTTTGTGATATCATCACCAATATGACATCACATTATCATTTTGACATTATCAGTTTATTATCAGTTTTGTGACATCACAAAACCGCAATGACACAAGAGCATTAATGACATCACATTGTTAATTTTACATCATAGTTCCATTTTGAATGAGCATACTGTGATTTAATTCTATTTCAAATGTGGCCAGTGTGTTGATATCAGAAACACATTGTGTCATAATTACACTGTAACATCACAATTCTTATGTGATACCATATTTCCATTGTGATATAAGTACTCCAGTGTGAAATTTCAAACTATTCTGTTCCTCATAAACTTTTGTCATATACTGCCTTTGAGATAGCTTACTCCCTTTGTTAGTTCATAATGTGTTTTTAAACTCATAATATTTCAGGTATGATTATGATATCAGAAATATGATCATGATCACACTGCCAGATATCATGATAATTGTATTACATTGTGACATCACAAGCCTGATAGGAATCAATCAATTGTGTTACAACACATGCCTTTGGAGAAAAAAAAAAAAAAACACTCCCATTGAGACCTCTTATACTTATTATGAGCTATTGAAAATTGAGGTCTGGCATGCTATTGTAAGCTCATCAACTAATCATGATATCAAAAGATTATTAATGACATGAAATTGTGACATCACAATGCCATTGTCTCTGTGTTTTCAAAAACCTCTTATGACCTCATTATATTTTAGATAATTCATGGCATTTAATACAAGTTCCTTCTGTGAACTGGTATCATCATTGTGAAGTACCAGCAATTGAAATTGCACTTGTCCTTGTGATATAACAACACGTTGTGATAATACAAATCCATTGTGACCTCATCACCGCTATTACATCAAAAACCCATTGAGACATCACATTGCCATTATGACATCATGAAACCATGTGATATCCCTAAACTTTATGACCTCTTAGAAACTCTGAAAAAAATACAGTCCCTTTTTTTACCCATATTCTAAGACTATCAGAGGTCATGACCATTTTGTCACATTGTGACATCACAAAGGTATAAGGAGTTCATCACATTTGTGGCAACATGGAACTTAGGAGAAATCAAAGTCCCTTTGTGTACTCATATACTCATTGTAAATTAATAACACTTGAGACTCTCACATGCACTTGTGACATCACCAACCCAATTGAGATATCTCAATCCTATTGACCTCAACACCAAGTGGCATCACAAAATAATTGTGACATCAAAACATTATAATTACGTGATATTCTGCATCACATTGCCATAGTGATGTCACTGCCCATTTATATTTTCACAGACCTATAATGATCTCATAATATTTTCCAGAATTGTTGGACTTTGGTTGTTCAAGCTCTTTATGTGAACTTGTATTCTCATTTTGAAATAATAACAATTGAAACTGACCATTTCATTATTGCAATCTTTTTGTGACATCTTCATTGTGACATCACAAAATGATTGTGATGTCAAATGTTACTGTGATATCACAACCACCTTTTGACATCCCAAAACTATTATGACCTCTTAGATTCTTTGAAAACACGTGTCCTTGGTGACATTACCATCCCTATATGTACACCCGTATACTAATTGTGGACTAAAGACAATTGATTTGAAACAGGCCAGTATAACATCACAAGCACTAGGTGACATTATCACCAGAATGTCATCACATTCTTATTATGATACCATCAGCACATTGTTACATCACAAACTATAATAGCATCATAGCATCATGACATCTCATTGCCAGTAGGATATCATAGACACACTGTGAATGCATATTCTATGATTTCATAGTATTTTATATGTGTTATATAGATTATCAGAAACCCAGTGTGACCTCATAACTATTGGAACATCACAATGAGGTTGTGACATCACATTGCCAATGTGAAAAGCCTAACCCATTGTGACAACAAAAACCTGACCCATACATAGTTCACGATGAGAATATGGGTACACAAAGGGACTATGATATCACAGAGGCCATTTGCATTGCAAAGATGTTGAGGTGTTAATTGATTTGGGATATCACAAGGTGATCATGGTGTCACAATGGCAATGTGAGTTCACAATGTGTTGGTGATGCCACAGCAATGATGAGGTCACAATGGTTTTATGATTTCACAACGAGTTTGTAATATCACAAAATGTATGTCCTATTTCAATTGCTACTAGTTTAAATGAGGTCACAATTTAAACAAATGTGCATGAAGTCCCAAAGGCCATGAATTGTTTGTGATGTCACAACATGACACATGGTCATGATATCTGACAGAGTTATGTCATAATTATCATGATGTCACATGTCATAGCTGAAATATTATATTCACATGTTATACTTGAAATGTTATATTCAAAAACAGAGTATGAACTAAAAAAAGGTAGCCCAATGACACCATGTGACAAAAATCAGGAGGGCAGGAAAGGTTTATTATGTCACATTGGGTCAGTAATTTTACAAGGGCAATGTGATTTAACAAAGGAATTATGGTGTCATAATTAGTTTCTGTTATCAAAACTCATGCCACATTTGAAATAGAATGAAATAAGAGAATAGGCATTCAGAATGTGCCTATGTCACAATGACAATATGATTTAATAATGATTTGATGTCATAGATTTTTGTATCACACGAGCTGATGGTATAATGACAATATGATATCATACTGGTGATGATTTCCCAAAGGGTTTGTGATGTTTCAAAGGCATATCTGATCTCAACTGTCATTAGTTCACAATGAGGATAAGGGTAAACTAAAGGACTGTTTGCCACAAAGGCAATGTGTTTTTTCATAATAGGTGTGAGATATCACAATGTGGTCGTGATGTCACAATGGAAATGTGATGTTGCAATGGGTTTGTGATAATGAGTTCAAAATGGACTTATGATTTCATGAGTTTATAATATGAAAACCACATGTCCAATTTCAATTCTCCTAGTAAACAATGAAGACAGGGGTGAACATGTCCCAAAGGCCATGAATTTTCTAAAATGTTAGGAGGGTATAATAGGTTTGTGAAAATGGAATGGGACAGTGATATCACATTGGCAATGTGATGGAAAAATATGTCATAATATTTTTTGTTGGTATGGTGAAGTGGCTCAGTGGTAGAATGATTGCCTTGCATGCATGAAGCCCTGGGTTTGATTTTTCATCACCACATAAACAGAAAAAACAGAATTGGCTCTGTGGCTCAAGTTGTAGAGTGCTAGCCTTGAGCAGAAGAGCTCAGGGACAGTTTCCAGGTACAGAATTCAAGTCCTATGACTGCCCCCCCAAAAAATTGTCAACACAAATACCTGGTGATTCTATACTAATGTTGAGGTCACAATAGGTATAAAAATAAAAATGGGTTGGCCAGGTCACAATGACAGGCCAGACCTCAATTTTCATTAATTTAAAATGAGTAAATGAGTTAAAAAAGAGAAAATGATGTGAAGAATCAGGGTCTGTGATGGAGGAGCAGAATAATGCAGGCACTGGACTCAGGATTATCTGAGGATGGTGTTTATGTATGTGGAAAGCTCTTCACATGAGGGGCTAGAGAGGGAACATTTTCTCTCTCCCTATCTCAAAGCACATATCACAGACTGTGGGAACTGAAGAAGTAGCACTTCTGCTTACTTAAGCATAGAAGAACAGCTAGTCAAGCATTTTTCTGAGTACGAAGAAGTGGTTTGAGCTTGCTCTAAAATGGTTCAGATAAAAATATACAAAGACATTGTCTCATAGTTTAAGCAAAATTGTATCTGTTGAAATTCTTTGTATGAATGTATCCTGACTAAATCTTGGCAAAGATAATGCTTGCTTGTCTTTAAATACCCACAAGGAATAAAGCACAGCATGCAGTGGCAATTGCTGTTTGTACTCTGCATCCTCTGTATCCTAGTGTTTTCCTGACCCTTACCCAGGGACCCCAACAACTTAGACCTTGACAATTGCTGACTGAGCAGGGACCCTGCAATGTTGAATTCAGGAAGAGATATTCAGGTAAGTATTTTTAATTACAGGATGATGGAACAAGTTAAGTCTACTCCGTACTTACATATGCTAAAACATTTACTTGCTGACAATGGTGTAACTATTTCTTCTTCTGACATAGAAATGTCTATTAATATATTTAGGGAATGGAATCCTTGATTCCCTGAGGAAGGGACGTTAGATGTTGATAACTGTAAACGAGTAAAGTATAATGTAGAAAGAACTGTCCAAGAAGGGGAAAGGATTTCTATTAGATTTTGGTTCGTTTGGGTTATTTTACATACCCTTATTAAAGCTTTAAATGAGGAAAGATTATTAGTAGACTTAAAGAAAGAGGCCGCCCCTTCTATTGTAGATTGACAATTGAACTCTGAGGTTAAGGACGCAATAGATATGGATGCATCGCAATCAATGGAGAAAAACAAGAGGTAAAAAAGGCTGAAAAGGAACAAACTGAAAGCCGAAATAGAATGTCAGAGCAAATTGAATTGATTTTATCAAGATTACAGCATATGGAGTTAAAAATTAGCAGAGTGAAAGGAGAATCTGAGAAAGTGAAAGTAAAACAGCATTCTGCTCCTCTGCTTGCGGATGCAATTTTTACGGCATCACTCCCTCACAAAACAAAGGGCTCAGACAGTGAGTCCGATGATGAAATGCCTATTTTTTCTTATCCTGTAATTCGACCACCCCCTATGAATGTTAAAGCTCAACCAGCCAGATATGAGGGTGTGCTGTCGATGATATGCTAAACTTAAGAAGGCAGTGATTTTGTATGGTCCTCAGTCTCATTATGTTAAGGAATTGCTTAATGGGCTTGCCCGATATTACAATAATTTTGCTCCCAAGGATTGGAAGATGCTTTGTAGAGCCTTGCTTAAGGAACCTGAATACCTACAGTGTAAAATGTGGTTTACTTAGTTATGTACAGAAAGGGCAAGACAAAATGCACAGAGCAAAACTACACGCCTGCAGGTCATAACCTTTCCCATATTGAGTGGAACAGAACAACAGAACAATACGCAGATGCTCATAAGCAAATGAACTCTCCTGGAGAGATCCCTGAGCAGTTACCAGACATAGATATTGAGGCATGGGTGAGGATTAGGCCAGTAGGAGAGCGTTATGGCTCCTGTTCTAAAATAATTCAAAAACCTAATGAACCCTATTTTGAATTTTTATCACGATCGAAATTACCTTGGAATGTACTTTTGTGGGAGAGTCTGCACGGCCAAAACTGTTGTGCATGCTGGCTTATGAGAATGCTAATGAGGAGTGTAGACGAGCCTTATTGCTTATTAAAGAATCTGGAGATGTAAATACATATTTAAGGGTGTGTAAAGACATCATATCCAAATTCCGGCGTGTGCAGTTCTTTGCTGAAACTATGGTCACTACCTGGCATGCTTTACAAACCAAAGCCTCTAAAATGTTTTGCATGTGGTCAAATGGGACATATAAAGAAGAATTATAAAAAGGCTACTGATGTTAACTAGAGAAACAAGTAATTTCACTAAAAAAGGACAGCACTGAGCAAGAGAGTGTAGATCAAAAATAGACAATAATGGAAGTTCCTATGAAAAATGCTTACCCTATGCAGGGAAAGTCTCCATCGGGCCAGCCCCGGGGCCCAGGACAGTCAATCATTTTCTCCTTCGTCCCTGCCATAGCCAACAGCACTGCAATTGACATACCAGCTTTAGAAGATTTTACTTTGAAAGTTGGTGATAGGCCACAAAAAATTCCTACCTGAATTTATGGGCCTTTACCTGAAGGAACATTTCGCCTATTGACCGGTAGATCCACTGTTAATGCAGGAGTTTTAATACATTTAGAATTATCGATGCAGACTATATTGCAGAAATTAAAATTTTAATGTCAGCTGCTGCAGGTATTTCCTTTAAAAAGGGTAAACAAATTGCTAAAATTTTGTTATTACCATATATATCTATTGGAAAGTCATTTACACCCTGTTTTGGGGGATTTGGAAATACTAACCAACAAAATGTGTTTTGGACTATTCCTATTACTAAAATGCAGCCTAAGATTAAAATTAATATTCAGGGAAAGATATTGACAAGACTAACAGATACCAGCTCAGATATTACTATTATCAACACTCATGAATAGCCTAATCATTATTATATGAAATAATCCCGTGTAATATTAAAGGAGTTAGCAATACTCCCATAAATTATATAGGACAAGTGGTGTTGTATGTTACTATAACCTCAGAAGATGGACAGACAGCTGTCCTTAAAGCTTAGATTATGGAAATTAGAGTTAACATAATTGGTAGAGATGTATAGGAACAATGGGGAGCTCATATTCAATTTTAACATTTTTAGATGGAGCCAATAAAGATATTATGGAATTCTGAGGAACCTCTTTGGATTGAACAATGGGCTTTATCAAAAGAGAAATTAGATGCAGCTCACCAATTAGTTGAAGAACAGTTAACCAAAAGACATATTGAGCCGTCTATGTCACCATGGAATTCTCCAACATTTGTTATTAAAAAGAAGTAAGGGAAATGGAGATTGCTGTCTGATTTACAAGGAGTTAATGCATCCATGTACCCTATGGGGCATTACAACATGGTATACCCTTGCTGTCATGCTTCCTAAAAATTGGCCAAAAATAGTAATAGATTTACAAGATTGCTTTTTTTTTAACAATTCCTTTACATGTAAAAGATTGTAAAATATTTGCCTTTTCTTTGCCACAAAGTTATCAAGCCCTTCATCAGCGCTTCCAATGGAAGCTGTTGCCCCAAGGAATGTTGAACTCTCCAACCATGTGTCAGATATATGTTGATAATGCCTTAAAACCTGTTAGACAAAAATGGCCTCACATTTACACTTCTCAGTATATGATTGACATTTTATTTGCAGGACCAAATATGGCAGAATTAGAAATGTTGTTACAGTGCTTACCCTGTATATTTAAAGATTTTGGATTAATAATAGCACCTGAAAAAATACAAAAAGATACAGTTGTAAAATAATTAGGATATGTTGTTTTTAGACAAACAGTGGCACCTCAAAAATATCTTTATGATGTGATCAATTTCATACATTAAATGATTTACAAAATTTAGGAGGAGATATTAATTGGATGCAACTGGCCCTAGAAATCCCTACTTGTCAATTACATAATTTGTTTTTATTGTTGCAAGGGGAGCCTGATTTACATAGCAAAAGAACTTCAAGGAGGCTGAAAGAGATTTACAATTTGTAGAACAGAGAATAAGAGAAATGTTTTTACATCGAGTAACCCTGGATCAATCCATACATTTTATACATTTTGGAAATTTCCAACAGGACTTACAGGACAAAATGATCTACCATTAGAGTGGATTTATACGTTGCAAAGATTTACAAAAAATATTATGCCTTATGAACAACTTTTGACAATTACTATTCAACAGGCCAGGCAAAGGGTATATACTCTAATGGGGTATGATTTATTTGAAATCATTTTTCCTTTACCAAAAGACCCAGTAGATTATTTGTTAAACATGTCTGAAATGCTACAAATAGCATTAGTAAATTTTACTGTGCAATTTTCCTATCATTTTCCCAAAGGTAAATTGTGGGATTGATTGTTTAAACAACAATTTGTCATTAATGATATAATTACCAAGGACTCTATTCCCACTGCTCTTACCGTTTTTACTGATGTCTTCAAAACAAAGAGTGCTTATTGGATGACAAATACATATTGGGTGCAAAGAACTACTTTACCATCAGTTCAACAAAATGAACTTTTTGTTATAATTAAGGTGTTGCAAGATTTTGTGGGAGATATTAATATTGTTACTGATTCTGCCTATGCTGTAGGAGTTGTGACTAGTAGAGTCACTGCTGTTACATATTTATCTAAACCCCAGCTAAACAAATTAAATGAACAATTGAACAATTACAAGCATTACTACAAGAATGTAATGCCAAAATGTTTGTAACTCACATTAGGGCTCACTCTTCATTTCCTGGGTAAATTGTGTATGGCAATAATCAGGTTGATAAATTAGTTAGTTGTGCTTCTGCTGAACAGGATCACACTCTACATATGCATTATAAAATACCTTATTCTCAAGCTAAACAAATTATTTAAAAATGTCCTGTTTGCAGACCAATGCATCTGAGAGTTTTATCTGCTGGAATAAATCCTCGAGCATTACAACCTAATGAACTTTGGCCAATTTTCCTTTGTACACATTACACTAGATACTTATTCCAAATTTGTTTGGGCTTCTGCCCCTGTGGGAGAAAGTGTTAGCCATGTAATACAACACTTATTGCCATCAAGGGAGTACCTGCAAAAATAAAGACTGATAATAGACCAGCCTATAAACGTATCAAATTTGAAAGATTTTGTGAACTTTATGAAGTGATACATATTACAGGAATAGAATATAACCTCCAAGGACAAGCCATTAATGATCGAGTTCATGCACACTAAAACAACAAATTTAAAAAAAAAATTAAAAAGGAGGAAAAGGTTGGACAAAGATATGGATATTTTCTGTTATTCCATGCAAAATCCTGAAATAATTTTACATCAGGCTCATTATGTTCTCAACTTTTTAAATTTATCACAAGGAAATATTTTAACTAGAGCTGAGGGCCATTTTGAACAAATATTAGGAAAACCTTATTTAAATGGTACCGTGTGGATTAAGATTACATTGGATGCTGAGTGACAACCAGGAACATTATTGCATAAGGGGCGAGGATATGGTTTTGTGTTTACACAGGATGGCAGATAATACTGCACAGATATGGCCCAGTGAGGACAGCCCCGTATCCAACAAGGAATCGGCCACCAGTTGAGGAAGAAGAAATGCCCCGTGCAGGCCATGGCTCACTAAACTTTGGGACGACGTCCCCATCAGTCAGTGGGCTGCCCCACTGCCCAACTGGGGACAGGTTAAAAAGTTGACTGGAGAAGGACAAAAGATGTTACAAGGCACTAGTATACCTGTCACAGCCGAGAACTTGTTCCTGGCCATGTGTGCCCTTCTTTCTATTATCTTTGCCCATGTCAATGTAAGTTATTGGGCCTTTGTTCCTAATACTCCTTTATTGGAACCCGTTGTTTGGGCAGACATGGATATAACTGTCAATACCTTTTCTGCTGTTTCATCTCCTCCTTGGAATAATTTGACATTTAACAATAAGTATGATGGTAGCTTTTGAAATTTTACTTACTATACTCATTCCTTGCCTGTTTGTCTGGGGCCTCCTCTATATTTAGTTATGAATTGGCAATATTGCGTTTTAACTGGGAAAGGCACTACCAATTCTAGAACACAGCTGCAGCGATCACCTAGTTGACCCACTAATAGTAGCTGGGAAAGCAGCACCTTGGTTGGTGAGTTATCCTTATCTATGTGCCCTGATTTTACTTATATTGATTTAAAATATCAAGCTTTTGTGTGGCAAGAGTGTAGATGAACATTTGGAGAAATGTTCAATAATTTTATTAATTGGGGACCTTTTGGACAGTTTATTAACACAAGTTCAGAATGGAATATTACTAGATGTGATTTATCTAATGTTACTAGGATGCCTGATGCCATTAATGGATCACTTACCAGAGCTCGATGGATGGCCTGAGGAGATAGAGGCATTGCAGATGCTCAATGGGCTTTAATGGCTGCACCCACTGCTGTTTAGACTCATTTTTGGAAGGTCGCAGAAGCGCTGAAACCCCTGATTCTATCAAATGGATGGTTTTCAGGAATGGCGAAGACTGCGTCCACTTATAATTTGACTTTGTATAAATCTTATGATGTAACTGCTTGTGTACCTCTGCCTTATGTATTTTTAGTAGGAAATTTTACATTTTCTCCTACTCTTTCTTGTTTTAATTGTTGCCTGTATTCTTGCGTTAATTCTTCTCAATTTTAAAGACAGTGCTAGTATTAGGATTTTTCAACAAAGAATTCATATTTGGCTGCCTGTTACATTAGGAAGAGAATGGTCCCCAAGTCCCCTGGATAGTGTTGTTAATCAGTTTCTTTAACAAACGTTAAAATGTACAGAGCGTATGATTGGAGCCACTGTAGCTGTGATTTTAAGCTTAATTGCTATTACCACTGTTGCTGTGCTGTCTGGAATTGCCCTACATACTTCCTTACAAACTAAACACTGTGGAAGATTGGCACCGTGATTCACATGAATTGTGGGTTTCACTGGCAGAAATTGATTCTCAGTTACAGAGATTAATGTTCTTAAACAGATGGTGGGATGGTTAGGAAAAAAGTTATTGGTTGTGAAAAAACAGTTATTATTGAAATGTGATTGAATTCTACTACCTATTGCATTACTAATGTAAAATATAATGAATCTATATGTGATTCCAAAGTAATACATCAGTATTTACTTGGAAATTCTACTGCTGCTCAATTGATTTTTGGTAAAAAATTTGCAAATGATGATGCTTCTAATATTGCTGATGCATTTATTAAACAGTTGGAAGGGTTGGAACCGAAAGAAATACTACAAAGCATGTCACATACTGCTAGTGGTATGGGAATTATGATTGCTATTGTTTTGTTTATACTTGTATTGTTATGTTTAATTTTTATGAAACCAATGCAAGCTTCTATGATAACCCTGTGGAAAGTTTTACTTTTACAACAAAAGAAAAAAGAAGGAAATTGTGAAGACTCAGTGTCTGTGTTGGAGGGGCAGAATGATGCAGACTCCAGCCTCAGGATTATCTGAGGATTGTGTTTGTGTGTGTGGGAAGCTCTTGGCATGCCAGGCTAGAGAGGGAACATGTTTCCTTTCCCTATCTCAAAGCACTTGTCACAGACTCCTAGGAGCTGAGGAAGTAGCTCTTCTGCATAGACAAACAGTTAGTCACATAAATGAACAGCTAGTCAATCATTTTCTTGAGTACGAGGAAGTGGTTTGAGCTTGCTGTAAATCAGTTTAGATAAAAATATACAAAGATATTGTCTCATAGTTTAAGCAAAATTGTATCAGTTGAAATTTTTTTGTGTGAATGTCTCCTGACTAAATCTTGGCAAAGATAATGCTTGCTTGTCTTTAAATACCCACAAGGAATAAAGCACAGCATGCAGTGGCAATTGCTGTTTGCACTCAGCATACTCTGTGTCCTGGTGATTATATGAACCATACCCAGTGATCCCAATGCCTCAGTCGTTGACACTATGTCTCCCAACGCATGTATTGTCACAAATGTCATCAAGTCCTAACAGGTTTTTGATATGATTGTGACAAATTGGTCATGATGTTTTGGCAGTGTGATGTCACTTTGATAAAGAAGTCACAGTGGATATCTAATATCACATGTCATATCTGCAATATTAAGAAGATGAAAGATTATGAGCTCACTTTTGTGAGCTATTTGCCTATTTCAAAATATCAACATGTCACACAGTTATTAGTGAGTTTCAGACTTGTGATGTCACATTGGGTTATATTTATCACAATGGAAATATGATATCACAATGGTTATGAGGTGACAATTGGTTTCTAATATCAACCCACATGCCACATTGAATTAAGATGAAAACACAGCATATGCATTCAAAATGTGCCTATGATGTCACAATGATGATGTAATGTCAAAGTGCAATTATGCCAATGTAGTTTGATGATGTCACAATGATCTCATGGTGTCATAAACACAATGAGATATTATACCGGTGATATCACAAAGCTTTTTTGATGTTACAATGACACGTCTGCTCTAAATTTTCTGTAGTTCACAATGAGAATATGATTTCAAAATGGAACTGTGATGTCTCCAAAGTATGTGTTGTCAAAAATGTGATGAAGTCCCTACAGCATTGTAATGTTGCAATGAGACATGTTGATCATGACCTCTGGCAATCTGATGTCACAATGCTTATGAAATTCCAGTGGATTTCTGATATCACTTGTCATACCTTAACAATATGAGGTTTAAAGGAGATTATGAGTTCACAAATGGCCCAATATATCACAATAGCAGCATGGCATAATAGTTACGAGGAAAGAGTGATTGTGATGTCACAGTGGGTTAGTTATATCACATTGGCAATGTGATGTTACAAAAGTATTCGGAAGTCACAATGCGAATGAAGAACCAAGACTTGTTTTGTTGATTCTTTCTGTGTTTTATTTTTGGATTCTAATTCATTTAATTCTGATTTAATTTTCATTATTTCTTTCTGTCTACTGGATTGGGGTTTAACTTGTTGCTCTTTTTCAAAGAGGTTCAGATATGTCATTAATTTGTTGTGTTCAAATCTCTCAAAGTTGTTGATGTAGGAACTCAGAGCTATAATCTTGCCTCTGGTTATTGCTTTTTCTGTGTCCCAGAGGAGCTGGTAAACTGTGTGTTCTTTTTGGTGAATATCATGAACATTTGAATTTCATTTCTAATCTCTTCCATGACCCACTGGTGACTCAACAGTGTGTTGTTCACCTTCCATATGTTACAGGACTTTCTTTGGTGGCTTTTGGTGTTGAGTTCTAAATTTATTCCCTTGTGGTCTGAGAGAATGCAAGGCATATATTCAATGTTTCTGAATTTGGATGTTTGCTTTGTGACCTAAATTGTGGTCTATTTTGGAAAATGTTCCATGTGCTGCTGAGAAAAAACGTGTATTCTGATGATTCTGGGAGAAATTTTGAGAGATGTATGTTAAATCTATTTGATCTATGTAATAGATCTAGGGTTTCTCTGTTGAGTTTTTGCTGAGATGATCTATCTAGTGGGGATAGTGATTTATTAAAGTGCCCAACAATTAATGTGTTTGGATCTAAGTGAATTTGAGGGAAAGCAGAGTTTGTGGATAAATTTGGGTGCTCCATTGTTTGATGAATAGGCATTTAAAATTTATTATCTTCCTGAAGGAGAGATCCCTTAATTAGTATGTAGTGACCTTCTTTATCTCGTCTGACTAATTTTAATTTGAAGTCTATTTATCTGATATGGAGATTGCAAATCACACCTCTTTTTTGTGGGGGGGGGGTCCTTTACTTGGTAGATTTTATTCCAGCCTTTCACTTTTAAAATGTGTTTGTTTTTTATGGGAAATGTGTGTCCCTTAAAGGCAGCAGATAGAAGGACCTTGGTTTTTAATCCAACTAGACAGTCTATGTCACTTAATTGGAGAGTTAAGTTCCTTAATGTTGAGAGTTAGGACTGAAAGGTTTTTGGTCGTTGCTGCCATATCAAACTTCTTGGGGGCGGTGACAAGTGGGTTCTTCCGATGGTTCTTGGATTCTCCATTTGTGTGCTGTTTCTTGGCATTTATTCTGGTCTTGTTGCTTTTCTCTGTATAGGACATCTTAAGTATCTCTTATAGGGCTGGTTTGATGGAGATAGTATTGTTTCAGTTTTTCTTTGCTATGGAAGGTTTTTATTTGACCTTTAGTTATAAAGAAGAATATAGCTGGGTACAGTATTCTTGGTTCATATTTGTTTGTATTTAGGGCATGGCATACATCATTCCAGACACTTCTTGCTTTGTCTCTCCTGAAAAATCTGAGGTGATTCTAATTAGTTTCCCTTTAGAGGTGATTAATCTTTTCTCCTTGACAGTCACAGTTGATTTCAGTGTCACATATCATACTAGAAATATTATGAGTTCAAAAACCGATTATGATCTCACAGAGACCTAAAGTATCAAAATTGCAGCAAGTCACAAAATTTAAGAGGACAGGACAGGTTTGTGATGTCACAGTGTTTGAGGGATGTGAATTTTGAAATATGATATTACTATCATTATGAGGATATCATAGTTTTTATGTATCAACCAACATGCCACATTTGAAATAGAATGAACTTACACAATAGGCATTCATAATGTTTCTATGATAGCATGATGAAAATGTGCTGTCATAATTCTATGATGTCATTTTAATTTTGTGATATCACAATTAGCTGATTGTGTCAAAATGAGTATGATGCTACACTGGTAATAATGTTGCAAAGTCCTTGTGATGTTAAAATTGTATGTCTGATCACAATTTCCATTAGTTCACAAAGGGATAGTGATGTCACAAAGGCCAAATTAATTTTCAAAGGTGCTAAGAGAACATGCTATATTTGGAGTATTAGAATGTAAATGTATAGTCACAACGGCAATGTGATTTCATGTGTTTGATATGTCACAGTGTTATGAGGTCAAAATAGGTTCGTCATGTCATGGCAAGTTTTAAATATAGGAATCACATGTCCAATTTCAAGTGTTACTAGTAAACAATTTGGATAGGAGTTGACAGAAGAAGTTTTATGTCCCAGAGGCCATGAATTTTCTAAAATGTTATGAAATTACAATAGGTTTGTGAAAACCAATAGGACAGTGTTTTCACAATGGCAATGTGGTGTCACAATGTGATTATAATGTCATGATGATTATGAGGCCACAATGGGATTCTGGTATCAACTCACATGACACATGTGAAGTAGAATTACATCACAGAATAGGCATTCACAATGTGTCTATAACATCACAATGTTAATGTGATGTAATTATATTATGTCATTGTAGTTTGGTGATGTCTTTATGAGCTGAGGGTATCATAATGACAATGTGCTGTCATACTGGTGATTAAATCAGAAAGGGTTTGTGAGGTTCCAATGGTATGTCTGATCCCAATTTTCCTTGGTTCACAATGAGGATATGAGTACACAAATGTAATAATGTAATAATGTAATAATGGGATGTAATAATGGGAATGTGGTGTCACATTGGGTTTTTGATGTCACAGGAAAGATGAGAACACAATGGATTTGTGATTTTAAGGTATACTATGTAGGTAGGTTTCTTTAGGTACCTGATGAAGAAAATGTGCTAGTCAGGGAAAATACCAAATTTTTGCCGGCACTTTGCATGGTGGAGAGCCATGGCAGCAAAAGGAGTTCTACTATTGGACATGGAGTTATCTTGGCCAGCTAAAGGAAGAGGGGGTGACAGGCAACAAAAAGTTGTGGCCACACTGGAGCTGTATATGATCTCAGGAACAGGCACACTCTTATGGTCAGATGGGGGGCATGAGCTGGGGCAACCCAGGATGTGAACTAAAAAGAGCACAAGGTGGACTACTTCCAGGTGTTCCAGCTACCTATGTAAGAGAAGATGGACAGACATTTATCCAATAGTTAAGGAAGTGTCTGCACAGGGGACTGCATGGGCTTGGGCAGACCTTACATTCCAGCAAAAACAAACAAACAAACAAACAAACAAAAAAACACACACATACACCGTGATCAAACAGGATTCATTTCATGGACGCTAAGCTTGTCCAATATTTGCAAGTCAATCCATACAATTAACCATGTCAACAATAGCCAGGATAAGAACCACAAGATTATCTCAATAGATATAGAAAAGCATTTACCCACATACAACCTCACATTATTTTGAAAACTCTCAAAAATCAAGGAATCCATTCCTCAATATAATAAAGGTGTGTATGATAAACCTAGAGCCAGCATTATGCTTAATGGTGCAAAGCTAAAGCCATTTCTTCTAAATTGAGGAATGAGACAAGAAGGTAAACTCTCTCCAATTCTCTTCAATTTAGAATTAGAGTGCCTTGCTAGAGCAATAAGACAAGATGAAAAGAAAAGGAGATCCCAAAGGAATGATGAAGTAAAACTCCTCTCTTTGCAGATGATATGATCTGATATAGAGAGAACTCCATGGACTCCACACTCAAGTTACTGGAGCTGATCCATAACTTTGGCAAAGCAGGAGGATATAAAATTAAACCTCAAAAATGAATGGCTTTTCTGTATACCAATAAAAAGAAAGACAAGGCTGCAATCAGGAAAGCAACTGCTTTTATAATAGCTAAACAAAACTAAAAAACTAAAATAATTTAAAGAAGTGAAAGACCTCTATGATAAAAACTTTTGAAACATGAAAAATTAAATTAAAGCAGAACTGAAGAAGTGGAAATATCTACCATGATCTTGGCTTGGTAGGATTAAAATCATGAAAATGGCAATAATGCCAAAGTCTATCTACAATTTCAATGCAATACCCATAAATATCCCAACCTCATTCTAAAATGAAATAAAAGAAGCAACCCAAAACATTATATGGAACAAAGACCCCATATAGCAAAAAATAATTCTCAGCAGAGAGAAAATTACTGGAATAATATCAAAACAAACCTTCACACTCTACTACAAAGCCATAGTAATTAATACAACTTGGTACTGTCACAAAAGCAGGCCTGAGTATCAATGTAATCAAACTGAAGGTCAACAAATAAACCCACAGTCCTAGAAACACCTAATTCTCAATAACAGAGCAAAAAAAGGAAGGCATCCTCTTCATTAAACAGTGCTTGCAATATTGGTAAACTACGCAGAAAAATGAAGATTGATCCATATATATCACCTTGCACAGACTCAACAGTAAATGGATCAAAGACCTCAAAGTCAAAGCAGACACCTTGGAAACATTACA